>NC_086336.1:31419808-32764808 GCF_032445375.1 Bacillus rossius redtenbacheri
TTATATATATTTTTTTCAAATTCTATCCCTTTATTTTTTCAACCTCCTGCAACAATGGCTCGACTCATCAAAAATTGTTTCAGGCAAAAGTTTTATATAAAAATTATAAGTTTTACGAACAATTGGAAAGTATTTGATAGTTATCCTACTAAGAGAGTTAATATTTTTTTTAATTTACCCCTCTTTTATCAACCCCTTGCAGCAATGGTCTTATCTAAAATTGTTTTACACAAAAGTTTTAGATAAAAATTATAATATTAACAAACAATTAGTACGGATTCGATGTCGTCCCTACAAGGGGAATTATTTTTTTTGTCCTCCAATTTTTTTTTCAACTCCTTGAAATTGGTCGTATCTAAAATTTTAACACATAATTTTATGGCATTACTCCTACTAATTATAATAAGTTCAAACGGATGTGATATTCGTCATATGAGAGTTATAGTGATTTTTCTTTTTTAAAAAAAAACCTTCCCCATTTCTACCCCCTTCGTTTGGATATTTCCCATTAACGAACTCGACCGAGTCTTTTCATTTCTAGATTTTATATATCAGTTGGGAAGTGATTTGTGAAAATTTGCGGCAGTTATCGTGTCCACAAAATTGTGATACATATATACATACACATATATGTGTGTGTGTATACATAAATGTGTGTGTGTCATATGAACCATTTCATTATTGGGTGGATGCAGGAAAAAAAGGGGGAGGGGGAAGGAAGAAGAAGGTGATATATATTAGTCACTTTGGTTCCCCCCCCCCCCCTTTTTTTTTACACACCGAAGTTGAAAATTATCAGTAAAGGCAGCAAATTATTTTAGGTGATGCAAGGTGAGCTTCTTGTAACACCTGAAATTTCAACTGTGTGAGCAGCCGCGTCGACTGTGGCTAATTCTGTAGGCGCGCGCATATTTGCGCGAGTCCGGGTAGAACCGTGGAGGAGGAGCGGATAAAGTCAACGCGCTTGCATTTCGGAAGGAGACGCGATCAGTTGCGTTCCGCTAGCCCGGGGCCTCTTATCGCCAGACGTTGCGTCGCGGGTCCGCTGTGCGGCGCAGTGGAAGGAAGTGCTTCCCTGGTGCGCTTCTCTGGCGGGTTGTGTGGGGGGAAGAGATAAGGGGGAGCTGACTCACCAGCGGGGGGGGGGGGGGGGAAGCTATTGTTTTCCTTCGGCGAGGGGCAGACGAGGGCATTGTGCCCGCCCGCGTCTGGCGGGGCGTGTTGACGTGGGGCACACAACATTCCGCTCTCTCCCTCCGGTTTAGCCCGCGCAAGGGTCACCCTCCACTTGCCTGCGGCGGAGGGGAGGTTCTTCTTTTTTTTTTTTTTTTCATTGCGAGACGAGGGCTTGACCTTTGCTCTTCCTCCCCCCCCCCCCCTTCTCCGAGTCGTAGGAGTTTTGTGCGAGCAGCGGTCTTGTGACCTAGGTTCCAAAGTTTTCGGGTAACTGCGCACTTGTAACTGGCGCGCCCTGTGTTTACACGAGTGTAGTATACAGGGTGAGTCATGATTTGAGCGACATATTTCGGCTGAAGTTTCATCAAATAATAAAAAAAAAATAATAAGCGGGAAACACATGTGTGACTTAAGGTGCTTTCTGCTTAAGTGAGTGCTTTCCCAATGCTGGTTGTACACGTCTTTGGGTTTAGAGCAGTAACGCCAGTTACACAATATTCATCAATTTAAACATGCTTATAATAAGCAGCCTTTCGAAACCACATTGTTCCATGCTACAAAAGTGTATGGAAAGTAAGGACATTAGCCCCAATTATTTCAATGAAATCATTTTATGACTTCATGTTTTGTGTTGGTTGTAAGAATTTGTCAATTTAATTCTATACCAATTCTTTGTGCCCCATCTGAAATTCTTACCATTCTATTTGCAATGAAAAACTTGCTCAGGAAAACATGAGACCATTTGTCATAGCGAGGTGTTGTTTTTACTTTTTTTTTCTTTTCATAATGAAGTTGCAGCATAAGTTTGCTGGTCAAATTCTGACTCAATCTGCATAGGGTCCATGTGGTTTTAGTGGTCAGATCACTTGCCTTCCAGCAAGGTCAAAATAATTGAAGTTAAGCATGAAACAAAATGAAAATGTTTAAAAAAGTGCACATAAATAATTAAGGTCATGATAAAGAGTACAGATGAAATGGAATTATAGCAGCTATAACCTGCATTTGAGATGCTGCCAAGGAAGGTACCTGAATGTTTTTTTTTTAAGTAGGTATAGAATAGCATCTGATAAAAATAACTTATGAAATTGAGACCTAATGTTTATTTTTATTTAGAGTTAGCAGATATCTTTATCATTCTGCCAAAGAATTGTAGGTTACAGACAGAGTTTATCCAGTAGTGTACTTTTCATATGTTCAGAACCTATGAGGAGTAATCGTAGCTTCTGAGTGAGATGATTTTTTTGTCCAAAAAATGGATTTTCCATTCATCGCAATTCCATGCATATGTTGTTCCTAAATGGATTCCTACCTCCACCATTCATTTTGAACCTATCAAATACTGTCCAAATGATTTAGGGCAGCATTCTGTGGTGGACACAGTATCAAATTTAAGCAAAGGACTGATGATTGGAGGTTTTTGGGTGGTATGGAAACACCTAGTTAGACTGGGGAGTCAAAAATTTTCAAAAATATTAGCTCCTTTAAAGCTATTTTAATGTATTTAGACATTTTGACAATTCATTATCAAAAGTTTAGCTCTATAAAAGTGTGTGCTAAATTAAAAATAAATTAATACAAAATACAGCACCATCAATAAAATGAGTGTATAAATAATTCAAAAAAGGGTTCATGTACGTATGTAGAAGTTATACTTACTTGGCATCATCAAAAAACTAATTTTGCATGCAAATAATATAAATAAATAAAATATTAAATGACTGGAGTGATATTGGTAAAGTATAAATTCAATCAAATTAAAAAAAAATGGAATTTATGCTTAGTTTTCAATATTGATATAAACATTTGTATAAAATTAATAACTAATTTATTAAAATAATTAAGATAAATTTTAATAATAATGAAAAGCAATAAATATGCTGAATGTGTATTGTAATGTTTTAATTTTAAAGATTTATTAAATAATAAAATAATAATTTATAATGCAAATAAATTATACATATGGGAACATTACCTCACTTATATAAATACACTTCAAAAAATTTACAAAAACAATTTCTATCACTAATATTCACAATGAATAAATGTTTTTAATTATACGGGCCAGTTTTTAGTAACAATTACTAAAGGTTAAGATTTTAAAGCACAGATATATTTTTTATTTGTATGTACCTTTTTTCAACTTGTCAATTTTTGTTGCATGCTGCGCATGCAATGTAAAAATTCAATCTCTTATTTTTTTTATAATGCACCTAAAGAAGTATAACCTGACTTCATTTATACAAATACACTCGAAAATACACTTCAAAAAGTTTATAGACAATTTCTATCACTAATATTCACGATAAATAATTCACTAAAGTGTAAGATATAAAAGCACATAAATAAGCACATAAATAGTTTTTATTTGTATGTAGCTTTTTTTTTTTTCATAATGTAAAAATTTTGTTGTATGGTGCACGCACATTATGGTAATTCACTCATAATTTCTTTATAACATGTCTCAAGGAGGATAACTTCAAAAATTTAATCAGTTTAAAAGGTTGTGGACTAAAGTAAATAATTTTGTTTATCCCTTTAGTTTTTTTTTTAGTTTTAAGGGGTGTATGAGTGGCCCTCCAATAGGAAAGCCACTGCGTACTAAGATGTATTTGTAAACTGTTTCAGCTCCGCCACGGCTGCAGGCTCTACGCAGCCGGGAGCTGAGTGGCACGGGGGCCTCCATACGGGTGTACGCGCTCCACCTGTTCGCGGACAAGAGCACGACGTTCGCGCAGAACATCGAGAACTTCATAGCGTGCACGTGCGAGTCGAAGGAGACCAACCCGCAGGTGGTGATGCGCAACATGCGTCAGTTCATGTCCGGGATGAAGAACTACCTGGTGAAGCACGGCGAGCGGGAGTTCGAAAAGGAGGTGGAGAAGGAGAGAGTGAAGGTTTGTATCAGTTAAGGCCCCCACCTATTTGGGCACACATACCATGGTGTGCAGGTTTCCGGGAAAAAAAAAAACACACAATTTAAAAATTTCTCAAGATGTCCGAGTGGTGTCTTGTTTACTAAAAGCATTTAAGAATACATAGAGGGCGGATGAGTAGTTCTTTTTCCATATTTTGTTTTTAAACTGTATTTTTAGAAGGAAAAAAAGGCAAAAAGTCATGTTATCAGCATAATTTTTAGGTATAAAACACTTGACACTCATGGGACTTACATTTACACTTTTATCTTAATTCTTCCGCCATATAAAATTATATCATGGTTAACCTATGCACAACAAGAAGACTGCACACCAGTAAAGAGCCTGTGTTTAGAGACAATACCGCTCTAGAAACACCAGTGTGCATTTCACTTGCTATCCTGCCTCACTAACACAAATACACCCTTCACTAGGTGGGCTCCGTAATGGCTCACTCTAACCATTTAGGTTAAATTTTAGTGATGTGGCAAATTTGCGTTGTATTTGACACTACACTCAAAATTCAAGAGCACCTAAGTTAAAATTTCAGCCAGGCGATCCAGCTCTCTGTTTTCTGAAATTTTTACAATAGGCCATGGTTGATTCATTCTCTAATGTCTCTGATTTATGTTATGTATTTTTATTTCTTATAATATTGCTATTGAAGATACATAAAATTTCATTTAAAAAAAAAATCTAAGTTTTTGAGTTGTCATTTTGCTCACTCACCTTTGGAAAATTTGCAAAGATGAAATAGCAATGTATTTGAAGTTTTTTTTTGCTTAGGTGAGTCCATTGTAGAATTTAATTGGTTCATCATACTACTATATAAACATGTAAGTTTGTGATGATGTATGGATGGATGGATGGATATTTGTTTCTCTCTCTTTCAAGCAAAAACTATGGAATGCATTTGAATGAAATTTGGTAGTCTAGATAAAAAGCGATAAATTCATATTTCTAACAGAAAATCGTAGGTCATAAAGAGATAAATAGTGTGTGTGTGTGTCATTTCTCTATGTCGGTCTGGCAACTTCATATTCTTCTCCTTGGTACGAACTCGTCTGCTTAGTGTAGCTTGTGGTGGCTAGAAGTTTAGATTCAGCAGTTTAGTTCTTATATTCGTCAATAGATAGCATTGCCTTGAATTAAAAACGTGCTATCCTTTTTGAATGCGTGGGAATATTTGTTATTTCTTAAAACATAGGCTACTTACTTACTAATACGTTTTTATCAATGTATTGTAAGGTTTGTATCAGCAATGTAATGATTGTGTGTCATTTCTATATGTCGGTCTGGCACCTTCTCCTTGGAACAAACTAATATATTTTTTTTTTTTAGGTATTGACTATTTTTTTAAAAATATATTTCAGATATTTTGGTTAGTTTAAGAATAATGGTTAGTTTGGTTAGATACTGGAATGGTTTTAGTTGTTAGTTTGAAAATTTTCTGATTCTTTTAAAATAGTACTTACAATAATGCCACGAAAGCGTAAGTCTAATCTTTCACAAAGCTTTAATAAAGCTCGAGCTGTTAATAAGAGCCGGTTGCATGAATCGGTATAAGGGTGGTCCAGACACGTGTACTGGACTGCGTTAGAGTTTGTATAACATGACCAGAATCAGTCTAGTGAATTAAATAAAACTTAAGTAAAACAGCCTACTGCTCGAGGTTAAAAGAAATTGATTTATATGAATTAAGTAGCCAGATGGACGTGGATCAGTGATAGTACTTCCAGACGGCGGGAGCGTGAAGTTCCTTACCTCAGGCAGCTGCGGCGACAGACTGCCCCTCCCAGCGTGCCCTCGAGGTGGGCCCACAACTCACATCCGGCCAACGCCTGTTACATATGTTTAAATAAAGCGTGCCACTGGGAAAAGGAACTAACACACACAAACCCTTAATAAAACTAGCCTACTGGCTGCAATCAATAACATTATACAACTAATTGGTTTAAACTAATTTAATATTTACATTTAGTCTGCCTCGGGAATGTACGTCCTCACTCTGCGTATTTCTGGCCACGAAATATTATTTATGTTACAATTTAAAGAAAAGCCCGTCTTGAAACAATTACTCCGTATGTATGCTAGAACACAAAATACTGTAGGGTAGAAATAAGAAGCAAGTTCCAATTAATTAGGCTGGCATCGATAAGGGAGCGAAGCACTGATGGCACACCTGGTGTGCGCGGGCCGACACACACACACACACACTCACACACAGAGAGAGAGAGAGAAAGAGAGATAGAGAGAGAGAGAGTGAGGGGGGGGGGGGGGTGGTGGGAGGAGGGGGCCGGCAGCGAGCGAGGAGGGAGGTGGTGGCACATCGGGCTCAGCCTGGGACAATGTCATTACTATCAACAGAACATTACAAAAACTTATAATTAATTTACTACAATTTCTTGTTTTCAATTTCCAGTCAATACTTAAGTTCATATTTTTAAGTTTTCTTCAGTTATTGTAATTTTTTCAAAGTATGCAACTCAATATACCTATATGTTAATTCATGTAGCATATATGATACATTTGTTGGTTAATTGAAACACAAACATCAATACTAATAACAGTGAACGTGTATTTGTGTCCTACATTACTAATGACGATAGTTCAGATAGCCAATTGAAAAAAAAAAAAAAATAAAAACATTTAAAGAAAATTTTGCTCAACTGTTAAGCCTAGTCCCACACAAAATAAAAATGCATTTTCTCAACGTCTGTTTCTATAAAAAACATAATTTTACAATTCATTAAACCTTACCTACTTTACTTTGTGATGAGATTAGATTTTGGTCTAAGTAAATCTTGTGTCCGCCCCAGCTGCTGAGTATATTAAATGTTCAACCTTTGCTGAAATGTTGTGTGGTTGCAGCTGAAAGCCACGGAGTTCCTGAACTTGGACTCGATCCTGGAAGGCGTGATGCACAAGCTGGTGGTGAGGCCCTTGAAGGAGCACCTGTACAGGCTGTTCGTCGACGAGTACACCCGCTCGGGCGCCATCCACCTGCTGGCCGACAACATCCGGTACGCCCGGACGAGATCCCCGCAGGACCTGGGCATTCGGCCGCTCATCATCCCGCCGTCGGGGAACGCCCTCAACAACATCATACACATCCTCAACAGGCTACAAGAAGTCGACTCGCCCCTGGAGAAACTGGAGCACCTCTTGTCCTGCATATCGGCCATCTTCAATTCGGTACGTACCGTGCGTGGTGGCTAGTGCAGGCTCCTTGTCATTCCATTCCATTAAGAGCTAAGTCAACCATTTTAAAGGCAGAGTAATATCTGAATCGCAAGGGTGAAAATATACCAGTGTGTTATGATTAAAACATTTCATCAAGCACTTCACTCCTTTGTTACTCTACCAGCTGTAAGTAAATTTCACTTAAAAAACTAATTCAAGAGTTATTTAGGCCTAAATACTTGCCAGTTTGGTAATTGTATAGAGATTGTGCTATGCCGTGGAAAAAGAAAGAAGGTATTTTTGAGTATTACTTGTCCCAAGAAACACCATTAAGTTTTTAAAACACAGCCAACCTAACCTAACTTTTTGTACACACCAATTTACAAAATTTTTATTGAAGCTAACCTAACCTAACCAACCATTCACATAATTTAACTGGGCCCATAACCTGATAAATTTTTCTGGGCATAGGAGTCATATGAAAATAAGTATTGACAATAATAAACATTCATACAGCCATACTTCATTATTCTTGCTATTATTGCTCGTTGCTAATAGCAACCTCCTAGAGTACACACTTTGGCAGGGTGCATGTTAAATTTAACACTTCTGCTGTATGTTTTACTGGTTATAGAAAATAATTTTTTTCAAAATATTCAAAATTTCACTTTAATTAACTAAACAATAAACATGCAAACATGTTGACATTGAAAGTAGTAAACCTTACCTTCTAACCAGTAAAAAAGTGTTGAATGTACATTTTTTTCGAAGTTTTCTGCTGTTGTGGTAATTAATTATCGCTGGAAATATTTGTGCAATGTTTGGTTGCAACAATTACGATGTTGCTAACTGCTCGAAGTCATTTTTGAAGTTAAATCATTTTAGGCGCGTTGGTGCTGAAGTCATCTGCTTGTGATAGCATAATCTATCTTGGAATACATTTTATAAACTTTAATATTTACAATAGCTACCTTTTCAAACAAATACAGGATGTTTTAAATTTATGTACCCGTGAAGCATAAGACAGTATGTCACAAAAACTAAATTTGTTTATTTGAACAGTATATGTATTTTTTTCACATTTTATCCCATAATTATTCTGTTAATTGCTTTTATATTTATTTGCATTTAGGTCTTGAATTGATTTTAGTTTGAACTTGGTAATTGTAATTCAGAGTACTAGGCTATTACGTTAAAATTATTGGAAATGAGATTCTTTGCCCCTAATTATAATTCATTAATGAAGTGTGTAACATGGTTACAAACACTGGCCAGTGTGTTAGGCCTCTAAAGTGCTAGGTCCTGGTACGCTGGCAGGTGAACGTGTGCAACCAAGGGCGGGGCTGCGTCACGCTCGGGGCGGACGACTTCCTGCCGCTGTTCGTGTGGGTGCTGGTGCAGAGCGGCATGGTGGCCGCCGAGATAGAGGCGGAGTACATGTGGGGGCTGCTGCAGTCGTCGCTGCTGTCCGGGGAGGGCGGCTACTACCTCACCACCCTGTCCGGCGCCGTGCACGTCCTCAAGAACTTCCGCGCCTGCTCCGAGGAGCAGCACGGCGCCCTCGGCCCCGACGTGAGTGCCGCCTCCTTCTGGTCGCGTGCGCACAACTTCACCACTTTGCACTCCCCAACTAAGGGTTTTCTTGTACCTGGAAGGTGTTTTTATTTGTGTTGGGAAATTTGGCGGAGTAAGATGTGGTGCAAGAGAATTTAGATTGAGATGGTTGGTGGGGCCAGATGTGTTTTTGTTTTGTGTTGTTTTTTTTTTGTTGCGAAAAAAGATGTAACAGTGGTGGTGGAGAGTGATGAAGATGCTTGGGTTTGTGTTCCGTTGTGAATAAAAATAAAATAAGGTCTTTGGAATTTAAAACCTGAGCATTTTGTTATTTGTGAGTGGTATAGTAAGGTGTTACTAAGAGCAACGAAATAACAAAAAGGAGGAAAAGGAAAATGGCGTCAAGGAGCTGGTACTATAGCGATGCTAGGAATCGCAAATGTTTCTTTGTTTGCGTTTGCGGTCGGGCTGAAACCAAGAACACCACCAACCCAAGGCTCGACTTGAACGATCCCGAAGCATTACAGCTGTTTGCTTTTAAATTCTTTCCTTTTGTTGGTGGGAATTAATATTTTTAAAATGATTGCGGCAAGTGCGTGATTATAGTATGGATTTTTATTTTAACTTGATTATAAGGCTGTATAATAGTGTAATTGTGGTACACCGGTGACGTCTCTTGCCTCTTGCCAAGGTCAAGCCCTGATTATTTGTATCTACTTATGTGGAACATCTGAACAGTGCCATTAGCCAGTGGGCTGTGTTTAGGTTCTCCCGTTTCTCAAGTCGTCCTGTTTTTTCTCCAATAGGGAATATTTTTACGTCCAGTGAACACAATTTGGAGTTTCTTGCCACGAAATAATTCAGCTTCTGGGGGTCAATCCTCATTTGTCAATATCTAGGACTGTAGTAAAGACCTGCACTTTATGAGATGTTATGTCCTCTAATTAATTAATTAATAATAATTTTAAATGTATTTTGTGGATCTAAGAAATAATTGCACCTTGAACTAAAATGCTAAGTTAAATATTATGATTTTTTTGTAGTGTCGCGTTGGGTCGTTGGCAGACTTCCGCTCTGTGCTGAAGATAGTTGTGCCGGATGAAGTCCATGGGTCGATCATCACCAAAACTCTGCCTGTTCGACCAAACATGACAACTCGTGATGTTTGCAAGATTATTGCCCACAAAGTACGCATTACAAATCCACAAGACTATGGGCTGTTCAAGCTTGTGGACGGAGAAGGTAAGAAATCAAATTTTTGAGATATGTAGTTTGTTTTTTTTTCACTCTGCATAAAGTATAGAAAAATGTGAATAATTATAAAAGTCGGGAAGATCACAAAATATTTCCGTAAATTTTTCTTTACTTACCAGTGTGAAATCACATATGTCTCTCGCGCCAAAGAATAAGAGCTCTAAAATATTGAAACTCAGAATATTATTATATTCTGCTTTATTTTTTCTTTGCAAAATTTTTGGACTTCAACTATAAACACAGTTTTAAAACAAAGTAAAGGTATTCTTTAATATCTACCTGAGGTCAGTAGTCTATATATAATCAATAGGTAAAATAAAATCTGTATTTTTTATCTACAAATACACATCAATTGTATATGGCTATTTTTTTTTTTTAAAAAACTATTAAACTAAAGCCAGTAAATTAGAGTATTTAAAAATTGGTTTGTTTTGTAGGATTGTATATTTTTTTTTTGCATTTGACTGAAGATTCAAACAGTTAATAATAATTTTATAGTGTGCAATGAAATTTTAATGAGTGGTAAACTTCAGAACTTCAGATCCACCGACAAGTAAAAAGGCGGGGGGGGGGGGGGGGGGGGGAGGATGGGGAGAGGATGGAGTATTGAGTTTAAATGAAAAATTGAAGGGAAAAAAAAAGTATTTAAGAAAAGAACAGGATAGAATTTTTTTCAAACTAGCTCAAAACCTGTTGGTTCACTCGCACAATTTCAAAATATTGCTCAAATCTTACATGTAAAGAAAAGAATGTAACTAATTTCAGACTTTTTTTCTACATAAATAGACACAAAGTACACTACGTAATTAAGAATTTAAGTAATTTATGCTAAGATTCTTACATGCAGCTTTGTTCATATGGAGATATGAATTTTTTTTGGTAAAACATAACTTACATTGTTTTCACACCATTAAAAAACAAAATACAGAAAACCCAAAAAATACAATTAGTAACTCTATATGCTTAATGTTCATTCTTAATTTCTAACCCTTTAATGTAGAAGATTTGGAAATATTATTTTTGTTTTCTTTAACCCCTTACACCTCTTAAGGGCAGAATCTTGCACAAAAGTTAATTAATAATTTTGTAGTTTATAAATTTTACCATTATTTTACTTCTTACTTAATTAGTCACGGAAATACAATTTGTTTAATAAATGAAGACTTGCTCTTTTTCACGCCCATTAAAAGACAAATTTTGTTAAACACAAAAAAAAAATGTGTTTTTTTTTTTAACACCTGCCCCTTTTACTAATCTTAAGGTTTGAAATTTACCCAAAATAATTTATTATGCTTAATTTATTTCAGAGATATAGTAACCATAAATTGAGACTTCCCAATTTTCGCCCCTTAGGAGTTGCATTTTACAAAATGGTAAAATTGTGGCTTGTAGTTATTGTATGTTTGTAATTGGTCCTTAGTATTTTTTATTTATGCTTGATTAATTTTGGAAATATAATTAATTATCTTCAAACCTTGTTTCCCTCTTTTTCACAGTATAGGGGTTGAATTTTACAGAATGGTAAAATCGTGGTTGGTAATTTTCATATGTTTATTATTGCCAGCAAAAAAAATTTCTATACTGAATTTAATTTTGATATATAATTATTAATCTTAAAACTGTACTTACTGGTTTTCATTCCTTGAATTTTGCAAAATATAAAAATTGTGGGTCGTAGTTTTTGTATTATTATTAGCAGTACCCAAAATCATTTACTACCCTTAATTATATTCAGA
This sequence comes from Bacillus rossius redtenbacheri, assembly GCF_032445375.1. NCBI lineage: Eukaryota > Metazoa > Arthropoda > Insecta > Phasmatodea > Bacillidae > Bacillus > Bacillus rossius. Next base: position 31,431,624 of record NC_086336.1, read on the forward strand.
TATATAATTATTAATCTTAAAAGCATACTTACCTCTTTTTTTTCCTTAGGGGTTGAATTTTGCAAAATATAAAAATTTTAGATTGTAGTTTACATATGTATATTATGGTACCCAATACATATAATTTGTTACGTTTAATTAAATTTGGATAGGTATATAATTATATATCTGAAAAGTATACTTTTTTACCTCTTTCTTCACCCCTGAGGGGTTGAATTTCCAAAATATTAAAATTGTGGTAGGTATTTTTGTATTTTTATTATTGATACAGAAAATCATTTATTACCCTTTATTATATTCAGAAATATAATTATTTATCTTAAAAAAAATACCCCTTTTTTACGCTTCAGGGTTTGTATTTCTCGAAATAAAATTGTGGTTGGCAATTTTTGTATGTTTATTATTAGTACCCAATATCATTTATTACCTTTAATTAAATTTGGGGATATTATTATTAATCTTAAAAACATAGCTACCCCTTTTTCACCCCTTAGGGGTTGAAATTTGCAAAAAATATAAATTGTGGTTGTTTGTATTTGTATGTTTATTATTGATACCAATATAATTTATTATGCTTAATTGAATTCGTAGATGTTATTATTCATCTTCAAAACATACTTACCCCTTTTTCACGTATAAAGGGGTTGTTCTTTCACAAAATCAAAAAATTTTAGTTGGAGGTTTGTATTTTAATTATTGGTACCGAATATATTTTATTTAGCTTGATTAGTTTTTGAGATATAATTAATTATATTTAAACAATTTTTACCCCTTTTTAATTTCCTTGGGTGAGGGAGGGGGGGGGGGGGGGGTAATTCTGTACTTATATGTAGCCTAGTTTCTAAGTTAGCCCAAGACCTTTCTAATAAGAAAAAAAGGTTTTCGAAATTCATCTAGTATTTTTCGATTGATGCTTGAACAAACAGACAAAAAAATTTAAAAAAAACTTAATTTTTGTTTTCTTAATAAAATAATGTAAATAGTCATTTCCAATAATTTTTTCTTCATTCTATCCAATGTAAAGACATTTTGCTTAAAAAAGTTTTATTGTTTATGTGCTGAGAACAAACAATTTAATGGTTTGTAAACTAGTAGGGAAATTTCAACTGGGTTAGACTATATGATATGACTTAAGTTACTATTAAGCTGAAGCAAACTTTGGAGTATCCTGATGTAAATGATTATTACTTTTATAAGTGTTAAAATTATCTCTTTCTTCAGTAAACTGCAGTTAATATTTGGATAAAATTAAAAAAAAATTGCAGAGATTTTTGTTCTGATTTTTAATAATTTCAGCTGGTAGGGCAGGTAAAAAATTATTTTTAAATACTTATAATGTGAAATAATGCAGTAGTAGGTATATTTGTATTTTTTTTTTTTTTTTTGCTGTGATGAAAGTTAAACATTTTGTTCTTGTTTTGTTTGAAGAATATTTCATGTTTTGAATATTGATCAGGAATGTGACACATTTTGAAATGATGGAGGTAAAATATTACTATAATTCATCGGTGTACACAGGATTTTTTTTCGGGGGAGGTTGATCCAGGTTTTCAAGAGAAACTCCATAGACTGTAAAAACTAATATAATATTAGGCCTATATAAAAGACCATAGAAATTGCATTGGTAAATTTCTTATTTCTTATATTTTATTCTACAACGTGACCTATAAAAACAAAAAAATATCATCATTTATTACTTAAAAAAAATAATAATACCAAACTTAAAAATTAAAAATCCAGTGAACCAAGGACTTGGTGGGTAACATAAATGTGATATTTTTTTTTAGGTTAGTTTATACGAGCAAAGCAGTCCTTGAACGACCTAGCTGAATTTTTAAATAAAAAAACATTAAATTGGAATAAAACTTAACGTAGTATTACAATCTCTTCAACCTTTGATTTTATTTTAATGAACTTATTTATTTCTTAGTTAAATAAATTAAATAGCAGCAAATTTCATTTTTCAAAACTGGGCTATTATAGGTTTGTAGTTTGTACGCAATCTCTCTTTTAATTCACATAAGTATGTTTACATTACAATATTTAATACCTACACAAACCTAATAAAATAAAAAATACATAGGGGAAGTAAACTACTGTTGCCAAAATAATTAATTAATTAACCAAATGGATTTAGGTAGGCACTTTACAATATTATACCTAATAAGTTGATGTTGGGAAGATATATATATATGTGTGTGTGTGTGTATGTATGTATATATATATATATATATATATATATATATATATATAGTAAGGGTGTTAAAAACTAACAAACAGTTGAAGTGCAGTTAAAACAGAATTTAAAAAAATAAGTTTTGAACCTAACCTTTCTTTCATGCGCCGCGATTTAGAAATATTTTTAGCGAAGGAGAGCCAAAGATAGGCTCTGGGCTGTACTATTGTATATGTATTAATATATGTATGTACTTCGATCACAAGGGCCAAAATTTTTAAAATGTAGCTCGTAGAAGTTAAAAAATGTGTGCGCTCCACTTAACGACCTAACAATGACTAATCTACAGAATATAAACACCTATGCATTGTGTTGAGGTCACTGAGCTACTGACTCAAACACAACTTCAAGCCACATCGCACTCAATGTGGTCCGTTTCAACTAAGGCGGGAAATTCAAGTTTAAGTTTTCCAATGTTTGAAACAGTAATTTAAAATTACGTATCTCACGATTATGCAACATTCTTCTTCATATACATACAGTATTTAAATGAATATACCTGACTTATTTAATGATGAAAAACGTTTCTTCCCCCGTGTTTTAACAGTTTTATGGAGTTTTGTACGAACTAAGTAGCAGAGTTGCAATCTTCCACTGCTACCCAATGCCCAATTCTGTTAAGCAAAACTAAAACATAATCAAAGTTGATTTGTTCTACTGATTAGTCCGCAGATTCTAGACTTGAAACTGACCAGTTATGACCAACCACTGCGATGCAACTTTGTTTACGTTTGCTAAACCAATTGGGCTGCTCAGTGACATTATCTCTTTCGTTGCTCAGTGCGAAACTTCAGACAATGAGCTTTGCATTACATGAGCATTCACAATTTCTTGACTTTATTTCAATGGGCGGAGGGGATTGAACACCTAAAACACACAAACAACCCCCCCACCCCCCTCCCCTTGGTTAAGCCTTTGCTATAATCCTTCAAATAATGTGCAAATCACTACTCAGTATGTAGTTATTCAAAAAAAATAATTGGTTTCTGTTGATGGGGAATTTTGAGAATTGAATTGCTCATATTTTATGCAAATGAAGGGAAAAATTGAAACTTAGATTTACACCAGTGAATTCCGAGGCCGCGTTCGTGCATGTTCAGGTTTTATTCCTCCTCAGGTTTTTTCTGTTTACCTGTAATCAACACGTCAAGGATTTATATTTTAAATATCCAATTATATTTTATGTGCTTTTATTTGGTTAGAAGTTTTATGATGATTGGTTATCTCATTGGTGATTCTGAAAGAAAGATACTTTTCTGAAAATAAAAAAAATTTCCTAATGTTGGTGGTTTTATCATTTTAACTAATTTTTAAGTTAGCTATAAATATTAAAAATTGAAAATTGATGATATCATGAAAATGGTCAACTAGCTACATTTAAAATACTGTAACAAAATTTTAATGGTGGTTAGGAATTGCCATTTTAAAATGTAGCAAAATTAATATAAGTAATTCACCCACTTATTGTATAAAAATAATGTTGCTAATCCAACCTAACTTAAACAACCATACACAGGATATTCTAGTTTTTTTTATTGTAGCTAACCTAACACTATTTTAAAATAATTTTAGTGTAGCTTGACAATTATTCTCTAATTTTTCAGTCACTAAAGTCTGTGAAAGATAACCTCGACATCATTCCCACACAGTTTTGTCCTATGGATGTTGCATGAACGCGTGGCAAACTTCGGTGAACTTTGGAATTGTTTGGTCCATTGGAATGGACTGGTGTGAACCATAGGCTTCCTACAAAAAAGTGCTATTTGTCAGAAAATGCTAAAACAGCCTAAAACATTCCATTATTAAAATTTAGAAGAATTAAATGGGACAAAATTTACGCTAATGTCAAGCAAGTTTTCTTTTCTGTAATATTTTTAATGGGTGTACATTTTAAAATCTTTTAATAAACTTATGTAAATATACATTACCTACTAGGAATTTCTTAAATATTACACTAATCAGAGGAAATTTTGAGATTAATTAGTATTTCCAATAAGAGAATTTTCAAGAAACATCTAGAAAGAAAGATGGTCTTGGAAGATACAATTACTATGTAGAGTATTAAAACACTAAAATCAAGTTTAAAATTTGACTTAACCACAAATGATTCTCTAATATTGTAGATATAAGTATATAGCTCCTTGCTTAACACTATCACAAAAACTTCTGGAATTTTTCTACATGTTTCTAGAATCTTTAACATAACCATAAAAACCTAAATGTTTGTATCACATTTAACAAATAAATATCTGAAATGTTTTAGAACAATACTTCAAACCAACAGTAATTTGAAGACTTTGGTTCTTAACCTATGTAAATGAGTAAATCTTTTTTTTTTTTTTTTTAAAAAAATCCCACCCACATTAACCGGATGTCCAGACAAGAAGGGTCTGGATTAGCATGACTCTACTGTACAACCTTTTTTGTGTACGCGCTTGTTTGTATACACTGTCAGTGTGCATTATCTATTAGCATGTTGCTTGTTCCCTAGAAACACTCCTGAACGACAGCGAGTGCCCACAAGACGTGAAAGGCGTGGTCGCAGAAGGGGGCAAGCACTGCATGTTCGCCTACAAGAGGATAGATGCGAAAATCGCATGGCCTACAACGTCCTCGTGTTGAGTGCTTGCACTTACAGGAATCAATGAAATTTGCTCAAGGTGCAAGGATTAAAGAAGCCACTTAACTCTGCAATAGGGTATTTTTTTACATCCAGTGAACACTATTTGAGGTTTCTTGCCAAGAAATATTTCAGCTTCTGGAGGAGTAAATCCTCATTTCTAAAAAAACATTTCGCTGATAGAAATGTTCTGCAATATCATTATAATATAACCCACAAACACTGTGGAAATAATAATTTGAATGCAAACAAAGGAGCGCTATTTTCTTCTGCTCTGTTTAATAGCATAGCAGCCATAAATTATTTTTATTTCAACACTTTCAAAAACTATATATATTCTTGCATTGCCAAAATGTAGCTTTTGTACGTACTTCCTAAGATATTTTACTTACTTTAAATCACATTTATTACACACCACAATAGTTTACTTTATGTTAATTGCTTGCACATATACTTAGACAGTGTTACTGATATTTCAATTTAATAATTCTCATTTCATTGCTTTTCCAGTTTCATGACAAAAAAATTACTCTTTCAAAATTAAATATTTATCTCTAATTTAAGCATGTATAAAAGCAAGTTTACATATTTTGCCATTTATTCTTGGACAGTTTTAGTTGTATTGTATGAATATTATTTATTAGTTACATTATGATTCTGTTAATTTTTGTGCTGCATACTAAGAATTAAAACATTAATGTTTATTCAGTGACAACGTTTACATTTGAACAACCAGAATGTACATACTAATAATTATCTCGTTTGTTCATTTTTAACCAGATGACATTTGTTGTGATCGTCAAGTTTTTTGTGAATGTATTTTTTTAAGGTCCTGTGATTTTATTTATACTTTTATGGAAAATAGCTATGTGAATGTTTTTATGGAGCAATAAATATATTAAACATTTGATACTCCGTATGCCAGTAACTCATTTAATGTTATGTACTATGAAGTTAATAGAAATATAATCAAGGGCTTGATCAGGGAGGGTAGCTACCCCCTATTCAAAATGGAAAAAAAGATTCAACAAATTTCTGGAAAATTTATTAACAGTTGATTTTTTGTTTTTCAACACAAAGAAACTATTACCAAATACACTACATCATAAGTGAAAAGTCACAACCTCTAAAAAGAGATTGAATTCCTTAAGATGCCACCCCTTCCGTATTGATAATATATTTCTCGTTCTTTTACTGAATTAGATAGATACTATTGATGAATAATATGTGGGTTATTTTACAATTGAATGTTTTGTCATTGATCCCTTTATAAAAAAAATTGTTAATGAGACATTGTAACAAAAAATAATTTAGATTATTTATTTAATTAAATTTATGTACCAAAAAATAAATTTACCTTTAAAAGTTGGCATCTTTGCTAAATCTATTAGCTCACTATGATGTATGATGTTTTATATACTAGTATATAAAACTAATAATATTGTATGTAGAAATATTAATATATTTCACATAAGAATTTATAAATTTTAATTTAGACTATTTACAACAAATCATACATAAAATTGAAGGTAAACTAACCTAGTTTTTCTTTCAAATGTCCCATATGTGCACCTTTAGTTATACGGCACACATCCAACCTAAAGTCCCTTCAGAGTTGCAGGGCTCAGAAAAACACTAAATAATTAGATGCGAGGTTGTGGAATACATAGTTCAGCGTCACTAATGGTTCAGAAACCACACTGGGCTAATAACTCTAACTTTAATAACTTTGGTTCAGAAGTCTGGAGTAATGGAAGCAATAAATAGCCTCTTCAATTCTGTGTCTCAACTCTGAAAAATAATTAGGTAGCGGCGGAACGTAGACAACTTTTATAAAGCCCCAAAGAATTTGCATGGTGTTATGTCAAGTGAACATGGAGGCCAGCGAAAAAGAGCTCTGTCGTCTCGAATTGCCTATACCATCGTGCAATGTTTTTGCCACTTGGGGGATCACAATTAAACTTAAAACAAAACACATTCTGAACTGGAATTACTGATTCACTCTTAGCAAATTGCAGAACTCAAAACGCTTTACCCTCATCATTTATGTGGCGCTGCGAATTAACGATCTACAATGCTTACAGTTGATATTATTAAAATTTTTAACTTGGGCATTATTTTATGGACATACTGTATTTTTCTTTCCTGTGGTTGACAACCAATGTGCCAGCTGATCAACCCTACATCTTTACTACAGTGCAAGGTTTTTAATCCGGCTTTCTATGGCTCAGCACATTCCGTAATCCAGCATCAATTAAGTTCAAATTATTTTGTGTGAATTCCAGCTACCGGCATTTTTAGTTCGCTCAGAGATTATGGTTCTGGTCGGTTTTCAGTTCATTACAGCATTTCCCATTTTATAGCAGTTACATTTCATGGGTGAATTTCTTTAGTATTCCTGTTAAAACTACATCAACATTCCATAATCCAGCAAAATCTTCAATCAAAAATGGTTGTGGTCATGAACTTACCAGATAAAAGACCTTTAAATATACTTTATTATCACTGCCAAATTTTATATTATATGTTTTTTTTTATCACTGCAATATTTAAGTGCTTAGTCCATGCGTAATCTATCCTAACAATTAAATTTAACTGCATTTGTCAGCATATGATTTACCAAAGATAAGGTATTTAAAACCCATGTTTTAATTTCAGGTAATTGTTTTGCACACAGCTCTATCATTTTTGCAAAATTCTTGCATACTATTTGTACAAGTTTTTAAATATAATTGTACTAGTTAAAGTTTATAATCGTGAGACCTACCTATGACTTCTTTATATTTTTCATTGTACTTTGATATAAAGTAATTAGTTTTATAATTTTTCAAAATGGTTGTTTTCAAACAAGTATTACCATTTATTTCACACAGTGAAGCTATTAAAACCAGGATTATTATAACCATGTTTACGTCATTTATATGTAAAGCTACACGTCTAACACATCACAGGATTGATACATATTAGAACTTTTATATCTTTTTAAAAGCCAAATATTGCCATATTTCTGCTTCTCAATCTTTAAATTCTGTCTTTTAAGTATCTTAAGGAAAAATTTACACTGTGTCTCAAACTCAGTTTCTTCAGGACACCATTTAATAAAATGTATGATTACGGAAGGGGCCTTATAAGGCATATTTGTACAAAATTTCTACCAAAAATCATTTTTTGGTAGAAGTTTTTTTTGTTAGAGTATGTCTTAAGTGGTGATCAGTATTTGGCTTTCAGCTTTTTAAAATGAACTTAGATTTTCACTTTGGACTGTACTGTAGAGTACACATTTCTGTACATTTTTATACTAATATGCTAGTCAACAGTAATAATTTTAATTAATATTGCTGCTTTTTATTACTGTAATTTTAACTTTTTAGTTCTTGTGGTATAAGTATTGTGAAGATTGAAATCTCTGTAATATTTTGTTAAGTTACATAATTTATATTTTGCTTTATTCTTTGTTGGTATCTCCACATCACTTATGATAAGCTATGTAAAATATATTGTGTATGTTTTCTGTCTTTTGTAATTAAAATGAATTTTTTTCTAAATTGTATTATGTTTACTTACTCTCCAGTCTTTCCACAAATCCTAAAAAGTCTGCCTATGGTATGTTTAAATATTGTGCACAGTTTTCTGTACACATAAAAATTCGGAGTTTCTTGGTATACATTCTTACATACTATATATATTATGTATTCGTACATATATACACACATACATACACATATGCATATGCATATATAAACAAACACACACATACAGTAAAACCCTTTAAAAAGTCCACTTAAGAATATGTCGTGCATATAAAGTTTAAAAAGTTTAAAAAATTTAGCCCTTGACCTATTAAAGACATACAATTTTATCTTTTTTATTAAGGCTGTAATTTCAAAGTTTCTTGTAAAATTTTGTTACAGGAATTAGCTGTATATATGCATATAACATAATACACATGCACACATACACACGCATACCCACACAAAAACCTGGACACAATTTCACAGGTATTTTTTTAAGGTGCCTTATTTTCTTTTTACTTTTTAATGCCTACTCAAAATCAAAAATATTATTTTTGTTTTTCATCCTGTTTCGTAATTCACCAATACATCTTGTATGAACTAACTACATTATCCTCTATGTTTTTTCTAATAGGTGTGCCGCTAATTGGTTAATTTTGAGCACAGTAGATACCTTTAAATTAATGACAATTATGTTCCAGTAATGTGATCCAGTGTACAGTTTTAGTTTTGACATTTCTTGCTATTTTTAAGTATTATTTGGAGTTTGCCCTACTCTAGTGTTCAAAGAGCCCAAGACCTGTATTAGTTCCCCGCAGCGACACCGGGCTTCAGCCCACTGCATTTCTGTTTGCATGCGTGTTCAGTCTTCTCAGCTAGCGTACAGCCATAGGGCCCTGTTGCATGACCACATCATCACGCCAGTGTGCCACACCTTTTTTGCTTGGGTTCCTGCTGGTGTCTGCATGGTGTATCACTGATAATTACACCGGGACTGCCATGGCCTCGCTCTCTTGCTGCATAGCGTTCCCGACTTCCTACTTACCCCCTCCTAATTCATTGCAGTGTTTCTTACCCCCTCCCCCCCAGTTCTTTTGTCATTCCATAGATAGGTATGCTTTTACACATACTTCCGTCCCCCCCCCCCTTTTTTTTTCTTTTAGAGATGTTTGTGTTTGCCATGTAAGCCATCTGCCGGGGTAACTTAACTTAAGCCCCTATAGCTCCTCATTTCACCACCATAAGAGCCACTTCCTGTGTGGTCTGCCTCCTCTTTGGCTACCTTCCTCCACCCTCTCTAGGCATCTTCCACGAAAAAAAAAATTCCTTGCAAGTGGCGACTTCCAGCATCCTTCTGCCAGGTCTTCGGGCCAGGTTCGACTCAAATGGTCTCACCTGCCTTCAGCACTTAAACTAGAGTCGGCCACAGCTCAACATCATATATTACAGTGAAAGTTCGTAGCTGAAATGTGGTCATTTAACGCGGGAATAACCCCCACTACTTTCAAGAACGCCATGGTTTAGTGAAGTGGTATTATTTTCCTGGAATATCTTTACCCAATTTTGGATTACCATCTTTCAACATGCTCTCTTGCTGTTTTAACACCCACATCATTGTGGGTGTATGTATCAGAGTATCCAAGTCTCTGACAATTCATGTTTCGGTCTCCACCGCACAGTCTTAGCGTACAGGTTGGCCAAGCGTGGGCATTACTATACCCCTTGTGGCAATGCTGGGCTCTGCTGTTGTCCAAAGAGAGCCAGCCTCTGACATCCTCCTTCACTACTGGCCAGCTGTCATTGCAAGTCTGCAGCTAAAACATCGACTCATATATGTATTAATTATAAATAATTACTAAGCAAGGCTACCAAAACAAAATATAAAAATATAATGATGTAAGTAAAATACCAAATATTTCATGTACCGGTTGGCTGTTTTTTTTTACTTCAAGTATTTTGCTTGACGTTTTATAAATTTTTATATTGGCAGAAGAGACAATTATTTGCTAAATTATGACCAAAACACTTCAGTTATGGATGTAATGTTTCCTGCAAAAACATATGTTCTGATGTGCTGCGTTTTAAAGTAAAAGAAGTCTTCCAAGCTTTGTGTGTTATTTACAAGAATCCCTGTACTTTATAGTAATACAATTTTTACTACAGGTTGCATAGACCTGAAGTAACTGGAATGATGAAGTTAATGCTTCATTTATTTATCTAGATTTGAATGCACTCATGCCTTCAGCCTCTGTAGTAAGGATACAAAAACAGCATGAGAATCCCTGAAAGAAAGTAATCAATTGATACTTATTCATTGCTAGTATGTACCGAAGGCACAGTGTAACATAAGATTATTAGATAACAGTTTTTAAAAATGTTATTTTCTTTATTATTCTTAGTTGCATGGTAAAACATCAATGACAAAATATTGAACAATGTTTCAAAACATGACATCTTGTGCAATCATATTGTGTTGAAGCCATCTCTACTAATAGCAATTGTCTACCCCAAAATGCCTCAGAATTTTCCTATGAATGCTCGTACAGCACAACATGAACTTGACTGGGTATAAAATTGTGTTATTCAAGTGGCGTCCATCGCATCACGTCCATTACGCTATTGCCTTTATCATGTTAATAACATGATCATTCCAGCTCCCAGATTGGAACGAACTGAAACTGAAATTGAAAGTTTAGTCTTCCCACACACATGATCAGTTTTGGTGTTGCGGTTGCTGTTGCTGTTGGATGTATTGTTTCATCGTAGATTATGGATGAAACTTTGGATGTTGCAATTGCAGTTGCACTTTTAGTTAGAAAAAGGAAAAAAAAAAATAGCATAGCACCCAAGGAGTATAAGCAAAGACGTGTTCCATGACACTCAGCTGATGGACTGATGGACTGATTTTTTTGGACTGATGGTTTGGATTGGTGAGACACTGTTCCCATACACGGCCGTTCGGACTGTGGGCTCGATGGGGAGCCATCAGTTCGTCAATCCATCAGTTCTGACTGATGAGTCCACTGCCCTTTCACACACACGGCAGTTCCGACTGATAGGTCCTAAGTAATAAAATTCGTGCCTAAAAACACCCGTTCAATTTTCTTGATAACAAAAATTACATACAACATACTTCTCTCACATTTTTAACTAGATCACTTATATTTTAATTTTTCTTTTTATTTGTAGCATCTTAGCTCTCAGTATACGGCATCAGGTAGGAGTAAATTAGTGAATGGAACGGAAGTCGCATGGCATAGAAATTTGTAATCACCTGTGGCGGATGGGGCGCACCATTGTTCATAAAGCCAAAGGAAAACTTTATAGTATTAACTGTTTGATTACTTTTAAAAATATTGACAGTTTTTTAATAAAGTTCCTTGTCGAAAATCAGGTCCAAAGCTGGGATTTAGTATTTTTTTAAAGGTCTTCTTCGCTTCTATAGGAGCCGTTTCATTATTTAGTTTAAAAATTTTGTCTGCAAATGAAATAATTCGATAGTTGTCGTAGCTGCTCCGGCAGCGAATTCTAGCGGCGGGTGTGGAAACTACGCGAGATTCGCGTCCTTAAATTAAGTTTAAAACAAATTTTGCGTACATTTATCACTTTTGGTATAATTTTAAAAAATTCTACGTTAAATTTCTTGGCCAAATTTCTTATAACAAGTAATATTACACTGTACTTACATTGAGCGAGAATGTTTGAGACGAGTGAATTCACGTGCGAGTAGCTAGATAATTCTATTAGTGTATAGGTTTTACCGGCATAGCTACTACAGTTGAAGCCACCGTTGTGCAATTTAAACGTAATAGTAATTGTTTCCCGTTATAAAAGTAATGGTTATAGTTTTAGCACGGCCTTTTCAAGTTGTAAAATAAGTTAATCCACAAGATACGAATACAATTTAATTTTTCTAATGCGATAATCTGGTACTAAAAATAATTGGTTGTCTGTAAAGTCGGTTTACGGACAATAGTTTAACGTGACAACGTCATAACAAAACATTGATGAAATGATTGATCCAGAAGAAAATGAAATATCATATTCGGCCTGAGACAGCCGTTAATAGGTTTTTGCAACCAAACCATTTAGGCATTAAAAATATTATATTCTTTGAGGAATATTTTTTTTTTAAATTTTTCTATCTCTCGTATGATAAAATCTACCTATGCATACTTTTATAAATAAAATTGAATCATTTTTATTAAATTATCACTATTTTGTATGGATACAAAGGAGTGAAATGAAATGTACCTACAATTTAATTAATAAATTTACTTTTATTTGCATTCCTAATTCATATATATTTATTACTAGAGACCGGAAAAATTCGCGAATTCATTTCGCGATAGGCTAAAATACAAATAGTTATACCTCAGTGCTGCCTCTGCTATTGGCTCGCAACTCACCTGGATGACTCTGGGCCAATAAGAAACACCAAACCAAAGCTTTATTGAATCACAGGCTGCTACGTTGGGACGTCTCACAAGGCAGCAGCCAATGAGTGGGTGACATTTGACCGAGTGTACGTATAACTGTGGAGTTCATCCTACAGGGCATTGAACCCGCGAATTTTTCCGCTTCCTATTTATTACTTTTGAAATGTTGCGTGCGCCATATTTATTTTTACAAGTACAAAAAAAAGTTTCGCAGTGCCGGGATTCGAACCGACAACCTTCAGTTCGCGAGGCTGACCGCACGGCCATGAGGCAATACTTGAAATACGATAGTTTTAGATGTTATATACAAGTTATAAAAATTTTCTTCACGGTAGGTGAATAATATTATTACGATTTTATAACAAATACGCATCCCAAATACACCAAACTTATTTATAATGTGTTACAATATTTTTTTAAAAATTGTGCAAAAGATCCCGGGTGTAATTTGAATTATTATTTGTAACTGTAAAACACCATTGTTGGTTCAAAACGTATTTTAATATTCATCATTACTTTTAAATAACCGTACAGATTGTGCTGAAAATCGGTGGACGATCGTTAAATTACATAATATTAATAATTCAAAAGACGAAAATATGATTGAAAAGTCAAATCGATGGTTGTTCCAATCGAGTGGAAGAGAGATGCCACGCATGCGTACAATGAGCATGAAGAGAGATGCCACGCATGCGTACCTACAATGAGCATGAAGAGAGATGCCACGCATGCGTACAATGGAATGAGCAAACAGGACACATCCGTAGTGGGACATCCGTAGTGGGACATCCGTAGTGGGACACTTGTTCGTGCGTGCAGCCGGCGTTCATCGATTTATTAGACGTCACGTCAAAAAAAACTGACGCTATCACATTTAACGATCTTATGGCGAGACAAATTAAGAGACTTTATTACGTCATGTCGATAATTTAATTTTCTTGTCATGACTATCCATTCAAGAGCTATACCTGTAAAATTAATTACAATTGCTCGTACATTTTTATGTTCCGTCACAAATCAATTTTGTATATTTTACAGCTTGCGAATAGCCGGAATTTCAATAGCTCGTCACGGCCGTACGTCAATCCGCAGAGCTGTTTACAACATGTCTTGTATTATTAGAATAGTTTGAAAGTCATTAAAGTTATGCACTTATAAATCATAAACTTTTTTTTTCCATTCTGGCATTTATTTAAACATTTTCAGAGTTACCATGCGGAATTAATAACACTTCTGTGACTCAGGCAAATATGTTTGAAGAATAAATCTTTAAAAAATAATTACGGAATCAGCTAAACAATTTAACAAACTTTAAAACCTTGTAATATATTTGACACGAAAAAAGAAACCTTGCAGATATTTGGAGATTATAATTTTATCAGTCTGTCCGTCCGTCTAAAGTATGAAGAATGAAACGGACGGATGGAGGTGACTTTTTTAATTCCAGCCTAACTTGTAGTACATAACTGTTATGTTATAACCAACATGGCATGTGAAATCTAACCTTAAAATAATAATTTAGAGACTGACTGAGCTACAAAACTTCAGTGTTTGCTTCCTTACCTTCAATCGTGACAGCCGTCCAACTCATGCGGCGGCTTTTTAGCAACTGCCTGCCTAATGGGTCACTACACTTCGAAGTGCTCTTCGCTGGAGGCAGTGTTGCTAACTAAACTATACGAAACTCTGGTACGAGTTACGGTAAAACTGTGGTATTTCCAACAGACTAGTAGCAAATATTTGCTGGTAGTGCATTGATACAACTATCATTAACTGGACTTTGGCCGGGTTTATAAACTACGTAAGGAACGTAACGACTAAAAAACGCAACACGTAACCCACGCAAGAAAATCACGGTATTTTATAAGACACGCAATTCGCAAGACGTCACCAACCCTACAATCTGAACCTGTAAAACAGTTGAAAACTAATTTATTCCACGGGCTTCTTTCGATAATTAATGTTTATCATGAAAACAGATGAAATTTCGAATAATTTGACAAGTGTTATTTTCTTTCACTGTGCTAAAGTTAAACAAGTGAAAATGTGATGTATTTATACAATTAAAACAACTACGCGCCCTTCTTTGCACACAAATTTCACTTCAGGTATGGAAGGCAAAAACTCAAGCCGAAACGCAAGAAGTTGAAAGTTGGCCGATGCTTACGTTGCGGTTTTGCGTCTCGCGTGGTTCTTAAATGTGTATTTCAAAACGTAGTCATTTAACTTTTTGCGTCTTGCGTTTCTTGCGTAATTTATAAACCCGGCCTTGTTGCTCTACCCATTTTGTTACTCTTGTACTTTATAACTGTAATTTGTCATTGAATATCTGTTAATTAAGATACAACATTAAGTGAGGTGTATATCAACTCAAATGTTAATTTATTACCTCAAGAGATCTCCTAGTTAGCTTTGCTGTTTATTTCGTAGCGAAGTAGTAAGCAGTTTTGAAAGTTGACTAGATTGCACTGGACACATCCGTGAAGTTAATTTAGGTCCACCTATTTTACTGCCAGCTTTGACGAAAATTAATTTCCGTTCACATATACAAATGTTGTATTCTATGAAGAGTATCAACAACTTATAATTTCACTGACACTGGTTTTTGACAGCGATGCACATTTCCAGGAATTCAGCCAAGTACACCAATTCGCCCACCATTTTTAAACTAAATTAATGCCCAAATTTCTATATAGGCAGGAGAAGTGGTTATATAAACTTTCCCCAAAATGTATGATTCAAATATTTTATAAATATATATTAAAATTAATATAATCAGAAACTGATGGACAGTTTTAAAGTTTTAATAATTTAAATTTGACAGAATATATTTTAATGTCCAAGTAATCAATTTTAAACGGTTACTTAGCAGATACGTCAATACGTTAAAAATAACAATATCGTTCAGATTATGTTATACCTATTATATATAAAAGTTTTATAAAACGAGACTTAATTTTTAAAAAGGAAACGTGGGTTGAAAAGTGTTGTTTAGAAAAAACGTAAAGATTGAGATCAATTTTCAATCAATTTCAATGCAAAATTTATTTTGGATAATGCTTACGAACAATGTTTTCATTAAATAAAGATGTATGGATAATCTTTAAAATAAAAATTAATGTACTGTTCAAATGAATAAACATTTTCATTATAAAGTTATTGCTGTGATTTGTTGCTAAGTATTTTTTTTTAATTTCTACACCCTTTTTGCAGTACAAGTGTGAATATTGTTATGACGCAGGAAAATTATACAAGGAATTCACACATAAAATGGTTTATTCAACCATTCACTAATGTAAACAATTACGACAATATTTAAAATAATGCAAGAAATGCATTTTTAGAATGGTTAAAAAAATATAAAAAGTTGTCCTTAGGGAGAATTTATACAAATTCTTTACACATTCACTGGCTTACTCATGGAAGTACACTTCATCTAGACAATGTTTGAAAAATATTTTGATCTAAAATGCACACATGAAATAATATATATATATTTTTTGAAATCTTACATAAAGTTTAATTTAAAACATGAATAACTTGACGTGTGGATGCACGAGTTTAATTCAGGATAATAATAAATAATAATAAACGACATGCAACTGTAACCTAACACGTTACCAGCATCTATACATTATTTTCAATAATTCACAAGCAAAAAAATTAAAAGAATTGTATTAGCCAAAAACTGTTATTCTAAAACAACTAGGTACATGTATGACAACACAACTACTACTTAGCATACATGCTACAATTTACAGGCTATTTATTTACAAACCTTTTTTTACATTGGTGGTAAATTTACAAAATAATTTATGCATATTTATTTTTAGTACACTTATCTTTAGATCGTGTTTTATTGATAGCTATAATAACAAATGTACAATAGTATATTTGGTCGCTCTATATAGTAAGTAATGTAGTACGTCATTTCATCTAATCTTTAAAATACTTTTGTACTTTTGACTGGTTCACTGTGCGGAAGAAAAATACTTATATTTATTAAAATTTATTCTGACACTAGAACATGACGTTTCAATGTCTTCTTTTTGTTAGAGTACTGTATCACTTCATGGATGTGCACAGCTTAGCAATAAACAGTACGCATTGATTTCTTGCATGATGTACTAATTGTTTGTACAACTTTCCATAGTTGAAAAAGTCCACTCACACAATAGCCTTATTTTCGCACACAAAGGTCCAGTTTGCATTAAATACGCAGACGTAATCTCGAACAAGCTGTAGATGAAATGTACATATGTTAATTTCCACCACACAATCTTCACCATCTCAAACGAGTCACTGTCATTATAATCATAATGTTCACTGCCCGGATGTGACCTGTAAAATCAAAGAAAATAATTCTCAATAGTAACATTCTGCAGATATAGCATATAAAACTTAGCATAGAATGAAATTAAATACATTTTTTTACCTAATGCGCTGAATGTATTCTGTAGTCTAAGACAGATAGAAAAATTGAACTATAGTAAATTGTTTTCTTTACTAAAGTAATTATTAAAACTGTTTTATTGTGTAGTAAAATTTTACTTCATGTGACCAAGACTTAATTTATTATAACATTCTTATGTACACGATTTTTCGTGTAATGTATTTTATATTGTTTCGTATTTAAGTAAGCTACACAATTTTTAAAATCGTATTTAAAATTTATGTTAACAGTAATGTATGTATATTATATATTGTCATCTATTATATTCCGGACCACGCCACTCCATTTGGGATTCAGATAAAAATAAATAATAAAATCAAAACTTATTTTATTGGTTTTAAATTGTTGGTTTTCAGGAACACTTATATAAAGAGTTGCGTAATAAAACATGTTTGTAACCATTAAAATAAAATAAATAAATGGTAAATAAATGGTTTTCTTAACAATAAAATGTTGTGCGAGTGAAAATAATTATATTAAGAAAGTAAAATTAGAGTTTGTTCACAGGTCAGATTAATAACAATTATTTATAATTTATCTCTGAATGTGAATGACATTCTGATGTTGGTACAGACGAATCGTTAGTGTACAATAAACGCATTGCAGGCCCTATCTAGCTATTTCGAGACAGCCCCCTAAAGGAAATAACCAACACGGAGAAGGATGTGTAGTAGAAGAAATAGAGAAGAAAGAGAAGAAGAAAAAGGAAGAAGAAGAAAAGTGAAGAAGGAGAAGAAAAATGAAGGAGAAGAAGAAAATGGGAAAAGGGAGCAGGACAAGAAGGTTAAGGAGAAGGAGAACGAGGAGATGAAGGAGAAGGATGTGAAGAAGAAGTGCAGGAGAACGAGGAGATGAAGGAGGAGAAGGATTAGAAGAAGAAGTGAATGAGAACGAGGAGAAGGAGAAGGAGGAGATGAAGTAGGTGAAGGAGAATAAGAAGAAGAAGGCTAAGGAGAAGGATGAGAAGTAGAAGAAGTGAAGGAGAACGAGGAGATGAAGGAGAAGAAGGATGAGAAGAAGAAGAAGGTGGAGAAGAAGGAGAAGCAGCACACCTGCGGGCGCGGAGGAGCCGGCGAGCCGGGGCGTGGTGGCGGGCGGGGAGTGCTTGTCCACGAAGCGGTAGCTGGCGTGGAAGCCGGTGCCGTCCAGCCGGTCGTTGGAGCGCAGCGTCACCCTGAAGAAGTTGCGGTCGGAGCGCACGTCGAAGGCGAGCCGCTGGCCGCAGTGCCTCTGGTGGCGGCGGTCGCGGCCCATGTAGTTGGAGAACTCCACGTAGTCGCTGGCGGACGCCGCCTCGCATCTGACACGCCACGCACACAATGTTCGCTAACTTTGCAACCTTGTGAAGTTTCAGGCGCGAACAGTAGCCTTTCTCATGCTTAGACTACAGTACAGACCATATGGCGTCCAGTGTGGCCATATTTATACTATTCGTATTGTTAAAATTACAATAAAATTTTTATATATCATAGATAGTTGTAATATTGTAATATATATTTTTAATTTTACCATTTGTTTATTTGTCTTACACCATAAAAGTGTCTTTTGACAGTAGCATTACAGTTGTATGCATTCCGAAAACCAAAATGTGAATTATAAACATCAATTGTTATTTATTAGAAGAAACTATTTGTAGCAGTAGGTCATTATTAATAACTTATTTATGTACTATTGTCGAAAATTAAATTTAATGGCAAACACGATAAATTTATTATCAGACAGTCTTAATAAAATACATTTCCAAAAATTTAAATTTTTTTTTTTAAAATATGTTTTGTACATTTTTTAAAAATTATTAATCTATACATAAAAATTAATAATTGTTGTTTGTTTGTTTTACTGTATGCGTTCCTAAACCATTCATGCGATTGCGATGAAACTTTTGTGAGTTGTATGCACGCCCGCGAAGGTTTCTGAATCAGTACAACCATTTCACAAAAGGTGGGGAGCTAGTAGTTTTAACAAATGTGTGTACTTCATATATTTTGCAATTGCATTGTTAATGCATCGTTATTCCAATTTCGATGATATTGTGCACGCTATACGTTTGAAACACGAGGAAGCGTCTGGCTCGGGGTCGATGAATCACAGTTGCACGAGCAATTAAACCCCCTCCCCCTCCAAAATTTTTTTAGAAGGATTGCAAAAAAATAGCATAGGTACTCTAATCTGAATCTGACCTTTACAGTCGGTTCTTTTTCATTTTGAGAAACATTTAGAAATCAGATAAAACTAAAATTTTGATAATGCTTTTCAAATCATCAGAAATAATGCCTTTAATTAACCTTTAATGTATATATATATATAAAATAATTGACAACCCATTTAACTGGGAGGTATTCAGTACCATATATAACCCTCTGTTTGTTCCCCCTCCCCCAAACACGAAAGCAGTGTCCGCCACTGTGATGAACGTTTGGTTCCTCTGTGCATACACACTGCTAATAATTTTCACCGTATATTTACACAGAACACTGACTAACAATTATCCAGGGCTCTTTGTAAATTTATTTCAATCGTTGTAAATGTATCGTTATCTTCATAAAATAAAGGGTTAAGTACCCTTATAATTTATTTCTTCCAACATTAACTCACAATAAAAATCCTAGTATCCAAGCAAAACATTCAAAAACTAGTTAAGACTTCTGCAAAAAAAAACACACACATTTTTTTCCACCAAAAAGCAGAGTCCAGAAGTTGACAGACACATTTATGTGAAATTACGAATAGCCTAACTATTTATTTGAGGTGGATTCTAGACCTGTGCGAAACTTCGACTAAGCGAATCAATCGAATCTCTTATTAATTTCACTTTGCCAGGAAATTTGATATTCGTTTATTTGAAACTTCAGTTGTGATGTTAAGATTCGCATTGGTTACAAATCTCTAAAACATTGGAAGTTTATGATTCGCTCATGAAAACATTTAGTTTATTTTTAAGCTGTATGTGTTTTGCTTGAATAAAGTTGCTTAATTTAAAAAAAAAAATCAAAAGGTGGCACTCCGTTTTCTTTTATGAATGCTCAAAATTAATGTTTTGCATGGTTATTTTATAAGTTTTATTACATTATGTTATACCTAGCGCCCAATTAGTTAAACACTTAATCAGTTCAAACATTACAAATGTTAAAAAATTATATTTTACTTCAATCCCGTATTTTATAAAGTGAGTGTAATACAGCTTCGGCGAAAACAATATTCGCAATTCGATTCCACTTAGCGAATATTTTAAACATTAGATATGATATTAGCTTCTCATCAAAACACTAGTAATAGCACAGGCCTAAGATTACTCGTAGAGAAATACGTAAACTGATTTATAAAGCTGGAGTCTCAATACCACGACCAACACGACACGACTAATCAGATTAGTTAATACCGTAGGGTCACAACACCACTACAATAGTAACACGACGAACTCTAATATGTCTGTCAGAAAATAATTCCAAACCAAATGCATCCATAAAATGCAGTATAAAATGCGCTCTACATGAATATTTTTATTTCATGTTGATAGCATAATAATATAAGATTTTAGTCTTCTATTGCATAACGTGAGATAAAGTTTATTTCAGATACAAGAAAATACGCTATATACTATATATTGATACGGCCCAGAAAATAATTTGCTGTTAGCTACGCTAAAAATTAAAAATAAAGGTAATAAACAGTTGAAGTCAAAGTGTACCCAAACGTAAAACGAAAATTGTTTTATCAGGATAAAGATTTACCAAGAAGATTAATAATTAAGAAGTTTAGTTCTGTAAAATTTTCCATTTGCTTTTCCGTCATGCAGTACGCCACGAGGACATAAGAGCGTGTTTTGTCGTTTCGACGTGACGGCGATAGGGCCATGCAGATTTCGCGGAAAGATTCCGAGATTATTTATAAGTTAAAACACTGTAGCATCGCCTGTGTTTCGTGATTGGGTGAATTTCTTTCAGGCGCGTGTCGATTGTTACAACACCAATCACAGTAATTCAGTGCGGAAGCAAACGCATCCTGAGTGGCTCGGTCAAAAAAAAGAAACGACTTCTCTCGCAGACGGCCGCCAATCACAAGGAAGAAACCTCTGGTGCGGGTATACCTTTTTGCAATCTAATAGGCGTTCAGATTTATTCGCGAAAATTGCCTGCCCCTAGACGGCGACCGTGTGTCGTGTGGTGTGGTGTCGTGTGGTGTGCACTCACGGCGGGACGCCCTCCACGTCGAAGTAGTCGAAGTGCAGGCGCACCACGAGCTGCGGCGCGCCGTGGAAGAAGTAGTGGCACTCGGTGTCGCGCGGGTAGTGGCCCGGGTAGTTGGGGCTGGCGAAGGAGCCGGCCAGCGACTCGTTGCTCTCGAAGGCGAAGGCGCAGGGGAACTCGGCCAGCTGCTGGCCGCTGGTCACGCCGTAGTCTGCCGGCGCACACACGAGCAGTTCTGCACATGCTCCACAGCCGACTGTCACCACACATCCACAACACGTGTGTGTTTGGAGCAGCGGGAGGCGAGGGGAAGCAACACACACACACACACACACACACACACACACTTCCCTGCATAATGCACCTCGTAAGTCTATCCACTATAACCAATACTTCAAATATACGTTTAATTACTATTGGTTCGACATTAGTCATGCCCATCAGAAAGATAATTTTTTTCATGAAATGTTGCAAATAGTATCACATACCGATTAATTGCCTTATAGGTTTTTTTTTCCTGAGCGCCAATGGTTCTGCTAATCTTATTCAGGATACTCAAAATTATTTTATTTATATGTATATCCAATAATAACTCGCAGACGTTAAGCAATATTGAACTGTAATTCGTGCAAGTCAACGAGATACTGCTCTGGCATGAGAAACCTGACGGTATTCACAACACTCTCAAGTTTTGTATTAAATAGAATATGAATAATGGAAGTTATAGTATACAAAATCTAACAATAGTAGGTATTTACTAGACAAACATCATATAGTAATTCAAAATTGGTGAAGCAAATAAATCTCGTTATCAATAAAACAAAAATCTCAATAATTATCAATGCATAAATAAAACTATAATCAGTCAAAGAACTATTAAAAATAAACCCTTTTATTTTATGACACCACTGAGCTAACGAAAAATTAAAAAAATTCTGATAGTAAAGATTTAAGATTAATTAATATGAATATTGGTGCCAGTACAAATTAACAACATAATTTCGTATTTAAAAGATATGAAACGAAATCCAATATGTTTTGGATACTACCAACACAACAAACATGCAAACAACTTTAGAACAGTCATATACACTTGTACATACCGTTGCAGATTACAGTACCTACCTAAATATTCGTCCTTTCATCACATCATAATGTATCTACTTCGTGGCCCGTAATTCCCATGGATAAGCCTTTGGGATGAACTATGTCGTCGACCAGGTAAAAACGTCACGACGTGCGGGTGGTTTCAACCTACCGAAGGTTTCACTTCTACGACGATGCACTCAATAGCAGTCTCTCGAATCGGCAAATCTGGAGTGCGATCGTTTTGATTTGTCACACTCGGCGTTTCTTGATTACATTATACATCTTTAAGAGTCCGTAAGACACTGGTAAACGTTGTCATTATTCTTGGAGTTCCCAGAACATCTCATCGAGAAAACACTTTCCAGACGTCACGGCTGTCGGCGAATTTACACCGAACAGTTCAAGCGTGATCCTAGTGTCTGACTAGCTGTTAGCTACACGGAAATCCTCGGACTGGCCGTAGAGCTAGAATTGCAAACCTTGTCCTCCTTCAGTAAGTCCAGGAGTATAATACTTAGTACTTTCACATGAAAATCTTGAAAAATTATCACTAGACAAAATAGTTGTATTATTTTAAGAACTTCAACTTATGACTTCATAAATAAAATAAAAAATTGGTAATAAAATTTAACGTTGTACTCGAATAATTTCTACATCACATGCATTTCTGTTCGATTGTCAAAATCGTTCTTCTTCAAATGTTCTCAAGAACCAACTTATTTTCGTTACCAAGAACTCAATTGTCTTTCATATAGCTCTTTTAATAAATAAAGTTAATTGAAAATCACATATAATTCCAAAACTTTTTCCGGACTTGTCATATTTGTGATTCCTAGATATTCTTAGCATAAAATATATTATTTAAGCAGCAATTAAATTGTACTGATGACATTTCTCTTAAATAACTAACATTTCTTTACACCTGCTATATCTCCCCTCTATCAAAGGTTCCAGCACCACAGGTACCGAAAAAACCTTTCAAACCTCCGATCACTCCCGAACATACCCTATCCTCCTGAAAATTACTGGTTGGAATAATAAAAACAAAACATTTTATTAAGAGACTCCTACATTGATCTTAGAGTACTTACTTTTAATATCTCGGACCTATCACAACCAACCTTTAACTTGAGTCTTGTTATAAAGTGCTCAGTTTATCTGCCAGTTTCCCAAATGTGAAGCCCGGAGAATCCTATAGAATCCTTCGATGCCTGGCCTGAGTCCCAGGACCTCACACTGTTAGAGCTACTAATAGGAAAATATAATGATTTTGTACGCGTGTTCATGATGGCAATGAACATTTGGAAATTTTAAAGAGACGGTAATTTGTTTTTTTTGGGAAAAACTTCATATCTTTGTGTCAGGGCAACGCGATTTTGTTTTGTGAAAAACATATTTTACGATTAAGTAATTTATCACAAAAACAATTTAGTGAACTTTCAAGGTATTTTTTTAAAGACTTTATTAAGCCGTCAATATGTTTTTAACTGTTAATACTATACTAAGTCATGTTGTTAAATCACACGATATTATGTTTAACATGGAGATAATTGTGTTATTGATTTTAGTATCGTTTTTATGCCTTAACCTTTAGGCGTATTTAGAGCTAACGTCTTATCAGAGGTGCAGAAATGAGTTTTGCATATTGACCGCTCATTGTCTATAAATAGTGTAGTAATTTTTTTTTGCAAAATATATATCTAAGTAATACATTGATATATGGGTGTGTGTGATTTGGTTGGGGCGGGGGGGGGGGGGGGGGGGAGAAAAATTTCCCGGTGGCAGTGTGAGTGTTGAGATTTTTTACTGTCCGAGATTACCCTGATAGTAGGACCATAATTACAAGTATACTGCTAATACAACTAAATCATTGGGAACAATACAGTTATAGCCATGGTAAGGTATACAGTATTTTTTTTTTTTTTGTCTTTTTAAATTTTGGGGGTTAGAAAAGTTGCACATTAAGCGGTGATTAGACTCCGCCATCTTGCAATTTCAAATATTTTGATAGTGTCTGCGATTAGAGCTTCAATGCTACATCTTCTGGTTCGACGAGTCAAAGTTCTTAGCTTCGGCTGCTTGTTGAAGTCAACGCTTGTGATGGACCGGTGTGATCATCATGACAAGTTGATGACAAGTTATTTCCTCTCGGCGTTTACAGGTTAGAGCCTGTTGGTAAGTATATGTGGTCGGAACAGGATAAAGAAGTTCTGGCCTTGGGAGATGTGTAAGAAACGGGACGGAGAGATGGAAGATGGCGGGGAGGGGGCGCGCTACTCACCGGCGAGGAAGCTGTAGGCGGCGCGGAAGCCGGTGGAGTAGCGCGAGGAGTAGATGCCGCGGAACTCGAGCAGCAGCCGCGGCCCGCTGGACATGACGGGGGGAGGCAGCTGCGTGCCGCAGAAGCTGCGCAGCTTCTCCTTGCGGCCGCCGACCAGCGAGAAGGCGACCAGCGAGTCGGTGCTGTCGCACCTGCGCAGTGGAGCGCCCTCTGATTGGCTTCTCATAGACGTACCGTGCCTACTTGAGTAAGTTATAATTAGAGACATGCAAAATTCGCGGATTCATTTCGCGATAGGCTAGCATCAAAACAACTATACCTTCATACCGCTTCTGCGATTGGCCCACATTTTATCCGGGGAACTGTGAGCCAATGGGGAAAACCAAACCAAGAAAGTGCCGAATTACGGACAGCCTAGTTGAGACGTCTCACGCGTCAGTAGCCAATGAAAAGGTGTCATTTCCGCGAGTATTTAAAGGACTGTGGAGTCTATCCTAGAGGTCAATGAATCCGCGAATTTTGCAGGTCTCTAGTTATAAGTGATGAAAATTTTACTGTAGGTCGTGAAGTGCTGAGGAGTTAGGGTAATATCAAGTTTAATTTGAGATTTTTTTTTTGGGGGGGGGGGGGAGGAGGTCCTTGAACACTTAAGCTCCCCCCCCCCCCCTCCTTTTCAGTAACAGACAACGGGCAGTTTGTAACCAACAAACACAAGCCAGGATGTGAAAAATCACCTAGCGTAAAGAGTTGTGACTACAAAAATATTTAATTGATAAATTGTGAAATAAAAATAAATTATATTACATGTAGTCAAAAATGTTTAATTTCTTTTTTAAAAAAACCTGAAGCACTGGAAAATTATGTTTTCTATTTATTCTGTATGATAATCAAAAAAAACTTTACAATTACTTATGTACGCGCGTTAGAAGTTATATATTTAAAAATATATATAATTTACAACATATTTTGTAACTATAAAAAATTGTTCACATAACTTTTGTGACAGACAAAAAATATACAGCACAATGGATATGTTGCCCGGGCTTAAAATGTTTATTTTTAACGTACGCTATAGCTGGTTACACTGTATTTCATAAGAAATCTTAAGAAAGTACAAAAAAGATAAATATTCAAACACACAGAAAACAAACCAAACCCAGCCGATGTCCAAAGTTATAAACATAGACAGAACAGAAAAATGCAATGGAAGGAATTAGAAAATTATTATACAGCACAGACACAGTGTGCTGACAACAACCAGAGAGTGGCAACAATAACAGTAAATAAAGACAAAGACGACCTTGCAAAACACAGCGACAAAGAGACTAACTCAACAATGATACTAAACAGATACGACAACTCAGAGACGCACAAGCGAACCCAGCGTTTAAAATAAACAGAAAATCTGGACACTATAATTACTACAGCTTAGAAAAACTCAGTAAGCTTCCTAATCTTCCTGTCTTAAGAAACCTTCTGTGTTCGTCATTGCTTTCGTAGTAGTGTCAGGAATATCTGTTTCGTCACACCACTGGGTTCGCCAGAGTTGTCGTTGTATTGTTCATATTTCCACAAAAAAATCTTGAAGCTTTCCGGTACTAGTAGGGGAGGGTGTTGTACCTTGGACCATTTATCATAAAAATCGAAATTATCGAGTTATAAATACGACATTTTCTGTTTTCTTGGACGCAATTAACTCTTCAATGTGTTTTCGTTGTATCTTCATCGGTATAAACCCACGATCTGTGCACAAAATATTTCCAGAAACAAAACAATAATATGTTGCATAGTGGACCATGGTACACGATGCTCGTGTACCTTGGGACAACCATCCTGTACCTTGGGCCACATTAATAAAGTAATATGTAGCCGAGCCTATGTAATGCAATATATTAGAACTGTAATTAATAATCATTATATCATATACTGTAGCAAAAAACAATACAAAACACACAAATAAAACATTTTACAAACATAGTGTACCTTAAAAGTGAAACAAAATGCATTCAAAACAAAGTATTGCTTTCATTGCTAGTTAATTCAAAGGCACACATCCATAGAAGTAATGTAAATATTGTCACAAAATATACAATGAAAAATTCGGACAAGTATCCTTTATGTAACCTTAAACAATTGTAAAAAAAAAAATGGTTTTAAAAATTTGTTTGTAAAGCTATTATTTATATGACTAGGCCCTACTGTTAATCAAACAATGATAGACCTACAATAAATAGCCAATTAATAGGTAATCAGGTTTTAACATGAAACACAGTAATCACAACTGTATGTTTTCCAGTCGTTGCCTTCTACCCCAGCGCACAGGAAATGAGTCCAGCGACCACATTTAATGCATCTGCACCACTTTTCGCCACTACAGTCAGCCTTCTTTGAATTCCTGCAGTAAGGCATTCTTCGTCAGCACTGTTCACAGTTGTTATATCGGTAAATTGGCCTACGTGAAGCACAGTGTCTTCATCTTCACTTTCAGATGACATTTGATCCAGTAGTTTCAGCTTCTCCGCCATGTTTGGAGGTATCGATATCTTCTCAGAATGATCGCTTTTAATGGCTGGCTTTGATTTAAGCACGTCACATAAATACTTGGTAACTTTAAAAGAACTTCTGTGTTTTTCCATTGAAGTTTGTTTTTTCCCTTGCTGTTTACCTTTATGTTGCTTTATAGCTTGTTTTTCTCGAGTGTCCGTAGCTATCATCGTATTTCTAGATCTTCTTCCTCTGTTTGAGATTTTCCTTCGTGCAGCCTTCAAATATGGCTGGATGTCTTCAGGGGTGACCATTTTCTTTTCTTCTCTTTGTCGTGTCAGGTGTAACACAGTGAACAGAAAATATTCCCAATTTTGTAAATCCGGATAAAATGTTATTTGGTGTAAATGCTCTTGGATAAACCACCCCCAAGGCCTCTGCTACTGTATAAATTTCAAATGTTTTTCCCTTGTTATACAGCCTGATTGTAATAGGTCTTCAGTGGGCTATATACAGATATGTCCAAGGCTGGAGCTTGTGAGATGTGTGTGGGGGAAATGTTATCATTGTTGGGATGCTGCAACCCCACACACGAATATTTCTTCGCCATTGATGGTAATCTCTTGTACCATGGACCACTGGTCCAAGGTACAAGATGCATTTGTGGCCCAAGGTACATGACGATGCATTTTTTAACACGAATGGCTACTGACAGTTTAAAACACGACAGAAAGATAAATGCTTATCATTTTTCACTCACCAAATAACGAGCTATCCAGTAGTGGTACACCACACAATGTTTATACAGGTAGTTTAAATAAAAAACACAGTCAACGGGAAACGAAAAAATTTACTTCACACAGCTTAAAACAACCTTTTACTGCAGTACGCGCGATTCTTGTGCTAGCGCATCTATACTCAACCTGACGGGTGAAATCGTCACTAAGAACGACAAACTTCATCCAGACATCGCTAGGTCACAGGACAAGCACAATAATCAAACTGGCCCAAGGTACACCATGGTCAAGGTACAACACTCTCCCCTATCAATAGTATTTGCTTCAGCAGTTACTAGGATTTTTTTTTTTTAAATTTTATAATCTCTCTAAATCAAAGTGTATTTTTTAGAAGGGGTTCGAGTTAGGGAGTGACCTAAGTGCGTCTTATGTCAAAGCCTATACGCCTAGTCATGCTGGGAGAGGGTCGCATGCATCGCGTGCCTTGTGCGGGGATTGGCCAGCCCTGGCAGGGATTGATGTCACGACTAACTCCCATAACTAACTCTTGGGCCCAGATAAAACCTGCATACACTCAGGGAAAACCCCGGACTCGGACATGCGGGGTGCAATGGACATGCATTATAGTGCAGGTAAAAATACAAGAGACAGAGGAAGATACGAATTAAGAGTTGGTCAACCATGCGGGGGTTTGTGCATTTGAATCCTTGGTCCGGTTTCATATTTTTAACCAGCACTGGATTGATTTTACCATGGACGCAAGCGCTCCTGATGGTGGGTGGCTGCACTTGCCTCCCACTCCGCCACCAGTCAGCAACCAAACTCTAAGGTAAATGAGAATTTATAGGCCTGCATCTTACAAATTAGGCATTTGATCATTACTATCTAAATTGCGCAGTGCACTCTGCATAATATTTCACCTCCTCGGCATGGGGTTTATTTGACATGCTTTATTTCTAATGTCGCACTTTGCTACTGCTAATAATTCAGGTAATAACTATACTTTTGTTTGGTTTTCGTACTTTTTTTGTAACTATTATATTATAATAATCTATGTTAATTCCTAATACAATAATACTAATCCTATTATTAATTCCTAATACTATGTCCTAGATACTAAAATCAAAATTGCACGAGTGAGTGGTGAAATTCGGATATGTTCAGGACTGTTCGGAACTGTTCAGGACTGTTCGGGACTGTTCGCAAGTTTTGTGTGAAGCCGCCCACTTCTAGGAGCGTTTGAATCCCTGGTTACAAATACCAGATGTGAATTAAAGTGTTAAAGGTGCCTTAGCGTCAATGTACATGGTAGCATTGAATTATTCAATGATGGTAGTGACTCTCTTATACTATTGTGTAAATTAACCGTGTATTGCCCCTCCAGGGAATAGAGATATCTTGGCGCATACAAAATAATTTTTTTATGGCACTCTTATATTAGTATTTAACTAGGCGCGCAGCGCTATTCTCGTCTTTGTTGGTGTTCTATGGCTCTCCAAGGAGTTTAATTTCTGTGTCGATGGTTCGGTGAGGTCTGATCTTGGGCTCATGTAAGTGTTTCGTGCGCGGTGTCAGTTGGCGATACATCACGTCAATAGTTTAATTTTGTAGTTGTGGAATTCATTTACATCTCGACCACCACCTTCTAAATTTTATTTGGAGTTATTGTCTTTTCTGATTACATTTTTAATTTAATTTAATTATTTGTGCGTAAATTTGGCAACATGATAATATCCTCAGATCTATACTCTTCCGAAAGTTTGATCATCTTTAAATTCTAAGGTTACTCCTTTCTGGAGCTATGCGGATATTTTAGTATCACGTGACTAACTTTTGCTGCAAATATAACTGACTTGATTTGGTCGGCCTTGCATTGGCCTTAACTGTTACTCCTCACCTGGGTCTTCGGGCCATATAGTCAAGTGTTTGTTAGTCTTTAAATTGTATCTAGGCATTTTTCAATTTTAAATGATTGCTCGTTTTATAACCTTTAGTCCCTTGCATGTGTAAAATGTTCAAAATAATTATTGTTTCTTTTGGTGCAATGTTGTCCTTTTGTGGTATCGTATACTTGCAAGCACGTAATTTTTCACGTAAAGTTTACACGTATTTTGCAAATTGTGCTTTTTATTAGATATTAGGCTTCGAGTAAAATGAATAAGATAATTTATGGAATCGGTTTTAATAAAGGTTTTTTGTGTTAACATAATTTCATGTCCCTTGAGTTCACGTTAATCAATTTCCACACTAACTTGCTTTCCAGTAGCCCTACCAGAAGGGATTTTTAAGGTTTGTTTGCTGTGTGTATGTGTCTCGATCAGCGAGCTTGGAATTGAAGCTGACGAGACTCTGTGACCGTGTGTTTCGCTCTGACCAACTATTCATCCAAAACAATTCAGTTCATGTATTTTTTTGCCAGTTTATTTTTCAGCTGCTGCATGACTCGCCATTCGTGTATTTTTACTAAAGCATGCAGTACGATTTGTTTTTCTACAAATATTTGTGCCAAATTACACAAATTATAAATTTCTTTTTTAATTTACAAGACAAAAATGTAAAATTATTAAACGTTACAATATATATTTTTGCAGTGCATTTAAATTTTTATTTACTACAATAACGGACTGTTGATAAAGTTTTAAAATGTTCTTCCTAAATATTAGCAAAAAAAAACTCATCAAAGTTTACACCTCTCTTATACAGTAGTTGCAAATGATTTTTTTAATCAATAATTTGCATGAAATCGATAAAGCCTTTCACAATGGAATAAGTGAAAGTCTGTTTATTACATCATTGACTAATAACCTTTTTTTCATTGGCATGGTTGCACAAAATTATTTGTCACAAACAGGTAACATTTACTAAGACAAATGTTTTAAGCTGTGTTTTTTGACTTTAAACTAGCCCCTTCACAACAAGCACACAGGCTATGTCGTTTTGAAGTACTTGGAAAGCCTGTTTAGTTTGAATGAGAAATAACAACGATCGAAACATGTTCATAACAAATGCAACCATCTGTTGAGTTAAACACATTCCAATGAAGTATCTCTATATGCTGTGTGACCAGGGTCGAAGTAAGGTTTTCACATGAGAAAAGCTGCATACCAACTACTTTGACGATTCGTGTTAAAACGTTTTATGGGATAAATACATCGATACCTATATATGGGAGTGCTCACATCGTTCTGACTTGCAGTGTTAACGCATGGTATTGCTTTGATTCCGATTCCGAGCGCGTCATAACCCGTCGTATCACTCATCAGACGATGTTCGGGACTTTATATTTTCGTCAGAAGTGTTGTGCACCAGATGCGACTAGAAATGGAGGCACAAGTGAATGAAATTGTGCGCACTTACAAAAATTTTTACGACATTTCAAGGCAGTACTACAGGAACCAGCAGGCGAGGGGGGAAGCTTTGGAAACAATCGGTAAAGAAATTGGAAAGACGGGTATGTTTTACATTTATAGGATATACCCACTCTCTTTCCCCGTACATGACTCAAAATTCTACTCCAGCACATTCTCCCGCTTCGTCTAGAAGTACAAACACGTTCAACTATTCCGCCAAACGATGCACCCTGCAAAGTATCAACACGTTGTCTAAACGACACGAGAAAACGTCAGAAAATTCGTGAACGCTACCGGGATCTATCTGACATGACACGTCGACACAAACGTCAGCTATCTAACATAACGTGTTAACACGAAACGTCCAGCGTAGTTTGTGTGCAGCTTTATTCGCCTGCGTCTGTGTCCAGCCCTCGAATGTCGCTCAGCTTGCTTCGAACAATGGAGCACCTGGGACGGAATGTACATGTATTTTTGTCAGGCGCGGTATTCCCGAGTAATTAGTGCAACCGGCTCTCCCGCAATGGCCGTGTTTGCTGAACTAACCTCCTGCTGACCTCGCTCCAGCTCGTTCTAATATGCATACGCCGTTTATTATTCATCCCCCAGTCTGGCCAGGGACGAGAGCCATCTCAACAAAAAAGTTAAGGGTCGCTGCTAAGTTCATTTTCAGTCCGCTAAAAAAATATACATATATTTGTATCTGGGCAATGTATACATCATTAACTATTTACGTAGTCGTCAAGCAATTGTGTTGGTTAATGTTGTCAGTTTAAAGACCAGCAAATTATTTTTTGGATCAATTTGAAAAGATTTGTAACAATAATAAATTAAATTTAGGGAGATAAATGTGGACGACAAACACAAACACTTTCCACAAAAAAAAAAAACTGGGGATGGCATGAAGTTTTTCTGAAAAACCAAGTTAGATTTGTGGTTTAACTTATTAAATGTTAACCGTTTGTGAAACATATAATATTGTGCGGCCATGCGATTGAAACCAAAGTAATTAGTTAATTACATCTGAAAAAATCTCAAGGCAACTGATGTAATCAACCAACAGACTTACACTTATTCCATTATAATAGGCTTGATCGATTTCTTGCAAATTATTGATATGTAAATATAATTTTCAACAACTGTATATTAAGACGTGTAAACTTTGAGCAAACATAGTATCGGCAGTTGATGAGTTTTATTTTTTGCAAATATTTAGGAAGAAGTTTTTAAAATTTAACAGTCCGTAATTGGATTAAATACAAACAGAAATGCACTACAAAAATGTATATTGTTTAGTAATTTTACATTTTTGGCTTGTTATTCCACACAAATATGTCTAGAAAACCAAATCGTGCTGCAGTCTTCGGTAAAAATACACGAATGTGCATTTTTTCAAAAACTTACATGTTAAATTGCAAATGTGCTGTTTCTTGTCAGTACACTGTAGCTGTATATGTCCATTTGATTCTCCGTAAAAGTGCAAGATATTTGTTGTCATATACTTATAACTAAAAAACTGCAAAAATATAATTAATTTCACAATTAATACTGAAAAAAACATTTAATTTGAATTTGGTTACCAAAGTGACATTCCTATAACGTATTTTCCTTTATTAGTGTGTGTTTGCAATAAAATGTTTTAAATCAACCCCTATAAAGTACACATTGTTTATAAACATCTATTAGCTACGGGAGAAAACAGAGCTAAGAAAAATCAAAACATATTTTTGGAAGTCCATGAACTTATACTACCAAATGTGGAAAGTTAACACATGCATGTATATGTAAATTTATATACCACGGAGTAAAAATACACCAACGGCTATGACATGTTTACAAAACCGTAGCAATTTTAATAGTACAGGTATACAGTAATAATGGTTAAGACTTTGCTGCAACATACATTTTGTATAAAACAACAAAAAAAAACTTTTTTTATTGTGGATATGTCGCAATCAGGGCCCTGTGTCGCAGGTGTAACCACTGTAATGATTCTTCCTGATTACTTTAAGTATTAGGCTATTTTTAGAGTTACTAAGTTCTGCGCTAGTGTTTGTATGTAAAATGAACTGTTAAACATCCATTTAGTTTATGTTAATGAAAGTATCATTCTTAACAGTAAGTTTTATTTTTAATTTTCAAGTATTTCTTTTTTATGCGTAACATTTTAGATCTTGGAATACAGCATTTGGTAGAAGTAATATCGCGAATGGAACGGGAGTAACATGCAACGGAAATGTGTAACCACGGTGCTGCCATCTATGGCGAATGGCCAAAGAGAGATTTATAGTATTAACCGTTTCATGAGTTTTAACTATATGGGCAGTATATTAATAAAATTCCTTTTCGAAAATCGGGTTTTAATATTTTTTCAAAACATTTCGCTTCAATCGGAGCAGTTTCATTACATGGTTTAATATTCGATCTGCAAATCGAATGAGTATATAGTCGACGTAGTTGCTGCATCAGCGAATTTTAGCAGCGGGTAAGGAATTTACGTATGATTGGTTATCCGAAATGTAGTTGAAAACACAATTTGCGTATATGTATCACACTCGAAATTATTTTCAAGAATTCTATTTTAAATTTCGTCACAAGTTTCGTATTATAAGTGTATTTGTAAAAAGAGAACACATTATTTTGCTCGTTACCGAGGTTAGATGTTTACACTGGCGAGTAATGAAAGACTCGCTCTCATGTTTATCTATGCTAGGGCAGTTATTTAAATGGGCGTGAGACAAACAAGATTTTTATAGTGTTTGAAAAATCTTAAGAATGTTAGTTGGTTTTAATCCAAAGTAACAGTTCTTAATGGATTAAAAAAATTTGTTAAATACTATTTTATTTAAAATGCAACATCCACTCGATGTAATTGTGTGGTCAAGACCGTAAGGTATGGTAAAGAGGCTTGTAGCTAAATAAAACCAACGAAACAAAACTCTCAAGGATGTACCTAAATATAAGGTCACAACTATGTATTATTTTATTTGATATTATAAATATTTTAGTCTTAATTAAAACTACTGGCACCAACAATTTTCCAACAGTGAAAGCCACAGTGATTGATTAGCCATATTTGGGCAATAGCTTAAAATAACTATTAGTCAGCCCGCACCAAATTCTTTAACGCTTTACAAAACTGGTATCTAGGAAAGTTCGTTTATAACTGTCACGAATTGTTTCACATAAAAAAGAAACATTTCATTAAGAGTGTAGTATAATTCGTCATGTTATACAGTGGGACCATAAAGGAATGTCCTAGTTATAAATTTTAATAGTATAAACTGTAAGCATTGTAGAGTTTTGGTTCAAGATAATCTATCGCTGAGTGGCCTTGGGAATTCCGAGGGCCGCCGCGTGAACAAGCGACGCTATTCTCGATCTTTCGGGCGTCGGGTCGGGCCGGGATGACGCGACTCGTCACAGCTGCTCTCGTCGGTTCGAGAAGGGCGCCACAGACTACTTATGCAGGACGCCGGCCTCTGCGGAAGTTTTTGCGACAGAGTTCAGTAGAGTGTGCCGCGTGAGTTCCGCGGTGAGTTCCGCGACGAGTTCAGCGACGGACGGGAGCGGCGAGAGTCCAGCGATGGAGTGAGCCGCTTGAGTGCTGTGAGTGCGGTGAGAGTTTGGCGACAGAGCTCTGCGGGGTGTGCCACATAGTTCCTGAGTGCGACATCGGCGAAGAGGGTGAGAGACACCCTGAGAGTGGCGTGACGCGTAGTTCGACTGGATCGTGGGAGTGCGGCGACTGAGTGACGCGAGACCGAGTGTGTGGAAAGGCGTGATGTAAGAGACGAACCACTGTTGAGCCTTGCCCCAGTGAGGAGTGAGAATTGTGGAACTTGAGAATGGGCCTTTTTAAGTTCCAGTAATTTGTGATAGGACATTTTTTTAGTAGAAATATTTATTATCAATGTAAAAACATAGGTCGTAACAGTATTGTAATAATTGTAATTCTAATTTTATAGGTAGGTAATTTAAAACTTTTTATTACTTTTTACTTTTAAATATTTGGCTCACCAATGCGTTTTGTACGTTCCCTGATCATTACGAAAGTGACCATGTACTGGTCCATGTTGTTACTCGTCTTTGTTGACACTTTTCCGTTACATTTTCAGGAAATCACTCTTACCGACTGCCGTACTCAGCGAGCTGATATGTTCGGGAAGCCTTCTTTTCACAGACGAGAGAGCCAAAACCCGTAGTTCCCCGAAGTTCATGTTTTTTTCCAGTATCTTTAATGTAGCGATCCTAACCAAATCAACCGTCCACAATGTTTTAAAGTATTTATAATGTAGCTAACCTAACCTAATTGACCAATAGTATCCTTTTATCAACACCACCATATTTATTTACAATGAACAAAAAAAAAAAAAAAAAAACCCGAAGATGCACGATCGGTCGTTTGGCTCTCTCGTGTGTGAAAAGAAGGCTTCCCAATATGTCCACACCTAGTGGAAGGAAGGCACTCACTGGTCGCCGCCGCCGGCCAGGTACAGGTCGAAGTGGGTGAAGACGACGCGCACCCGCTCCGCGCCGCGGCCCTGGAAGTCGTACTGGCAGTAGCTGCCCGGCGGGTAGGGCTTGGGGTGCAGCGGCGACGCCACGCTGCCGTTCTTGCGCGCGTCACTGCTCAGCGCCACGTCGCAGCTGGACGCTGCGTCACAACAGAGCATGGCATACCTGGACATGACTGGGCTTCAGTTCGTCTCATTACTCTTATTAATGCTGGGAAGCTATTCAGGGAACGGTTTACATACAGCATTAAGGGGCCCGCCTACCTGGTCACACAGACGCTGTGCAGAGCTTCAGGAAAAACAACGCGATTTCAAAACTACTCAACATATCCGAGTGGGGTATATCTACGAAAAGCATTGAAGAGTTCGCTGAAGCCCGAAAAGTACCTACTTTTAATTTTGGATCATGTTTTTATACTGTATTTCTAGAAAAGTTAAAATGGCTAAAACGCATGTTTTGAGAGTAATTTTTAGGCGTAAAACAACCAGTACAGATTATTAAAAGCACTTAAGGGACTTGCATTACACCTTTATCTTCATTTATCGGCCATATAATGTTGCGGTCACCGCTCAAATTTCACAGTTATCCTGTGACGACGAGAAGACTACGCGTCAATTCATAGCCTTGCGCTTAGAAGCGATACCGCGCTAGAAATACCATCGAGCGTCTCACTTATCATCCCGCCTCACTAACACACATACACCCCTGACGAGGCGGGACCCTTAACCGGTACTGGGACAACACAAATCATTCATTTTCGTGTAAGAATCTGTAAATATTAATGAATATTCCTGTTCCATTTACAAAACAAAATACAGAGAGTACAAATTCTTTGACAAATATCTTTTAAAAAAATTATTTATCTTTTTATTATTAAAATAGGCTGCTACGTTCGTTGAATGACATTTTCAGCGTGGAATATTGATTTGAATATTTATTTTTTGACATACGCCATTGCTAGTTTGCACTGTACGTCATAGAGTAAACCCGAAGAAAGGGACAAAGGAAGATGAAAACACAACACACATAATGATATGTCAAAATCAGCTAATGTCAAATGTTAAATATAAAGACAGATAAGAGAATTCCTTGTAAGGAATTTGCCAGAACGATATCCAAGCAACAGACGAACACAGAGGGTTGACAACGACGAGACACTTGTCAAAAGAAAACAGCGACAGATAGAGGAACCCAACGAAGATACTAAACAGATAATATGGAAACACAGCGAAAATACAGCGATGCACATGCGAACCCAGGCTTCCCCAGGACGAACAGTGTAATCTGGGAATGGCGTAGGTCTAAAATAATGATTTCATAAAAAAAATTGTAGTAGGTACTATAAAATAAAGCCATTACCACAAAAAAGGTTAATGAAGTTATATTACTTTACATACTTGAAGGTAAATTTTTTTAGCACGGAACGAAAAGGCGCGCGCGCCCATTGTGGAATTTAAGACACTGTAAAATATTTTTTGTAATTTTACAAGGATAGCATAACGATATAACTTGTGCCTTGCAGTTTTACAAGTGATATCGTTGGAAATCGAGCTGTCAAGTATTTTCCTTGTAAACAAGTACAAAATCGTTTTACAGTTTAGCATGCGCGTTCAGTCTAGTGTTCAAACGCAAGATGTACAACCTAGCATGTGGTTTCATTTTCAAACGAGTGAAAAATAGTCCATGTAACAAACAATACTTATATAATCTACAACTGCTAGAACTATAGATTATTTTATATTGCTGACACTAGCAAACACAATTTCTGTAACTTCTATCTTCTTCAAATACACGTATAATTTATCATTTTGTTAGAACGTACATAAAGTTCATGGTGTTTACTACTTTTTTGGTTCTCTTTAATATGACGAACGCTGATAGTTCATACTAACTTTATTATTGATTTCATAATGAGAGAGACGTAGAACATAAGTACATGCACACTTAACAATAAAATTAACAAATATATTTAAAAAAATTGCGATTAGAGATAGTGATAAAGACGTTGCAGCTACTGATGTAGCTAGTAACTCTGTTACACCCCTCGTGCCTCAAAATTGAATTATATTGAATTAATTAAAACGAGCCTTGGAAACTTGCTGGAAAAAAAAAATAAGTTAAATAAATTGAATTACCAGAGGCGGCACGAGGTGGTGAACAAACAAAATTTAGGAACTTCCTGTAACAAGCAAGGAGGAAGTTGGTGGATCGTTAAAATTAATTAATAAAAACTACACGATTAACTTGATCTATAGTTTCCCTGTTTTATTTGCCCTGATGAATTATCTTGTTTCCATTACTTTACATACAAAAGGTTTTAAAAAGTTTCAAAGATTTAAAAAAAAACAAAAGAAAAACGAAAAGGGGCCGGCCCGCGATTATTTGAAACAAAGTACATTGTATTGATACATTATTACAACTTGCAAGGTTCTACTACATTAAATTTGTCGCTGATTAGTTTACCATATCAGTGGATTAAGGGGATAGTCACTTATCGCTGGTTTGTCTTTAAAAGGGGGGGGGGGGGGGGGGAATAGAAATAGAAACCATATCACCCGAGTCTTCCAGGTGTGGAGTTAAAAATGCCGAACTGTAGAATGGAAGAAAGCTGCTTCTTCTAATGGATGGATCTCGGACTGCCGAAAAACATACTGGTGGACAATTCGTCCACCAGTAGTTGCTGGATCTCGAATCTAGCTGAATATGTGCATCGCTGGGAGGTCATACCCCTGACAAAACAGGGGAGTTGCCTTCAAGCTGCCATCGCGGAGTCAGCCATGGTCTGTAGCTCGCGATTTGCGCGGCTGGGCGCGGATGATTTCTTCATAGTTAAAAAAAATTAAAAGGGAAAATTTCAAAACAAAAAAATTACTAACACTATGCAGACAGACTAATCTACTTGAATTTAGTTGAGGGATAGCATCCCTTATTTAGGACGATTACATAGTCGCTAGCGGTCGGATGAAGTCTTCCAGAGTCTTCTGAGCTCGCCGGAGATCTGTCTGCAAACGTGACGCGCGCTGATCTGTGTCGCGGCAAACCGCGTCTCGTAATTAAAAAGGAGGCGCCGGCTCTTACAGGTGGAGGGGGTCTGGGCCGCCGAAAGATTCCGAACTTGCCCGAATGCGGGCGGAAAAAAAAAACTCTGGCAGGAGTTTTGACGTTGGCCTCACTGGGCGACAGTAGAGAACTCTGTCGGAGGGGTCTGAGTTGAAAACAATCGACTCGCCCACGGCGTCCATATAACTCAAGGGAAAGCAGGTGCTGCTCTCTGGCGCCCTAGAGGGTAGGCTAGCGGAGAAGTTCGCGACTTGGTCGCTAGGTAGCTCTTGCGATCAGTTTTGGCGCACTCGTTTTTTGCGAGGAGACCTTGAGGACGGTCACGGTTGACCAGGGGGTTACGACCGGTCATTGGTCTTACTTGGAACTGTGAAGGGGGGGGGGGGGTGAGGGTAAAATGCAACGCTGCTGGGAATCTACGTCCCGTCGTGCCTGCAGAGGAGCGAACTTAACACTAATACGTGATGAAAAAAGCCAATCTCAGCTCGTCTCTGAGAACTGGTCGCCTGCAGGCTACAGGCTTGCCTATGCAGTTAGGGTCACGAAGAGAAATGATATTACAGGCTTGAGGCGTGACTGAAGGCGAAGCTGTCTGCCAGTCAGGGATTAGGCCAGCAATATATCCGATACGCCGATGGGACAGGGGCTTCAGGGCACTGAGACAAGGTTTAACTCAGAGGAGTACACCAGACTAACAAAGTAAAATCACACTATAGTAGAGCAAATCAAATTTCCACACAAAAAATCTAAAATCATAATAAAAATTTAAAATATATCGTGTCGAAATTACTAATTAACGGCACATACTTCCCCCCTGAAAGACGGATTCAGGGTGGCCCACTTGAGCCACCAAAAACCTGGGTTCCAGAAACTTACCCTGTACCAGGATCTACTGTAGTAAACTACTTACAATGGCTAACAATTCTTACGTGTTTAAATAAAGGCTAAAACTGAATTAGGGGCGCCCCTTTAAACTAGACAACTTAGTGTAACACTTCTTAACTTAAATTTCTTATAAACTAGTACCATGGATTTTTTATTTTACTTATGATTATGACCTAGGTTTTTTTTTATATCAACACGTTGGTTGAGTATGGCATGCCGTAGTAGGAACGCTGTTCCTTGTATAAAGAAACACAGTGAAGAGTGCCCTCATTTTAGGTTGGGGTGTACTTTCTTCAACTGAGAAATGTGTGCGCGCGCGCGATATTCGCCGGAGCTGGGGTCGGCTAACGCGACCGTGACTGGCGTGAGGTATCGCTGGATCTGCCAGGGGCCATTCCAACGATATGAAAGCTTGGCTGACCTCTTGTCGATCGCCTTGCTGAGTGTGTGTGCTCTGCACAACACTAAATCTCCTACTCTGTAGGGATTGGGATAGCGTTTTTTGTTATATTTTTGCCTGCTTGCCTCGTGGGCCAAGTTCAGGTTTTTACGAGCTCTACTCCAGACTTCCTTAATGTTCCTGGGGTCGTCTGGCAGTAACTCTTTTAACGTCCATTGATTAGAGAGTGGGGTGTTGGGCTGGTATGTAAACATAAGTTCAAACGGTGTTGTTTTGTGACTTTCATGTCTGGCGGAATTGAAAGCCATTTGCAACCACACGAGATTGGAATCCCACCTATCCTGCGAGTTCGCATGGAATGCTATTAAGGCAGACCGGAGGTTTCGGTTGAAACGCTCCGCATGTGAAGGCTGGGGGTAGTAGGGAGTCGTGGTCACATGCTGAATCCCGTGTGAAAAACACATGTTTTTGAACTGAGTCGATTTAAAGTTTGTGGCATTATCGGAAACGATAATGGAAGGTACCCCGGATATTTTGAAAATATAATTTTGGAGGGCTCGAATGGTGATTTCGGCCGTGGCTCTTCTAACAGGGATTAGCCACACAAATTTTGAGAATGCATCTACGCATACTAGAAGCATCGAATTTCCGTCTTTTGACCTTGGGAAGGGTCCCACAAAATCAATGAAAAGTTTTTGCATGGGCCTTTCGGCCACATCGGAACTCAAAAATTCGAATTGTGTTTTCTGGGCAGGTTTGCTCAAATTGCACAACTTGCATAATTTGACCCTCTGGGTTATGTCTTTATGCATTCCGTCCCAGATGAAATGCTTGCGGATGTTTTCAATAGTTTTGAAAATGCCTAAATGTGCGCCTAAAGGTGATGAGTGATAATATTGAAAAATCATGTCCCTGAGATTTTGAGGTAAGGCTATTTTAAAATTCTTACATTGCTGAGTTCTTCGATAAAGAATTCCCTTAGATAGTTTGTGGTATTTTGGGGGTGAACCTGAGTTTATTTGCGCAATTATGTCAGACAGTTGCGGGTCCGAATTTTGGTGGGATCGTAAATCCGAAAAGGCTAGCGGAAAATCTGTGAGCAATGCGTGGCAGGCCATAGGATTGTTTTCCTGAATCTCGGAGTTGGAAGGATTCTCGAACATTCGAGAAAGAGTATCTGCCACGATGTTCTGTGAACCACGAATATGTTGGATGCTGAATTTGAGAGAAGCAATTTTTACAATCCACCGACCTAATTTACCTAGTTGCTTCGGATGGGCTAGAAGCCAAGCAAGGGCCTGGTTGTCGGTTTCTAGTAGGAATTCTTTGTGTTCCAAATAGGGCCGGAACTTATCTATGCCGAAAACTACGGCAAGGCACTCAAGTTCGTATACCGAGGAGGCTTTCCTCTCCTGGTGTGTTAGGGTGCGGGAGGCGAAAGCTATAGGTTGCCTGCAGCCATCGAATTCTTGTGACAACACGGCCCCAATGGCCACACTGGATGCATCGGTTTGCAAAATAAAAGGTTTACTGAAATCAGCCATTCTAAGTACTGGAGGGCTAGCTATTGCATGTTTTAGAAAATCAAAAGCTTTGTCCTGTTCTGGACCCCAATTGAAAACGGAATTTTTCTTACGTAGAGCATTCAGTGGTGCTGCATGCTCAGCAAAATTAGGTATGAATTTGGCGTAAAAATTTGCCATGCCAATAAACCTGGAAATGCCCTTAGCATCTTTAGGGGGTTGGAAATCCTTTATCGCTTGTGTGCGATTAGGGTCAATGGTTACTCCTCGACTTGAAATCAGGTGTCCGAGGAAAGAAATTTCCTGCACTGCAAATTTCACCTTCTTTGTATTAACAGTGAGGCCGGATTTACGTAGTCGCTTAAGGACTTCTTGCAAATGCGCCATATGCTCTTCAAAAGATTCTGAATAAACAACGACATCATCAAGATAATTAAAAACAAATTTGAATTTCAGGTCGCCGAAAATTTGGTCTAGAAGGCGTGTTAACACTTGGGCGCCTGTGGCTAGACCAAAGGGTACTACCTTGTATTGATACAGATTCCACGGAACGCAGAAACTTGTGACGTGTTTAGACTCTGGTGTTTGTGGTATTTGATGATAGGCCGAATTTAGGTCAAACACACTGAAAAATTTGGCTTTACTAAACCAGTGACATGCCGAATTTAGGTCTGGTAATGGCGTCATCTCTACTTCAATTTGCCGATTTACGCGGCGGAAATCGACCACCATGCGGTGACCTTGGCCTTGGTCCTTGGGTACTAAAAATGCCGGGGAGGCGAAACTGGAAGTGGAAGGTTCGATAACATCTTTGTCCAATAAATTTTGTATGTGATCCCGCATTATCTGCATTTTAGGTCCTAATAATTGGTAAGGGTGACACCTAACTGGGGTTTTGTCCAAAAGCTTAATTTCATATTGGGTGAGATGGGTGCGCCCTAATTTTTCACTCAAAACGTCGGGAAAGTTACTGCATAACTTCTCTATTTCTTGTTTCTGTTCAAAGTTAAGATGGGTTAGTGAAATGTTATTATCACCTTTAGCCTCTGTGTGAATGGCATTTACTTTGCTCTGACATTTTGCGTCAGGTGACACAAAAGAAACAAAAAGTTGGTTGTTAAATTTAAAGTGAACTCTTCGTGCTTTCAAATCAATTATCATGCCTGTTTTTGCAATAAAATCGGAACCAAAAATTAAATCTGTGGCCAAATCATTTGCTACTAAGAATGGGAAAGACCAAGAAAACAAATTGATTTTTACTTTAACAAAAACAATACGACTTACCTTCAAAGGCTGTTCAGCAGCTGTAAAACACTTTATTTTTATTGGCTCTACCTTTTGAGTCAAACGGTCTTGTTGTAAGTTCCTGAATAGCTGGCCTGACACGAATGATCGCACGGATCCAGTATCTATTAGGTCTGGAACTTCTTGTTTTCCAATTATTGTGTTGGCGTAGGGCAAAACTGTGGGTATATTAGCTAGAATATTATGACATGTTCTTTTGTCCGTGGTTCGCGGACAATTACATCGTCTGCACATAGGCCTAAACATGTTACAGTTTTCCGTTTGCTTGTTTTGGCGGGCTTTGTTTTTCTTAGCTCGCCTTTGTTTCTGTTTTCTTCTTTTGTTTTTTCCTCTGTGTGGGGAAGCGGTGTTTTGTTGAAGTTTTTGTTCGTAATTTTTATTAGGGCCTTGGTGTAGGGAAAAATTCCTAATGGTTGTTTGGGTGGCTGGCACAGAAAGAATTCTTTCTGGCCAGCGGTTTACATGTTTTTTGGATTCTGAGAATAGTTAGAATTTGGCCGATAGTTTCTTGCACGACACTGCTCAATGTAGTGCCCAGACTTTTTGCAGTACCTACAAACCGGTATGCTCTCATCTTTGTACTGGGGCCTAGCGACGTGTTCTGATTTGTGCTTTTGTTGCGAAAAATGTTTATTGGGAAATTGTTGTTTGTTTTCTGTTTCCGCCCGTGCGTTGTTGTGGGTGTAGGAATTTGATTCTCGATTTCGCTGGTGGTCAGCGTATTCCACGTTCGTGTTCGAGATACACAGGCGGTCTAGTTCGGCAAAGTTTTGCGGTCGAGACTGGAAAACTGCCCTCGATCGTTCCTGCGGATTAATTCCATCAAGGATGTTTGAGAC
Organism: Bacillus rossius redtenbacheri; assembly: GCF_032445375.1. NCBI lineage: Eukaryota > Metazoa > Arthropoda > Insecta > Phasmatodea > Bacillidae > Bacillus > Bacillus rossius. The sequence goes on from NC_086336.1 coordinate 31,475,542, forward strand.
TATCTCACTCTCAGGTACTCGCAACCGAAGAATTTGCGCAGCTAGTTTGATGTCTGCTATGAAGTTAGGTAGGGCCTCATTCCTTTGCTGTAGCCTATTGTACCACTCCAGTCTGATGTTGGTCATCAAACGGGCTGGAATAAAATAATTTAGAACGTCCTCATGAAATTGGTCAAAAGAATAATTTTGCTCAATGGCGAGCGTCACTCGCTCGCTCAAGGGTGGTTGTGTAAAGGGGAAAATAACTTCTAGGAGTTCCCTGTCTGGAAGGTTTGCCTTTTGTTTGATTTTGAACAAATTCTTTAGGAAGTCGATTAGGCTCCTGGGCTCCAACCCTGTGGTTTCCTTCAAATTAGCCAGCAGTCTTTCAACGGGATTTGGTATCTTAGCGTAAAAACTACCTCCAGTTGTCTGATTGAAGGTAGGAACCACAGGTACTGGGTTCGGTGCTAGATTAGAGGCTTGAGGTGTGACTGGTGGAGGTTGAGTTTGGTTTTGAAGTTGGTATACCTGCGGGCCCAATGGCAGGTATGTGGTGGCGGGGCTGGGGTAAGGAAGTTGTGATTCTATCCTGCCACCAGGGTGCACAGGGGCTGGTTGTGGTAGCGTAGCTGCCAGGGTGGAAGGAAAGGCTATCAGTGGCGAAACTGACCTTCCACTGGCCGAGGAGGTGGGAAGGGCTTCCGGAGAGGTATGGAGGGATGAGAAGGCTGACCGGAATTCATGATAGGGGTTGAAAATGGCGGATGAGGTGGAGGGTAGGTATATGGGTTGGGGCATGTAAACAGGATGAGCTGAGAGCGAATGCATAGGATAGGCGAAGGTGACATTGGTGCTCGGGTGAGTACCAGTCGCCATGACAGTCGCAGATGGAAAATGAGATGGTGTGAATGTCGAAGTCAATGCCCGGCGACGTGATGTCACGGGGGGTGAGGGCGGTGGGGAGGGTAAAAGAGGTGGGGTAGGGACTGGGCTGCCTCCAGTGTGCATTTGTTTTGGGGGTTCCTGTACTTGACTGTCAGTTACTCCTCCTGCCACTGCCTCTACGGGTTCAAGTATTCTTTGGTCGATTGCGGCTAGTTTGCTCCGCAATTGGAAATTTAGAGCAGGAATCTGTTGCCTACATTTCTCGATCTCCTTTTGGTAGATCCCATTTAATTTTTTGGTGGCTACTATTGTGAGGTTGGTAAATCTCGTGCCAATATGACTCAAGCGAGTTAGCGCACGTAAGATGTTGTTTCTATTTGTCTCGTCTCGTACAGAATTAGTGTAACTGTGGAGTTCCTGAAATTTACTACAAACACAGTTAAATTCCTCCAAAGAGTCCAAGTCAGCGAGATTAGTGACTTGTGGTTGAATTTCTTCGGCACACGCAGCTCGGAATCTTCTCCAGAGCATGGCCATGTTACCGAGGCTTGACAAACCTCGAAATCGGAGTTCGTACTCCAGCTCGTCACGGAGGAGATACTCCGGCGTGAGCATTGTGTCCCTTTCGTAGGTGGACCTTGGTCCAGTCTTACGAGGACAGCAAAACATATACAAAAAATTATGTTGATTGGTCAAAAGAAAATTACCAACAAAGACTTAAAACTATGGTTGAAACAGTACCTTAAATTCTACACAAGACTCTCTTAATTTAACTTAGCTTAATAATATTGTAGTTGCTCCGACGGGTCGGAAGTATGTGCCCAGAATACAAAAGTTTTTTTTTTTTTAATATTTAACTTCTAAACACACGATTAGCTAATAAAAAAGACTAACTATTGCTCCCGGCAGACGAATGAGTTGGTACTTCTGTTGGCATCTCTCTCAGAGGTAAGCGACCTCCGGGACTTGCGGGAACAAGGTGTGTGTGTGTGTGTGTGTCCGCGCGAGCCTCAGACACGAACGAGATATGATAACACCGCCGGTCGCCCGGGGTGCAGGGGAGGAGGGGATGTCTACGGCCTTGTCAACAGCACGTCCGGGGACGCGCGGTGGAGAGAGGACAGCTGGCTGGCTGAAGGACGTCTTGCGCGCTACGCGCTAGTCTAAGTCCACACGGAAATTTAACTCAAGATAAATTTTAAAATTTTAACTCAATATAACTACAGGGTGTACCAGTGATGAGTTTACAATATTATTACAAAATTGCTATCATCAGAAAAAATTAATTTAAAAATTTTTTTTTTCTTTTTTTTGCTTATATTATTCAGGTATGCACATAAAACCGGAAACCACGCTCTGCTACCAAGTTGTTACACCCCTCGTGCCTCAAAATTGAATTATATTGAATTAATTAAAACGAGCCTTGGAAACTTGCTGGAAAAAAAAATAAGTTAAATAAATTGAATTACCAGAGGCGGCACGAGGTGGTGAACAAACAAAATTTAGGAACTTCCTGTAACAAGCAAGGAGGAAGTTGGTGGATCGTTAAAATCAATAAATAAAAACTACACGATTAACTTGATCTATAGTTTCCCTGTTTTATTTGCCCTGATGAATTATCTTGTTTCCATTACTTTACATACAAAAGGTTTTAACAAGTTTCAAAGATTTAAAAAAAAACACAAAAGAAAAACGAAAAGGGGCCGGCCCGCGATTATTTGAAACAAAGTACATTGTATCAGGGACCGGAAAGTTACTTTTAAAAAGTAACACAGTTACAGTTACAAATACTCCATTGGAAATGTAACCCTGTTACAATTACAAGTTACACAACTAAAAATAAACCAGTTACAGTTACAGTTCTGAGAAAAGTAACTGTAAGTTACTTTAACAGTTACTTTGTGAAAAACTAAAAATGTGATACGTAATATTGTTATATTAAAAGCTAATAAAACATATTGTGTTTAGTAAATATATATGTTTATTTAAACTGAAAAATTTTAAATTAGGTCTTATATTACATTGAGTATTTAGTTCACACTACAAAAAATAACACTGATATAAAATCACCACTTTTTTAACCACTGCTTATTGATAGAGACCTGAATAATTCGCGGATTCATTTCGTGATATGCTACAATTCAAATAATTATACTTTAGTGCTGCTTCTACCACTGGTTCAATGTTAATCTGGAGTAATGAGGGCCAATTATAGACCCTCAATCACAGAAGTGTCGAATCACAGATACTCAGTCGAGACGACTCACAAGTCAGCAGCCAATGAACAGGTGGCATTTGCCCGAGTGTGTAGAGTGTAGCGGAGTCTATCCTGGAGGTCATTGAACCCGCGAATTATTCCGGTCTCTACTTATTGATCTTGAATAGCAGTTGCTTCTCAAAATTTGAATCGCTTAAATTGCCTCTATTTGGGCGTAAAACTAAACTTGCACAGCTGAACAACCTTTCAGCTGCAGCACTTGTTGGCATTGCTGTGTTCAACTTAATGAAAAGTTTTTTGATTTGAGGATAGTCATTGAGTGAAGAAATGCCCTTATTTCTTGGCTTCTCGCTTCATTAGATTCTGTCATTGCTCTCGCGCATGTGCACAGGTACGTTAATTAATTAAACAGCACAGCAGTAAACCCGCATGCCACAAATATTAAATAAATGACAATCAAAATACGAGCGCAGGCTAGCCAACAGCAGTTTTACAAGTACAAGCAATACCATCGCAAATTATATGCTTGTCGGGATTTTCATTCTGGCATTGAAAAAATCAACAAATCATTGTTCGTTCAGTAATAAATATATTTAAAAAATGTAACGCAAGAAGTAACGACAATTATCGTTATTTAAGGCGGAAAAATGTAATTCAGTTACAGTTACAGTTACTGAAAACTTAATATATTGCGTTACCACGATCGTTACCATAAAAAGTAACTGTTACAAATAACGTCGTTACTAGTAGCGCGTTACTTCCAGTCCCTGCATTGTATTGATACATTATTACAACTTGCAAGGTTCTACTACATTAAATTTGTCGCTGATTAGTTTACCATATCAGTGGATTAAGGGGATAGTCACTTATCGCTGGTTTGTCTTTAAAAAGGGGGGGGGGGGGAATAGAAATAGAAACCATATCACCCGAGTCTTCCAGGTGTGGAGTTAAAAATGCCGAACTGTAGAATGGAAGAAAGCTGCTTCTTCTAATGGATGGATCTCGGACTGCCGAAAAACATACTGGTGGACAATTCGTCCACCAGTAGTTGCTGGATCTCGAATCTAGCTGAATATGTGCATCGCTGGGAGGTCGAACCCCTGACAAAACAAGGGAGTTGCCGTCAAGCTGCCATCGCGGAGTCAGCCATGGTCCGTAGCTCGCGATTTGCGCGGCTGGGCGCGGATGATTTCTTCATAGTTAAAAAAAATTAAAAGGGAAAATTTCAAAACAAAAAAATTACTAACACTATGCAGACAGACTAATCTACTTGAATTTAGTTGAGGGATAGCATCCCTTATTTAGGACGATTACATAGTCGCTAGCGGTCGGATGAAGTCTTCCAGAGTCTTCTGAGCTCGCCGGAGATCTGTCTGCAAACGTGACGCGCGCTGATCTGTGTCGCGGCAAACCGCGTCTCGTAATTAAAAAGGAGGCGCCGGCTCTTACAGGTGGAGGGGGTCTGGACCGCCGAAAGATTCCGAACTTGCCCGAATGCGGGCGGAAAAAAAAAACTCTGGCAGGAGTTTTGACGTTGGCCTCACTGGGCGACAGTAGAGAACTCTGTCGGAGGGGTCTGAGTTGAAAACAATCGACTCGCCCACGGCGTCCATATAACTCAAGGGAAAGCAGGTGCTGCTCTCTGGCGCCCTAGAGGGTAGGCTAGCGGAGAAGTTCGCGACTTGGTCGCTAGGTAGCTCTTGCGATCAGTTTTGGCGCACTCGTTTTTTGCGAGGAGACCTTGAGGACGGTCACGGTTGACCAGGGGGTTACGACCGGTCATTGGTCTTACTTGGAACTGTGAAGGGGGGGGGGGGTGAGGGTAAAATTCAACGCTGCTGGGAATCTACGTCCCGTCGTGCCTGCAGAGGAGCGAACTTAACACTAATACGTGATGAAAAAGGCCAATCTCAGCTCATCTCTGAGAACTGGTCGCCTGCAGGCTACAGGCTTGCCTATGCAGTTAGGGTCACGAAGAGAAATGATATTACAGGCTTTAGGCGTGACTGAAGGCGAAGCTGTCTGCCAGTCAGGGATTAGGCCAGCAATATATCCGATACGCCGATGGGACAGGAGCTTCAGGGCACTGAGACAAGGTTTAACTCAGAGGAGTACACCAGACTAACAAAGTAAAATCACACTATAGTAGAGCAAATCAAATTTCCACACAAAAAATCTAAAATCATAATAAAAATTTAAAATATATCGTGTCGAAATTACTAATTAACGGCACTACTCCTTAAATAATATATACACATACCCATACATATATTTCACGTCTTCGATTGTATAAGATTGCTCGTTTAACACCAGCAATTGTCATATACATGTTATATCTTTCGTAATCATAAATGAACAACTTAATGGTCACCACAGATAATGTGAAACAATGCACAAAAACATTAGTAACATATAGGTGGAAAAAGCTTTCTGTAGGAATTTTTTTTATAAATGTCATCTTTTACAAAAGTTGAGTTATTACACTTTCAAACTACCAAAATACATTTGATTTCAAAAATATATTATATTATAAAACTTTGATATAAACTGGATACATAGTAAGGAAAATTTCCTCACTTTTTCTCACACTCACCATATTGCAATACAATTTTTTTTTGTTGCTAAAATAGTGCCTCTCAACGCCCAATATTGTCGTTCTACAGTCACTGCCATGGAAAACAACAATCATTTGAAACTGTTCCCACAGTGGAAAAATTTCCACTTCATCCAATTTTTATGGGTGTTTCGCAAACATGATGGCGACCTTCAGCTGGATTAAAAGTGACTTCAAACAACATAATTACAATTTTTTCACACGTTCAGAACAGACTGGATGTGTCTAGCCATCAATTACTGTATGTGCCTTACCACTGGATATATGTGCCTGGCCACCGACTCAACGTACCTTGTCATCAACTGTACATTCCTGACCGTGAAATACACGCCTAAACACCAACTGAATGAGCCTTGCCACCTACCGAACTTGTGTTCCTGACCACTGGATATATGTGCCTTGCCACCTACTGAACTTGTGTTCCTGACCACTGGATATATGTGCTTGCCCAACGACTAGACGTGCCTTCCCACCAACTGTACATGCCTGACCGTGTAATACACGCCTGGCCACCAACTAAATGTGCCTTGCCACCTACTGAACTTGTGTTCCTGACCATTGGATATACATGCCTGGCCACCAACTGGACGTTCCTTGCCACCAAGTGTACATGCCTGACCGTGTAATACACGCCTGGCCACCAACTAAATGTGCCTTGCCACCTACTGAACTTGTGTCCTGACCACTGATTATATGTGCCTTGCCACCTAAGGAACTTGTGTTCCTGACCACTGGATATATGTGCCTGGCCACCAACTGGACGTGCCTTGCCACCAACTGTACATGCCTGACCGTGTAATACACGCCTGGCCACCAACTAAATGTGCCTTGCCACCTACTGAACTTGTGTTCCTGACCACTGGATATATGTGCCTTGCCACCTACTGAACTTGTGTTCCTGACCATTGGATATACATGCCTGGCCACCAAATGGACGTGCCTTGCCACCAACTGTACATGCCTGACCTTGTAATACACGCCTGGCCACCAACTGAATGTGCCTTGCCACCTACTGAACTTGTGTTCCTGACCATTGGATATAAGTGCCTTGCCACCTACTAAACTTGTGTTCCTGACCACTGGATATATGTGCCTTGCCACCTACTGAACTTGTGTTCCTGACCACTGGATATATGTGCCTGGCCACCGACTGGACGTGCCTTGCCACCAACAGTACATGCCTGACCGTGAAAATCACGCCTGGCCACCAACTGAATGTGCCTTGCCACCTACTGAACTTGTGTTCCTGACCACTGGATATACATGCCTGGCCACCAACTGGACGTGCCTTGCCACCAACTGTACATGCCTGACCGTGTAATACACGCCTGGCCACCAACTGAATGTGCCTTGCAATCTACCGAACTTGTGTTCCTGATCACTGGATATACATGCCTGGCCACCAACTGGACGTGCCTTGCCACCAACTGTACATGCCTGACCGTGTAATACACGCCTGGCCACCAACTGAATGTGCCTTGCCATCTACCGAACTTGTGTTCCTGATCACTGGATATACATGTTTGGCCACCAAATGGACGTGCCTTGAACTAACTGTACATGCCTGACCGTGAAATACACACCTGGCCACCAACTGAATGTGCCTTGCCACCTACTGAAACCGTGTTCCTGACCACTGGATATATGTGCCTTGCCACCTACTAAACTTGTGTTCCTGACCACTGGATATGTGCCTTGCCACCTACTGAACTTATGTTCCTGACCATTGGATATACATGCCTGGCCACCGACTGGACGAGCCTAGCCACTAACTGTACATGTCTGACCGTGTAATACACGCCTGGCCACCAACTGAATGTGACTTGCCACCTACTGAAACTGTGTTCCTGACCACTGGATATATGTGCCTTGCCACCTACTGAACTTGTGTTCCTGACCACTAAATATATGTGCCTGACCACTGACTGGACGCGCCTTGCCACCAACTGTACATGCCTGACCGTGTAAAACACGCCTGGCCACCAACTGAATGTGCCTTGCCATCAAATGAACTTGTGTTCCTGACCACTGGATATATGTGCCATGCCACCTACTGAACTTGTGTTCCGGACCATTGGATATACATTCCTGGCCACCAACTGGACGTGCCTTGCCACCAACTGTACACGCCTGACCGTGTAATACACGCCTGGCCACCAACTGAATGTGCCTTGCCACCTACTGAATCTGTGTTCCTGACCACTGGATATATGTGCCTTGCCACCTTCTGAACTTGTGTTCCTGATCACTGGATATGTGCCTTGCCACCTATTGAAATTATGTTCCTGATTATTGGATATACATGCCTGGCCACCAACTGGACGTGCCTTGCCACCAACTGTACATGCCTGACCGTGAAAATCACGCCTGGCCACCAACTGAATGTGCCTTGCCACCTACTGAACTTGTGTTCCTGACCTCTGGATATATGTGCCTTGCCACCTACTGAACTTGTGTTCCTGATCACTGGATATGTGCCTTGCCACCTACCGAACTTATGTTCCTGATCATTGGATATACATGCCTGGCCACCAACTGGACGTGCCTTGCCACCAACAGTACATGCCTGACCGTGAAAATCACGCCTGGCCACCAACTGAATGTGCCTTGCCACCTACTGAACTTGTGTTCCTGACCACTGGATATATGTGCCTTGCCACCTTCTGAACTTGTGTTCCTGACCATTGGATATACATGCCTGGCCACCAACTGGACGTGCCTTGCCACCAACTGTACATGCCTGACCGTGTAATACACGCCTGGCCACCAACTGAATGTGCCTTGCCATCTACCGAACTTGTGTTCCTGATCACTGGATATACATGTTTGGCCACCAAATGGACGTGCCTTGAACTAACTGTACATGCCTGACCGTGTAATACACACCTGGCCACCAACTGAATGTGCCTTGCCACCTACTGAAACTGTGTTCCTGACCACTGGATATATGTGCCTTGCCACCTACTAAACTTGTGTTCCTGACCACTGGATATGTGCCTTGCCACATACTGAACTTATGTTCCTGACCATTGGATATACATGCCTGGCCACCGACTGGACGAGCCTAGCCACTAACTGTACATGTCTGACCGTGTAATACACGCCTGGCCACCAACTGAATGTGACTTGCCACCTACTGAAACTGTGTTCCTGACCACTGGATATATGTGCCTTGCCACCTACTGAACTTGTGTTCCTGACCACTGAATATATGAGCCTGACCACTGACTGGACGCGCCTTGCCACCAACTGTACATGCCTGACCGTGTAAAACACGCCTGGCCACCAACTGAATGTGCCTTGCCACCTACTGAAACTGTGTTCCTGACCACTGGATATATGTGCCTTGCCACCTACTAAACTTGTGTTCCTGACCACTGGATATGTGCCTTGCCACCTACTGAACTTGTTCCTGACCATTGGATATACATGCCTGGCCACCAACTGGACGTGCCTTGCCACCAACTGTACATGCCTGACCGTGTAATACACGCCTGGCCACCAACTGAATGTGCCTTGCCATCTACCGAACTTGTGTTCCTGATCACTGGATATACATGCCTGGCCACCAACTGGACGTGCCTTGCCACAAACTGTACATGCCTGACCGTGTAATACACGCCTGGCCACCAACTGAATGTGCCTTGCCATCTACTGAACTTGTGTTCCTGATCACTGGATATACATGTTTGGCCACCAAATGGACGTGCCTTGAACTTACGGTACATGCCTGACCGTGTAATACACACCTGGCCACCAACTGAATGTGCCTTGCCACCTACTGAAACTGTGTTCCTGACCACTGGATATATGTGCCTTGCCACCTACTAAACTTGTGTTCCTGACCACTGGATATGTGCCTTGCCACCTACTGAACTTATGTTCCTGACTATTGGATATACATGCCTGGCCACCAACTGGACGTGCCTTGCCACCAACTGTACATGCCTGACCGTGTAATACACGCCTGGCCACCAACTGAATGTGCCTTGCCATCTACCGAACTTGTGTTCCTGATCACTGGATATACATGCCTGGCCACCAACTGGACGTGCCTTGCCACCAACTGTACATGCCTGACCGTGTAAAACACGCCTGGCCACCAACTGAATGTGCCTTGCCATCAAATGAACTTGTGTTCCTGACCACTGGATATATGTGCCATGCCACCTACTGAACTTGTGTTCCGGACCATTGGATATACATTCCTGGCCACCAACTGGACGTGCCTTGCCACCAACTGTACATGCCTGACCGTGTAATACACGCCTGGCCACCAACTGAATGTGCCCTGCCATCTACCGAACTTGTGTTCCTGATCACTGGATATACATGCCTGGCCACCAACTGGACGTGCCTTGCCACAAACTGTACATGCCTGACCGTGTAATACACGCCTGGCCACCAACTGAATGTGCCTTGCCATCTACTGAACTTGTGTTCCTGATCACTGGATATACATGTTTGGCCACCAAATGGACGTGCCTTGAACTTACTGTACATGCCTGACCGTGTAATACACACCTGGCCACCAACTGAATGTGCCTTGCCACCTACTGAAACTGTGTTCCTGACCACTGGATATATGTGCCTTGCCACCTACTAAACTTGTGTTCCTGACCACTGGATATGTGCCTTGCCACCTACTGAACTTATGTTCCTGACCATTGGATATACATGCCTGGCCACCAACTGGACGTGCCTTGCCACCAACTGTACATGCCTGACCGTGTAATACACGCCTGGCCACCAACTGAATGTGCCTTGCCATCTACCGAACTTGTGTTCCTGATCACTGGATATACATGCCTGGCCACCAACTGGACGTGCCTTGCCACCAACTGTACATGCCTGACCGTGTAAAACACGCCTGGCCACCAACTGAATGTGCCTTGCCATCAAATGAACTTGTGTTCCTGACCACTGGATATATGTGCCATGCCACCGACTGAACTTGTGTTCCGGACCATTGGATATACATTCCTGGCCACCAACTGGACGTGCCTTGCCACCAACTGTACATGCCTGACCGTGTAATACACGCCTGGCCAAAAACTTAATGTGCCTTGCCACCTACTGAAACTGTGTTCCTGACCACTGGATATATGTGCCTTGCCACCTACTGAACTTGTGTTCCTGATCACTGGATATGTGCCTTGCCACCTACTGAACTTATGTTCCTGATCATTGGATATACATGCCTGGCCACCAACTGGACGTGCCTTGCCACCAACTGTACATGCCTGACCGTGTAATACACGTCTGGCCACCAACTGAATGTGCCTTGCCACCTACTGAACTTGTGTTCCTGACCACTGGATATATGTGCCAGGCCACCAAATGGACGTGCCTTGCCACCAACTGTACATGCCTTACCGTGTAAAACACGCTTGGCCTCAGACTGAATGTGCCTTGCCATCTACTGAACTTGTGTTCCTGACCACTGGTTATTTGTGCCTTTGCCACCTACTGAACTTGTGTTTCTGACCACTAAATATATGTGCCTGACCACTGACTGGACGTGCCTTGCCACCAACTGTACATGCCTGACTGTGTAATACACGCCTGGCCACCAACTGAATGTGCCTTGCCACCTACTGAACTTGTGTTCCTGACCACTGGATATATGTGCCTTGCCACCTACTGAACTTGTGTTCTTTACCATTGGATATACATGCCTGAACACCAACTGGACGTGCCTTGCCACCAATTGTACATGCCTGACCTTGTAATACACGCCAGGCCACCAACTGAATGTGCCTTGCCACCTACTGAACTTGTGTTCCTGACCACTGGATATATGTGCCTTGCCACCTACTAAACTTATGTTCCTGACCACTGGATATATGTGCCTTACCACCTACTGAATTTGTGTTCCTGACCACATGATATATGTGCCTGGCCACTGACTGGACGTGCCTTGCCACAAACTGTACATGCCTGACCGTGAAAAAAAAACACGCCTGGCCACCAACTGAATGTGCCTTGCCACATACTGAACTTGTGTTCCTGACCACTGGATATACATGCCTGGACACCAAATGGACGTGCCTTGCCACCAAGTGTACATGCCTGACCGTGTAATACACGCCTGGCCACCAACTGAATGTGGCTTGCCACCTACTGAACTTGTGTCCTGACCACTGATAATATTTGCCTTGCCACCTACTGAACTTATATTTCCTGACCATTGGATATACATGCCTGGCCAAGGACTGGACGAGCCTTGCCACTAACTGTACATGTCTGACCGTGTAATATACGCCTGGCCACCAACTAATGTGCCTTGCCACATACTGAACTTGTGTTCCTGACCACTGGATATACATGCCTGCCACCAACTAGACGTTCCTTGCCACCAAGTGTACATGCCTGACCGTGTAATACACGCCTGGCCACCAACTGAATGTGCCTTGCCATCTACTGAACTTGTGTTCCTGACCACTGGATATATGTGCCTGACCACCAAATGGACGTGCCTTGCCACCAACTGTACTAGCCTTACCGTGTAAAACACGCCTGGCCTCCAACTGAATGTGCCTTGCCATCTACTGAACTTGTGTTCCTGACCACTGGTTATATGTGCCTTGCCACCTACTGAACTTGTGTTCCTGACCACTGGATATACATGCCTGCCACCAACTAGACGTTCCTTGCCACCAAGTGTACATGCCTGACCGTGTAATACACGCCTGGCCACCAACTGAATGTGGCTTGCCACCTACTGAACTTGTGTCCTGACCACTGATTATATGTGCCTTGCCACCTAAGGACTTGTGTTACTGACCACTGGATATACATGCCTGGCCACCAACTGGACGTTCCTTGCCACCAACTGTACATGCCTGACCGTGTAATACACGCCTGGCCACCAACTGAACGTGCCTTGCCACCTACTGAACTTGATTTCCTGACAACTGGATATATATGCCTTGCCACCTACTGAACTTGTGTTCCTGACCACTGGATATACATGCCTGGCCACCAACTGGACGTTCCTTGCCACCAACTGTACATGCCTGACCGTGTAATACACGCCTGGCCACCTACTGAACGTGCCTGGTCACCTACTGAACTTGTGTTCCTGACCACTGGATATATGTGCCTTGCCACCTAAGGACTTGTGTTCTTGACCACTGGATATACATGCCTGGCCACCAACTGGACGTTCCTTGCCACCAACTGTACATGCCTGACCGTGTAATACACGCCTGGCCACCTACTGAACGTGCCTGGTCACCTACTGAACTTGTGTTCCTGACCACTGGATATATGTGCCTTGCCACCTACTGAACTTGTGTTCCTGACCACTGGATATACATGCCTGGCCACCAACTGGACGTGCCTTGCCACCAACTGTACATGCCTGACCGTGTAATACACGCCTGGCCACCAACCGAATGTGCCTCGCCACCTACGGAACTTGTGTTCCTGACCACTGGATATATGTGCCTTGCCACCTACGGAACTTGTGTTCCTGACCACTGGATATATGTGCCTTGCCACCTACGGAACTTGTGTTCCTGACCACTGGATATATGTGCCTTGCCACCTACGGAACTTGTGTTCCTGACCACTGGATATACATGCCTGGCCACCAACTGGACGTTCCTTGCCACCAACTGTACATGCCTGACCGTGTAATACACGCCTGGCCACCTACTGAACGTGCCTGGTCACCTACTGAACTTGTGTTCCTGACCACTGGATATATGTGCCTTGCCACCTACTGAACTTGTGTTCCTGACCACTGGATATACATGCCTGGCCACCAACTGGACGTGCCTTGCCACCAACTGTACATGCCTGACCGTGTAATACACGCCTGGCCACCAACCGAATGTGACTCGCCACCTACGGAACTTGTGTTCCTGACCACTGGATATATGTGCCTTGCCACCTACGGAACTTGTGTTCCTGACCACTGGATATACATGCCTGGCCACCAACTTGACTGGCCGTGCTTAGTCACTGACTGGACATGCCTAGCTGATAACTGGACATGTCGGCCACAAACTTGTTGTACCTGGCCGTGACAACATGCCTGGCTATTGAATAGATATGCTTGGCTATCAACTGGATGCGTCTAGCCACCAACTGGTCATGGTAGCGTGACCATTAACTGGAAGAAACTAACCAACCACCAACTGGTCGTGTCTGGTCACCCATTACTTGCCTGGCTACTGAAAACACTTTCAAGTCATGTAATGGTCTTGCATCGCCTTTTAGAATATTGTAGAACACGAGAAATGTTTGTAATTTTTTTTTTTTTTACTTTTATAATTTCCGGTATAATTTTGTTTGTTTGTGCTTTATTGTTTTATTTAGGTATCTAACCTGTCACTTTTCTGGTATTTTATTGTAATTTACATTTTCGTATTTATCAAGAATCTAACCAAGGTCGGTTTAGTAAGTAAATAAAAAAGTTATTATTTTGAAGGTTTCTTTGGAATTTTTTCTGAATTTCTAGCATAAAATTTACTGAATTACAAAACGGCGGCCAAGACAGCTGACAAGATTGCGGACGCTACGATAATATATACTACTGCGCTCTATCGGGCAAAATTAAACTAATGTGACAGCAGCACACGAAAATGAGATGGCAACCTCAACAACAAGATGGCGAACGCAAGTTGGCTGCCATGACTTCATACTGTCTGGTATAATAACTGGTGGAAAGTCAGTCTGCCGGTGGATTGCGTGGAGGAAGGATCTGTTGCCATTTTTAATCGAATGACGTCGGCGGATTCGAACTGAAGTCTCCATGTCATAAGTGCGTTTTTTTTAAAAAATGTATTAAGTAAATTTTGTATGATATTTAAAATTTTACCCGTTTAATTGGTTAATAATTACGGATTTTAAAGATGGCTGACATAACAAAAATTACAACATCCTAGAATCCAATATGGCGATATTAACGAAAAGTGAAAAGATGACGTCATACACATACAAGATGGCGACCGTAACGTTAAGTGTAATGTTATAGAATCCCAGATGGCGGCAAACTTAAATGGAGAAATGATTTTATTAAAATTGTATTATTTTTTATGAATTTAAATATTTTTCGTAAATCGGATAATATTTACGGAATTTAAAAATGGCGGCCGTAACGAAAAGTGCATCATTGGCGGTCGAGGTCAAGGTCAAAACTCCCCACCAGCGTCTTAGGGCGGCTTGGCCATGGGGAATTTAAGCAGTTTTGGCATTACTTAGAATTTTTTAATTTTTCTGAAACAAAACCCAGAAATTTTTGCTAAAAATGGCAATTTTCCCCTCGAAATATGTAAATTTCTAGGAATTTTGGGAAATTTTGAGTAATGTTTGAGGAATGTTTAGTCATATTGACACCAAAAATAGCCACCGCACGACACAATCCAAGATGGGGGTTGATATCACCGCTAACACACTCCGACTCCAGAGATAGGAGGAACATTTACATACTACTGACGTGACAAAACAATTGTTGAAGAAAAGTTAAATGAAATAAATTTGCAATGTGTTGTGTTGATAGGATAAGCCATTAGACGTTATTTCAAAGACAACAAAACCGAAATAACCAACTTAGCTTGCAAGACCTTGAATTTCGATTACATCCGATATAACACTCTTCTATTTGGAATGTGTGTGTGATTGTTTTCCTTTAAAAAGGGGGGGGGGGGGGGAGAGAACTCAAACTCAGCCAATACAGCTGGAGACAGGTCTACTGCTCTTTTGTCTCTCGTGTCATCGCTATGTTTGTCGTTGGTCGTTGAAGTATCGATGAATAGCTGAAGAACGGACTTTTACGAAATTACAATTTCCTTATTTTTTTATTAAAAACATGTAAAAAAAACAACAAATGGAGCAACTGAAAAACAACACGATTCGAGATTAGTCTTGTTTCCGAATACATCCTTAAAAAAAAGAACCTTTAGTCTAAACGATCCTTGAAAAGTGCAATTTCAAGGATGTCAGCCATGTTTCTTGACTTTCCGAATAGTTGAAAGGATACTTACCGAGTCGCCAATGAAGCTTTTCGTGGAAGCACAAGTCGCTAGCTTCCTTTCATCCATTATTTTGGCCTTTGAAGGGTTTGTGGCGCTATTTATGTAACGATAGTCTGTTGCGTAGGCAGCCAACTTTGATACATATTTGGTACTTTCAAATGATTAGTTTGAAAACATAAAAAGAAAAATTATTGTAGAATAGAGTGTGGAAAATTTGCCAACCAAATTAATGGCGAAAAAGTATAATTTTTTTATTGTTTTCACAGAAGTTTGTGTAAGCGTCGAAAGAAAACGGACGTAATATCACGGATAGTTTCTCACTGAAAGCAGCCTCAAATTCATATTATCCTCTGGTTATGACACAGCATTACTATTCGAGAACAGCCAGTGGTAAATGTACACCAGCGAACTACATCTGTGGTGTTAAAGAGCGTTAATTCAAGATCAGGAAAAACTAATTCGGTAGT
Source organism: Bacillus rossius redtenbacheri (assembly GCF_032445375.1). Taxonomy (NCBI): domain Eukaryota; kingdom Metazoa; phylum Arthropoda; class Insecta; order Phasmatodea; family Bacillidae; genus Bacillus; species Bacillus rossius. The sequence continues at coordinate 31,491,694 of NC_086336.1, forward strand.
ATCAAAACATTGCTTACAGTCTGTGGTTCAAAATCCCTCAGAGACATTATTTGCCTCCAAATGCGAGACTGAGTTCCGCATCCGACAAAATTTTCTTCTGACATCACCTCATGATTGTGACACTTCCTCACTCCGCATCAGAGTCGGAGCGCACTCGACCCGCGTGGGTGCGGGGGGGGGGGGGGGGGGTAAGGCAGGGGGGGGGGGGGTGCACGTCGCCTCAAGTGGCGCACTTCGTTACGGAGAAGCGCGGTGGGTCAAGAGCACTTTTGGCTGTCTGGCAGCGCACAAAAGAGGGAGACCTAAGATGCACATAAAGTTCTGCCATTCCCGATTACACCCGAACAATTCACCTTCGGCCAACTTCGGGATTTGTTTTATTTTTGCGCAGGAAAAATGAATTCAAATATTAAAAGTGGTCGGTAATGTTAGCTACATTAAAACACTTTAAAACACTATGGACGGTTAGTTATATTAGTATAGCCACATTAAAATAAACAGAGAAATATAAATATATATAAATAAACCCGAGGTTGGCCGAAGGTGAATTGTTCGGGTGTAATCGGGAATGGCAGAACTTTATGTGCATCTTAGGTGTCCCCACAAAAGACTAGAGATGTCAGTCTGAACACTTTCAGAGGAAAATATCCCCCGCGGAAAATGTTCTGAAAAAAAAAACTGCATAATTTCTCGGAAAATGTTCACTTTTTTTTAAATTGCTAATATAGATTTACATGACACAATAATTAATTTTTTGCAGATGGGAATATACATTAAAAAATCTTTTTTTTATCTTATCCGTAAGTATAATGTAGCATGGGTACTATCCAGCTTTCAAATGGCAAGTGAGCCATTACGTGGTAAAGAAAGTCAAAATTTAGGTTAATTCGGTTCTTTTTTTAATCATTTTTATTATATATATATAGTGAAAGTATTACTCGTTGGAAATTTGTCCTGTTTTGTGAAAACATTTACCAGTAAATTACAGGAAAATTTTCGCAAAATACTTTTCCAGAAGATTAACAACAAAAGACTGATTTAGTCAAGAAAATCAGCATCCTCATTTTTTGTTCTTTCTGACGACCTTAGGGAAAACTCAAAACACTTTCGGTTACGTTTCTTAGCTTGACAATGACTGGGGCATAAATACCTGACCTAAATAACCTAAAGTGCACAATTATACGTAGTACGTAGGGCATACTTCTAGAAATGACATCATGAGAGTTTCCTGAAATGGAAGTGAAGTATGCAGGTACGCAGATAAACTATGTGCACTTTTAGCGAACTACTGATTAAGAAACGTAAACAATTTAAAAACCTTTTCTAACTTTTGTATTATATAATAAATTTTTAATGAAACAAATTTGTTTTGATACAGCCTACACTTAGGTGGATTTCAAAAGTACCTACCTATTTTCTTAAACATCCATGAAACTTTTAGAAACTTCTGTAACTATATGTTATCTAAAATTACAAAATTATTGATTACACATTTACTTATATTTCATGCAGCGAAAATGTTTCGAATGTTTTTAATTCAATGCATTAAACATTGAACAAATCAGAACTAATGTCATTCTATGCCTAATCATGTAGTTATGACATTTTTGCCTTTCAGAATCTATATCTCATCTCTTGCACTAATAGGTGGTTCTAGCAAAAATTTTGTTTGAACCAAACAAGATAATGGTTAGAAGGTTTAAAATTAGTTTGAACGAATTTGATAAAGCGCGTATTAAGGAAGTTTTATAATTTTTTAAAATTAAAACCCCTGTTTTTTAATCCCTTGCGATGAAGGGTCATTTAATCAAAAATTAAATCGAACAAAATCTTAGATAGAATTAGATTTTTTTCCAATAAATTATGTTTAATAGTAAGTAACACGGGAGTTATACATTTTTATGTCTAATGTTGAAACCAAAAATATGTATTTCATTTACCACTTCATAGAATAAAAATTTGATGCGCTTGATGAAATAATAATAAAAAAAATTCCAAAATTATAACTAAAAAAAATTCTTTAGAAAATGCAATGTTTCAGATATATTAGAAAAACTTTTCATTACATTATAAAGTTGTATCTAAATATGTTGCGATCTACTGCGTATGTCTGGCAACAGAGAAACGAGGACCGCTCTAGTGGCAGAAATCATGCATCGGAAAGAGTTTGCACAATGATTTAAGGTCAGTAATAAGCAGAGCGTAATGGCACAGACGGAGCTGCCAACACCACAGCGCGCTCTGTCGCACGCAAGTACCGACTCACGTGCTCGGGAATATCGTGCCCGACGTCCGTTGGAAAGAGCCGCGACGAAGGGAGAGAGGGAACATAATAACAACAAAAAATTGGTTGTCTGTAAAGTCGGTTTACGGACGATAGTTTAACGTGAAAACATCATAACAAAACATTGATGAAATGATTGCATACTTTTATGAATATAATTGAATCATTTTTATTTTAATATTAAAATAATAAATATATACTTGAAATTATACTAGTAATCAGATTTTTTAAATGCAAGAATAATTAACCTTTATTGCCGAAATTGTTGTTGTAATAAGTAATGAAAACCACATTAACTTTTCACTTCACTTTATAAACAGTCGACGAAACAGTTCACGTGTAGATGACTTGTAATTAATTTAAAAAACTGGCGTTTAGCTATAAATTTTAAATATAATTATGAACAAGTTTTCATATAAATAAACTGTAATAAAATATCTATCATTAATTATATGAATCACCATAATTTATTAGTCAATTGTAACATGACCTATTATTACTGCACTCGCCGACAGCGTAACGGAGCAATGAGCGTAACGGGACACAGCGTAAAGGAACAATGTGCGTAACGGGACCCTTTTTTCTTGCGTGCAGCCGGCGTTCATAGATTTATTAGACGTTGTCACGTCAACAAGACAACTGGACAGTACCTTTGGTCTCGCCCGGGTCTCTGGTCCAGCTGTCCGGCACGAGGACGCACGACAGGAGCAGCAGGAATTGTGCAGGGGACATGAGGGCGAGCGACGCGGCAACAACGGGACGCTGTCTTCCCTCTGGAAGGGAGAAGGCCGGCAGGAACGCTCGAGAGGCGAGCAGAGGCGCGGCGGGCACGACGGAACGGCAACGTCGCCCCGGGACGACCCGCGCGGCAACAACGGGACGCTGTCTTCCCTCTGGAAGGGAGAAGGCCGGCAGGAACGCTCGAGAGGCGAGCAGAGGCGCGGCGGGCACGACGGAACGGCAACGTCGCCCCGGGACGACCCGCGCGGCGGCAACGGGACGCTGTCTTCCCTCTGGAAGGGAGAAGGCCGGCAGGAACGCTCGAGAGGCGAGCAGAGGCGCGGCGGGCTCGACGGAACGGCAACGTCGCCCCGGGACGACCCGCGCGGCGGCAACGGGACGCTGTCTTCCCTCTGGAAGGGAGAAGGCCGGCAGGAACGCTCGAGAGGCGAGCAGAGGCGCGGCGGGCTCGACGGAACGGCAACGTCGCCCCGGGACGACCCGCGCGGCGGCAACGGGACGCTGTCTTCCCTCTGGAAGGGAGAAGGCCGGCAGGAACGCTCGAGAGGCGAGCAGAGGCGCGGCGGGCACGACGGAACGGCAACGTCGCCCCGGGACGACCCGCGCGGCGGCAACGGGACGCTGTCTTCCCTCTGGAAGGGAGAAGGCCGGCAGGAACGCTCGAGAGGCGAGCAGAGGCGCGGCGGGCACGACGGAACGGCAACGTCGCCCCGGGACGACCCGCGCGGCGGCAACGGGACGCTGTCTTCCCTCTGGAAGGGAGAAGGCCGGCAGGAACGCTCGAGAGGCGAGCAGAGGCGCGGCGGGCACGACGGAACGGCAACGTCGCCCCGGGACGACCCGCGCGGCGGCAACGGGACGCTGTCTTCCCTCTGGAAGGGAGAAGGCCGGCAGGAACGCTCGAGAGGCGAGCAGAGGCGCGGCGGGCTCGACGGAACGGCAACGTCGCCCCGGGACGACCCGCGCGGCGGCGACGGGACGCGAACCAGGGTCCTCCGACGGCAGGCGCGGCCGGACTGACTGGCCGAGTGGCGGGCCGGGCGGGCCTGCGCGGGGAGGCCTGGGATCCACCGGCCCCCGAGCAGTCCCGACCTCACCCGAGTCTCACCGCTCGCTCGTGCGACTTCGCGGTTGGAATAATAATACAAAAAAAACACCAGAGATGTGTTACATCTAACCTCTGTAACGAGCAAATTCACGTGTTCTCATGTTGAAAATACACTTATAATACGAAACTAGGGCACAGGATTTAACGAAGATTTCTTTAAAGTAATGCCCAGTATGATAAAAATACACAAGGCTATAAATATGCACATTTCTGGAAGCGAATCCCACGTAGTTTATGGACGCGAATCACACGTAGTTTCAACACCTACCGCTAGAATTCGCTGCCGGGGCAGGTACGTCGACTATCTAATCATTCCATTTGCCGACCGAAATTTTAAACTAGATAATGAAACGGCTCCAATATAAACGAAAAAGACTTGAAAAAGTACTAAACCCTGGCTTTGGATCTGATTTGCGACAAAGGATGTTATTAAAATACTGCCCTTCTGGTTAAAATTCACTGAACAGATACTAAAATAAAGTTTCCTTTTGGCTTTGTGAACTCTGGTTCGAGTCATCCACCACAGATGGCAACAACGTGGTTAAAAATTTCCGTTCCATTCACAAAATTACTCCTCGCTCACGCATAGTGTCCGGAGATACCCATACGAGTTGCATGGCGATGCTGGGAGGTGTAATGGTGGGGCATGATAGCGTTTATTAAGTAAAGACTGTACATACGAATTCTTTGCATCTTCGTTCGACTGTAGCTTGTATACGCTGGCAGATTTACATTATCAGCAAGTATAATCCTACTGATTTGATTATTAGTCTTACCATGAGATGATGCCCATGCATGTGGCTGATAACAGACACCGAGCGAACCCAAGAGAGCAATGTTATGATACTAGTAAAGGTCTTTGCGAAAAGATATCATCACCGATGTGCGTCCTCACAAAAATTGCAGGGAGCACTGCACAATATAGAAATGAATACTTAAAATGTCTATCCCTCGGTATACGGTATTTGGAAGGAGTAATTTCGTGAATGGAAAGGAAATGTGAAACTACGGTGCTGCCATATGTGGTGGATGGCGCAAACCAAATTTCACAAAGCCAAAGGGAAACTTTAAAGTATTAACTGTTCAAAGAATTTTAAAAGATGTGCAGTGCATTAATAAAACTCATTGGCAAAAATCAGGTCAAAAACCTAGGTTTAGTATTTTTTCGAGTCTTTTTCGCTATTATCGGAGCTGTTTAGTTATATATTTTAAAATTACGGACTGCAAATGAGCGGAGATTATTCAGGTTTCTGACTCGGGGTTAGTGAAACGTAAGTTACCCAAACAAGGCTGCAGGGGCGATGATTTGAAGGGTGTGTGTGGGGGGAGGGGGGTGAACTATGCTTGGAAGGGGAAGTAGGACAGAGGGGAAGGGCAGATACGAGCATGCGCAGAGTCGAGAGCAATCGATCTGCGCCTCTCGTTTCCCTCCTTTCGCTGTTTTGGACTGCGGCATGTCCCGTTTCGGAAATGACTCCCGTCCCGGAGAAACGTTTTCTCTCGCAGCTTTTTAATGTTCTCGTTGCATCACGGCGAATGGAATTTCACTTCCAAACTACCTGGGAAAAGAATTCATTCTGACAAAATTTAAAATACTCTCAGTGATATCAAATATCAGATTGTACCATACCAATGTTACACCAAACCAAAATTTGTTATGCTTTCCATGGAAATACAGCTAAGGAAATACGCGTACGTAGTCGGAGGTGGATACGGATTTACTTGTGGAAAAGAGGAAGTTGGAAACACCTCTTTCCCAATAAAATCGGGGGAACGGGACATGCAATATAGATAATAATGAGTCATCATTAGTTGTATATCAGTCTTTGATAAGCATTTAAAATAGAAAAAAAGTCCAAAATTTACTTCAGAAATCACTATATCCATAGCATGTTATACCATGTTTTGCGTGTAGCCTTCCCCCCTTTTTCCTTTATGATACGCCTCTGGACCCTTTCCCCCCATAAGTACTATAAGCAATGTGGCTTTCCGTTGAGTGTAGATTAATTTTGAATGGGAAAGAAGTTAAGTAACTGCATTGTCAGAACAAATATCATCCCACCACTGAATCAACCGCATTGCAATACAATACATCTTATAAGTTGGGATAACAAACTGAAAAGTGTAGTGTAACGAAAATAAGATGGATTTTAAACGTTTTAAAATAATAAACCAAACATAGTATATTAGAGCTGTACGTATTTGTAGGTAGGGTTAAGTGTTTGCACATGCGCCATTATAAGCAGTTTTTGCTTATTTTACAGATCATTACTAGTAATAGGCAGTCCGGGTGGCTCATATACCCCGAGAGCAGACTGTGGACACATGCGTTAACAAGTTTGTGCGTAAAATTTTAACTTTGTGAACCACGTTTGCAAAGTTTTAAAAAACGTTTACGACTTTGAGACCAGATTACGAAGCTTAATGAGGACAAATGACATTTTCGAATTGTATGGCGAATTTATACAATCGGAATCACAAGAAACGACTATTTGAAGAAAGATCAGCTTATGAAGATTCTTCAGACTCTGCAAGTAGAGGAAGAAATCTAAGACGAAAGTTTCCTGGCTTAGTACAAGTTCAGGCATCATAGTAATCAGCTGCGGCCTAGTACTACTGTAGTATCAGTCAAACAGACGTGCTATTATAGCTGCAGTGGCATTTATCTTACACTAGCTAATAACAATTCTGCTATAAATTTCACTTTTCTGCCTGTAACGTAACACGAATATTCATAGTGGTATTTTGATACCTGATGTCAATACAATTTCTATTTTATTGAAATGTTGTTTGAAGTTCAAGATGTCGTAGAGAGATAGAGAGAGAGAGAGAGAGAGAGAGAGAGAGAGAGAGACTACGTCAACACCACCGCATTGAACCGACCCCCCTACTATGCTATTCCGGGATGGCGTCGAGGTTGCTTCTGACGTCACGTATCGACTGGAATCAACAGTACTCCACTGGACGAGCTATATAGTCTGTCTCACTCTTGGATTGCAGTACAGAGCAAATGGTACCCACTGTTGTCGGATTGGTGCTACGCACCTGGTTAACATTAACATTATTGTTTCGTATACTATCGATGATCTTGATAAATTTTAGTATACTTTAAATTTTACCAATTTGTCGATTTTAACACCATTACAGTTGAATGGGTACATTATGAAAGAAAAATCAACTATATAAGCTTATTGTTATGTAACAGAATAAACTATTTGTAGCAGTTGGTCACAATTAATAACAAGGCATTCCTTTTATTAATTTATATGGTAGATCAGAGGTCAAAATTTTAATATTGAAAATATATTAAAAAAAACAACTAAAGTAGTTGTACCCAGATGGCGTTTTTTCTAAAAAAATATCTTAGAAGAAAGAATAGAATATTATAAGATGATTCTCTTGAAGAAATACAACCAGAAACTGTATTTCCAAAAAACCTCATTCCAAATTATACTCCTAAAAATTAAAATTTCTTTCATACACTTAAAAACTTTCTAAATTATATAGTTGCGTCTAAAATTTTTGTATATTTCTGGCAACAGAACACACTGAAACAAGGAAAGCGCTAATAGCAGATATTTTACTCTGGATAGAATGTTTAAATATCCATTAGAATGTACACTAAAATATAAGGATGAGATGCGCTATAGTTATAGATATTTAATCACTTTCTTCGATTTAACAATTATATATTTTTTCAGTGAGACTTCTTTACGGTAGTTAGAGTAGGTTGAGGCAATGACGTCATCAGAGCGCAACGAAAAAGTGTAACGAAATAAAATTAAGAATGTTAACATTCAGAGCGATAAAGTAGACGGTCAGCCAGGTAGATCAACTACGACTACACAAATTGTTTAACGTGCTGTATTCAATGTCAATTACTCCCTGGAGTGAGTTGGCTCACCACCAAAATTACCTCCCTAGAGCCACAGGGAAATGGATACTTCATTTCCACGCAACTTGGAGGTCTTTGAGGAGCAGCTACAATTAGAGGCTGAGACTACCAATCCCAGCATAGTTGCTCCCCCACTCCCTTTAACCATTGAGCTAACTTGTAGTTGACTCAAAGGAATCCCCACCCTAACAGTATCACCAGGCGCCTAACCAAGTCCATCACATCTTTGGGGCTCCTCAGGCTACCCAGAGAGCTTGTGGCCTGACCGAAGTCCATCCAACCTCTACTGGCTGTACAGGCTGATGCCGGAGCTGTTTCGCTGCGTACCATGTCCACCTTTTACCAGAGTGGGGACTCCTCAGAAGTGAGCTCTAAGCGATCAGAGACACTGACTGCCAGATCGAGTCCTCACCTTATGACTCGGTAAAGAGAACTTTTGCGGTTATTCCAGTATCAACAAGATGCCTATATTTGCCATGCACTCGGGGGTTGGACGTTCATTGGAACGCGAGCCAGTACGGTAACTGCCACGGTTCAGGATATAGGAGACGCCTTGGTAACTGGTCCCGTGGGGCCAGCCCCTCCGATAACCCACCAGCTCCTGTGCTCCGGTTGCATCTTTTTCCACAGCAAGAGCCGCACCCAGACCAGCCTTTACCAACCATTACACCACAGGTTCTTCACAGTAAAACCAACGGCCCCAGGGCCTGGCAATGCTGACATCACCTCCCTCCCCCAGGTGCTGTTTCTGAACCATCTACTGTTGCCTGCAGAAAGGGCTTTTCCACTTCACCAGATACCTCTTTCCAACATCTGAGGATATCGGTGGGACGAGGACACCCCGGCATAGCGCACTGTACTGAACACCCTTGATACCACCCGGAGGTAGTGGGTTGGTTGCCTTGGTGCGAAGAGGCTGTATGTTCGCTTCCATGCACCCTTGCCTGTTGGATTCTGCCTCGGATACTAGTACCGACACCTCAACGGCAGTCACCTTCTCCCGCAGGAGTCAGGACCACTCCAAAGAGGAGACCGTAAGAAAACTGTAAGAATTTGTGCAGTTTTTTCGTCATGTTCGTTACAGTAGTGGTCATCCGTGGTGTGCTTTATTAGCTATCGAATTACTTGCCGAAAATAAAGGTTGCTAGCAGAAGCACTCGTAGGCATGTTTGCATTACAGCACATTTTTATACTTGCGCATTTGCGTATTTCTGCACTCGGATACTTGCATGCATTCTTATACACTCGCATATCTGTACACTCGCCTGTACGCGTGTAAACTTGCCCAATTGTACACGCATTTCGAATATTTGTGTACCATACAAATTTCCTGTTCCTGTGTCCATGAAGTTTCACTTATAATGCGCGAAGTGGGCCTCACACCAATTTTGTTTCAGTTGTAAATTGTGGTACCCAACGTTATTTATCGGCCAACCGTCTGGTATACGTTGCCTATGCCACAAAAAAAGTGGGAAGATTCTTAAGATTATGTAACTGCCTGGCACAGAACTGAGCTGTTGAGTGTTTGAAATTCAGTCTCACAAAAAAAATTTTTTGTGAAAAATATGTTTTTACACGAAAAACGCCTTCCTCTATATAATACTGAATGCCTATTTTGAAGATATTTTGAATATATGTCTGGTAGACATGTATTTGAAGCCCTTAAAAACACCATAAATTAACTTGTCTTGTATTCTGGATTGTGGCCTAGTACGTGAAAATGATGCACTGCATAGTTTTGGTGGATTTAAATTTCTAAGAAATATTATTTACTCCATTTTAGACATCCTTAAACCTACACAATGAAACCAAGTTATTTCATTTGTACAATTTTAATTTGATTTCAAAACAAATCTCTAATGAAACAGTTTCATGTTATATTTTGTATAAATGAATAAATGTTTGACAAACAACGTAACCAAACGATATAATAAAAATTATTAAATAATAATTTACATGGAACATCAAAATTTTTTTACTAACTGATCATTCGCTTACTTACTCCCATGTATATAATATTGAACTAATTTTTTTATACCATAACCTTATAAATTTTCAGAGTCTCAAGTTATTACAAATCAAACGTTATTTAAATGTTTATTCAATGAAAATGATTTATTTTTAAACATACAAATTAATTGTCTTTTTGTTTCAATGAAATTAGATTTTGTTTTACAATTATCATAATATATTTGTAACAGTTTGAGATATCACAATAAGATAAAGACAAAAACGATATTTCTAGGGTTGATATCTAAAACGTTTTTAAATTTTAAGTCAATATAATCAGCAGTTTTTGAGTTAAATCAGTTAATTATGTAATTGATGAAATTGAAATTATTTAATTATATACAGTAGTATTAAAATAATATATTGGTTGATTTAATAATAATAATAATAATAAGAAAAAATGATTTAAATCCATTGGTGAGGTACGAACCCATTAGCTTTATTCTTAGCTTATTTTTCTAAACATTTTATTATGATGCATAAAGGTTTTTGCTACAGATGATAATTTTTTAACGTTATTATTATAATTTTCTAGCAAGAAAAAACGATAGGGATACAATTCGAAAATCAAAAACAGATACTCCGATTTTTACCACGCTTATATTAGCTAGACCTGTATGTATGAATGAATTGACTTTATAATAAAATATTTCCATTCAATTTTTACCCAATTTTCGACGACCAAATGTGTTAAGAATTTGCATACATATAAAGAAACTCTGACAATACAATATTTTGATAACTTAGGACCATAATGTTAACGGAGGGGGGTTAGAGGATCATAAAAATCTAATTTCAAGCTGTGGGTAAAAACCATTCTTTTTGTGTGTCATGAGATCGGGCATGGTGGAAATTTGCCCCCGGGTCGACTGTACCCCTAGGGAGGAAGTTAAAGACCGAAAATGTAGAAAATTTTAAAACTCAATGCTTTTTCAATTTGGAGTGTTTCCGATCCAAAAAATTGGGCTATTGTGGGAAATGAGTCCTGGTTTCAACATTCTTCCCCTCGGAGAGGGGAGGGGTCGATGCCCCTAAATTTGAAAATTTTTATAAATGTATTCTTTTTTTGTTTGAAGTGTTCCCGATGCAATAGGTTGGGTTAAGGTGGAAAATGTTCGTGGGGGCGGGGGGGGGGGGAGGTGTTAAAGCCCTAAAATCTTTAACGCTACCGTAACCCTCCTTCGATGCTGATTTTATGAAAGCCCCGTGTTCAGTTAATGTGTATGTAATAAAAAGAATGTCCATGCAGAGTTTCAAGCCTGTACAAGTATACTTAAAAGACGGCCAAGAGCTTTTTTTTTTTACCTAGAACTCACCAATTTTGACCAGTCTTCCTTTAAATAAGATTTAAAAACCATCAATGTTTGTTATTTAATTTCATAATAATTTTTAACTGGCAAACTAAAATCACTGTTGTCTTAAATTTTATTAATCAATTAATGTCTGCAGTTCTGTGGTAGCGCTGTAGTGCTAATGTGCTGTGGTAAACAATGAAGTATATAATGGGTGAAGACAATTGTATCAAACATGGCGACAGTTTATTTTGAGACTAAAAGTAATAAAATAAACTTATGGTTTTTAAAAACAAAAACAATAAAACGTATTTATCGCTGAATAAACTAAAAATTAAATATAAATTTACAATTAAGATTTTTGGTCCAACAGCCAAATAATGCACCACAACTCTGTATAACTAAAAGCGTGGAGTGTTTGATATAATTTATTTTGCATTTTCTATCGCTGTTTTTTAGGATAAAGTCATTATGAAAATAAATATATATGTGTGAAATTAATAACAATTTGAACTTAAAAATAGTAATGCGTTGCTTGATATCATTTGTCTTAAATTTTTTATCAGTAATAACAAAATTGTTTGCAATAGATTTTCCATCACTAACTTTAGGATGTTGTCTATACGAAAATTTTAGGATATAGTCATTACAAAAATTACTATATAAACTTAATTACAATAATGAGCGTAAAATTATTAATGGGATGCTGGATATCATTTGTCTTACATTTTCTATTACTAATTTTAGAATATAGTCATTTAGAAAATGAAAGAAGGGAGCACCCAACGCTTTTGGTTATACAGAGTTGTGGTGCATTATTCAGCTGTTAGATAAAAAAATCTTAATTTTAAAATTTATAAAGTATCGTGGGGTGCTATCTTCTTTCATTTTCGTAACGATTATATCCTAAAATTAGTGACAGAAAATTAAAGACCAATGATATCAAGCACCACCTGGGCGAAGGGGGGGGGGGGGGGGCAGGCCCCAATGGAATTAAGAAGCCCCTCACTAAGGGGAGGCATACCTGCACTTGCTAAAGCGGTTCTGTGAAACGTGTTTGATGTCAAATGTCTTATGGGAAAATTGTGTATAGTTTTTAGTTTTCTTCTTATTGCATGCGTAGGCCAAAATATTGGCAGCGTACAGCATTCGGGCACCGCATCGAGATATGGCATGTTTAACACCACGTTAAAAATTCTCGGGCCGCGCACCTCCCCCCCCCCCCCCCCCCCCAAACGCCCTTCAAATTTCCGCGGGCCCTACTTGCAAATCCTACAGATTTTCGCCCCTGAAGCACCCCATTACTAATTTTTAGTTCAGTATTCTTATTTAGTTCATATATTTATTTTCGTCATGACTATATCCTAAAATTTTAGTATTTACTTGCCTATATCCTAAAATTAGTAATATAAAATATATTGCAAATCGTATTGTTATTACTGATAGACAATTTAAGACAAATGATATCAAGCACCCCACTTTTTTAGTTACACAGAGTTGCTTTGCATTTTTTTGGCTGTTGAACTAAAAAAATTAAATTTAAATTTAATTTTTTAACTTTTATTTTATACAAAGATAAAAGCGTTTTTTGTTTGGTTTATTTTTTTGTTTTATGTTTATTTTAGGTTGTCCTTATTTACTCCAAGATATTTTAAATGTGTGGGTGCTTATTATTTACCGGATGCTTGGCTGCCAATAACGGCTTTGCCTGAGTAAGAAACTTCCCGTAGAAATTTCGTTATTTTTGTTGTGAAGTAACCGAGGAGGAAACAAGCGACGGAAGTTCCGGAGCGAAAGTCTCGCCGAGTTCCGCGCGTGGCGACGCACAAGCTACTATAAATCACGGCCGCCCACGCTTCATTAAGGTCCCTTCGGAGGGGCGCCAGAGCCTCCTGGTGGAGGGTGGAGGGGGGGGGGGAGAAGAAGATCTATGACTGGTTGGCACTTGTCATCACCGCGAGACGTCAGGGCTACCAACATCTGGACGTGAATCCTCTTCAGCGCTGAGTGCTGAGTGGGAGGGGCCACAGTTCGAGGCTGCAGGTTTACCGAATACATACTAATTTATGTTCGAACCTTACGAATTAAAAAAAAAACTAACAATATGTAAACATCTATATCATATTTATAAAAGAAATAGCTGCTATATCAAAAAATATTAAATTATGTCTAACATTTATTATAACCTTAACTTACGAATACTTGAAACGTGCGTCAAAATTTTAGCTGACTCAAAAGAACATAAACCACAGCAAATAATTTTAACAATTTCACCAAATAAGTTTAGATGATTAAATGATAATGATACCAAGTAAAACCAAAACACATGGCCCAAGCATCATGTCGGGCAAATAACTCCATTTACGTCTTTCAGCAAAATGAGCGCTTGGGCCACTTGGCACCGGACTCCGTTCAACCCTGTCGCCGTCTCCACTCGCTGCCACTGAAACATGCTACTACATCACAGCGAGTCCCTCAGTACTCGCCAGTGATGAGTTCCCACCTTGTAAATACACTTGGAATACTAAAATCGGACACGGAATTCAACGTGGAATTATTAAAAATAATTCCGATCGTGATAAGTATATAGCAAATTGTGTTGACAGCTAGATTTCTCGACGCGAATAACAAGCAGTTTTCGCATCCGCCGCTGGAATTCGCTGCCGGAGCAGCTACGTCGACTATCGAATCATTCGATTTGCAGAGCGAAATTTTAAACTAGGTATATAATGAAAAGGCTCCGATAAAAGAAAAAAAAATATTCAAGAAAATACTAAACCCCGGCTTTGGAACTGATTTTCGACAAGGAATTTTATCAAAATACTGCCCATATTATTAAAATTCACTGAAAGGTTATACTTAAATATTTCCACAGATGTCAGCACCGTGATTACACATTTCCGTTCCTTGACTTCCGCCGAATTCACGAAATTACTCCCACCAAATACCGTGTACCGAGAGATATGACGTTACACACAAAAACTCCTTTCCCTTCTATTGCCCCTCAATTGCCCTAGAAAAAACTACAACGTTTGAGAAGCAACTAAAACCTTCTAGAAAGATCTTCGCTAGCCTGCAAATGTCTGGCTACACAAGTGACCAATCAATAAGCGATGTAGCCTTTCGGATATATATATATATATATTTTTTTTTTTCCCCTAACGAGGTCCCAATTATTCACCTCTCACGTTGGTACCCTTGTTTCTGTTCCTTGTGATTAATTGTTCAAAGTTCATGTAGCACACAGCCTAAAATGTTTATGGTTTATGCATAAGAACGTGTTCGACTCGTTCAGGTAAGAGTTTATTAATTTTTTTTCCATCTGAACTCAAATTCCCGTAACTTCAATAAAACAAATAATCGTAATATTATCGTGACCTTACACGCGGTCACATCGTTAATGAATACCAGTAGAATCTGTAGTTCTGTACACTCTAAGATATCATAGTAAATTTAAGTTTTTTTTTCAATGAAGAATACACCTTAAATAAGCACACGGTTCTCCGCAGTTCTAGTAGGCAATATTTATTGCAAAATTTGCTCTCAACTTGGCAGTGTGCGCACAAGGCATTGTTAAGGTTTAGCTTTATGTACTTTAGAGTAGTTAGTTTATTTAAATTATTTTTAAAGGATTTGTAGATTTGCGCAATTAATTGCACTGTATGTGACTTCAAACTGATTCCGTTTCACGCACGGTTCCGAAAGACATGTTTCTGTGCTCGCCTTTACAAGCCGTCACGCTGTGCCGCGACGCGCTCCTGCATTGCAGGTTGCTTAATAATTCAGGCGCTGCCCCCTTCGGTTGATGAGTCCGCTTGGGTCGCAGGCGTTCTGCATCCAAAAGAGGACTACGTTGTCCTTTTATCTCGTCTCTCACTAGCTCTTGTCGCATGCAAACACATCTTTCAAGCATCAGGTGTTATTTTATGTATTGATGCCCCTTGTGTATCCCAGAAGGGGCATGCTTATTTGGAATAACACCGATTTAAAAAAGAAAACCACCGGTAGGAAACTTTTGAACTTTACCTTCACGTTTTAAGAAAATATAGTTGACACTAAACTGTCATCAGGTTTTTATTAAACAAAAAAGCAAATGCAACAGGTTTACCGTTCACCATGATAACATTTGAATAAATATGTACATATATTATTATTATATTTCTGCAGTTATATAACTAGTTAGTTTAAGGTGCCTAAGGAACTCTTGAATAGTGATGAAAATAGCAAACACTTTAATTTAATAGACACGAAATATTTATTAAAAATCCAATTTATTTGAATACTGGACAAATGAGAATTATATATATATTATATATATATATAAAGATTAAAAAATATTTGAAAAATATTTTTGATGAAGAACCTCTTGAAAAACTACATTGCATGTTTATTGTCTCTGGTTATTAAATAATCTTCCTTGCTGTGGATTTGATTCAATATACCTACACCAGGATGGCAACCATATTGGTAGTGCGATTTGTATGAAGGTGCTTAATTGAATATAGTTCGCAGCACCATTAGCATGCTACATTTCAAACGTGCCTCAAAATATATTCGCGATCAATCAATCCAATTAACGCTGGAAAATTGACACAACAGTGGTTGGTATATTTATATTTGCAAGTGGAGGCCACCAACTTTAATTTTATTAAACAGTTATACGTAGCCAAAATTTGGAAAAATAAGCCACGGCTCGCTACTTTATCACTTAAATATGCTGAAACTATCTGTCTCGTTAAAATATGACGCTATTCTCCCATGCATATTATATTATATTTTCGCCACGGACTCGGCAGCAATGCTAAGAGGAACAGGTTGGCAAAGAGCAATGAAATGTTACACTGTAAGCGCGTGAAACCTTAATTCAAACAGCGTTACAGAGTTAGTCAGTGAGTCAGTCAGTGAGTTAGTGATGAGCGTACTTATTTAAATATTGAACTATAATTTTCATAAATAAAGTTTCACTAATATCATACAGTCGGTTTTTATTTTTGTTCAAGGCTATACAATCATATTTTTGTACATGTTGATTTTGCGTTTTTAATAAAGAGGATAGTCATTAATAACGTGGACATAAATGTCTTTCATAGGAACAAATGCCGTTGTCAGCTGTAACAGACAAGTGACACCGACATCAGAAAAGTGCGGTTTGTATTTGAAAGAAAACCACATCATCGGCCATCGCTTTGTCACAATTCCACGCTCTTCTTTAACATTTATATTGAGTTCAGGGGACCACAAAAGGGAAGAAAATACTATTATTCTCAGCTATAGTATGTTTTTAGGCGGCCTGAATTTTAGCAATTAAATATTTGCTGCAAATGGAAAACAATATAAAATTAAAAAAAAAAAAAAAACAGAAATATTCTCCCAATTATGACACCAGTAGTATAGTTTGGTTCCTCCGGGCACTGGGTTCTGGGTGAAGTGTGTAGCGGTTTCTGCTGCCTTGAAATATACATCTCCGAAGACGTCACGGCGGCCATCTTAGATGACCTTGACCAGTGACCTTCAAATTTGCCAAAATTTGCCCAACATTCCTCAGAATTTGCCAAACTTTATCCAAATTTGCCAATATTTCCATTTTATTGGAAAAACAACCCACTAAAAAATCTCAAAAAATTCCACAATACAAAAATTAGGATTTCGAAAAATATCAAAATACTTTTTGCCTTAGAAAGAACTCAATGTCCTAAAAACGGCTTAAGCATCAATGCCTAAAGCCTCTGATAAGCCATTTCTAGGAATAAGGATACCATGACCGCCATTATGGATTATGACATCACCGTTGCAATTTCCGTTACGGTTGCCATCTTGAAAATCCGTAATTTTTATGTTAGGAAATCGGTAAAATTTTTAAAATTTGTAAAAAATATTAAATAACCAAAGTTAATAATAAAAATTTAATAAAACATTATTATTTTAAAACAATTAAATGTACACTTACGTCATGGAGCTTGGAGTCCTCGGTTCGAACCTGACGAGGTCAAAAATTAAAAACATTACGACCGATCATTCCTCCACGGTAGCCGCTGGCAGACTAACCTCGCACCACTTAAGTCAAGGTATATATATCGTCAGCGAGTATGATGTCATGTCCGGCATCTTGGAAATCTTTATTTATTATTAGTTTTTAAAGAAAAAGTTTAAAAATTATAAAATAAATAAATAAATTTTTAATCAAAAATCCTTTAAAAACCGTTGTATGTTTCGTTACGACCACCATCTTGAAAATACGTAATTTCAATGCTAGAAATTCCGAAAAAATTACAAAAATTATTTTAAAAAATTGCCTACTTCTAATGATTACTTATTTAAACGATTTCGGACCTCGGTTAGATTTCCGGCAAGAGTAAACCAGTAATTTATCAATGTATTAAAACATTTCTCAATAAAAAGTAATAAAACATCTTACGGCACACCCGACATGTTGAATTAGGTCACCACTGTATCAATTATCGTTACGGACGCCATCTTGAAAATCTTTATTTATTATCCGATTTTAATGAAAAAAAGTTAAAAATTCATCAAAAAATTAACTTATTAGAATACTGATTGATCAGTTCGATTCCCGACCTTGGTTCAAAACCGGTAAGAGCACAAAATAAAAAAACGACAGATCCTTACTCCACGGAAGCCACCTAGACTGACCTCACACCACCAATACCAAGGTATATATCGTCAACTAGTATGACGACATGTCCGCCACCTTATCTTCGTACGCTGTTTTCGTCTGGTATAGTGTGCTGACGCCATACTAGTATAATTTTCTGTTCACCATACCTTTGAGCTCGACTGTTAACATTGACCTTTAACCTTGACCTTGAAATTAGACATATACCTTTAACTTTGACCTTGACCTTGAATTTTACCTTGACCTTGAATTTTACCTTGACCTTGACCTTGACGACCATCATGGGTCCGACATTTTGTGTTCAGTACATGCTACCAGAAGCTACCACCTGCTAGAGGACATTGCCACAATCATGTTTTCATCTGCTGGAGGACACCATCTTGTGTGTGTACTCTTCTTATAGAGTGCATTACCATCATGCTAGTTTTATTCTAACCCGCTAGAGTGCAGTTATCATTTTTATTACTGAGGCGACCGCCATCTTGAAATTCGGGCACCATCATGAAATCGAATAATTATTTAGCTATAAAATCGGGAAAAATTCCAAAATTTAACAAAAAAAAATTGGTTGTCTGTAAAGTCTGTTTACGGACGATAGTTTAACGTGACAACGTCATAACAAAACATTGATGAAATTATTGATCCGGAAGAAAATGAAATATCATATTCGGCCTGAGACTGAGCCGTAATAGGTTTTTGCAACCAAACCATTTAGGCATTAAAAATATTATATTCTTTAAAGAAGAAAAAAATTTATAATTTTTCTATATTTTGTATGATAAAATCTACCTCTGCATACTTTTATGAATAAAATTTAATCAGTTTTATTGAATTATCACTATTTTGAATGGATACAAAGAAGGAGTAAAATTTTATCTACAATTTAATTAATAAATTTAATTTTATTTACATTCATTAATTCAAATATATTTATTACTTTTGAAGTGTCGGGCGCGCCGTATTTATTTTTACAAGTACAAAAAAAAATTTCAGCCGCCGGGATTTGACCCGTCAACCTGTCAGCGTTGCTAACCGCACAGCCACGAGGCCATATTTGAAACAATTGTTTCAGATGTTATAAATTAATAATATTCCACGCACGATATTTGTTTGAATTTCTTTTAACTAGCATATTCTCTGTTGGACTCGAAATATTTACACGTTCGTGGGCTCATAACTATAATACGGCGTGTGATTTAGTTGATCAAATAATAACTCATGACAAATAATTACCAATGTCAAACTAAAGCGAGAAAAGTATCATACCAGCAATAAATATTTATTTACACACCTAAAACAATACTCATACAACACTGTTTAAATATACTGATTTACATTAGTAATTAAAATAATACTTACTTGTAAGAACGCCATTTCCTTGCGAATATACTCCCGTGGCGCGGAGCACAACAATAAACTCGAACCCCGCTATGTTGTCGTCTGCCCCAAGCCATGTGTGGCGACATGCGCAGGCGTGATCCAACCGGCGCGACCCGCCTATCCCTGCAGCATGGCGGGGTGAAACCTGAGCAGTACGCCGCCACGTGACGGCCGAGTTCTCTGTACCGTCCGCAAAATACCAGAGAGATTCCACGCATGCGTAAACAGGACACATCCGTAGTGGGAAATCCGTAGTGGGACAATTTTTCGTGCGTGCAGCCAGCGTTCATCGATTGATTAAACTTTGTCACGTCAAAAATGTACAATCAAATTTACAAATTCATTCGATCAGTTCCTGTCCTTGGTTCGATATTTGAGCAAAGACAAGTATATCTAAATATTAAATAAATTTTAAATTCTTTTTCCATTACTTTTCGCGGGGTTTTTTAATCATTCACTCTACAAAAATAAAACTCAAGAAAATATATCTGTCCGACGAATTAAATACGTTGTCGCATTACCTAACATGTAAGTCTAGTTTTTCGATAATCTGATTAACCTCTAAACCGTTCATGTACAAAGCCATACATACAGGCCAAGCGTCTCCGGACCACGAGACCGAGTCACGAAAAAATACAAAAACAGATTCTGGCAACTTTGCTTAACAATAAGTTCACAAGCTATCAGAATCTATTTTTGCATTTTTTTCGTTTTTATTTTTAATTTTTTATTAATTTTTTTCTGTAACTTTATGATTTCAAAGAAAACTTGTGGCGGTTTTCTCCGTGTGCTTCCGATTATTCTTATCAATATTATGGTGGTGTGCTCCTGATTATTCTTGTCAAATATTATGGTGGTTTTCTCCGTGTGCTCCTGATTATTCCTGACAATATTATGGTGGTTTTCTCTCTGTGCTCCTGATTATACTTGACAATATTTTGATGGTTTTCTCCAAGTAGTTCCGATTAATCCTAGCTAGAAATCTGATGGTTTTCTCCGAGTGCTTCTGGTTACAGATGAGCAATTGATCTCTGCATGAAAGAATTTTTACTTAATGAGTCATGTCATGTTATTCAAGGTTACATCATTTAATTAGTGAATTTCTGCTACTTAATCTACACTTGCAGTATTTTTATCAGGCGAAATTAAAAAAATAAACAACCATTACTCAGTCAAATAATAATAAGCTCTGAGAAATCTGTGAAACACTAACTGGAATTACAAACTTCTTTCTCCTTGGAGTCTAGCGAAGCCATCCTTCTTTTGTGATCGTTAGTGAACATCCCGCATCCCGTAAAAAGAAATAAATATTATTTACCTGCAAGCGACACGTGTCGTCATCTGTTGTTGAAAAGCAGAACTACTTACAAAAAATACCTTTGCATGAGATAACTTAACTCTCGCTGACGAAATGTTTAAAAAATTCTATTTAAGTAATGAATTAAATTTAAAACTCTTAGTTTGCATCCGCCATTAGTCGTAGAAGCTAACATGTACCCTGGTCCGATGTCTGTAGCTGTATCAAAACGTCATTACTGTAGATACTGTAGCAAGGTCTTTACCTTGAGAAAAAATGCTAAACGACATGAGAGAAGCGAGTGTAATTTGGGTCCTTGTCAAAAACCATTTCATTGCAGTGTGTCAGAAATCCTTTGGTAGAAGATATTACTTGGATAGACATTGCAAGACCTGTACAACTAAGATGAATAAAGATAACGAAGAATGGGCTACAACATCGCGGAAGAGGAACGAAGGCGAAAAGGCTTATGCTAAAAATACTGATCTAGATCATGATAATAATTTAAAATTTAAAACAAACGAAGAAAGTTGCAACCACATTAGAAATGAAAAGATATTTACACCAATATCTAGTCGTCTCCATGAAAATGTGAAAGATGGAGAACCACCTGAAGCTTACAAGGCCGAAGACTTTGATGAATCATCTGAAGCTGACATGATTGAAGATTGTGGTGACATTCTGAGGCTGACATGATCGATGACTGTGCTGACACATCTAAGGCTGACATGATTGAGTACTGTGCTGAAGCACCAAATGCATGCAAGAGCGAAGACTGTGGTGGTGGCTTGAGACCAAAACGATGGAAACGACATAATAAAATTAATTATCCTGATCAAGCTTGTGATAATCACTGGCTCGATGACGAAAGTGGCCTTGTGGTTGGCATTAAAACGAAAGAAACCAGAGATAATAATATTTATTATAAACATGCAAGGAAGATGAACGTAGCAGAAGAGATTGATTATACCTCAAGGGAAGATCCTAACATATTGGTTGATAGGCTAAGACTACTACATGGTTCGTTTTGTGCAGGAAACTATTTGAACATCAAAGAAATATCCTTCATACTCAAAGAACTGAGGGAAGCTGGCTACATACAATAATGTCTTAAATTAAATGTATGTGTATAAAATTAAAGAAAAATTAATATTTTTTTCGAGATGGTATCTACCATTTCTCAAAATCTGATTTCTAAATAAAAATTATAACTTAAAGGTGTAAAAAAGTTACCACTGCCAGTCAAAATGTATACTAATAAATACATGCAAGTAATAATACCAAGTTCGATAAAAAAAAGTAATTGAAATCGGTTGGAGTCAGTGACTGATGGAGCTTTGGGCGCATTTGGAGCTGTTGGAGCCTTTTGGAGAATTTGGAGCCATTTGGAGCCTTTTGGAGAATTTGGAGCCTTTGGAGCCTTTTTGAGCTGTTAGAGTCATTTGGAGCTGTTGAAGCCATTTGGAGCCTTTTGGAGCTGTTGGAACCTTTTGGAGCTGTTGGAGCATTTGAAGCTAAAGACATTTGAATTTTTCTTGAGGATATCAGGTAGAACATAATCAATCATCTTACTGATGAAGTAACAACGTACGGTCCTTTAAATTATAACTTGTGGTTGAATTGTTTATATGGTAAATCGTATCCGTTAGAGGACCTAGAGAAGAAGTTATCTCAATACATTGACCGTTACAATTTTGATGTGAAGCAATGTTAAACACAGGATCCAGAAACTCTGCCAAGAAGAGGAGGACAATGTTAGTAAAGGTTCTGGTTGGTCTCTGTCTAGTATAAAACCGATTGGAGCTAAGAATTAGTCATTTCGCACCTATGCAGGGCTAAATGATTATAAGATTGCTGACTTTCGCAAGTGATCTTGTAGTAGAATAGAAATTATGTAATAAATATTATGTTTGTAAAATAACTTGCGGTGTTTTATTTCTCGAACCTTACACTTTTCTGGTATTTAAATTAAATTTCTTTTAGCTTCGACCAGGATCGTGCCAAGGACCTTGGTCAATCTAATTAATCAGTTTATTGTTTGCAAATTTATTTAACGAATTTTGAACTTTTTCCTGAATTTCTAGGTTAATTATAACGAATTTCCAAGATGGTGGTCTTGATGGCTTAAAGGCAGATGCTAGTAGAGGATTTAAAGTCTCTTTAAGAATTTTGAACATGGTTTATTGAAATTATAATTTTTTTTACTTAAAATTAAACATTATTACATCGATCGAGTATCGAACCAAGGACAGGAGCTGATCGAATCAATGTGTAAAATGATTGTCAATTTTTTTGGTGAAATTTGGAATTTTTCCCCGAATTTTAAGCTAAATAATTACACGATTCCAAGATGGCGGCCAAATGAAAAGATGGTGGGTGTCACAGCAATAATAAATGATTACTGCAGTCTAGCAGGTAAGAATTAAACTAACATGGCGTCAGCGCACTCTAGCAGTTGATAACAAGATGGTGTCAATGATCACTAGCAGGCAGTAGCTCCTGGTAGCATGTACTGAACATAAAATGTCGGATACATGATAGTCGAAAAGGTAAAAGTCAAAGATCAAGGTCAAGGTCAAATTTCAAGGTCAAGGTCAAAGTTAAATGCCAACAGCTGAGGACAAAGGTATGGTGACCAGAAATTTATACTAACATGGTATCAGCACACTATAGCAGATGAAAACAAGATGGTGGTCTCCAGCGGATGAAGACAAGATGGCGTACGTTACGTCATACTACCTGACGATATATATACTTTGACATAAGTGGTGGGGGAAGGATCGGTCGCCATTTTTATTTTTTTGCCCTCGCCGGGTTTGAACCGAGGACTTTGAGCTCGGTGTTGTAAATTTTTGTTTTTAAATATTTTTTATTAAGATTTTATTGATTGTATGTTTTATAATTTTTAATTTTTTTTTCATTAAAATCGGATAATAAATAAAGATTTTAAAGATGGCGGGCGTAACGATAATTGAAACGGTGACGTCATAATCCAAGATGGCTGCCATGGCATCCTAATTTTCAAGGTCATGACCTCGGTGGCTTAAAGCGGCTAGCTCTTAGGACTTTTAAGCCTCTTTTAGGAATTTTCGTGGTTTCTAAGGTAAAATAACTTTTGAGGATTCTCTAAATCCTAATTTTTGAATGGAGGAATTTTTTGAGAATTTTTTACGGGATTTTTTTCCAAAACAAATTGGAAATTTTGGCGATTTTTGAGGAATTTTGGGCAAATTTTGCCCAATTTTGGCTAATTTTGACAATTTTTGAGGGTCAAATTCAAGGTCAAGGTCGAAGGTCAAGGTCACAACCATCAAAGATGGCCGCCGTGACGTCACAATCCAAGATGGTGGTCGGCACCTCTGGCACCTCCTTCGAGCGCCTGCGCTCGGCGCCCCCAAAACATACTACTAATTCACAATCGGAAGCATATTTGATGAAGAGGAAGCACAATTGGAAGTACAATAAACGAAGAGGTAGCAGTATTACGAGATCTCAGTGTTAGTTTGAATTCAGTTTACAAGAAATAAAACATACTTTTTTTAAAATCGAAATAATTTATTTATTTTTCAATAGTACACACATGACAGTTAAACAAATGATTATTGTATGTAGCCAGCTTTCCGCAGTTCTTTAAGTATGGACGATACTTCGTCCATATGCGAGTAGTTTCCTCTACGATCAGATGCCACCAACAGTCTCAGATGATCAACTAATATGTTAGGATCTTCACATGACATATAATCAATCTCTTCTGCTACGTTCATCTTCCCTGCATGTTTATAATACATATTATGATCTCTGGTATCTTCCGTTTTAACACAAACCTCAAGGTAACTTTCGTCATCGAGCCAGTGTTCATCAATAGCTTGATCATGATAATTTATTTTATTACGACGTTTCCATAGTTTTGGTCTCAGGGCATCGTCACAGTCCTCGATCTTGTCAACTTTAGGTGCTTCATCACAGTCTTTGACTTCGTCATCAACCTCAGAGTCACTGTCGCTATCAACATAGAAGGCATCGTCTTCACCCAGATTACTGTAAGAATTGATGTCGAAGCTTCTTCATTGTCTTCATGCTTCCTTTTTAGGAGTCCACCATTTTTACAAAGTAGGAAAGATCTACTTGAATTTGGCTTGAATGTATTCACACTTTTCACGTTAAGTATTCTTCCATTGTCTTCGTTCTTCCAAAAATCAACGTCCTTCAATTTAAGTTCTTTGTCGAGATCGGAAGAGCCATGAACATAATCTCTTTCAAGGCAAGGAAACTTATTGACGTAATGTAGATCACTCTTCTTTAGACTAGTAGATCCATCGTTGACCTCTAGCTTAAACGCAGGCTTAGCATTACAAGTTCTATCATGTCTTTTTAAGCTCTCTCTTCGCGTAAACGACTTGCTAAATCGAGCACAACTTATCATATTGCGTAGTGGATTTTTAATACAATAATTCTTCTCGTGTTGTCGTCCATTCCTTCTCAAGATGAATTCTTTGCTGCAATAATTACACCTGTGTCCTTCGATACAGCGACAGACACCGAATCAGGATCCATATTAGTTACTGAGGCTAATGACAGATGCAAACTGAGAGTTATAAATTAGATCCTTTACTTAAATAGAATATTTTTAATACTTCATCAGCGAGAGTTAAGTTATCTCAAGCAAAAGAACTTGTTACGAGTAGTCCCGATTATTGGCAAGTTTAGTCGTCACTTGTTGTGTAGAGTCATAATTTATTTATTTATTTTTTGTGGGATGCAGGATGATCACTAACGATCCGAAAAGTAGGATAGCTTCACTAAGCACCAAGGAAAAGGAAGTTCGTCTTGCTTATTAGTGATTCTCAGATGTCTCAGAGCTTATTATTATATATGACTGAGTAATGGTATTGTCGTTTGAATTCCACCTGATAAAAATATTACAAGTGATGATTTAGTATCAGAAATTCAATTAATTAAATTTTACTCTGAATAAAATGACAAAATAATAATAAATGATTACTGCACTCTAGCGGGTTAGAATAAAACTAGCATGATGGTAATGCACTCTATAAGAAGAGTACACACACAAGATGGTGTCCTCCAGCAGATGAAAACATGATGGTGGCAATGTCCTCTAGCAGGTGGTAGCTTCTGGTAGCATGTTCTGAACACAAAATGTCGGACCCATGATGGTCGTCAAGGTCAAAGTCAAATTTCAAGGTCAAGGTCAAAAGTCAAGGTCAAATGTCAAGGTTAAATTTCAAGTTCAAGGTCAAAGAACAAGGTCATAGTTAAAGGTCAACGTCAAAGTTCAATGTCAACAGTCGAGGTCAAAGGTATGGTGAACAGAAAATTATACTAACATGGCATCAGCACACTATAGCAGAAGAAAAAAGATGGTGGCCTCCAGCAGACGAAGACAAGGTGGCGGACATGTCGTCATACTAGTTGACGATATATACCTTGGTAATGGTGGTGTGAGGTCAGTCTAGGTGACTTCCGTGGAGGAAGGATCTGTCGTTTTTTTTTTTATTTATTTCTCTTACCGGTTTTGAACCAAGGACGGGAATCGAACTAATCAATCAATATTCTATTAAGTTAATTTTTTGATGAATTTTTAATTTTTTTCATTAAATTCAGATAATAAATAAAGATTTTCAAGATGGCGTCCGTAACGATATTTGATACAGTGGTGACCTAATTCAACACGTCGGGCATGCCGTAAGATGTTTTTATTACTTTTTACTGAGAATTTTTTAATACATTAATAAATTACTGGTTACTATCGCCGGAAATCGAACCGAGGATCGAAATTGTTTAAATAAGGAACAATTTGAAGTAGGAAATTTTTAAATAATTTTTGTAATTTTTTCGGAATTTCTAGCATTGAAATTACGTATTTTCAAGATGGTGGTCATTTCGAAACATGCAACGGTTTTTTAAAGACGTTTTATTAAAACTGTATATATTTATTTTATAATTTTCAAACTTTTTTCTTAAAAATTGGTTAATAAATAAAGATTTCCAAGATGGCGGACATGACGTCATACTCGCTGACGATATATATACCTTTACATAAGTGGTGGGAGGTTAGTCTTCCAGCGGCTTCCGTGGAGGAAGGATCGGTCGTAATTTTTTTAATTTTTGACCTCGTCAGGTTCGAACCGAAGACTCCAAGCTTCATGGCGTAAGTGTACATTTAATTGTTTTTACATAATTTTTTATTAAATTTTATTATTAAATTCGATTATTTAATTTTTTTATAAATTTTAAAATTTTTCCCGATTTCCTAACATAAAAATTACGTATTTTCAAGATGACCGTAACAAAAATTGCATCGGTGACGTTATAATCCATAATGGCGGTCATGGTATCCTTATTCCTAGAAATGGCTTATCGGAGGCTTTAGACATGGATGCTTAAGTTGTTTTTAGGACATTGTGTTCTTTCTAAGGCAAAAAGTATTTTGAGGTTTTTCGAAAACCTAATTTTTAATTGTGGAATTTTATAAAAAATTTTTAGCATTTTTTTTCTTTAAAAAGGGAAATTTTGGCATATTTTGAGAAATTTTTCGCAAATCTGAGGAATTTTGGCAAATTTGAAGGTCAAAGGTCAAGGTCAAAGTTCAAGGTCAATGTCATCCAATATGGCCGCCATGACGTCATCGTAGATGTAGATGCCAAGGCAGCAGAAACCGCCACACACCACACCCAGAACCCAGTGCCCGGAGGAACCAAACTATACTACTGACACCTAATGATATAAATAACATTGCTTTATATTGATGTCAAAAGTTTGTATGTGCAAATGTATATAGTACAAATTTTAGTGAAAATAAAAGTATATAAACATGTATAAGCATATACACTATATAAACATTATATATATATAACATTGATGCCCAGGCAACTGTCAAATTATGTTGTTTAGACTTTTGAAGGAATATTTTTTGAAAAGGTTTTCAGTTTTGAAATAAAATAGAAATAATTTTTACAATACGAAATGAATGTGAGTTTTTCTTTTGACAAATCGATTTATTTCGATAGAGCGCTTTCATATCTCAATGCTTAAGATTTATTAAGTTTAGAAAGCTTCTGTTCTGAACGATTTCGTTTGCAAATTTGTGGATAAAATGAAATTCCATCACTACAAGATGAAAATTTTCACCCAGATGGAATAATGTCTCAGTTTTAAACAGTAACATTTAAGAGCTAAGTTCCAAAAGTGCCACGAAAAAATAAACATATAACTATGTCATATGTTTCATTATGTAAAATAAAATATTTTACCTGACATTTAATGTTTTTTGGTTCCTAACCATGGTTTAGGCATTGATACTTTAGAGGCTGGATCATATTTGAGCTTTAAGTATAATAGAGCATTTAAACTCTCCTATTATTCACCATGCTTAGGGTAAAAAAAATCTCTGAAAACACCTTGATATAAAATTATGAATATGGTTATAAACACCAATTTACTTTTCCCATGATTATGTTAGTTTTCCCAAAAAAAAGGGGGGGATAAATTTACAGGAATAGTCCCTAAGCATGCCTTTAAATTTGTGAATCGATTCATCATGAAATGATCTCAAGGAATGTTATAGAACAAAAGTTGGCTTTACATAATTTTTTTTAGTCTTGAGCCGTATTATTTATTCTGTACTAATTCTGTTATCCATAGAATCTAGATAGGTGAAGCCATGGTGAAACTCAGAACTAGCATTTGTGAGAATTTGAGCTTGGCTCCTGGCCCATCAAAACTGAGCTTGGTTTCCCATGATTCCCCAAAATCCTCCAAAATCACATCCAGGAAAATGCTGAAGTTCCTTACCATAGAGACTCCTCAGCGGTCGTTGAAGTAGCCTTCTGGCCGGTCGCACGAGCTCTAAAGCGCGGGGGCGCTAAGGGCGACACAGCCTCGAGCATCAAACGCCTCTTCGCCTCTACGTGCCAGCCATTGAACTGCCGTTCAGTCTTCTCGTCGATAACGTGCCTCTATGGGACTAAGCGGCCACCCTATAATTTCATGCTGGAATATTAATGTTAAAAGCTTCTTACATTCGTACACTACTGTGTGTGGAATTTTCCATACCTAAAAAACGTCCGCGAAAACACTCGTTTTATCCTTTTTCACTCTCCAAAAAGCACACGTTATAGACAAAATCATGGAAATAAATTTTTCTTACAAGTGGAATGACTCACAATTGCTATTCGTAATCAGACACTTTTGATCAATCTAGAGCGGTTTGTGAATGGCGCAATATCAACTGGATATCGGTACTCCGTTTGGTAACCTAGCCAGACTATTGGCCACTTAAAAGCGTTTTGCTCATGGGGCACCCGGGCACTATATTTATTTATGTGCCCGCTATAACGTTGGAAGGCCCCATCGCCTTAATTCTCTGTGAATAACTGTGGGACGTAAAACACTTCAAACAATAAAATCCTTACAATAGGTTTTAGATTATGTCTACTGCAATGTTCTTGCATTGCGTTAGCTTTCTGTAGGCGTCTTTAATGGCTGTGCTGTGAAATAGACGCAAAAAAAAAGCTTAAATAACACAACAGTAATACTTGAGAGGGGCATCATAGGTGGGGAAAGATTCCCTAACGATCAATGTCATGATGGAGATGAGTGAACTGGCGAACTCGGAAGGTGCGTTACGTTAAGTACAAATTGTGTTCAGAGACAGGCACGCTTACTAAATCATCGATGGATCGATGAATCAACCAGGTCGTCGATGATTCGTCATCAACAGGAAAAAGACCGGGAAAAATTGCGGATTTTCTTCGGGACAGGCTTGAATTAAATAGTCTACAGTGTTGGTGGTCTCCAAACCCACTACGGTATTTCCCCAGTTTTGGAGCGTGCGTATTCGCGGGTCGTATTCCAGAACCTGTAAAAACCGAATCCCAGTAAGGTAAAATATCGACAACCGTTTTAATAAACGGTGCCCTGCACGAGGATAGAAACTGGGTCCAACGCATTCTAGCGGACATTTCGCCTCCAGAGATACAATTATTGTTATGGGAAAATTCCTAGAGATAGCAGCACAGTCGTAAAAAAAACATGGAACTGCTTCAGGTACTTTTTAAGTTACAATTATTGATTTTTATGACCATTAATGTGTATAAAATGTATTCCAGGATAGATTCGCCATTATAAAGTTTCATTGGGCACGCCAACATGCTTGGTACGTCCCTGATGTTCACGAAAGAGGATATATACGAGTTAATGGCACCAGACGCGGGTCTGACATCTGGAAGTAATCTCCAAAAACGTGAGCTCTGCGCTTCCGCAGAAGTTTGGACAACGGATAGGACACCGAAAACCGTTACCTTAAATTAAGGGACTGGCCGTTTCCTATCTAAGGAGTTTGGGACACTCGGAATACGGTTAGAGTACAGGTGTAGCATATTCCACACTTAAAGCCTTATTTTTCTATCTTGGAATGACGGCCTTCGAATGCTTTGTAGCGTGCGAGCGGAGAATTGATGTGACACGACGGTAGTACACCGTTTAGTTTTTATTCAAGCAACAAAATAAATGCAAAGATCATGTATAAATTCTTCTATTCATTTAATACGCACCACACATAAGGCGTCCATAAATGTTTATGGATTTTTTAATCAACTCGTTTGAGAAAAATGAATTAAATGTAATTATTTATTTTCATTCCTAAAATTCATTGCACGTGAACACGTTCCAATGATCTCACAAATAAATTTCACAGGATAATAATAGGATCACCAGTCTAGCCATATTTTGAAAACAAAATTCTGACGCTCAATTCAGTAACGCCGTGCTTGAGACGCGATGAAAATAGAAGCTCTTTGTAATGGGGGAAATAAAAACCATGTTGACAAATTAATTAAAAGTAATTTAAATATATTTTAATTATGTTTTATCTATAGTTTTATTGTTAACTTATGTCAGATTATTTATTTTGTTGTTTATATATTAATGTTCATTAATGCCTCTATCATTCCTAATTGTTTACTATGTGTATCGATGGCAACAATAACGACTTTTCAAGAAAAATAATTGACATTTAAGAATATGTAGTGGTGAAATGCTGAAACTTAAAAAAAATAATTCAATTTTTCAAGGAAGTTACTATAAAACTCCATGTCTATTTCACATGATTAAATTCACAAGAAAACGCTGAGATAACAATGGAAGATTGTAGTGAGTGTTTATGTGCCATTGTATTTCTGGTCCACAGTAACGGTAATTGTCATTACTATATGCAACTTGTCTGCAATTTTTGTTTGATTATTAGTCTAAAATGTAAATTTTGAATTCTGTTTTCTTTTCGGTGTAAATTATGATCCTAGCTATATTTTAAATTAATAGGTTCTGAATATGTCAGAAGAGTTTAGGGTTGATTTAACGTAGTAATTATGATGATGAGTGTAATTTAAATTTTTTTCTCCCATGTGTTGTGGTGCAAAAATTAATTATGACAACGAAGAAGAAGAAGGGGAGTGGTTGGGAAAGAGGTCCACCCCCCCCCCCGGCCCCCAGTAATACGAGTAAGGATAAGATTTGAGAGACAATGGCAACTGTCGCAATATCGCGTGTCGCCCACGGGCGAACAACGAAGACAATGAATGAATGCATGGGCGATGAAGCCCGGAGATTACAGCACGAAGACGCACTCAAGCATCTTCAGTTGGATATGAATTTTTTACTCGATCCAAGAGCAAATTCCGGGGGGTGAGGGGTAATGCAAGGGGGTACCTGCCCCTCCCCTTGGAAGTTGCAAATAAAAGAAAAAGGAGAAAGCACTCTTGTTAAGGCTCGGTCTGCACACCATGCTGATTATTTTATTTTTTTATTTTTTATATTATTATATATTAATTTAATTTTTATTTTATCTTCGTTGCTGTAGGCTATGTAAGTGCTAGTTTTGAAATTTTCACTTTTCCTCCTTCTAATTTGTGTTTATGTCACACATTTTCAAAAGTCATTCACTAAGTGTAAGGTAATTCGAGGAGAGACGCCGCACATTTTGAAAAAATAATCTGTGAAAAAAATTATTCGATAAAAAATTGACATACACAATGTTACATACTCTACATTTTGTCATTTATCAGAAAAAATACATATACTTACAAGAATAACAATATGTCTCGAAATAAGTAAACCATTTCTAGGTCTTGTTTTCCCCCAGAAAAATGTTGCCTATAGGAGAGATGACGCATTAATGAGGATAGACTTTATCTTTTTTTTGTTAAGAGTTAAGTTTTCTCTTTTCTTCTCTTCCACATTCATTATACAATGTGTCGTACAAAGTACAAGTTTAATGAAGCCACTATGCACACATGCTGCACTGAATCCAGTCCACCTTGGAAGTAGTTTTGTGGTTGTTATCCCAACATTCACAACAAATATTGTCAGTGTCAATACTTGTTTGAGTCATAGAACCACTTTGGTTTTTCTTGTAATATTCTTTACGAGATGTTTTCTTCCTATTCACTCCTTTAGAAAAAACTATAGGTTGGGTCATTTTGGGTGATGTTGGTATTAGTTCAATATTTCTGAATTCTCTCTTGAGGTAAGAATATGTGCACATTGTTTAAATCCTCGTTTCTGTTGAGGCGGTAGTTATGGGAGTGGGAATATTATATCATGGAGATACTTTGTTGGAGTTTACTTAGATGTGGATGGTGTAGGATCTGTTTTATACCTTCTTCTTCATTTATCCGCCATGAAATGTTACGATTACCGCTCAAATTTTATACTTACCATTTGTACGACGAGAAAACTGCCCGCAAGTCCATAGTATTGCGCTTAAAGGCCACACCGAGCTAAAAGCACCAGGAAGCGTCGCACTTAACATACCGCCTCATGGAACAAACACACTCCTGAATGAGCGAGCCCCTTAAGTCAGAGAGATGAACCAGAAAAAGTTTTAGATCATAACAAATGTTTTTTTTACATTATTCAAATTTATTATTAATTTCACATTGTTGTGATATATTACATAATTTAATGTAGTGCTTGAAAATAACATTAGCTAACCACGAAATAATTCCCTTTAAAGTTATTGCACTGCTAGAATGATGTCAAAACTATCAACATTTATATATTTAAATTGTCACTCTTGTATAGTCTCATTAAATCCATACAACGTTCCTTAGAAAGGCATGGAGTATTCTTTTGCCATATCCTACACTTAATCCTCAAGAGGAATCATGTCCTGCCGATTCTGATTTGTCAGTTAATTCTTAAATTTCCTATTTAAAAAACATAACCTAATTATTGTCGGGAAACCAACGATTCAAAAACTCTTCCGTACATGCCCGAACACTTGCCTTCATGAAAACATTGTTATTTTATGTATATATATTTTTTAACGTCACATGCGAATTAACCGTTTTAACTTTCGCCTTTGTAGTAAGGGGGGCATCACCATACGCAAGTCCCTGATGAGCTTGCAAACAGCTTGCCTCAGTAATTACAGGGACTTTACAATCAGACCCGGTCACGAAACAACATGTATTAAGTGACGTAACAAAGATACTTGCTGCAATTTTGAAATTAATAATTTTCTCGTTTTTAATGACTTAAGCATCGTTGATGCTTAAAAATAGAATCCCGATGTTACAAGAAAGCAAGTATTCGGGTGTGTGCGAAATAATTTGTGTATCGTAAGCTTCCCATTATTGGCAAAATAATATTTTTTCTAAGATATTGTGTTACTCTGATATCGTGTGGCATTAATAAACAGTTTACAGGATGCAACCTCTGGAAGAAACTCACTCAATATTTCACGTAAGCTGATTCAGTTGACGCAAAAGTTGTATTAAGCCACGAATGTTGGTAAGCGCTTAAGCGCGCCTGCAATCAGGCTGTGTCTGAACTCGCATGAAGAATATACTTGTGCATTACCAGGAAATGACTCTACCAGGGCTGCACCAACACCGACTCCATAGAAGGCCTGAGCGCTGGTGAAAGGTGAAGGTGTGAAGTCACGCATAGTAGGCCGACCCGACACCCCTGGCTAGACCCTTAGCCCTTAATAATGCAGTATTTAGCTGTTTTTAGTGAGCATTTCCAAGTCAATACTATATCAAATAATATATATTTCTATACGTTGTACAGGTGCGTGTTCCAAACTGCAGAGGAAATTATACGAACGGACCAACAGTACACGTGTAAACATTTGTGCAATATGTTGGAGCTGAAAAGAAATGGCTTATAGCTATTTCTTGGAAATTTTAAACAAAATTCAAGGTCATTAATAAGGCTTAAATTTTAGTTTTTAAACTACACGCTATTTTAATGTCAGTTATCTATTTATTTTTTAATGTATTCAAAACACGAGTGTTTTATTTAAATATTTGTAGTGTTATTGCACAAGGTAAATTCATTGGAGAAAAGTTTTGAAAAATATTTAGTTTATATTATCAATATCAGATACGCGGAAAAATGCCGGATATTACATTACCTTTACTGTGGAGTAACTTATCTCATTTTTGGTATTACTATACACTGTAATTATGCTTTAAAAATTAAATAATTATTATAACACATATTCACATAAACGAGCCTTTCAAATTAATAAATTGACGTTTTAAATTTTAAGTTCACACGAGTCTATAACTAAGTTTTAAAATGTAGATCCTAATAAGACTACGAAGGAAAATTAAACCCTATTGTTTTAAATGATTGAAAATTGAATAATGCTCATAATATTTATTCTTGATGAGAAAGGAAATACTAGTATTATTACACCTCGCAAAATGTTACCAAGCAAAATTATATTTTTATTTTAAAACAAAAAAAAAGTACAATGGTAAAGCCACATTGTGCGTGTGTGAGAAAGTATTTCTTATTGATTAACGTTAAGTGTTAAAACGGTTAGTTTCATTTAGATAACACAATACTATTTGTAAAATAAATTAATTCGATTTCCACTGTTATTCTAAGTAGAGGATTTTATAATTAAAACATAGTGAACGTGTGTTTTCTAAGGTTAAACAGGTATGTATATATGTATATATATGAATATATATTAGAACTCCAGAAATCTACCCGCGTACAGTATATATATATATATATATATATATATATATATATATATATATACAATCACTAAAATCACTAAAATCACTAAAATCACTAAAATATGTATTATAAAGCTTTGATATAAACTGGATACGCGATAAGGAATATATCCCCCGGTAGCAATTGTTCCATTTAACGTATCTGATTGTATTTTAACGTAAACTATTCAAATAAAATAAGCAGTTGAGTATGTTTAAATTGAGAAATTATTCCATAACTAAAAATATTTGATATTGAAAAAAAAATTAATAAAACTTTGAAATAAATTAAATACGCAATAAAAAACAATTACCAATTTTCGCGACTTTACCTCTTTTAATAACATGGATAATTTAAAGGGTTTTGTGAAACATGTTATTTGATAATAAAGAAAAGTTTAAGTTGATTTAAACAATCATGACCAAAACCAATTAAACCTCAATTATTTGATAACATAAACGATTACAATTTATTTAATCTTTCATTATATATATGTATATATATACTTATATGTGTAAGTGTAAAATAAACTACAATTAAAAAAAAGAATATAATAATTCCTAAATGTTTCAGGCCATCACGGAAAAGATCCATAAGTTAAACGATTTTTATTTGATGCAAAGTTTTTATTGCAATCAATATTCGTGGGGGAATTTACAGGTAATGAAAATATGGTCCAAAGTAAATTACCAATGTCTGTAAAACAAAGTTTAGAATTATCAGTGCTTATTGAAGCACATTAAAAAAAAAGTTAGCTACATTGAAAAAAAAATTGCATGGTAAAATAAAACGGTTCAAACATTCAATATATATATAGGAAATAATTCTGACCTAAAATAAAAATTTTGAACTGTTTATCCATAAATTATATTGCTGCAATGGATATTTGTAAAGCGAATGCAAACTAGCTTTGAAGAAGAAAAAACCAGTAAAGTCTAACTAAGAAGGAATATTATTAAATTTTTTATATTTTGAGTTTTAGCATTGAATATATATATATATATATATATATATATATATTTTCAATGGTTTTAGTTAATTTATAGGACATACATACTATGTTTATGGTAAAAAATTCTTTACGGTTATACAATGCAAAGTAAATCTATTTTGTCCACGTACCGTACTTATTTTTGAAGTTATTTTAATGTCCCTGTTATTTTATCGATACTATCCTTTATGTGTGATGTCATATAATGAACAAAATACACGAGTGCGTGACCGCCACACGCGTTACAAGTGAAAATTCACATATAAGAGGGTAAATAAATTTTTATGGTACTCTTATATTTGAAAACGCGTATTCGTGCGCTGAACATAGACGTTTATTTACTAATGTCTGTCCAAGTTTTCGATGGAATCTGAGGATGAATTAGTGGGTTTATGATAGCTAAGATACGACACATAACCCAATTGGAAATATATATGTATAAACTGTCATAATTTTAATGATAACACTGGATCCAACCGCAGAGTTCAGTGTTGCGAATGACAAGTTGCTAAAGCATACAAAAGCATTCAAGGTATAAGGAAGTATGTAAACATTTATAAAAGTATGGGAAAATATATAAAATCATGCATGCACTGCCGCCATCTGGCTGTAAAGACTTCTCAATGTTTTTTCTCAAAACCCAGTGATTCAGTTAGATATTACTTATGTATTCTACCGGCTGTAAAAATAAGTTGCATTTTAAAAGTTTTTTTCCTTCAATACTTAAAGCATTTCTTCCCCCTCCACCCACGTGCTTGAAAGAGCAGTATAAATTATGATTAGTAACGAGACTTAAGGTACCGATACATTATGGTACACGTGCCAGTGATACGGCACGTCTATACAGATAAACCAGTAAAATCTTTCGTACCTCCTCCCGTGTGATGTTCTCCTAATAGCAAGCGACGAAATAGCGGCGTGGCAATCGCAAAACGAGCGATTCCTGCGGGCTGATTACGAGCACACACTTTGCGTTATAAGTTGCGATAAATAACGAAGGTTTGCGAAGAATATCGCAGGAACCAGCAACGTGATTACGAACACATCGTGTTTCGTTAAACTTCGAATATTGATGACGTTGTGGCGGTATATATCGCAAACTTTGATTACGAGCACACTTTTCAAGTGATATTTATCGCACCGGAGCTACGTTATATATCACGGGCATTTCAAGTGGTGATACGAAGCGATTGTGAGGTAAGTGATATAATTACTCTTAAAAATAATGTCCTCCCGTCCTAAAAACGGCATTATAATCGCACATTATTGTTTTAAATATAGTCGAGTACGATGTAAAGCGATGAAGTTAAACGAAAACAATTGTTTTAGGTTAGCGTGTGTATATTTAACACGCGAACATTATTTTTAACATGCTATTTCTGTTTATTAATTGTACCATGAAATCATTGTTTTCAATGCATAGTTTGTGTGGAATAATTATGAAGTGGTTTAAATACGATCAAAGTAGGTAAGAAGAATAAATAAATGCCGTGTCATAGCTTATCAAATTAATCCTAACCTAAAGAGCGATATTATTTACACGCACATTATGAACATAACATAGCTATAAATAGTTCAAATAGGCTGCTTATGCATATTTTGTGTTTGGGTATTTGCTCAACCGTTGCCTACGAACGGCTCAACATGCATTTTTGTTTAATCTGTGCGCTTGTAGACTTCAGACAGTAAATGGTATATTTCTCTATTTAGTTTCAGAAAGCTATTTCCGGCCTCCTTGTGTGTTCAATTGTGCAAGAAATTTTTAATTTGTGCTCATTCATTTACATATTGGCTCTATTACCTAAGTGTGTTAACATTGGTAATTGTAAACAAGTGGGGCTGATCATAAAACAAATAACTTGATGAATAATTTATTTAGGAATTCCCCTCCTTAAGCAGGATGATTCTATTAAATAACATTTCGAGCTTTTATGTAGGGGAGGCGAGGCTTTATTATAAAAATAAGTTTATGAAAACGGTAATTTTGAGTTCCTATTATTAACCTTGATACTTATTTCTGTTGAGATATTTCAAGTTGTTTACTGTTTAAATTGTTGGTTATGTGTGGTTAGCTACACTTCAAATACGGCAAATCTATTCATGTCTACATTTGGTTAGGTTAGCTGCATTTTAAATATTGTATAATGAGGTAAATCTGGTGAAAAGCTACTTTTCCATATGTTTTTTTTTTTTAATTTATTAACAGTTTTCAGACATTGATTCCAATAATTAACATAGGCTATCAATACTGTAACATTGTTTTACTAATAGAAAATTAAGCTTACCTCACCTAACCAACCATCCACACATATTTTGTAGTACAATTAATGTAACTAACCTATCTTAACTAACCATTCACACAGATCCACACTATTTTTTTGTTATTTTTAATTCATCTAACAAACTTAATGGTGGGAATGGCTGGTTTGATTAGGTTAACTACAAATACAGTACTTGAAAGTAGTGTAGACAGTTTATTAGGTTATGGTAGTTATATTAAATATACTGTGAACTCATTTAAACAGTTTTTAAGAATTATATATTGTAACACAGCTAACTCTAACCTAACCAACCACACTACAGTTTATACCTATTATTTTTGTTGGTAACATAACTTAAGAAACAGTTCACAAAATCACACAGTATTTTTAATGTAGCTTACTTAAGCCAACCAATCATTCTCATGTATTAAATTTTTTGATTTACCTAACCTAACAAGCTATTAAAATGGCATTTTTCTAGTTTAACTGCTTAAAGAATTACAACACACTCATGGAGAATTGTTGGAAAAGAAGTCAAAAAGTTAAAATTGTTTTTAGAAATTAAAGAAAAATGAATGCAGTTATGCATTACATCGAGGAATATTAGCTCAATAATACCATATTAAAAATTATTTCTATTAATCAGGCCCTCTTGTTAACAATTAGTAGCCTACCAAACTATATTACACTAATTTAGTTAATGTTTGAAAATATTTCAGGTTCTACACAATGGCCTTTGCTGCCTTTCTGCTAAATATCGAACTGGAGGAGAAGGCAGAGAAGATTGTTAAGAAACCATCAAAATCCCTTCGAATTGCCAGATTGCACCCTCATAGCAGCTGGAAAACCTTAGAAAATGAAGAAACATGAAGAAACAAGCTATGCAATTTAATAAATACTTTGTTATCAAGTTTGTTGCATTTATTAAAGAAATTGTGAAATGAAAATAGTGTTCACTCATTTCCATGTTACTTTTGAGTATAACTTGGATATTATATTAAACACATGCTAACTTTTTGTTTTCTGGTTTCAGCAGATGATCTCATTGTCCTGAGAGAGTTGGCAGTGGCTTTTTTGAACCATTGTTTTTTTTTGTGTGTAAAAAATAGATACTATGAATCATTTAATGATAGGTTGTTATTTAAAGTAAATCTCATACATACATGTGCTGCTTCATGTTTACAGGTTTTTTATTTAAAAATTTTGCAATTTCAGACTTTGTTTTGGTTTTAAACGAAAAATATTTACAAAGAGTGTATTATTTAATAGCTCAATTATTTCCATGGATGGTTATAATTAAACAATTATTAATATTAACTATTAATAGCCTGTCCAATAAAAAAAATCAATGCACATGACTGTAAGGATACAAAAAATGATTTCTTAACACAATATTTTCTCATAATTGGCAATTTTAGCACATGCTTCCAGCATGCCTTTTAACTTTTCTTTAAGTTCTTTGATGCATTTTTAATCAAATTGCTTGTTACCATTTCAGAAGCACATATTCCCAATGCTTCTCATCAGCTGCCAGCTGTCTTTCTTGAATGTTGTTTATCAGCTGCCAGCTATCTTTCTTGAATGCTGCTCTTTTTTTTATTATTTTTAAATTGTACTATTAATCATTACCAGTATGAATTGTATAGGTTACACTAGGTATTATAAAGGCAGGGTTATAATAAAGGAGGTGCTAATAACAAAGCACACATTCTATAAAGTATGCTGACTAAAAGTATTATCAAGGTTTTTCCAGTCAAAGATTTCACAATGCTTGTATATAACCATTCTTTACTTTTTTTTTTGTGTAAACAAGATATAACATGGAAGAATTTCATTAGGCTAGCTGACTATCAATGCAAGTTCCAGCAGGTACAACTGCTAGTTGTTGCCAGTGAGCCCATTTGTATACAGTATAGACATTGTTTCATGTGGATGAATATAAAAAAAATATTTTGAACTAATTTTTATTATTGTAATTTTAGAATCAATGTAGGTATGTTTATTGAGACCGAGACAAGTACAAACAAATTAAATGGCACACATTGCATTTAGTTAGATAATTCAGGAACAAATATTGACTTAGTAAGTATGATTCATCTTGCGATAAAGTTTGGTACAGCTCCATTCCTTGCACCTCCCCAGTCAACACTCTGCATCTTATGAATTGTTATCATCACTCACTGTTCTTATCTTTCTATTTATCATCAGAATAACCAATAACCATTAAATCTGTGCTTAGATGTGTGTGAATATTAAAATAAGCAATTTTTGAGATAGTATTTAGAGATCAAATCAAATGTTTCTTAAAATATGTGATGAAGCCTTTGAACAGCTTATTTAACTATATTAAGTAAAATTTAACTTAAATAAAAGACTAATACAGTAAATTAATATGTAACTGATTGTGACTGATGGCTATTATAACAAATATGCATAAAAAAACTCTTAGGTTTCTTGGCTATCTTATGAAAACACAAGGATTGTAAGAGGTCTTGTTTTAATAATGAACCTACCAGGGGTATATGTAGGGGCAAGAGGAATATATGCCTCCCCCAAAATCCTAAAAGAAAAATCTATATTCCCCCCCCCCCCCCCCCCAAAAAAAAAAATAAAGCCAACAGCAGGCTAAGTGCTTCTATACCACTTTCCTCCTCCCCATCCTCCTTCCTCCCTCATAACAAAATTCTGCATACACTTCTGAGTAGAACAACTTCAATTTTAATTTTTTTTAATATGAACTATTAACACTTCCATGTTCATGCAAGTCATTTTTTTGTGTTTCATTTTAAATGTAGCACACCTCCAATTTCTCTCTGTCAACTTTCAGGTATCTTAACTACTTAATTTTCACCACTCTTATTTTAAACCCACTACACCAATCTCAAACCAAATTGGAAGCATACCAGTATTGAAAAAAATATATATTTAATTTTCAAATAAATATTTGGAAAAGTATAGGATAAACAAAATGCATGACTACCACAATATAATGTCTACCAGAGGTTGAGGGACAAAACCACCTTCTAGAATCTACATCATTCCCAATGATGATGCTGTACCGAAGATTTGGATAATTCTCTGGTCAAGGCTGCTCAGAAATATAACTTGGATAATATTGCCAGCTGTTATCTTAGCAGCTATTGCTTAAGCTGTTCTTTTTATTACAGCATACATCATGTTGATCCATTACGGAATTTAAAAAAAAATGGATTAAATAATTGGTATGCATGTACATCAGAAATTGTTCAAACTGAATATTATTTTACATATTAAACCATCAATTTCTAAACTTGCTGAGAAAAAGTAATCTATTAATTTATCTTAATGGGAAAAGGGGGGGGGGGGCGGAGAATTAAAATTATTGAATATTTCAAGACAGTTTTTAAAATAATTGCAGCATATTAATAATTTACATACATGTTGGATCATTAACCAACTTGAATGCCATCTTGAAAACAATGTTGTTTACTCAGTACTTATTCAGTACTTACTCTAATTACTCAGTACTTATTCAGTACTTACTCTAATTACTCAGTACTTAGTTTCACTTGTTTAAGTCATTGGTGAGATTAAATTAAACAGCAATTAAAAAAACATAGCAATGAACTTTCATATCCTCAGATTATAAAAAAAAATACTGTTCTTACACTGAAAATTTTCAAGAACTGTTCCATAATAACTGTTTAAAATGTCAATCTTTTTAAATTGAAAAATTATGGGCCTAATTTTATCCTTAGAATATGCAACCTAACACACTGAAGAGTTTAAAACAGACTTCAAAAAATGAAAATACAAAAAGTAGCCCATATCTTCTCCATTGTAATTGAA
The DNA here is from genome assembly GCF_032445375.1 of Bacillus rossius redtenbacheri. Classification (NCBI taxonomy): domain Eukaryota; kingdom Metazoa; phylum Arthropoda; class Insecta; order Phasmatodea; family Bacillidae; genus Bacillus; species Bacillus rossius. The sequence continues at coordinate 31,533,452 of NC_086336.1, forward strand.
GGCTGCTGCTTACATAAAAATTGTAACGCTATATTCACTAAAGAAAAAAATAATAAGAAAACTAATATTTTGCCAATGTTAATGGTTTTTAATGTCCCTAAACGTTTGTTAAGCCTCTTTGCCAGTTAAATCCACAGATACATGCAAGCTTCACATTCATTATTTGAAGAAAAATTGGCTGCAAACTCTCTGTGGCTCTTAATAAACCACACCATGATTTCTGTTGGGCAGCAGTAACTTTACCAGTGCCACTCTAAGGCTTATTTTAACTGAGAACACAAATATTCAACACAGTGTCCTCTTTAATAGCGGCATGTGCACTCTAATCAAGAAAACCACAAATTTAAATAATTTACTGTAATTAAACTTTACCAAGTGTACGAAGGGAGTAAAAAATGTTTGAGTGACCTATGATATAAATATTAGCAAAATTATTTTTATTTACGAATGGTACTAATATCTTGGAAACATTGTTTCAAAACACTTGTATATAAAATCCACGAAAGCACATGAGTATTAAAATATATTTATAAAATTTTAACTGATTAGATTACATAAACTAGAAAGCTCACCGCTGGAAATATGTTAAAAAGTGTTGTTTTTATTAAGTATGCTAATAACCACATATATGTATAACTTTGAAGTATAAGGTTATGATTTTACACAAGCACACCAAACTTGACTAAATATTTGTTAAATTCCATTCTTCATATCATATCAATAATAGGTAAAATAAAAACAGACACGGGTTCGTGGTAATTAGTTGTTCCTTTAATTTTGTAACCTGTAGAGTGGCCTCATTTTCATTCTATTGAAGTTTAAACATGCTTCTCGTTCGATGTTTATGTTTACATGGCAAGACGCAGTTAGCCACAATGACGATGCGAAATCTTTAACTGCATTTTTAATTTAAACTTCTACGAAAAAGGCAGCAAAAAAGCTTTAAATACTTTATTTAAGAAATTAGTGCATTAAAAAAGATTATTTTGTTCTCAGTAACACTAAGTATTCATGATTCACTTACAAAATAGTCTGTTCGACGAACATATTAATTGTTCAATTGTTGCTTGTCCTCTGACGTCATGGATTCGTATCGCAGGTTAGCGTTACCGTGGAAAATAACGAAACGCATATCGCAAGGTGGGTCGTAATCACCAAATGCGATACGTGTTTCGTTACCGCGTGAAGAATAACGCTAGTCGTCGATGGTGTTCGTAATCAGCCCGCTGGGTGTGCGTGCGTTCGGGTTGCGGACGTTCGTTTCGCTTTCGTCATAAGTGCTGGGTGTTTCTCATAGCAGTCACTCTCGTAGTAGTGCTACACGCCCTATGCCGCTCGGTGAATTTCTTACAGAACCACCCGGTCGGTGTTAACCACCGACGCGACTCGCGCTAGAAATGAAACGACTGATGTATTAGGAGCGCATGACCTACAAGGAGGTGACCGGTGAATTAAGTTTTCCCGCCACGCGTTCGCTCGAGTTCCAAGTTTCCCCGCTAGATCGCAGCACTAGTTGAGGTTCCGCATCTCACGTGTTTTTGGCTCCTCCTCATCCTGATATAGGTGGCAGGGTGATCGTATTTTTTTACACGCTTCGTCGCAATAAATAAAGAACTAATGGGTAAAAAAAAGCACAATTCGAGAAAACTATGCAGACGTTCGCTAATATCTGGCGCTATTTGTTCTATATCACGAGTTAGTAATGAAAATATATTTTGACGATGTTCATTTGCTGAAGTCCATCAACTACATAATGTGGTTATTTAACAAATGACGGACTTCATAATGCTGCTCTGTCGTTAGCTAATATAGTCACAGTTTCCACATTGATGATACTGTTTCAATACGAAGATTCAATAATGTAATTATTAAAATTAAAAATGAACCTGTCAGGAAACGTTTATTTATGTTCATAAAATATATTCAGGCAGTGAAAGTTTATGAGTGAGCATATATATATATATATATATTTTTTCATGTTATTGAATTCCCGTAACTCCCTATTTAGTTTACTTTGTTAACATTAGGTTAAACACTCGAGATGTTACAATTAAGCGGCCAATCACGCGCGTCCTGCCGTATGACAGCCCCGAAGATGAAATTTGGTCATTTAGACCGCAGCTTCACAGCTCGTAACGTCACAGCTCGTAGCGTCACAGCAGGCCAGAGTGACGTCACTTCCAAGCACCATACTAATGTAGCAGGGACTTCACTCTCCAAGAATTGAAAGACTTCCAAATACTTAGCTGGCAAGTTAATACTCATAAATTAGATCTTAAAGAATATTTTTTTTGTTTTGTTTTTTTACATATACCCCATACTAAAAAAAGCAATAAGCGAGATAATTGTGAAGTAATACCTATATTAAATTAATTTATTTTTATCAAAAGATTAATTTTTCTAATAATTTACGGCTAGCCTCTGTAAAAGAGGTGGTCGAATTATTTACTTTAGTTATTATAGTTTAGTAGGTATGTTTAGATACTTGCCGTCTTACCTGAGAGTCGGAACAGCCAAGCTTCTAAGCGTATTGTGTTGAAAACATGTAAATTATGCCATGAAAAAATGTATCGTTCACAGTTCGTATCTTTCAAAGGTGTCTGAACTTACTGGTAGCGCTAACAGCAGGCCCAAGATCAGTGGAGTATCTGTGGTGAGGCGACACTCTTTCTAAATGGTTGTTGTCCTCTTCGAATCCTGAAACATGTAACATACAAAGTGTTTTATAGAACTTTTTATAGGGACAGAGAAACAAGATACCTACAACTACAACTTGTGTTCTTAAAAAAAATTACAGTGGGCGAAACATTTTTATGCGAGAAATAATTCCTACACAGTTAATGCTTAGAAAAAATCGACTTAAAGCATTTACACGTAGATAGTAATAGTTATTGGCTTAATACACACTACAAAACACGCACATCGGACTGGCTTCAACGTGCACAAAGTTAGCCAAATTCGTTTGTTCATTATGGCTGTTTTATCCCTCGATAAATTAATGTGGCTGTAGTTGATACAGCGCAGTGACGAGGAAAAAAAAATTTTTTATAGGATAAAATCAATAATAGCACAGAAACTCCGAAATCAAATGCAAAAATAAAACTTTTTCTCTTTCGGAAAAAGAACCGTGATGCTTACAGCTTTACTTTTATTTGTGAGAAAAAAAATGGGTGCGTGTACTTATGTACGCGCGTGAGAAGTATTACTTCTTTGGCATCATTAAAAATAGTTTTTGATTCCATGCAAATAATTAATTACAATAAAATGATGAAAGGGCTGGAAAAAGATAGTCAACACAGTCAATAAAGTTCAGTTTAAATTTGAAAAATTAAATAAATAAAATTTAGAGAATAATAAATATATATGACATAATTTTTAGTAAATATTATAAGAATCTTAATTTTAAATATTTATTATTGTTTATTTAATATTTTAAAACAAAATAAATAAATAAAATAATAAATTCAAAAATTTAATTTAGGATATTAATTTTTTAAATTTTAATTATTTTCTTAATTTAAAATTCAATTTTCTTTTTATCAAAAAGTTTTCATTAAATTTGTTCATTAATTTTTATAAATATTTATTATTTATTCAATTTAATAATAAATATAAAAAAAAATATTTCTTTTATTTGATGTTCGATTTTAATTTTTATCACAAATTTTTTATTAAATTTTTATTAAATTTATTTCTTTATTTTGTAAATATTAAATAACCAATAATAAATATTTAACATTAATTTAATTAATTTAATATTAATAATTTAATAATATTTAGTATTAATTACATTAAATAATAATATTTTAATTTATATCAATACATAATACATACAGATAGTTAACCTCAATTATATTGGAGCACTTGAAAAAGTATATAAGCACAATTTTTTTACTAATATTTACGAATAGTAAATAATATTAATCAAAATATTCAATTTAAATCACTACTGAATATAATTTATTAGCATATATATAATTTTCACTTGCATGAAAACTAAAACTAAAACATGTGTTGTGAATGTAGAAACTAGAAACCTGTGGATAAATATTATAAATATGAAAACAGTGATCAGAGGCGACGAGCGTGCCAACATGCGCGACTAATAGAGGTTCTATTTCTATTTTGTTGTTAGCTTTTTTTCGAGACTTAATGAGCGATTTAGCGGGCAGCTTCAACCTGTTAATTGTGTGTTACAGTGATGCGCGCGCATCATAAAATTTCACTCTCATATATTTTTTTTCATAACGTGCCTAAATAAGTATAACTTCAAAAATATTTGTTACGATCTAGCCAACACATACAAATTTTTTTATTTACTAAACGAAGTTCACAAGTGACGACGTAGTAAGACATTCAGACTTCTGATTGGCCGAAAACGTATCACGGTTTTAGCTATAAGACAGTATTAAGCACGAGTCAAACCTAAAGCGAACTCTATTTAATAATAATACCTGGATTAAGTAAATGCTTATCGTAATAATGATTGTAGCTAGTCAGATTGAATTAAATGAGTTTCAACTGTTATGTTTTGTGTAAAGACTGGGCTACGTTCGCAACAGCATACGTACAGCACAGACGCACGGAAGTTGATTGTACACAAACATCAGCAGCAATATCGGAAAATAGCACGCGCAAAGCTAAATAGCATGCGATCAGTCAATTGTAATTGTAAAACATCTAATTTTTTCTGTGTGCTGATTTTTGTTTGTGGCCAATCAGCTTACTCATGTGCATTCCAAAGATGAAGAGTGAAACCGATTCTAATGTGAATTAACATGCAAGGAAATTCTTAAAGTTTATTATTCCTAAATATCAAAAACCAATCGGCGAAATTAAATGATTGGATTGAAGTAAACAACTGCTTCTTTAAATAACAGATGACAAAATTATAAAATTTGAAACTGAAAGGTTTTACAGAAAAAAAGAAGAGGGAAACATATTTTGGTATGATTCGAACTGCCTTGTTGTGTGCAGAATAATGTAGCTTCGACTTCCGCTCTGTCAGCGTGAATCTGTGCTATTTATATGCTGTTTTTGTGCTGTCGCGAATGTAGTCTAGGATAGGGCCCGGGCCTTAAATGATGAGAATCAGTCAATCAATCAAGATGCTCGCTACAACGCAGAGCGGAACTACCACTGCGACTTGGCAGAACCTCGAAAGCCAAGACACTCTGATAAAGTTGCTATCGTAAATTCTGAAGTTCCGTTAACCGGTCTGAAGCACGTGTTTTCAACGTTTCGAATGTTCCCGCAGTCTGTCTGGGTGCGAGCTCAGAGCACTGTGTGGATAGAGGACCAGTGACTTAAAAGAGATGTTTAGAAAACGCTATAAAACAAACACGCGAGGATCTACGTTCAAGCACGCAGTTGAGACCTCACAGCCAATGGGCGGCTCCAGGGCAGAGCAAGCCGGGAAACCTCCCAGAGCCCCGGACCGTACATTTTATTACGGACACAGCTTTTATTTAAAATGTTTGTCATCAAATTTTAGACCTCTATTTACTGTAACGTAGACATGATTTAGTCGAATTTTCAATCTGCTTAAATAATCTTTATTGTTGTCACGAATGCCCGTCTAATAATTGCAATGTCCTAATTTGGATCCGACCGACACTGATCGCTGATTGGTCCACGTGACTCTCTGACGTCATGCGTGGTGTTGGCGATGGTGCGAATCTCAATCGTCCAAATGCATTCGTCAACTTGAACTTTATGTCCCAATCTGTGTCCTTTGGTGGCACCGAAGAACAACACTCTTTTTTTTTGCTGTTCCAGGTTCCCGTTTCAAAATGGCAAACCGAAAATAACGGACATTTATTAGCATTTATTTTTGCCTTGCAGAATAAATTAATATTGTTGAACTCCTGAAATAAGGCACATGTATCTTACAATATAAATTCGATAGTTGACCATATTTAAACAAAACAATAATATGTAACAACTGTTGCCTTTGACACGAAAACAAAGATTAAATATTTTATGGACATACTTAACAATAGGTACTACCTTTGTAAAGTAGTTGCGATAGGTTGTATGTGCAGATATTTGTTGAACCTGCCTTGTCATAATGGTTACTAAATGTTTTTTTTGATTTAGTTTATTAATACCAGTAAAATGACTATGAATATCTTTCAATTACTTAAGTGCTACAAAAATTATAGCCTCCAAAATATTTTCTAAAATGGGGACGTGTCTTTAACTCGAAGTACGAGAGAAGTAGACAGATTTACTTGCATACTTGCATACTTCACTTCCAGTTTGCGCAGCCCTTGTGATGTCACTTCCGAGGCAAGTACATTTAAATAGGTAAATATTTCAGGCTTATGTATACTTATCCGTCCGATTCCATTTTATAGGTTTAACTAGCTAATAAACTGCGATTTTGCTCGCGCAACCTCAGGTTTTTACTGGTACTTTAACATTATAAGTAAAGTATGAGCTGAATTCCAAAAAATTTTTACTAAAGGATACTGACGCATGGGTATCTCCATCGCCTGTGCATACCATTTTGAGCTGGAGAGTACTCCACCACAAAAGGATAATGGAACATTCGAGAATGCTGCAGAAGATTCTGGACTTCCGTTTCCTGTTTCTAGAAGGTTCTGGTAAAGAAAGTCCCTTCGATGGTCCAGACCGTCTGGAACATTATATAATATTCTGGAACAAAATAAAACAATCTATAACTTTATGGTATCCTCTAGAATACTCAGGAACATTCTCGGCCACTTCGGAACTCGATTCCCAGATACTACACCGACTTCCCATTAGAAGTCCATTGGTGCGATGCCCCCTTTTGACACCCATATCTTCGAACCCAACCTCTGCAGTTCCATACGAAACCTTCTTCATGGATGGGGGATGGAGAGCTACCATACCATATAACCTCATGGGGCTGCGGAGTTAAAGCGGCACGCACAGACAAACTATATATATATATATATATATATATATATATATATATAGAAAATTATTGGAAAATCAAGATATGGAGACCAGTGCAAGGTAAAGAATATCACGAACATCATGAATATGCGATTTACTGTCAGGAATTGGCGGAAATAAAAATTAAATACGATACCAAAATATTAAATCCATATTACCATTAAACATATATAATGTATATATTCAATGATATGACACAAAAATCTTATGTAACTGAGACATTCACCATTCAAAGTCTTATTATTTCTGGTTTGTGAGTGTTAAAGGACATATCCAAGCAAAGATGGATCTATGGAACATTACTTCATGAGATTCTGTATTCACCACTGTGCCCAAACGTATAACCCAAGTAACTGACTCTCAAAATTTCAACAAAACAGTCGGTTCTCTGATTGACATACCGTGTTTTTGTATATATTAATAACCAATTTAGAGGAGTAGCCATTACAAAAATCTTGGTAATAAAACCATGTGATTGAAATATGTACACAAAAAGATATATTCATTAACAGCTATCTATAGTTAATATTGTAACACCCCTCGTGCCTCAAAATAGAATTATTTGGAATTAATTAAAAGAGCCTTGGAAACAAGCTGGAAAAAAAATACATTAAATGAAATGATTTACCAGAGGCGACACGAGGTGGGAACAAACACAATTTAGGAACTTCCTGTAACAAGCAAAGGGGAAGTTGGGGGATCGTTATAATCAATAAAATAAAAACTACACGATTAACTTGATCTATAGTTTCCCTGTTTTATTTGCCCTGATGAATATCATGTTTCAATTATTTTAACATACCTACAAAAGATTTAACAATTTTCCAAGATTAACAAAAGTAACACGAAATTGGGGCTGGCCAGCGCTTACTTAAACTAATTTACATTCTTAGTTTGAAATATAAACATTTGCATTATGAGTGGATGGATCCGATGATTATATTCTTAATTAGTTCTATTCGTCTTACATTTTCTTGAGAAAAACACTGGTCGCTGGTGGGTTGGTCATCCGGTTGAGATAGTTCGTCGCTAGGTAAAGGGGAAATGTTGAAATTACATTACCACCCGGGGTCTTCAAACAATCACGTCGGGTAGTAGAAGCGTTTCTTCGAATGTGACCCACGGAACAGAAAAGGGGGGGGGGGTGGTCACGAGATGAGACCAATCAATCTCTCCCCGTCATCGAACCCTGTCTGCAACAGTCCAAATCAAAACTGATTAGAACTGGTATACAGGCAGTCTATGGGGCAGAAAATGCCCGGAAAACAAATTTAAAGGGAAAAAGGAGGGTTCGCGAATTATCACTCACCAAAACAGGGGAGTTGCCCAGCACGCTGCAGTCGTGGAGTCAGCCAGGCTCTGGAGCTCGCGAATTGCGCGGCAGGACGCGGATGATTTCTTCATAATAATAAATTTCAAAGAGAAAAATTTCCAAGGCAAATAACTAAACTATGCAGACAGACTAATCTACTAAAATGGACTTGAGGGATAGCATCCCTTATACAAGGCGACTACATATTCGTTAACGGTCGGATGAAATCTAGCCGATTCGCGATGGAGGTCTGTCTGCAGCCGCGACGCGAGTTGATCTGTGTGTCGCAGCAGTCCGCGTTTCGTAATTAAAAGAGCCGCCGGCGCTAACAGGTGGAAAGGGGGGGTGTCTGGGCCGCCGAAAAATACCGAACTTGCCCGAATATGGGCGGAAAAAAAACTCTAGCAGGAGTCTTGAAGTTGGCCACACTGGGCGACCGTAGAGAACTCTATCGGAGGAGGCTGAGTTAAAAAGAATCGACTCGCGCCTGGCGTCCATATAACTCAAGGGAGAGCGGTGCTGCTCTCTGGTGCCTTAGAGGGTAGGCAAGCGGAGAAGTTCGCGACTTAGTCGCTAGGTAGTGTTTGCTGTCAGTTCTGGCGCCTTCGTTTTTGCGCGGCAGACCTAGAGAACGGTCACCGGTCCCCAGGGGGTTACGACCGGTCATTGGTCTTACTTGGAACTGAGAAGGGGGGGAGGTGGGGGTAAAATGCAACGTTGGTGGGAAACTACGCCCCGTCGTGGCTACAGAGGGGCGAATATAACACTACGACGTGATGAAAAAGGCGAATCTCAGCTCGTCTCTGCGAACTGGTCGCCTGCAAGCTACAGGCTTGCTTAGGCAGTTAGGGTCACGAAGGGAAATAATATTACAGGCTTGAGGCGTGACTGAAGGCGGGGGAAATGGTAAGCGGTCTGCCAGTCAGTGATTAGGCCAGCAGAATATCCGATACGCCGATGGGAAAGGGGCTCCAGAGCACTGAGACAAAGTTTAACTCAGAGGAGTACACCGGACTAACAAATTAAAATTACACTATAGTAGGGCAAATAAAATTTCTACACAAAAATTTAAAATCATAATAAAAATTTAAAATATATTGTGTCGAATTTACAAATTAACGGCACATACTTCCCCCCTGAAAGACGGAGTCAGGGTGGCCCACTTGAGCCACCAAAAACCTGGGTTCCAGAAACTTACCCTGTACCAGGATCTACCGTAGTAAACTACTTACAATGGCTAACAATTCTTACGTGTCTAAATAACGGCTAAAACTTACAGATAACTTATTGAATTAGGGGCGCCCCTATAAACTAGACAACTTAATGTAACACTTCTTAACCTAAATTTTTTATAAACTAGTACCATGGATTTTTTATATTACCTATAATTATTACCTAGGTTTTTTGTTATATCAACACGTTGGTTGAGTATGGCATGCCGTAGTAGGAACGCTGTTCCTTGTAGAAAGAAACACAGTGAAGAGTGCCCTCATTTTAGGTTGGGGTGTACTTTCTTCAACTGAGAAATGTGCGCGCGCGCGCGATATTCGCCGGAACTGGGGTCGGCTAACGCGACCGTGACTGGCGTGAGGTATCGCTGGATCTGCCAGGGGCCATTCCAACGATATGAAAGCTTGGCTGACCTCTTGTCGATCGCCTTGCTGAGTGTGTGTGCTCTGCACAACACTAAATCTCCTACTCTGTAGGGATTGGGATAGCGTTTCTTGTTATATTTTTGCCTGCTTGCCTCGTGGGCCAAGTTCAGGTTTTTACGAGCTCTACTCCAGACTTCCTTAATGTTCCTGGGGTCGTCTGGTAGTAACTCTTTTAACGTCCATTGATTAGAGAGTGGGGTGTTGGGCTGGTACGTAAACATGAGTTCAAACGGTGTTGTTTTGTGACTCTCATGTCTGGCGGTATTGAAAGCCATTTGCAACCACACGAGATTGGAATCCCACCTATCCTGCGAGTTCGCATGGAGTGCTATCAAGGCAGACCGGAGGTTTCGGTTGAAACGCTCCGCATGCGAAGGCTGGGGGTAGTAGGGAGTCGTGGTAACGTGCTGAATGCCGTGTGAAAAACACATGTTTTTGAACTGAGTCGATTTAAAGTTTGTGGCATTATCGGAAACAATAATGGAAGGTACCCCGGATATTTTGAAAATATAATTTTGGAGGGCTCGAATGGTGATTTCGGCCGTGGCTCTTCTAACAGGGATTAGCCACACAAATTTTGAGAATGCATCTACGCATACTAGAAGCATCGAATTTCCGTCTTTTGACCTTGGGAAGGGTCCCACAAAATCTATGAAAAGCTTTTGCATGGGCCTTTCGGCCACGTCAGAACTTAAATAGCCGAACTGGGTCTGCTGCGCAGGCTTACTCAATGCACATAATTTGCACAATTTCACCCTTTGCGTTATATCCTTGTGCATTCCGTCCCAGATAAAATTCCTGCGAATGTTTTCAATTGTTTTGAAAATTCCTAAGTGTGCGCCCAAAGGTGACGAGTGGTAATATTGAAAAACTATGTCCCTGAGATTCTGAGGTAGGGCTATTCTGAAATTTTTTGCTTGTTGTGTCCTTCGGTAAAGTATGCCTTTTGAAAGTTTGTAATATTTTGGAGGTGAGCCTGATTTTATTTGGTTAATTATGTCGGACAATTGTGGGTCAGAATTTTGATTTGATTGTATGTCGGAAAATGCTAGAGGAAAATCTGTTAACAATGTGTGGCAGGAAATAGGATTGTTTTCCTGAATCTCGGAGTTGGAAGGATTCTCGAACATTCGAGAAAGAGTATCTGCCACGATGTTCTGTGAACCACGAATATGTTGGATTTGAAATTTCAGAGAAGCTATCTTGACAATCCAGCGTCCTAATTTGCCTAATTGCTTGGGGTGAGCCAAAAGCCAAGCAAGGGCCTGATTATCGGTTTCCAGCAGAAATTCTTTGTGTTCCGAATAGGGCCGGAACTTATCTATGCCGAAAACTACGGCAAGGCACTCAAGTTCGTATACCGAAGAGGCTTTCCTCTCCTGGTGTGTGAGGGTGCGGGAGGCGAAAGCTATTGGTTGCCTGCAGCCATCGAATTCTTGTGACAACACGGCCCCAATGGCCACACTGGATGCATCGGTTTGCAAAATAAAAGGTTTACTGAAATCAGCCATTCTAAGCATAGGCGTGCGCAGGACTTCAGTATTGGTGGTGCCAGATTACACAACAGCCCTGTCATTCACGGACCCCGAGCCTAAAGCGGGGGGTCCGGGGGTCCTCCCCCGGAAAAATTTGGATTTTAAAACGCAAAATGGTGCTATTTAAGGTGTTTCCGAACAAAAACATTAAATACACAGATGTAAAAATTGTAACATTTTTTATGAAAAATTATGGCTTTGAACGTTATAATCACCAGGAAAACTACTAAACTATTTACAGTTTTAAGCTTTGTTGAGCCATAAAGTAAATTGCACAAATTGTTTGCACGGAATTCATGCTGGTGGCTTTGAAAAACCGTACTTATATGTTTTCTGAAGTCGCCAAATAAATGCTAGAAAAAACATTCTCAAATGTTGAGTTTTAAAATCAACAAATGAAGGGAGTTTTTGTAACATACCTAAAATATGTAAAATATTAAAATAATAAAAATACACAAATAAGAGTGGGCAAAAGTTTTAACTTTTGGAATACAACAAAAATGTTTTGTCGGCGACTGCATATAAGTCATCGAGTAAGCCTATCATTTTAACTAACTAAACTCTCTCTCTTTTTTTTAAATAAACCCTGGCGGACGGCGGCTATTATTCCGTGCGCCTGCCAAGTGGAGTGAACAGTGGACACCGAGCGCACATTCTATGTAATTCGAGGAGAACTATGAGAAGTATTTACATTTCAGAAGTTTTGTAGCCGCGGCCCGCGTGTAGAACACAAGTAATTGCAACTGGCTTGTTTCCGTGTGTATAGTTGGTTCGATTGATAATTGATATACTGATAGTGTTATGAGCACATATCTGTAACTCGACACGATTGGAAAACATATATATATATATATATTTTTTTTTGGAAATAATACGGATTTTTGTAAGTATGTAGTATTTCTGCTTGTAAAAAACAAAATAACGTTAACCCTAATGGTGGTGCCAAGGCACCTGTGGCACCTACCGTGCGCACGCCTATGATTCTAAGTACTGGCGGGCTAGCTATTGCTTGTTTTAGAAAATCAAAAGCTTTGTCCTGTTCTGGACCCCAATTGAAAACGGAATTTTTTTTACGTAGAGCATTCAGTGGTGCTGCATGCTCAGCAAAATTGGGTATGAATTTGGTGTAAAAATTTTCCATGCCAATAAACCTGGAAATGCCCTTAGCATCTTTAGGAGGTTGGAAGTCCTTTATCGCTTGTGTGCGATTAGGGTCAATGGTTACTCCTCGACTTGAAATCAGGTGTCCGAGGAAAGAAATTTCCTGCACTGCAAATTTCACATTCTTTGTATTAACAGTGAGTCCGGATTTACGTAGGCGCTTAAGGACTTCTTGCAAATGAGCCATATGCTCTTCAAAGGATTCTGAATAAACAACAACGTCATCAAGATAATTAAACACAAATTTGAATTTCAGATCGCCGAAAATTTGGTCTAGAAGGCGTGTTAACACTTGGGCGCCTGTGGCTAGGCCAAAGGGTACTACCTTGTATTGATACAGATTCCACGGAATGCAGAAACTTGTGACGTGTTTAGACTCTGGTGTTAGTGGTATTTGATGATAGGCCGAATTTAGGTCAAAGACGCTGAAAAATTTGGCTTTACTGAACCAGTGACATGCCGAATTTAGGTCTGGTAATGGCGTCATCTCTACTTCAATTTGCCGATTTACGCGGCGGAAATCGACCACCATGCGGTGACCTTGGCCTTGGTCCTTGGGTACTAAAAATGCCGGGGAGGCGAAACTGGAAGTGGAAGGTTCGATAACATCTTTGTCCAATAAATTTTGTATGTGATCCCGCATTATCTGCATTTTAGGTCCTAATAATTAGTAAGGGTGACACCTAACTGGGGTTTTGTCCAAAAGCTTAATTTCATATTGGGTGAGATGGGTACGCCCTAATTTTTCACTCAAAACGTCGGGAAAGTTACTGCATAACTTCTCTATTTCTCGTTTCTGTTCAAAGTTAAGATGGGTTAGTGAAATGTTATTATCACCTTTAGCCTCTGTGTGAATGGCATTTACTTTGCTCTTACATTTTGCGTCCGGTGACACAAAAGAAACAAAAACTTGGTTGTTAAACTTAAAGTGAACTCTTCGTGCTTTCAAATCAATTAGCATGCCTGTTTTTGCAATAAAATCGGAACCAAAAATTAAATCTGTGGCCAAATCATCTGCTACTAAGAATGGGAAAGACCAAGAAAACAGATCGATTTTTACTTTAACAAAAACAATACGATTTACCTTCAAAGGCTGTTCAGCAGCTGTAAAACATTTTATTTTTATTGGCTCTACCTTTTGAATCAAACGGTCTTGTTGTAATTTCCTGAATAGCTGACCTGACACGAATGATCGCACGGATCCAGTATCTATTAGCCCTGGAACTTCTTGTTTTCCAATTATTGTGTTGGCGTAGGGCAAAACTGTGGGTATATTAGCTAGAATATTATGACATGTTCTTTTGTCCGTGGTTCGCGGACAATTACATTGTCTGCACATAGGCCTAAGCGTGTTACAGTTTTCCGTTTGCTTGTCTTGACGAGCTTTGTCTTTCTTAGCTCGCCTTTGTTTCTGTTTTCTTCTTTTATTTTTTCCTCTGTGTGGGGAAGCGGTGTTCTGTTGAAACTTTTGGTCGGGTTTGGCATTAGGTTCGGTGTGAAGGGAAAAATTTCTAACTGTTGTTTGGGCGGCTGGCTCAGAAAGGATTCTTTCTGGTCAGCGATTTACACGTTTTTTGAATCACGCGAATTTGGATAGTTTGGGCGATAGTTTTTTGCGCGACACTGTTCAATGTAGTGCCCGGGTCTTTTGCAGTACCTGCAGACAGGTATCCGTTCCTCTTTATTTTGAGGCTTAGCGACTTGTTCATTGCTGTTTTTGTGTTGCGAATTTTTGTTATAATACTGCTGTTTATTTTCTGTTACTCTGGTATTGTTGTGGGCGTAGACATTAGCTTCTCTATTTCGCTGGTGGTCTGCGTATTCTACATTCGTGTTGGAGATGCACAAGCGATCAAGCTCGGCAAAATTTTGTGGTCGGGCCTGAAAAACTGCTCGCGATCGTTCCTGCGGGTTAATTCCATCTAGGATGTTTGAGACTATCTCACTCTCAGATACTCGCAACCGAAGAATTTGAGCGGCTAGTTTGATGTCTGCTATGTAATTAGGCAAGGCTTCATTTCTTTGTTGTAGCCTGTTGTACCATTCCAACCTGATGTTGGTCATCAAACGGGCTGGAATAAAATAATTTAGAATGTCCTCATGAAATTGGTCAAAAGAATAATTTTGTTCAATGGCGAGCGTCACTCGCTCGCTCAAGGGTGGTTGTGTGAAGGGGAAAATAACTTCTAGGAGTTCCCTGTCTGGAAGGTTTGCCTTTTGTTTAATTTTGAACAAGTTCTTTAGGAAGTCGATTAGACTCTTGGGCTCCAACCCTGTGGTTTCCTGAAAATTAGCCAGCAGTCCTTCAACGGGATTAGGTATCTTGGCGTAAAAACTACCTCCAGTTGTCTGATTGAAGGTAGGAACCACAGGTACTGGGTTCGGTGCTAGATTAGAGGCGTGAGGTGTGACGGGTGGAGGTTGAGTCTGGTTTTGAAGTTGGTATACCTGCGGGCCCAATGGCAGGTATGTGGTGGCGGGGCTGGGGTAAGGAAGTTGTGATTCAATCCTGCCACCAGGGTGCACAGGGGCTGGTTGTGGTAGCGTAGCTGCCAGGGTGGAAGGAAAGGCTGTCAGTGGCGAAACTGACCTTCCACTGGTCGAGGAGGTGGGAAGGGCTTCTGGGGAGGTATGGAGGGATGTGAAGGCTGACCGGAATTCATGATAGGGGTTGAAAATGGCGGGTGAGGTGGAGGGTAGGTATATGGGTTGGGGCATGTAAACAGGATGAGCTGAGAGCGAATGCGTAGGATAGGCGAAGGTGACATTGGTGCTCGGGTGAGTACCCATCGCCATGACAGTCGCAGATGGAAAATGAGATGGTGTGAATGTCGAAGTCAGTGCCCGGCGACGTGATGTCAAGGGGGGTGAGGGTGGTGGGGAGGGTGAAAGAGGTGGGGTAGGGACTGGGCTGCCTCCAGTGTGCATTTGTTTTAGGGGTTCCTGTACTTGACTGTCAGTTACTCCTCCTGCCACTGCCTCTACGGGTTCAAGTGTTCTTTGGTCGATTGCGGCTTGTTTGCTCCGCAATTGGAAATTTAGACCAGGAATCTGTTGCCTACATTTCTCGATCTCCTTTTGGTAGATCCCATTTAATTTTTTGGTGGCTAGTATTGTGAGGTTGGTAAATCTCGTGCCAATATGACTCAAGCGAGTTAGCGCACGTAAGATGTTGTTTCTATTTGTCTCGTTTCGTACAGAATTAGTATAACTGTGGAGTTCCTGAAATTTACTACAAACACAGTTAAATTCCTCCAAAAAGTCCAAGTCAGCGAGATTAGTGACTTGTGGTTGAATTTCCTCGGCACACGCAGCTCGGAATCTTTTCCGGAGCGTGGCCACGTCACCGAGGCTTGACAACCCTCGAAATCGGAGTTCATACTCCAGCTCGTCACGGAGGAGATACTCCGGCGTGAGCATTGTGTCCCTTTCGTAGGTGGAGCTTGGTCCAGTCTTACGAGAACAGCAAAACATATACAAAAATTTACGTTGATTGGCCAACCAACAAACTATGGTTGAAACAAACTATGGTTGAAACAGTACATTAAATTCTACACAAGACACTCTTAATTTAACTTAGCTTAGCTTAATAATATCGTAGTTGCTCCGACGGGTCGGAAGTATGTGCCCAGAATACAGAAAGTTAACTATTTTTGCCGGCAGACGAATGAGTTGGTACGCCTGTCGGCGTCGCTCTCAGAGGTAAGCGACCTCTGGGACCTGCTAGAACAAGGGGGGGGGGGGGGGGGTGGTAGGCGACGTGCTATCACGCACGCGTGGCAAGATTACAGCTGTCCACAGACGCCACGGCCCTCGGCCGTCGGGCGAGGAGAAAAGGGGGGGAGGGGTGTCTGTGACCTTGTGCCTGTCACGTCCGGGGACGCGCGATGGAAGGGGGGGGGAAGGTCAGCTGGCTGGCTGAAAGACGTCTTGCGCGCTACGCGCTACCTAAGTCCGCACGGGAATTTAAAACTCAATATAAATTATAAAAATTTAACTCAATATAACTAGGGGGTGTACCAGCGATCAGTTTACAATATTATTACAAAATTATTATTATCAAAAATTAATTAAAAAAAATTTTTTGTACTTTTAATTTTAGTTTAGGTATGCTTATATTTTTCAGGTATGCCTATAGATCAAGGTAACCATGCTCTGCTACCAAGTTGTAACACCCCTCGTGCCTCAAAATAGAATTATTTGGAATTAATTAAAAGAGCCTTGGAAACAAGCTGGAAAAAAAATACGTTAAATGAAATGATTTACCAGAGGCGACACGAGGTGGGAACAAACACAATTTAGGAACTTCCTGTAACAAGCAAAGGGGAAGTTGGGGGATCGTTATAATCAATAAAATAAAAACTACACGATTAACTTGATCTATAGTTTCCCTGTTTTATTTGCCCTGATGAATATCATGTTTCAATTATTTTAACATACCTACAAAAGATTTAACAATTTTCCAAGATTAACAAAAGTAACACGAAATTGGGGCTGGCCAGCGCTTACTTAAACTAATTTACATTCTTAGTTTGAAATATAAACATTTGCATTATGAGTGGATGGATCCGATGATTATATTCTTAATTAGTTCTATTCGTCTTACATTTTCTTGAGAAAAACACTGGTCGCTGGTGGGTTGGTCATCCGGTTGAGATAGTTCGTCGCTAGGTAAAGGGGAAATGTTGAAATTACATTACCACCCGGGGTCTTCAAACAATCACGTCGGGTAGTAGAAGCGTTTCTTCGAATGTGACCCACGGAACAGAAAAGGGGGGGGTGGTCACGAGATGAGACCAATCAATCTCTCCCCGTCATCGAACCCTGTCTGCAACAGTCCAAATCAAAACTGATTAGAACTGGTATACAGGCAGTCTATGGGGCAGAAAATGCCCGGAAAACAAATTTAAAGGGAAAAAGGAGGGTTCGCGAATTATCACTCACCAAAACAGGGGAGTTGCCCAGCACGCTGCAGTCGTGGAGTCAGCCAGGCTCTGGAGCTCGCGAATCGCGTGGCAGGACGCGGATGATTTCTTCATAATAATAAATTTCAAAGAGAAAAATTTCCAAGGCAAATAACTAAACTATGCAGACAGACTAATCTACTAAAATGGACTTGAGGGATAGCATCCCTTATACAAGGCGACTACATATTCGTTAACGGTCGGATGAAATCTAGCCGATTCGCGATGGAGGTCTGTCTGCAGCCGCGACGCGAGTTGATCTGTGTGTCGCAGCAGTCCGCGTTTCGTAATTAAAAGAGCCGCCGGCGCTAACAGGTGGAAAGGGGGGGTGTCTGGGCCGCCGAAAAATACCGAACTTGCCCGAATACGGGCGGAAAAAAAACTCTAGCAGGAGTCTTGAAGTTGGCCACACTGGGCGACCGTAGAGAACTCTATCGGAGGAGGCTGAGTTAAGAATCGACTCGCGCCTGGCGTCTATATAACTCAAGGGAGAGCGGTGCTGCTCTCTGGTGCCTTAGAGGGTAGGCAAGCGGAGAAGTTCGCGACTTAGTCGCTAGGTAGTGTTTGCTGTCAGTTCTGGCGCCTTCGTTTTTGCGCGGCAGACCTAGAGAACGGTCACCGGTCCCCAGGGGGTTACGACCGGTCATTGGTCTTACTTGGAACTGAGAAGGGGGGGAGGTGGGGGTAAAATGCAACGTTGGTGGGAAACTACGCCCCGTCGTGGCTACAGAGGGGCGAATATAACACTACGACGTGATGAAAAAGGCGAATCTCAGCTCGTCTCTGCGAACTGGTCGCCTGCAAGCTACAGGCTTGCTTAGGCAGTTAGGGTCACGAAGGGAAATAATATTACAGGCTTGAGGCGTGACTGAAGGCGGGGGAAATGGTAAGCGGTCTGCCAGTCAGTGATTAGGCCAGCAGAATATCCGATACGCCGATGGGAAAGGGGCTCCAGAGCACTGAGACAAAGTTTAACTCAGAGGAGTACACCGGACTAACAAATTAAAATTACACTATAGTAGGGCAAATAAAATTTCTACACAAAAATTTAAAATCATAATAAAAATTTAAAATATATTGTGTCGAATTTACAAATTAACGGCACAATATTTTATTGTATTGTGCTAAATAATGGAATAATTTTTTTTACGATTCGAATAAAACATGAGCTACATTTTAAACATAAAAAAATATGCATATGTTATTAACAGCTAACTTATTGAAATGCGTTAAGGCTTTTATGCAGTTACCAACGTGCATATTTTTTAATGCATCTATTGGATCATAATATATATGATATAGAACAAAAGATTTATCGTGTAAGCAACGGAACAGAGCTTTCGTTCAGAACACAATGCAGTTGAGACTTAGTGGGCCCGCCTAGTCAGGGGCGTGTATCTGTGTTCGTTATGCGGGATGATAAGTACGACGCTGACTGGTGTTTCTAGCGCGGGGTCGCCTCTAAGCTCCAAGGCTGTGGACTTCCGCGCAGTCTTCTCGACGTGCACAGGGAAGCTATGGAATTTAGAGTGGTAACCATAACATTACTTAGAGGAGAAATGAAGTTAAAGACGTAATGCAAGTCCCTTGAATGCTTTTAAGAATCTGTGCCGGATGATTCATTACTAAAAAATTATTCTGAGAACACGGGTTTTAGCATTTTCCAACCTAATAGAACTATAGTTATAAATCAAAATACGGAAACAGGTTATCGCAATCACCCTCAGCGCATTCTTATATGTTTTTCTTGAGCAGACCTTACTCAGATATCTCGAGTAGTTTTCAAATCACGTGAATTTGTCCGGAATCTCTGCACACCGCATGTGTGCCAGGTAGACGGAGTCCTCAACAAATTACTAAAACAGACATATGTTTATTAGCTTGGTTTACAAGAGGTTCATTAGAATAAAATACGTGGATCTACATTAGGAAAAATTGAACCAAATAAATTTCTTGGTGTCATCACTACAATATTTGTTTATATTTTATTCACTCAGTGTTGATGATGGTTAAAGAATAAACGCATTTTTTTAAAATTTCAAATTAATTTTTATATTTATGTAACTACACCCTTAAAAACAGAAAAAAATGTTGATAATTATCATGTCAAATTTTGAGAAGGGGATTTCATTACGAATTTCATATGTGTAGACACACGATGTGCATGATATCAATGCATAAAAATACGTGTATTTTAGGTAAGAATCCAAACATTAATGTTTTATAGGTTTCTATCAGCCATTAATCAACACGAAATTGTTACGTGGAATATTTAACTGGAAATTGTACGGGAAAAAATTAAATTCTGTTAACTTTTCAGTATTATATCAATATGGTTCGAGTTTAGTGTTTTCTGTTGGTATGAATAATTCATGTTATCACCCGTCCGTACCTCGGCCAATTTTGATTTTTTCCTTTTTAAAATCGACTCGCGAGAACGCGGAAGAGGGAAAGGGCTTATCTTTCGTTCTTTCATGCTTCCCTTACTTACCTTGTGCTTCCGATCGGGCGAAACGAGAGGATCTGGTGGATACCAAGTAGAGACGAGTCTGGAGTTCCTCCGGAGAGAAACACTAGCACAGCCCTTCCCATACAAACCACCCCCTTCCCTTTCCAACCTCAAGGGGCTCATTTTTCTTCGTACACGGTGGTCTTACCCTGGTTAAAAAAATATATATATCGAGTGAGTCTTTCAGTACTCACCAAAAATGTGTAAGCATCTAACCTCGGTAATGTGAATGGCCCCCACATTCGATTACGGGCCCTGGTCCCAGGATCGGAGACGCCCCCCCCCCCCAATTTTACAGTCACGCGCTACATTATAATTGCATGGTTATCTCTTACCTACACTCTTTTTATAATGTCATTAAACCTGAAAATACTGTTTATAATTATGGTTACTATTTTATTAGTCCGAACTAAGCTTTGTTTATAAAATTATTTTACTTTAAAATAACCACAGCAAGTATTTATATTTATTTCACACACTAAGATAAAAAATTAAAATAGTCACAGAAAAATAAATTTAGCTGTAGGTGTGTAAAATCTTATAAAATTTCATTGGATAAAAAATGTTCATTTTTTTTAGCTTGTAAAAATATAATAGTTAAACATTTAAAAATTAACAAGGCTGGGCCCGGGCCCACTCAGCCCCAACCTTGTGGGGGCTATGGTAATGTGCAAAGTCATGTGTTCTCATGTCGCAAATAAACTTACAATACGAAACACGGCCAAGAACTGTATCATAGAATTCTTTAAAAGAATGCAGAACTTTTCACTTTAGGTAAAGTATACATTTTAAGGGAAAAAAGGTGATTTTTTGTACCCTTTAATAACCTAACTATATTTCTGTTCAACAAGATGGAACTATTATTGATTTCTTAGGGGTAGCCGAACAACAAGAAGCGTCGCGTGTAAATGTCTCAACGCTGAAACTGACATTTTCCCCCAGGACGGAATGATTTTCGGCTGCGTTCTTTAGGCGCGTTGAGGGTGAAATTTTATTATGAACCAGAAATGCAATAAAATATGCGCGTATCACACAATGGAAATTTAACACATTAAAAGTACAATGCGCATGCACGTAGGAACTGCTATAGTAACGAGCCAAATGCGTCAAGATGGCGGACCCATGGTAGCAACATGCACCCGTATATATTAACTTTCGCGAACATTGGGGGATGTACTAAGCGTAATGGTTTTACAAAGTAATCTTTATGGTAGTAAAAGTATCCTGGAATACATTTTATCAACTTGAGTAGTCATAACATGATATAAGCGCAACTTTAAAAATACCTTTAATTTAATAGCCAGGAATGTTGTGTTTTGGGACAAACATGGCGTCAAAGATATAGTATCATTTTGTTAGTTCTCTTATAAAGTATTACGAATGTGGCACCTCTTTTAATTATTTTTCAAACTATATTTTTCAAACGCGTAGGAATTCAAATGTGTTATTTAATGGCTTTGAAAATCTCAATGGCCAATTTAAATTTAAATCCTTATATGAATTGCGAGTAAGAAATAGTTTTTTATATAATTTTGAATTAACCGGAGGTATGAATGCATGTTTCTTCATCAGAAATTTAATTTTTAAATCTTCAATTTATAGTAGCCTATGTGTTGTAAATTTTTTTCTTTATTTTTGAAATAAAAATCATTCCGCAAGTATCTCAAAACCATTAGATAAATATTTATTAAATAATTAAAAGCAACTATAATATACGGATGGTTATATTATAAATTTATTTAAAGTCACGAGTAAAAATACGAATATATTGACGTATAGTAACGTATGATTACTAAAAACTCCCTTAAAAGCGAGAACTAAAACAAAATTGAGCGGTAGATGGCGAAGTGGGGAAAAAAGGTAAGAGAGACATCTCGCGTGCAGTCTAGATCTGGACGGTGGCAGGGCTCGTTATTTTAAGTAAATCTACCTCCCGGTGGCCGCACAGAGCACACGCGAAGAACGAAAACAAACAGGACCACTGGAAACTAATTCCCCTGTTGCTGGAGGTCGTACATCACAGGTTCGCAACTCCAAGAAATTACCCCCCTTCCCCAGGGAGAGCTTAGTTACGAAATTGTGACCAGTTATTTGTTCCTTCTCTGACTTCCCCCCCCCCCCCCTTTTTTCCAAGATATTAATCCGTATCTGCGACCAGCTTGCTAATATCACGTTAAAACCAGAGGAATAAATAACTGAGTTTTTTTAAAAATTTTATCATGCCATGCACTTAAAAAAATCCTTTAAATCGACCACGCATAGTTTACACACGAAACGCGTACGCAAGCTAATATAAAGAAGTATTATGAATGAACAAACTCTGATTTTCACAACACATTAGGAGGAACTGAAAATAATAATTCAAGGTCTAATGACGTCATTGCCATTTCCTAGAAGTTTATTTTATGTACCTATTTACCCAGCAAGTTTAAATATACAAATAAAATTCTATGGCCTAGATTTACAATCATATATTCACAAAAGATCTGAGTAAAAATCATAATGGCGGGTGGGACTGAGCATAGGCTGGACTCACAATTAATTTCAGTAAAAAGGGCGTAACAGAGAATGCCATTTTTAACCGACTTCAAAAAAAAAAAGAGGAGGTTATCAATTCGACTGTATGTTTTTTTTTTATGTTTGTTACCTCAGTACGTTCGACTGGGTGAACCGATTTTGATGATTCTTTTTTCATTTGAAAGCTGGTGCTTCCCGTGTGGTCCCATTTAAATTTGGTCCAGTTCTGACAATGGCATCCATGAGAAAACCATATAAGTCTTAAATTTTCATTAAATGTGTGCGCGACAAAAGGACGAATAACTCAATATCACGCCAACCGATTTCGATAATTTTTTTTTATTGGAAAAGACGTACTTCAAGGGTATTTTAATGAGAGTTTGGTTAGGTTCTTATCATGGGATCCATGACAAAGTAACGGAACTCTTCAATTCTTAGGAGCCTGCCATGGCGCTAATTAGCAATAGCAACATTTTTTTTTAAGTTTGTTATTTTAATTTCATTTAATTTGGTTAGACGTGACTTCAAGAGGTAGTTTAAAAAAATTTCATACCTGTATTTATATTTACGAACTTAAATTAAAAAGTATAAAATAAATAATACTTCAGAGTCCCTAAAAATGAAAAAAATAAACAAACTTTTAAACAAAAAAACCGACTTCAAAATAAACAATTCCAACACAAAATAATATGCACTAAAAAGTAAAAAAATAATTGTGTATTCTTCTACAACTTAATAATCAAATTACTTATTCTACTCATCAATATGTATGTACGATCTATGTGTTTACCACGCAAGAAGGTAGGTAGGTACCAACCCACTTCAAATATAACTCAACACATACCTATGAATAACAAACAATGATCAAAATGTTTTATAGAGTTCTCCTAAGCAAAATGAAATGAAAAATATTAGACTACTTAAAAGTCAATCAAATTATTACGATAATATAATGTAGTTACAATTATTGTTATTTTTGGAGTCGGTGTCAGCCAAGTATGCTAGTTTATTTGTTTCCTTGGCTGACACCGACTCCAAAAATAACAATAATTGTAACTACATTATATTATCGTAATAATTTGATTGACTTTTAAGTAGTCTAATATTTTTCATTTCATTTTACTTAGGAGAACTCTATAAAACATTTTGATCATTGTTTGTTATTCATAGGTATGTGTTGAGTTATATTTGAAGTGGGTTGGTACCTACCTACCTTTTTGCGTGGTAAACACATAGATCGTACATACATATTGATGAGTAGAATAAGTAATTTGATTATTAAGTTGTAGAAGAATACACAATTATTTTTTTTACTTTTTAGTGCATATTATTTTGTGTTGGAATTGTTTATTATGAAGTCGGTTTTTTTGTTAAAAAGTTTGTTTATAGTCTAAACAGTTTTACAGCTATTACAACTTTATATCGTTTGATTAGTAAAATTTGGCTCCGCTATATCATAGTACATAATTTAAAGTAATGCCTAAAGGTAAAAATGAATGGCTGCTAAAAATAGTTAAACTTGCAAATTTGCTTGCGTTTAGTATTGAATAAATTACATTTTGGCAATGGCAAAAATTGTAAATTTAATGTTAATGGATATTATGTTATGGTCTCTGAAAATCTCTTAATGAGTGGTTTATACTCTACCAAAGGCGAATTTTCATAATCAAAAGTTAAACCATTCTTACAGCATAATAAAACTTGAAACTAATATAGCATATTTTCGGTTCTTATCTCCTACCATTGAACGAAAGCTGCTGAACATTAAGGTTAAAATATAATTTAGGAAGGACGCCATATTGGTTTAAAAAGTTCTCGTGCCAAAATAATTTTTTCACGTTTAATATTGAAAACTGTTTTCATTACGCTATGAATCAGACATTACGATTTTTATCAAATATCATACCACAATGTCCATTGACAGTACTATTACAGTTAAATAATCTCCAAATAATAAATCAAAAACTAAACGTCAATGACTTCACAGGGGAAACTATTTGCAGCAGGCATTCACAATTAACTTCACGCATTACAATTAATAATATAATTAAAGTCAAACCTCAATAATACAAACCTGAAAGGACCACAATTTTTTCACCTTTCAACAAAATAAAATGACAAAATATATATAATTCATAAAACAAATTCAAATAAATTTAAAACTTGCTCCCTATTTTATACCACACAGTAAGAACCTTTTTTTAACGATTGTAAAATACAATTTTAGAATTTTATGATGGTTACATCTATGGTTTGAAAAAATTCTACTATATCACACTTAAATGAAGTAAGGCAGAAGAATAAAGCTAAGATTCGACATACTTCCATGAAGAATAATATTTCAAAGCGTTTTTTTCCCTATAATTTAATGAATCAAAGCATTGTTATCATTATTATTATAAATGAAACGTCACACTGATTCTTCACATAGTTCTGGGAAATTTGTATCAACCCTCCTTTACTATGTGCAACTGTAAACCTAGGAATATTATCAACTTTGTAGTACAAAATAATCAAACTTCTGTACTTAACAAATTACCTAGCACTATAACTCCTATATAATTTCCAGTGACTGCTGAAAAAAAAAATTGTATAATGCGAGTTATGTATTAACAGGGTTTTTATAAACGAGATTTCACTATACCTACTATGCTTTGACGAAGCTAAAATTCGAAAATTAAAGGATAGGAAATATTAACTGCAAAACCAAAAGTTGAAACCAAGATGGCGTATGTTTATATCTCCCTCTTTAATATTCACGTGTGGGTGTATAATCTCGTCCGTTTGGTACATTGGTCGGAACTCCCGACTCATGTGTCAAAGGTTACGGGTTCCAATAGCGTAATCAGAGGAGAGTGATGGGGGGGGGGGGGGGAATATGACCCCCCTTTCCCTTCCTACCCGAATTGGGGAAAAAATTCGCTAAACATCAGTGATGGCAAAGTGTTATTTAGGGTGATTCAAGGTGAACTGTTACAACGCCTGCTATTTCAACTGTGTGAGAAGCCGCGTCTACTACGACTACTTCTGAGGCCCATATGTCAGTGTGTTAGTGTCGATAGTAAAATAATTTATATAGAATAACCGTCGTCAAACTTTATTTTTTGATGTGTAACATCTTATCTCTCGGTACACGGCATTCGGTAGGAGTAATTACGTGAATGGAACGGAAATGTGTAACCACGGTGCTGACATCTGTGGAGGATGGTGCTAAACCAAAGTTTACAAAGACAACGGGAAACTTTATAGTATTAACTGTTTGGTGAATTTTAAAAAGTTGGCCAGTATCTTAATAAAATTCATTGTCAAAAATCAGGTCGGACGCCGTAGTTAAGTATTTTTCAAGAGGAGCCGTTTCATTATCCTACCTATAATTTAAAAATTTCACTCCGCAAATCGAATGATTCGATAGTCAACGTAGCTGTTCCGACAACGAATTATAGTGGCGGGTGCAAAAACTACGTGTGATTAGCGGAAATAAATGTAGTTCAAAACATAATATGCGGATATTTATCACACCCGGCATTATTTCAAATGATTATAAGTTGAATTTCGTGTCCGAGTTTCGTATTATGTGTTAGCAACATTAGAAAACGTGCATTTTCTCGTTACCGAGAATAGAAGTTACACTTTTCTGGCGAGTTTTCAAAGACTAGCTCAAATTTTTTCACCCCCCTCCCCCCTTTTTAAATCCTTCTTCAACGCGAAAAAAAAAATCTGTATCCGCTACTAATGGGTTTGATTCCCGGCCGTCCATGTGGCGAGAATTGTAATTTATGAGCATTGAGTTAGTAGTCGAGCGGTTCGAATCTCGTATTCCTGGAGGTGACGTCGCTTCTAGCCTCTGTGCGCGAACATTTCGACGCGAATCTCAACCGACATCGAGATACGTGAGTAGTTTCGGCGCTGTCGCTGGAACCACAATAGCGCGACATCGCCGTATTGCGAACACGTGGTTTTCTTTATCGGCGCGACGAACAGAAAAAAATAACTTGATCGAACATTTCCCTTGAAATGTTCATTTTCATCACGTACACTACATCCGTCCGCCCACTGGGTCCAGTGGCTAGCGTGTCTACTTGTGGGCCAAGAGGCCCCAGGGTCGATACCCGGTCGAACCTTCTCCCTGGGTTCGTGACCGGTGTCCCTTTCACCTTCATCCCGCGGAAGGCAATGCCAAACCATCGCGGAATCCACCCTGCCCCGCCAGGCATAGGGACGTCACGCCTGTCAACACTGTGGCGTTACCTGAGCTCGCGTCTTCCAGTAATGGGTAAAACCATTCATCCAGCCAATGTTTACATGTTGGTTTTAACCGACCTTTTACTGTGTATATGTACTTATATGTGTAATCCAGATGTGATATTTATTCACGAAAAACATTCTACGTGAAAGTAATTAACAGATATCCAAATTCTTATGTTGGTTTCAGTAAAGTCTCTCCAGTGATGCGATGACAATAGAGGGGGAAAAAAAAAACTATCAAAGTGAAAAGTCTATCACGTCCGTAAATTTTGTAGTACTGACGTCAGAGATGTGTAGAGCGTGATTGGACGCGCTGGACAAAGGGTGCGATGCAATTGGCACGATTTAGATTAATTTTTATTTTTTCCAACTGTACTGTTACATAGGTACAGATGCTTGATGAAACTTTACTATTAATATTTTATTTCAACGGCATCGAGAAAACGAATACATTTCTGCACTACAGACTTGTGATACATACCTCTTTGGAGCTGTATATCTATGCATTTTCTTTTAGTGTCATGTTTTGTTATATTTTATCTGTGTATAATAACAGCTATGTGTTCATTGTTATTATACAAATAGCATTAGATTGTATTTTAGAGATGACATTGTGCTAGCTGTGGAATGTAAAACCATTTTAGCCTCCAACTAAGCTAAGCAACAAGATTGGTTGTCAGCTTGTTTGGCGCACTATTCAACTTGTATTTTATTGGCTGGAATTGTTTTAAAATTATGTGAGGGTGAACCAGTAAGTAGAGATTAAAAAAAAAGGCTCTTCTACCATTATTAAGGAATGATGGATGTAATTTGGATACTTTCATTTTATGGCCTATAGATATTCTAGACATATGTTTAAGTTCAAAGCCAAAAGAGCCTGAAAGTATTTCTGATATTTAGTTCGTGCGGCATAAGTATTACTCCGAAGATATTAAAGTGTAAAAAAAAAAATATACGGTTGATTTTGTAAATGCCCATAGACGTTTTGGTATATTCTGGCGGCGTTTAACTGTTTACCAATTGACAAAATACAACTATTTTCGACAGATTGAATCTAATTATATCATTCAGAAAGCTTTAATAAGCAATTAGGCCTGAAATAGTTAAAAGCTAAATCCACAAGTCATGAACTGTGATTAAGAGACCTCGGCTTCTAACCGACTAAGCATTAAATTTTCATAATTATTTTTGCTTGAACCCAGAGAAATAAGAAAATATATCAAGCTCTTTTTATTTGAATCGATTCATGAACAATTTTTAATTACCTTTGAACTTTTAAAATACAGAGCACAGCCATAATTGTTAGTTAGGAAATAAATATTTTCTTATTATATTAGCGTGGAAAGTATTGTTTACTAGATAACACGAATATATAATATTATTTTTAATTCTTGTAAATATATTCAAGTTAGCAGAGTTTAAAAATATATTGTGGATGTTTGTAGTTAATTTTATGTGTTTTATGTTATTAAAGAAAATAGAGTACATTAAAACCATAGAGTTTTGTCCGATCTTTAGATGTTTAATACTAAGTTTATAAATTTAATAATACGAAATATCACCAAAGTTAATGAATGGATCACTTCACAGTACTATTTATATACTAATTACTATATTTCTCACAATAACAACATACCCTTTACTACAAAGTAGTCCAAGTCTATTTTGATAGATATACAGTGATAGATAGGTACATACTGCAGCAACATCCAGAGTGATACCATTTCAGAGAGTGGATAGTAGATAGATAACTACAATACCACTCCACAAACAATCAAGTACGACATCTGCGATGTTAGCGCGACCAAAATGGCGGACGCTACAGACTTTCCTAATAATTTTTGCCCCTTTAATTCCATCGTGTTGTAGGCGCGGTATTACTTACCGACCTGAGAGTGATCATTTGGTCATCAAATTTTGTCTAAACTGGTTCATTGTTTATAAAATTATTTTTCGTTTTCGTTAAGGTGTTGTTTATTTACTAAACGTGTTTGGGAAACCTAGTGAATATTTCAAGTACAATGATTTGATCGGAATAAATTTTTAACTTAGGTAACACAAATATTTCTCAAACAGGTCAGTTTGAACAAACTTGTAAACATCGACGGCTGTCGCATATGAGTTGGGAATGTAATGGCATGAAATAATTTATATCTAGTTGTTTGTTTCTCTTTGTCATGATGTTAAAAATTGCATTTTTAAGGCGGAGTTTCACACGCCATGTTGATTTTTCAATTCTCAAGGCTATTTATGTAATTTTAACGATAAACCTCTTTTGAACTTATTGTTATATCACCAATACTTTCAACATATAGTCACCAAGTACAATATAATGAGTCTATAAATTTGCTTAAGTCTTCATAATTGTTTTCATTTGCGTACATTTTTACACTCATTATATTTAACTAAGTAAATATCAGTTGAAAATATTTGGGACAGCACAACAGATGCAAGCCAGTTATACTGTAAATTTACAGAAATAGACCTTAACCAATATGATACCTAAATGAGAAAATTGAAAAATTCCACATGGCGCGTGAAACGCAGCCTAAGCAAAAACGCTGTTGTCTTGGTGTCGCGCTGTTGTGACCACAGCACAAAGGGCGGTATTCTAAGACGTTCGGTCAATGTAGAGAATAAGCACTGTCTTGGTGGAACACAACCGTAACCTAATTCAGGGGTCGTATTCCAGAACGTGTTCAAACCGAATCCCAGTAAGGAAACAAATCGACAACAGTTTTATTAAACGGTGCCCTGCACGGAGGTAGAATCTGGTTTCAACGCTTTTTAGCGGGTGTTTTGCAATTATCGATACAATTGTTACGGCACCATCGCACAAAACTATAATGGCCATTCAAATTTTCTAAAGTACTTTTAATTTCGCGATTTTTTCTTGTGTACAAAATGTATTCTAGGATAATTTAGCTTAATGAAGTTTCATTTGGCACACCGGCCAGCTTGGTACATCTCCCGACTATCACAAAAATTACTCTACACGAATTAATGGCGCCAGATGCAGGTCCGCTATCTCGAAGAAATCACCAAAGAAGTGAACTCTGCGCACGCGCGGATGTTTGGGCAACAAATGGGCAACGGATACAACATCAAAATCGGTGCCCTAAGAATAAGAGGCTGGCCGTGTCCTATCGTGCACTAGGAATACAGTTAGAGTACAGGTGTAGCATATTCGACCTTAAACGCTTATTTGTTTGTAGCTTGGAATATCGGCCGAAGAGTCGCGTTGCCCACCATAACACACGGAGGGAGGTGCAGAAGTGCGACTCTTGCAGTGGAAATTAAAAGCCATGTTTTCGCGACGTGTGACGTTATCTGTCGGGTGGGCCCATAACTTCTAGCAAAAAAAAAAAAAAAACTCGGACGGGAGGTTCCTATCCAAAATGTTGGGTTTATCATGTTAATTTAACTTATTGACAACTAATTGCTAGGTAACAGATATTTAAACTGTGCTAAAAACACTTAATGCTGTTTTTAGTTAAACAAAAAGCATGTTATATATATATATAAATTAGAAGGAGATGTAAAATTGCTAGTAAGTCCGACCACAAAATAAGTGGCTACCAAAATAAAGATTAATTTGGCCGGCTTGGTACATCCAATACATACATTGTTTACGTGATAATAACTTATGCATCAATATAGGTATGCTAGTAATATATTATGAATTATACTATATATCGGGTGGGCCCAAAACTACTTAAAAGACGCGTGTTACTTAGTACATGTGATATAAGTGAAACTTCTTTGGCAATTAAAACCTCGACTCGTAAGTACCTATATCGTGAGGGGTAAAACGAAAGAGAGCGAGAGACAGATAAAGAGAGATAAAGAGAGATATAATAAAGTTTTATAATAATGATTATTTAACAATAAATATTATTCACTGTTGAAATACTCACACAATAAAGAAAAAATTGTGCATGCTACTGTTTCTTCAAACAATTCTGCCATTTGGAAAACGCCAAATTATTAACAAAATGTTACATTCATAACAGGTAGTGCTATCTATGCAGGAAATGTACGGATTGTCTCAACAGCGCTCTCTACGCTGCTGGTTGAACAATGATGAACGCAAGCGCGCTGGTAATAAATATAAAATTCAAGGCATTCACAGATGACTGTTTGTGATACCTAAATTTCCAGAAACATGCGCATGCAAGCACTCTCTTTCTTATTTTTTCGTTCATCTACTTATCTCAGTTATATTGTTTTTGGACGGGGGACAAATCGTACAAAAAGGAGAAAGAAAAAGAGCCCAGAAACGTATATAGCATAGTGCTCTCGTTATATATGTTTGGCCAAGTACCTATTCTCTGTACTTTTTTCGTGTCAGAATGTTTCAC
Source organism: Bacillus rossius redtenbacheri (assembly GCF_032445375.1). NCBI lineage: Eukaryota > Metazoa > Arthropoda > Insecta > Phasmatodea > Bacillidae > Bacillus > Bacillus rossius. The sequence goes on from NC_086336.1 coordinate 31,564,656, forward strand.
ATGTTTCGCGAAAACATTGCATTATTAATTTTTTTTTTACAGAATTTATGTGTGGCCAGTGCATCTGTATGATGTTGCCACTTGGGCATATATCTCGAGTACCTGCTGCCACTCAGTAACTTCCATCGTTAACGCCGGACTACGTATGATTCTCGGATATCCGTTGCGGAGACATTTCACGTCGCTGTCAAGATTTTCCACATTTCCTTCCATAATCATAACCCTCTGGTTGCAATGCTCGCTGAATACAAAATTTATAAGGACAAACCTCAACCTCGTATTAAGTACTCTCTGAAATGCCATCCTCTTTAACAGCACTAACAGTCATTTATGCCCCCAATGAATCACTCGAAGAGCTTGTTTTGTTTTGTAATAGTGTTGGTATTGATATTGCGTATATCGTGTTTAATTTTAAACACAGTGCTCATGTCTATATTTATATTTTTTTTATCACAGATAACATTCTTTAAAGAGACGAACAATTTGTTCCCAGTACTTACGTTCTTTTCGAATTATCATATAAAGAATGATTCGCACTGAACTAATTAGCTAGTTTCGGTGTTATATTTGGGCTGTCGGAATTATATATATAATTATAATGTAAATACTTCTATGCTGTATATATTTATGCTAAAGTTTTTTGAATGTTTTTTTTTACCCTAAACAACATGAAAGATTTGTGCTTGGAAAAGCGTTGTACGGGTGGGATGCGCATTTAAAAAGGTATTTAACCTGAGTATTGTCCTATGTGTGAATAAATGATCTGAATCTGAATCAGTGTCATTGAAAGACGCGGCCAAAGAAGCTCCGGTGTCAGTCTCGGCAGTTGGTGTGTAAGTCTCGGCAGTTGGAGTGTAAGTCTCGGCTGTTGGAGGATAAGTCTCGGCAGTTGGAGTGTCAGTCTCGGCAGTCGGAGTGTCAGTCTCGGCAGTCGGAGTGTCAGTCTCGGCAGTCGGAGTGTCAGTCTCGGCAGTCGGAGTGTCAGTCTCGGCAGTTTGAGTGTGAGTCTCGGCAGTTTGAGTGTGAGTCCCGGCAGTTGGAGTGTCAGTCTCGACAGTTGGAGTGTCAGTCTCGGCAGTTGGAGTGTCAGTCTCGGCAGTCGGAGTGTCAGTCTCGGCAGTTTGAGTGTGAGTCCCGGCAGTTGGAGTGTCAGTCTCGGCAGTTGGAGTGTCAGTCTCGGCAGTTGGAGTGTCAGTCTCGGCAGTCGGAGTGTCAGTCTCGGCAGTCGGAGTGTCAGTCTCGGCAGTCGGAGTGTCAGTCTCGGCAGTCGGAGTGTCAGTCTCGGCAGTTTGAGTTTGAGTCTCGGCAGTTTGAGTGTGAGTCCCGGCAGTTGGAGTGTCAGTCTCGGCAGTTGGAGTGTCAGTCTCGGCAGTTGGAGTGTCAGTCTCGGCAGTCGGAGTGTCAGTCTCGGCAGTCGGAGTGTCAGTCTCGGCAGTCGGAGTGTCAGTCTCGGCAGTTTGAGTGTGAGTCTCGGCAGTTTGAGTGTGAGTCCCGGCAGTTGGAGTGTCAGTCTCGGCAGTTGGAGTGTCAGTCTCGGCAGTTGGAGTGTCAGTCTCGGCAGTTGGAGTGTCAGTCTCGGCAGTTGGAGTGTCAGTCTCGGCAGTCGGAGTGTCAGTCTCGGCAGTTTGAGTGTGAGTCTCGGCAGTTTGAGTGTGAGTCCCGGCAGTTGGAGTGTCAGTCTCGGCAGTTGGAGTGTCAGTCTCGGCAGTTGGAGTGGGAGTCTCGGCAGTTGGAATGTAAGTCTCGGCAGATGGAGTGTAAGTCTCGGCAGTTGGAGTGTCAGTCTCGGCAGTTGGAGTGTCAGTCTCGGCAGTTGGATTGTCAGTCTCGGCAGTTGGAGTGTAAGTCTCGGCAGTGGGAGTCTTAAGTCTCGGCAGTTGGAGTGTCAGTCTCGGCAGTTGGAGTGTCAGTCTCGGCAGTTGGAGTGTCAGTCTCGGCAGTTGGAGTGTCAGTCTCGGCAGTTGGAGTGTCAGTCTCGGCAGTTGGAGTGTCAGTCTCGGCAGTTGGAGTGTAAGTCTCGGCAGTTGGAGTGTAAGTCTCGGCAGTGGGAGTCTTAAGTCTCGGCAGTTGGAGTGTAAGTCTCGGCAGTTGGAGTGTCAGTCTCGGCAGTTGTAGTGTAAGTCTCGGCAGTGGGAGTCTTAAGTCTCGGCAGTTGGAGTGTCAGTCTCGGCAGTTGGAGTGTCAGTCTCGGCAGTTGGAGTGTAAGTCTCGGCAGTTGGAGTGTCAGTCTCGGCAGTTGGAGTGTCAGTCTCGGCAGTTGGAGTGTCAGTCTCGGCAGTTGGAGTGTAAGTCTCGGCAGTGGGAGTCTTAAGTCTCGGCAGTTGGAGTGTCAGTCTCGGCAGTTGGAGTGTCAGTCTCGGCAGTTGTAGTGTAAGTCTCGGCAGTGGGAGTCTTAAGTCTCGGCAGTTGGAGTGTCAGTCTCGGCAGTTGGAGTGTCAGTCTCGGCAGTGGGAGTGTGAGTCTCGGCAGTTGGAGTGTCAGTCTCGGCAGTTGGAGTGTCAGTCTCGGCAGTTGGAGTGTCAGTCTCGGCAGTTGGAGTGTCAGTCTCGGCAGTTGGAGTGTCAGTCTCGGCAGTTGGAGTGTAAGTCTCGGCAGTGGGAGTGTGAGTCTCAGCAGTTGGAGTGTGAGTCTCGGCAGCTGGAGGCGCACCTCCGGAGGCGGGCTGGAACTGGTAGGCGGCCTTGAAGCCGCGGCCGGGCTGCTGCGAGTTGGCCACGAACAGCACGTGCAGGTGTTGCCCCGTGGACAGCACCTCCACGCCGGCCGCCTCGTTGCAGAGGAAGGCCACGACCCGCCGCCGGCCGTCGTCCTCCGCCTCCTCCTCCTCGTCCCGCCCGGCGAACACCTTGATGACGTCGGCGCTGTTCAGGCAGCTGCGAACAGCGCGTCACCATGGCGAGTCCTTAAGTACTCGCCGCAACCTCGGCGACAAGACAAAGTCGCGTGTTCCCGTGTCGCAAATACACTTGTGTCACGAAACTCTGGCAAGAAACCGACGCAGAATTCCTTTAAAATAATCCCCGGCGTGATAAATATATACACTACATTTCTTGAAGCGAATCACCAGAATCCGCTAGAATTTCGCTGCTGATGCATCTACGTCGACTATTGAATATCGAATCATTTGATTAGCAAATAGAAAATTTATACTCTACGTATGATGAAACGGCTCCGATAAGAGCGAAAAAGACTTGAAAAAATAATAAACACCGGCTTTTGACCTGATTTTCGAAAAATGTTTTATTAAAATACTGCCTATATTGTTAAAAAAATCATTAAAAAATTAATACTATAATGGTTCCCTTTATTTAGCGCCATCCTCCATAGATGGCAGCACCGTTGTTTACACATTTCCATTCCATTCATAAAATTATTCCAATCAAATTCCGTATCAAGAGAGCTAAGATGTTACAGTGGAAAATATATAATAAGAAATTGAAGCAACTTAAAATATTTTTATCTGCAGATAAATTATATTTGTCATGAAAAACACCATGCAAAATGTTAAGATCTTGACGAGTTATTAAATAAATATATTAACAACAGCAAACGTAAACATTTCATCAGTTTTGAATCTTTAAACACATAATTACAGTCAGGTGTGGTATTTCCGATTAGTGTGTGCTTACTACATTACAACAGCTGTCGTGGCTGTTTTATGATAATCTATTTCGAATCTCGAGGTTAAATCCCTTCGAAGAGGTGTATTGTACCAGACGTTTCTCTCTGCATTGCAGGAGGCATCTTCAAGGTAGAGAACTCAACTGTCTCCCATATCAGTTGATTTCTTAACCATGAATATGCCTGCTGCCATATATGTACATTGATCCGGGAAGGGGGGGGGGGCAGAGGGAATTAAGAAACTTCTCACTGACAGGACCTTCCTGCGCTCGCAAAATCGTGACTGTGAAACGGGGTTGATAACATAAACGTCAGAACTGTGCCTTATGGAAAACTTTCTGTATATTTTTACGTTTGCTGTTTATTGCATGCAAATAAGTCAAAATGTGGGAAGTATACAACATGCAAGCATCCTATTCTGAGACGACTTGTGTTGGTCCCTTGTGAATCCTACAGATTTGCGCCCCTGCCAGAAACTTCTTTTGCAACACAGCTCTTCTAAATGGCTCAACCTCAAGTACAGGGTGTCCACAAAAGAACGCCCCATAACAGTTTAATTTAGACTATCTACACAAATCGTACATCCAGTTGAAGGTAAACTAACATAGTTTTTCTTACGAATAATCAATATGTGCACCTTTAGCTATGCGGCACACTCAACCAACCTAAAGTCCAATTCATTCTATACTTTGGATAACATGTTTGGAGTAATGGAAGCAATAGCCTCTTCAATTCTGTGTCTCAACTCTGAAAAATCATTAGTTAGCGACGGAAGTGGACACGATCTTTTATAAAGCCCCAAAGGAAAAAAAAATACATTGCGTTGTGTCATGTGAACGTGGAAGCCAGCGAAAAAGAGCTCCGTCGTCTCGACCATTACGACCAATCAGGGAATTAGAAGTTCAACCACTCTCGTACAAAGAGATTGTTATGGGGAGGGCTGAAATTACAGATTCACTCTTAGTTAATAGCGTGACACAAAAAACCTTTTTCCGCTCAGGAGGAGTCGCCATGCGTAGGTGGCGCTGCAAACGTTAAAACAGCAAAGCAATACTCACTCGTGCATGCGGTTATGAAAAACTTTTTGAGTTACCATTTAATTGTGACCTTGAATCAAAACTCTACAACGCTTACAGTCGATACTATTAAATTTTATAACCGGGGCATTATTTTACGGGCATACTATAGTGTAGAGTAGAAGTGTGGCAGGGCAGAACACTCGCATCCAGAGCGCCCGGGTGGGGATCTCGGTCCGGAAGTCCCTCCAGCCAATGCTGCTATGGTCGATTCCTTCCCCAATCCGCGGTGGTCGCCTCTCACCTAGTCGACCCGTGGCTCGAATCCCGGCGGGGTGGAATCACCAGCTTCTCTGAAAGTTGGAAACGTAGCGGACATTGCTATGAGCCGGCTGAAGCTCCAATTTAATATAATTCCTTGAACATACGGTATTGCAGTTTTGCGATGTTTCTCATGGAATAAATACAAGAACTCAAATGAAGAAATAAAAAGGAAAACATAAACACACAGAAAAACCTGCCTAAATCAGATACGTCAAACAGATAAACCCAACAATATGCCTAAACAGGTATATTATGGACAACACATCGACGACAGCAGAAGATCACACTCATACAGAAAAATATCAAACAGCACAAGAATTCCGTGAAATGAATTTAGTCATGAAAAAAATTTTACAACGACGAAACATTTTGAACAAAAACAGTATATGCAGGCAGACAATAAAACCTGGACAACGCAGCAAATATATAAACACAACGATGAAGATAAACAGATATTATGGACAACTCAACGACGACAACACCGACGAACACAGTAGGTTTCATATGGCAAAACAGTTGCGACGTTTTTTGGGAAAAGTTAAATCTTCTCGGGATACTCCCGTCTATCAACCCTCATTCCGACAATGATTAAATTATGATCTCACTTACACTTTTCGATCGTCTCTAATGCCCTCGATATCAACGAGACGATTTAATAATTCATCCATTATATTATTAATTCCCTCATTCTTCATTTCTGTCCACAATTTCCCAAACGACTTGAATGTCAACGAAACGTCAAAACACAAATGTACCAGTAGCGTGCTCAAGGAACTGGTAAGGGCTCGGGCCTAAATTACGAGGCGACGTCTTCCTCCACAGTGCAGATGGTCGTAGCGTCAAATTTGGCACGATATGGTATTCTGGATAATTCATGCGGATGTGTGTGTGTGTGTCGCTTGCGATTGTGCGATTAGGTACGCCACCTTCCGATTAGCCTAATGGCATAAAAGCGTGAGCTTTAAATAGCCCAAGGAAGTAATAACAATTGTTAACTATAAAATTTCGAAGATCATAACTGCAAATATATTGTAGCTACTTGTTTTTGCTTATTAAATATACCACATATTACGTATTTCTGCTGAATGTCCGTATTTCGTTGTTCTGGGAAGCTCTAATGTAACTTGCAATTTAGTGCACGTATTGATAACGATAGTTAGTGAATAAATTATGTGAGATATTGGGCAGAAAAAAAACGTGTGCGCAACGTGTTCGTACCCAGCTGTCGCTTTAAAACGTTTTCGGTTGGTGGCGCGTGGGATCGAGAAGACCCTGGGATGAAGCTATACCTCTTGAACTTCACGCGCGAAGAATCGGAAAGTTCCGGAGGATAAATCCGTAGGTCGTTTACTGAACCTTCTTCCTTCCCCTACCCCTAAAACTTCAGAACAAGCGTCTCTCTCTCTCCTCCCTCCACCTTGTTACGTACTACTTGTTCTGAAACTTTCCCACCAAAATCGCAAGCTCCCCCTTTTTTTTTTTCTGTCGCGGAAGAGGGCTTGGCAGTGGGATCAGCAGGAAGCGGCAGGGTTGCGAGATTGTCGGCAGAAAATAACGGAAAAGAAAAGCTCTTATCCCTACGGGAATCGATCAGATAAGGAATGGAACCAGGCAAATACCTTTACATTCACTGTTTTTAAGGCCGAGGTCCAAAGTTTAAGACACTCATTATTATTATTGTTATTGTTATTATTGTGTCTCAACAGGGAATAAATATCCGTCCGAAATTGTGCAAATAAGCTTTAAACTTACTTATTACCAAAATGACAAAATCTCTTTCAAAATAATTTAAAAATATTGTATATTAAAAGTTTTAAAACCATTTTTCTTTGCCTCAAGGGACCTACATAACTGTTATTTTACATACAAGGAGGCTGAATGAAGCTGTAGCAAAATACCGTCTTACATACATAAAATTTCTTTTTTATATTAACTTTTTAATGTCCAATTGACGTAGCGAATCAAAATAAGTCGATTCCGTCGTTCACTACTTAATATCAGACACGAATAATGGTATATGGTCAACATATCAATGTTTATCCAACATTATTTTATATTTATTACGTATTTCGAATTATTCTTGAAATGGGAAATATTGACTTCAAACATGATTATAGACACACACCATTTCTAGTGTAACTGTAGGTCTTTTCATAGAAAATCCTATAGAACGGACAACAAATTTTCAATACCAGTACACATGGAAAATCAGTGAAAAACAGCTGATGTAAAATATTAAATGCATAGATGCCACAGATAATAACTTGAAAATAAAATGTAAATATCAGCACAGACGGGCTGGTAAAGACGCGTCAGTGTGCTGTCTAGACATTTATTACAGTGTGTCCATTAAATTATTTCCCAGTTTCAATGGTACATTATAATCGTTGAATTTAGACATTTTACAACAAATCATACATCAAATTGAAGGTAAACTAACATAGATTTTTACAAATGTTCAAATGTGAACCTTTAGTAATGCGGCACACATTCCGCCAATTCCGTCCAATTCTTCGCACACTTTGGTTAACACGTTCGGAGTAATGGAAGCAATAAATACCCTCTTCAATACTGTGCCCAGCTCTGGAAAATCACAAGGTAGCGACGAAATGTAGACACGATCTTTTATAAAGCCTCAAAGCAAAATAAAATCGCATGGCGTTACGTCAGGTGAACGTGGAGGCCAGCGAAAAAGAACTCTGTCGTCTCGACAATTACGACCAATCCAACGGTCAGGGGCTTCGACGTTCAGCCACTCTCGTACAAAGAGATTCCAATGGAAAAGGGCTCCACTATGTTGCCAAATAAAGTTTACAGGTTCACCCTATACTAATTGGGGAAAGAGCCAGTCTTTCGCGCTGCACGCGAGAAAACAGAGCAGTATTCGCGCATACGCTTATCTAAATATATTAGTTACTCTTTAACTGTGACCTAGAACCAAAACTCTACAATGCTTGAAGTTCATACTATTAAATTTTATAACTGGAACATTCTTTTTGGACATACAAGTGTAACGTAAAAAAAATTGTGAAATTCAAAGTAAATTAAAATCCAGGGTATGGAGGCGGGGTTCAAATAAGTTTTCATCATGCCCAGAAGTTTGAAGGAAGGGCATAACTAACCCGGTCACAGGGGGCACAGACAGCCCCATGAATGCAGGTGGGGCTAATGCCCGTACACGGTGGGCGTCGGAGGAGAGGGGGTTGTTTGCTGGGGAAACAGAAGGGGAGAGAGAAAATAAAAATTATCTGCGGCACGGCGCGCGGCAAAAACGAGGAAAGTTTCGGTTGGCCGACGCGCTGGGGTGGCGCTAAATCAGAAGCACGAAAAGGCGGTGAGGTCAGAGGTAGGCTTCTCTGGCGCAGAGGGTGGTTCCCCGAAGGAATCAGCGACCGTGCTGCGTCGTGTTCGGGTGTCGCGTTAGGGGCAACTCATTTAGACCTGCGGACACTCGCAAGGTGGAGGAGGAAAAATACAAGTTAGTAATGTAAGGCTCTTATTTTACAACACACGACTATTCCCAGAAGCGAGTAAGGCGCTCGCCTGTTTTACATCGCAAAGGATAATTTTGATGTTTAAACATCTCAGCTCTCGGTATTCTGTGAGTGGAACGGGGAAGTTGCATGGAACGGAAATGTGAAACCACAGTGCTGCCACCTGAGGCGAATGGCTCGAACCGAAGTTCACGAAGTAAAGAGGAAACGTTATAGTATCAACTGTTTGGTGAATTGAAACAAGATGGGAGAGTTCTAATTACATTCCTCGTCTGAAATCATGCCCAAAGCCGGGGTTTCGTTTATATTTTTCCCAAGTATTTTTCGCTTTTATCATAGTCGTTTCATTACATAGTTCAAATTTTCGCTCTGCAAATTGAATTATTCGATACTCAACATAGCTGGTCCGACAGCGAATTATAAAGGTGGTTGTAGAAACTATGTGAGAAATCGCGTCAAGACATGTAGTTGAAAACACAATTTTCGTATATTTATCACGCTCTGCATTATTTTAAATAAATGTCATAAGATTTGGTGTCCAAGTTTCGTATTGTAAGTATATTTGCAACATGAGAACACACGAATTTTTTTCGTTACAGAGGTTATTTTGTAATGTTAATACACTTGCAATATAAGTTATCAACCTATAAATGTTTATGGATGACTCCCGATTTACAAACAAATATACGGGATGATTCTGAATACAAATCGAAAAACTTCGCTGCAGTTTCATCACGGAACAAAAAAATACGTTAAAACCATATATACTTCTTCTCTAATGTGCTCCACAAAGTATAGATTTGCTTTTGAAGCTGGAAATGAAACTATTTTATTGAAAATAGTAAAGAAAGAATTTTAAAAAACCACACTAAGCATCTGCATAGTGTTCAGTTAAAAATGTTTTTACAACCACCTTAAGACTCGTCGCTGTAGTAAAATCATTTAATTTAAATAATTTGGGATGGATACAAATAAAAACGTATGGGGGAAAATGTAGAATAATAACGAAATTAATAAAAAATACGATGTTCATACTTAACTTTTTAATTTTTCCCCCTTTTATTGTTTCTATTTCTGGAGATGATTCTTCTGCATTAGTACACAAAGACTGAACTATGAAGTTACATAACAACAAAATATAAGTTTTTTTAATCTTAAAACATTCAAAGAGACTAGTTTCCCTGAAAATAATAATAAAAAAATATTAAAAAAGGTCTGGGAATAAATTAATGACAAAACTTTCACTATATATTGTATGAAATATATGTTTCATCACTCAAACCAAGAATTATAGTAAAGAAAACAAAAGAGAAATAGCTTGCTTAGCTGTAGAAATAAGAAAATCAAAGCAAAGAGTACAGAGTGGCGTACATGTAAGGAAAGAAAAAAATACAGGCTTTAATGAAACGTACAACATAATTCCTGTTGCAAAATGTTTTAGAATGTTGGTATATGTGTGTGTGTGTGTTAGAGGGAGCGACGCGACTCAAATCATAGCCAAGCTAAACCTTGGCTTCACACCTATGTGGATTAACTGCATGTTCATGTCATCTTCTTTCTTCTTCTTTCTTCTTATACATAGAAATGAATGTCTGTGTGTTCGTCTTCTATGCGTTCTTGCATCGTTCATCTAATTGAGTGGACTTGACCTTCGAAACAAGGGTAAGAACAAAACCTTAAAAAGCATAATTTAATTATTCTTGGTGAAATTTCACCATTCCATCGTCGTAGTACAGACTAACCCCGAAAGAATGCGGGCTATTAAATGTAGTTCACTCGGCACGAGACAGAGTGTGCGCGTTGCATGCAATCGGCGAGCTATCAATATCGATATTTGACTATGCGAGCGCACTCTATTCAGTAATTAACTTAACCAAATATGAATGCGCTGCACATAAGGACTGTAAGATTGAAAACGTCCTTGAAAGAAACTTTACACATCGCCAGCTTCGTATTTCTGTTAATTAAAAAAGGAACCGGTAATATCCTAACCGATAATGGTTTTCAACTTTAAAATACATCGTTTTACGCGGGGAAAAAATAACGTATATTTTATTATTTGCGGGAATGAAACATTTTACCGTATTGGACGGGAAAACACAGTAAAGGTGATTATCGTACTATCCCATTATAACTACCAAATTGTGAGCTGTGCTTACGCATGTCTCGCCTGTCCGCCGGCTGCTACGTGTCTGCTCACGTCTCCTCACTGTTCGCCGGCTGCTACGTGACTGCGCTCTCTGTGTCTGTGGTGACTTCCTTCTCACCTCCCCTGCCCCTCCTTGCCTCCCCTCCGCTGGTGTGTGCTCGGTCAAGCCAGTTCAGTCTGGAAGGTTCGGGCTAGTTCCCCTCTTCCTTCCCCTCTCCCCTGTGTGCTTACTCCGCCCCTAGTTAACTAGTATATAAACCCGCTATTAGCGGTGTCGCTACCTGCAGTCTGCCTTGACGTTTGGTGTGTGCACTTGTGCACTTGGTGACGTCGAAGCCGTGGTCATGGGCGTGAGTAACTTGGAACTTTAACGAAGTTTGTTTGTTTATTGTGTTTGTAGTGGCTTGTTAAACTAGAGTTGTGTTTGTCATTTTTCCTTTTCTTTCGTTGGCCACGTTCTAAGTCCTCGTTCATTATCAGTTGTTCTCTCTTCGCCCATGACCATATGGCTCGCTCGCCGTCAATATTTATAGTGTGTTGTCATTTTGTTTCAAATCTTTGCGTAGCTGGTTTGACTGCAGGTCACTGGGAAATATTATAAACACCTGGTTAAAGTAGGCTGTTATAGTTATAGGTTTCTAATATCGTTTACCGATTGCGTCACCACCTGACCTTTTTTCTGTATTGTGTAAAGTATAACAAGTTGTATAGTATACCACTTATGTATTATCTTTTAATTCTTTGTTATGCTTGAAACATCGGTTCATATATTTGTTATGTTTGAGGTTGTTACTAACGAGAATAAAAAATTAGTCTTGCATTGATCTTGGGCTCTTCTGTAGATGGTGCGCCGATTTTTCCCCTACACCTCCTGCTTTCTTAAGAAACTTGTTTTTTTTTTTTTACGATCTTTTTCTTTAAATCATCCTTGGCTGGTTCAGCTTGAAGGATGCTGTGACGTTTTGAACTTACCTCGCGCACAGTATAGTTCAAGCTGCGCCACTCTGCTCCTTAAGAGCAATTATAGCGGAGGTGTAAGGATTTAGGATCAGGATTTTTTTTTTTTTTGGAGGTGTGCGCACTCGGGAGACATGGCAACTTCTGCGGCCCCTGTAGGTTGGTTATATACTTTAAAACGTAGTGATCTTATTGATTATTTTAATGAAAATGAAATAGAGTTTGATGAGTCCGAAACAGTGAAAGAATTTAGAGTTAAAATAATAAATCATTTAAGGGCCAATATAGACACTCCCGCAGCTCCTTCTTCCACCTCTACCGAGACTCATGCTCCCTCTAGCCTAGATCAAAAGTGTTTCCTTAATGCTTTAAAGGGATTGCCTAGGTTAGAAGGTAGTTCCCCACAACTGGTTCTGTCTCAGCTTCATGAAGCGGCTAGAGTACACAAGTTAAAGTTAGTAGGTGAGTCAGATTTCTTGAAGGCATATTTGGGGAAATGCGGTGATGCCTTCTTACCTTTACTCACGGAAGCGATTACATCTCGGCTTACTTTTAGCGCCTTTAACGCTAGTGTGGTTTCCCTTGTTTGTCCTCCGCGCATTTTAGAAGCATGTAAACAGGAACTAGTCTACAGGTTTCAAAGACCACAAGAGAGTCTTTCCGATTTTATCAATTCAGTGTCCAGCTATGCCGAGGCTTTAGAGCTAAAATTAACAGAAGCACAATTAGTTCAGGTCATCCTTAACAATATTTCACCATTGATTTTACAGCATAGTGTCATGTTAACCGTTCCTACAAATATGTTGGAGTTGCGTCGTTGGAGCAACGAAGTAGACAACAAAATTGTAGCTATGAATAATTATGTAAAACAATTTCCTTCAGTATGTTCTACTCCTTCACCAGCCTCTCCAGGTCCCTCCACCTTTCCAATTGGGCGTCAGTCATCGCGGGGCAGGTTGACTCAGGTCAATGTGGTTAGTACTTGTTCATCGGATGGGGTAACTCAACCAGGGATCACGACAGTTAATTCGAGGCCTTTAGAGGCAGCCACCCGAGATTCATCGGTTAGATGCGCCAATTGCAGTCGGTATGGACATATGGCATCATGTTGTACTGAGCCGCTCAGGGACAGCTCTTCTCGAACCTGCTTTCGGTGTTAGAAAGCGGGGCACTATAGGTATCAGTGTCCGGGAAACTTATTGGGGTACCCCGTGAGAGTGGTCGGCGTACCTATCCTTCTTATAACAAGAAAGCCACTTCTGATTCACGTTTGTTCTTTGTGCCTATCTCTCTGTGTGGTAAAAGCGTTTCGGCTCTTGTTGACTCAGGTTCCACCAATAGTTTGGTTAGTGAGTCATTTTTAGGGCAGTTAAGTAGCTCTAACCCAGGTTTGAAAAGTCACATTCAACATGAGGCTGAGATTAAAATCTGTGTAGCTAACAATTCCATTATCACCTCCAATTCCATGGTTGTTTTACACTTCAAGATAGATCGACTGTCGTGGGACTGGCAGTTCCTTGTAGTTCCTGATTTGTCCTACCCCTTCATCTTAGGATTAGACTTTTTAGGGCACTCACAGGCAGTCATAGATTTCTCACATCACAAACTTAGATTTGGATTTGAACCTAATTTAACATTGAAATTAGAATCAGGTGATCGTAGTGCGTTTAAGCTTCTGGTTTCGGATGATGTCAGTGATGAGGATCATAAAATGAAGGCCCTAGTAGCCGAGTTTCCGGAAGTCTTTATGACTCGCATAGGGAGATGTAATGTTGTACCCTACAAATTTCAGTTGAAAGACAACATACCTGTGCGTTCCAAATTTTTTAGGCCCAACCCTCATCTACAGCTTAAAATGAGAGAGATTCTGGATAAGCTTCTTCGAGCAGATGTAACCTCCCCCTCTGTTTCTAATTATAGTACGCCCACCTTTCTGGTAGCCAAAAAGAATGGTTTTGATTACCGCCTTGTACATAACTTTATTCCTTTAAACAAGAAAATAATTATGGACAATTTTGGATTACCTACTGTGGAGATGGCTTTGCAGCAGTTAGGCAAAAGTCGCATTTTTTCAGTTATCGATTTAAATGCCAGTTTTCACCAGTGTCAAATTGATCCTACCTGTAGAGGTTTTACTGCCTTTTCCACCCCTTGGGGGCAATTTCAATATAACCGGATTCCCATGGGAGCTTCCTTTGGAAGTCAAGCCTTAAGCCGTGTTCTGGATCATGTGTTGAATGATATCAAATTTAAGTATGCTTTCAATTATTTAGACGATATCATAGTTTATAGTGACAATTTTGATGATCATCTAGTTCATCTACGAGAAGTCTGCACTCGTTTAAAGCATGCAGGCTTGACTGCAAACCCCGACAAGATTACCCTGGGAAAGAAATCAGTTAAATTCCTAGGATTTGTGGTTTCCGATGGCCGTTTGCTCATGGACCCCGACAAGGTAGCCCCAATAGTCAATTTTCCTCGCCCTAAGAACGTAAAGGGAGTACAGAGTTTTTTTAGGTTTGTTAGGCTACTATGCCCGTTTCATTCCTAATCTTGCCCAAGTCTCAGCCCCACTGAATAAACTACGTAAAAAGAACGCACCTTTTGAATGGAATTCTGAACAGGAAAAATCTTTCAATACGTTAAAAAACTGTTTAGCTTCTGCACCTATTCTGGTTCTGCCTAATTTTGACTTGAGGTTTTCATTGTACGTGGACGCTTCCTCACTCGCGCTAGGAGCCGTTTTAGGCCATCACATCAACGATACCTTCCATCCCATTGCCTACGCCAGCCGCACGCTCTCAGACAGTGAGAGAAAGCTGGGTGTGTACGAGAAAGAAGCGTTGGCTTGTGTATTTGGAGTTGAGAAATTCCAGTCATATCTAGAGGGCTCAGAATTCGACCTTTTTACCGACAATCAGGCCCTGAGTTGGTTATTTAATCATCCTAACCAGCTAGGAAAACTAGGCAGATGGATCCTTCGTTTGTCTCGTTTCAGGTTTAAAATTCACCATGTACGAGGGACGGATAACATCATAGCCGACTCCCTCTCGCGCATGTTTGATCCAGATAAGTTCTGCGTCATTCCATCTCCTGACGTCGCTGAGACTAATGTTTGTCGTGTATTTCCTCAGTCCTATCTTAATATTAAAGAGGAACAAGCATCCGATGATGAGTGTCCGAGTCTGAAACAGCAGATAGAATCAGGAAGCAGGATTCCCTACCTGATTGAACAGGGTCTTCTTTACTACACCGGTAAAACAGGACGTGCTAGAAAGGTTTTTGTTCCGGTCTCGTTACGACCATTGGTACTTCGTTACTATCACGATGCCTTTTTGGGTAGCCATTTGGGTATGGAAAAGACCTTCAAGAAGATCGCCAACAGTGTTGCTTGGCCTAGCTTACGAGAGGATGTGCGTCAGAATGTTAGGCGTTGTCATGAGTGTCAGGTTTCCAAACCACCTCAAAATAGTAAATTAGGATTATATGATGCTGATCCACCCGTCGCTCCTTGGCATACGGTGCATGTAGATATATTTGGACCTTTGGTACGTTCTAAATTAGGAAACACTTGTTTGCTTGTTGTGGTGGATATATTTTCTAAATTTATTTTTTTGCTTCCCTTGCGTAATTTCAAAGCCTCCTCTATAACCTTAGCATTGCGACGTCAAATTTGGAAGTTTTTTGGTGCACCCTCAGTGATTGTTTCAGATAACGCCACTTATTTTAGATCTTCTGAGTGGAGTGAGATGTGCCTTGAGTGGGCCATCAAACCTGTCTTCAGCAGTGCTTACTTTCCTCATTCCTCCACAGGTTTCTCACCTTCCGTCCCCTTTTTGTGACGAGAGCTCACCCATCCCCTGTTAAGTATTTGGGGTTTACTCTCCATTGACAGTCCATTGGAACAGGATGCCATGGAGAAAGTGTTAGATTCAGTAGCATGTAATCTTCAGAAAGCTAGAGAATCTGTTTGCGACAGGTATAACAGTGGTAGGTTAGATCCCCCCTTTACCACTGGAGATATCGTTCTGGCCAGGAATTTTTCTCTCCCTTCTAAAGTTAATCAAGTAGGATCCAAATTTATTCCGCCCTACATAGGACCTTACGTCATTTCGCGTTTTTTGGGGAAGAACACAGTACTTTTGTCGCAGCAAGGCCGTAGGGGTAAGCAGAGAAAATGTCATGTCTCACATTTGAAGCTTTACCATGCGTAACTTTAATAATCTGAAGATAATATATTGTGCATTACTTATACTTATTTGACTTGTGAGTAGATCTTTATCTTCATTTTTATTGTAAGGTTGTAATATGCTCATGTTTTAAGTTAGTGTTTTGATATAGATAGGTGTTCATATGTCTGAGGGGTAAGCACTCCCGTTGTGTTCTCCCTCCTCACATCCCTCTTCGAGTTTGTTGCAGCACTTCTTCTTTCGCTGGGCCCGCCTTGGAAGGCACTGCAGTTGGGATAGTGTCTTGGCAGCCGAAGCTACTTGGCTCCCTTCATGTGCCTGGCGGGGTTCCGCTCTGGATGGAGCAGTGGAGATTCTGTTTGCTGCCGCAAGGACCGGACTGGTTCGCTGGTGGACGCATCACGACAGCCGGATATTCGCGGACCAGCTCAGACTCCTGCATCTTTTCGTCGAGTAACCTGGGTATTGCCATTTATTATTGACTGGTTAGTATTTGGCTGCTCCGATGCTCCTCGGCCCGTTATGTGACTACAAGAGGATATCATGTGTTGGTGCCGGACAGAGATGAGTGGAGTATGAATTGACTTCACACACAAGTATTGTTTAGTCAACTGGACTCTGGGAGTTGCAGAGTTCCTACCGGAAGGCGGAACCCCTGATGGATGGCTGAATTTCTACACATGGACTCTGGACCTGCTGGGTCATATCCTCGTCGGCTACTTCGGTGGATAGAAGTCCTACATCCGCCTAAAGTTCTTCGCCTGGAAGTCTTCGTTAGAGCGGGGGGTTTTGAGCTGTGCTTACGCATGTCTCGCCTGTCCGCCGGCTGCTACGTGTCTGCTCACATCTCCTCACTGTTCGCCGGCTGCTACGTGACTGCGCTCTCTGTGTCTGTGGTGACTTCCTTCTCACCTCCCCTGCCCCTCCTTGCCTCCCCTCCGCTGGTGTGTGCTCGGTCAAGCCAGTTCAGTCTGGAAGGTTCGGGCTAGTTCCCCTCTTCCTTCCCCTCTCCCCTGTGTGCTTACTCCGCCCCTAGTTAACTAGTATATAAACCCGCTATTAGCGGTGTCGCTACCTGCAGTCTGCCTTGACGTTTGGTGTGTGCACTTGTGCACTTGGTGACGTCGAAGCCGTGGTCATGGGCGTGAGTAACTTGGAACTTTAACGAAGTTTGTTTGTTTATTGTGTTTGTAGTGGCTTGTTAAACTAGAGTTGTGTTTGTCATTTTTCCTTTTCTTTCGTTGGCCACGTTCTAAGTCCTCGTTCATTATCAGTTGTTCTCTCTTCGCCCATGACCATATGGCTCGCTCGCCGTCAATATTTATAGTGTGTTGTCATTTTGTTTCAAATCTTTGCGTAGCTGGTTTGACTGCAGGTCACTGGGAAATATTATAAACACCTGGTTAAAGTAGGCTGTTATAGTTATAGGTTTCTAATATCGTTTACCGATTGCGTCACCACCTGACCTTTTTTCTGTATTGTGTAAAGTATAACAAGTTGTATAGTATACCACTTATGTATTATCTTTTAATTCTTTGTTATGCTTGAAACATCGGTTCATATATTTGTTATGTTTGAGGTTGTTACTAACGAGAATAAAAAATTAGTCTTGCATTGATCTTGGGCTCTTCTGTAGATGGTGCGCCGATTTTTCCCCTACACCTCCTGCTTTCTTAAGAAACTTGTTTTTTTTTTTTACGATCTTTTTCTTTAAATCATCCTTGGCTGGTTCAGCTTGAAGGATGCTGTGACGTTTTGAACTTACCTCGCGCACAGTATAGTTCAATTGCTTGACCGCAACTTTAAAATCGATTGCTGTTGCCTGGTGCTTAATCCTTTCATGTTTACTACCTACACAAAGGGCTCGGTATCTAACAGCGAGACCAAAAACTTCATAGGTTTTTTTAATCTCCAAATAAAAGTGAGCCAATATGTGAGTGCGACTATTATGCAATAAAAAATGGAAAATATCTCATGACGTTTCCTCTTTTCTATGGTCCGAATCATAGCAGAGCTAAGACTTGGCTTCACACGCTATGTGGAGTAACTGCATGTTCATGTCATCTTTATTCTTATATATAATAATTAATGTCTGTGTGTTCGTCTTCTATGCGTTCGCGCATTTGACCTTCGAAACACGGGGTAGGTCACTGTCTAAGTGAGATTCTGATAAAACCAATACTTAAAAAAGAATTTAATTACTCTAGATAAAATTTCTCCATTGCATTGATAACTCATCGTTTATCCGATCTCTATGAAATGTTGCATGCTTGACCTTTGAAACCACGACGGCATTAGTTTATGGAGTGGTTGTCTGTTTTGAAATTGAAGTCAACTGGTTAGCAATTAAGTAGCCAAACAAATTGTAGCTGTATAAAGGCTTATATGCCATACATTTGTTTAATAGCTTGAAAAGAAATCGCTAGGAAAAATGCCCCTATGTCATGAATACTGCTAAACAAACATAATACTAACACATCTGCAAGAAATTACGGTTTTAACTACATTATAAAGAAATATTGTTTTGCTATGCAGAAAAAAACGAAGGTTTGAGGTCGTTCTCATTTTGACTTCAAGTATTAACACGAAAAGATTGTATACATCACTTCCTTTACTTTTTAACTCTATGTTTAAAACACGAGGGAGGTCACTGTTTAGATGAGATTTCGATAAAACTAACCCATAAAGCAAAAATTAAGGTGGCGTGCAAGTAGTATCGGATAATTACCAGTAAGTATTTTATGCCAGTTCCTCTTTGCTATGGTACGAATAATAATTGTGGCATGCGAGTCAAGAGATAAATAGAGAGAAACAGAGAGATGAAGAGAGAATGATATATAGAGATAGAGTGATCGAAAGTTAGAGAGACAGAGAGTGATGAATTTGAGATAGAGAGGGATAAATATAGATAGAGAGAGTAATAAAGAAATATAGAGTGATAGAGAGTTATAAATATATATATAGATAAATATAGGGATAGAGAAAATTACAAAAAAATATTTTAATATGTATTGCAAATCCTGCCGGGAATTAGCTAGTTATTTATAATAGGAGGATTTGTATTTTTTATTTAAATTTTTTATTATTATTATTTTAGTTTTGTTATTTTATATTTTTATTATTCATAATTTTATTATTATATAATATTTTCTATACATTTTGAATAATTTAATTTTTATGTATTATTTGTATTAAATATATAATTTATATCTTATTAATATAAATATATAATTCATATTAATTATTTTAATATTTATTATTTTTTATTAAAATAAAAGAATGCTCAAATATATGAGAATAAAAGTTTGTGATTGTAAGAATTTATCCATTTAAATGCATCATGATATATTTTATTATTTAAAGTCGTGCAAATACAAACATGCAACTAAAATATTAATATAAATTAATGTTTTTAGGTGTATTACATATATAATAAGGCAAATTGGAGAGTGGCGAAGGATATGGTGGACTGATAAAAGGGTAGGGTGTTTAATTTGTCATTACAAATAAACGATTAAAATATTGCTATTAAAAATGTTTCGCATACTCATGCCTTGCCCAAGATAATAACACAGAACCTCTTCGAAACAAAGTCGGCGTATTGATATACTAATCATTGGAGGTCGGCTATAAAGCTATCTTATTTTTAATAAAAATTATTTGTTTTATTTATTCTCTCTGGGTGAATATAATAAATTATATTATTATACTCATATATTAAATATTTTGCCCGACTAATATGGTTCTAGCCAATAACCAATACAAATTATTTGAGTTTCCGTATTTGGGAAATGCTTACGAATTTACTTCAATGGGCACTGTTTTTTTCTTCGAAATATCGGTTCATAAAAATTCCATGAACAAAAATAATTTTTTGAAACTATAACACGACGTGGAAAACTGAACCTTAAAACATCCACACGACTCTCAATATTTTATTGGCATGGCTCGTTGCTTCAGCATCTGCCAGCGCGCGAGTCCCGCGATGTTTAATGCATCATTCTGCATATAGCCCACGGTCTTGGTCGTTACTCCCGACATTAATAAACCATCAAGCAAGCGTAAAGTGTCTATGAGAGTAAAAACCCCGTCGATAAACTCAACCCACTGGACTCATGTTTTTTTAAAGAAGGGCTTGAAGTGAATTTGTACTTAAACATTGATGCTACTCTAAGTGAACCTCTTTTTTATTATTTCGTTTTACACTAGTAGGCGGTAGCGAAGTAGAATGATATTTTTTTTTGTATTGGCATGTTACTAAAATAGTTAAATTAAAATCATATTTTGAAGAATTAATGGGCGTACTCAAAATAGATAATGGCTTGTGTTGTACGGGTGAGTAACTATCGCCAGATTATAAAATTGAAAAAAAAACCCCTTGCTCATGTCTAAATTTCACATAAAAATAAAATACGTTAACAAATGTAGTAGAATAAGTACAATTTGTAACTTATTTAAAACATATATTAACTAATTTTGCAAAGAAAAAATTGGACTCAATCGTACCAAAAACACAATAAAATACAAAGAGAGAGAAAGACAGAGAGAGAGAGAGAGAGAGAGAGAGAGAGAAAGCTAAAGCCGGAATGAATCAAGGAGGAACGTTTGAATATTCTGTGGTCATGAAATACGTGTTAATTATGGCGAGAATAATTTATTTTTAAATTCTGTTTAGTATGTGTGTATTGTTGGCCAATTAATTATTTGTGATAAGTTAATTAGCTTGATATGTACGCTTAAAAAATGAATAGTTTTTAATTTTTAAAGTAATACCTACTGTGTAGTTTTATTTTGTTCGAAAATTATAGTTTTGGTTCTTGTTTGTTTACCTTTTTAATATTATATTTATACTTTGTAATTTTTCTCTGTAAGAATTCACACCACCATTTAAGACCACAATTTTGCAAAAAAAAAAAAAAAACTATACATTTCCCCCATAGTTGAAGTGTCAGCTATTTTCTTAGTCTAGTCATATGTTTAAGTAATAATTTCTTAGGCTTTTCTATTTAATGTCTTTTATTTGTAAAAGTATTTTTTTTCCCTTTAAACCTGAGGTAAAGCTTAAGCGGTGTTCACGCCTCCACTGCCCCACATGTAAAACTAAGACAGATAAATATCAAATAAATAAATAAATAAATAAATAAATAAAAGTTTGACTGGAGCACTGACGTAATGCGTGGTCGAAGTGGGAAGGAGATAGCGAAACAGGAGCACTCCTAGAAAACGCGCCGAACTTACGGAAAACGCACACACACGGCAGGTTTGCCACTAGGTAGGGTAAGAAAAAAAATTAAATACGGGATCGACCACCTTGAAAAAACCTGGATCGCACTGGTGGGAGGCGAGAAGAGCAAGAGAGCAGGAAAGAGAGAGAGAGCGAGAGAAAGGAAGAGAAAGAAGAGGCCGAAGACATGCCTGTGACGGCGAGAGGTAATCCACCAGCGGCGCCAACCGCACAAGTGGCGATGATTCGGGGGCCGTCGAAAAGGTCGAGTGTTTGAGGGACGTAAGCTAGGAGCACGAGCGAACCAGTTTAGCCAACATCTCTCTCTCTCTCTCTCTCTCCATTATTTTTTTTCCACCGGCCTAAAGGGGAGGAAGATTGATGGACCTGCCGATGTCAGAAGGCGGTGTCGGAGGAAACTGACTTTTACCTCGACACTTCTCGGGGAAGCGACGGATAAAGGCCTCCGGCGCGTAGTACCTGGGGCGTGTTTACCGCTCGTCTTGAAACACGCTGGCTGCGGTGTGAAAGAAGAAAACTGATGCTATTCAGACTGATTTCTCAAAGTACCGCCACTCTCATTGCATATTCATTACATCTTTTGGAGCAAAATATTGTAACATTTTGTGTGTCAATATTTACAGACTGATTCTAATCATGAAAAAAACAAAAAAAAAAAAACAATCATGTAGAATACGTTCATAAAAGATTGTCTCAGTTTCAATTGTATATTATAACAGTTTAATTTAGACTATTTACAACAATTCACACATTAAATTGAAGGTAAAATAACGTAGGTTTTCTTACAAATGTTCAATATGTGCACCTTTTTTTATACGGTACACATCCAACCTAAAGTTCAATTCTCCCTACACTTTGGTTATCAAGTCGGGAGTAATTCTGTGCCTCAACTCTGGCAAATCACTAGGTAACGGCGGAACGTAGTCAAGATCTTTTATAAAGTCCCAAAGGAAAAAAAAAATCGCAAGGCGTTATTTCAGGTGAACGCGGAAGTAAGCGAAAAATAACTATGTCGTCTCGACTATCACGACCAATCCAACGGCCAGGGACTTCGACGTTCAGGAACTCTCGTACAAAGAGTTTCCAATGGGTAGGGGCTCCATTCTGTTACCTTATAAATTTAACAGGTTCACTCTCTATTAATCGCCATTTTGCGTAAGTGGCGCTGCAAGCGAGAAAACAACAAAGCAGTACTCGCACATGCGCTTATCTAAAACTGTTATTATTAATTGTGACCTTGAACAAAAACACTAAAATGCTTACAGTTGGTGCTAATAAAATTTATAACTGGGACATTCTTTGATGGACATACTGTATTATCACATCATTTATTTTACAAGTGAGCATCACAATTACGCGTAACAAGCGTACAGAAAATGTGCAAAATGTCTCCGTCTGCTGCCACACACATAGCAGCATGCTTTATGTACCACACGTGTGGCCTTCCGTAGCTGCACCCGGTTGTTTTTTTTTTATTTTATTTTATAGCAGCACTTTAGATAGACCTAAGTGTTTGAGCAGTTTTTTGAATAAGAAGTAATTCGTGACATTCGTCATCAAGGACGCTCATTTGGACGCACAGTCATAATCATGGACGCGTGTACGTAAATCTAACTTGTATTTCAACCACGTTCAACCAGTGGTTAACGACGTCCTTCATACATCCCGATACACTAAAAGCTGTTCATTGTAAAGCATTTCCAAGTTGACGATATATTCATACAACGCATTTCATTCCATTGATGTAAGGGTAGACCATTCCGGAGTTCAGTGAGTCCGTAAGCGGGGAAGCCCATATGGTCATTTACTCCTCTTGGAATAAATGACTGAATGGGCATTAGGGTCAACTGAGACAATACAACGGGATGGAAATGGAAACATTGACGGATAGTATGGGTGGGAGAGAATCTGTAGTGCCCCAAAGGAAACCCACTGGCTCATGGGAAAGTCCGCCAAGTTTCCTTATTTCGCCGGGAATCAAACCCGGATCACCTTGATGGAAGGCGAGTGATCTGACTTCTAAACCAGCGCGGCCCAGATCTGCTCGCCTGGACACCGGCCCGAGACATGGCTGAGAGGAAGTTGAATTGTTGAGTAGAGCCGTAGAGTGCACAAGAACCGGAAAACATTCGGCTGCCCTAGCGCAGGGGTCGACGGATTTTCGAGTGAGATGAACCTAATATTAATTCGATTCCCCAATTTTTTAAAGTGCCGCAACACATATTTTCTCCGTATTTACATGGAAATCTTAGATTTGTTTATTCACAAATTCAAACTTAAGTCTTAATAATAAATTATATAGAAAACAACACTTAAATGTTGAAAAAAAAGTTAGTCATTGGTAGAGCTCTACTGATAAAACAAGAAAACCTAAATTAAGGTAATAATTAATTATTAAAGCGAGTGCTGGTGGGGCAGTGCGATCGTAGGTGCGAGCGCAGGTTGACACGCGCTGTGATTGGGCCGTTTGATTTGTTAGGCATATTTTTTGTGCTGTGGCAGCGCAGTGAGTTGTAGATCCGTAATATCATATGAAAAGAGCCGCATGCGGGTCGCGAGCCGCGGTTTGCCGACCGCCGGCCCAGACTTACAGATGCCGCTCTAACGTACCGGGTAAGTGACAGAAATTTCACAATCTTATGTTGGGAGCAGATAGCGCGCACGGGTGAATTTACTGTGACACAGAATGTATGACTAAATGAATTATTTAGGGCTTTACTGTGAGATGGAGCAGCAACGAAATGCTTCAGTTTCG
Organism: Bacillus rossius redtenbacheri; assembly: GCF_032445375.1. Classification (NCBI taxonomy): domain Eukaryota; kingdom Metazoa; phylum Arthropoda; class Insecta; order Phasmatodea; family Bacillidae; genus Bacillus; species Bacillus rossius. Next base: position 31,588,407 of record NC_086336.1, read on the forward strand.
GAGGGGTTGGGAGAAAAACTGACCGGCTAGCGCCAACTACGTTTCCACTGGAAACTTATCTTAGTTCGACCCCGCTGGTAATTGAACCCAGTTTCGCCTCAATTGGGAGGCTGAGGGTTAGACCACTAAACAACTCCTCGGTGACACAGTACTATTCCTAACTAGGGGTGTATTTTTGTTGGTAAAATTATATTACAAATGCAACGCCCGCTAGTGCAAACAATGCGGTTTCGTCGCCAAGCGAAAGGGCCTGATCTGGCGCGCGACTTCGTTACGTGCAGTGAGCAACTGAGACACTTTCAGCGAAGACCCTAACATTTCAAGGCCCAGAAATGAACAGAAAGTTCACACAGTTTTTGACGTGACAACGTCTAATAAATCTATGAATGCCGGTTGCACGCACGAAAAAGTGTCCCGTTACGCACATTGTCCCGTTACGCAGTGTTTCGTTACACTCATTGTTGGCTTGCGCCGCATATATCTCTCTTCCACTCGATTGGAACAACCATAGATTTGACTTTTTTCGAGGCACATTAAACTTGAAACACTCCCATTCGTTTCCTACTTTTCCTATCATCGTCCTATCCTTAACAGAATAACACAGATTGGAAGAAGTTAAATAGCAAACATGTTTAAAAGTTATAGTTAAAATAATCTCTTCGTTAAAGTAATAAGCATATTTGAATTAATGAGTGCAAATAAAAGTACATTTATCGATTAAATTGTAGATTTCATTTCACTCCTTCTTTGAATCCATACAAAATAGTGATAATTCAATAAAAATAATTCAATTTTATTCATAAAAGTATGCAATTATTTCATTAATGTTTTGTTATGACGTTGTCGCGTTAAACTATCGTCCGTAAACCGACTTTAGAGACAACTTTTTTTTTTTTTTACATTCAATGCCAAAATTTTCTTTCCTAAAAATGGTTTCGAACACACCCATTTAAGATTATTTTACAGTCACTTTTGGAAAAGTATTTTTTTCAACTACTCTTATCCTCTAAATTTTTTAAAATATTGTTTTACAAAAAACTTTATATTTAATTACTTTAAAAATCTTTAAAATTGCACGTGTTATTTTCAATGACTTCTTATATGTTGTATTTTTAGGTATCACATCCTTATATTTATACCGGCTCATATATGCCAATATAAAATAGTATAAAGAACACTAACCTTACATCATAACTTGGAAATCGTACGCGAAAATAGTGTCGCGAAGCCTTCGTTGTTTTGCCTTAAGATTTTGGCGAATAAAAATTTATCGTACATTAAAATCAAAAAGTTAATCATGTCCTCAAATTCAAAATTGCAATAAAATCTTAAGTATTCTTAACATTATAGGTATATTCAAGAAAAAAAGATTCAAAGAAAAATATTTCAGAAAGGAAAATTGAGGAATTCCAACACCAGAACCTTTATAGTGGTCAAAGGACTACATCTTTGCTTTTACATATATTAAATAAATGTTTTAGTTTTTCACCAGCCACAGTGACCTGGAAATTTTTCTTTAGAATTAAAGGCAACATATTTTTTTTTGCAACTAAATAAATCGTTTATATTTTTTTATGTTAAAATAATCATTTTATATTTTGAGACTAAAAGTTAAATTAGTTGAATGTTGCTATACAACTTAAATTTCTTTCTTTATGGTCATATGTTATTTTATTCCTGGCTCTTGAACTTAATTATTATGCAATGCACTCTTCAAAGAATCAAATTCAAGATTCGGAAATTATTAAAAAAGTTAATACGACCCGTCATTAATTAAAACTTTATATTCGATATTCTTACAAATTTTACTAACAGTTTTGAATAAACATACCGTATAAAAATATTTTTAAATCAAGATGTAAAAATAATCTTGTCCAAAAATAGCTTAAAAATATTTACGCGTGTTTTAAATTTATATATATATATATATATATATATATATATATATATATATATATATGTACTTGTCTTTCAGTAGGCTACTCACCAAGATATGTTTAGCATCTAACATCGGTAACGAACAAATTCACGTGTTATTATGTTTCTAACTAACTTAGAATACGAAACTTTGACACAAAATTTAACGCAGAATTCTTTAAAATAGTGCAGAGAACGATAACTGTGTACGAAAATTGTGTTATCAACTAAATTTCTGGGCGCGAATCACACTTAGTTTCCGCACCCGCCACCAGAATTCGTTTGCTGGAGCAGCCAAGTAGAGTATCTAATCATTCCATTTGCAGATCTAAATTAAAAAATATAAAATGAAAGGCTCCGATAAAAACGGCAAAACCTTGAAAAAATACTAAACCCCGGCTTTGATCTAATTTTCTACAAGAAATATTGTTAAAAAACTGCTCTTATTTTTAAAATTCGTTAATCTGTGCCATCCGCCACAGATGTGAACACCGTGGTTGTTACACATTTCCGTTCCTTGACTTCCGTTGCATTCACGAAATTACTCCCAAAAATTTCCGTATACCGAGAGCTAAGATGTTACAATAAAATAAATAAATTGTGCGCGTGAAGACCAGCACGACAGAAGTGTACATCCTTGGTGTTTAGGAATAGACATAGATAACTTATTTTAATTTCCGATCAAACTATCAACATAAAAAGGAATGATAATTATAAACTCAATTACGCAAATCAATAACTATTTTTCCACACGAATAAATAAATTGTGGATTATTTAAATGAAATAAATGAAATATGGCCGCGTCAATCGTCAGCCGTTAAGAAAACTGAGTTGTAGAAAATAACAAGCAGCGTTTACGAGAATTCCGTAACATCACTGCTGCGTCATTTCTACCTCTCCCCTGCTGTCCTCCTTTCCGGCCGTTAAAACTTTAGTCCAGACAAAATAGACGAAAAAAGATGCTGAGATTGCATTGATTCCCAACAAGCTGGATTTTTTCACAGGTCTTGAATACGTCATTACAAATGATGTGAGAAAAGTCCCCATCAATCCTGCGTTATTTTTTTATTCGAGGTCAAAGGTCACCAATTTCTGTTTTTTTTTGCGTACATCTCTTAAACAAAGTTTGTAGATCGCGGAAATCTCTACCAAAAAAAGGTATCAATGTAAACTTGAATGTCTATTTTTTCTGGACTACTAGCATATATCATGCTCCTCTACATACATATCCCCCTGCCTCCTCTCCAATTTTCTCATTCGACCGCTAGCGCATGCGTTGGAGTGGCTTCGCCGCCGACACTGTCTCCTCCTCTACCGGTTCTCCCACCACGTACGTACCCAACTATTCCCCTCATGCAATCGGAATTTTCGTAACGCTCGAAAATTGTTGCCCCCTCAGCAAAGAAGTTCCACTTAAAAAAAATTGGTTGTCTGTAAAGTGGGTTTACGGACGATAGTTTAACGCGACAACGTAATAAAAAAAACATTGATGAAATGATTGCATACTTTTATGAATAAAATTGAATCATTTTTATTGAATTTTCACTATTTTGTATGGATACAAAGAAGGAGTGAAATGAAATCTACAATTTAATTGATAAATTTACTTTTATTTGCACTCATTAATTCAAATATGTTTATTACTTTAACGAACAGATTATTTGAACTATAACTTTTATACATGTTTGCTATGTAACTTCTTCCAATCTGTGTTATTCTGTTAGGGATAGGACGATGATAGGAAATGTAGGAAACGAATGGGAGTGTTTCAAGTTTAATGTGCCTCGAAAAAGTCAAATCGATGGTTGTTCCAATCGAGTGGAAGAGAGATAGATGCGGCGCGAGCGTACAATGAGCGTAACGGTACACAGCGTAACGGGACAATGTGCGTATCGGGACACTTTTTCGTGCGTGCAGCCGGCGTTCATCGATTTATTAGACGTTGTCACGTCAAAAATAAAAATTTGTAAATGTGTAGCGTCTTCTGTACCGAACATCAGCTGCGCGTCGCTTGGAACCACGTGTTACACGCCCTGGTCGCCGAGGCAGCGCGCCAGGGTGGAAGAGAATACGTCACACGGCGCTGCCGCGAGTGTTCCTGACTAACTACCCGAGAGCTCGCCGGTGATTGGTTGCTATCAACCTGCACCGCGGCGTCTCCCGAGGAGGCTGGTCCGAGACACGACGGCAACTGGAGCTGAACAACATTGCTCTGCGAGTGGACGAAATGAATTTTAGCAGTTTCGTTCAACACGTTTGAAATACAAATCAGAGTAAACTTTGACGTATCTGCATTTCAGTACCAAACGAGCCCAAGTAACAACTGGGAAACATGACAAGAAAGTAATTAACTGCTCTCCCTATGATACTGTGATTTCCTTCAACCTCCATTTACTTCCAAATGAGGGATTTTTTTCCCCAAAAGCCACAAGTGCATAATATTTGTATGGCTCGACCAAAGCTTTAGACTTAGGTATATTTAACACTTGCTTAGTATTTTAGAAAATTTTTGAGTACTTTTCAATGTTATGGTTCAATAAAAATGAACTCTTATGACATAATCGGCAATAAAACAAGTAGATATACTCCAAATGGACTTACGCTCGTTCAGCTCTGAGCTACAGATGCTACCTGCGTAAACCTTTTCGTTAATATTTATTACACAGGTGATGTTACAATTTTTTGAGTATTTTGAGTCTGTTCCTGCGGTAGCGTGTATGTTCTTGCGGTTGCGTGTCTGTTGTTGCGGTAGCGTGTATATTGTTGCGGTAGCGTGTATGTTGTTGCGGTAGCGTGTATGTTGTTGCGGTAGTGTGTATGTTGTTGCTGTAGCACGTCTGTTGTAGCTTTAGCGTGCCGGTTTTTGCGGTAGCGCGTCGGTTGTTTCGGTAGCATGTTTGTTGTTGCGGTAGCATGTCTGTTGTTGCGGTAGCGTGTCTGTTATTGTGGTAGCGTGTTTGTTTTTGTTATAGCATGTTTGTTGTTGTTTTAACATGTTTGTTGTTTTTTTAGCATGTTTGTTGTTGTAGTAGCATGTCTGTTGTTGTTTAGCGTGTCTGTTTTTGCGGTAGTGTGTCCAACTAACATTCAAGATATTGTGGGTTTGTTTCTGGAATTAACATGTGGTCCCCCTCCCCTTCTCTAAATAGTGATTTCCCATTTGGATATTCATCCCTACTCTCACAAATGCCTTGCATTTTCTTATAAGTATTCTCGGAGCTAGCCAGCAAATGGCTAATATGTTAACCTGTACCTAAAGTACACATACACACCACACACATACACCCGAATATAAATCTCTTCTTTTTAGCTGAAGTGTACCTACCAATTCTATATTTCACTCATAAATATTCAAGTTTTGAAGTATGCAATATTTCCCAGTAAAGCAGCTTACTACAACAAAAACTATGGACACAACACACTTGGTAACGTTAACATTATTTATATTTATTTAATGCTAATTTGCTCCTCCATGTTGCATTTTACTGTGTGTGACCTCCGTACTCCATAAAATAAAAAATTGTTCCACCTTCTAGAAGCTTCAACACTACTCCCCCCATCTCTTTGACAGGGAAGCTTTCTGAACATATAACTGTCGTCATAAGACAGTACAAAGCATTTGCGAATACTAAATGAGAAAGCTCTGGATATTAAAAAAAAAAAAAAAAAGCAATTAATGTGTTACAGAAGGGGAAGTAGAGAGAGTTTCTTGTTTCGTCGGTGGGTTCAAAAATAAATTAAACTCCACCTGTTCTCAGCGATGTTTCACAAAACAACTTACGTAATTAAATACACTACGAATGCGCCAACGTGGTGCAAATGAGGTCAGAGCGTCTGTCTGCCAATTTTACAGCTTTATTGTGTTGGATCGTCAAATTGGAGACTGGAGCGTATCTTTGCACGTTTGCGTCACGGCGGCGAGAGACAGAATACCATTTTTAAATTCATGTTTTGGAGCCGCAACCAGCACAGCAAAAATTTCTTCATACATATTCCAGAAACGTACCAAGACCGTACTAAAATTATGTAATGTTGTTGTAACGTAACAGAAATTTATGTAAAACTTTTGAGCTGTCACTACTTATTATTCGTTAATAATCATGATTTTTTCTATTTTTCCGTCTATAACATTGAATGAAACTTCACAATCGATAAAAATTAATTAAACGTAGTATTAGTTATGACAGTAATATACAGAGTAAGGCGTGTGTGCTTTAGGAATATCCACGGTTATAAAAATTACCCACTCTCTAATTGACAGAACACTCGCATCAGTATGGTGCGTATAATGATATGGACTTGGGTGTGCACATGGAGGTATTACCAATGGAGTGTATGTCTGTTCTCTATGTATTTGGTGTTTGTTCTGAAGTTGAAGTCAACTGGTAAGCAATTGGATAGCAAAACAAATCGTAGAAGGCTAATCCCTACTAACATAATAAATGCGAAATTGTGTTCGTCTGTTTGTCCTACTTTCAAGCAGCAACGGATCAATTGATCGACATGATTTTTTTTCTTCATAAAGATATTTTATGGGCCAAAGTGTGACATAGACTACATAAATTATGAAATTCCATCCCTAAGGAGGTTAAAAAGCGATAAATTCAGTTTTTTAAATAGAAAATCACAGGAGGAAGGTCATAGATACACAAACAGTGAGTTTGTGTCATTTATTTATGTCCGCCACACGGTCATGTTGTAAGGTCTGGCAACTTTCTATTCTTCTCTTTAGCTAAAACCATCCGCTTAATGAAGATAACGGCTGCTAGCGAACTAAAGATGCTCATAACAGTTAAGTTTAGAACTTCGTTAATAGATGGCGATGCTTTAAATTTGTAACCTGCTTTGTTTTGCCTAGGGGTTGCCTGCCTTCCCGCAAATTGAAACTGAAGACTGGCGTCACGATTTTGCTGATGCGTAGCCTTGATGCACCGAGGTTGTGCTATCAATGGGAATTTAAAATCAAAATTTACCGTTTTTCAAGTGTATGTCCTACAAACGAATACGGTAGTGATGTTTCTTATATCATGGTGTGTTTAGCCCGGGCAACGCCGGGTACTTCAGCTAGTAAGTTATAATTTGCTAAATAGCTTAAAAATAACTTGCTAGAAAGAATTGTAAAGATGCTATCCACCATATAGTGAATATTGCTAAACAAACATAATACCAACTCATATGCTAGAAATTAGCGTCCAACTTCATGATAACCAAAAATTGTTTCGCTATGCCTATAGGAAAAGGGGGTGAGAGGTCGTTCTCGATTTTTAAATTCAAGTATTAACATGGCAAAAGTTGTACACACCAACTCCCTTGATTCTTACCTCCATGGAAGTGCACATAAGTCATTTATAGATGAGTTAGTCACTTGAGTTCCATACAAAATAAAAACTTAGTTTGGTCATACAAGTCACGTGTAGGCAACTTTATATGAATTTGGTCAATATTTATGGGAAAAATACTAACGGAAAGTAAAGAAAGAGTTAAATGATTTCAAAGTCATTGGCAGAGGGGCGGAGACTTTCTCTGATTAGCCGTTGGCTTGAGTATAGCAAAGAAGCATTGTATCGGATACGCGAAGGCGCTTTTATAAATAAATTTTGCTTGGGACAGGAACTGACATGATTTCACACAAGATGCTTCAGCTTGGTGAGTTCGAGAGGGCATAGGCTACCGGACGTGTCAGAAATAAATTGCATAGCAAACATTTCGGAAGTGAGAGTTGTTACTGATGGATGTTTTCACAGTTTGTAGACAAGGACAAATAATAGCAGCTGATATACAAATTTTTAATAAGCATAGATTTTTTAATTTCTTTTATAAAAATCAATCTTTTTTTTCTAAAGGAATAATGCATTCTTACATCAAGTAAATAAAGCTAGAGGAAATATGAATTTCAGTGGTGTTGGTTCTGAATGCGCAAGAAAACTCACGGTAGAAATTGTAGTTTTGGGCTTCGTTTAACGTTTAACCATGTCCCAGCAGTCAATAAATTGTTTGAATTCTGAAGAAGAAAAATTAAACCTACCAACACGGACTTTATTTCTCGCTCCAAGAGTCCTCGGTTGGCGTGGTCACTCACGCGTCGCTCATGCGAGGAGGGTCTTGGTTTCGAGCCCAAAACGACGGCACGACTCAAATTCGGCGAACTAATTGATTAGAAGCTCCACTGTGATCTCTGAGTTTACTGTCGCCTCAAATTCACGCTCACGAGCGCGCAACGGAAAATCCTATCACAGCACAGACGGACACAGTGCGTTGACAACGACGAAACAATTGCCAAAAGAACAGCGACTACAGAAGAAACCACCCTCTGTGACGTGAAGGCATGTAGCCTGACAATTGCCATCTGATAATTTTGGTTTTCTCTCCGGATGTTATGTAATAAACTATGTTGTCGGATTTTTGAATTTATTATATTACAACCAGCGCAAACCAGCAACTGTGTTTGTCCATTAAACTTATCTAGTCCTTCGAAGAACGTAAAATATTTTGATGTGTCACATCTTAGCTCCCGGTGTACGGCATTTGGTGGCAGTAATTTCATGAATGCGACAGATGTCACGGAACGGAAAAGTGTATCAACCACGGTGGTGCCATCTGTGGCGGTTGGCACGAACGAAAGTCCGCAAAGACAAAGGGAAACTTTAAAATATTTAATGTTTTATAAATTTTAACACAAGGAGCAGAATTTCAATAAAATTCTTCGTCAAATATCAAGTCCAAAGCAGGAATTTAGTTTTTTTTAAAAGTATTTTTCGCTTTTATAGGAGCTGTTATATGATAAAGTTTAAAATTTCTGCCTGCTAATAAAATGATCTAATAGTCAACGGAGCTGCTCCGGCAGCGAATTCTAGCGGTGGGACGGAACTACGTGTAATTCACGTCCAGATATACCTATAGTTGAAAACACAATTTGCGTATATTTATTGCGCTCGGCATTATTTTTAAGAATTTTACGTTAAATTTCGCGTCCAAGTTTCGTATTATAAGTGTATTTGCAACACGAAACACATGAACTTGCTCGTTACCACGATTAGATATTCCATATGTCTGACGAGTACTGAAAGACTCAGATATTTTTTGACGTGACAACGTCTAATAAATCGATTAACGCCGGCTGCATGAACGAAAAAGTGTCCCGTTACGCACATTTTTCCGTTATGCTTTGTCCCGTTACGCTCATTGTACGCTTGCGCCGCATCTATCTCTCTTCCACTCGATTGGAACAACCATCGATTTGACTTTTTCGAGGCACATTAAACTTGAAACACTCCCATTCGTTTCCTACTTTTCCTATCATCGTCCTATCCTTAACAGAATAACACAGATTGAAGAATTTAAATAACAAACATGTATACAAGTTATAGTTAAAATAATCTGTTCGTTAACGTAATAAACATATTTGAATTAATGAGTGCAAATAAAAGTAAATTTATCAATTAAACTGTAGATTTCATTTCACTCCTTCTTTGTATCCATACAAAATAGTGATAATTCAATAAAAATGATTCAATTTTATTCATAAAAGTATGCAATAATTTCATCAGTGTTTTGTTATGACGTTGTCACGTTAAACTATCGTCCGTAAACCGACTTTACAGACAACCATTTTTTTATTTTGTCTTTTATTCTGGCTCCTGTAGTTGTCTCTGATCCATAAGAAAATAATTCACGTTCACGAAGGACAGGACAACATTTTCGTACAGTGAGAGGTTTTCAGTCCGATACGGTGGGTACCTAGGTCATGCCTGATTAGCGATTTGGCGGACGTAAAAATATGTTTAAAGGGAATACCTAATGGACGACTTGAAACGGGGCGGAGCTAAGTAGTTCAAGTAACCGCCAGCGGAAGCGCCACTGTCAGCTGTGGGAAACAGTTGGTAAACAAACAGCAGTTGATCATGGAAGAAGCTACGTTGAGAGAGTTTTCATGAACAAAATCTTTATATAATTTGAATTCCTTTGATATTAGCTCTGGTTTTAGGTTTGTCGGGGATTTAGGTAAGAGGCTTTCTAAAGACGGGTATAGTTTATTTGCTTCTTCATACTACAAAGATGAGTGGACTGCGACATGTGGGAAAGATGTGTTTGTGAAAGCATACTGCTGTCCACGTCAAAGAAAAAATGAAAATGCCCAGTTTCTCTATTTTCGTGGAGGAGAAACCTAATGGTTTTGAAGTTACTCACGCATACTGTGCGTGTAAAGCAGGGTACGTAATTATTATTTACGGTTTGTATAGAAAAGTTGCAGTTTTCGTGTTGATTGACAGCTCGTGATTCGAAACTAAAAAGTATTTATCACAAGGTTAATCTTCATTGCATAACCCAGCAAATCCGTTTGCATATAGCCTATTCTAATGTGGATATAAATATATTTTGTGTTTCTAAAGTATATAGAATGACGCCCAAAAACGGTTTAATAGTGGCTTGACAACTCCCGGCCCCATATTAAAATGTGATATGAACTTAATCTCCATTAAGTTTTTTTTTGTTCAAGTTATGTTAACTCTGTGGTATACCTAATAACGAATTTTTTAATGAGTTCACAAAAACTCATATTTAAAAAATTACATAACCTTTCATTATTGAGTTAAAACCTAGGCCATGTAGGTGTGATATGTAAATCGTAATAATTTAGGGTGTTTTTGTGCTGATTACGGATTGTAGGCTATGTTTGAAAAAAAATAATAAACATGTAAATAATTTGTAAACTTCTTAACATTTTTTATGTCTTAGTACATAACTATTTAAAGTAACGAATAAGCAGTATGTACAGGCCGTAAGGTTTATGCTACCCGTACAAATTCGTGATTTATAGTGCTTAACTTTCCTTAATTTCCGGTACAAAAATATTTAAATAGGTAATATATTTCATTATTGAATAGTTCTCGGGAATGCGAGCGTAATTATGTTTACGGCCTACTTACATTAGATATAAAATGAAGCTTTCTGCGTGGGGGTTTCAATTTCCTTGGAGACGTGAAAGTAAAAACGCTAGGCACGGCAGTCTTCTTTAAAAATTACCGCCGCATTCTACTTTTCTATAATCTGCAGCGACGAAATGTTTTGAACATACACGCATGTGCGCTGAGACTGGACATTTTCGATCGTCCCTGCGAACTTTTAATTCCCATAATTTTAAACGTTGTGGATTTTTTCGAAAGCCGTGGAATCCTATTCCAGGCCTTAAACTTGAGCTCCTACAATGAGGAACAGAACAATACTGCACCGTTATTAAACAATTTAACGAATAACCATCACTTGATGCGCCGTTCTAGGTTGCAGCCATATACAACAATAGATAGCAACTGTTTTGTTTCCCACAGTTCATCCCCTCTCCAAGTGTATCACGTGACGCCGTGACGTCAGAGGGCGGGTACCTATAGTCGTCCATTGTTAATTTGTGAAAACGTAGAAAACACAGGTAACACTGCACTTAAATGAAAAACCGACATTACACTGTAACTGATTTGAAAATGGAACAGTAATATTCATCATGTTGACTTACAGATATTTGTAAATTTGTACATTTACATGAAATAAACTGTATCGCAACAAAATAGTGTTCACAGTATTACTGAGTTCGGATTCTTACCCGCGAATTCCTGCTTTGTGTTGTCCCAGTACCTCCAATAGTTAGTTATTTGTAAACTATTCCCTGAATAGCTTCCCAGTATTAACTGTGCATATTAAAAAGCACGGAAAAACCAAATAAAGTCAAGTTTTTGAATATTATTTTATCTTTTCGATGGTTTGAAAGAATATGCTTAAATGAAACATCAATTAAATAAATAAAAAATAGATATGCGCTAATTTTACTAATACTCAGAATTAACTGAAAAAAGGTATTTACTATGTGCAAAAATTACCATAGCCATTTTATAAAAACTGACAATATCTTTCTTGTAGTATTAAAAACTATTTATTGGCAACTGGTTCCCGGCGGAATCTATTGCGAAAGTACAGAAAATTCGTTTTTTCTGTGTAGCGACAAATTTCTGAGAGAACTAAAACCACCGGCGACGCAGTGCTGAGACCTGGCGGTAAAGTTCAACACCCTGAGATGCAAGCGTAAAAGAAAATTTTCCGGACGCAAGTGGCTCAACTCACGCACCCCTGTCTTGGCGGGGCTCCTAAAGGCGGGTTACGATTAAAAAACTTAACAATTGTAAACCTAACATATACGCCGACGAGCACTTGGTTTAAGTAATATACAGTTTATGATTGAATTAGTCGTCGTTAACTCCAATGAATAAAATCGGCGGAGAAAGCAGTCATGTTATTTAAGTTTAGTTTTTGCATTCCTAGGTACTTATTGTCTGCATTTTGAAGAGCATTTAGGTTTGTAATCTTTGCTGATTAATAATTTGTTTCGACGTAATATTATCAACCATGATGGAATTGGTTATGTACCTACTTGAAGTACCAGAAACGTGGCTACGATTGAACCTACAAATTGCAACATTTCTTTCACCTCGTAACATAGAATTCGTAAACAAATCAAAATCCGACGATATTGATGTTTAGTATATAAATACTAGCTCATGTCATGCTGATATAATATATTAAAAGCTACCATAAAATAGCTTTACAGTAAGAAAATATATTCATGAGTTGCAAATACATATTTACATACTCGTGTAATAGTAAAAATTAACCAGACACACATCATAATTATTAATTTCCGAAATCTTAAAAAACAATTTATATAGGCTATATTCCACTCCAAGCTATTTTTTTTAAATTTCCGTTCAATGTTTTTACAAGTATTTTTTATCATTTATCAACATGATGCGAGTAATTCCGCATTTCCTACTCCTTTCGAACTAAATCATAACCTGCTTACCCAACGAAACATTATTTCGCGCCAACAACACATTTTAATGTGCTCTGATCGGCGCTACCCTTAACTCTTAAGGAAAAAAAAAGTCTTAAGTCTACATGTGGTTCGCACACGACTCGTCACAATTCCTACACCACAATCAATAAACCATTTCACCGGTAAACATAAAGTCATATGTTAGGTACACGACTAATAGTTAGGGGCAGGCAATTTTCGCGAATAAATCTGAACGCATATTATATTGCAACAAGGTATACCCGCACCAGAGGTTTCTTCCTTGTGATTGGCGGCCGTCTGCGAGAGAAGTCGTTTTTTTTTTTTGACCGAGCCACTCAGGATGCGTTTGCTTCCGCACAGAATTACTGTGATTGGTGTTGTAACAATCGACATTTACCTGAAAGAAACTCACCCGATCACGAAACACAGGCGATGCTACAGTGTTTTAACTTATAACTAGAGACCCGTGAATTTCGCGGATTCATTTCGTGTTATGCTAAAATTCAAATAATTATACCTTAGTGCTATTTCTGTCATTGGTTCTCTGTTCATCTGGAGGACTGAGGGCCAATTAGAGACCCTCACTCATAGAAGTGTCTAATCACAGGCCACCCAGTCGAGACGACTCACAAGTCAACAGCCAATGAACAGTTGGCATTTGCCCGAGTGTGTAGAGGATATTGGAGTCTATCCTGGAGGTCATTGAATCCGCGAAATTCACGGGTCTCTACTTATAACTAATCTCGGAATCTTTTCGCGAAATCTGCATGGCCCTACTAATTGTTAATTTTTTCAGTCGTGAACCCACCTTAAGGGTTTGCGGCCGCTGGACTGCTTGGACGGGGCAGTTCCTGCAGTTTACGACGACGCAGCCGCGGTAAAGGAGGATGCTAGGGAGGGGAGCTGGAGGCTTGCTGGCTGGCACACAGTAGGGCGGGCCGCGCTACGCAAGAAGACCCTCTCTCGCGCGCGGGGTAATTAATCTGGTACAGCGGTAAGCGTCGCGCAGGGGCAATTGAACGACCGAACCCGTGGAAGGATTACTACGAGGGAGGGAGGGAGGTGGAACAGATTTACAAGCGAGATTGCACCGGAGACTCCACGCTGGATGGGTGAGGGGGTAGGAGGAAGGGGTAGCGTGTTTCGACGAGTCCTCGGGTGCGGAGTCGATGAGTTTGCCCGGTCCGGGGGAAGCGGTTTCAGGGGAATGGAGAAAAAAAAGGGGGGGGGGGGGGTTGTGGGATGAAACAGACCTTTCCCAGCAGAAAACAGGAGGGATGCTGGGATCCATCACTGCCGCGGCGGTGATAAATGTCGACGAATCCCGTTGGTGGGGTGGAGAGGCAGATAGCAGGTGAAACGATCCAGGTTAACTGATCAAGAGTTCGATTTTTTTTTTTTAACCGTGAGAAAGTTCTGCGCGTGTGAATCCCGGACCAACATTTTAAATCAGTGTCACGAGCACACTGGGTCAGAAAACCTCGGATCTCCCAATCGCATTATGCCTCTGTTCACGACCGTGCAACGTAAATCCCTATAGAACATACTATTTAAATTGGTGAAATTGCAGTGACTGAAAACTATGGAATGATTGTGGGGTTGACTGGTGGATTAACAAAGCCAGGGTTGTGTTTGTGTTCGTGAGGTGGGATTAAAGTTCGACGCTTGCTGGTGTTTCTATCGCGGTATTGCATCTATATTTTATGTCCTTTTATAAGTTATGTACTTATACTTTTTCCTTTATTATCAATTTTTGACTTTTTTATGTAGATATTTTTTTTCTGAAGCAATGTTATACTTTAGGATTTATTTTAATTAGTTTATTTTTTCAACCATCAACTTAATGAATCGAAATTTATTTTTCTTTATTTATTTTTTATTTATTTGTCAAGGGTTATAATTTTTAAAGTGTTTTCATCGGTCAAAATACCGCACATGCATTGAAGTAACTAAGTGACACAAGCTTGCTTTAATGAGTGCTAAATTTCCTGTTTAATTTAGTGAATTATTGTTAAAGTGTAAAAAAAGAGGAAAATAATTTAAGAATTAAAAATTAATAAAAACGCGCAAGGCTCTGAATTGGCGTGCAGTTTTAGTTCGTACATTGGGTAGCTATAAGTTTTGAGCGGTAACCATAACATATGGCGGATAAATGAAAAACGTGTAATGCAAGGTTTTCATACCTAAATGTTATTTTGAAATCTCGCGTTTTAGCAACTCACCCGCCACCAGCGTATACTGAATGCTTTACGTCAACAGACAGTAATCTTATATATTAAGCAGCTTTTAAATCACGAGTTTTTTTTCTGATGTTCTGTACATCGCTTGTATGTGTGCGGGTGGGCGGAGCATTGAAGGAACAGACACATTCGCGCAGTCGCGTCTGTCGCGTCTGTCAGTCGGTGCAGTTGCGGATTTGGCGTTTAATTGGTCCACGTAACCAGCGACATCAGGTGCTGTTGGTGCAGTCCCGGAGAGCAGATCTGTCAGAACACAGCTGGCGAACTTGAACTCAAATAGCCAGGTAGGTCAGATTTCATCCTCTTGGTCGCCATTTTGTTGTATTTGTTTATTGTGTAACTTTGAAACGCTAAACAAGGTACCCAATAATGCAAAAAAAAATTGGTTGTCTGTAAAGTCGGTTTACGGACGATAGTTAAACGTGACAACGTCATAACAAAACATTGAAGAAATGATTGCATACTTTTATGAATAAAATTAAATAATTTTTTTTTAATATTAAAAGAATAAATACTTTAAATTATACTAGTAATCAGATTTTTAAAATGCAAGAATAATTAACTTTAATTGCCGAAATTGTTGTTGTAATAAGCAATGAAAACCACATTAACTTTTCACTTCACTTTATAAACAGTCGACGAAACAGTTCACGTGTAGATGAGTTGTAATTAATTTTAAAAACTGGCTTTTAGCTATAAAGTTTAAATATAATTATGAACAAGTTTTGATATAAATAAACTGTAATCAAATATCTATCAACAATTATATGAATCACCATAATTTTTTAGTCAATTGTAACATAACCTATTATTACTGCACTCGCCGACAGCGTAACGGAACACAGCGTAACGAAACAATGAGCGTAACGGGACACAGAGTAACGGAACAATGAGCATAACGGGACACAGCGTAACGGAACAATGTGCGTAACGGGACACTTTTTACTGCGTGCAGCCGGCGTTCATCGATTTATTAGACGTTGTCACGTCAAAAAAACATTAATATGGCTCAAATATGGTGGTGGAAATAACTGGAAAATCCCTTAACTTTATTTTTTAAAAAAAAATGTAGGAATTCAATTAGTTTATTGAAATGGCACAGTTTTGGCATGATTTCAATCAAATTTCACCGATTCAAAGAAATTCCTCATAATTTCAAATTCAGAGTGGACAAGTGAACAACGGTTCACACATTCGACTGACCGTTTTCTAGATTTCATTAGGGAAATTCTTCTTGCCAAACTCTTTCTTTGTGCAGTACAGGTTTTTCTTAAAATACGATCAAATTAAGAGTTTGGTTATACGCCTAAAGCCAATAAGTATCATGTGATAAAACAAGTTCAGCCACTAGTAAATCATCACTGGAAAAAAAACTTTCTACATGTTGTAAAGCGTGGAATATTGCAAGCATACATTGTTGAGTTTGGTCCAATTATCTGGACGGGTTGAAGTTAGATGAAGTGGGAATCAGTGAGGCAAGGTGGCAGAACGATGATAATTAAGGTCTCACTAGTCTAGTGTGTATAGGAATGATAATTAATAAGAAAATATCAACACGCGATGTTCAATTTAGTAGTCAAAGTGAAAGAACGATTAACGTCAGCACTGGTACAAAGCTTGTGTCAAAAGCTTTTGGCCAGCAGAAGAAAAAGAAATCGCGCATTAATATACTTATCAAAAAGGAAAAGGTAATGTCATTTCTCACGAACACGAGATAAAATAAGGTGAAATGACGCTCGCAATGTGGGGAAAAGAGGGTGGGGGGTGGGGCAAGGAATGGAAAGAGGGGAGAAAATGCGATGCTCTCAGAAACGTCCGCCACGTTCAATAAAAACTTTGGAAACACTGCGAATTGGAACCGCTCGTGAAACTCGAACACGAGTGGCCTGAATGGAAGGCAATTCATCCAAGTACTGTGCCACTAGGAGCGTCTTTTTATTTCGCATTTTATTTATTTATTTCCTTCTTTTGTTTTCCCCAAAAGCGAATGCAATTAATTACTTTCAATATTAAAACTAAAATTAAATCTACAGATAAAATTAATGGACTTTTCGAAAAAGACCTAATTAGGAGAATAGCTTATTAAAAGTTAATTAAAATATTGTATAAATTTATAAAAATACATTATTTAATATAGGATCTTAAACGTTGGTAAAATATAATAATTTAAATACACTAACACAAATATAATCCAATTAAGTAAATAAGAACAAACACTTCCATTTACAGAAAGAAAAGACACTGTTTTATTAACATTAGAAACAAAAAAACAATAAACAGTAAGAAATCCAAAACCATTAAACATATCTCTCAACAATGTTAATAAACACACGCACGCATACATACACCCTTACATGAAGTTACAGAAAAAGAAAATAAGGATCGTATCCACTTCCCGTTTAAAGTTATTCAAGTATTTCATGTGTAACATTTTAATTCTTGGTATACGGCATTAGGTGGGCGTAATTTCATGAATGCGACGGAAGTTAAGGAAGAGAATTGTGTAACAACCACGGTGTTGCCAGCTCTTGTGGATGGAGTGAACCAAAGTTAACAAATAATGAAGGGAACATTATAGTATCAACTGTATAATGAATTTTTCATAGCGTGGGCAGTATTTTAATAAAATATTTTTGTCGAAAATTAGGCCCAAAACAGGGTTTAGTATTTTTTTTTTTTCTATTTTTTTTTTCGCTTTTATAGGAGCCGTTACATTATATAGTTTAAAACTTCTCTCTGCAAATCTAATGATTCGATAGTCAACGTAGCTGCTCCGGCAACGAATTCTAGCGGTAGGTGCGGAATCTACGCGTGATTCGCGTCCAGGAATGTAGCTGCAAAAAAAACTATTTGCGTAACATTTATCATGCTAGGCATTATTTTAAAAAAATCTACGTTAAATTTCGTGTCCGAGTTTAATATTATAGGTGTATTTGCAATACGAGAACACATATATTTGCTCGTTACCGAGGTTGGATATTACACATCTCTGGCGAGAACTGAAAGACTCGTTCACATTTATTTTATATTTAAATTGTGACATTTCATAAGTTCGGTGTGAAATCATTCCTTTAAATTTGACTTCTCACTGCCCGGCCTCGCTTCTACATTCACAGTAGGAGGACAGTAGACCAAGAGCCTCCAATTCATTAATACTCGCAGGCGTAGTGCGGGAATCACAGCAACGGACCGGCGCGACGCAACGGACGAGGGAAATAACTTTCTGACTAATGACTTTCGTACATCTGTGACGGCAACCTGACGAAATTCATAGTTGCAACATACTTTCATTTTAAATTTGTTTTCGAAAAATATAAAATATAGGGGTGGTGAATTCTTATGCGCTTATTTTGATTTAAAAAAAAAATGGTTGTCGTATGTTTGGTGAGTATTTAATAGCAAGATACTTAAATAATCGTCTAATTTTGTTCGTCGCGTGGGTATGAACCACATGTTGACTACAACGCGATGTTTTACTGTCGCTCTGCGTCGTTCGCGTCGCGCCTGTCTGCGCTGTTGTGACCCCGTCATAATGAAAAAAAAAAAAAAAAAAGAACTGAAAAGTTTTGATTACCTGATGTCGCCATTCTGCAAGGATACTTCTTCAAAAACGATCCGCACTCTCTCTTTTAACCTGCATACACAACACGATAAAACACTTAATACTCTCACACGAAAGGGAGAGAAAAAATTATAAAAGATTAAATTTATTTAAAACTAAATATATAACTAACTTTGCGTATTTTATTATAATTAACCACGTTAAGCATGAAAATGCTTTTCTGAAAATGTGCTGGTGTATATTTTGACCCGAAATAAATTACATTCCTCTCATGAATACAGCTTACCAATTTACTTAACGTCTCCTATCTCAAAGAACTGAAAGCTTTTTATAATAACAAAAATGGAAAACGTTTAGAATATAGACAATAGAAGTAATTTAAGAAACGAAATTCTTTTTTAAAAGTTTTCTTTTGGATGAAAAAATATTGTATGATAACAAATTTTAAAATAAAATACACAAACTTAAACTTAATGGAAACAAATATTTAGCCTTCACAAAATCACATTCTTCGGCTGGAACACTTTTTAATAACTTTACCTCGAAAAAAATTTAATTTATTACTACATTCATTAAATTAACTCTTATTTGAAAGGTTACACACATTTAGCATTCCGCAGTGACGGTAATAAATTGCCACAACATATTACTAACATAAAGTAGATCGGGTGTGTTCGTGGCCATTGTCCAACACAATATTTTGGCTCTAAAATTTAAGGCACGTCGAAGAGGTAGATTGTACCCGACGTTTCGCCCTGCATTTCAACACAATTTTGAGAGACCAACTGATAGATGTCTCAGCCCTGATGAAGCCTGCAATAATGCAGAGCGAAACGTCGCTACAATATAACGCTACGACGTGGATCAACTTCGAAAGCCAAAAACCTGAAATGATATAGGGGATGTGATGTAGTGAATAAGCCACTGGACCAACACATTAGGAGACCTGGGTTTTTGAGTCCTGGCCCGACCATAATATTTTCACTTTATATACGGTTTTCCGAAATCACATTAAGCAATCCAGGCATATTACGGCATGTCATTTTACCCGATATCTTGATTTGTTGTATTGTGACAAACTCTATAATGAACTAATTATGTTCGCAGGCTTTCACGGCCATTTTCTGAAGTAGCTTGGCTTATGGGTTGTAGCCGCGCCCTTGGCGAATAATTCACCGACGTTTCGGTCGAAATTGCAGTCACCATCATCAGAGAGCAGTTACCTACTCAGGTTCTTATAAGTTATCCTGCCTTTACATACTCTCGCCTGAGGGGGTGCTTCCTGATTGGCTGCAGCCGTGGGCCATTTGTTACTTTTCCGTGCACTGTAGAGGCGGCAGTCGGATAGTGATACGTAGAGACCGGAAAAATTCGCGGGTATATTTCGTGATATGCTAAAATTAAAATATTTATACCGTTGTGCTTTTTCTGCTATTGGTTCACTGTTAATATGTAGGACTCTTGGCCAATTAGAGAAAATCAATAAAAAAAAGTATCCAATCACAAGTTACCCAATTGAGACGCCTCAAAATTCAGCACCCAATGAACAGGCGCCGTTTGTCCAAGTAGGTAGAGGATCATGGAGTCTATCCTGGAGGTAACTGAACTCGCAAATTTTTCCAGTCTCTAGTGATACGTTTTCGTTAATATTTTTCCTTGTCGTTGTGGAATGGCCCTTAAGTGTGATTTATAAACTATGTAAGATGTAAAATTTTCAGGAACCACCAGTTTATCAACTACGCAATGCACAATAACGCAACGCAAGTATTGCTCAACTTCCAAATTTCTTCCGTTTTGAGTTGCGTTTTCGAAGGTCATATTAGAAGAGAATTTAACAAAATATTTTGAGACGCAGGAGTTACTTTAATTTTACAAATCTTGTTTATGCTTGTTTAACTTGAGACAGTGAACGAAAATAACATTTTTGAAATCAAGTTATTGACAATTTCTTTTGCTTTCATGATAATTATGTATTTTCAAATGAAGACCGTGGAAATAATTAGTTTTATATTGTTTACTATTTTTAAGTTAAGAATTTTCGTGTATAAACGACCATGATTTTCTTGGGTCGGTCTCGTGTTGCGCAGTTGCGGCGTTGAAGATCCATGCCAAGTTTATAAACACAGCCTTAGCCCCGTTCTACAGTGACACAGAAACAGAGACGGATCATACAAACGGATAAAGATCTCACAGAACAGAGTTTCTCCAATAGCACGCATACGCTCTTCCGTTTACGTGGCTCTGTGCGACCAATAGAATCCAAGTAGAGGGCTGCAGTGGTAACCATTTTTATTTATGTTCTAAATACGTTACAAATTGTATCACGTACAAGAATATATGGTGTCCTATTATTACTTTCTGGTTTATTTTTATTATATATGCAAATAATACCGTGCTCTGATCTTGAAGTATAATATGTATTTTTATTAAATTAATTTTTCGTACCTTAAAACGCAATCTCATTGGTTGCCATTTGTCACTTTTCCTAGCATTGCGGAAGCAGCAGACGCGATCGTGATATGTTCCGGGAGATTCGTCTCCATTTCCGCGCCGTTGTAGAGCGGGCATTACAAGGCAGACGCGTTGCCCGACTGCTTGAGGGCAGGCGATGTTACCTGCCGCGGAACCTGTAGTTGCACTTGGTGGTCCTGGGGTAGCTGGCGGGGTAGCGCGGCGAGTAGAAGCGGCCACCCGCCGCCGAGTGGTTGCTGCTGGTGAACTGGTGGTCGCAAGCTGTGCCGGCAACCTTCTGCCCGTCAGTCTGGAACATCCCTGAAACGAGGCGGTGTGTATTTGGTTAAGAGAATACCAAGGTGGTTGACCCAAATAAGGCCATGCTTTTAATAAGGCCACCTATCGATATCTTGAAAAGTAAATTGAAAACACCATAGGAGGCAGCATTTACTTTATCTGCATTGGAGCAGTATCTGGTGGCTATGTTTTGAACTACTTGCTCTCGTTCGTTGTAGACCATATTGAGAGCAATGTTTATGAGGTGTGTGTGTTATAATATTTAGTATCGATATCTGCGTGAAAATTAGCGGTAAGTAGAATTTAAAAATACTGATTTATATGTATTCTTGCACTATAATAAGTGCTCTTTAAGCATATGTCATAGTATATTCTAAAAGTAATAATGTAATGCTGTAAAATGTAATAATGAATAAGCCTGCAGTTGCCCCGAATAAGGCCATGTGTGGCCTTATAAAGTTCTATGGTGGCCTTGTTAGGGGCACAGAGTACTTTATTCAAGATTCCAAAATATTTACACTTTTAAACTTTTAGGTACCTAGTGTCAAAGAACTTGTAGTAGCTGCGATACATTTAAAATAATGGTATAATTTTTTATAAAGATTTTATGGTGTCACTAATTCTATTGTTAATATTTTAAAGATTATATAATTATAGCTTGACAAAACTTTTATTTGACTAGTACCAATATTGTTACACAGATAATAAATATTCTATGATCTTACGAAATATAGAATTATTCTTATACGTTTTAATTACAGATAACTATGGCTCCCGTGCAGTCAAAAGTGCGGAGAGCTCAGTGGACAAGTGAGCAAATGAATGCAGCCATATCAGCCATCCGCAGTGGGCGCTCTGTCAAAGGTGTGGCATCTCAATTTGGTATTCCTCGAAGAACATTATGGAATCATGTGATATCAGGTAGTACAGACAGAAAATTGGGACGGTCTCCTGTCTTGACCATAGAACAAGAGATAGAGTTATGTCGAAGGCTCTTTTCGGCTAGCAGATGTTGGCATGCCTATCACAAGTAATGTTATAAAGAGAAGTGTTTATTCATTCTGCAAAGAAAATGATATTATTAACCCATTTAACCCATTGAAGAGCAAAGCTGGACGCCGGTGGCTGGAATTATTTCTGAAAAGGCTTCCAGATGTAGCGAAACGCAGAACGCCACATCTTAATCCTGGAAGAGCTTCGAAACTTAATCCTTACATTGTCAGAGATTACTTTGCCAAACTCAGAAATGTCATGTTAGAATGTGATGTAGCTGATAAACCTCATTTGATATACAATGTTGATGAAAAAGGTTGTAGATTAACTCTACACCATCAACAACAGGTTTTTGCTCGTAAAGGTGTTAAAAGGGTTCACATCATAGCGTCGGAGCATGCAGAGAATATTACAGTTGTAACATGTGGGAATGCTATGGGACAATTTGTGCCACCAATGATTTTATTCAAAGGCAAACGACTGAAACCTGAATGGGAAGAGAACTTGCCACCAGGGTCCAATGCTGTAATGACACCAAAAGGAAGCATATGTGAAACTTTCTCAAAGTGGATTGAACATTTTGCTAAGTATAAAGCCAGCATAGGTAGAACACTGTTAATCTTTGATGGTGCTGCCTCACATCTAGGTGCGAATATTGTTTCAGCTGCTGACAGACATAACATAACACTGTTTTGTTTACCTAGCAATATATCCACGAGCTGCAGCCCTTAGACAAATCTGTTTTTAAGTCATTCGAGTCATTTTGGGATGACGAAGTCTTGAAATTTTGGATGACTCATCCCGATCGAAAAAAAAATCGCAGCACATTTGGAAAAATATTTTCCACAGTATGGCTCAGGTCTATGACTCCAGAAAATATAATCTCAGGATTTAAAGCAACAGGAATTTACCCTTATAACCCGGATATTGTCCCTGAAGTTGCATTTGCTCCTGCCTCTTTGACTGACACTCAATCCACAAATGATGGTCCCGATCTAACCTGTGTCTCAGAAGACACTTCACAAATGAACAGGGAACAGATAGGCCTACCTTCTTCTGCATCACCACACTCAGAATCAGAAGATGAACCCTCAGTTCCCACATTAAATGTTCCTTTTCAGTATGTTTCTTCTCGATCAACTGTGTTAGAACCTCATGTTACAAATGTGTGTGCTGCAGTTCGTGCACTGACAGACACTATTTCCTCTACTCCAACAAACACCCTCGCCCAAAATTCCGTTCATTCTATCAACACTTCTGGTTGAACACTCTCGGCAATCCTGGCCACACCAAAGTTGAAATCACAAAAGACCCAGCGACGTAAATCCATCAATTCGAAGGCTCAAAAAGTCGTTAAATCTTTATTTCAAGAAAAAAATTCAAGAGCAGTGACTAAATCTCCGCGAAATGAAGTGCATAATAATCTACGCAATCAAGTAGGGAGTCACAACCAAGCACCAGCGGAACTCTGTCACAGCCAAGCACCAGAGAAACACAGCATAGCAGAAAATTCAAGTCATCTGACAGCTGGTACTGCTTCCTTTGTGACCAAGATCGTCTTGCTGATATGCGACTCTGTGCAAGTTGTAAGCAGTATGTGCACGAGGAGTGTGTTGGATTGTCAAAATCAGACAAAGAGATCTTCTACTGTCCCGAGTGTGCCTAAAATGTTTTTGTGCCCCTGACAAAAAGCTACTTATTCTTAAGTTTATAAAATCTTCAGAGGTTGTTCAGCTTCTTGTGTGTTATATTTATACAATAGTTGTGAACAAATGCTAAGAGTGTGTTGGACGAATTAATCATCAAAGAGATTTTGCATTGTCCTCCATTTGCCAATTTTTGCTTAAATGAATAGTCATTTTTAAGTATTTAATACCTTCAGAGTTTGTCAAGCTTCTATTGTGTTCTTTTTTAACAATTAAATACCATTCTATACCT
Organism: Bacillus rossius redtenbacheri; assembly: GCF_032445375.1. Lineage (NCBI taxonomy): Eukaryota > Metazoa > Arthropoda > Insecta > Phasmatodea > Bacillidae > Bacillus > Bacillus rossius. Next base: position 31,612,649 of record NC_086336.1, read on the forward strand.
GTTCCGATTTTTTTTGTAACTTGTCTGTTTAAATATTATTATGTGGCCTTATTTGAAGCACCTCGCTCCTAACAAGGCCTCTTTGCACTTTTTCGAGTAAAAATAAATATATGGCTAACTATGAATATTTTGGAGTTAAGAATTTTTCAACATGATTAGAATGGATCAAACAAGGTTTGATAAAATTGTGTAACTCCTATTATTTATTTGAAAAATTGGAAAAATTCATTAAAGCTTAAGGTCGCCTTATTTGGGTCAACCACCTCACACTTAAGAGGATTCATCATAGGGAAATTTTTCATGCTCTGCCTTTACGGTGGTATTCGTCCGTGGAGGGGAAGGAGGAAGGAAAAAAAAACCTTTGGGGAGCAAGGCAGGCAAGCATGATTTTTAAAACAACCCATCGGTGCATGTATTGTTAACTCGCTGATAAATAATATGCCTTTTGATCCACACATTCCAGGCTACAGGTTCTGTGATTCAGGAACGAAACTAGCCAAACGAGTTTAAGTTGGCATTAATTTTCCAGACGAGAAGTGCAAGCAGCATGCTATTGCCCATTACCTCAGCAAGGATCTGGAATCAAGGCACTGAGCTGACGAGCTACTGGCACAGAAAACCAAAGATATAATTAAATTGCCAGATTCAGGACTTGGAGAAAAAATTGCGACATGGGGCGTATCCAAAATCATGAAGGTCAAAACAAAATTAGGAAAACTGGTGCAGTCTTGCAAAACGCAGAGAAAAAAATGCATACTCTTGACAAAAAGATTACAGGTGGATTTCTACCGCTACTTTTTCTTGCATTAGACATCCTCGACGGCCTCATCTGTGCTAAGATTGGTATAATGTGGGCAGTCAACACTTCCAAGAACGAGTGAAAGCATTTGGAGGAAGCACGAAGACACAACGACCGTGGCAAAAAAAAATGGTGCAAGTCTCTACTTACAACCCCACAAATTAGTTCGAAGCATGAGAAAGAAATGAGCGAAAAGATCCTAAATATTAGTTTGTAGTAGCGGTTTAGATTAGCTCACAGGGGCAATTACAGTGTGGTCATAATATAGTAGTGATAAGCTGGTAGTTTATGTGGAAACTAAAGATTGCGTCGATGGACTTAAAAACATAATGGCTTTCTTGGCCAAGTTGAATAATAAAATGGAGAGAAACGAAGAAGAGATGAAGAATAACATTGATAATAGTCAACATGAAGAAGAATAAAATTGATAAAAGCCAAGAAGAGATGAAGAATAAAATTGATATTAGCCAAGAAGAGATGAAGAGAAGTCAAGAAGAGATGTTAAATTAAATATTTGCTGCTCAAGAAAAAATGAATAAGAGAATCAACGAAACCAGAATATAGTTCAAGGGTAAAGTCAAGTGTTTGGAGCTGCATTTCGCACAACAGGAACAACAGATATTCAGCTTAAGCAGGTTATTGAATGAAGTGTAGAAGCTGTAACCAAAGAGTGCCGACGGATGATTGAAGAAACCACTGCTGCTACGAACTTTGTGAGTTTCTCCGAGGATGTTAAGATGGAGGAAACTTCCAGTGGCCACTCAAAATCCAAACTACCTACCTTTGATGGTCAATATTCGTGGACAGTGTACAACAGACAGTTCGAGGCAGCTGTAGAAGTAAATGGTTGGAGCAAGGAAGAAAAGGCAACGACAATCTTCTTGACCCTGCGAGGATCTCCACTAGAGCTGCTGCAGACCATACCAGTTCCAGACCAGAAAGTCTCTGGGTAGATAGTGAATGGGGATACATTCTTCTATTCCCCCCCTTTTCCTGAAGTTCTGAAAACCTTTGCATAATATAAGTGAAGGCAGTATGTTATTTTTGGTGATGCAAGTTGAGCGGTTACAACACTGTGTGAGAAGCCGCGTTGCCTACGGATATTAGTGTAGGTCCATATGTCAGTGTGTTAGTGTAAAGAGTTATGATAGTTTTTGTAATACACGTTATTAATTTTTTTTTGTATTTTTAGACGTCGTAGCCCCTCGTTTACGGCATTTCGTAGCAGTGATTTCGTGAATGGAAGGGAAGTCGCATGGGACGGAAATGTGTAAACACATTGCTGTCATCTTTGGCGGTTGGCGGGAGCCAAAGTTCATAGACACAAAAATAAACACTATAGAATTAACTGTTTAGTGAATTTTAGCAAAATTTGCAATATCTTCATAAAATAACTTGTCGAAAATCAGGTACAAACCGGGGTTTAGTATTTTTTTGTATTTTATGTTTTTATCGGAGCTGTTTCATACGTATTTTAAAATACAGGTCTATTAACACACTGATTCAACAGTCGAAGTAGTTGCTACGGCAACGAATTCTAGTGTCAGCTTCGGAAACTATGTTTGATTCGTGTCCACAAATTTAGTTGAAAACACAATATCGTATATTGATCACCTTCAACATTATTGAAAATAAATCTACGTTAAATTTTGTGTCCGAGATTCGTATTATAATTTTATTTGTAACATGAGCACACATGACTTGGCTCGCTATCGAGATTATATATTTACATGTCACTGGTAAAAATTGAATAATTCATTTGCAATATTACTTTTTTCCAAGTATCCTACTCCCTCCTCCTCTGAAAACATTTCTGTATTATTCTCTGCATCCATCACATTCTTACACAATATGGTTTAAATTTTTGACATTTTCACATATTATTAGCAGCAATTTTGTTTATACAATGCGTCACCCAAAATTCTCATTGTTTGCAAATATACCCTCTTATTATTATATTTTCGAAAAAAAATGTTATTTTTACTCTATGAAAATTACCATGCAGTTCGTCTTGGAACTTGATATTGCAAGTGTTTAGACAAAGGGAGTTTTTGTGCAAATCGCAAAGCAGAGAAGACGTCAATTTAACCTTCGCCGGAGTGTGGAAAGGGTTGATACGAAGGATGAAGAGTACGGACGGTATAAAGCGAAACGAAGTTGTGTTGCTAGCGTGCAGTGTTTTCTGAGTAGAGCCGCTACCTTGGGGAAACATCGCAGTCACAGTGACCGAACACTAAAGAAGCTTTGCCTTAAAGAATAAGCCATGCGTAGGTAGTGTTTATTTTATTAAGCTTCTGTCGGAAAGATTTTGGGTGAGGAATAAGAGAGGGGGAAGATAATACTTTTTAGAGTTAAAATCCTCTCTATACGTTCGAAAAACACAAACAAAATCTTCAGACCAGAATTAATGGCTGAGTTTGTGTGTGCAAAGTCTTGTTAAATCTATGATAACACATAAAAATACTATTTGTTGTTTAAAAAGCAGTCAAGAGAGATTTCGCAAGAGCAAAAGTAAATTTTATTTACTTTCCCTTGCATTCTAATCCAAGGATTTACGTGATACCTGGGGAAATTGATTGCCGTATCGACGCATTTAATATCTTTTTTTTTCAATACGTTAAGTTTATTATTTATTGAAAACTTTGTAAACTTCCGTAAATTTTATCATGTAAAACTACTTTGGCAAAAAGGTTTGGCACCCAACTCAATGAGTTCGTCAATTCTATTGCGTGTTTTGTTTGGTGCATAAAAATAAACTTGTAACACAAGAAATCTTGTTAATTCAGTTACATATATTGTTCTATAAAGTAAATAGCCTACTTGTTTCACAGTACACGAACTTTGTTTTTGCACGAACAAACGATCTTTATCAGCAGATTCAGAAAAAAAAACTCTCGCTCAGACCAGTTGCTAAGCTGAATATAGACGGAACAAGTCGAAGCAGTATTTTATGTACTTTCATGGTAAAATAATAAATTGAAGTATTTTTAAAAGAAATTAATATAATAAAGTCTAAATTACAATTTTGCATCAACCAAGGATCGAACCGAAAACTGGAATCGATCAGGTCAATCAATATATCAATAGATAATTTTTAAAATGGTTTTAGGAATTTATCGAGAATTTTTAAGTTAATGATTACAAATTCTCAACATGGTGGACAGTATGACATTGGTGGATTACTGGAGGCTGGTAGATAGGGAGTTAAGCCTCTTTGGGACATTTCATCATATTTAATTACATCAGTAATTTCAAGCAAAAATTACTCATTTTGCATCGACAAAGGATCAAAACGGGACAGGAATCGATCGAATAAATCAATATATTAATAGGTATTTTTAAATGGTTTTTTAAAAAAATTTCCGAACATTTTGGTTGATAATTACAGATTACTAATATGGCGGCCTCTACGGTAGTTGACTGGTTAAGATAGTCGTGCACTCTAGTGGGTAAAAATTATCCCAAGATGTCGGTATCACTCTCTATAGAGCATGTCACTCTTATATTGCAGTGTGGAAGCATTTCTCTCTCTTTTTAACACATGCCGGCTGCCTTTGCTCTGTCCTTGTCTTTTCGTTCATTGTTGCCATGTATCATACGAATTAAAAATTATTATTTTTTGGACAAAGCATTTTTACACATTGTAAAGCATCACATTACGTATCAAGCAATGAATATTTTGCATAATTAATTGCATTTATAGTGGCCGAAAAAGTTTTAAAAAATGTTAAATTCTCACTGGAAACCGTTATGAAATATTAAAAAAAAATTATTAATAAAAAATTAACCTTCAGGTATATTCAATTTAGATTATTTGTTTACAAATTCAGGTTTTAGGACGCCACCGAATTAATCTTAAAACAAAAACGCTCCTTGTTTCAGTTATCTAATTTATTTTTAATCCTAAATTGCATTGCCTCAGAAACTGATACATCAAAACGTTGAGCAGTGACAAAGTTGATTGCTATTAAAGATAGATAGGGGTCGAAAGCAAGAAATATGTTAACCATGAATGGAATTTTGTTTTTTAAAAGCAACACCATCTCAATTGCTCCTACAGGTCTCGTGTCCAAAGCTGTGAAGAAGTGTCACTGTAACAGATGATCACTCCCAAACTGCAGTCGAAGATGAAACACGGCTGTGTTTTTGAAGAAGCATGCCTGCTAGTCAGTGCAGTGTCTCGCGACCAAGCGACGGATCATGTCCGGTGACTCGCAGTTACACCATTGAAGGGTTGTTTATTCAAATATGTTTTTTTTTAATTTTATGCTTCGGATGTGGATTACATTAATGTGAACTATGGAAGTCGGAACACCAAAACGAAACTACGTTGGTAGGCTATTAGTAGAGACCTGTAAAATTCGCGATTTCAAATCCCTAAAGGATAGACTCCATAATCCTCTATGCACTCGTGCAAATTACATCTGCTGATTAGATACCGACTCGTAACACCTGTTGACTGGAATGATCGTGATTCGCTAATTCTTCTGTTAAGGATTTTTCATTGGCCCAGAGTCCTTCAGATAAACTGTGGCCCAATCACTGAATCAAAATAATGTCAAAAGTATTTGGACTCTATCCTATCGCGGAAAGAATCCGCGAATTTTACAGGTCTCTAGCTATTAGGGAGTGAGCTCAAGATAGTGTTGAAAGTATTTGAGTATTTTTCAAAAGACACGAATGTGAACAATGCCGTTAAGAAAGCTTTGGTCAACTTTGGCCAACGGTGGTGATAGTGACTAAAAGGTATATGTATTATTAATTTCTTTATCAAGTTCAATTTACAATTTTCGTATGAATTCGTACCAATGAAAAACCAAAGTGGATTTGTGGATTTTTACAAATTTGTAAGCGCGATAGTGCAAAAGATTATAAATTACGATATGAGTTCTTAATTATTTTTTTTTTGCAATCAGAATGCCAAAGAGACACGTCTCCTGAAATTAGTAATGTGTTAGAGATTTGGTGACAGCGCGTGACAAGCAGTGTACTTCAATCTAAGAGTGAGACTATCAATAGCAGACGTAAACAAGATGTAAAATTCCAGATAGCTGCATGAAGTCATAATGTTGAAGTAATAAATTCCTTGGTGGTTGTGGTAGGGGATCAATCTAAATAAGGACATCAATGAGAAGTGACATGTATAAATTTATAATAGAATAAAACTCATCGGGTTCGAACCAAGAACGCCATGGTTCAAGATAAAAGTGTGTTTTTTTTATTAAAATTTTAATAATATCTTTTATAAATGTTTAAAAAATGTCCAATATTTTTTTGATAATAGTTACATATTTTAATATGGTGGACATGACGTCATAATTAAAAATGGCGGAATCTAATACGGTAGATAATTATAGCAACAAATTGGCGGTAAGTTCTAGAAAAACATGGCGGAATGTTCATGAAAACATTATGGCAGCTGTGACGTTATAATCTAAAATGACGGATGGGTTCAAGCCACCCAAAAGAGCCGTCAGGGTCAAGTCAAAGTCATGGTTAAGTTCAGACCGTATGACCACCGTGACATCACAAACCAAGACGACGGACTGCACTAGGCATTTCCACTATGAACCAGTCGCCGGACCCTCAAATATATACTACTTATGTTGGAAAAACCTTAATCAAAATTTACAATTGTGCGCCAATGATGCAGTAAAATTAACTGACAGTTACGGTACATTTACAAATATACAATGAATAAGACTAGACCAACTCTTTTGTTTTGTACATTTTTAAGGGAAGATATGTACACAAATTTTATTAGTGAATTATTAAAAAGAGCGCATTTATATACCTAATATAAACTAAAATCTAAGCGTTTGTCTCTGAAGTTAGAATTATTACATATAAGATTTTTTTCTGTTATCAAATTGGATAATGCCTTCCAACACCAAACCCTAATGAAACAGATAATGCCTACATAAATCAAACCTAACTATTTTTTTTTATCTCTCTGTACGAGATGATTGAAGTCAACAACTGCTGATACTACTGACATCATTAAAAAAAAGTAAGTCAGCAACCACACAATTAATTTGGTATATATTTTACTACGATATCTGAAACTGTAACGACGATGCAATGATAAAATTTTTATCAGAATAAATAACTTGTAGAATTATTATTTTGTTGTAAGTTTGGTACCATGCAATAACTTGTGTCATTGTTGATTCTTAAGTTGTTTTTAATTTTTTTAACTGCTGTCAACTTGGTATTAAGTAGGTAAATGATAAGAAATATGTTTTTGCATGTTTTCGTGCAGTGGTTCCACTAAATTGTTCGTGTTTGCTCCTGAAAGGTGAATAGAAATGTAGTTTACAGGAAAGCTAAAAGTAACTTAAACATTAGTGTATGTATTAAAAAAAATCAAAATAAGCTGTGTTTATTATTTTACCCACGTGAACGATGTGATGTGGACAGCTAGAGTTACTTTCTAAAAGGTAATCTAGTATGTGATTTGTGTACAGCTCATAGGCCTATGCGAAGCTTCGACTGATCGAGTCATTTGAAGCAAAAGTAGGGAATACGAAAGACCGGGACAGCATTATAAGGAGCGAGGAGTGGGCCAATGACCGGCCGCCATCTTGGATTGTTATGTCACGGTGACCAACTTGGATGACCTTGACCTTTGACCTTGGCACTGACCCCGTTGGTCATCTGAGATGATGTAATGTCCACAATTTTGAATTCCACCATCTTAGGGTCCGCCATTTTGAATTGTCACGTTACATCTATCATTTTGTTTGATAGAACATTACACCAAATTTTATTCCACAATTTTTAATTATGACATCATGTTCGCCATCTTGAAAACCCGTAATTGTTATCCAAAAATCGAAACAATTCAAAAATTATAAAAACATTATTTTATAACAATTTTAATAAAATATTAATGAAAATTCACTTACATCCATAGCACAGAGTCTTTGGTTCGAATACGGTTAGGGCCAAAAAAAGCGACGGAAGCTTCCTCCACGAAAGCTACCAGTAGACTGACCTCCCAACCACACTACTACTACTACCACCAATAAATATATTACACCAGCCAGTATGATATCATGGAAGCTATCTTGGATCCGCCATTTTATTTTTGTCTGCTAGATATCACAATTGTTTACCTGCAATAATGCAAATCACCAGATCACCATGACATCCACCATATTTTCGACCATATTGGCAACCATATTAAAAATCTGCAATTGTTGACGTAGATATTCGGCAAAAAATCCAAAAATCATATAAAAATCACCCATTAATTTGTTGATTAGTTGGATTGAATCCTATCCTTGGTGTAAGGTAATTCGGAATAAGCTTGTCTCATTGTATTGTGAGGATGATAGTGGAAAATGAGATCTGGTCCCTTCCTGGAGTTGACGACGCGGGTTAACGGAGTCTGGGGTTCAAGTGGTCGGGGCGGAGGCGGGGCGGCACGCCGACGGCAGAAGGCATTCCGTTTGGTGTCGAGGAGGGGGGGACTTTGGCGAGTCTTTGGGGCGGCTAGCTACGGGATAGACCGCGGCCCTCGAGGGTTGGCTGCAGTTGATTCCCGCCGTCTCAAAGGCTGGGGGCGGCCGCTGGACCGGACAACCGAGTCAAATACACCCTCGACGGAGAACACGAGAACACAAAAGAGTGTTTTTTTCGGGCATTGTCGTCGTAGTGGACAAGCCAGATAATTATCATCATCATCATCATCATCATCATCATCATCATCATCATCATCATCACGTTTGTACTTAAGGAGAGGTCTCGTGACACGCGATCATCCACAGAGTGGCCAAAGGCAATCTGGAGACACGAAGCATGAGGATGCCCAGTCGGTGTTCGTAAACAAACGAAACTTATTATTTTCTTTAATTTAAAATTGAAATTTATATTTTTATTTTTAGGGTGCTTTATAATACCAGGTAAAATACTGACTCAATATGACATCAAACTCAAATCATGTAACTGGTTAAGTATTTATTTAAAGTGTAATTTCGAAATCTGGTTTTTTTTTAATTACTATTAAAGTGTCCAAAAAATGTACAAATATAAAAAAATTGGGCTACTAATAAATTAATTATTCTATTTTAACAATTTAAAAATCTTTTTGGCTGTACTTGTCCTCAAGCAATCTATTAAATAATCAAATATTATTAACAGTTTCCTTCTTGCTATTTAAGTCTATACTTTTACAATTATTCATATAGACCTGAAAATTTTGAATTTATTTTTTCGTACAGGTTTTGTACCTAAAAAGTTTATATATATTTAACTATTTTTTTTTCCAACTTTTTCAAACCTAGTCCGAATAACTTTGCTTTGGCATAATTTCTACATATACGTAACAGCGGTTTTGAATACACTATTTATAATAATACGTTTAAATTGACGTTTAATGGTAGGTTTTTGTCATAGTTACAAATAGTAATAACTTCTTAACACAGTGAGGAGACCATATTTATGTGCATAGACACGAGGATATGAAGAGTAGAAAAATAACAGTTTATGCAAGCACATATATGTATGTATTCGACAAAATTAATGTGTAATTAACGGAGTAAATCTCATTTTCGATGACATTAATAATTTGTGTTCACACAACCAGAAATGTTTAGTGAGAACACTTTTGACGTGCTGTTTTGTAATGTAGTCCTAGAGGTTACGGAGTTGAATGAATGATCTAGTGTTGGTGTCTCGTTTTCATCGGGGTTATAAGAGAAACTGATGAAACTTTATTGGTTAATGATGGAATGAATCAGTTGGGAGGGGGTATACGGAAGTGCGCCGGGCTAACCCTCTTGCTCTAGAGATAGGACGACACGTCTCCCACTTGCGATAAAAATATGTGTGTGTAAGTATATATCTCCGGAATTGAACCCAGAAGAGTGAGCGAGAGAGGTTTCCCTCGGCAAGTTGGGATACAGCTTTATATTCAAGATTAGGCAAACTTTAATATATAAGCTCATTTAATAAGAAATTAAAATAATGCACTCCGGTGGGAAGCCATGTGAGAGGGAAAAAAAGAAAGAGAGAGAAAGAGAGAGGAAGCTAGAGAGAGAAATAACGAGGAAGCGAGAAAAATAGAGAGAACATAAGAGTTTCAGAGCTAGAGAGAGAATTGAACTAGAGAGATACGGAGAAAGATAGAGAATGAGAGAGAGGTAGAGATATGTAGAAAAGGGAAATGAAGAGAGAACTAGAGGGTGGAGACGTAGAGGAAGAGAAAAGGTGGAGATAGAGAGAACGAGATATGGAGAGATAGATAGAGAGAACGCGAGAGATTGAGAGATTCAGAACGAGAGAACAAGAACAACAGAGAACATGGAGAACAAGATAGAGGTAAAGAGAAAGACAGATAAAGAATGAGAAGGAAGGAGAGCATGTGGGAGAGTGAGAGATCGAAAGAGAGAGAGATATATAAAGATAGAGAGAATATGGGAGAATGATAGAGGGAGAGAGGACTCGAAAGTCCGCCTGGGGACGACGGAAAACCATTTCTAACGCCCATTGTGGCTCGGAGATCCAGATATGACTTCGCCATCGGATCGAGAACCCATTTCGCCCGAGCGCCACTTCAAAATGTCCCCCTTACCACCCCTAACTGCCAAACACTTCCGTCCCGAAGAAGCTCGGTCTCTCTATGCGCCGTCTTTGCGTGACAATACACACTCTCCCCAAGGCATCGCGGCCCGCGCCTCTTGATTTTAACACTCGCGCGCGGGTGATACGTCTGTGAAATGCGGCCGATATGGTATCGCTGCGGATTCTGCGGAAAAAAAAAAAACTTTCAGGAATATTTTGTACCACTTCGCGTGTTCGTCATGAAAACGAAAATGTTTCATTACCGAAAAATTTCGATATGCCTGAGTAAACTTTTTTTATGAAAACTACCTGCTGTTCTAAATAACAACCCCGTTTAATGCTACACGAATGTAGCCTACATACCTAGCAACTATACCAGAAAATATAGTGAATGATATTTAACACGGCATTCTATGTTTTGCAGATACTGTAATCTGGTTTCAGTCGAGCCACTCGCGTTCAGAATTTTTTAATTTTTTTTTCCGGGTGGATTGCAGGTGTTTGTTGACCCAGGCCGCCAGATCACAGCACTGCGCTGCCGGGGTTTTCAGTTTTCTCAGAGTTTATTGTTTATCGTTCATCTGGGATCATAATTTTGGTCTAAGACAAGGCTGTAGCTAGGATTTCGTGAAGGTGGGATTCAGGTTTAACCATTATATCATTTTTTTCATGAGTAAGATCTCTTTATAGTTGAATTTTTAAAAGAAAATAGATTGTCACGCTAAAATCCCGGGCAATAGTGGACTTTCAGAATTCCAGTAACTTAAGTTCACAAAAAGCAAAAAATAAATCCTTTGTACACCAATTTAATACCTAATTGTTTTTATCCGTTTATTGTAATAAGAAACTTATTTTATTATTTCATTTTTAAATGTATTATAATTTTTAAGTCGGTTTCAAGTATAACATTAAAAATTCACTTTGAGCACAGCCTAACGGCGTAGGTTAAATTCGAAGTACCTATTTATTCTCGAAATGTTTTGGAAACTTATATAAACTTCTGGAACACTTTAAGAACTTAATGTACATAACGTCATATATGTTCACCAATATTCAATAAAGATCGATTAAACATTTTCTCATATTCCATGCAGCGAAAATATTTTGAATGTTTTTAACTCAATGCATCCAGTAAAGAATGTTGTCTTAACGAATTTCATATTATGCTTACTAAGGTAGTTATGCAATTATTTTTGACATTCAAACACTATTTTTCATCCCTTGCAGTAATACGTGGTCGTATATATTTTTTATTGGACAAATGTTTAAGGTAATATTAAGATAGTTAAAAATAAAGTTCAACAAATTTGATACTGAATTATTTTTTACTTTTTTAAAATTAAAACTCTTGTTTTTACGGTAATAATTAGTTTCATAAAATAGTTGTTTAGACCAAAGGTTTTAGATAAAGTTTAGGAGTTTTACAATAAATTATAACGGATTTGATAGTATACCTATTAAAAAAAATTATATTTTTTTTGTCTTTCTACCCTTGTTATTTCATCCCCTTGCAGTAATGGTTTGTTACATAAAATTTACTTTAGACAAAAGTTTTCAACGATATTTGAAATTTAAACAAAAATAAACATTAACTTGATAGAGTACATGGTAGGGAAGCTTGATTTATTTTATTATTTCAACGCCAGGTATTTCAACCCCTTGTAGTAATAGTTGTATTATTAAAAAGTGTTTCAGACAAAAGTTTTAGATAAAAATTATCATTTACAAAGAATGCAAACGGACTTGATGTTTTGCCTACTAAAGTAAATATTAATTTTTTTTTGTATTTTAATTCCTATTTATCTACCCCTTATAGCAGTGGTTGGTTGTATCAAAAAGTATTACCAACAAAAGTTTTGATAGTATTTACAAGGTTTGCAAACAATTTGAACGGATTTGATAGTGAGCCTGCTAAGGGAGTTATGAACTTTTTTGTCATTCAAACCCTGTTTATTTTACCCCTTGCAGTAATTGTAAGCCGCATAAGAATTTATTTCAGACGAATGTTATAGTTAATAATTTAACGTTTTAGACTAAAACAGACCGGAAATAGCACGGAAATTAGGATTTTTTAAAAATTTTATTCCTTATTGTTTGAACCCCTGCAACGTATTTGATAGTGTACCAAAGAAGTCATTATGTTTTAAATTCTACCCCTCATTTTTTCAACTCCTTGCAGTGAGTACTCGTCTAATCAAATTTTTTTGAGACAAAAGATTCAGATAAAAATTATAAGATATATAAACAATTTGAACGAATTTGATGGTGTGTCTACGAACAGAGTTACGTTTATTTCTGTCCTCCAACTAATGTTTTTTTCAACCCCTTGCAGTTATGGTTGGTCGTATCCAAAATTTATTCATACAAAATATTTTTGTATTACCTACGAGTTATAATACGTTCAAATGGGTTTCCATATTATGGGAGTTACAGTGATTATTCTGTTTTTTTTTTTTTTTAAACTTCCTCAATTATAACCCTTTGGTCGGATATTGCCCATAAATGAACTCAACCGAATTTACAGTACTATATTTTATGTATCAATATGGAAGTGATTTGTGAAAAATTGCAGCAGTTATCGTGTCCACAAAATTGTGATATATAGGCCTATTTATAAAATTTTGAGTTGATGTTTTTGGGTTCTATGGACTATGAAACAAAAAATTATACAAAATTTTCCGAAAGTAGCATCATGGTAATGGCTATAGTAGGCAGTATATCTTTAAAATATACCTAAAAAAGAGCGTTTGTAACTCAATACACGTGATTGAATTGAAACTTCTTTGGAATTTAAAACCTAAAATAATTATGTTTACTAGTGCTATCTTCATATATAATCGGCCAAATACCCATTCTCTGTCCTGTTTGCGTTAGAAATGTTTCACAAAGATGATTCACGAAGATGTTGCATTGAATATCGGCATTTAAATTTCAATATCATCGCGCCCAAATAAATATAAATTCAAAAGTACACTATAATTGTTATTAATGGTCACTAAATTTCAACGACTCTTTAAATCAGCTATGCCAGTTACTGTCGCTAGGAGTGTGGGTGCATTGGTTGGCATGATTTCCAGAGATTTTCAGGTATTTAATTCTGTAGTCTTTGCTTTAAGTCTTTATTTTCGTTGGTTGTGTGTGTTTGTGATAAATAATGGACGCTATATAAATCTATATAATATTCAAGTAAGATATATACTTTTTGAAGTTGAAACTTCTCTTTAACACGATGGGAGTAAAATTTCAAGGCCGAATTTTAATGCAACGTTTTCGTGAAACATTATTGTGATAGGTTTCTGACGCGAGAGGGAAAGAGAATAAGTACTTGGCCAAAGAGATATTAATTGAAATGCAAAAGAAGTTTCGTCTCTAACATGTGTATTGAGTTACAAACGCTCTTTTTATGCGATACTAGGCACCGACTTCAAAATTATAAAACAATTAAAAATTTCGGTAAATATTTACAATCGCGGTGGATGCCAAAAAAAAAATGCTAAAAATCCGAAAATACTTTTATTCTATGCTCTTTCACTTCCTCTTTTCAAATCAACCGGCGGAGATAAGAAATTCCAAATACTTTAGGAGATATCGAATTTTTTAATTTCATGATATATAGAGTCGCGGTAGATGCCAAAAATAAATGTAAAAAATCCTAAAATACCTTTATAATATGCTATTCAACTTCCTCTTTTCATTAAAAGCGGCGGAGATAAGAAATTCCAAATACTTTAGGAGATATCGAATTTTTTAATTTTGCAATACAAGACCTGTGGAACCATTCGAGCGGCGCCATTTTTGTTATTTTGCCGTGTGTTCGTGAATACGTGAATCGTGAATGCGTAATTAATAAAATGGTTGATTAGGTCAGGTCAGTTACATTATTAATACTTTCAAACTAAGCCGACATTAAAAATTATTTTGTGAATTAATTTTAATGGCTGTTTAGTTTTAAAATATTTATAATGTAACTGACCTGACCAAACAAACCCGGACAGAGGGTGAACAGTAAACTAAAATGGTCGATTAGGGTCAGGTCAGTTACATTATAAATACTTTAAAACTAAGGTGATATTAAAAATAATGTGAAATAATTTTAATTATTCTTTAGTTTTAAATTATTTATAATGTAACTGACCTTACCTAACAAACCCGTAACAAAGGATGTACAATAACAACTCACGTAAATTTTTTTGTTACTTATTACTTGCGCAGAAATATCAAAATAACAAATAAGACTATAAAATTAGAAACGTTAAAAACTCACGTAAGTTGGAGGCGGTAATTAAACACCGTTTTAAACAATAATTGAACTAAATAATCACGTATTAGTTCATTTGAATTCTGGCCTATCACGAACAATCACGTGACATCATTATCCAATAAAAAAATAAATACTCGTACGTAAACAAGAAACAATGGTGCACGCACGCCACAGGAATGCGCTGGTTTTGTGCTGAAATTTAAAAATTCGATATCTCCTAAAGTATTTGGAATTTCTAATCTCCGCCGCTTTTAATGAAAAGAGGAAGTTGAAGAGCATATAATAAAGGTATTTTCAGATGTTTAGCATTTTTTTTGGCATATACCGCGACTCTACATATGATGACATTAAAAAATTCGATATCTCCTAAAGTATTTGGAATTTCTTACCTCCGCCGGTTGTTTTGAAAAGAGGAAGTGAAAGGGCACAGAATAAAAGTATTTTCAGATTTTTAGCATTTTTTTTGGCATCTACCGCGATTGTAAATATTTACCAAAATTTCATAACAAACAATAAGTTCATAATTAAAATAAACTGAAAAAAATTGTTAAATTGGTGCATAAAATATACATATATATTTTTTCCTTTTTAAAGAACTTATGTTACTTTGTGTATTTTGAAGTCTTTTTTTAATGTTGTTTATTTTTCAATTTTAAGTGATGGGTAGATCTTGTATAGACGTTTCTCAAATGAGGAAACGACGGCTAGTTTAAACTGAAGATAAAAGATGTAAACGCCTAGGAAAAAAAAATATAAACAGGAATATTAAAAGATATGAAAATGAAAATCCACAGGAGCGAGCAAATAAATTGGCGGGTATGAGAGTCTCTGTGTTAAATAAATTAAGAAACGAAAGTCAAATAGACAGAAACCATAGCATTACTATGATATGTGATGAATTAACAAATGCATGTGTTGAACACTGTGCTCATAAAATTAGTTTAATTCGCAGGCGAATGGCAAGGAAACAGAGAAGTCAATTCGCGAGCGAATGTCTAATGAATCAGAGAAAGAACGTGCTCATCGTATAATAATTTTACATGGTTTCTGAAGCTTTGAAAGCTGATTTAAATGGCGTTGGAGTGCAGTTATTACTTTTTCACTATGGGAGGTGCAGACAGTGACAAGTTATACTTACTAAAATTGCTGGTGGAACACATCAAACGTCGTTATGCTCCAACTATCGATGTATTACTCAAACCAAAATTTGTGGATGTTTCATCCTTAACTGGAGTCGCTGTCCGACATATATTTGACAAGACTTTAAATTCCGTATTTTTACTTCCTATCGAAAAATGCAACACCAGTAGACATCAACGTTTGACTGGACAGAAACTTTCACAAGAGAGAAGACACAAGTGTCACCATATAAATTGGCTAGTCATAGACGAAATGGTCTCCTATGAGAATTTGAGAATTATCCAATTACGTCTACAGAAATTTAAAAGCAACGAGAAATTATTTGGCGGAGTTAACATCTTACTCTTTGGTGACATTATACAACTGCCTCCTTTCAAAGGTCATTGGTGTTTTTTGCAACCATTATCTTTTTCAGCAGAAATTAATTTGTGGCATCAATTTTCATTTTGCGAGCTGACAATAAGTATGCGCCCACGAAACGATAGTGAATTCATCGATCTGTTTATATAAATTATATAAATTGCGAGTTGGTGAATTAACTACCAATTAGATGCAATTGATATTTGAACGTCACAGAATATCTTTAACAGAGAGTTTGCTGACGGAGTCGCAGTTCGAATCTATCCTACTGTGAAACATGAGGATGCATATAACTATAACAAGACAGCAGAAAATGCGAAAACACGTAGAGTTTTTACCATAAACCCTGTATATTAGTCTCGTGAAACAACCACTTAAAGAGAGTCAATACCAATACCAAACATTGTCGTTCTAAAATATCTCAATAACTGCGGAGGTTTATCATCAACGCTGAAGTTAGCTGAACAATCCCGGGTCATACAAAGGCAAAATATATCGGTCTCATATGGGCTTGTAAATGAAGTAATAGGGATTATCAAGAAGATAAAGTGGCTTGCTCATCGGAGAGAACAAATCGAAGAAGGCGAATTACCTGAATGTGTATTTATAAAATTTTATAATGATACGATTGAAAACAAAATGAAATATGAAGATGTCTTGGTTGCGATAATTCCTGTTGTTGCAACATTCCAGGCAACAAAAGGATTCGGAAACGTCGAGCGCCGAATAGTAGGCCTACCTTTGATTTTAAGCTGGGTGGGTCACGTGCACAAGTTAAAGGGCACTACACTTGATAAAGCGGTTAGATCTAGGAAACGAAAATTTCGCTAAGGAGATCCTTGGTGTATATTCGAAGTACAAGGTTCAATAAAAATGAAATATATGGGACTATCTTAGAGCTATATTGAACTCAAAGACGAAAAAAATCATTAAAATCGATTAATAAACAAAGATGTTATGCCCGAGCATCTATATACATATATGTTACATATATACACACGAATTGAAGTTGGCCAAAAACTGAAAATTTAATATTTTTATTTAATTGTTTTGATACTTTGTTTTTAAGTTAATTTTTTTAAAGAATACGTTAAAACAATCAATGTTACTGAATACATAAAACACACAAGTCAAGTTTGTATGAAAGAAATGCCTACAAACACACGTGTGCATACCGGAATTAAATATAGACTACTCGGAAACAGAATACTTGGCCGTTGTGTGTGTGTGAAGCATGTAGGGCTAAAATGGGGAGGCTATTCATTACTGCAGCCCACTAAAAGATTAAAAAAAAAATTCTTCTAAAAGAATCTGTGTAATATTATGTATCTAGGTTGCTACAATTGTGATACACTGTCGTAGTTTTTTTTTTTTTTTTAAAATCCTGGAAGAGAGGACTTCGGACCTGTCCTTACTTCCTTGTCTCAGAGCTTCATCACAATCTTGGATCTAGTCAGCTTCAGGTGCTTCTATATTGTTCTCAATTTCTCGGCGACAACTAGAATTTGGTGTAAATGTTATTTTATTTCCCATGAAGATGATACGTTCTTCGTTAGCTTACATTTTAATTACAGTACAGTTATCCTGTATTTTAGCGGACTACAATTAACATTCCACAATTTGGTAATCCCGTTTAAGCTAAATTGACATTCGATAATCCGGCAAAATCTCTAATGCGGCATGGCCGTGGTTCTGAACGTGATGGATTAAGACCTTTCACTTTATGTCATGATTCATTTTGATGTAAGTACCTGCCACTAATATACCCCACATAAGATTTGTAATTCAATTTAATTTAGGTGACTAATACATCTATGTTTCCAACAATATTTATAAATAGACCATATCATCCAAAGACATAAGCCATATACCTACCTTATAGTGGTCACAATATAAATACGTAGATAAATAAAAGCGATTAAATTTATAGGATAGAAATATTTTGAAGGTTTGTTCTAGTTCAAATTGCTATATCATAAACAATATTACACCAATTTTTGTTGTAAACAGCGTATTAAATGGGTATAAAATTATAAACAATTCATTTGACCTGGCTGAATGTTTAATTTCCACACATTAATATCTTATACAGCATGTAACACTTAAGTGGGAGAGGGTGGGCTGATGTTCTTATTTCCTGCCCTTTGAGAACCACACCAACATATTCCATTAATTTTGAATAGTTGGCTTTGAATTCAAAGAAAATACAGCTTTATTTTCTTTTCAGAATTTTATCCAAAGAACGAACGTGCAGTTTGTTTCTCGGTGCGCTGTACTGCACTCCGGGGAGAGGCAACATCCCACAACTCAGGGAAACTCCCTGTTGTCCAATTCCGCCGCAGAATCCACGAGTTGTTACGGTGGCTCGACTGTAAAGATAAACTCGGCCAGAGCTTGCTGGAAACCGGCAACGATGCTTACTACATACCCTCCTCTTTACATACTGCATTTACGTTTCTTTTTCTAGTATGCTCGAATTATTTCCTCGTACATTATAAGAAAATTTTTGGAAATATGTATGGACGTTGTAAGAATTTACGAATGGTAAAAATTAGTGATGTGTAAAAATTCCAATTTTCTCGAATCCAAATCTAGAATTCGAATCCCAAAGAGTATCTTGAATGTACCCTTCGAATTCAAATCTAGGTCTAAAGGTAAAAAGTTAAATACTACACGAAAATAAAAATGTTAGCTATGGTGTTAAAACATTTAACCCTTCAAATGTTTGTTTTCGGATTAAATAAACGTTGTAATTTTATTTTCGTGTTAAATTATAATGCCTTGGGGAATAGTAACGTGATGAAGGTCATGGTATCCTTATTCCTAGAAATGGCTTATCGGAGGCTTTAGACATGGATGCTTAAGCTTCTTTTAGGAATTTGGGTTCTTTCTAAGGCAATTTTTTTTTTGAGGTTTTATAAATCCTAATTTTTAAATTGTGGAATTTTTTGAGAATTTTCGCGGGATTTTTTTCCCAAAAAAATAAAAATTTTGGCAAATTTTGAAGGTCAAAGGTCAATGTCAAGGTCATAGTAAAAGGTAGAGGTCATCCAAGATGGCCACCGTGACTACAGAGATGGACGTGACGCCAGAGCTCGGTCAGCTCCACGCTCCTCACTCTGAACCCGTGTCCCCGGACATAGTTTCCTGTACTACTAATGTAATTAAATTAATTGCGCATTTTTTTGGTGAATGTAATTATTTTGCTTCATTCAAAATTCGCGCCACTCATTATCATTTGAAGCAACAGCGCAAGCTTGACACGCTTCAACTAAAGAAATGTGTGTAATTCCATTGTATGTTCTGACATCCTCAAGTGATTTTTGACCACATACATAAATAGTAAAAGTAATAAATGATAAAATATAAGTAATATAATGTAATTAAAAATAATAAGTAGTATAAGCAACCGAAGTTCGATGTATTTTGGTTGAAATTAAAAGCTTGTAATAATTTATCACCTCCACGGCTTCTCTTCTTCCATTTTTTTAATCTGTAATATAAAAACATAATGCATTTTTAAATAATACACTCCATTCGCAGCTGTTTCTTAAATTTTAGCTTCTGAGCTAACCATAGCAAATTAATTTTTTCAAAATAATTTTTTTGACTTTCATGTTTTTGAAAGTTCATTTGAAGTATGCTCATCATACAATGCTTTAAAATATTAATTTTGATTTAAGGCCAGTAATATAGCTTTATCTTTATTACAACATGAAGTGAATGCAGTCCGGTCACATAAAGACACTTCAGATTTGAAATGTTGTGCATTGCAAAACCTGCATAATAAATTTTTTAAAAAAATTATTGCGCATTTAAATGTATCTCTCAAAATAATTTCATCATTTGCATTATTTGTATTTGGCCTATTAAGCAAATATGTATTCCTTCTTCTTTGTACCTCACTTTGACCCGTCAATGTTCTATGTCGAGGCATAATAAAGTAGGTGCGAATACTTCAAAAACCTGAAATTAAATAAGTGAAACCAAGATTAGACAGGGTTAAATATACTAAATGTCCAATCAATTTCTTCGGTTGAGGCATAATGGAAGTAGATGCGAATAAATGAATACATAAAAAATGTAGAAATGTCATTAAAATTATAAAAATTAAAAAAAAAATTAAAATCACTTAATAAAATGTAATCATTTTTTGAATTAAATAGGCGAGAGTCAATTCACATTGTTGCTACACAACAAATATATATTGAGCAAGCTGTATTTAATATTTAATAAAAAAAAATTGGTTGTCTGTAAAGTGGTTTACGGACGATAGTTTAACGTGATAACGTCATAAAAAAACATTGATGAAATAATTGCATACTTTTATGAATACAATTGAATCTTTTTATTGAATTATCATTATTTTGTATGGATACAAAGAAGGAGTGAAATGAAATCTTCAATTTAATTTATAAATTTACTTTTATTTGCACTCATTAATTCAAATATGTTTATTACTTTAACGAACAGATTATTTTAAATATAACTTTTATACATGTTTGCTATTTAACTTATTCCAATTTGTGTTATTCTGTTAAGGATAGGACGATGATAGGAAAAGTAGGAAACGAATGGGAGTGTTTCAAGTTTAATGTGCCTCGAAGAAGTCAAATCGATGGTTGTTCCAATCGAGTGGAAGAGAGATAGATGCGGCGCAAGCGTACAATGAGCGTAACGGTACACAACGTAACGGGACAATGAGCGTAACGGGACACTTTTTTGCGTGCAGCTGGCGTTCATCGATTTATTAGACGTTGTCACGTCAAAAAATGAGCAGACGAGAATCAATTAACATTGATGCTACACATTTTTCTTGTTACAATAGAAGTAAGTATATTGAGCGAGCTGTATTGCACTAATGTGTAAAGCACAAATGTTACAAAATAAACAACTGTGAGACTGACATACATTGTAAACAATGATATTCCATAGATAAATATATAAACTGGACGAACTATACTATGTAAAAAATATTTAAAAATAAAAACAATGCTCGGTCCCATGGATACGAATAAAGCAGCTACAATGAAAATACATGTGTTTGTATTATTTAATTAAATATACTTGTAACATATATTATAAATAAATTTTATCTTTCAGCACACCTCCTCCTTATGAACTTAACTGTGAAAAATCTCACACTCCTCCGTGCGCGCAATTTTTTTAAAAAGCGGTACAAATCTTTCTGTCACGTATTAATACATAGATACTGTATGAGAATGAATGCATGCACGTGTTTCAGGCAGTAAATTTTCTTTATGAAGACTGGCAAAAGACAGTGCTATTCAACTGCGTGCAGACAGAGAAGTAAAAGTAGAGGAATTATTATTGCATGCTTTGTGCCTCTCGGCGAGGTGAGCCTCTTCTCCGTCTTTGTTCTCCTCTTCACTTCAAAGACATCTTTTCTAACTGCCACTTTCCATTACCTTTTGTGTTTTCTCTGTTTCAGTCTATTTCCATTTGTTGTGTTTTCACAAGCACGAGGGTTTGAAATGTTATACCCCCCCCCCCCCCCCCCGAAATTTTACTTTTGAAAAATAAGGCTAAATGTTGAGTTATCTCCATACGTTTCATTTAAAACTATTTGTTTTACTTGCATTAAAATTTTCCATTTTTTTTGTGAAGCTTATGAGAAGTACATACTTGAATGATATAAATCTGGAAAGATAACCTTTCCAAGTTGTGCCGTAACATTCATTCAATCAAGAAAATCTTGGCGTTGGTTAGCTACTATAATTTTTGGTTGCCTATGGACTTATTGCACTCAATTCATGTTTATTTTTTCTTTGCCAAATGATTCGAATAAAATAAATGATTGTGGTCTATGTGATACAGGACAACACATTTTTTGTATTTTCGATTGCGTTAATTTATTTTTGTGTTTAAATGATACTTAAACACACACACACATATATAATACACAAGGAAAGCTATCTATGAAGTGACCTCATAACAGACTATTAATTTTTAATTTCTTATTCATTTTACTTATTAATTTTTCCAATTAGCTGCAAAGAAAAATCTGTCAAGAAAATACATGTAAGGGAAACTAATCCTTGACATTTCAGATTTATAAAACGTTAAGATATTGATAAAAGTACACGAAGTGGTATTGTTATACATTTTGTGGCTAGGCAGAGTGTTATACATATATTTGCGCATTTATTAAAGTCAATATTTCAAGGCAAGTGTATCTTATTTTTCAATAACTACTTCTTTGTTTATGCACTGAATTCACGTCCGTAGGAATAATAGTGTGCCTGATCAATCATTACTGCCCATAATGATGAGCATAAGTGTAATTTATTTTCTACAGTATTTAATGTAACATAGTTTATTCATTATGCAAATGTAGCTCTTAAGGTTTCTAAGTAAATTTGTGGTTAGTGAAATTGTTTCTGCCGTGTCATATGTATCACTATGATTTATTATGTAATTATGAAGGTGTCTGTATTATTTGCTGTAGTAATTACATAGTTACAAATTATCACTTTTTAAAATAAATTGTAAATAGTTTCTTGAGTTGGAAAACTTTGCCTCGGAACGCTTTAATTCGGCTTTAATCATGTACTTGGTGAATCAGGGCATGAACTACTCCGTTTTTCTAAAATAAATTTACCAATGTTCATTTATCTACGTAGCTTTGAATTTTTACCACAGACCAAACACCTTTCTTTCAACCTTTATTCTTCATTATGCGATTGTAGATATATTAATCAGATACATTGGAACCATAAATATTGTTTTTCAAATCGATTTAAAGCTCGGTTGTGAATTGCCCTGCGTACATACTTTGCCAGAACACCAGGCCTTCAGTGGTTGGTTCCTCGCCCTTGAAGATGGCGGCACCAAGGCACGCCGAAACGTCGGGGCCAAACACAGAAGCCACATGAACATACGATCTAGATACATTTTTTTAACGCCCGCACTGTTAGACATTACAGTAAATTTACGAACGTTTCAACGAAGTATTCACGCAACATCAACGAAGAGTTCTAAGTAGTCCCAGATAACTCAGGCTTCATAGAAACAACGTTGTATTTTGACTTATGATATCTGTCTGTATTTAAAAACAGGATAAAAACAAACATGGACTTTTTTCCAGTAGTATCAACCATTTTTTGGAAGGTTTTTCTTATAAACCAAGTTTATTCTTATGGATTCATTTCCGAAGCAAGTAAAATCAGTACCTGTAAATCTACGAAGATAACAATATATTTACGATGATACCTGGATAATTGGTAACCAGCGTTCTTCATAAAATGAAGTTGAAAATTTTTAACAGTGTTGACGTCAAAACCAGTAAGATATTAAAAATGAAAACTTTGAAAAACGAAATAACAGGAAAAGAAAACGAATCAATTGTTTGCGGTGTTTTGTTTCCATTGGTACGCCCCGGATAAAATTATGGATGAGCCCGACAGCTTGTAACTCGGGTGGCAACAACTTCGCGTTCGCTAGGGGTGAAAGTGGCGGGAAAATCCTTTGGGAACTCCATTTTCCGCACGCCAGTTTCGAATACTGCCAGTTTACGGCCGACGTAATTGCTTCCCACGCGACCGGCTAATTTCCATGCCAGCGAAGCTAGTGCACTTCAGGGTTATTGCCGGGAAATTGCCTCGTCCAAGTGCCAAAGAAAAAATAAAGAATGAAAAAAACCAGTGTTCGTTCCGTGTGGAGTGACTGTTAGGTTTGATGCGGCACAGCAATGCTAACATCAGTACGAAATCCATTTGGAGTTTTGTAAGTTTTCCATTTAATCGAAGCACGAAAGACAGACGCAGTTTATAGACGTATAATAAAATTGTAACTAAGTTATGTCTGTACATGAAAAATGTTTTAGTAAAATGGATTATTCGGTGAAAACTCATACAGAGGCCAAATTTTCATTTTTTAAATTTTGCTTGTCTGCTTATTTGTTAAATATTCTTGAAAAAAACTATTCAAATGAGTTCAAATGAAATCTAGATTAAATGTATTTAATTAACTTGATTAATGCGAAGAATGTAATTTTTTACCTTAAAAATGTTATATTTCCGAAGCTAATAAATCAGGAGGTAAGAATTTTTATAATAACATACCAACTTAATTTTTTTTTACAAATTTCCAATATTCCACGCACCAGGGATTGAAAAATGAGAGAAAATGTGTGATCACAAAAATCTTTTCTCCCAAGCTAATCAGGCAATAGGAATATATTTGATAAAAAATGATAAAGACACGGAAAATTCCAATTATATTCAAATTAAATTATTTTAAATTTTCATAAATCCTTTAACCAAATGAGTGAAAAAATAGTGGGTTTGGGTCTATAGAGAAATATCATAAATTTTTTATGTCTACTAATAAATATGTTAAGAAAATGAGCATGAATTACATCAATAAACATTAAAGTACAGTGTATATTCCATTGCTTGTAGTACGACCAATAAGTTTTAATTTGACACTATGAGATACACGGCATAAATCGCTTTGAAATTTAGCTCTTAGTGTTACTGGGATTAACTACATCATTTGAATATATTAGGAATGAAGGATAAATAAATTTTAATTAATTAATTTAGTGTTTAGAACAATTAGTTTGAGATCGTCTTCTTGTTTTGATCAGAGAAGCTCTTAGAAAAAAATCGTTAGACTTCTTAGTCCTGACATTTTGCAATTTGGTCTTAGCTTGTCAAATATACTTGAAAATCGTATGGAACCACTTACGACAATTTTCTGTGTGAAGAGCTCTGGTTCGAAACCCGAATAAAGCAAGTGTGTTAATCTGACCTTACTATTAAAAATTAGTTAGTTTAAAAAGTAGTTGAACACTGGCCTTCCGCCGTAAACTGTGAAAAAATTTAATCTTCAATTTACAAAGAACGTTAGTTACAAATTATTCAGGGAACTTCGTAATTTAGTGATTTATTCGTTAATTTAAGGAAACTTCACTTAATTTTAAGAATAATACAAAATATATATTTGTGTTATACTAACAAAACATTCATACCTGGTCAAGTCTACAGTAAGAACACTATTATTTTGTCAATGTGTGTGTGTGCATTTGTTTAGAACCATACATACAACTCGGAAGTTGAAATACGGCGTAGTTTCTACGAAGATTAAGTTATTTGGAATTGCAAATAACTGTTCGTTTGTTTGAATTAAATTCTTCGTTGAAAATTCCGAAAATTTAGTGTTATTTCTAACAGTGTAGAGCTATTCATTTTTGGGACCCCGTAGTGTAGGAAACATTATATTTTTAGTGAATGTGGTGGAAGAGCTTATTTGACACAGGGATATTTGTAATGAAAATGTGCATAGAAGCACGAATACTAAGTATACATAATTTAACAAGATGTATTTGTGGGTCTCGATTATTTTTCAGATTCTTTTTGTTCCTGACTCAGTTTTCTGCATATTCAAGCCATATGCAGTTCATTTTCTGCCCTGAAGCGTAATTCTAGCTTAAGGACCTGTCATGTTGGCCAATTTTCGCTTCCAATACATTCCAGTATGTTGTGTCAAATAAAGTTGGAAGGTTATGACGTCACCAGAAACGTCAATAGCGCAACCATGTTTGCTTGTGTGTACCGTGTATACTGTGCGTACTGCGCGTAGGTACTACGTGTACTGTGTGTACTCTGTGTTCTTTTCTTATGTTGAATGTGTGTCGTTTCGTTAAATACACGTGGTCAAATCGGTAGTAGCTCTGAATATTTGCTAGTCCAAAACCTCTTTGTCTTGATAAAATATTTTTCAAGGATTCCTGGTCCTCTTATTGGCGTAAAAACATGATACGTTGATCTTAATGATTGTAATTGATTTTATCGATACTTTAGGCCTGACAGTTCGAAGACTTTGTCTTTACTGGCTGAAATATGTTATATCAGCTATCGACGAAGATGGTCATGAGGTTTGGAACGGTCTGGTCTATATGTCTGATATTGTAGATGACCTGGTCGTGTGGTCCGAAGACACTTGGCCTATATGTATAGCATTATACATGAATTTGACGGAATGTATTCTAAGTATCGAAAAAAATTAGACTTGCGTGTTAGGGATAGCGGCAATGTATTAAATTCGTTCGACAGGTATTTTGTCTAGTCATGATTTTCGTAGAGTGAATGATTAATAAACTCCACGAAAGTTAATGGGAAACAGAATATAACAGTTATTTTAAGCTTTAGTTATCCTTATCACTGTCAGAGAATAAAACCAAGGAGGAAAATCTATCGCGCCAATAATAATTTTAATAATTGATTTTTTTGATGATGTTAGAAATTTTTCCCGAATTTCTAGCTACATAATTACAGATTTCCTAGATGGCGGACATAAAGACTTAGTGAATGCTAGTTTATGTGGAACTTAAGCTACTTTTGTGATTTTAAACATGATCGATCAAATAAGTATTTTTTTCATAAAATTAAAATATTCGCATCGATGAAGGATCGAACCAAGGACATGAACTAATCGAATCCATTGGTATATTAATTGCAAATTTATTTAATGAATTTTGGAAGTTTTTCCGAAATTCTAGCTAAATAATTACGAATTTCCAAGATGGCGTCCAAATTT
Source organism: Bacillus rossius redtenbacheri (assembly GCF_032445375.1). Lineage (NCBI taxonomy): Eukaryota > Metazoa > Arthropoda > Insecta > Phasmatodea > Bacillidae > Bacillus > Bacillus rossius. The sequence continues at coordinate 31,639,339 of NC_086336.1, forward strand.
CAAGATGGTGGGCGTCTCAGCAATAACAAATGAATACTGTACTCTAGAAGGTAAAAATTAAACTGTAATGATCGTAGCATACTCTAGCAGAATAAAACAAGACGGTGGACTACAGCAGACGAAAATAAGCTGGCGGACATAACGTCATACAGGCTCATGTAATATCTAGCTCGGCATTCGTGTTGGGAGGTTAGCCCGATGGCTTCCGTGGAGGTAGGATCTGTTGACATTTTTTATTTTTGTCCTCGCCAGGTTCGAACCGAGTACGTAAGTGCGTGTTTTAAATAATATTTTATTAAAATTTGATGAATTAAATTTTTTTATGAATTTTAAATTTTTTTCCAATTTTATAGCATAAAAATGACGGATTTTCTAGATGCCGGACGTAACGAAAAGTGCAATGGTATAGAATCCAAGATGGTGTCTATAATGAAACGTGCAACGATTATGTCATACACGTCCAAGATGGCGGGCGTAAAGAAATGGGCAACGTTTCTATATTTCAAGATGGTGACCGTAACGAAATGTTCAACGGTGTTTTTAAATTTTTTTTATTAAAATTTTATTAATTAATTTTTTTTTATGAATTAATAATATTTCCTTTTTTCAGCATATAATTTACGGATTTTCAAGATGGCAGATGTAACGAAATTGCAACGTTGACGTCATAATCCAAGATGTCATCAGAGGCTTATCGGAGGCTGTAGATATGGATGCCTCAATATGAACATTTCAAGCCACTGGAATTTTTAAGGACAAAAATGGGAAATTGTCTCTCGAAACGGGAAATTGTCTCTCGAAACGGGAAATTTTTCCGCCAGAATGGGAAAGTTTTAGGATTTTTTTTGACGTCATAGAGGTCGGTCACTGTCCCGGAACCAAGCACGGCAGCCGAGAAGCCTGGTCCAGTGGCCCCTATTCTACACAACTCTTGCCTATTTTACACTTGCACACTTCCATAATTTCACACTTTCACACTTGCATACTTTCTGCTTAAATACTTGCGGAATACCATAATTTAGCGCTTGCATTCCTGCATATTTATTTATTTATTTATTTATTTGTGACCTCAACCTATACCTAATAATATAATAAGCAAGAAGTTTCCTCTGTCACGCGTGAATTCCACGCACACATTTTTGTTTTCTTTAAATACTATTACAAATTTTAAAATAAGGTTCCTATTATACCTCATTTTGTACCCGTAGAATTTTGGTAATATTTCAGGCTAATGAGTTTTGTCTTATCTCAAAATTATAAAACTTGTGTCCGTTTCCGAGGTAAGTTACATGTACACCCGAGATATCAAAATTATATTAGGCGTGATTAATCTGAAAACTTCAAAAGATATATAAATAAATTTAATAAATTTAAACATGCTGTTTTCGCAGAGAGTTTGAGAATATTGCCATATTTGTGTGAATCTATTTTTCAGTGTGCCGCAATGGGATCCCGCATCGTTCGCAACTTGCTGTAATCACGAGCTCCCACATGTACAACTACCACCACATTGCAGAAGGCAACGACGAACAACCGCAGTATCATCTGCCTTGAACTCGCCATGGTTAACCGCATCCTCGAAGCTAGCCTCCGGGATGTTTACCCCATCATAAGCATCATTATTGTTATTATCTTCATTATCATAATCATCTTTAGCTCTATAGTTATCGCTATCCTAATCATCATTGTTCTCATAATTATCATCCTCAATCATCATAATTATTATCGTCTTAATCACCATTTCTTACAACAGTAAAAATTAAAGTAGAAAAAAAATTGAAATAGTCCGATGATGAGAGCCAGCACTACTATGTTAAATTATTTACAATAAGCTTATATTTTTTAAGTTATAAAGTGGATCGCAATTGGTATTGGAACAATTTCTGGGTCCCCAACCCATTTTTATGCATTTCTCAGCTCCCTTTTAATCTGCCTCTTCTTTCTCATATTTCCAACTCCTTTGCCTCCTGTAGTGTTGTTGTTTAACAACCACATATGTCGTCATTTTTCCTGTTTACGTCCATTAATTTACTGCGTTGACCATTTTGTTGATTACTTACGCTCATAAGATCCTTCCAAGGTTCTGAAAAATATTTCATTTAATTAATTTTAGTTTTTTTATGAACAGCTTTATTGGTTTACGTTTGCTGTAGGAAGAAATATATTTCCAGCCAATGAATTTGTTTGCTCAGTTATCAGTGACGCTTGATTATTTTTTTTTGTACTTCAAACAAGGTCTCGTTAGAATTTCCCTAAACTCTGTTGTAACTCGTGAATCTTTTAGAAAAGTCGCAACTTGTTTCATTCGTTATAGTAAGTTATGCTGCACACGACAGTGCACGTTATGAATTACTTTAAATTACAACTAGCATGAATTTATTTATTTTTCCTTTCATTCCGCCTTTTTTTTTTGGAGTTCGTCAAATTTGGCCTTAAATATTTTAAATGGCCAGCATTGGTGGAAGGACATGTATTAAAATGGGCAGCACTCAAAGAGTTAAAACTACTGTCTCTTCTGAAAATATTTTCGGATATAAACTAACACATCAATTTTGTTAATCACTATGATTAAATTGAAACATCAATGTAATCTCACGGATTTAAAAAATATATATTATATGATAAATGATGGAGCAATATTAAAAATTATGGCATGAACCGTAAGCCTTCGTCGGCAAGAGGTGCTCCACGCTTCTATCTCGGCCCTCGTTATCGTAGGTACGGTATTAATGCCTCCTGGCTGCCCTCTAACGCGAAATCCATTTTCGCGGCCGGAGATACACCCCAAGGAAGAGCTCCCCAGGTCCCTGGCTAATACCCCGGGCATCAATAATTCCCCTCCATCGTCCCCCTTCGCTCGCCCCCCTCCCCTTCAACCAACCCTTCCGGGGCGAACAGTTTGGTGTCCGTCCGTCCTCGCTCGGTCCCCAGCCGTCCAGCATCTCCGGACCGCATCTCTCCGGCGATGGCTCCCGACCCCCCTTCGCCCCGCGGGGACGATTGTTCGCGCAAGAGCCCACTCCATCTCAACCCCCCACCCCCGCCCCCACCACCGCCACGCCATCCTCTTCACTCCATCTCGACAAGTTTCGGTCCGGCCTCTCAAACACCTCCCCCGCTTCAACTTCTTCGGGCGGCGCTTTCACTTAACTCATCGCGCCCGCAGACCAGAAGGAAGTGATGCCAGTGAGGTGGAACGAAAAGAAAAAAAAAAGTCCGAAGAGAGGCTAAAAATCACCATCTAATTTACGAAAGTGTATCCTTGGATGATGCGTAAGTGAGTTTCTGATTCACAGCCCTTCTGAGCCAGGCTAAAAGGCCAACGGGTTCGAAATAATTCCAACACTGGAATTGCAGTATGTTTATGTCTTTTATTGACTTTTATTGACATGACTTAATTTTAACCATAAAATAGTATGAAACTTATTGTTTTGAGTGTAAAAACTCGTGTCACAATTCTCTTACAGCTAAAAGTTCAAGACACTGAAAATTTGAAATATTTCATTTGTTTTTTATTAATGCAAGTACATGTTATTGCAAACAACATATTCTACGGGTAATTTCCCCGGTTATTTTGTAAAGCAACATAGTAATAAAAAATTCTCACCGCGCTGCTAAGATCTTGTGAATACTTTTGACAAAACTGACATGTTATAATTTAACAACGGGTAGTACAGTAGTATATATGTAATAAACATGCAAGAGCATAGTTTTACCATTAAAATTAAGTTTGCCCATGAAGAAGTTAACTGAATAAGCTGTAAGTAAATGAATTGATTTGAATTATTACTATTTGTGTTTAAAGTTTTTTCGACCAATATTTATTTTTAATTACGTCAAAGTATTACATTTCCTGCCATAATCAGCATTTTTTTTTATCAAGCATGTACTATACAATCTCTGCGCATTCCCCGAATGCGCTACGTTTAACTAATAAAAAAAAAATTACGGATAGTCCTATCCGAACACGGCCTACACAAATGTCTATACTGCAAAGTATCCATATATAATTATGAACCTGTTAGGTTTCCCGCATATAATCATATACTAAAACTGAGCTAGTTTTCTTAACTTCCACATGTTAAAACTACATTGTCAAATTCATGTGATGTAATAAATATTATGAACCAAAATCGTACGCAGAATTTAATTGTGTGGCAAGGAAGGGGGACGGGCTATAACCTCTGTTCGCACTATTTGCTTTTAAATTAATTCATATGATGGTTATATAAATATTATATATATGCATATATAACTTCGAGATGGGGGAGGAGAAGGTTATATCCCCAAACTCCCCTCCTGCCTACGTCTCTGTTATGAACCACTGGTTTTTGTTTTGTTTTTGTTTGAACATTCCCAATATTATGTTACACGTGTTCTCCTAAACTTAAAACGAAACAGCCGTTTTGTGCAATTAGGTACAACGTTACATAACCATAATAAATTATAAAAAAATTGGTTGTCTGTAAAGTCGGTTTACGGACGATAGTTTAACGTGACGTCATAACAAAACATTAATGAAATGATTGCATACTTTTATGACTAAAATTGAATAGTTTTTATTGAATTATCACTATTTTGTATGGATACAAAGGAGTGAAATGAAATCTACAATTTAATTGATAATTTTACTTTTATTTGCACTCATTAACTCAAATATGTTTATTACTTTAACGAAGCGATTATTTTAACGATAACGTTTATACATGTTTGCTATTTAAATTCTTCCAATCTGTGTTATTCTGTTAAGGATAGAACGATGATAGGAAAAGTAGGAAACGAATGGGAGTGTTTCAAGTTTAATGTGCCTCGAAAAAGTCAAATCGATGGTTGTTCCAATCGAGTGGAAGAGAGATAGATGCGGCGCAAGCGTACAATGAGCGTAACGGGACAAAGCGTAACGGGACAATGAGTCATCCTTTTTCGTGCGTGCAGCCGGCATTCATCGATTTATTAGACGTTGTAACGTCAAAATACTCTAATAAAGGTACCTGAAATAAATTAAACCTCCTAAGTGGTGTGCAAGTAGGTGATAATATAAAATTACCAGCATAAAAAATTGCGAAATTTTCTGTAAAAGTGGTATTTTCTTGGTGTTCCGTTAATTTATTTCTCTCTTTTCGTCCGGAAATATGAAACTTAAAACAAACCTGTCTATTAAGTGGTCTCCTCGGTATGTATGATGGCAAATTCTTAATGCTTATTTGGCGAGAGTTGCGAGTTCAATCCCTCCCCCTCCCAACGAGCAAAAAAATTATGAGCACCAAGTTGGGACAAGTGGTTCTTACTCCACTAGAATTTGAAGCTTACATCGCCGAACGTTGGTTTATATTACAGTTTTACAACACTTGTGCAGGCCTAAATATGGCTAATTATTTTTAATATACAACGTTTTACATTTGTCTTTAAGATTTTGCATAACAAAGTAAATAAACGTTTAATTTATTATGAGAAAATATATAGGCATAACAGGTTTGATCACATACACGTTAAAAATGTGGCTGCGCATGCATGTCGTAGGTGCGGAAATACTTGTTTGTCGTTTGAGCCAAGCTAGAAGTCATGGAAATGGTCTTGATTAATTTAAAATGTTTGTTTTTAAAAGACTGTAGGTAGTGCCGTTGCAAAGTTACCTTTTTACCACCTTCCTATACACCAATACAGTCTTTCATGACATGTAATAGGGTAAAGTAAGGTAATTTCGTGATAAAATTAATTTTTCGCTAATAAATATTGTTTTATTCAACCATTACTGTCGTATTTGGCCAAAATTGTTTAACTTCTGTGTAATACTAACATTATAAGTAATAAACTTGCAATTATATACATATTTTCAACACAAAATTTAATTTCAAATTTTAAATGGTTTGACAGGTAATTTCGTGATATGGGTATCTAATTTCGTGATAGGGGTTAGGCAATTTCGTGATACAATAACAATACAAATATTTTCAAACAAATACCAACTATAATAACAAATAATATAATTTTAACTTGTAACATGCATTCTAATTGCTGTTTTCTTCATTTCTTCAAAAAATGTTCAAATAACCTTCGAAAAATTAGGTTTAGTCTAGTTTTTTTTTAGATGCTTACCTCGCTCAACTCACTTTCAGCATTAGCACAATTATCACACATGAAAACTAGTTCCTCAGAATCAGCAGGTTGGCACTCTTCATGATAAGGCATCAAGCAATAACAGCATTGCACCCATTAAGCGCCATTTCTTATTTGAACGTCTCTGAAATAACTGTTCCCGCACATACCACAGATCCAATCTTCATAAAGAATTTGGACTTCCTTTGATTTTGTCTTGCATTCGCGAAGTTCTGGACCAGATATGAACGGTTCTAATGTTGGTGTCGAAGCTTTTGAAGTTGATGGGACAGCCTTGGAAGTTGATGGGACAGCCTTGGAAGTTGATGGGACAGCCTTGGAAGTTGATGGGACAATCTTGGAAGTTGATGGGACAGCCTTGGAAGTTGATGGGACAGCCTTGGAAGTTGATGGGGTAGCCTTAGTAGTTGATGGGACAGCCTTGGAAGTTGATGGGACAATCTTGGAAGTTGATGGGACAGCCTTGGAAGTTGATGGGGTAACCTTAGTAGTTGATGGGACAGCCTTGGAAGTTGATGGGGTAGCCTTAGTAGTTGATGGGACAGTCTTGGAAGTTGATGGGACAGTCTTGGAAGTTGATGGGGTAGCCTTGGAAATTGATGGGACAATCTTGGAAGTTGATGGGGTAGCCTTAGTAGTTGATGGGACAGCCTTGGATGTTGATGGGGTAGCCTTGGATGTTGATGGGGTAGCCTTGGATGTTGATAAGATATCCTTCGATGATGACATTACAGTATTCGATGTTGGTAGGGCAGCATTTAAAGTTGAAGTGGCAGGTCTCAATGATGCATATTTTATTGACCCCAAGGTGGTAATTTCTCCTACTGGAGTAAGGCATCTTGCACTTGAGTCTCGCTTTCTCTTTCCTTTGTTAATGAGGGTGTCTCTTGACATTGATTGCAGGACCAAGATCTTGTCAGCTACCAATATCTGATCCTTTTCCGGCTGTTCTTGAGGTAGAGGCTTGTTTGTTAGTTTGGAGGGTTCAAAAGCTTCCTTAGGAATAGCACACTTGTTGAATGGATGAATTCCCGTTTTCTTGAAAGAATTTGTAATGTTCTTAGTGCAGAAGCTCTCAATAAAGGCAGTATTCATAATAGTATGAAAATTTGTTCTATTTGGTTTTTCCGTTGGATTTCCCTTCATGTAGGAGTTAAATGTTGACCCCAATGTGATTTTAGGGATTTGTAAACTCCTACAACTAACGGTTGCAACAAATGAGTTGTATGGGCTGGGAAAGTAAATAAGAAAATATGATTTTCTTTCGCAAACGAAATAACTTCAGGGTAAATATGCGATGCGTGTGAATCCATGAAGAGGATGGCTGGTCGAGCAGGAGGAATGGAGGCTACAAAGAACTGGAACCATTCAAAGTACAGATCACTGTTAATCCACCCTTTTGGAGACAACTTTCCTATTGCATTAGGCAAACAATCTCTCTTTAGGTTATCGTTCCACCTGACACCTTTGAAAATAATCATAGGCGGAATACATGTCCCATTTGTGCACGCACATCCCAAAAGTGTATGTTATTCTCCCCTGTCTGCATAAACTCTCTTATAAACATATCGCTTTCCCACTGCTGTTACAACTTTGTTTGCTTTCACGACATACGAAAGACCTGTTTCGTCACAGTTCCATAGCCTATCAGGTGCTTCTTTGATATCCAATCTGTCCAGTAATTCCTCTAATTTAATATAAAAATCCCCAATGATTTCTTCATTTGCCATAGAAGCCCTGTATGCTGCAAGGTTTTTCTGGAGATCTTAATGAGTGATTGTACCTACTCTTGAAATATGTCCACCACCATTTGCTTGCACTTTCACTGTCGGAATTTAATAAATTTTCACGGCCGGCATTTTTTGCGAGTTCATGTGCTAATTTCCTTACTGTAGAAACAGTTAAACCAAATCCTAACTCTTGCATCTCTATGATGTAATTATACAGACTAATTTATAGGTTTGAAGTGAGAGCGAATGGTCTTCCTAGTTTTGGCAGAGGTTCATTTCTGTTTTCACAGGTGCTATTTTTTAGACAGTCTCTTAGTGTACTCCATGGCACACCCATTTCCTTGGAGGCTTTATAAAGTGAACAATTTTGTTGTTTAACGAATTCAGCAGCTGCAATTAACTGTCTTGAGTCATATTTTCTGTATTTACTTCTTGTTTTATTCATCATTCAACTGAAAAATAAAATAAGAGCCAATATATTTTTGTGGTAGCCAATAAGTAATTTCGTGATATAGGTAATTTCGTGATATAGGTAATTTCGTGACACACTATAATTAGCTTTCTAAGTGAAACTAAGTTATTGTAAACTTAATTTACAACACAAACTCTCATAATAATTTTGTTCTAACAAGCTTAGAAAACTTACAAGATCAATTCATATTAAAGGCTTTGAAAATGTATCTTTAACAAGGACAAAAATGCTAAGAAACGCCATGAACAACATAAGCAATAACAACTGTATACAGACGTGGAAAATCATAAAATTATTCACACTGTAAGAGGTTTAGATTCTCTACAAAACTGTGTATTAAATGCTAACATACCATGTACATGGATCCTTTTATGAATATTCGAAGTTAAACCTGCAAAAGAGTACTCAAATTTAACGACACTTTGCTCACTTTTACGAAAACTTTTGTTTTGTGACGTTGACGCATTCCAAGACACGAACGATACATACCACATTATCTAATGGAGAACGCTGAAACTACCAGACCAAAATGCAGCTCCAAAAAACCGCTGGTATTTTCGTTACAAACGTCATAAAAAATGTCACGAAATTACCTGTGTCACGAAATTACCTGTGTCACGAAATTACCTTACTTTACCCTACATGGTTGAAAGTAGATGTCACATAAATGTAGTCACTTTTATTTTCTGTTAAACGCTTTGAAAATTATTTTTAGTTTTATAAGCCAATTAAATTCCTACTCGCTTTGCCAGTCCATGGACAGCAGCCATATATTTCCTTGGTGATTTCGGTAAGCATGTTGATGTTTTCAGCATTATTTTGCTGAAGATTTTGTTGACATCAATAAGAAAACTTTTCAAAATGAACACTGTATCTTATAGAATCTTTTCCTGAGGCTGAGATACACCGAAGTCCTGTGCTGTGGAATGCTGCATCAGAAAACTACACACATAACCATAACGAACATGTGAAATGCAGACAGTTTTTTGTGCCAGTCTTCACCGATATGGCATTCCATATAACATGGCTCCAGTGTACGTCAGCGTACACGGCAACGGCTTCAGCCACGGACTGAACATTTCGGAATTATTTTCATTGACATTTCTGCATACGTTTCTATTATTCTGACGCGTATTTAAGGGCTTCTCTTATGTTATGTTGGTTGTATACAATTTTATCATTAATATTAATTAAGACCAATTCATGTTAAATTTTCCACAATAGATGCCTTGAGTTTGTTGCTTGGTTGCAATTTTGCCTAATTATTTACTTTTTTTAAGCAATAAACAACCACGTGAATGATTATAATTATGAACACTTACATGATCTTTTAAAAGGTTCAAATAACACTCAGTAAATAGGAGACAAATGCTGTGGCAAAAAAAATTGATGGAAAGGTATCGTTTTAAATATACAATAATAATCCTTAAGAAAAAATAGAATTACATAGAACAATATAACCAGCCTTAAGATTCCTCATGTATATATAGTCATACAAAAACGATTCACCACTAAACACCAGTAACTTCACTTGGGGGGTCAGTAACTACTTACTTTAGGCATGGAATATAAATTAATTAACACGTTATGCTTTACCGATGACAAATATTGAAAATCTGGCAATATAAATTGTTAGTGCTTAAAAAAAACTGTTCAAACCAAAGTAACTTACGTATTTTGTTCATTCACACATACACACACATCTGGAAGCTGCACATATTTAAAACTCCCTCTGTGAAAGGCAAAATAAAAATAAATAGTAATGTGCGGAAACAAAATTCATTTGAAAACTCGAAGCAGTTGCGGCGGTGATGAAGAAGCGGAGAATTGAAAAGGAAGGTCCGGCGAGTTCGTTAGCGTTCCCGGGACTTTCAGGGGATTAGGGCGAATGTCGCGTGCTTGGCGTCGCTAGAGAGAAGCAGGTTCTGTCGCAGTCGACAACCCTGGCAGCGCGATTAAGGGGGGGATTAGGCCTCTCCATCTTGCCATTTCAAATGTTTTTATACCGTTTGCAATAAAACTCCCGTGCTAATATTTGTTTTGTTTGACATAGGACAGGACTTGGCTCTGGCTACCCGTTAAAGCCGTCACTCGTGAACTGGTGTGGTTGTCATGGTCATGATAGTTGCAGTCGCCCACACGTGAAATAATACGTTATTTCCCGGCGGCACTTACAGAGAAGAGCCAGTTAGTAAGTATGTGGTTGCAACAAGATATAGAAGGTCTGGGAGATTTTATTCATGCCTTGGCATGTCAAAAATGTTGACGAATAGTTCAAAATAATAATTATTGTAAAAATTGGTTGTCTGTAAAGTCGGTTTACGGACGATAGTTTAACGTGACATCGTCGTAACAAAACATTGATGAAATGATTGCATACTTTATGAATAAAACTGAATCATTTTTATTATAATAAAAGAATAAATACTTGAAATTATACTAGTAATCAGATTTTTAAAATGCAAGAACAATTAACCTTTATTGCCGAAATTTTTGTAATAAGCAATGAAAACCACATTAACTTTTCACTTCACTTTATAAACAGTCGAGTGGAAGAGAGATAGATGCGACGCAAGCGTACAATGAGTGTAACGGGACACAGCGTAACGGAACAATGTGCGTAACGGGACAATTTTTCGTGCGTGCAGCCGGCGTTCATCTATTTATTAGACGTTGTCACGTCAAAAAACAATGGAAAAATTCCAAGATGGCGTCCACTCAAGGCGTTCGTTGTGAAAGAAAAGGCTCTCGAGTGGAGAAACTGCGGGAATTACTCTCCGCAGGCGAGCTACAGGTTCGGAAGAAGGCGGTCGACATTAGCGGGCACTCGCCTAGGAGAGCAGTTGTTTGTGTGCGTGTGTTGTCTGGTGGGAGGGAGGGAGGGGGGGGGTGCTATATTTGTTTTAGCGAGCTTTCTTTGTGGACGAGCTGCGCCCTTAAGCTCTCTGGCTTTCCCTCGCGTGGCGGCTCAAAGAAAAACTATAAAAAAAAAAATGAAAAGAGGATTGAAAAAAATAACAGCACATTACAATTATTTAACTTTGAGTGGTGCGCTTTTAAATAATAAATCACATTAGCACAATTTACTTGCGAGGAATTTAAAATAACGATATATATTTTTTTATGGATTAAAGTTGCTATACTTTTGAAAAAATAACACCAATCAAACTCGGATATTAATTTTTTTTTTCAGCTCACATCTCAAACTTGAATTTTAACACAAGATAATTATGAATCTAAGTTTGAGTTTTTATGAATCTTGGTTTGAAGCGAAAACCATCCTGATGAAACTTACACAGTAAAGAATATTTATCATATTGGCGATTAAAAAACCACTTCGAAGATTGGGCAACTTGACCAAAACAAAATGGTGACATCGTTTTATTTAAATTTCAACAACTTTCGGAAACCACGTGAGTTAAAAAGAGCCTGAAGAATGTATACATATAGATAAGGATGTCGCATGTTCGGAATTAAGAATAGAGCGGGAAAGGGACATTTACGAAGAACCCTTCACAGATGCTTAAAATAAATTTATGAAAATTTACCGATGCAGCCGCGGAAATCACATACTAGGTAAAAAATTATTATTCTATTTAAAATATTCAGAATACATACATAAATATTATTAAAATAAATAATAAGTAACTGTGGTTAAATTGCCGAATATCTAATCAGAACATTGAATTCGCACCTTATAACGTCAAGGGCGTGCCTTGATTTCAGTCAGTATCACTCGTGGCCTTCTTTCAGATTATATGACATCGATGTGGAACGTCAGGAAGGTACAAAAATAACCACAAGGTACATATAACATGCAGACATCGTACTATGCCAATTTTCACCGATATGGCATTCAACATAACATGGCTCCAGTGTATGTCAGTGTATTCAGCAATCGCTTCTGCCATCACCTATTGGGATCTATCATGTTCATTGACATTTCTGCGTGCGTTTTTACATTTTCGAGGTATGAGCTCACAAGTTAAGACGATTATCTTCTGCAAGTTAATGTGATTCAAATAATTGTTTATAACTATTCTTCGCTGCCATGTTGCCCAATCTCATAATTGAGTTTTAATCGGCAGGGTGGCCAACTTACTTTGTTAATTTCGTGTTTCGAAACCCGTATCCTATCTTCCAACGAAATATTTACAATACCCACAAAGGCGTGAGTAGTAAACCTCTTTGTCATGCACTTCCCAATGAAAATATCACAGGGTCGCTGCTTTGAAGCCTCATTATTTCACGTTGCTCGACGAGAAAGAATGCACTCCCGCTCACTGCCTTGTGCGCAGAGACAAACCAGGTACTTTCACGCGACGGCATCGCCCTTAGTGCGTCCTTCAAGCTGTCAAAATTGCAAATAGTAATATCTCCAGACGCGCGGGGTAACTAAACTGATATATGCATACAACATTAATAATGGACGTAGATTTATTAACCACGAAACAGTGATGACCATAGTAAAAATAACCCTAAAGCTAGGTTTCAAGGAGCACTTTAGGATTGTAAACACCATGAACTTGGTTGCAGATTCCACCCCTTTACACGTCTCCACCATCATTCTAATAAAACATATACACCCTTGCCATTACTTAAAAAAAACAGATTCTTACATCTAGCCTAATTCTTACTCGGTCCCGTAGAAAATGTCCTACTCGGACAGCCTCTTTCACAATGCGGCTACACATTCGCGTAACATCCTCGGGTGCAAATCCCCGCAACGCGGTGGCCAGTCTTCAAGCAACACGACAAGGGATGGTAAGGCGGGGGGGGGGGATGTTACACCGCTAACAGGATTCGGCGTCGTCGGACCAGCGACGGGGAATTGCGTCCGAGAGGCGAGCAATGCGCGCCCGCACGAGGCTCGCACTCAATTCCCGGCGAAGCAATTACCGTGCCGGCTCACCTGGAGAGAGGCGGAAGAAAAAAAAAAATATCCCTCCCTTCCCTCACCCTCCCTTAGTCCACCCTCCCCGGACATGGCTGCCACCGCGAGCGCGAAGAGGATTGGCGAAAGGGCACGCAACTACGTGCGAGGAGGTCCAAATTACTGACTGCTGCGTCTGAAATAGCGGCGCCGACCATTGCTTTGCTGTTGCCGCGTTGGCAGCCTGCACTTCACAAAGCCTTTTCAACATGTCCGAGCACTTGCCTCCGTGTGAAATGGGGATTTTTTTTAAGTGACTAGCTTCTGCTATGGCGACTAAAGGGGCATCAGGAATGACCTCGATGACGGCCACGACTGGTCAATAAACCCCAGAAAGCACAAGATTCATGTTACCTTTTTCCCTGCATGGTTAAATCTCAGTATGATAGAGTGTATAGACACTAAGCCTGAGGCATGCCTAGGACCTAACTTAAGCTAGTAAATAAAAAGAAGAAAAAGAAACACTTGAGTTAAATGCGAGAAAAAATTTCTCAAGTGACGTAACAAATATACTTAAGCCATTAAATCAATAAAAAAACATATAGTTAGTATCTTTGTTACGTCACTTGATACTTGTCGCTACGTGGAAAAAAAATAAAGCAAAAAACTTTTGAAAAAAAAGCTTTATGTTATTTGATTGTATTTAAAAAAAAATTAAGGACACATTTTACGAAGAAGACACGCTGAGTCATCTGAGAGAAGCATTCGCGTTGTTAGTTGAAGAGAAAAATGTAGCAGCAACATTAAAGAGTTTAAAAACCGAAATAATGCCCCTCCTTTTACATTTTGAGCTGGATTTTACATTAGGTCACGAAGTGACCAATATATTTTCTGAATGTGCAAATTGATACGGAATGAATTTTGATGTTGGATAACTGTCCTGGTAGGATGTCCTGACGACGTTGAAAAGGTTGCGAACAAACGGACACGAATGCAGCTTCAGGATGTCCCTGAATGGGTGGATATTTTAGGACTAAGTGGAGCATATTGTGTTTTAAGCCATTAATCAAGGAACAGGCATGGACCTCTGAAGTATTGAATGTGTAGTATTCAATGCTGGCTAGTACAGTAATTCCAAAGACACGTACAAAGATACTTAAATATTTAGCTAAGGTAACAATTTAAAAGTTCCTGAAATATGATATTTAACATTTTTAAGAGACCGTCTCTCAAGATCACTCACCGTCGATGGGTAGTGAGTTGTTCCCTTAAAATGATCAAATGACAAATAATCGTTACTTTTGTGGTTGTTACTAAGAGATGAGAAAACCATCTGCAAATGGGTGATCACTTTGGCTAAACCACTAGCTACACATCGGCGAAGAAAGTCGCGTGCGATGAGGCTTGCTGTCGTCGACGAGTGTCAAATACTATTAAAAAAAACACTATACATAGTTATTAAGTGGTTGTATCAGCTAAAAAAATTCGCAAAATTATGAACCAGGGAGTCAAATCTGCAAAATAATTTTGACATCTGAAGATTCTGTTTATAAACTGTATCTGCTTAAAAATCAGGGGAAATTAATGGGGAAAGAGTGTTCATCAGTGGAAATAACTTAAGATGGAGTTACGAAACGGCGAAGGACGCGATGTGATGGACGCGACCATTTTTCTAACCAATCACGTTCAACACATCCGTGACGTCAGCGCGAAATGAATGGTGGAAGCGACAGACTTCTCAATGAGAAATATTCTCCATTTCCAGGCCCGATGTTACTTAAAAAAAAGCCAGATTGGTCGTGATTTAAAGTGCTAAGGTATTTTGTACCATACATGCATTTTATATTTTCATTGATTTGAGACCCGGTACTTTTTGTCAGCGTATTGAATTGGCACAATGTCATTGGCACTCGAAATACCATTTTTGTACCCGTATTTCTTAAGGTTTCATTTAATAAAATTATTTGTGACATCGCTGAAGTGTATTCACGAATAGTGAATTTTTTTTCCATTCGATTGTTAAATTTTAATTAAAATGGTTTCTCTCAAACACGTCGAAAAAAAAATACCCTGCATGTGTAGATAGTTGTCATATGTTTTGCGGGTATTTAATGACAATAAACATTTTATATTTAATAATTTATTTTTGTTCGTCGCGCGGGTGAACACTGCAAGTCCACAATAACGCAATATTTCGCTGTCGCATCCTTTTGTCATACGCATCGTTATTCCAGTATTACAAATCTGTCAAAATTGAGTCGCTAAGACAAACACCGATTCAAAAGGAGCAGTTTTAACCAATCAGAAATCAGATTTCACTCACTTAGAGTAGCTTATCTGATCTACTTTACAGAATGAGTCTAAAAACGACCGACAAACTTCGGTTGCAGGTTCATTACGACAAAATAAGTAGAAAACATGTGTACAACGAGTGGTCTAAAGTTCTTCCCACAGCTGGTTAGCGTCTTTGACGTTAGAGCTGAGCAACCATTTTATTGTATATCACACAGAACGTATATAAGATATAACACAATGCATCTGGATAATGTTTAACTGAACGAAGTTTGACAACCGCAACCAAACATGTCACCTGTCGTGAAAAGATTTCATTGAAGTAATTGGAAGTAACACCTTTATTTTTGAAATATTTTTGAAACATATTTCTAGCCCCTATTATTTTAATGAAATCATTTTACTTCAACGATAAAATTCGCGGTGGTTGTAAACACTTTCTTCAGTTGAACATTTTCCAGTCTCTCAGTATCTCATATAAATATTTACTATTTATTTAAAATAAAAATGATGTTAAAGTACAAATTTAAGAGCAATACTAGTATTGGGGAGCACTTTACACCATAAGTCGTACTAATGTTTTCAACTTTTTTTTTCGTTTCCATTACTAAAACAAATTGTTGTGGACGACACCTTTTCAATAAAAGAATTAATGTTCAAACTTTCTAGCAATGAAACAAAAAATTTCCAAGGTTTTCTCGTACGATGTTGTTTGGAAGCGAGGAGTACACAATGGTTCAGACTTTCTGAAAGAGACAAAACTTAACTCGCGAGGACATTATTACCGGCCGACACTTTTCATTAACTCTTTTTTCCGTCCTTTCCCGCCATCAGCAGACGTCTTTCTCTCTCTCACTCTATCCATCTCTCTCTTTTTGTGGCTTGGGGAGTGGGGGGAAATTACTTTCCCACTCTCAAGCCGCGTCGCTTTCCCGTGATTCACGCCACAAACTCTGCTTCTCGTAGGCTGTCCTTCGTTCATTATCTTACCCCTTGTCCCTCCCCCTTCTAGACTTCTAACTTTTCAGCCGCTTTTAACACCGGACTCTTTTTCATAAGCTTATCTCACCACGTTACTTTAGAGAAACATTTGACCAGCATCCTAAGCCACTTCGGTCCATTCTCCCTTTCCCCCCCCCCCCCCACCAACCCAAGGCGCACAAAAAATCTTAACTATCCTAAAAGAAATGTTGTCATCAGGGTGTCTATAAAAGAAAGTCCCAGTTATAAAATTTAATAGTATCAACTGTAAGAATTGTAGAGCGTTGTTTCAAGGTCACAATTAACTGAAGAGGAACTCAAGCAGTTTTATATAAGCGCAAGCGCGAAAGAATGGCCTTTTCCCCAATTAATAGAGGATGATCCTGTACACTTTATTTGGCAACAGGATGGAGCCCATCCCCATTGCAATCTCTTTGTACGAGAGTGGCTGAATGTCGAAGACTCTGACCGTTTGATTGGTAGTAATGGTCGAGACGACTGAGTTCTTTTTTCGCTGACCTCCACGTTCACCTGACATAACGCCACGCAATTCTTTTTCCTTGGGGCTTTATAAAAGGTCGTGTCTACATTCCGCCACTACGCAATGATTTGCCAGAATCTAGACACACAATTGAAGAGGCTATTACTTTCATTACTCCGGACTTGATAATCAAAGTGTGGGAAGAATTGGACTTTAGGTTGGATGTGCACTGTATAACTAAATGTGCACATATTGAGCATTTGTAAGAAAAACAAGGTTAGTTTACCTTCAATTTTATGTATTAATTGTTGTTTATAGTCTAAATTAAACTGTTACAATATAACATTGGACCTGGGACATTCCTTTATGGACAGACTGTATAATTCCTCTCGTTTCCTTACATTGCTGTTCTGTAAACAATGATTATAAGGAACTTCATGTCTTTATTATTCATAAACAAACATAAGTGTTGTTTTGCAACTAACATTAGGGAAATTGGTTCCATTGGTATTACTTCTTTTGAGAACGGGAATATCTGAGGAAAGTTTCATGTCACATGTGTTCATGAACGTGTGTAAACATTTAAAAATAATTAACTTTATCAATACTTATACGTTTTTTTTATTTTTCTATTGCTTATGCATACATTAAAAATACTTATTTTATACATGGGCATTGTTAGATAGTCTGTCTAAGGCAGATGTAGAAAGTTTAATGTGCTGTACTGGTACAACTGTACAGAGAACTGACATATTATTTATTTGTGTTTTTCTGAGTTTTAAAATGCCGTTATATTGCCTTTAGGTTGATTTATGTTTTGAACCAATCCAAGTACTAATTTGTTTATATTTAAAACTTTGTTTTTGTTATTTAAAGTGCTGCGGTAAGTTTACTGTACATAAATTTTGTATTATGATAGATTTGAGACCCGGTACTTTTTGTCAGCGTTTTGAATTTGTGTAAGCTGATTGGCTGCGGTATCGGCGGCGCGACGTTTCAAAGATTGTTGCTTGTTTGAATATTTGAGCGCTAGGCCCGTTGCATTATAGGAATTGGAAAACTGCAAAATTTCCGGTGGTCCAGCACTGACTGATTGGACGTCTTCAGACACAGTGCACTTGTATTTGGACCAAAAGTGCATCAAACTTTATGATTGAAGTGCAGTTTATTGTTTCAATGATCCACAAACAATTACAGTGAAATTTATGCGTAATTTCGGTGCGTGTGCGTCAAATGCCAGGGAACATTGTGCTTTTATTTGATGGTATAGCCAGCCTCCATAGCAAGGTAGGGCATGTTGTTTTTTCAACGAAGATCGTTGAGGACATAATTTAAAACACCATAACGCTTTTAAGTGTTTAAAACCCGAGATCCTTTATCAACCAATGCCATAATTTGCGTAAGTACATTAACTTTAAGTGACTTGTGAACCTTATATTATTTAAAAAGGTATATTAAAAGTCACGTATTTGACAGTATCACAAGTCCAGAGGTTTTCTACAGGACCAAGTTAGAGATTCAAAATTACATTATCTCATATTAATCAGAGACATAAACATTGTTTTAAATTAACATTTCCATGTAAACTGCCTAAAATAATTTCATTACTTCCGAGCGATAAAGACATTTGAAGTTTTTGTGGCCATCATTTCGGCAACTCTAGTTAGCCGTGTTTTATTAATTATTTATTTATGGGACAAAAACGTGGAAGATAACCTTAAGGGATATTTACATGTTATTTTTGTCTTTTTTTAAATTTTTTTCAAGTATTATGTTGTGGTTATAAAATATTTATGTTTTATCAATTAAAATATATCACATAACTCTCTATAAGTAATACTATTCCAGTATAACCTTTCTTTGAATGCTTATTATTTCCTTTGTGAAATGCGCCCAAAATTTTTCAAGCTAAAGTTTATCATACCTGCCTAACACTGCCTTATGAAAACAGTCCAATACTCTGTTTATTTGAAACAGCCCACACAGCTCAAACAGTGGTGTGACCTTCACTACAAACATTGCTTTTACAGAGTTATTGTACAATAACTGTAGGGCTACAGCATCAGTGCATCCCAGTGTGGTAGAACACAGGTTTATTTTTCACCATCACCTTGGACACAAATAGTGTTAGTAGCATATACCCTACAGAAGCAGTGCTGCCCAACACAAGAGCTGGTGTTGTAAACACTCACTGCAGTGTGCTCTGTACAAAGATTCAACTGGTTACCATGTAATCACTCAGATGTAGCTACTCCCTGAGTCTAGAAACAAAGAAAACGATGAACAACTTGGGTCCACTCGGCATTGATGAATAATTCGAAATACGCCAGAGTTTGTGGGATTGAACTCGCGACACAAAAGGATCCTGCCACGTTAAAACAAAATTGAGTACAAATATACGAAAAAAAGGTTATTGATCCATATCACATAGCCAAGTGATGCTTGCTGTTTTAATTAAGTACGTCGAAAGATCCAGGATACAACAAAGACTTGTGATGCAAAAATTAATTATGATATTAAGTTGAATATAAAATAAAATATATATTGTATTCAAATTACAAATTTGATTCATTGTTGTACCACAGGTTTTTATTATGTTCAGGATCTTCCAACGTAATAAATTAAAACAAAAGCATTATTTACCACAAGATCAAAATATACAGGATAGTCCATCAGGACCGAGGGATAAACTTGGACACGTGATACGGAACTTTCACCCTTCGTGGCGCAGGAAAGCGAGCGAATAGGTTTTGCCGAAGAAGTGGCCCAATCTGACAAATGGCGGAGCAGAAGGTTGCGTGGAGCGAGGGGAGTGAAGACATTAGCGAGATTGGCGCTGTCGCGCGATGCGTGAATGGGGCATCGCGCCTTGCGTCCAAGCGAGCGAGGCGAACTCTTTCGGGAAGGGGGGGGGGGGGAATTGAATAACAGCGTTCCTTCCTCTTGCAGGAGCACGAAGTGCTCCAATCTTGAAAAAAAAAAACCTGCGATTCTCAACTTTTTTATGCACCCCCGAATACTCGCCTTCGTGTAACTTCTGTTTTTTTTTTTTTTTTTTTAACTTCACAAGAAATTAACCGTTTTAACGATCGCCCGTGCTGCCAGGCAGGAGCCGCCAAGCGCAAGTTCCTACTGAGCTTGCAAACAGCTTGCCTCAGACGTGACAGAGGGATAGCTTACAGTTCACAGGGAAGAAATCCACAACCACAACCCGAACAGTTCCGAGGTTCTCCGAAGTTAGGTGGTGTTTTTTTTTTTTTTCAATGATGATGATGCAGTTTTTGGAGCGGATGGCACACCGTGCGCGCATGTGCAGTAGTATCAATACCCTATGAAATGATACACCTACGGCATTGAGCTAGGCTACTGCGTATCTAGATGATCGCATATCTAATCACGCGCGTGTAGGTAAAATAAATTTATTTTCTCCATGGAAAAATCCAACACCAAGCATGAAGAATTGCAATTGCATGGTGGCTTGTGATTTAGTTTTTTCTTTAAATTTAGGTGTTTTAAAACTTTTTTTTTGTAGATAAAAACTATTAAACTATTAGACGGATATATGATAGGCTAGGTTAGGTTATCTTAAATAAAATCAAAGGTTTGTTAGGTTAGGGTTATTTAAAATATTATATGGCCAAATAATATATAAATCATTGCAGTATGATATTTTTAAACGAGCAATCGGCAAACATCGGAGAACTTCGGAACTGTTCGTTTGTGGCTCTTATCCCTGTGAACTGTAAGCTTCCCATGAGAAACGTGTCGCGTGGAGGCTGGTATTAAGTAACCTAATAAATATAAGTATTTGCTGCAATTTTCAGATCAATATTTTTCTCGGGTTTAATGGCTTGATTATCTTTATTTCTTCACTATATGTGACACTTTCAACAAACGCGTTTTTTTTTTTCAACTTAAAAAAAATATTCCAAAGTTACAGTTAACTCGAAGGCAAGTATTCTGGCGTGAAGGAAATAATTTGAGGATCGTAAGGTTTCTCTTCGATCTTTGTTTTAAGCATTCTCGTGGGAAGAGAGGGACGTGATTGCTAACGCGTCGTCATACTTGAGTGGTGAGTTTAGCGGGTTTGATAACAAAACTAAAAAAAAATGGTTGTCTGTAAAGTCGGTTTATGGACGATAGTTTAACGTGACAACGTCATGACAAAACATTGATGAAATGATTGCATACTTTTATGAATAAAATTGAATCATTTTTATTTTAATAATATTTATACTATAATTATACTAGTAATCAGATTTTTAAAATGCAAGAATAATTAACCTTTATTGGCGAAATTGTTGTTGTAATAAGCAATGAAAACCACATTAACTTTTCATTTCACTTTATAAACAGTCGAGTGGAAGTGAGATAGATGCGGCGCAAGCGTACAATGTGCGTAACGGGACACAGCGTAAAGGAACAAGGTGCGTAACGGGACAATTTTTCGTGCGTGTAGCCGGCATTCATCGATTAATTAGACGTTGTCACGTCAAAAACAACTCTTGACATGACTAATCTTTGAGTCGTTGCTCAAGTAATTCGGAGTTCGCAGCAGTCTTGGAGATCCCCTGCCCAACCTTGACTAAACTGGAGCCATATCTTCACAAGACGAGAAAACCGCAGCAAGTATCTTTGTTAAGTTACTTGATACCTGTCGGTACGTAACACATATTTTTTATATTATATTAGGTTCCCTTGTCATGGGAAGCTTACAGTTCACAGGGATGAGAGCCACACCCGAACATTTCCGAAGTTCTCCGATGTTTGCAGATTTCTCGTTTAAAAAAATTCATACTGCAATGATTTATATATTCTACGGTCATAGAGTATTTTAAATAACATTATCTAACCTAAACAACCTTTGATTTTAGTTAAGATAACCTAACCTAGCCTAACATACATCTTGTCTTATAGCCTATTCGTTTTTCATCTCCTGATTAAAGAGTTCTAAAACACCTAAAATTATAGAAAAAAACGAAATTAAAAGCCACCTGGCAATTGCTATTCATCATGATTGGTGTTGGATTTTTCCATGGAGAAAATAAATTTATTTTACCTACACGTGCGTTATTACATATGCACTCAGCTAGATACGCAGTAGCCTAGCTCAATGCCATAGGTGTATCATTTAATAGGGTCTAGATACTACTGCACATGCGGGCACGGTGTGCCATCCCTTCCAAAAACTGCGTCATAATCAGCTATAAAAATTTTTGACGTGACAACGTCTAATAAATCGATGAACGCCGGCTGCACGCATGAAAAAGTGTCCCGTAACGCACATTGTCCCACTACGGATGTCCCACTACGTATGTGTCCTGTTATGCTCATTGTATGCATGCGTGGCATATCTCTTCCACTCGATTGGAACAACAATCGATTTGACTTTTCAATCATATTTTCGTCCTTTGAATTATTAATATTATGTAATTTAACGATCGCCCACAGATTTTCAGCACAATCGGTACGGTTATTAATTTCCCGCCTACCACTATAAGAAATAAACATGGCGGACTACATACGTTTTTAAAACTGCCACAACACAAATATAATATATATATAACATCTGAAACAATTATTTCCAAAATGGCCTCGTGGCCGTGCGGATAGCATCGCTGACTACCAATCCAAAGGTTGACGGATCGAAACCCGACCGCAACGATACATTCATTTTTGTACTTGTAAAAATAAATACGGCGCGCGTGACACTACAAAAGTAATACATATATTTGAATTAATGAATGCAAATAAAAGTAAATTTATCATATAAATTGTAGATTTCATTTCACTACTCCTTTGTATCCATACAAAATAATGATAATTCAATAAAAATAATTCAATTTTATTCATAAAAGTATGCAGAGGTAGATTTTATCATACAAAAGATGGAACAATTAAAAAAAATATATTTCTCAAAGAATATAATATTTTTAATGCCTAAATGGTTTGGTTGCAAAAACCTATTACGGCTCAGTCTCAGGCCGAATATGATATTTCATTTTCTTCTGGATCAATCATTTCATCAATGTTTTGTTATGACGTTGTCACGTTAAACTATCGTCCGTAAACCGACTTTACAGACAACCAATTTTTTTTGTGAACACTAATAAACGATTTTAGGGACACTACAAAATTATTTTGTTGCCACCTAAACAACATATTTGACAAGGAGAAGTAACAAAATATTTTCTCGGAGTGTGCTACATCGCGAGTGTGAGCTCGGGTGCCATCGGGTTCTTTCGGCAGTATGGCGTGGCATCTTGTGCCTGCGACTGGCTGACGTACAGGTGTGCTGCGATCTTATAAAGACTTCTCACCTCTTTTACTCATGCTACTTCATCAGTGGTACGGGGTGCTTCACTCGTGCATGTGCATGAACGGAGTTGAAGAACTGTTACATCGAGCAACGACATCATAACACAGCTTTTTCCATTCGGCAAAAGAAACAGCCGGCTGAGAGAATAAGATCTTGCAGTCCATATTTAAACGTATTGTTATGTATCGTGTAGCTGATAAGGTTCAAAAGTAAATTACATATGTTTGGTATGCCACCGAGAAGACGGTCCAACAATTCGACATTTTATCTACATTTCTGAGTAATGTAAACATTGATGGACTATTCATAAACATGTTTTTTGCGTTGTTTGGTGTTGCTGACAAAGTAATTATGTCAGTTCACTAAGAAGATGATGCGCATATTTCAATGGAAATGTTAACATTACTTAAATGGTAACTGTAGGTGTTCAAAGCGAGTGCAGACACTTTTAATTAAAGTTTATTGGGCCATGCGCGGTCTATGTTCAATATGTCGTTGATTAAGACTTGCTCACGCCTATTGCCTATGTGAAGTGATGGGCATACTTACGTTCGTATAAAAATAATTTACCTCACAGTAGTTTATATAGTTTTAAGTTAACTCCATCTTGGTAAAAAAAATTCAAGAAAAAATATATTTTGAAGAAATAATTTAGGCCAACAAAGCTTCAGATCAAATATTTAAAATAAGTAAATTTTGATGTAATAAAGTGACTAAGAACCATTCTTGCTGTGGGAAATATTGAACTAACACATTATCTTGGACATGCGCCATGACAGACTTACGCTGGTTCTCGTAGAAAAAAAAGTCAGAAATGGACTGTTGGACAAACAAACCATAATACATAAACTGATGTCAAATGTTACATGTTTAGACGACACAGAGAATTCCTGGAACGAATTTAGTCAGAAAATATAAAAGCATAATATGCTGATGAAGAAAATGTTGAAGCTAGAACAATAAATACAGAAGAAGAAAAAAACAACTCCCGAAAAACACAGTGAATAAACTAAATAGATAATCTATGTAATCTAGACACGGAAGAACCAAATCGGCTTTCTATGTTCCCAATGTGTTTATTTAGTCATCCCTGCTGTTTATTCCTGAGCTTTTATTTTTATATGACAACCCGCGTAAAACATTTAAATGGCGTACTTCCAAAGATATTTTGACAAATGAAGTAACTTCATAATAAATTAATTTCGACCAAGTGACTTTGACAAAATATTTTACACTTATATTTTAAGGTAAAAATTATAAATGCCAGGTGCTTTAACCGCCAAATATAGAATGTTCTAGGTATAACTTTTTTGAAGTCGAATATTCGAGGCGAGAAGACGTGCACCACAGCTGCTCCGCAATAAGGATGTAGCGGCATTTACCAATCGGGTAAATTATCAGGAAATAACTTCGCAGCTGGGCACTCAAGCTTCTGAAAGAGGGGGAGGGGGCGGTGGTTGTAAGGGCGACACTGACTCGCGCATCACACGCATTTTCGCCTCTACTCGCCAAGCAGTGCAGGTTTAGTGTCGATGACGTGTCTCCACGCGACTTGAACCGGCAACTCTATCATTTTACAGTGGAGTGTTCAAGAATATGGCTCTCTGTATGCAACCATCGTTTACTGACAATACTGTGTACCAAATGTTTCATAATATAATTGCTTGTGAAAAAAAACACGTTTTAAGCATTTCCGCTTTAATTTTGACGTGAAAACGTCTAATAAATCGATGAACGCCGGCTGCACGCACGAAAAAGCGTCCCGTTTCGCACATTGTCCCGTTACGCTTTGTCCCGTTACGCTCATTGTACGCTTGCGCCGCATCTATCTCTCTTCAACTCGATTGGAACAACCATCGATTTGACTTTTTCGAGGCACATTAAACTTGAAACACTCCCATTCGTTTCCTACTTTTCCTATCATAGTCCTATCCTTAACAGAATAACACAAATTGGAATAAGTTAAATAGCAAACATGTATAAAAGTTATAGTTAAAATAATCGCTTCGTTAAAGTAATAAAAATATTTGAATTAATGAGTGCAAATAAAAGTAAATATATCAATTAAATTGTAGATTTCATTTCACTCCATCTTTGTATCCATTCAAAATAGTGATAGTTCAATAAAATTGATTCAATTTTATTCATAAAAGTATGCAATCATTTCATCAATGTTTTGTTATGACATTGTCACGTTAAACTATCGTCCGTAAAACGACTTTACAGACAACCAATTTTTTTTAAATAATATCAACACGACACAACCATAGGAAGTGCAAATGCTCTTAAGGCGATTGGTGCACAGTAAAAAATGGTCACAGGCCCGAAAACAATGAATTTTGTATCATATGATCATTAAAGAGTCTAGATGCCTATGTGGGTGACCGTTACTATGTAGGGAGGTCAGGAGCTTAGTTCCAGCTCGTCAGTGGCGAGATGGCCTTCATACGGGAAGGGTGTCGCTGGCGGTCGCTCTGCGGCCTGCCATCTAGCGGTAACTAACAAAACCTCGAAGATTGTATCTCGCTCTCCCTCTAACACACAGCCGATACGGTTCTATCGTGCCCGGAGGAGGGGAAGGTTTAGCAGGTTTCTGTTTCACTCATCCTTCGCCATGGGGACGCAGAATGGATTATTTTTTGTTCGCAACTGCGCACGTCATGTGGCTGAGAGCTAACCTCTACCACTCCCGCACATCTTCTCACTCAACTCGCTGGTTCTCTCACACTATTTCAATAAATCTTTTCAAATCTTCAACATCAATACTTTAAACCATTGTGCTTCCTACGGATTAATTATATTTCATGCACGTGCCCGAATTCAGCTGCAAAAAAATAAAACGGGTAGTCAATTTTTTTCTTCAAAAACCTTCCGAAACACTGTGTTAAAAAACATTCTGAAAGCCCATTTTTCTAGATAAATGGAAATTCTAAACCACCTACGCCACAAGGAAACATTGTGCTTTAATATTATGTAAAGAAAACACCTCTTAGTTTTATAGTTATGTAAAGGTAGTGTGATATGTTTTAGATGTCGCACCATCTTATCATCCATGTAGAAGAGTTACCCGAAAAGCTATCAAGACTATTGCCATGGAAATGGAAATATGGTTACAAATTTAATTTCAATATGAAAAAGTCTACAATAATGTTTACAAAAAACGAAATTGCAATAGCAATACAAAAATATCGCAATTTTGTTACTTTGTTAACATATATATTATTTTTAATAAAGGCAATAAAATGACATACTCAATGTTTGGAATACAATAAATACCTTAAGCCCTACATAATTGCTGAGATATTCACAATAAATGCTTTTCTTAAATATATTAATTAAAAAACATCGTAAATAAATTATGAACATACATATTATGGTGAAGGAAAGTGGACACTATCACACTGAAAAATCTTAGAGGGTAGTTTTCCTCATCTTATTTCTTTCTTTGCGTTTTTGGTCTTGTTCGTTAAAATATTTTATGTTCAAATACTTGATACGCATATACGTTCTTGTCCTGACAAAACAGTATATAACTTCTTCTGGATATTTATTTTCAGTAGTTCCGCAAATAATTTTAGTCAGTGATTCAAAAATCCGCTCTTTTTTGCACAAATTGTTGCCATGAACATTATCAAAACACATTTCAGCGATCTTTATTAATTAAAAAAATTCATTAGTGGGACATTTTAAGTTACCCTTTGATTGTACATGTATCCAGATATCGTCCTCCGAATTGAAATCCGTAGTGCCAAGGTTGGGATATTTATTTCTGAAACGGTGAGCTATATAGCCAGAAACATATTTCAGCCCTTCAAGAGAAATTTCGTCACTTGAAAGGGGCCTGGCCGCTAAATCTAAGTATATTTCTTCCATGTCAGCAAGATCTATTTCATTTAAAGGTGATTTCTATTGAAATGTCTTTGTAAAATGCATATCCTTGCACAAAAGTAGTTCTGTACTTTCATTCTGATAAGCACTGCCCTGTTCCATTTCATTTGACGAAAAATCACTTACCAAACACATTTCGTCTGTCTTCTCATCCGTGTTTTTCCGTTCAGCAAAAACTGTTGCAGAATGTTTTCACAATATGTGGTTTATAATTCTGTATTTAAAGTCAATGGGTGACAGATGCGTATTTTGATATCCCATACCTCTAATATACAGAAGAAAAAAAAACACTAACACATCTTGGTTCAGTTTAACTGTTAACAGATATTTAGGTTAACAGGTCTTATACAAATTTTCGAGTGTTTTACTCACTGAGTTATACAGGACATAAATTAAATTGATCGCTGATATTTATACTTTTAAACGAAATTTTGGATTTATCATTTTATGTGAACTCTAATGCGTAAAAAAGTGTAACGCAACACTACACACAGGTAGTGCTGTCTAGTGCACTGCCCTATGCACATTAGTTAACAAAAAAAAATTATTTATTACTGATAAACAATACCTAGATGTCGTGATACAAGTAACACATGCTTATCTGATATTTATCTCAATTAGAATACGAAAGAGGAAGACAAAATAATTAACTGATTTTAAGACTGATTTATTACTTACACACGAATAAACAAATACCACGTATCCCTCAATACAGTAATTCCTTTTGACCAAAATATCACTCCGATTTTTTTTAACTATCGTTGCCAGGTACATGGGCACGACTTCGCAAATGTCAATGTTTCACGTAGAGTTCAAAAATGGATTTACGGTTCGAAAAATTCACTAACTCATAAATTAAATCAATTGTCCGATAAAACATAAGACCTATAAACTCTAGACCACTAAGATAGTTGTGCATTGTATGTTCATATGATCGTGCCATTAATAATACTGAGAGGCTAATTAATTTAGTAAATATAATATTTAATAGCGGCTGGTTTTAGTTTATCCCAGCAACATCAACAAAGTCATAATATCAATCGGCAATGTTAAAAAGTTGCAGGGCGTCAGTACAGCGTTAGTGATAGAGTAATAACAAAATGGCCATACCTAGACTAATGATATCTTCTGACGTTAATAACATTACAATCGCGTATTCCCGTTCGCAACTTAACATACCATCAGCAGTCTGATGATAACCTTTTTATACATACTATTATTACCGCACACGTAACATAACTTATGGTAGGCCCGCGTCAGGAACGTCCTGACGCGGAGCTGCATGCACCAAAACGGCCAAAACCAAGTTTCTTTTTAGTAGCAACTTTTACAACAATAGGCTCGAGGCACTTTTTGAAAGTTCCGCCGAAACCTCGGGCAATTTCTGGCCGTGAAAAACGTAATTCCAAAAGCCGCAATTACTTAATAATTACATACAGAAAAGCCCAAACGTCTGTAACAATGTCAGAAATATAGTTCAAAACCCAAAATAAATTAAACATATAAATTTAAATAACGTAGCACAGAATAATAAAACTGCAAACAAACATTTGAAGTATTAAGGTTTCAGTGTTCTGTGCAATGTAATATTACAAAAGGACATTTGTAATTAGTGCGCCCGGCATTCTGGCATCGCTAGCTAACATTTTCAATTTTTTTATTTCATATAACGAGAATAGCCTAGTGTTGATTTGATGTTCTAAATAAATTTTAATTAATATAAAATATATTTTTTTGGTTAAATTTAGACCTGTCATTCTAGTGTGCATATAGCATACCCTAACTAACCGGAATACACAACTGATGTTCTATGCTGTCAAAACATATTAATCTAGAGGGTAAAAATTTATTCATATGTGTAAACAACCACCAAAAAGAATAATCACCCTGTCATTATTCAACTTCAAGTCAAAACATAACCGCTAAAAAGAATTTCGCTGTACGAATTTTTCTGTACAGAGACAATTTCCTTGCTTGAGCGAAGATACTCCATTATGAAGCGCGACCTTGACAGACACTTCGTTCCTTCGGCCTCCTCTCTCGTCCTCCCTCTACTCCCCATTCTTCCCCCTCCCCTCCCGCAGGCAGGGCCAGCCGGCTGGAGCTCCGCCAGACCACCTGGTTCCGAAAAGCGCCGCCCTCAGTGCCACGTCGCGCTGACATTCTTCCCGGCGGCGAGAGTTTTACACGCAGCACTAGAACTGCCACTCCAGAGGGCGTGTTTTGAGTCGGATCGTATCAAAAAAAAGGATATGAAAATATATACATAACTCAATAGTGTTCTGCCAATTATGTTTTCATTTTAATTTAAATTTATTCTTTAAATCGCTCCTGAAGTAGTCCAGCAATAATCAATGGAAATTTTCAATATTAAACTGTAATTTTGATGATGAAAATTTTTTTCCTTACTTTTATAGGTGCAGAAACCTATTCGTACACTCGTTTCTTGAACTATACTTAAGTTTAACATAATTATGTGATTTATAAATAATTCTGGCTTGGAATAAAAATAAATGCAATTAAAATGACATAACTCAGTAAAAAAGTTTATTAAAAAATATCCTAGGTATATTCTGTCTTAAAAAGAAGCATCAAAAATAAATATGTACAGTTAAATTAGTTTTGTCGTAATATTTTCCATGCACCAATCGCCTTGGCTCGATCTCACATGCCATTTTATTTTTATTTTCCTGACACTTCTATTAGTTAAGAGCTATTTCTAAAACTTTCACGCGATATTTCCCATGTATTTGTTGTTCTGCCACTAATATTTTCAATACATATTCACTAAGTAAGTGTAAAACAAAATGTCCATAAAATATTACAGTTTTAAATGATGTATCATTACAGTTTAATTTAGACTACTTATAACAAATCATACATCAAATCAAAGATAAACTAACCTAGTTTTTCTTATAAAGGTCCAATATATGCACCTTAATTTATACGGCACACATCCAACCTAAAGTCCATTTCTCCCAACCCGGGTTAACACGTTGGAGTAATGGAAGCAATAGCCTCTTATATTCTGTGTCTCAACTCAGACAAATAATTAGGTAGCGGTGGAGCGTAGACATTATATTTTATAAAGCTCGAAAGGAAAAAAAAATTGAATGGCATTATGTCAAGTGAACGATGAGGCCAGCGAAAAAGAGCTCTGTCGGCTAGACCTTTACGACCAATCCAGCGGTCAGGGACTTCGAAGTTCAACCACTCTCGTAGAAAGAGATTTCAGTCAGGACTGCTGAGATTACAGATTCACTCTTAGAAAATTGCAGAACACAAAATGCTTTACACTCAGGAGTCACCATTTAACGTAGGTGGAGCTGCAAGTAAGAAAACTACAAAGCAGTAATCGCGCACGCGTTTATCTAAAACCTATTGAGTTACTCTTTAATTGTGACCTTGAATAAAAACTCTAAAACGCTTACGGTTGATACTATTAAAATTTATATATTGTACATTCTGTTATGGACGTACTGTATAATATATTTTAAAAGAGTCTCGCAATTGATAATGATAACGAACATTTGCGCGATATTTTACAACCATTATATTACAGTTAGTGAATATATTTCGAAAATATTTGTGAAATAACTACAAATACAAGGAATGTATCGCGTCAAAATTTCATAAATAACTGATAAATGATAGTCATGAAATGATATACGTGAAAATGATAGACATGGAAAATAACATCAACACGGCAAGTTTTGAGGATCTCTCCTCCTATTTGATAACCCAGCCTTCATGCCTAATAGGATTTTAAGGCTGGGGCCCCCATGGGCATGGATGCGGATACGCCGCATACGCAACCAGGACTCAGCTGACCAGAAAGTTGGATGCTCCCTTAGCCCTCTGGAGTCATCACTTCTGGCGCCTGCCCCAGTCTCCCACATCACACTGGGACCCCTCAATCACCCAGTGAACCCGCGGTCCGGTGGAGGTCTAACCAACCTCTTCCAGCTGACCAGGCTGGTAACGGGAGCAATTCTCGTCGCAACCTCGCCGTGCAGTTTACAGCCCGTTTTTAGGCCCGGCCGCCCGACACCATAACCACCATACCCAGTCGATTCCTTTACCATGGGGCCATCCATTCACTATGGTGGCCCTTTTGGGACCGATGCACCGAGGCTCGGCCGTCGAACCCCCCGGAAAGGTTTCTATCGCATCTGCTGTTGCCCGCAGATTCAGCCCTTTCGCCATTTCCGGTCTCATACATGCAATTGAGGATGCAACTGAGGTAGAGTTGGACCCGGAAGTGCCCTCTTTAGTTAGAGAGGTGCTATGACCAGAGGTTGGCGAACCCGTCCCAACATAGCCACCACGATCCTCCCCCAACAGTGGTGCCAACGTGGGGGCAGAGGGTTGCTACTTGATGTGGAGAGGCTATATAATCGCGTCACACACCCTTTCCGCGGACTTGATGGGTCATGTCTCGGATACTAGAACCGGCAACAGTTCCGACACCTCAGACGACAATCACCTTCCTGATCGGTGTGTGTTAGTTAGTCGTGATGAGACGCCGTTTACAAGTGTTGAACGGTTTGTGAATTGCATTTTTTCCATGTCCGCCTCCAATTAAGTTTCCCACCTACTCGGGCGCACTTACGGTGAGCAGAGCTTTAGATAAAACCACGCTATTTGAAAACTGCTCAAGATATCTGAGTGGTGTATGTTTACGAAAAACATGTAAGGATTCATAGAGAGCGGATTAGTGCTTCTGTTTCCGTGTTTTGTTTCTGAACTGTAATTTTAGGACAATGAAAATGGCTGAAACGCGTGTTTTCAGTGTAATTTTTAGACATCAAACATCCGGTGAAGATTCTTGAAAGCACTAGAGGAACATTTATTACACCTTTATCTTTATTTCTCAGCCATAATGTTATGGTTACCACACAATTCTAATGGTTTCCCTATGCACATTATCGTTGAAAGATTTGTGAAATGGGAGTGCATGACTTGATGTAGGCTTTTGGACATACACTATTGCTAAGATTAGGAATGGCGTATGTCCAAAAGCTTACATCAAGTTCCCTATGCACGATGAGAAGACTGCGCACCAGAATACAGCCTTGCGTTTAGAGGCGACACCGCGCTTGACACCGACACCTTGACTTCGCGACCTGCTTAATGTGGCCACCTTATTAAAAGTGTCCTATTACTTATAGTATTTAACAGCCATTTCACTTTCCTATTCAAGTTTAGTTACATGGTATAGTTAAGTGGTATAGAAAAGTGAAAGTATCCTTTGTCTTTAATATTTGCGCATACAATTACAGGGACACAGCTTGAAGTCCCGTAGAGGCGCGCTACCGCCGCGAAGACTGCACGCCAGTTCGGTGCCTGGCGCGTAGAGGCTGCGTGCGAATCTCACTGTCAGGCCCGCTCTACAGTGGCGCGGAAAAGGAGAAGGATCTCCCGGAACATTGCACTATCACGTCTGCCGCCTCCGCAATGCACGGGAACATGACAAACGACAACCAATGAGATTGCATTTCAAGGTCACAAAATACTTATTTAACAAAAAAAATTGGTTGTCTGTAAAGTCGGTTTACGGACGATAGTTTAACGTGACAACGTCATAACAAAACATTGATGAAATGATTGCATACTTTTATGAATAAAATTGAATCATTTTTATTGAACTATCACTGAATGGATACAAAGATGGAGTGAAATGAAATCTACAATTTAAGTGATATATTTACTTTTATTTGTACTCATTAATTCAAATATTTTTATTACTTTAACGAAGCGATTATTTTAACTATAACTTTTATACATGTTTGCTATTTAACTTATTCCAATCTGTGTTATTCTGTTAAGGATAGGACGATGATAGGAAAAGTAGGAAACGAATGGGAGTGTTTCAAGTTTAATGTGCCTCGAAATAAGTCAAATCTATGGTTGTTCCAATCGAGTGGAAGAGAGATAGATGCGGCGCAAGCGTACAATGAGAATAATGGGACGATGTGCGTAACGGGACAATGAGTCATCCTTTTTCGTGCGTGCAGCCGGCGTTCATCGATTTATTAGACGTTGTCACGTCAATAAAAAAAATAATTGGCTCCAATATCTTAGCACGGGAAAAATTTTCATCATGTATATATAGAGTACTAATAGAGAAATAGGTATTGTTGTGACTCAAACAAATTGTTGAGGTAGGTATTCAGAAGCACCGCAGCCAAGCACTCGGCTTCGCAGAGCCTCTACTCACGGCGGTCCAGGAAGCGGAAGCGGCCGGCGAAGCCCGCCGCGCGGCCGGGCCGGTGGTCCGAGTGGAACTCGACGACGGCGGCCGGGCCCGACGAGAAGTGCACGTGCGGCACCTCGGAGTAGCCGCCGCACAGCACCCGCGACCAGGGCGAGCGCTCGTTCACCTGCGGCCTCTGCAGGTGCAGGTACAGCCGCACGAAGTCCCCGGCCAGGCACCTGCGGCAGGGCGGTGCTTCACCTCCGACCACTCATCTTGTGGCACGTGGATCTCGCTGTTCTTCTTTGGTACGTCCAAACATCCCGAAACTTAACAAAAACTTGTGACATAAGTTCAATGCAAAGAATGGTTGTCTGTAAAGTCGGTTTACGGACGATAGTTTAACGTGACAACGTTATAACAAAACATTGACGGAATCGCCTCAAGCGTACAATGAGAGTAACGGCACACAGCGTAACGGGACAATGTGCGTAACGGGACACAGCGTAACGGGACACCTTTTTCGTGCGTGCAGCCGGCGTTCATCGATTTATTAGACGTTGTCACGTCAAAAGAATTCTTATTATTCAACTAAACATCATAAACCATTTTCATATCACAAATTTTATTTTATATGCAGGATCTTAAGACGTACTAAATTCAAACAGCAAGCATCATGTACCACAATATCAATATATTTACAGGATCAAAGGAATAAACTTGAATTCGTGGTACCGAAAAAGTACCCCATACTAACATGAGGTTGACATGTAGGAAATCAAATAAGGCCATACTGGTTTCAAAATTTTTCTTAAACAGTAACTACGTTGTGTTTAATAATAAAAAATTGGCTCCGTTAAAGCACACTATAACTTTTAGTGGAAGCCTGAATTTTAATAGTGGCTGGTTTTTAAAATAAACTCTCTCATTAGATACTGCAATAAGCTATGCCCACGCTTTAACGAGAGACCATTAAATTTTGCAACAGAAGCCGTTGGCTTACGTGACGAGGCCATTCGAGGACGCGCTTGCTAAATGGCTGTGATTTGTTTTACCAACAGCAAACACGTGTTTAAAGAAACTCAACCAATCACATAACACAGACAATGCTACATTGTTATAACTCTCAGCTAGTCTCGAAATCTTTTCACGAAAAATTCATACACATAGTCATTGGTGTATAATATTAAATTGTTTTTGGGAATAACCACAACTGTAATAATACTGATACCATACAGTATTTTATGGCAGTTGAAAATCTCTCAAAGTGTGCTCTCTGTTTTAACGAAAGTAAATATTTAATATAAAACGATAAAAAATTGTTATGGCATAAGAACTTTTCAAACCAATGTGGCGTTTTTCGTGTTTTTTGTTTCCTTCCCACAAAAAACAAATATATGGTAGGCTGAATCTTTTCGTTGATTGTACGAGGGCAATTAGGAAAGTAGGTAACAAATTAATCAAGGATCGCAATGTTGTTTGCGGCAATTGTCTGAGGTTTCTCGGCTTGTGAGTTTTTTAACAGCGTCAGCTGTGAAGGGTAAACCAATCTCTATAAAAAAAAAGCAATTCTCCATTCATCGGATAGAAAGATCACCTCTAAATGGTCAGGTAGTCCTGGCCAACCAGAAGAGAAGAAGCCATCGATTGGCCAGCAGCTGCGATCAATCACAGAAGCCCGTATCTGATTGGAAATCAACCAACCGGAATGATGGAAGCCTCTAACTGACCCACAGCTGCAGCCAATCAAGAAACGCTCACCGCTCTGGTGTAAGTATCTAAAGTCAAGAGGACTGCCAAGAATCTCACGTGGAGACAGTTCCATTGGGATGGCTACTGAAATGTCGACCTAAAAGTCCAACTCGTCAGAAGCCAAGAAAACCTACAAGCCAGGAAACCTTAGTCACAAATTGGTGCGATTTATCTCCAAGTAGTAGCAAGAACTTTCCAAAAATCTTAATATACGGCATTATCATCTAGGTTTATTTCAGTTGTTTCATTGGCGCATTATGAGTCATTCCGTTTCAAAATGGCAATAGTACTAGATGATTGTACCATAGAGAAGCCATATTAATTCCTTATGTGGCTAGAAATCAACACCAAAGATTTTATGAAACTTATATTTAGGGCCCAGATTAAACGATGGTATGATAAAATAAATATTGGTGGATATTACGTTGGGATAAAAATTAATTTTGAAGTGATTATCACTGAAACTAAATTTTAAATTATCTTTTGTGAATTCATTATTACTTTCTTTCATACCAAGCATCCATTGTGTTGTGAAATACTATTGTACCATGAAGCCTCTGAAATTGTGACGCAATATTTTTCTAACTAAAATTTATCATCATAAATTTAAAAAAAATTACAAGTATATTTCATTTACACTTAATCGCCACCGTTGTGTAATATTACAGTACAATAATTTGGTTTATTTTTATCATTTGTTAAAAAAATCTAAATTGTAACAAAGAATATAAAAATAACGAAGAGTAAAATATATAGCGTAAAGATACACGCGTGAAAAGTGCCACCGATTGTGTGCCATGTACTTTGTCTCAAATTTTAGTTATCGAAAGTAGTACCCAGTGGTACCAAATTCCCGACTGTCATTTGCAAAGCATCCTGTGATGTTTGGTTTACGAACAGTGACAAACTACATAGAGTTGTGAGCAAACATTGTTAACAGAACAACAGTGACAGAAGGAATCTTATACCTACCTACTACTTTAGGAAACTGTAAAAATTTGAGACAAGTTATGTGGCATGTTTCCTTAGACATTCTCATCAGCCCTGCTCAAGGCTCAGCCTTATCTGTCATATTTATTATTTTTTTGTTGTGTAACTTTTTAGCTCTCGGTATACGGCATTTGGTAGAAGTAATTTCGTGAAAGGAACTGAAGTCGATTGGAAAGAAAATGTTTAACCGAGCCATCTTTGGTGAATGGCGCGAACAAAAGTTCACAAAACCAAAGGGAAACACTATAGTATTAACATTTCAATGAATTGTAACAAGATGGGCAGTATTTTAGTAAGATTCCTTGTCAAAAATCAGTTCAAAAACCAGGGTTTAGTATTTTTTCAAGTCTTTTTCACTATAATTGAAGCCGTTTCATTATATAGTTTAACATTTCGGTCTGCAAGTGGGATGATTCGCTAGTCGACGCAGCTGCTCCGGCAGAGGATTATAGCGGCGGGTGCAGAAACTACGTGTGATTCGCGTCCAGAAATTTAGTTGAAAACACGATCTGCGTATATTTATCATTCTTGGCAATTTTTAAATTAATTTTATCTACTTTCAATTTCGTGTCCTAATTCCATATTGTAAGTGTACATATTTGGAACCATGAATTTTCTCGGTACCTATGTTAGATGTTACACAACTCTGGCGAGTACTGACATGGTAACGCGTGAGAACAAGTTTTCGCTGTGGACTGAGAAGTAAAAAAAAATAATAATATCTTTTGGCTTGGCCTACAGGCATAAGTAGATTTAGAAGTTCATTTTTGTGTCGGAACATCAAGGAAACTTTTGGAACGTACATACACAACGACTTATATGTTCTCAAATATATATATATATAAATATATATATATATATATAAACAAAACTAAGGATCAATTCAAACAATTTCGCATGTTACATGCAACCGAAAGTTTTTGAATGTTTTCTTTTGAATACAGCCAACATTTTCGTAGAATTTTTAGAATATTCTTGATAAGAACGTCAGAGGCATGAGCTTGACATACAAAAAAATAGAGATAAACATAATATGAGATATTATCTCAAATCACTTTGTCTGAGTTACAATACAGTAAAATTTAATTTTTTTGACTTTTTCACTAATTTACGCACGGCATCAAACTACAACTATACATTCAACAACTTTAGCAAAAAAAAAAATGGGTGCCTTTTGTATTGTAATTTTTATAAGAAAATGAAATGTCTATGTTGATATCAGCTATAGGGTTTTGATATTTTAGTTTATCAACTAATAAAATTCACGCATAATTACATTTTTATACGTTTGCTGAGTTTAAAACGGTAAAAGTAAGCAAGAACAAACTCAGAAATTGTTGTGTCATAAAAGGTGATCAAAAATTGGCGTATCCTATAATTTCAACAGTTCTTTTGGCAAAATAATAATTAAATGACATGACTAAGCACAAAAGACAAATATTTGTTTATTCCATCATTATTAGTGCACAGTGATGGTATTTTTATGAATAATATCTCACGTATTACTATGGTGACTAGGTGATCTAATGCGCAACTCAATAAACTGTCGTGTAGCACTTCCGTTGTGGCCTAAATTAAATAATAATTTAATAGGTGACCTTGTCATTTTCTTAAGTAGAAAATAAGAAAAATGATTATTGTTTCTTCATAAGGTTTCAAGTTAATTCTTTATTCTTTCCAAGTTTTCTCACATTTATTCATTAGATTTAATAATAAAAACCTATTAGCTAGCATGAATACGATGCGTATGTCGTCCTCATACAGATAAGTGGAATTTAACGTCAATTAGTCATTAAGTTTATTTGAATAATTTTACCTTCTCTCACCCAGTTGAGGTCTAAAACAAGTGTAAGCTTAGGCCACAGACCCGTAACTTACACTTAAGGTTTAGGCCTATATTTTTTTGCGATCACGCTGATTGTTTGCACCAAGGTTTTTTTTTTTAAATTGAGACTTTACCTATTCCTTTTTTTTTACTTCGTCTCGTTCCATGGAACGGAGTATTCTTCCGCAGCTCAGCTTCTTGGAAACAAAGTGACGACGGGTGAACTTAACGGGAGGCACGTGAGGCAGGTTGCGAGGCGGCCCACGAGAGCGGACATAAAGCACAATCGAGGCGAGCCAAGTGCGCTGGAGGCTAGACGACCCCGCGGGGCCAGAATCACGAGAGAGGTCGCTGGTGGGTCGAGGAGAGGTATTTCATGGACGTCAAGGAGGTCACCACCACCTCGAAGAAAGAAAAGACCTCCCGACGTCGTAAACCAAAATCATCTCCCCCCTCTCTTGGGGACATTCGTGCGTCGGTAACTTCTTCCAACACCCTCCCTCCCCGGGACGACCACAATTCTCGACCCAGCTATTCGTGGCCGAGTAGATGGTTTTGAGGGGCAGAGAGTCTGCCATCGACCTGCAAGAATAGCACCGCGGTGACCCTTCTTTCCTCACCTTCCCCGGATATAACATAAATCTGGACTCGTAATGATCCGTTCATCCGTCCGTCAATCACATGTGACCTGAAGCCAATCAGATACCGCGGAAAATTTCATCCATCCATCGATGGGACATTACACATTGACTGTAGGAAAAAAAGTTAGAACCAAAACTGCCTAGGAATTGATTCCCTGCAAGTTGGTTTAGGAACGTTTTATGCCCTAAAGTTAACAATACACGAGTTAATGTAATAATGTTATTTCACCGAATTTTTTCCAGGGTTAGTTAGAAAAATATCGATCGTTGTGTGCAAACTGTTACCTCCAAATTTTAGAGGATTCAAGTTAACTACAACTTTATTCATTGTCATTTTTAGTCAAAAGTTTAGATTTGCCGAGTTATTCAACAAAAACGACACCACCTTAAATTCAAGATGGCAGCCATTGCATGAGGAGAATCCAGTTACCTTTTTTTTTTTTAATTTTGACTATCACTGACCCAATAAAGTTAAAAAAAATTTTTTTTTAAAAATGAAACTGAGTTTTTGTACATTCAGGCTGTTTTTTGGACATCCTTACTGTGCTATAACCTAATATGTTACAAGAATGATATAATGATGAATTAAGATTTTTCATACAGCATAACGTTTGAAACACTAGATAAAACGAATGAAATATAATGAATGAAATATGTTTGAGCACATTAAGAGATGTAGATAAAAATTTGAATGTATTAATAGTAACGTGGCATGGTCTTTAGTTATATTTACGTAACATTCCTGGGGAAGAATTAAATAATAATATTTTACGAGTGGAAAATTGAAAAATTATGAATGAAATTTCCTTCAGTCCTTTCTTGAATCTTAAAGCAGTATTTGTGACATAAAGCAGTAGTTGTGACATAAATTTTCGTACTGAACAAAAATTATGATAAGGTAAAATAAATTATGTACCACAACCCTACAAGTCTGTTAATATTGTTACGATTTATAATGTGGGGAGAACTGGGTTCGTAAGGTATAGCCCAATTAAGTTTTTTTTTCAATTAAGTTTATAACAGTTTTATTAATTACTAATTTTAACATTACTAATAAATAATTGTAGTTAAAAAAGTCCGATCACCAATCACTGGCACTTAAATATATTTATTCGCAAGTGTCTGTCAAGCTCCACAATTCGCACTCCTCACTGGAGCTAGGCTCAACAGTGGTTCGCCCCTTACCTCGCGCCTGTCCACACACAGTCTCACGCCACTCAGTCACTACACTCTCTCGATCCCGTCGCTCCACGTCGCGCCACTCTCGAGGGGGTCTCTCACGCTCTTCGCCGATGTCGCACTTCCCGTCACTCGCGGAACTCTCCGAACTCGCAAAACTCGCCCGGAACTCGTCGCGGGACTGCCGCGGAGGCCGGCGTCGCTACTTAAGCGGGGGCCCCCTTGTCGAACCGACGAGAGCAGCTGTGACGAGTCGCGTCATCCTGAACCAACCCGACGCCAGAATGTTTGTGTTTATTCATGACACTCCGCGCGGCGGCCCGCGGAATCCTCAAGGCCGCTCAGCGATAGAAAACAGCGCCGAGAAAGGATGATGCACGGGGAGCGGATGGTTGCAGGGAGGTAACGACGACCCTTGTAATCCGGTCAGGCACGCGTGGCATGCCTTACGTCAGTGGTCGGCACGTGACGTCAGTGGCCGTGCAGGGCCGCCAGCCAGTACCACGCTACGGTCCTATCTGCGTTCGTAACAATATAAAGGATCAACAACAACTTGTTTTAATGTAGGAATTATTTTCGCACCCCAAACATTTAAATAAAATTGTATCCTCGTTATTTGGAACGAAATATCGACAATCGTGTGCACTAAAAGTAACATACTATAAGTATGGTTCGTTCTGTACCTTGCCGATATGGCGTTCCACATAACTGGGGCCCTGTGTAATTTTTCACGATAACGCCTCTACCGAAAATAAGTAGAATTTCTGGGCGTATATTCGTTGGGACTCCGGCCTTCTCCTGATAACCATCGTTTGTTTTTTCTTTCCGGCTTAGTAACGGAACAGCATTTAACGAAAAGCATATTCGCCTCTCAAAAATAGTACACAGGGCGTATCGAAAATACATAAATCGAGCAGGCAGAAACTTAAATTGACTTAGGTACAGAAGTAATTTTGTTCATCGCTAGCTAGTGGAAGTAGGCTGTCAAAATTGAGTTAACAATTTTGTAGAAATAAGTTAATTATTAAAAAATATATATAGAGCGTCAAAGGAACATCGCTGATCAGAATGTCACGAAAATCTAACTAGTTTATCCTAATATAACACATTTTGAAATACAGTTTACAGGAACATACGTACGATGGTGCAATATTAAAATTTGATCACGAATGTTCGAGAAACCATGTTGTGTGAGTGCAAAACAAATTATTCAGTTTCTGTGAGAGCGGAAAGGAGGGAGGGTGAAGGGTCGTGGAGAAAGAATTAATTTACGAAAGTAATAACGAAAG
This sequence comes from Bacillus rossius redtenbacheri, assembly GCF_032445375.1. Lineage (NCBI taxonomy): Eukaryota > Metazoa > Arthropoda > Insecta > Phasmatodea > Bacillidae > Bacillus > Bacillus rossius. The sequence goes on from NC_086336.1 coordinate 31,680,364, forward strand.
TTGTATAGTTTACATTGCTCTGCCTCGCCTGCAAAACGGTTCGTATTTGCTTTGAAAATGATTGCTTTTTTATCGTTCATTCATCATTCAATTTATATGCTAACTAGGGTTTGCAAGCACCGGCCATCTGCTTATCAAGCTAATGAATTCTACTACAGTGCTGCCGCAGTGGTCTGTGTCGAAACGAAAGCAGCAAAACTGCTTCTTTTTTTTCTGATCAAACTTACTTCCGTTTAAACGTTAAAAAAACCGTATCTTTGAGGTGGAACTAAAAAAAAACTTAAATACCTCCCTTCAAGAAGATAACCAATATTTATTTTGTATTTCTCAATGATAACGATAAATATTAATTTCTTTTACAGAAAAATATACTTTAAAATATATCCATTTTACTTAATATTTATACAACATTTATCTACAAATCATAAACATTTTGTTCAAATAAAGTTAAATTCTTTCTTATCTACTGTTTTATCTTTACTGTTATCAACATTAACTTTCTGATATTTGTGACCTTTTTTTAGTTTCGTTACTGCAAAACGACAAAAATTATGATACAGAGGCTGGAGTAGCACAAATAATATATATATATATATTTTTTTTTGTAAATCAAAATAGTTTTCTTAAAAATAAGATCAACGTTTAAAATTACTTCTAGGTAATTTAGGCACAATTTACGAAACTGTAGTGTCTCTTTAAAACCATAGCTTTACAAATTTAAGTTATTTTATCTAAAATATTAGTTTAGCAACATTAAACTGAACTGTTTTCTCAGATAGTTAATTACATCAGGGTTATGTATATCGCAAAAAAAAAGTTTCTTCAACAGTGGAGTGTTTTTCACTACATTCGTACTGTTGTCGCAACGTAATATACGATGTTTATATTTGAATTGTCGCAGATTGATTTACTATCAATTGTTTTAAATTAACGCTGTGCGTTGCCAAACCCGTGTCGCAGCACTGCTAGGCACGACAACACAAAGGAATAAAATTACTGGACAAGACAAAACAAGTCAAACCTAGGCAACCAGACGCAATGGTGAAATCAGTGTGTTATTTTGGATGATGCAGGGTTTCTGTTACAACAACTAAACTTACTTCAACCCCACAGGAAGTGATGCATTTTAAGAACGATAAAGTAACTGTTCAAACCCCTTGGTGATGTAAGTTTTTTGGATACGCAAATTATTATTTTATTTATTTTATTGAAATACCCTCCTGAAGACAATTTATGTACCACCCACTGAATCTAGGAAAAAAACTTTATATACTGCCACATTCTCGTGACATTCTCAGAAGCACACTGCCAGTAGGTGGTAGGCGTGCGTTTTGTCGGGTTTCCCGAATGCAGGACGTATCGTGGTTTCCTCAAATACTAACGACAAGCCACAATCTCTACAACCAGATCGTCATTTTATAAGCTCCCCAAATGTGAGGCTAAGCCCACTGATGATAGTACCTGCGAATGGTTTCATTTGACCAGTTCATTCACTTGGCCATTATTTAAAGGTGTTAGAAAATACCTTGGGTTTTAAAAAGAAAATAAATAAAACTTACCTACCATGTTGACTATGGAATTTATTCAAATTTTTGTTTAAGTTTCAAAATATTGACTAAATCTATTGTTTAAATAATTTTTTTTATAGCTAACCATTACTGCAAGGGTTGGAAATAACAAAGTTTAAAAGTATAATATGATAACTACTTTTTTAAATAGGTATATTTACTATCAAATCCGTTATAATTTATTATATAAATCCTGTAGTTCATCTAAAACTTTGGATGAAACACGAATAATTACCGTAAAAAATGGGATGAAATTTAAGAATTTAATTAATTATTAGTATCCAATTCATACGAATTTTTTTAACCATATTAATATTATCTTAACACTTGGTGCAATAAAATTTTTATAAGACCACGTTATTACTGCAAGGGATGAAAAATTAGTATTTGAAGGTAAAAATAAATAAATAATTACCTTAGTTGGCATACAATATTAAATTTGTTCTCCTTTATTCAATAGTGGTTACATTAAGTGAAATATATTCGTAATATTTTCGCTGCATGGAAAATGAGCAAATATTTAATCGATAATTTGTAATAATGGAGAACATAAATATGTTATAAACATTAAGTAATTAAATTGTTCCAGAAGTTTATAAAAGTTTCCAAAATATTTCCAGGATAAATAGATACTTCAAGATCTACCCACGCCTGTAGGCTGTGCTGGAAGGGATATTTTTTATACCAAAAAGCACCCGTAAATATATCCGTTTTAACCTTTACCACTGTCTGAAAAATACAATTCAAATAAGAAACAACGGAACGAAACTTGTATAGACCAGTGCAATGGCTCTTGAATGCTATTCGCAATCTGACTTTTTCAAGATATATTGAGCAGTTTAGAAATGGCGTGTTTCAACCAGAGTTCTGCTCGCCGTGGCCAGGCGGCTATCTCAAGACTTTCATGGCAGTGTACGGAATATAGAGAGCAGTCTAGCTCTGTGCGCATTTCGTAATCGAACATCTGTCGGTTATTCCCGTCAACCTATGTGAGGAAGTCAACTTAAACATTTACTGTCTTAAAGGCCAAGTAACACTGTCAAACTTTCGCTTCCGACAAATACACAGAAAATTTTTTTCTGTACTTTTACTAAATATTACTTCGGAAACCAGTTTCCAAGAAATAGTTTGTAATACTAAAAGAAATATATTGTAAATACGTACAACACTTGGCTATGATTATTTTTTGCATATATGAAATACCTTTGTCGAGAAAATACTAATTATTTCTTAGGAAAATTGGCGCATAATTTTATATTTAGATCATTCATTCAAAAATAATTTTTAAACCAAAATAAAACATAACCAAAAATTAAATAAGTGCATTTATTTTGTTTTATTATGCTTTTATTAATGTACGCAGTTATTCAGGGAAATGTTTGGAGGCACTGGGACAAAACAAAGCATACCTTCCCGGGTAAGAATACAAACCCTGTTAATTGGAAACACTATTTTGTAGTGATACAGTTATTTTCATGTAAATGTAAATATTAAATTCATCTGTAATTTTATATGAATATTTTTTCATTAAAAAATTACAGTATACCAATAAAGTTGGTGAAATAATTTTGGAGAATTAGGACGACACCGAAAAAAGTCACAAGCTCAAAAATGATTGTTTTACAAGTTGGATGACTTCTGTTTCCATCAGAATATATTGTATATAAGACTGGTTCTAAAAAAAAATTTATATACTTGACGTCGTTAGCCAATAATATTCGTGTTCAGCGTGATGCGGAGCTAGGTGTGGTGGACATTACCGAAAGTAGAACGGACGGATTGGACTTCACGAACTACGAAGGCACTCTGAGCAGATAGTGGGAGAGGCCATTCTGTTAACTGTTAAGGCGCCCGCCTCATCAGGGGTGTATGTGTGATAGTGAGGCGGGATCATAAGCGCGACGCTCGCTGGTGCTTCTAGCGCGGCATAGCCTCTAAGCGCAAGGCTCTGAACTGACGCGCAGTCTTCTCGTCGTCACAGGATAACTGTGAAAGTTAAGCGGTGACAGTAATATTATATGGCGGAGAAATGAAGATAAAGATGTAATGCAAGTCCCTTGAGTGCTTTCAAGAATCTGTACCGGTTGTTTTGCGCGTAAAATTACTCCGAAAACATGCGTTTTAGCCATTTTAACTCATAAAAATACAGTTTAAAAACTTAATCCGAAATCAAAAGTACTTTTCGGCCCTCAGCCAACTCTTAAATACTTTTCGTAAACAGACCTTACTCGGATATCTTTAGTTTTGAAATCGCGTTGTTTTTCATGAAGCTCTGCGCCCCGTGTGTGTGCCCGGGTAGGCGGAGCCCTTAAGGGGCCTCCCTAGTAGCATCAGAAGTTAGCGGAACACTATGTTTTTAAAATAATGATGGGACTTTATTAATCGACACTACGAATCTGAAAATTTTTCACCCACGAGAAGATAATACACGAATTGTCTGTATACTTTTACATTTTTGTTTTTTTCTATCAAAATATGAAATAAAAAATCACCAACTTGTCCAACTTTGGGGCCATTTTATACTGCTTAGGAGAATGACAGAAAAAAAGTACAAGTCTAGAAAAAAAGATAATTTTTTTCTGAAGAAATTCATGTATTTAAAACATATAGTCATCGCTTTGAATTCCGAGATATCTTTTCCACAATTTCCGCAAATCCTGAAAGTTTTCCACCGTCTCGTGCTGCCGCTCGGCGAAGCCAGCTCGCAGGCCACACAGCTCAGGTAGCCGGGTGGAGGAACACGTGGCCGGAGGGGAGGCAGGCTACCTGTGTGTGCGTGCGTGCGTGAGAGGGAGACAACCCACAACCGGCACCGGTAAAAGATAATCCCGTGACCGAAAGAAATTCTCAGAATTGCTTTTAGTGTGCCTCGCCACAGTACCATGTGCTCGACTTACTCTGTGACTATATTCGTGTATCTCTAAAACATCGCTTTTGTTTAAACTACAAATATCCTAAAGCTTACCATACTAGATCATGTATTACGAAATAAAGTATTGAAACTAATCAATCAACACATTGAAAGTTGTCCTATAAACTATTTATTGGTGGCTTTACAGTCTCGCTAGCTAATTCGACAAAATTTATATTTAATTTTTAACATGAAAATACACTTCATTGTTTTTCCTTTTATTTTTAATAAAAATTCAAGAAACAATTATTGTACCACCCAATATTTTTTAAAATTATTTTAGTTTTCCAAAATAATTTTACACATCTTACAATGCCGAGGAAAAATTTTATACTGGTATTAACCAAATGGTTAACTATTTACAAAAGTTTTGATACTTAAAAATGTAGGTTTTATATAAAATGTATTTTAAATTAAAAGAAAAATCTTATTTTGAAAACTAAATGTCATTTTGCTATGCTTTATGGTTAGATAGATATCTGATTGCCTGCACTGTTTTAAAAATGTTCATGGGATGATATATAAAAAAATAAAAACTAGGGAAGTTCTATATTAAATAAGCTAGTCAGAATTATGTAAATGTTCCTCCTGGCGCAGGAATCACGAGGAGGATTGAAGATGAGGTCAGTGACCGATCGCTCACATATGTAGTTATGGATGGTACGTTATTAATTATAAAATTCAAAAACCATTTTGAAGTTAAAAAGTATAATTAGTGGCAATGTTTAATAAAGATGACGTAAATTTTCAGATAAACTTATTTCTACAGCTCAATTAATTAATAAGGGCAGGAAATAAATTTTTTACAGCAATTATACAAAATTATTAAAAAAATTTAAACCACAATTAATTTATCCAAAAACCAAAATTAAGTAAATATTGCCCACACATTACAACATCCACGAAAGAACCTTGCCAATTAATTTTTGTTATATGCATTATTTTGCATTCAAGTTCTTTATTTTTTTATACTTCACCTACTTATAATTGTTACATATTTGGCACATGGTCCGTCACGCCCAATTAAAGGGCCTGAATAAGTAGAACGCGTTTCTGATCAAATTGCACGCCTGTTACTTTACCTGCAACCCGGAGCGGTGTGAAATAAATTATTGTACATTCGTGACGTTGGCAATCAACTTAAATATTTATGAGTTAAAACCAAACATAACTATAACGGATAATCAAAGAAATTTGGAAATTTTGAAAGCTTGTTCTGTTTTTATATAGTACACAAAGCAGTTAAACCATAAATTATTTGTTGTTGAAAAAAAATAATCCTTAACCTTTCATGCTTTTTTTCATTTATTTTTATTACCAGATATTTCCGTTTAAGTAATACTTATATATATATAACAATATAGCAATCTAGAAAAAAAATTAAGGTAGCCTTATTCCAAATATGTTATGATAGACGTTAGTTAACTAAGAATATAAATTCGCTTTACAACCACAGCTTGTACACAAGTAAAAAAAAAAACATGGTTCTACTTACAGGTCGTATTGAACGTAGGGTAGGTTTATGACAAATACAACAGCAATAAACATATGGCTGAGTCTGCTTTCATGTACACTTTTTTTTTAAGTTATCACTTTTAAAGCGGGTAAAGGGTACCTATCAAGTAGCTTAGCATTACCCAAAGTGAATGTCGTGCTCCAGAAAATGTTCGAACTATGTAATATTTGTATCACTGTTGCGTTACAGACCTGCAACTTTTTTCAGTGCGCGATGTCACTCTCATGTAAAAATATGTCGTGTTTAGCGCAAACGTGTTCGAATGAATCCACATCGAGCTGCCAAAGAATACCTATCGATGTCGGCAACATACATAAGTATACAAACCAACGTTTACAAGTGTATTCATACGTAAGTATAAAACTGGCGGCGGGCCATGATGCAGTTGGTTCTTCGCGTACAGTCCACTGACGGGATAAGAAGCGTCAAAGATCTTATATGGCTATTCTGTAAACTTGTATGTCATTTCACTGCCTGCTTTAGACAAACAACATCCATTACTTTTAGCTTTGGCTTGAAAAGAATTACTCCGGCCGGCTTTCTTATATTACTTATTTCAGCTCCTCGTGCGACCAGTGTGTATACCTAATTTGTCCGCGGCCTTATCTTTGGGTGAAAGTTATTTGTAAGGGAAGTTGTATCGGTAATGTTCATCATGTATTACATAACAATTCGACTTAGATACGCACATGTGTTTTTAAAATATATGTTTAATAACTTGCAATACAAAGTATGTGTTGAATTTCATGTATTGAATTTTTTTTTACATTATGTACGAACATAATAATCACAATATTTCATGAGAAATTTTTAAAACATTTTACAAAGTAATCTCTAATTTCTTCCACACCTCATGGTTAAACTTACTATTTTATTTCATGTTTCAGTTGATTTAAACTGTTTGGAATCATAATATGACGGACAATGAAGAATATTAGTTTCAGTAAATTTTATGAGAGGATTTACTTATTACATTAAATATACCTCAATTTTTACCTCAAAGGAAAATAGTTGCATATAATTAAATGATAAATATTTGTTTCCCATTAATATAGTTTATGAACATAACTTATTGTTATAATACCTACATTAGTTAAATTGTGTTTTTGTAATGCTCTCCTATTTCAGTAAAATTTTTGGGCAAATTGAATAGCATATAGTCGATCTTTAACATAAGCTTTTGGAATACATAAATATAATAAATTATGTTCTCGTGATTTTAACAATTAAATATTTCTTCGCATGAAAAAATTAATTAACTAAAAAATATTTCAGTAATTTATACTTAAGGACTAAAAAATTTTATTTTTATAATATAATAATATTGTATGTGTGTATACTTTTCTGAAAAAAGTAGATTCAAGAAAACAAATTTTCTTTTTTTTAATTTTGTTCTTGAACTTACTTGACAAGCGATATTGAACTTCAACTTTATACTTTCGGTATAGTACTTATCGATTTATTTTCTCCAAACGGGAATTAAAAGTAAAGAATAAATAACATTTTCCTCTATAATTATTGCAGCCGTATACTGAAAAGTTTAACTTTCCTTTATTTGCATGATGCGGAGCTTCTAACTACACAAAATTTTTGTTATTTATTTTGAACGTTGTATTTATGTTTCCTTACAAACTTAAATGAACCCCTTAACATTTAATTTCATCAAAAGTTATACAATATAAGTATCAAGTTAAAATATTTTTAAGTGTAGTTGTGGCTATTTTGTTGTTGAAAATGACACTCTTAAGTTTGAATGAAAGTGAGATATGAATAAATTATATTTGTAGTTAAAAACAGATAATTTATTTCAAATTCAATCTTTTGTTACATGCATATTTCCAAATAAATTTGACAATATATTAAATTCTATGCATTTGAATCTATTCGTATATTCTGCAGCATTAATTCCTATAAGCAAATACTTATTATGTACAATGTACTTTTAGTCCTGTCGTATAGTTATGCAAAAAATTGTATCAAAAGTATTGTTTCTTCTATGCGGTTATGGTTTAAAAAGAAAAAAAAAAGTAATTTAATTTATTTTTAAATTCGGTTGTCAGTAAGAACACGTATTTAGTGTAATACGACATATATTATTCTGTTTATTAAAACATTACTATCGATAACTCCATTTTAGATTTATCTGTCTATGTTATATTTCAAATTGATTCTTTTTCTTCGGCTTATGACAGCAGCAAATTTTGTTTTATCGCATATGTAATGTTTTTATGTTTTGCATATTATAATTAATGAGTTAGTATTGTTGGCGGGTGAGGCTTTTTCACAAATGGACGCGTTCTTGGCGGCTAGCAGGTAGGACGCGTGTATTACGCAGGCTGGATAGGGAAGTACGACTGCGGGCGAGCTCCATGATAGAAGCAACGGGAGCAGTATCACTCGGCTATTTGTATAGGTTGGGATAGCTGTGAGAATGGTAGAACAGATCACGGGACTATGGTGAGGAAAAAGGTCCCAAGCTCGACATCCCGACGATGAGACCGTTTACGAACTGTCGATGGATCATCAGGAAAGTTAACAACTTCTTCAGAAACTTGAGTTCCTCTTTCAAAATTCAGTTAAATACCTGGAGATGACTATATTTGGTGTTCTACCAAGCGAAGCATACTCTTAATTCATTACTAGTTGATGTTTAATATTTTGACGCAAAATAAAATTGTGAATCAGCTTACTTTGCTCATGCCAGGTTTAACAAGTTTTGTCAAAGTTAATTAAATGAATAAAAATTGTGTCCCTTTGTTACTGGCTACCCGCAAGAAATTATCATGGTGAATAATAATAATTTTAAGTCGACATGTAATATTTTGATTTTTATGGGATTGTGTTTTGGTAATGGTGTGTGTAACTGTCTTGTGTATTTTATTACATTCACTTCACGTAACGAATTGTCTGAACGTAATGTTATTGTTTGTTTGTTTTAATATTTCGTTTTATTGAACAAAGATACATAGTTTGCCACTTCGAGCGACTACAGAAATGACAATACAATTAGTTTACAGTGTTCCAAACATTTTAGTTTCCTCTACTGTACATGGGGGAAATATTTTTTATGTTATGTTTACTGAAACCATTTTACGCGCTAAATGAGATGTTGCGATTGAGTAGAAGGGAAAATATGTCATAAAACCCCGCGTAATGTTATGAATTCCGTTCATTCGTTTACTCTGTGATCCGGAGGGTCTAATGTTAAGACTGAATACATGTGCACTTCCTCTATGTAGAGTGGCTTCATTGAGATGAAAGCAAAGCTCACGTTGATGAAATACTTATTAATTAAAAAATTAAAATGTTGTTTTATGCTTCAATTTCTGTTAGTGTCGTACACAGATTAAAAATGTAATGCAGAGTTCCTCAGTTTTATGTATATTGAAATTTGCTCATGTGTAGAGTAGTTATTTAAAGCATAAAAAACATATATGATGAATTGTTGTGTATTATTTCCATTAGGCGTGACCATGAAAATAGATAAGATTTTATCATTATGTGAAATCTACATTTTAAATGTTGGCGTTTAAATATTTATGAAAGCGTGTGATCTTAAAGCACTATTTATCTATTAAGGAAGTAGGTAGTTTCTTTGATTTTAGAAGGGTTTTTTAAACAAACAACTAAATTAATTCAAAAATTTGAACTACTGCAAGCAAAAAATACTTTATTCCATTTTTATTTTAAAATTAGCCATTGTATTCTACCTTGCTTACACTCTATTATCGAAAAATATATTTTTTTGACAGAGATGAATACCGTAAATTAATACACAAAACATACATGTTTTCGTATGATACAATAATAGCTAGTGACAGTGACGAAACCAAAATTATTTTGATAGTTTGTATAGAAAATCCCCAACAGTAGTGGTGGTATATTTAGGGATTTATTTGTAGATGGGTAAGTACTATTCCACAATAAAAAGGAGTTATCGTCAATTATCAAAGCAGCCATATTTCGTATCTTCTTTGACAGCCTAAATACAGCACCAAATGACGTACTTGGCTAAAAATTAATTCCAGCTGCATGCGTAGATTCCGGGAGGAGGGGAGAATCTCAGGGTGGCCCGAACCTCCCTGAAATAAAAAAGTCCGTCTGAGGGGGCCCCGCTTGCATTTGCAAAATCTTCACGTTATCCCGTGGGCCTCATGGGAATCCTACAAATTTTCGCCCGTGATTCCAGCTATACATTTCACTGACACCTTGAGCACAACAGTCAGTGCACACTGAGTTCTTCCATACCACCCGCACTTGTCTTCGATAAAATCTGAACTCAGGTGGATTCAGCGTGACTGACTAAGCCTGCAGTCTGAATCCACCTGTAGGCCGCTGTTGCAACAGCTAAGAAATTTACACTGCTCGTAGTGAACAGTCTGTATGTAACTCGAAACGTGATTCCAGTTCATTCGTGTATACTTATTCATCATATTATGCAACGTTAAAGTCATTAAAAAAATATGCAAGAATAAAATAAAATGCTAAACGTGTAATAAGAGCCAGAAAATAATAATATGCAGTAATATTTAGTGTAACTAAATACGACGTGAACCCTAGAATACAAAGTTGACGATGTGTCGTTGGTGGGAACACTTGTTTGTTCCTGACATTTTTTTTCTTTACAGAATTTAAAAGTAAGTTTGACATGCACTTTTTATTCAGGAAGTAAGTTAAAAATTTATTTGTCGTTATTGCGATTTAAAAAGTTGATTTGTGTCTAAGATTAAAAATAATTAATATTATTTTCATCATTTTATTCCCAGTTTTATTACTCAATTATTAGTAGGACGTGATTTCTCGTCGCGGTGCGGAATACTTTTATGAATGAAAGCATAACTGTTCGTGCAAAACCATTCATCACACAAATGTCAGTTCGAAAGTATGTTGGAAATTTTTTTAATGATATAATTTTGGCATTTTTCCCCCCCTGAAAACACAAGCTAACACATCGATTGTTGGTGACAGCATTTTTTGTAATGTATGTAAATCTCTTAATTATGTAGAACGTTAATTAAAATAAAAATACATGTTTTAAACAGAATTGACGATTGTTTGCATTTCATGGATATGGACTGGATCGCAACACTAATTTAATGTTTCAAGTTAATAAACACTGTCAGGAAGCAAGCAAGGCAATATGAGAACATTATCTTTTGGTTGAATGTAGCGAAAGGGAAAAACAGTCACCTTTCTTGCCACGATCTTGTTCGCAGATAACGCAGGTATAAGTAGCAAATGGACTCCACACAATGACAACCCTCCCATTATTCCGCCCCCCCTCGCTGAAACGCCCTCTCCCCCCTCCACCACGGCGCAGGCGACAGTCTCAGGTATATCGCCCCGCCCAACCACTGGCAGTAGCACGTGGCCAGTGGCCCACTGCGCTAAACATTTTTACTAGGGAGGCCCCTTAAGGGGCCCGCCTCGTCAGGGGTGTATGTGTGTTAGTGAGGCGGGATGATAAGCGCGACGCTCGATGGTATTTCTAGCGCGGTATCGCCTCTAAGCTCAAGGCTCTGAACTGGCGCGCAGTCTTCTCGTCGTCAATTGATAACTGTGAAATTTGTGCGGTGACCGTATTTTTATATTACGGGGAAATGAAGATAAAGGTGTAATGCAAGTCCCTTAAGTGCTTTCAAGAATCTGTACCACTTGTTTTAAACCTAAAAATTACTCTGAAAACATGCGTTTCAGCCATTTTAACTCTTCGAGAAATACAGTTTAAAAATATGATTCAAAATTAAAAGTACTTTTCGGGCCTCAGCGAAATCTTAAATGCTTTTCGTAAACATACCCCACTCGGATATCTTGAGTAGTTTTGAAATCGCGTTGTTTTTCCTGAAGCTCTGCACACCGTGTGTGTGACCAGGTAGGCGGGCCCCTTAACGAGTGGTCAGAGAGACTCTAGTTTCAGTTGGAGAAGTCATCGCGGAAGAGTGGGCGAACCGAACTGGCAGCCGGAGCGGACGTCAACGAAGAGAAGCGGCGTGAAAACGGAGCGGACGTCTCCAGAGCACTGGGTGGTGGTGCCTGAAACTGCCACGCGGAACCTGCACGTGCAAAGACAGAGAGGACGTTTCCGGATCACTGTGCGATGCTGCTCCGAACCACCAAGCGGAACCTGCAGCGCGAAGACGCAGCGGACGTTGCCGGACCTGGTGTCAGGGGTTGGTGCTGTCGCAGTCGCTCTTCGTGATCTGACGGGCGCCGGGCAGCCCTGGCTCGGATCACCAGAGGGCGATCAGCTGAACTGCGAAAACTGACAAGGCGAGCGGAGTTAACCTATTTCGCATCCACAAACCGGACGGAATAAACTTCCGAGTAGGAACTTGTAAATATTCTGAATGCAAATACTTGATGTCCCAGTCAGAGGACTTTGCTGATAGTTTTTATTGTTTATTTGTGGTTTGCATTTAAAGTAAATTTAAGACTGTTGTACAGTCATAGAGAAAATATTCGGTAGTGATTGTTTTTGCGACTCAAGTGAATAAAATGTGAAAACTGTTGGTTAATTGTTTGGTAAACCGAAACTCTTTAATCTTTTAAGCAATTTTAATGGAAACACGTAGTCGTAATTCATACCAAGGGGCTAAATATTTAAATGTGCTTTGTCCTCCAATATTTTGAGCGCCGAGCATATCGGAGGCTCATTTATTAAAGTTTGTTGTTAGCCACTGTTTATCGTATTATTATTATTGTTTGTTAGAGGCTTCGCTAGGGATTCGGGCTTCCAACAGAAGTGAAACATCTTAGCGGAACTAACAGAAAATTGTCAGATCATCAGAAGTGAATAACTGTTTGTGCTGCACGTCAAACCCCATGTAATTTATGTTGAATAAATGTCGTTGTTACTGTCAAAACACAACACATCCTCGCTAGTATTTTTTTAAGATTGTTGGAGGTCTGCCCCCTCCCCTCCTTCCCGGGCTCCTCAATTCAAGAGTTCCACAACACACGTTTGGATTTATCTGTAAAATTTTATTTGATGAATAAATTGAAGGATTGAAGGTCATATTTTGTTCATTGTCGATCCTCAAAACATGTATTCAAACATAATGGAAGCCGAAAGTTTGACAGTGTAACAGAGACCTTACATATGTTAAAACTGTCAATACATGAATTAAAGATAATTTTTATTTAATTTTAATGTATTATTGACGTAAAGGAAACACTTCGCAAGAACTCAAAAGTATTACGATCAACCTTTTATAAATTTTAAAAGAATATTCTTTGGAATCCAGCTGCTAATTTTTTTTCTCTAAATGCCACATGTAAAATAAAGTGGATTATCTAGAAATGCTATAGGTTAAAAAAAACCATAGTTTGAAATATATTGCTTTTCAGACAAATTCTTTGTTTTATACTTTCACAGAAATGTATTTTACAATTTATAATGTAATATTTTCACATTTACGAAAGATTATTTTGGTACTATTTTACAAATAGACGAAACACACACAAAATTAACTTTTTTTTGTACATTGTTAGAAAATACAGTAAATTTGTGTAATTTTTGACGAAGAAATTACCTGAAATAAAAATTACGCCTTATTCCAACTCCCTAGTTACGTGCTGCAATGTAAATAGGGTAAACAGGCAAGTGTGTGGAAGAAGGGTGAAATTGATGTTGACTTAACATATTTTTGAATGTTTTTGTGGCATTATGAGATTATCCCTGTGGATTCGTGATGGATGCAAGTGAAATAATTACCCAGCAACTAACGGAGATAACCGTATATTAACGAAGATCCCTAGATAATTTGTAACCAGTGACATTTTTTTGACGTGAAGTCTAATAAATCGATGAACGCTGGCTGCACGCACGAAAAAGTGTCCCGTTACGCACATTGTCCCGTTACTATGTGTCCCGTTACGCTCATTGTTCCTTTGCGCCGCATCTATCTCTCTTCCACTCGATTGGAACAACCATCGATTTGACTTTTTCGAGGCACATTAAACTTGAAACACTCCCATTAGTTTCCTATTTTTCCTATCATCGTCCTATCCTTAACAGAATAATACAGATTGGAAGAAGTTAAATAGCAAACATGTATAAACGTTATTGTTAAAATAATCTGTTCGTTAAAGTAATAAAATATTTGAATAAATGAGTGCAAATAAAAGTAAATTTATCAATTAAATTGCAGATTTCATTTCACTCCTTATTTGTATCCATACAAAATAGTGATAATTCAATAAAAATTATTCAATTTTATTCATAAAAGTATGCAATCATTTCATCAGTGTTTTGTTATGACTTTGTTACGTTAAACAATCGTCCGTAAACCGACTTTACAGACAACCAATTTTTTTTTGTAAAATTTAAAAGCGAAAATATTTTTAATAGTGTAGTTTTGAAACTGTGCCTCGCATGACCGTGACGAATGTCATCGATCGGACGAGCGAACGGGCTGGTTGTGACGATGGCTTAACGTTGCAAACACAACCCTAGCGAACTTGTGAATGTTTACGTACAGGAATTACCGGGGCCTCGGCTCTGCGCAGGTATTGACGCTGTGCGGTAATCCCGCGAGCTGGAATAAAACCAGCCCACACGCGACACGCGGAAAGCATGCATAATCCAACGGCGAGGAAATCATGCGCCCGTTTGATCCGCTTGTGATTTTTTTAAAGCACACTTCCCCTCTCCACTCCCCCCCTCCCCTTTTCCAGTAAAACTCCAAAGCACGCGGAAACCAGTCGCAACAATCCGGCTCGAAATCAAGAGGCGCGTTTATAATACAAATGAGCCCAATGACACGAATTGTATCCAAAGGCGATCATCCTACGGGCAGTTGTAACTGTAGTGGTTGATGAACTCTTTGCTGTGGAAATGTCGTTTGGCTGAATGGGCCCAAACCCGTAAAGGATTAATCGAACGATTTACTTTAACTTCTTTTAAATACGTGTGTCCCATTTCAAATCATTATTTTACATACAACAGACAATACACATACCTACATACATTATAAAGTATGTCCGTAAGAAAATGTCCCAGTTATAAAAATTTAATAGTAAGAACTGTAAGCGTTGTAAAGTGTTTGTTCAAGGTCACAATTAAAGAGTAGCTAAAACAATAAATTGTAGATAAGCGCAAGGGCGATTACATTTTCTTGTTTTTTCGCTTGCAGCGCGAAAGAATGGCTCTTTTCCCATTTAGTAGAGGGTGAACCAGTAAAATTCTTTCAGAAAAATTTATATTTTATCATGGCATTTCAAAATTTTTCAAATTTGTGAGGATAACAACGGTAAAGTAGAACAAAATATTTTTTTTGCAACCATTTTAAACACTGTCATGAATTAGCTGTTAGCATTGCCTTTGAACTTAACAAAAGTTCAAATTATTTATGTAATCTAATCCATTTGATTGTTCTGGTTTGTATCCACAAAAACGGAAAAAAAAGTAACAGTACCATCTAATTATGCAAAAAGTATGCAAGTTTATTCCTTTATGTGTCTATATATTTTGCAGTATTTAAAGAAAATAAATATTAATGACCTAACACTGCCTGCAATATTAGAGTGTTTGTACCAGTCAAAGTATAAAATAAGGATTTTTAGTAAAGAACAATACAGAATAATTCATTAGGTAATATAATCTTGAGTATTCAATTTATAGTCAAATCTCCGAACAAAAAGACAACAGCTTTGGTAATCCCTAATTTTTTTTTAAATTTTAGTAGAACTTACTTACTAAATCTGTATTGAAATAATTAAAAAGTACGTGATAAATTAAATAAAATGAGAGTCATGTTGAGTTAATTCAATTATGTTATGAAGAAGAAACTTCTTCAGTTTTTATAATAAATTAACATTTGTTGCGAGTTGGCTACAGTGACGTCATCGCAAATGTTCCCAGCACCTTAGGTCAAAACAATGCAAACACAATCGACATGCTGTCATTTATATCCCGACCACTGCACTTAATAATTCGGTAAATGTGATTATAATTGATTACTTCTTAAGTTCAAAAATCAAGCCATTCAGTTGACTCAAGCTAGAAGAAATATAAAAACGATTACAAAACGAAATATACTAAGCCGAATCGTCAAATATATTCGTAATACAATTGTAATAATACAGATAGGAGTAGTAATAAAAATTTTGTCTGGCCCAAATTATAGATGGTGAGGTAGCTTGGCTTCTGGGTTGTAGCCGTGTCCTTGGCAAATAATTCACCAACTTTTCGGTTGACATTGCAGTCGCCATCATCAGGGAGCAGTTACCTACAGTTACCAAGCTACTTCAGACAATGGCCGTGAAAGCCTGAGAACATTATCATAGACGATGAGCTTATGAAGCATTACAAAACACAGTGCAACCAAAGTTTATCATTACAAAGCGTTGGCCAACTTGTTGCTCTAAAAAGAGCAAAATATTGATTCGTTCTGAGTTGCTTCCAGATTGAATTGCGATTCTGTACGGTAAAATAGGCGAATTACAACCTGTATTCTTACTTAACAAGTTTCGCAGACTTCAGCAGTCGTCTGAGGTTGCATGGCGTATGTTTCTATCCGACATTTGGTCAACTATGTAGTCACCATCTTCAGGAAAACAGTAGGTGAACTCTTAGCCTTCGACGCGGTTAGAGGTCACAAGCCATGTAACCTTTACTCTTACTGCTTAGTGTTTTATATTTACATATAAACAACAAAATATCCAACAATTCGTTTGGTCTAAAACATTTAAGATTTTCGGGCGCCCTTTTTATTAATGGGAATAGATTCACCAAACCAACGAACTGTGTTCTGATTCAAGCTGTGTAAAAATCATCCTTACTTAATTTATATATTTGTTTGAACCCAAGACATCCCTAATGCCACAAAACATTTCTTTCGCGCTAATATAATTTTTTTAGAACAAGATTTATTTAGGCCTACTTCCAGTTGACGAGTTTGCTAGAGACTGTGATGCCCAAACTACACAAAAAGGGAAAATATAGAAGGCCTGAGTGATATGCTTTGACATGCCAAAAATTTGGATGAATATTAAAATATTAGTATCATAGTTAAAATATGGAAAAATTCAAGATGGCGCGGCTGAATCCCCCTTAACTAAGAATCCAAGAAGAGTCAGTGACTTTAACCATGAATGCCTGCCTTATTAGTTCTAATAAAGGAACTTTATACAACGCTTTAAAAAATTCTTACAAATCATATACAGAGGTTTAGTAAATGTACATTTTTGGGGTGTAATTTTCCACAAATATATCTAAAAAAAAAAAGCAAATAGTGCTTCAGCCTTTGGTAAAAATATCCACTGTACAGCTGTTATTGCAATAATTAACGCGTTAAATAACACATTTGGATGTAAAGATGAAATTACATTTAAAACAAGTGTTTAATTAATCATCGTCTTGGTTTGTGTCAGTACACTGTACTTGTAGTCACATTCATACGTCATTGCAAAAGTGCAAAATATTTATCAGACAAAATTTACAACTACCAAAGAAACACCAATTTCGTTAACATTAGGTTATGAAAGTTGTATTCCCATTAAACATTAATGTGTTAGTGTGCACGATTGATGAGAGGTTAAGACGTTAGTCTAACTAACATATGGTTCTAGGTTCGATTCTACGTTAAGCCACTCAAATTGTTATAAGTGGTAAGTTATAAAATTAAATATCGCCCTGAAATACACGTTATTCATTAACAGCTCTTAGCAACAAAAATTAAATATTTTATGGAAGAAGTACAAATTAACATGTTAATTGTTACTATAAATTTTCTCAACGACGTAGAAAATTAACTAAGAGTTGTGGTAAATATACTCATGCATGTATAGGCTACGTAATTTTATACATCACATAGTACAAATACACCAACCACTGTGATTTATTTATCAAACCATAGCAAATGTAAGTTTACATTTTGGATGGTATTTTTACTTAAGCACAAGAGTAAAAATACACCAATATCTATAGGAGTAAAATTACACCAAAATTGGTGGAGAGACTGCCACATACACCTTATGTAAAATTACATGATATTTTAATTTAATTTTATTTATAATTATACTTATTTTATTTTTACAATATAAACATATTTTTTTGCAGTCGCGGTAGACTCAACACTCTGCGAAAATATTCAATAGGTTTATTTTGCGTACACGCCCTAATTTGGAGTGAGGTAGTGCCGTAGAAATACACTGTAACTGCTATCCGAAGAAATCGGGTTTAAAACACGGTGTGTAACCTGATTTGTTTCCCCGTGAATTACCTACACTCCACATGGCAACACTGGAATGTTCCCTTATGAGAGGACAAATCCTACTCTTCCGCCTTCCTTAATTTTTACTGCAGAGTGTTTACGTTACTAAGGACCTCGCTCTAACCGAAACGTTGCATAATGTCATTATTATTAACTTAACGCCTTAGTATACTACATATATTTGCTTACAATATTTCATGTTTTGTTAATGATTTTAAATAAATTCCAAATATAAACAAATCTGTTTATAAAAGGCTTTTGCTAATAAAAAAAAGTACTTATTTAATTTTTTTAATGTATTTTATGGTGTGGTTTACAGTTTTGGATTAAACGTTTGTAAGTAGCGTTCTTCTTCCCACACTTAACTTTAAGTATGTCATTCATAAATCAATAAATATTAGGTTCCCCCAAAACTAAGGTTTCTGTGGTTTTGGGAAAAGAATAATTTCTATTGATTTATGAATGATATACTTAACACAAATTTTTTGAAGACGAAGGTTATATGTGGAGGGTGTTAATCCAAAACGGTACACTTTCACTACATGCTAGGGCTGACATAGTAATTTATTTTAGAGTCAATAAAAAAATTAAATAAGCACTTGTTTGGATAATATACCACTAATAAACAGTTTTGTATGGTTATATTATTAATTTATTGGAAACATGCGTAAAAACACGAAATATTATAAGCAAAATAATTTAATACTATCCCCTCAAATTTACGAATTACACGGGTTTTAAAATACCTAGGGATCTTCGTGAATCAACAGCTACCTTCGTAAGTTTACAGATGCTCAGTTTACTTAATTTTCAACACAAACTTACAAGGATCATCTTAGCGTACAAACAAAATCTTTACAATATGCTGGCTCTACAACAAAACCCTGTGTTGTGCCTGTTTACCTTGTTTATCTTGTTTACGGAACACAGAACTCCGAAGTCGGAATACGTGGAAGTATCTACGTGGATCTGACTATCAGGAACTAAGAAGTACTCTTGTTTTACTGAGACGCATTCTTTGCTGAAAAGAGCGTAGATTTACTGTAATTTTTAACAGAGTGGTCAATAAAAAAAACTTAAAAAGAAATCCTTCCTGGTTATGTTCGTGATTTCACGCCGAAACAGAAAAGACACGAAGAGGGGGCCAAATGTAGTTCAGTCCAAGAACAAACAAGCAGAGGCTTTTAACGCGCAGATTTAATTAAGATAGGCCCTGAAGAATGAACAACCGAGAACAAAGGTAACACGAATACGTATACCGACGGTGAAAAATACGAGGCTTGAGGCTTTCAAAGAAGGCCTTGAGCACAATCTGGCTTGACAACCCGTTTAAGGGAACAGCTACTTGCTCTCTTTCTTCTTCGAAACGAAAGTTTGGGAACCCTTGAGACGCCATCTTGGTTTCAAAAGAGTTTATCCAAAAATATTTTCTATTTTTTATTATTTTCAATATTTGGCTTCGTTAAAGCATCGTATATAATTAAACGGAATGCAATGAAAAATCATTTGCTTTCAGTATTAAATTTATTTTTAGCAATAACTAAAACTTAAATAATAATGCAAAAAATACTATGTCGTGGTCGTCGAAAATCTCTTTATGTGTGAGCTCTGTCTTAAAAAATGCAAACTTTAAATATTTAAACCACACAAACGTGTTAATAATAAAAAAAATTTGAAACCAATATGGCCATTTTTTTTGTTCCAATCTCTCTTCCTTAAAAATGCGACCTTAAATTTGGCAAGCACATGGTGACAGTGCCTTTTAGGTACGTTCTACAATGCCACGGAAACGGAGACGGATCACGTAAACGGAAACGTATCAAATGGCAACACCGGTGAGATTGCATTTTCCAGTTTACAAAATGTTGATTTAATTTTAAAATATTAATATGCAGAATTTACATAGATAACAAAAATAAATGACAAAGTTATAATAGAAAACTTGCGTTCTGAAACAATTTTGAACGTATTTAGAACTCAAACAAATATGGCTACCACCGCAGTCAAGTATTCAGCCTCTATTGGTCGCACGGAGCAACTTAAACGGAAGAGCTCAGCATTGCCGAGCTAATCCGTACGGGTCCGTCTTCGTCTGCGTGTCATTGTAGAAAGGGCCTTAGCCGATATAAAGCAACGAGGCGCCGGTAGCCTCTAGGGACTGTTTCTGAGATCTGAAACAGCCATTTAGTGTATGATTTGCTTAAAAAATAAAATGTCGAAGACTTTTATTATAGATTATTTATCTGGTACAATTATACGTAGCAGCTAACGGTATTTCCACAAG
The DNA here is from genome assembly GCF_032445375.1 of Bacillus rossius redtenbacheri. Classification (NCBI taxonomy): domain Eukaryota; kingdom Metazoa; phylum Arthropoda; class Insecta; order Phasmatodea; family Bacillidae; genus Bacillus; species Bacillus rossius. The sequence goes on from NC_086336.1 coordinate 31,700,858, forward strand.
AATAATATTTCGTGGCGTAAAAAAATAATTTACTAGCGACAACCAAATCTATTTGTCATTATTAAGCCACCTAATGGAAATTACAACAAATTTTTGTCAATACTTATAAAAATATTCCGACGCGGCCAAGAAATCAGTTTGTTTTTGACTGCATTTAAGTGAGTGTTTACGAGATCGTCAACGTATGCTACATTATATGAATTTATCTCCATTGTTTCAGGGAAAAATAATGTTTAATTATAAAAATAAGAATTTCTAATATTTTTAGTCGAGCATTGATCACTGTTGGTGATTTTGAATAAAGTTTGTTAGGCACAAATACAATTCTTGATTTGAGACAATCTGTTAATATCTTCTGTATATTGAGTATATATATGTTTATTATAAACTGTGTGATAATTTAGTTGACAGTAGTTACGACTCGTCCATCGTTGACATGGAATCTCTGTGTTTAGCAGGATATAATTTAAGACAGTTTCGTGCAATTATTTACAAGCAGTCCTCTTAGTACCTACCTAATAATGCTGTCAAAAACACGTGTTCCACGCATTATTTGGAAGCTTTAAGCAGTTGTGAAACTCTAAGCCAGTTAAAGCCATGCTTCGGAGACACCTTTAGTGCTCTAAAGCCTTTAAAATCCTTGCTTGAGATAAACCATCTACTTTAAAGATATTAATTTATGTGTATTGATACTATAACACGTAGTTATACAGTTTTGAACAGCAAAGTTAATAACAAGCATTATTTAGTGAGCTTGTTATTCTGCGATAGCAAAGCCGGTGTTGCATAGCTCAGAACCTAAGCCCCGAGTCAATATCGATAACATTTCGGAACGCTGGAATATGTTATTGACCTACAGTTTATAGTCCGTGGCAGAATTTGCGTATGCATAGACTACTTGCTTATAAGCAACAGTTCGCACCAAACTGTTTTTTTTTTGCTTAAATACTAATATAATTAATGCATGCGAGATATATTTTTGTCTTAAAACTACTGCAGATAAAGTAGACATTTATGTAACCACTGTAGCATATATGCCTATCGTCCTTGTCAGATATAAAGACTTCCAAAATTAGTACCAAGAGACTAAATTTCATTTAGCCATTTTTTTAAATAGTGTTTTTAAATAGAATTATCGTCGGTTTTTCAGAGTTTGTAAACTTGCATTACGTGTAGCTTTGAAAGTGACATTTGAAAATTGGGTAGGTACCATTAGTACTATTTTTTGAGGACTGTCACATTTGATTAAAAGGTTAATGACACAGAATTAAAAAAAAAATTGTTAAATAGCATATTTTTATTTTTAGGCTACTATACGCAGACCCTAAAAGTAATATAAATGGTTTTTTTTGGTGTTTAAATTTGAGACAAGAAATTCTCAAAAGAGGCACAATAATGGGCGTCGTAAATATAATCAAATCAGAATTATGAATATCATCATACATTTGTTTGGTCTTCACAACTTTTTGACATCGAGGTAGTTACGGACATATGGAATACAACAGAATAAACGCAAAAGAAGTGTAAAAAGCATTGACCACAACATACAGTAAGTTACAATTCCAGTATTTGCCGGAAGGGTTTCGTGAACCAACACTCGGGACCAGGATTCGAGGCCATGTTCCTTGGGATGCGAGATCTGTGGTTTACCGCGGCCGGGTTGCCAAGCTCTGTGGGATTCACGCCGTCGCCTTTCAGTCATTTCAATGTTTAGATGATGAGGTGTGGTTGCCTGGGGAAGCTTCAGTTTTACTCCCGGCGAATGCATTTCTTTATCGTGTCACAATTTTCATGTGAAACTTCTTTGGGCGCGATGGGAGTAACATTTTCAAGGCCTAAATATAATGCAATGTTTCACATTGATTTTTTTCCTAACCTAACTTAAACTAAGTGTATTAATTCGAGAGGGGTCTAGGTTAGGGAAGACTCTAGGTGCGTCCCAGGCCGAAGCCTTTACGCATAATAATGCTGAGTTTAAGCCATGCAGGAAGGGTAGCATTCATCATGTGCTAAGAGGGTATTGCCCAGCCATGGCACGATTGGTGCCATGACTAACTCCCATATCTTAAACTCTAGACTAATACTAGTTAAGTTGCGATCAGGTGAAACCCACATAGACACAGGGAAAACCCTGGGCACTTTCATGCGGGATGCAAATTATATCATGCATTAAGCCAGCAGGTTCAATAAAGATGGTCCAGGAAGAAGAGTTGATCGGGTGGAATGAATCTACTAAGCAAGTGGGGAGCTTGGGCATTTTTGTCCGAATTTGTTTCGGATGGATACTGGCTTTTAGGGAGCGACATTCGTCGTTTCCCGTCAGGCTGGCAGCCAGCTCGTGTACTTAAAACTAGAGAAGTGTGTGTAGGGTTCATGTGAAAACATTAAATAATTAAATTACGTTAATTAATCACGAGATGTTGCATCGGGTCTTACTTCAGAAGGAATATAGCGTCAGGTCGCCTTTCACCTGTCAATGGCTGTCGGCAGTTTGAGAAATGATCAGACGTCATTGCAATATCTTAGCCGCAGCATCTACGCTTATTTAACTACGAGTAATTAATTTAATTAAGGTGTCCGCGAGTTGGTGAATCGGAACACACTTAGGAGTGGATAGAGTGTCATGTCGCCTGTCGCCAGCAATAGGCAGTCAGAAGTTTGCGAAATTACCCAGTCCTTCATCACGAGTCCCTAACCTCAAATTCCTACGCACTTTTATCTACGGTGTTGTACGGGCTGTAGGGTAGCTTAATCTAGGTGTATGAACTGTCAGCATACTTGTGTCAATTATGCTGTCATATTTATAATTCAATATAAGCACGTCCTGCCTAGTACGATTCTATATCATTGGCAGAATTCTCTCACCAGTCCGCAACCGCAGTGTTGGGGTCTCGCCTGTGATGTTTAGTTTGTAGGATGATTCATTTTCTTTCTTTTAGTTATAGGTGCTGCTGTCTGGAGCGGATGTGAGTGGTTCGTGTTACACTCACCTCCAGGGGCGCTTGCGTCCCTGGCCATCAAATTCCAGTCCTGGAGAAGACAACAAAGCGGACCTCGAGTCCAAGTGCCCAACCCCCGCATGGCAGAATCTATCTACTCTGGCCAACTCTTCATCCAGACCATCCTCTGTCTCCTGTATTTTCCTACATTTTATGCATGCAAACTTGCATCCCGCATGAAAGTGCCCAGGGTTTTCCCTGTGTCTATGCAGGTTTTACCTGGGCCCAACTTAACTAGTAGTTTAGACTAGAGATAAGAGTGAGGGGAGTTAGTCATGGCAACAATCGCTGCCATGGCTGGCAAATCCCCTCCTAGCACATGATGCATGATACCCTCTCCCTGCATGGCTAATCCCAGCATGACAAAGGCGTGATAAGCTTCAGCCTGAGACGCACTTAGATCCCTCCCTAACCCGGACCCCTCCCAAACACACTTAGTTTTTAGTTAGGTTAGGAAAAAAAAATAATTGGCCGGAGCGCCCAGCCAATAACAGGGCACTACGGTGGTCGTTGCACACGTACCATTTTCGGGCGTTTAAATTTATGTATCTCGTCTGATTAAATAAGAGGATTTTGATGCGTTTCGCATTTTTTCATAAATTTTTTGTGCGGTTCGGACATAGAAATCATGCAAGGATTCTGTGTTGGTCTCGCGGTGTAGTGCCTCTACTGGGCTGTATCTGGGGGCATATGTAGCAATGCAAATGCATCTATTTTGTATTCGCTGCAGTTTTAAGAGGTGTGTATTAGCTGCAGTGGCCCACACCGGGGCTGCGTATGTAATTACTGGTTGAATGAGGGATTTGAAGAGCAGCAGTCCGTTCTGTACTGTACTGCCGACACGCCTGCTCATTAATGAGTAGAGTGTGCACATTCTCCTGTGTGCCTGTCCATCCTCGAGTCTATGTGGGTCCGCCACCGTAGTTTGAGATTCATCTAGACACCAAGATATTTTGCAATGTCCCGTGAGGAATGTGCTGTCCGAACAGGGCTAGTTGAGGCCTGTGATCAACTGACGGTAGATTTTTACTAGCAAACACTATTGCCTCAGATTATTCGCCACTGATGCATTGCACTGAGCGCGAGGTGCAGACCGTCAGTAGCGAGTCGAAGGTTGTGTGACCTACTAAACAGGACTGTGTCGTCCGCATAGCAGCCTAGTTTTACAAGACGATGCTCTGGCCTAGGCATGTCGCTCACGTAAATATTAAATAGTACAGGGCCTATATGTTGCCTTGTGGCACACTTGCTTCTATAAGTTTTAGGTCTGTTTTTGAGCCTTCTGTCATGACTCTAAATATTCTGTTTACTAAGTATGAGTAAGCCTGCTTTATATAACAGTCATGGAAACCTGTTTTGTACAGATTATATATTAAGCCTGCATGAAAGACTCTATCGCAGGCCTTTACTACGTCTAGGAATGAGGCCATGACCTAATCCTGGACATTAAACGCGCCCATTTCCTCTGTAAGGTGTACTAGCATTGTTGAGCGGGCACTTCGGAAATCAAACTGTTCGTTAGGCAGAATATTGTGTTCTCGCACGTTCCTGGTTACTCAGAGCAGCAGTATACACTCCGCTACTTTCGAAAGTGTATTAAATAGGCTAATCGGTCTATAGTTTTGTGGCAGTGTTTTATTTTTCCTTGGTTTGTTAAAGACTATGACATTTGCTTCGTTCCACTGGAAAGGAAAACAGTGTAGTGTTAGCATAGCATTAATACAAGCAGCTAAATACTCCAGTGACTCGTCTGGAAGATGCTTGAAAATGACCGCCTGAATACCACCATTCCCTGTAGCTTTTCTGGGCTTCAAGCTTTTAATTACAGCCTTTATTTCTTGTGCTTGTGTTAGGCACGGCTGTGACACGACTGGCTGGTGTAATTTAATACCCAACTCCCTGTTTATGTGCGCAGTGAACTGCCTGTCACAGGGCTCGTTGTTCGGGTGGAAAGCTGTTTCCAATGATATTGCGAAGGCTTGTGCTTTGTCGCGAGGCTGAAAAGATATTCCAGTGTCTGTCTGTAGTGGGGGAATTTTTTCCGAATTGTTTAGTAGGCGTCTAGTCGTAGTCCAGGCCCTGTTGTCCTGGTTCTTGAGTTAAGCTATTTTTGCCTACCATGTGTTTCCTCGCCGCAGTGCAATTTCACCAGAGATTACAGAGTGTAGTTCGTTAATTCGTCTCTTGGTGGTACCTTGCCTACGTCGTGTATATTCGTGGCGCAGACGATTATTTTTTGTGCGATTAAACTACTAATGTATGTTGGCAGATCGTCGTGCACTAATCTAATTTCCTTCTCTGGGACACACCTGACCATGCCGTCCTTGATTTTATTCGTTAGCTCAGTGATGACAGCCTCGAGACCATCACTGTTAATATGTTGTTTCAGTAGCGTCTCAGATATTATTTGTTAAGTCCAGTCAGCGTTTTTGTAATCTTTATAGTTGAGAGGTGGGTTTGATACTGTGTTCACATAATCGAATATGATGTGAACAGGGAAGTGGTCTGACATGCCATGTACCACCTCTTAACTCGAATCCCATGTTAACTTGTTTATTAAATGCAATATCAAGGATAGCTGGCATGTTGCAGGTATCGTGTGTGGGCTCTGAGCATGCATATGGTGATTTCTGTTTAGTGGTGATTATATAGTAATATGCCATTTGCTGTCGAGCGCCTGCAACTCCACTCCAGATCGGCATTAATGTCGCCAACAGCCAGAAGTGAAGGGCCAGCTCTATAGAGTGCCTCTAGGTCAGCCTCGTCAAGGGACCTGCCTGGTGGGGCGTATATTGAGATTAATTTTAACCTGTCGTTTGTTGACTGCTAGGTTTACTCCGACTGCTTCTAGGTTAATACTCGTGTGCACAGCTATGACTACTCCCCCTCCCATGTTATTCCTGGCACGCCTGTAGAGTACATAACCAGATACAGAAAGCCGATCAGTCGGCTGCAAGTGTGTCTCGTTTACTGCAGCAATATTAATTTTATATTTGTCCAGGCGACAGATAAATTACGGCATTTTATTCTTAAGTTCGTGTACATTCCAGAGCTAGATTTTATTTAGCTTATCACTATAGGTCATTTGTAATGGGTGCACCATATGGCCATGAGTTGGCTCATGGGCAGGATGGTCGAGGGCCAGTTTCGGGTCGGCCTTGAAGGTGTCAGCAGATTGCTCCAAGACCTCCATCAAGCCGGACACTTCCTACTGGGGCGCCGGCTCGCTGTGGGGCGAAGTCTGGGGCGCGGATGACGGCCCAGGGGTCGCATCGACCGCCATGCGGGTGCGGGACAGCCTGTTGTGGTGGAGCTCGAAGTTTCTCCTGTCGGGAGAGTCGTCGTGAAGTTTGTGTCCAGCCGGTTTCCTTGGTCTGACGGTTGACCAGAAACCAGAATGATGGTACTGGCCATTTCATGTCTGTGAAGACCTCGTGTATGAATTCGGCCGGTGTACCTCTGTGAACGCCGCGGAGCATGAATTTCTTTGGAATTTCATCCTTCTGGAGCAGGATGGAATGCTGGGCGCCTATGGCCCATCGGGTCATAATCGCGGCATGGTACTCAGCAATGCTATCCATCTGTACCTGCATCTGGTCGCGTCCGTGGTTGTACACGCATCATTTGCCCTGAAGGTACGATTTCAAAGCGTTGTGGATCATAGGATAGTAGTGTTCCTTGTCAAGGAACACAAACAATGGCTTTATCTGGATCTTGGACGTAGTATGTTGTGGCTGTTGTAATGCGGGGGCGGGGTACCCACAGCCGGGCATCAGATTATTTGGTCGTGGTTTCTCTTAAATCGCTTTTGGGGCACGTCCTGCCAGGGACCATAGCTTTTACATTCATTGCGGGGCGTGTGAGCCGATGTCATCGTATATGTGGTGAAGATGTAATGGAAAGAAACTTTTTTGAAGTGAAACTTTTTTGGGGGGCAATGAGAGTAAAATTTCGAGGCCGAATTTTAATGCAAAGTTTTCGTAAAAAATTGTTGTGAAAATTTTCTGACGCGAAAAGGACAACGAATAGGTACTTGCCCAAAGAGATGTAAAGAGAGCACTATGTCATATACGTTGCTGGGCTCGTTTTCTTTCTCCTCTTTTGCGATGACTCTTCGCCCACCCAAAATGAAAAAAAAACCGAGATAGATGGACGAAAGAATAAGACAGAGAGTGCACGCATGCACCTGTTTCATAAAATATATATATAGGTTTTCTGTACAGTCAGCTGCGAGAGTCTTGAATTTTATATTTGATACCAGCGCTCGCGTTTCTTCTTGTTCAACCAGCAGCGTAGAGAGCGCTGTTGAGACAGTCCCTATATTTCCCGCTTATATAGCGCTACCTGTTATGAATTGCATATTTAGTTCAGAAATTTGGCGTGTCCCAAATGGCAGAATTGTTTGAAGAAACGGTAACACTACCAGTTTTTCACTATGGTGTCTTTAAACAGTGAGTGATATTTATTGTCAACTAATTATTACTGATTGATAAATAATAACTGATATTCTGAGAATTTATTTTGAAGTGAGTAATAATTCTGTAAATTCATGTTTATTTACCTCTTTCACTGTCTTTCTGCCCTTTTTACCCTTATAATATACTTACGTGTCGAGGTTTGAATTGCCAAACAAGTTTCACTTCTATATAATGTACTGAGTTACACTCGCATTTTTATGTATAACTAGCCGAAGTATCCGTGCTTCGCTACGGCAGTCTACAGGCAGAACACACTCGCACAGCTTATTATGCATGCCCCTCCTCCGACGAGATTCGCGCGCCACATATAGTACGTTGATGGTACCTCTCGGTCAGAAACTTTCGCTAAAGTTCCAACAACAACTGTGCATAGTTTCAACTCAATCGGATAAACGATGCGCGAACGCATAAAAGACAAACGTACAAACGAACACAGAAAAATCAACTTTATATATAAAAGAATATTTGGTTGTTTATAATTTTCGCGTGGTTAAAACCGCATCTTCAGAACAATGTGATATTTCGCTTTCGCAACGAGAAATTCTCACTAGGTCTGTCGCACGCTCTTGTGGTCCAGGCGCCCGTCGGTGTAGCAAGATGGCGTTTTCAGTTGACCGGCCACCTACTGGAGTACTATGTCCAGGGGAGGGGTGGAGGAAGCTGGCGCGGGGCGGTGGCTGGAGGGGAAGTTAAGTAGTCGGAACTGGGGGCGGAAGACTGTCCAAAGACGCGCGCTAGCTGAAGGCGGGAGCATCGGGGCGCAGGATCCTCCCAGAACTCCTGCACTTGGCCTCCGGTTAGGGAAAGGCTTCGGCCGCAAAGGCGTGTGGCGTCTGGGCGAGGGGTTGGAAAAGGAGGGGGAGGGTAAAGGGAAGTCTTGGTCTTTGACTAGGTCCTCAGGTCTACGCGGAATCCTCGGAAACATTTTCCGACCATCCCGGTGCACTTCCCTTCAACACACAACACACTTGAAAGTAACGCTTAGTATCTGTCAGAAGAGCTTCCGCGAATTTACCCACTGCGGACTTTCCCGAAACTAAAACAAAATTTCAATTTCTTTCTCAGACAAGGAGGAAAAAAACGCGCTACTTGAGTTCTGTGAATTTAATTTATATATATTTATGTTCAAACATTTTTAAAATCCATCGTGCAGATGAGGTTAGAGAAATTTAAAAGTACTAAGGGGAGAAAAGGGCACTCTAAGACGCAATATTGGTACTGAAAACTTGCGTTCACTAAGTCAGGGATTACACATTAAAATATATTAAAATACCATAAATGTGTCTATTAATAAATTTAGTTATTACCGAAAAATTAATTCAATTCTTAATGCCAACGACTCGCCTGAGAACTATTAAAATATTAAACCTAGATGGCATTTTTAGTTCATATAGCTGCCCCTTAAATATTCGAAGAAAATAAGTTTTAGAAATTCATGCGTGCAATGTCTGTGCTATCGAAATTTCCGGTAATTTGTTGCCAAACTATTTGTTTTCAAAATTATGAGTATAACACTTTAAGCAGTTAAACTACATTACAGTAAATGTACAGAATTATTTTATATATGCATTTAAGTAAATAATATACTTTTTTCTCAATAAAGTTAACTTTGTATGGCTATCAAATACATTTTATTAAATAAAATATAAAAATATAAAGACAAAACAATTTTTTTACTACTGATTATTAACGAGCCTTAAAGATGAATAAAAAAGAACACCTTGGTAACACTCCAAGGCGAGCCATTTCCATAAAACAGTATATGTAATTTCGAATGAGTGTAGTAATGCCTGCTTGGTATGAAACCAGTGTAGCTGCCTTACATGACCCTGCCGCTCAAAATAACGGGTGCCATTAGAAAAGTAACAATAGAAACAGTACGCCAAATAACTTCTCACTGCACGTACCTCTTGAAAGGTGTTAAAAATAGTTCTCTTCATATTATTTGTAACCTTTAAATTAATGACTAATTTATAGCGTTTACGATTTTTCTTAAAGAAACTACTATGCAGGAATAATGTGCTTTATCTTATGTAGTTTATAATATTTCTTTAAAAAAATAATTCTCAGAATACTTATAATAGTGTTTTTTTTACACCTCACGAGCTACACCGTCAACATGCTGCCCACTGCAGATGTCCCACCTACCACATTTGAAGGAGTTGGACTTAGTTTCTAGCGAGTCTCGTCGAATTTATATTGCTTGAGTTAAAAATTGGTTGGAGATGATAAATGATTAAAGACACCAAGTGTGCAGACTGTGGTCATGCAGAGTAACGAGTGGAGTTAGATACTCTTCTACTGAAGTTGAGCTCAAGCAGTTAAGCGATTCTAGTCTCGAGGGCAGGCGGCGGTAGCGAGGTTCGCGAGGCGTGGGCAGACTAAATGTGACAAAACTCTCGCGGACTCGACTTGGTTACTCATTAGAACAGCAAATATCACTGATCATTTCGATAGTTTTCATTTTCGTACCCGTTGTTGCGCGGAGTCCCTGACACCGAGTTTGCGAGGGACGTACACCGCGTGAAGGCACGAGCGGGTACAACTTGTGTCACGAGTCACCAAAGGTTCAGAAGGTGCGAGTTGCGAACCTGAAAGATCTGATTCCATTGATGTTGTTTTTATTTTATACACTTCTGGTCTGGTAAACTGTTAAACAAATTGTGTGTGAACATACGTATGCATTTACCCTTGCTTCGACCTTATAAGTTGTCTTGTATCCTCTTGTTTTAAGGGAAAGGTAACAAGTGTAAACATTGAATACCTAAAACTGTATTTAAGTTAAATATATTGGGCTATACATTCCAAGCTGGTTTTCCTCTCGTAACACTATGTTTCAGCTACATTTAGAAAATGTACAGTATTTTACTTGTAGCATTATAAATATATACTAAGTGCGTTACTCGCTGGAAGCCCCGTCAGCGAGTTCTTGGGTGGGAGACGAGTGCCTGTCGAGGACGACCCGCTGCAGGAGTCACCAGGACCTTTGAATATTTATACTGTATAAAGTCGCGAGTGGATAAGGTTTACTCTACGTTTTTCAGAAGCGTATGATGAGCAGCTTGGGAACTTCACCGCTGCAGGGCGCTGCCGTAACGCCCTGTATCGTCTTAGTTGTTATTTACACGTTCGAGCGCAGCACTGTCGCCCGCTGTCATTCCCCCGCACCCCCCACCAATCATTCACTGCAGCTCAAGGTCGTTCAACGGGAGGGGGAAGGGGTGTTTGAAGAGTTCGACACTTATCCGCTAGGGACCACCACAAGTCGATGCCCTAGAGATGGTGGCGATTGCGGCGTTGAATTAACCAACTACCTCAAACCGTATTAGAAACTTTAACCTGGGCTGGCGACTTCTATACAGTATATATATTCAAAGCCAGGACGAAGGGCGCGCTAAGTGCGACACCCCTTGGCCAGGTCGGGGACAACTCCGAGCAGCAACTCGCCAGGACTGCACTTCAATGTCACGAGGCGAGCACGAGAACGAGTGGAACCGCATAAGCCGGCGGTGTTTTCCTGGGGAACTACATAAAGACGCACCACGGCGGATTCCAAGCCCGTCCTTCAGCCAGCTGACTTTTTTTAATATTTTTAATCAATAACAATTATTAGTCTTGCAATCTTGTAAATACTCATTTAAAGTTTTTAATTGATGGCAGTTGCACATTTTCGAAGACGTAATGCGTATTGATTTCTAAACGTAGTGCCTTGGTTCTCTCAAGATAAAAGTTAAATTTAAAGTTAAATTGTTGAGAGGCGCGAAAGTCTATGAATTGCTGCTCGAGCGCCCTCCCGTGTAAAATAAAGTTAAGTATTGTAAGTAGTTAAAACTGTCACGTACTTATTGTTGTGCGTGAAGGAATGAAATTATAAGGGTTGAATAGTCATTCCCAGGAATGTTAGCCGCGGGCCACAGTAGGTCATAATGAAATATGGTAACTTGTATTATAAAATTATCGACCACATAATAGTTCAATTTTTTTTTGCAGTATGTTCGCTTGCCTGCAGTAGACAGAGCCCCGTTTCCAGTGCCAGTGCGGTGACCAGTCACAGTCACTTGTAAGGCGTTTGCATACATCTGATATTCAGGCCCTTGCAGTGTGTGTTTAATTTTTCCATTTTTTGCTTCCACTAAAATCCTATATGTTATGTTCACGGAGCAGATTCAGTAAAATGAAGCAATCATATGTGGAGGCTTGAAATATCTGATCACGTCGAAGTTAGGTTAATTTGATACATTTCTCGGCTGGTAAAATGTTGAATAAATTGTGTGTTAAGATACGCATGCATTCACTCTTGCGTCGACCCTATAAATTGTCTTGGATCCCTCTCTTTTTAAGTGAAAGGTAACAAGTGTAAACAGTGAATAAATAATATTGTTTTTAGGTCTATCCTTTCCAAACTTGTTTTTCTCTCGTAACAATATGTTTCAGCAACATTTAGAAAATATACAATATTTTACTTGTAGCATTATAAATATATACTGACTTGTTATGTGTGCTTTATACAACGAACTAAAACATATTACTCTGTAAATGACTAAAAGTACTAACATAAACAATTTTGAGCAGTAGACTCTATAATTTATTTATGAGCACTTAAGTATGTACATGTTCCTTAGCCTACTACATTTTAAAATTCCCATTGTACTGTGTTCGTTTATGCATAACACTAGCGACTATTACCACCTAAAAATGCTGACTATATAGGGAGATTTCGCGCAGTGGTTTAGAAATGGAACTCACATTCGAAGGTAACCTGGTTCAAATATCTCTGTAGTTAAACTGATTTCGGTTTTTCCATCTTTTCCTGATATTGCTCTTAGCAAAAGCTGGTATGGTTACTTTCAAATGCACAAAACCTTCTCTCATGATTCATCATCAACTAGAAGTTAAATAATCAAATTAAATAAATACAATAATGAATGCATGGCTGCCATACGCACAATAAGTGAAACTTCACACATTAACTAACATAAACGATAAAATAAAATATTAAATAATTCACTATAACAATCAATCTGATCAGTTAACTAAATGGAGGTTCACTTTGGAGGTTCACAATTATAAAAAAAAACCTTCCCACGAGCAATAAAAGTTGTAAGAAATGTAATTTAAACAGAAAATATAAACCTATGCGCAAGCATCACGTTTGCATGTATAGGGAATGCATCGTAAGAAATCAACAGTCGTAAATATGCAAACTGGAACAAAATAATTTTTAATCAATGTATATTTGAGGTGACCTACTACTGCATATATTACCACCTAAATAAAAATGTATATAGCCATGTTGAAACAAAAATGTAGAAACTCAGGCCTATGCACAGCCAATAAAATTCAATCCAGTTAACATTAAAAGTAGTAATTATTAACTTATATCCAATTTAAAATATGGTTCAACTGTAATTATGTTGTGATCTAATGTATTTTTACTGTAGTTCTAAGACAGCTCACTGACAGCACTGCTAATGCCATATATATGTGACCGGATGTAAAAAGGCTTTACCTTAAAAATATTCAATAATTCACTTGAAAGGTAAAATTAAACGATAAAGTACTTAGTAGAGAATTAAAATTGTTCAAATAATGGCTTGGGAGTAGTTCTGACTACTTCGAGAGACGTTTCCTGCCACTTGAGGTGTCAGAGCTGTTGCCAACACTAGTATCCAAAGCAGAATCCAACGGAATCACGAGAAGGGTCTATGGATGCGAACATACAGCCTCTCCACAACCGACCCACTACCTCCTTGTAGTACCAAGGGTGTTTACTGAAGCGGGCTATGCCGGGGATTCTCCGTCCCTCGACATCTTTAGATGTTGAAAAGTGGTATCTGGTAAAGTGGAAAAGCCCTCTCTGCCAGCAGTTACAGAAGGTTCAGAAAATTTACTCCGTGGGGGAAAGGGTCAGCACTGTTGGGTCCCAAAGTCCTTGGTTCATTGTGAAGAACCTGTGGTGTAATGGTTGGTAAAGGCTAGTTTGGGTGCGACTTCTGCTGTGGAAACAGATGCACCCAGGTATGAAAGAATGCTGTAAGCTCTGGGTCGCTGGAGCCGGTGGAGTATCTAAGGGGCTGGCCCTATGTAACCTGTTTCCAATGCCCCTCCTGTGTCCTGGACTGTGGCAGTTACAGTGCTAGCTTACAGATAACAGACTGTACAAACCTACTAGTGCATGGCAATATTGGAAGTAGCATGTGGCGACCCTTGTTGATAAGGGAATCACCGCCGAGGTTCTCTCTACCGACCTAGGTCATACAGTGTGCAATTCTCACTGGCAGTTGGTGGCTATGATCGCTTAGAGTACACTTCTGAGGAGTCCCCACTCTGCTAAGAGATGGACGTGCTGAGCGGCAAAACAGCTGCGGTAATAGTCTAAAAAGGTAGCAGTGGCTGGTTGTACTTCAGCCAGATTAAAAGCTGTTTTGGTGGCTGAGGGATCCCAGATATGTGATAGACTTGGTTAAGCGTCTTGTGATGCTCATAGGTTAGGGTTACCTTTAAATCAACCACAGGTTAGACTAACGGTTAAGCGGATTAGATGGCAATGATGGTAGAATGGGTAACCTCAGAGTCTTATTGTAGCACTTCCTCAAACACCTCCAAGTTGCATTGAAATGGCGTATACATTTCCTTAAAGCACTAGGGAGCTCATGTTGGTTGGATTCAGCCCTAATAGGAGAAAATTCCAGTGATTCCAGCATGTTAAACTCTTGCAGCAGTCTGCTGAAGAAAACCGTTAAAAATATTGGGACCAAAAACCTCAGTGTTACCACCTGTGAGAAGTTTCATTACCAAATATTCAATAATTCACTTGAACTATTAAAGTAAACAATCAAAAACACAATGTCACAACTGGAACCAATATTGCAACCGACATTCGAAAAGAGTTTTATATTTTTCTTACTCTATCTACTTTGTACTATAGCTTTTTTTTTTTTTTTTTTTAACCCGCACCATCGAACAACATTCGTTACATATGTTACACACGTTAACACTGTTACCTACTCACTTCTGTTACTTTGTGACTACGACAGAACTCTGCTAGCTGTAAAATAAATTAGTTTCAAATACGAATGGATGAGTGGTCATCACTGCATTAAAAGTGAAAATTCACAGCCTGGTTGTAGTTCTATGTCAGCTCACTAATTGGACAGCAGCATCGTTGCGGCCAACTGTGTTTTCCCCAAGTAAACTGATAGTTCAAACACGAAAACATAATGACGAATATGATACATATGATACATACTATTTCAGTTAACATTGGGGCCGTTTGCCCCAAGACAAACTTGATAACCTCGTCCGAAGCGTGCAGCACACACAGCCTGGATGAACTCATCCGCATGCGGGGTGGCCATAACCATTCTAAAAGACTGCTAGAACCCTGCTATGAAGAGACGTTTTCATAATGTTGTTGTCTGGACTTACTTCCAGAAGACGCCGTTTGTTTTGTTTGTTCGGTAGATATTAGACAAAATGTTTGTTAAATATTTATTGTAAAACCACCAAATGGTTTACTGTAAGAATTCAGTATAGTCGTATCTCCGTTTCGTTGAGAAGTTTAAATGTGAACGGCTACAACAGACGGACATCAACTGAAAGCGAAACGTGAGCCGAGAACGACACGTGCTGGCAGTACAGCAGCCGGCCCGCAGGAGCGCGCCAGTGTAGGGTCCCTGGGGAGACTCCACGTGTTGGGGTTGAGCTCGATGCAGCGGTGCGGACCGCAGCCCGTCCGTCAAACACCGCGGGACTGTTGACAGTCAGCTGTCCGGCGTCAGATCGCGCCGTCGAGCCCCGGTCCAATTAGAAGCGTTTGCCTGGCGCCGGGATCTGCGGAGTGGGGTGGGGTGCGGCGGGGGAGCCTCCTCTGTGTTACAGCCGCCCCGTCAGTAGTGACGGGTCTTGCTCGTTAGTCCGCTCAGAGGGCTGAAGTGGTCAGCGTGTGCTTGCCTAATGACGACACGAGGCTGTCGAAGGCTTCACCTGCTGGTTGTTTACCGCAAATAACCTAAGAGTTATTCGTACTCACAGACAGCCACATCTGCGCAGAAACTACGCCGCATTCCTAATCCCCCACATAATTTTTAGTTCATTAAACGATAAAAGCGGTTTTTTTTTTGTTTTTTAACTTTAAGTTTATTTTACACTTTTTAGTCTAAAAATAAAAATAATTAATGTAAGTAAATAAAACAAAATAAAAATACTAAATATGAGTGATTAACGTATTTATTTGTTACAAAAAACTTTAAATTAGTCGTTAATGTTCATGCAATATAGTCATTTCAGCTAATGAGTCATTACATGGAACTTTTCTTGTTATCTTAGAGCAATCAAGTTCTTCTACTTGGAGACCATCCAGTGACTAAACGCGACTAAGAGCTACATAAGCCTGTCCGGCGGCTAAGAGACGCGATCCCAAATAAACAACTGCATAATCTACAGTGAAGCCTGGCATTTTACGCACGGTAATTCCCAACTCAATACTAATGACAACATTCGCCTTTCAGCAGTACCATAGCTGTATTTAGCTGGGAACTGATTGGCTATTGGTTTGACTAGATGTACACCATCTGTGACGAAATCAACACGGACTGATGGAATGTCCGTATCATACACTTGATCACGCCGGAAGAGTGGCCAGATAATTTCAGATATAATACCCATATTGTATTTAACGAACCCCGATCACATTTTCCACCATAGCCTTACTCGGAAACACTCTAAATCAAAAAGAACATACTTTTAAAATTTTCAAATTTTAGGGGCATTTCACACCCTTCCCCCCCTTTCATACATGTGCACATTTTCCACCATAACCCGACCTCTTGTATCGGAAACACTCCAAATAGATAAACCATTAAATTTTACAATTTTGGAAACTTTGGGTCTTTAATTCACCCCCCCCCCCCCCCCCCCCAAGGTTAACAGTCGACCTCAGGGCGAATTCCCACTATGCACCGAACTCATGGATACACAAAAATCCTGGTTATTACCCATAGCTCGAAATTAGTGATTTTTTGACCCTCTGACTCCTACTCCCCCTTAATACTAAGGTCTTAAGTTATCAAAATATTGTATTGTCAGAGGTTCTTTTATTTTTATGCATAATTTCAACACATTCGGACGTCCAAAAGTGAGTAAAATTTGAATGGAAAATTTTTATTACATTGTCAATTCATTCATACAGGTGAAGCTGATAAAAGTGTGGTTATTGTATACTGTTAACTTATTTTAATGTAAAATAATTATGTTACAACGAATATTTCTACTGTAGGAACATAGCTAGATCGATTTCACGCCCCCCGGAAACCGCTATTCTGTAAATTTAATCAAAATAGTTTTAGCCATTTTTAAATGTGCTAATATAATATCTTGTTTCTTAATAACACAAATTGTTTAACATTCCTTACACAAGGTCTTTAATTCATTTAAAAACATTGATTTTGAGATTTCTCTAAAAAAAAGTTAGAAACTTACTTCTGAAAAATAATCCTATGCAACCCTGATACCATGATTTTCCTTTTCCCCTGAGGAAGCTGGATCCTGAAAACCTAAAAAAAAAAACTTTATTTTGGCAGCAAAAGCTCCCTGCAGCGAGCATATCAGTGGCTTCGTGCTGTTTGGCGGATCTGGCATCTGCAGCCAGACCGAGAGAACTTCACGGGTCAGGGGTTAAGAGTGGAAGGAGTCCCTAGGTGAAGTACGGTGAGGGGATATGGGGGGGGGGGAGGGGCAGGACGACCCACCCCACCAGTCGTGACTCCTCGCTGATCCAGGACCATTTTTATGTCGTGCCCTCTCGCGAAAGAGAGACGTCATTCAGCCTCGCCTGGCCATCCCACGGGCCCGATAAAACTGCTCTTAAAAATCGCTTCGTTTCGTCCTTCTTACTGCGTCCCTCCCAGACGGCGTTGATCGTCAGCGAATCCTTCCCCTCCACTTCCTCGCTTCTTGCACCACTTCCCCCAACAATACTGAATTTATACTTCCCCTTACCCCCTTCATCATCCTACTATCTCCTACTACTTCCCTCATACTTATTTCATGCTTTTAATTTCTCTTTACTTCCTCTAAAATCTCTCCCTGCTTAACTTTAAGAATTTCTTTAACGTTTAATATTTAACCATTATGTCCCTCTGCTCCACTCTACATTCTCTTACTTCCCCCATTCTTGCTCTACATTCCCCCCCTACTTAGCCTCTTGTTATGCTTACCACCCTCTACTTTCCCCCTTACTTCCCATACACTTTCTGCGTACAGCCTCCACAATTTCCCTCCACTTAGCCTCGTCTTGACCTTACCCCACTTTTCTTCCTGCTTTCTTGCCATACACCTCCTGGATGCTCCCTCCTCTATCCTCCCCTATCCCCAGTATACCCCGCACACCTTCTTTCCTAACATTATCCCCCGCCCAAAGCTGTTCCTCGCCCCAAGAGGCCGACTCATCACCCGCTCCGGCGGTGCTCGGTCATCTCTATCTCGGCCGCCGAGTTGCGCTCCTAACATGGAGCTGGCAAGCACCCGCGGTCTCACTGCGTGATGGATACACGGCGAGCAGCGATCAAACCAAAATAACAGCGGAACTCAAGTCGACATACAGCCAAACACCGAAATGGGAGTCTATACAAGCATAACAACAAAATACACAATGCAGTGAAATTAATATGAATGACCTAATTTTTCAAAATATATAATTTATCTAATGAATCTTTATTTTAGGCTTTTGTTAAAAACACAAAATTATTTGTATAGGTTTTTAAGTAAATAAAAACATCTAGTACTTTCCAATGCAATGTACATTTATGTACTTAAATTTCTTATTTCTTGACTTATTTAATTTTTCTTACGTCAAACAGTTTTGTAACTGCAATTGTGAGCAACTTGCAAGAACGTTTTATTTTTATTTTTAGCATAACTTCTAATAAACATAACCGAATGAACAAAACTTTCAGATTTTTGCCCTCACATTTATTTCTTACTAGCTGCAGTACACGGCGTTGCCCGGGCTGAACACAAAATGATATATTGTCCACGAGTTAAAGCAAAATGGATAGCACTATATGACAGTGTGGTGGATATATAGAAATGACACACAATTGCTGTTTGTATGACCTTTGAAAGAAAACATATATGTACATATTTATTTATGTGTATGACCTACTTTTTCCTGTTCACCCATGGCGATCTGTTCAACGGTTTAGAATTTGATGCGCTGCAGCGCCATCTAGTGGCAAAATATAGCAAAATGAATATCGCGAAAATGTTTTGCGTGGTCAAATATCTATGTTTACTAATTTTCATGGAGATCGATGCATATAAATATACAAAAATATAGTGGGGGACAAAACCACAAAATGTAGAAAATTTCAAAAATCGATATTCTTTCGATTTGGAGTGTTTCCGAACCATTCGGGTTCATCAACAACCCACTTTCATCCCCCCTCCCTCTTCCCAGGGGAGATATAATTTGCCGTTCAATTTTTTGAAAGTCAGGACAATTAAAGTACGTTAAACATGAATAACAAAATTGGTTGCATTTTAAGCCACTTTATTTTGCAGATACATCTCGCTGACGCAAAGTTTTACAGCCACAAAAAATCTATAAAGAATATAATACAAAATTAATCTATCTTCATACATATATTAATAAAACAATCCATGTTAATAATTTCGCATGAAAATAAGTCCTTTCTTTTCCTATAAGATATTTTAATGCTGGTTACAATGTTGAGATAATCGGTATCATAATGAACTGCGCTATTTCCCAACCCCATTGCTTCGGATTTAAATTATGGCCTAACCACTGGTGGATCTAATAATAAACTCATTTCACATGTTCCCGTAAAGCTGATTCCATCGGTGGTAATGAAGCCAATACGACTTCTTGTTTAAAATCAGCAGCAGACGATGTGATTATATTATATCTTAAATCACCAAATGTTAATTTTTTTATTATTGTGACCATATAAATACAATATCTTTTCAGTGATTTTGTAGAATTCAGTGATTTATTAATCTGGCTGATAAAAAAATTAAATAGATTCTTGCAAATCAGTGTTTTTTTTTAAGTAGCGATATTATACCTTTCTTCTTCTTTTGAAATAGCGCTTGTAGTATCACAGCCAGCGAAAGCATGCGCAAATAGAAAAAAGTGGCTTTTAAACTCTGTCATGTAGTGTGTAATCAATAAATAGTAAAACATAACTATCTGTGACATTGAATAAGGAATTATGGTAGATTTTAATTCTATAAATCCTTTTCATGATGGTATATTATAAATTTAAAGAATTTTACCCACAATTATTCTGACTATGAAGGCGATAATATTGGTGGGTTACCTACATGATCATCTTCTGTCGGAATAAATTGTCTTTACTGCAAAGTTTTCGCATTAAAAAAATCCATATGGTACTCGTGGAATTATGCGTTTCAAGCATAATTATTGAGGTTTTAGCATATGTTTACTCTTTACTTTATCACCTTTAAAACTAATCACCCACCTAGATGTATAAATTACTCCTCCACCAAGGCAATGAAAAGTTTCTTTACCATGCAATGTTTTTTTTTTTTTGTATTATGGTCTGCATTCTCAAGCACGAACTGTGCAAATGGTTCTTCGCTATTTATTATTTTTGAACTGGAGGATTCATAACAATTGATACTTCGTGCAACTGAATATGATAATATGAAGCACAAACGCCCAATGTATTTAAAGGGGTAAACAATTAATTTTGAACCAGTTTTTCTGTGGATGTAGCTGCCAAATGCTAATTGCAGTCATGAAATAAATTGTTTCGGGCGCAAACAGCTGAAGATGGAATGAGCTATGGAGTGTCTCACAATTAAATGTTCAGTATATTGTTCAGTAGTAATTTTGCATAATATATTGCCAAGGAAATAAGTTAATAATGGTGGAATTGATGAAATAAACTTATCAAAATATTTTTTAAATATTTTTTTATTAGTCATCCATTGAATCGTTATTATCACCAGTAAACCAATCACTGCAAATTTTAGAAAGATCACATGTTTAATAGTAGATAATAGGTTCGTTACTTCGAATATGTGATATAAATATATCACCTTCATATTTTTCTTTCAACATCTGAAATAGAACATAATTACTCAAACAATCACCTTTTTTAACTGAAATTAATTTTGAAAATTTCCTTCAATGTGTTCAAATATTTTGTTAAATATTTGTGCTGACTGTTTAAACATTTTCAAATATCTCTATTGGTTGGCAAGATATTAATTTTTCTTTATCTTACCGAATGAACAATACGAAATCACGATGACCTACCTCTATTAATATTAAAAGGTAAAATTTTAACTGGCGTATTTTTACACCTAAATAATGTCTTCAACCTGTTCAGAAGAAAAGATATATTTTTAATCAACGTACTATATATTTATTGCAAATTATTAAAAATATATAGGGTAAGAGCACCATTACCCAGCCCATAACCAGTACCCAGCTAGTCTTAAAATTTGGCATTGGCTCTAAATATAGGCCTATTTATAGATATAACTTAACACGGCAAATAAAACTTTTTGATTAAAGAATTTTTACATTTTAAACACGTATTGTAAATAGTTTTAATAATTATTTTTTTTCTAAAAAGGGACAATTTTAATTATTTAATTTTTTTACGTAGAAAGAAAAAATTTTTTTTCCCTTCACAATTACAAATATTCATTTGCACAAATAATTATAAATGAAACATAACGGATCAATTTATTAACTCATTCGAAAATGCATTAAAACAAGAAACGTTTTTTTCAGAATGTTGGTTAGATTACGCAAATTTCGAAAATTTTAAAGTGATAAATTAAGAAACTATTTCTAATAGTCCATTAGTTCGTAATAAAAATGTGTCCACGGGAAAACACACACACACACACACACACACATATATATATATATATATATATATATATATATATAAAGTGTATATTAATTTCAATTTCTATCAAAAAAGTCGCGAAAATGAGTAAAATCCTATAAGTATTGATAGTAACGATTATGTTTTTAATTATAATCAAAACGTATATTCTGCAAGTATTTAGATCACGGAAACCAAATTCAACGTGTTAAATACAATCTAAATATACATAAAAAATCAGAGTATCTAGAGGCATCTTGATTTCGCAAAGCCTGATTAAGAAAAAACCCTATTAATATTTACCTTTTTATTGATAGATAACGTTAGTTTAATCGAAATACACTTATGCTCACTTGTTCAAAGTAAAAATTACTTGTTCAAACTAAAAAAAAATTATTTACAACTTCCACGACACTTATTCACTAAAACATAAACAAACGTTTCATTAGGTAATAAATTTGACCCATGCACGTTATCGTCAACGCATTAGTAAAGGAAACATCATATCTTTTCCTTTATTCTTTATTCTTTTTAATCATCTTGACGTCACAAGACCAATGTGAAAAAGTTCAAATAGGGAAATAAATTTATGCCTGCCTGAAAATAATAGGAAAAAATTTAAAAGTAACTATGTAAAATGATGAACATAATTGTATTAAATAAATGATTTTCCCTTTAAAAACGTTTAAATTAAATTTTTTCATTGTTATAACTTTTTTATACAACTATTAAAAAAACACTTTCACTGGAAAGAAAGTTTATGTTTTTCTGAGTGAATTAAAAATTTATATTAATTTCATTAACTTTACAGTCCACTATTGTTTTTTTTTAAGTTGCCCTAACTCCGTTAATTGTAATAATTACAAAAAAGTCCAAATATAATTTTTATTTAAAATATTATGCTTTATAATTTTTATTTTGAACTTTTTCTTCTATAATTTATCCTTTTTAAATATTCTTGAAAAATAGTTTATTTAATTTTTCAGCCCTTTTCGGGTGATTAATTTTTTTTTTCATTCATCGTTTCTAACACTTCAAAGTCACTTATATCAAAAAATTCCTGTATTTCCTCCAAAGTTTTGATTTAGATAATCGAATTCGTGAGTTTTGATTTTTTATTAACTGCTCTCATAAATCTCAGTTTGGATTGATTGCATGCTATTCCTCACTTCTTTGGTTGAAGGTTTCTCGTTAGCTCAAAAGACATCAATAGAAAAATGCCGCAAGACAATAGCAACGGCAGCGTAGAAATGAGAACGTGTATAAGTTTAGCTTGTCACTAATCGATTCCACGAATTTTCCCTGTATCCTCGAGCATTCGACCAGGCAAGTCCTGAGTTTCCCGCCTTAATTGGTTTTTCTTTTCCCGATAAAAAAAAGAAACATTAATGGCACTTACCTCATTTTCATTGTCAACGCCTCAATTTGAAAACCACGATTTTACTCAGATGTTTTTGAAAATTTAAATCGTGATATTTTTAATAAACCTTCGGTATGGGGGTTAGAATTTATCACTTTCTACTTCTGGAATATTAATGTAAGGATTATTAAATTTTAACACTTTATTCGTAAGTCAATTAGTTTGCCAGCATGATAAACAAAGTTACGAATGATCCCTTTAAAAAAATGTGTCATTTTTCTTTAGAAATTAAAATTAAAGTAATTTTTTTGAAAAAAAAAAAATCCATTGCAAACAACTGCAGGATAACAATTAATGCCAAATTTTTAAAAGCGTTTCAACATTTCACAAAGCGTATTTAACTCGACGATACTGTTTTTAGGTCATCATATTATACCCTTTAAATAACGTACCTGGCTGAACCTATCCTGACTATCTGGTTGGACGTAAAGTCAAAACAAATCCCACTTATGCGATACCAACCCCCGAGCGAAGCAAGATCTGTGCGAAATCGCGCCGGTGTACATAGTTATTCCAGGAGCAGCGGTCCACGGTTTCAAAGATTGATGGTCTTGATCGAACCCGACCACAGGGTTTGTTTGGGGTTTTGGTGGAAAGGGGGTTTTAGGGGGTTGGGTGGGGGGGGGGGGGTGGAGGAAGCGGGAGGGGGATGACACACCGGCGGAATAGCCAATGCAATTTCCGGACTATAAATAGCGGCGGAGGAACGTGCGGTCTTATTGTTGCGCGCGCAACGTACAGCGACAACAAACCCCTTGTTTTACAACCCGCCGGGCGTGCAACCGAGGGACCGCGCCGAGCTTGTGGACGGTTGTCGAGAAGGTGGTGGGGGAAGGGAAACTAGGAAACTGGGGTTACTGCCCCCACCGCACGGTCATTACACGAAGCCTCCAGCCGCTGCAGTGATGCTCTTGCCATCGCATCGGTGACCCCCGAGAGGCGGACCTTGCTCCCGCAAGATAAACTCAACCTCGGCTGCAACCTGCAGACCACCCAGCACTCTAAACCTTTCCCCGGACATACACTGAAAATAAAAAAAATTCTGTACTTCTAGAAAAATATTACTTTGGAAACTAGTCGCCAAGAAATTTTTAATACTAACAACACATGGCTATGGTTATTTCTGCATTTATAAAGTACGTTTTTTCTTTATGATTCTTACGAAAAATTGCGCATGATTTTATATTTTAATTGTAGCTTCATTCGTCTGTAGTTTTTTAAATAGAAAAAATAAACACATATTTAATAATTTGAATTTTTTTAACGTAGGCAGTGAATAACTGGAAACTATTTATAAATAACTTACGATCGGAGGTACTGGGACAAATCAAAGCGTGGATTACCGGGTAAGAATCCGAACCCGATATTACTGCGAACTATATATTTTTTGGTGGTACAGTGGTTTTCATGTAAATGTATACGTTTATAATTATCTGTAATATTAAAGAAATATTTTGTTCCAAAAATTCCAGTGTACAGCATGATTTCTCGAGGAACTACTGCCACACTTATGGCTTCTTTCTTTGCATGATTTTTTTAGCGAATCTTGACACATAAGTGTGGGTAATATTCCCAGTAATCACAGGATATTAAAAAAAAATAGACGAAAACATTAAAAACTCACGCTGACGTAAATACATCGGTGTATTATCAGGCCCTATTGTTTACAACTGAGTATCGCAACTACGTGTAACAATCTTGCAAAATTTGTCCACTATAATGTTTCTCTCTACTTCCACACTCTTGCCAGCACGCTCGTGTACCTCACTTGTATCTCTACGTGACCAAACACGGCATGATACGTGTTTGTGCAGTCCTTTGGTGAACAATGTCCCTAATCCACACTAGTACACAATAAGTTGTTCACTGTTTGTAATTTGCCATTTATCGAATTAATACGCAAATATTTAGAATATAACCTACTTTTTTGTAATATAAATTTTGCTCCAAATGATTTTGAGAATTAGTCTTGAAAATGCAGTGGCATCGTGTGAATAATTCATTATACACATAATGGCAGACGTTCTGCGGGTAAAGGCAAATATATCTCTCAAATGAACAATTTAAACGTTCTTTCATTAGTATTTATTTTTGTGAATAACACTGTGGTTATTTTAATTAAATTCCTTGGAAATTATTGTTGAAAAATGAATTTTTTTTGTACAAATAAACATTTCTGCTTGAAATCATCATAGTTTAGTTTTTTACTGTAGAAAAAAATAATAATAAAAAATGCAAACATCCAAATTTTGCCGCGATTTTCGGTTACCTGGAAAATAACACCTTAAAATATTAGGCTCTATTTCTGTAGAATAATATATTAAACACGAGTACTGTCATTTCATAGGATTTTATTTAGTTGGCAGGAAACTATCAGAACCTAAGCTTTAGGAAGTTTGGGCCAATTGAGGCGTTAAATTATGTGTTTCGTGTGTTAATAACCGAAAAGTTTGTTTCTTTGTGTTCATTTTTCTTTAAACCTAAATAATGTCCACACCAATCATGAACTAGTAGCAAAATAACTAAATTATAAATAAATTGTTATATATTTTGAATATCTGCTGTTCACACAGTTTAAAACATAGCCTAAAATTGGTAGTCTATATGTAAGTCATTTGTCTTAACAGAAATCTCTTGCGGGATCTCTGTCAAGTGTTAGACAATGAAATATGATAAGTTTTGTAAGAAATTAACCCACTAAAAATGATATTTAAATGTAAATACAAGTTGAGATGATTGCCACAGACGAAATGCGGTTTGCGTTCGTGCCAAATGACGTAATCATGTGAATCAAACTCTGCGAGTTTCAACCCCGGTCGCAGTTCTGGTGGCAGACAGAAGCCAAGCCAATCCGTTACTTAGTTTGTGAGCGCCCCCTCCTTTCTCCCTTCGACCAATTAGCCTCTAGAGACCAGCTGGAATACGTTGATCCACTTCTGAGCGTGACCCGAAACATAGCCACTGTGGAGTGGAGTTGTGATCCACAGAACAGGCTGCTCCGGAATTCCTTCTATCAGAGTATCCTTATGTAAGTTTCAGAGGTTTGGGTTTCTCATGACAGCGCACCGAAGGGCACGATAAAGGCAACAGGTAGAAGCACGCATCTTCCGTGAAAAGATCTGAATGCTCATTAGCCTGCAGTAAGTTACGAACGTGCCGGCTGTTTCTTCCTTGTGATTGACGGCCGTCCGTAAGAGAGGGCACGGCATTAGTTGTCCTGGCCATTCACGGCGCGTTTGCATCCAAACAGTCTACTATGCAGGTGCCTGAGAGAAAATCAACCAATCACGAAACACAGATACCACACAGGTAGCCTCGAAATTTTTTTTTCCGAAGAATGCATGCCCCTAACAAAAGGAAAGTTCGATTATTCTGGGTTTCAATCCTCATAACGCTGTGTTAGTACCAATCAATTATCAGGAGAGTTAACACGTAATTCATCAAAACATGTTTACATACATTCAAATGGCAATGTATTACGTCCTTATGAATTTCTACAATTGATTATACCCACAATAAATTAAGATTTTTAGTTGGTAATATTTTACTTTTATTGTTTAAAAAACAAAAACGAAAGTTTGCAGTCTATGAACCGCGAAATTTTAACCGATGTGTGGGGAAACAAAATATTTACGGCGCCCTTTATCACAGTTTTTCGAATTTAGAAGACGTGATCCATTAATATCTTGTTTTCATATGTTATTCTTAAAGGCGTCCGCCTATAAGGGGTGTATGTGTGTCAGTGAGGCGGGATGATAATGAGACGCTCGCTGGTGCTTCTAGAGCGGTATCGCTTCTTAAATGGTTCGTAGTCTTCTCGTCATGCATAGGGAAAGTATAAGGTTTATGTGGCGGAGAAATGAAGATGAAGATGTAATTCAAAACCCTTGGGCATTTTCAAGTCTCTGTACCAGGCGTTTCATGTTTAAAAATAACTCCAAAAACACGCGTTTTAGCACTTTTCACTCTCCTGAAAATACAGTTGAAAATCTAAATACGGAAACACCCATAGACTGATCTTAAGGGCTTTTAATAAACAGACACCTCTTGGATACCTTGAGTGGTTTTCAAACCGCGTGGTTTCTTATGAAGTTCTGCACACCGTATGTATATACAGATAGGCGGGTTACTTAAGATTTCGTCTTATTTTACATGATGGGTTATTTCGTTTACAAGTCACTATTTTTGTTGGAGGTGGTACCTGTGGATTCCTCACTCCTCAAGTCTTCTTATAGCACGCTGTGTTTGGTATCTACAAAAACAGCGACAGCTGACGCTGAAAAATTAGGAATTTGCTAACAATTAATGCTGATTGTGGAATGGTAATTTCGATTTAAGTTCATTTCTGTGATTTCACAGCTGTGTGAAGCATGCGATCTTAATTATATGGACTCATTAAAAAAAATTTTCTGTGTAAAAAATACACAGCATGGTGGGTATAATTCTGAACCTTAAAGCACACAAACGTTTAGAAACTTTTCCAATTAAACGTTTTACACTTGAGATTCGTTCGACCAAGCGCTTTACAGCCAAGAAAAAACTTTTTTTTTTATTTCTGTAGTTTCTGCTCAGACTGAAGGAATGCTTGCAAAGTGGAAATATAAATGAAAATGAAGAGAAAATATTTAAGGGAAAAATTTCATCTCGCCAGGATATGGGTTCCAAACGGAATTCTTAGCATTACTAATCGCTAATATTCAGCAAGTACTCAGCTGCTCTATTTAGTATGCAGGAAGGATCTTTAGCCCGGGAAGAAGGGGATGGGGAAATAAAAAGAAATATGCGCACAATTTTACCGAATTTTTTAGTGTATGTTCCACATAACTATTATATGAGGGCTTTTCCTGTAAATTGGTTCGTAAATTTTCTCACCACTAATTTACTAAACGCTATTTGCAAACTGTAAAAGGTCGCGCAACTGAACATAGTGTGAACTATATTAGATAATGAAGTCGGATCTCTCTAATCAGAAATTTATCGGTTCGGCACAGTCTGTAATCGGAAAACTATCAAGCCGCTTACGTTGGGATTTATTCGGGTAATTTTGGGCATTTGTTGACCTTGAATTATGAAAAGAGATATACGAATCATGTGAAAAAAAGTTACTCTTATGTGCATTTTTTATTTCTATAGGTAATGTTATGAAAACCTTTTTTTTAAAATACCGTTGTACAGTACGTTAATTTCTATTTAATATTCACGTTCTAATATACTGGTAAAAAATAAGGAATCAGACAAAAATTATATATTCTTTCTGGGTGGTTTCGTCTTCCTCGTTCCCTACGCATGAGAAAATGTCGGTCATAAGATTCCACACTGAATCATGACTCATCGAAGAATATTCGGTGTCCCCCCATCCGTGATGTTCCTCCGCCCAGTTTCTACCGGTTACAGGTTGCGCTCATGCTAGTGGGTCACACAGCACGGGTCTACACGTAATACACACACCTACACATACACCAAAACACACACACATATATATATATAACATTTTTATGGAAACGATAACTGCCGTAATTTTTGCCAAATCACTTTCAAACTAGTACATAAATATAGAAGTTGTAAATCTCGGCAGAGATCGTTAATGGATAATATCTGACCAAAGTGGTAGAAAGGGGGAAGGTTTTAAAAATAACAACAGAAAAAATCGCTATAGCTCCCATGATATGATGAACACCACATCCGTTTGAACGCATTATAACTCGTAGGAGTAGGTAATACCATAAACAAAGTTCACTGGCTTTCACGGCCATTGTCTGAAGTAGTAGGTAACTGCTCCCTGATGATGGCGACTGCAATGTCAACCGAACCGTCGGTGAATTATTCGCCAAGGACGCGGCTACAACCCAGAAGCCAAGCTACTTCAATAACAAAAACATTTGTCTTAATACATTTTTGATACGACCAACCATAACTGCAAGGAGTGGAAAAATCAAGGTTTGGTGGACAGAATAATTAATTTACTCCTTTAGTAGGCACACTATCGAATCAGTTAAAATTATTTGTACATCTCATAATTTTTGTCTAGAATTTTCGTCCGAAACAATTTTTGACAAAATAAACCATTAGAGCCAAGGGGTGAATAAAAATAGGGGTGGATATAAATTTTTTTAAATACTTTTTCGTATCATGTACGTTATTAAACCCGTTCTTATTTACTGTAAAACATTTCAATACAATCTTCAACATTGGTTTGAAATAAATAAATATTTATATAACCAACAATTATAGCAAGAGGTTGAAAAAACAAGGGCGAAGGACAAAAACCTCCAGTGCTCCCTTAGTAGGCACACTATTTAATCCGTTTGAATTGTTTGTAAATCTTAAAAATATATTCAAAAACATTTGCCCAAAACGTATTTTATATAACCAAACATTGCCGTAAAGGGTGGAAAAAACAGGTGTTAAATGAC
Organism: Bacillus rossius redtenbacheri; assembly: GCF_032445375.1. NCBI lineage: Eukaryota > Metazoa > Arthropoda > Insecta > Phasmatodea > Bacillidae > Bacillus > Bacillus rossius. The sequence continues at coordinate 31,730,057 of NC_086336.1, forward strand.
AAAAAAAAAAAATCATAACTTCCCAAGTAGGCAAGATATCAAACACGTTCATATAGTTTGTAAAGTTAAAAAATGTAATCCAAAACGTTTGTCTGAAACCATTTCTAATACAACCAATAATTTTCGCAAAGGTTGAAAAAAAGTTTAAATGAAAGAAAAAAAACAACTAATTATGACTCGCTTATTAGGGAAACTAAATAATATGTAACAATTGATTGTAAATATTCTAAAATGTATCAACATATTGAAGCAATTTTTGATAACTTCTTCAAGGGGTTTAAAAACAGGGCTTGGAACAAAAATATAAATACATCTTCCATACCATGTACACTATCGAATCCGTTATTATTTATATTAACCTCCTAAATTTGGTCTAAAACTTTTGTAGAAAGTCAATTTTTATGTAACCAACCATAACTGCACGGGGTGGAAATAACAAATGTTGAAAGACAAAAAGAATTCATAACTTTTTATTGTAGGTTTACTATCAGATCCATTTTTATTTATTGTTAAAATCCTAAGCATGATCTTAAACTATTGGCTGAAATAGTTGTTTATGAGAACTATTACCGTAAAAACAGGGGGAGTTGTAACAAAAAAAAGTATACTTCCGTAATAGTAACATTGTTCAAATTTATTTTAAAACGTGTTAATATTATCAAAAGCCTTGGTCCAAAGCAAAGGGATAGAATATAGTATTTTATGATCGAAAAATTCTCTACTACCTTAGTAGGCATACTATAATTAATCATTATAAAGCTATTAAATATTTGATGTATTGAGTTAAAAACATTCAAAATATTTTCGCTGCATGGAATATGAAAAAAAAAAACATTAATTTTTTTTAATGTTCAGAAGTTTATAGAAGTTTCAGGAACCATTCCATAATAAGTAATATCGAAATATACCTACGCCTGTAAGCTGTACCAAAAAATATTTTTTAATTTACCAAAGTTTCTATGTAATTAAAAAAAAACGATTTTGCGTGGAGTCCACGTGCAACAGAAGTGAAACTCTTGCTTATTAGGTACATATAGAGATAAGTTATTAGTTTTTTATTGAACAAAATATAAAATTGTAAGGATGTAGGTATGATTTCAAATGAAAAAAAAATCAAAGTTAATGTTTTCAAATAGATTTTACAGTGTTTTCATTATTTATTTTGACAAAAACTTGAATCAACTATGGTGATTAGTTTTTAATTTTTTTTTTGAATCATTATCCTCAGATTTATGAGCGTCTATCACAGTGAAAATTGTCTTATGATAGCTAAAATACGACACAAACGTTTGGGATTTAATTCGTTGTAAATTTCTAGAAAATACTTAATTTTTTGTTGTACCCGACCTGATAGTTGGTGTGTTAAGTTAATTGCACAAATCAGTAACTCTTTTCCACACAAATAAATAAATTGTAGATACTTTAAATAAAATAAAATAAATACGATAGTTTCAATCGTTAGCCTTACGAAAACTGAGGAGTAGACAAACACAAGCAGCGTTACGAGGATTGCGTAGAATCACTGCTGCGTCATTTCTACATCTTCCCTACCACCTCCCATTTCCGGTGGTTACAACTAGCATATAGCATGCTACGTAACGTGCGTATCCTTCCCCTCGCCGTCTTCTCATTCGACCACTAGTACATTCTTTGGAGTGGCGTCGCCGTTGACGCACTCTCCTCCTCTACCGGTTCCCCCACCACGTACTCAACTATTCCCACGTGCGATCGGAATTTTCGTATCTATCGAAAATTGTGGCCTCCTCAGCAAAGAGTTTCACTTCAAAAACTTTTTCATCTGTTCATAATTATATACTTCGAAAGATATTCATACACTAGCACTTTCATGACCACTCAACTAGACAAGGTGGTGCGATTTATTTCCTTACCTTCACATCTTCCAAAATACAATGTTACAAAAGTAAATTTCATACAACTTGTTTTTTAGAAAGAATTTATATATATATTATAATTTTAAGCTAAACTCACACTAAATGAGGAAACGTTTTATAGGCATAAAAATGTAACATGTTTTTCTGCCCAGAAGTTGAACAGCGAAGTAAATTGCAACATTTACACATTTGGCTTATCGTTTAAAATTGAATAGGTAATCGTTTCAAGAAACATACATTGGAAATAAAATCACGAAGAAAGAGGGCATTTGTGAGCGTAGATTTTAACCAATTAAGTCGCGCACGTTACAAATGTCTTCAACTTCGACATCATTTCACTCGTCGCATACACATACACACAAAACTAAACCCCCAAAAAGCTTTCGCCTCATTGCCTTTCCCGGTCGACATTCAGAAGGCCCGTGGCCAAATCAACTCGCTTCATTACAAACTTCTTATCTTCCCCCGTCGATTTACTTCTCAATTTTCTCGCCGGTAGGAAAATGCGTGTTCCCGTTCTGAACATTTCGTTTTATCTGTGCTGAAGTAACTGAATGGTAGTCCCTGCAAGACCGGCATAAGAAAGAGAACATTTTCTTTTGTCAAAGGAAGGGCGGTTTCCCGTTTGGCACAGCTCGTGTTTTTTATATACATTCCTTTACGCTTTCTATAAAGCATAGGTATAGCATGTCTAAAAGGTTGTACCTAACTTTAAAGTAGCTTCCCTAAATTTTCCGTTAGATGTGTAAGGGTTGGTAACCTACGGGCATATATGCTTATGTAGCCTCTCTGACTAAACACTCGAGGACCAACACTCACTCAGAAAATTAACCCAAGTATTTTAAAGGTCTGTATTACTGGGTTAAAACATAAAAAGTGGTTAAATATTTTGGGCGCCGTGTGAAAAACTTAAAATGCAAAATCTACTGACACTGAACACCTTTGAGTCTTAAAAGGATAACAATATACGATAAAAGAAATTTAATGTATTAACTCTGATTTTATCGAAAATTACCCAAAGTGACACTACTCTTTACCATTAAGGTATTCAATGTTTGCGCACATTTAATACAAAATTGTATTTATATGACACAATCAGTAGAACATTATATTCAAAGAATATTAAGAGACCTGGTAAACAGTCTCACTCGTGTATGAATTTACGTTAAATAAATTATAAGTTGACTTGAAGCAAACAAAAGTTAATTCAAGGATTAATAGTCAACTTTGTGCACCCTGACTAAAACTCTGGTAGAAAAATAAAATAAAAATTGAGAACCTTATTAACATTACGGGAACCACTGAGCTTTTTGTTAGGGCAAAATCAACAAAGAAAAGAAAACTAATTATCTAAATTAACTGTCATATGGTGCTAGCAAATGTACATGTGTACAAATTGTACTAGTACGCTCAGCTGTACTAAAAATATAATTTTAATGCTAAACGCACAATTAACACAAAACACCAAAATATAACTAATCTGAATATACTATAATTAAACAAACATAACCCAAAACCATACCTTGAAGTCCATTGATTTACATGTATTACACTTTTGGTGGTAATGTCGACCCAATCGTTCAACCTTTACTGCAAATCACGTACAGCCCAGAACGACGTCCGAAGTAGTGGAACCATGTTGGTCCCAACGATCTGCTACTCTTGAAGATAGTTTGCCGTCGTACAATTTAACGTCCTCGTTCACAATAATGTCTATATGTAACGATGTCTTCAGAATTGACCGGTATGATAGTGCCTCTTCATTTAGGTATGCACTAATTTTGTAAACGGTCACAATAGAAAATTATCCTATTTTAACAGTAGACACCGAGGGAGAGATACAAACTTGAAATTAATATAAATAGAAAAGTTCTACAAACCAAAAGCAGCTTCTTCCAAATTCTCACTAGGACGAAGTTTTTGTAGTCGTCTGGCCATCTTCCAACGTTAATATTATGAAAATATTATCAATATTTTCTCAGCACTTCACATAGTAAACCGTTCGACAGCAATAGTGATTTAAATTTCACAATTTAAGTGGTAATTAAGACTGTTTGTACTGAATAACTTATCCCTCGTACAATAGTTATGTTATTCCTCTTTAATTCAAACTTCGTTCTCTCGAATGTTTTTTTTTCTTTCAATAAAACAAAACCTCATACTTTTGTCTATAGCATAATTTAGCTGTTGATATCAACTAGCTTTACATATTGGTTTTTTTTATAAGTAAAATTAATCATAGAATAATGAATAAATAACAATACATCTAACAAATTGATGCGAGTTATTCTTTGCTATAAGGTATTACCTTATAGATGAATCAACAAGTACATTTATTTTTAACTTCCTGATGTACCGGTGCTTCGATACGGAAGGCTACATATTGAACACTCTCTCACTTCTTCTCATTTCGCACAAATGGGGCTAAAAATACATAGGTAGTGCTGTTGCAGTGACTCTACATACCTATTTTATTTGTTTAAACTTGTATTTAGATATTCTGTGAACAGTCAGTGAGAGACTCCTACGCTACGCAAGTTCACCTCTGGCCCTCATTGTGGGTACGCTATTGCCCCCAGTTGGTAGGCCACTTCCCTTCCCCGTTTGTACGCAACTGCCCTTCCTCATGAGTGCGCCACTGATACGTTTCATGGGTCCATCTTTTACGCGCTCCAGAGAAAAAATAAAACTCTATTGAATTTAAAAAAAAAACATCTTACTAAACAAAAATAATATATTTACATTATGAACTAACTTAAAACCCGCGGCTTCGCTTTCGTAATTTCAGAGCATTGCTAAAATCTCACCAGTTAAAGAAAAGTATGTGACTAATTAAATCCAAACCTTTTTTAACTAAATAAATATACCCCATAAATTTGTCAGGTGCATAAAAGATTTATTTAGAAACAAAACAATTTAGTAATTTTTTTAAAGCGGATATGCTTAGATCTTTTTAATTTTTATTATAGATCAAGTAACTGATTTTAAAAGTTCTATTTTAGAGTGTTCGATTATGTTATTTACCTTGATGAAATAACAGTTATCTCCTTTTCTTTTCATGAGGTCAAAAGTTCAAAAATATTGTTAAACACTCACATATTTTATTTTTATCATGTTTATGCCATCGGTAACTTTACACAGAATACTTTGTCTAAAGCTATGCTTAGAATAATTAAATAATTTCAACTTATTACAAATACCTCCCATTATTTAATGATATCATGAAAAGGACCATCGCTATGAAGAAATAATCTCGTGCGCCGGCCGCCTCCCTCTCCGCCCCTCTTTGACCACTCACGATGCCATGACGTCATTTATTTTTCTGTGTACCGCCCATATTCTGCTTGGCGCATGCGCTGTGACGCTTGTGATATGCATAAGTACGGGTGTCGGCGAGCCCTCCGACTTCGAGACTGCCACACCAACTGGTCCCCATAAATATGGAGGGTGAGTTGGTGGGGCAGCCAAACATGTAACAAAAATAAGCAGGGCAAACGCCACAACCATCATAGGTATCAAATCTATCCCCTAGGCAGGAGGTAAAGGTCCAATGGACCAGGTACTCCAAAGCAAACTGCAAAGGGTCTCTGGAAGGCACTCAACAGAGTGCACTTTAGGAGGCTCGAGCAAACAAGCAAAACCTCCGACTTATTCATGGCTAGATTTAAGAGTAATGCGCTAGTAGTTAAAGGTCACTAGCGCGATCTTGACCTCTGCGACGGGAACCTCAGGTTTTGCACGGCCGAGTTTATTTTAAAGTTTCTTTTGACGTGACGTCTAATAAATCGATGAACGCCAGCTGCACGCACGAAAAAGTGTACCGTTACGCACATTGTCCCGTTACTCCGTGTCCCGTTACGCTCATTGTACGCTGGCGCCGCATCTATCTCTCTTCCACTCGATTGGAACAACCATCGATTTTACTTTTTCGAGGCACATTAAACTTGATACACTCCCATTCGTTTCCTACTTTTCCTATCATCGTCCTATCTTTAACAGAATAACACAGATTGGAAGAAGTTAAATAGCAAACATGTATAAAAGTTATAGTTAAAATAATCTCTTTGTTAAAGTAATAAACATATTTGAATTAATGAGTGCAAATAAAAGTAAATTTATCAATTAAATTGTAGATTTCATTTCACTCCTCCTTTGTATCCAAACAGAATAGTGATAATTCATTCAGTAAAAAAGTTTATTTTTATTCATAAAAGTATGCAATCATTTCATCAATGTTTTGTTATGACGTTGTCACGTTAAACTATCGTCCGTAAACCGACTTAACAGACAACCAATTTTTTTATTTTAAAGTTTTCATGGGTTGTCTTTTTGTGTATGTTGCATGATGTCTGCAGTAAAAGTAACGTATTTTTACTTAATGTGTTTTTTTTTTCAATTTTATTCGGATCGCAGTTATCTAAATTTGTAATATCTGTGTTTTTAGTGGTAACGTAATGACTTTGCACTGAATACGACCAATGACCACGAGGCCATGCAGGTGTGGGCGTGTCCCTGATGCCTGAACTCCGGTATGTTTAACCTGTTTTTTTCCTTCTTTTTTTCTTTATTGTAAGTAAATTCTTTAAATAATTTACATTGGAGTATTTTGATATGTTCTATTTCGTGTCATGCAGGCTTTGCTTGTGCCTGTAACGGTTTTTTTGTGCGTCACCATTCAAAACGCTTGTTCGTGACGTTTTGATGTTTTATGACGCTGTTGTTTGTCGAAGAATTCACGCCTAGATTCAATGTAATTGATAACCATGGAGAAATGCTTTCTCCTATAGTATTTTCATGTTTCAGCATGTTAGGTATTTTTATGTGATTTACGTGTCGAGTAAATATTGTAAACGCAAGCTTGCGTCGTCAAGTTTGTAATCTTAATGCGACTTCTACCATTTGCTTATTACGAGTTGTATCTAAGTATTCATATGTATCTTAAGTAATTTGACACAATGTTCATTTAATAATGAAATTCCTATAACTTTTATTTGAGATGAAATTTTTTCTGTATTGGCAGTTTTCATTGACAGACACAACCACAGCCTTGAAGAGTTAACAACATATATAAGAACTGGTTTTATTGTATAAAAACCTAACATTATATTAAACGTCTGTTTTTATAAAAAAATCACATACCTGAAAAATGATGTAACTTATAAAAGTGTACAGATTGTCATGATGAATCTTGTATAGTTTTTCTAGGTTTAGTTCATAAAAACAGTGATAATCAGTATTGTATTTTTGTAGAACTTAATGCTGTTGATGTAAAAACATTTCAAAATTGATAAGTTTTCTGGCATGTTCTGTAGATTATAATGTGTTAAACCGATTTTTCCCGGTTTTCCTAGTGAAATTTGATTTACCTTCCCGAATATTTTTTGAAGTTAAATTTCCTTTCCCGCATACTTCTAATACACATAAACAACATTCTATGCATCTGTTCAGCGATTACAAAAAATTCTTTTCAACTTAAGATTAAATACAGTTTGATGATAAAAATGGCGTCTTTGTGTTAGCCTACATGCTCGATAAGTTACATTGAAATATGCACGTTCCAAACCCAGCCCTGCATTATTTTAGTTCCCTCCATACTAAATTATGTGAAGTTTCAAAACTACTTACTAGTTTTAACATAAAGCTTAGCAAAACGGTGTGACATAAAAAAAAGTAAAGTTGAGAGTTACAGACTATTGCGCTATAAATGAGTGAAAACCTTTACTAATAACTTTAAGGATAGTAAAAGTGCAAGGAATTGCGGATTTTAATCCAATTGCAGAGAGATAACTTATATGTTGTTATCTTACTTTACCTTTTTGATATAATTTTCAGTAAATTTTTTTTAATTTGAGAGTTCTTTTAAGGTCACATTTATTCTTCGATAATGATACGTTTCTATACTTAAAAATCATAAATAAAATTTCAATGTTCATAAAAAATGACTGTACAGCCATAGTTCTTAAACAATTCCAACTGTGACAAATTTCCATAAATATTGAAGCTAAACTTATGAGGGTTGGAAATATGACTACAGAAATATTCGTTCGTCTTCTAAACGAGTAATAATTTGGACAAGCCTTAAAAAGTTAATGATATTAAAGCAGACATTATTTATCAATAAATGCATTTGCCTCTCAATTTAGTACTTTTAAACGCACATTTAAATGAAACAATATTGGAAAAGTATCCGATAAGACATAATTATGAGAGTAAAATATTATTATTGCGTGTGCTGAATTACATCCAATAGTTATTATCGTTTGCTATTATTATATTAATTTGAACCGGTCACAGTTAAATGTAGAGCCCTTAGCATAAAAATATACCGAATCAACAAATGTAAATCGACAAAAGTGTAGCCAACCCGAAAAAAACCTTTTGGTTCACCCCCCCCCCCCCCCCCAGCCTTAACACATTCGAATTCCGAATAAAGGTTGAATATTTCCAAAGGCAATTTTTTTCGTGTCTTACAAATAGGGCGTATTTGCTAATATAGTTTAGTCAAAAATGAAATGCAATGTTTACTTAGACCAAAATATGGTGGAGAGTAGGTACAACTTTATGATCATACTTCAAACAAAAAAATAACAAATGAAACTAACTTTATGAAGTCTGTGTTATTAACAGTAACTATGATTTTAATCCGTGCATTATCAAGGAATTACTCTAGAATTGTTTATCGTTGCAAGGTTAAAATAAAAAAAAATATTTGCTGGCAGATATTCAGCGCGTTTTAATATCAGCAAATAGAATGCACAGTCCAGTAAATCTATTGTTGTGCTGACGAGAACATTTCAAGTTATGGTCCTTACAGAAAATTCAATAAGTAAGTGTTATTCTTTGAATGTATTCTTGTTTTTGCTCTGAAACTGTACCTTATCTCATCCACCTTATTTAACAGCTCAGAACTTTCTGCAAGTCTTTTTTTTTTTTGTTCAACGTCAGGTATTTTCATACTCAAAAGAGAGATTCCGGTTTTATTTTCAAATTTCACGCAGACACGTAGCTTTCCATACAAACCATAAATAAAACTTTATTAAAATTTTATGTTTTATGTTCATCACGCTGAAAATAAATTAAGTAAGTCATTTTACATCTAACGTCTACTCGAAGGGACTCTAACAACGGGTCCTTTTTTAATAACAGTTAAAAATATTAGTTTCATGTTATTGTAAAGATTTAACTGTAAAGATGCTACTGAAAATGCAAAAATAAAATATAAAATAAACTATTTTATTGAATTCGCCGCATAACGCAAAATATAAAAACCTATAAAAATAAATATTGACTTAGTAAAGGTTTTTTTTGCCCAATCAGTAATTATACATACATGTAACTGCGGATAACAATTTCACCCTTTGTTCTGGGAACTCAGAAAACCTTATTTATAAACTAAAGTAAATATTACGAATATTAATCATGTGGATCATTAACGCCTTTCAGCCGTCATATCTATATTTTTATCGTAATTCATTCCTCATAAAATTGGTCTCATGAAAGAATAATACTTTAACTTAGTCGTAAGACTATGTTATTATCCAAGTTGTGTTCAATCTCTTTAGTAACTCGTTTATGGAGAAAAATATTCATGCATTTGAATACGAAGAAAGTGTAACTTGTGATAATTATTTGTGAAGAGTAAAGTAAGTAGTATGTATGAACGATTGTTATAACAACACATGTTGTTTTTATTTCTTTTATATAAAACTAAAGTCTAAATTGTTAAGTTTCCGGGTAAAAAGGAAACGAAGCTACGAAAGAAAAGCCGAGTATAAGAAGTGAGAAGCAAGGGCTGAAAGGGAAGGATATCGCAACAAAGACCCGGAACGGGAAGTTTTCTGATCGGGTGGAAGTTCTAAAAGTCGCCCTCGAGATAACGATGGGATCCACAAAGGAAAGTTAAATGGCCAACTTTTTATATAACTCACAGAAATTCATTGGAGTAGTCCGGGTAGATCACTAAAAATAAGAGTATCGTGAAGATTGTTTTTGGAAACACGGTCGTCGAAACAATTTCTATATTAAATGCTTTCATTTAAATTTAACTGCGAAATAAAATTTGACTTAGTGGTATTACCATTAAATACAGCCCATTCGAATAATTGATATAGAAACATTACATTAGATTTCTTTGAACATTTGTGTATTTATATACGATTATATATACGCATTTTAAGATACTTTAGAGTCTCATTTCTTTTGTAAAACTTATTTTTAACGCTCAAATTAAAACCATAATGTTGTAGCTACTTCAAGGAAAACTGCAGCTCGCTTTTATTCTTTTTTTTTTGGTAAGTCATAAAGGATTTTTGTGGATCGTAAATGCATTTAATAATTATTCTCACCAGTTGTTTTGACATGCAAATTATTGTAAGTGGTTCATGTTTTGACTCGCATAGTATTCCATCGGCCTTGAGTATATAAGCGAGGACTGGACGACGCGACTGGTATATTATTGGCTACGGCGGTGTAATGATCACCTAGTTTTTCTCATCTGGTGTATAATTCACGTAATTACCTGTTCTTGTGAAATCGATGGCATCTTTACCAACTTTAACGTCGAACTCGATGGCAGTAGTACCATCGTCTACGGGAACCCTGACGGCAGCGACGACGACTGTGAAGCAGATACCGTTGACATCGTCGACGACAACCACGAAGACCTTGAAGGAAGCTTTACCATAGACTGCAGATCTCGTCAGCTACGATGCAGATTACAATGGAATGTTAACATCATCACCAACAACAATAGGGAAAACTTCAACTGGTGTGATTCCACCAGCAGAAGAGACTTTAATTCCTGAAGTGCTGGCTGCATAGGAAAATACGATGAACGACGTTTCGCCCTCGATGGAGATATTATCTTTGAAATATTTGTGCAATGGGAGTGCATGACTTGATGTAAGCTTTTCGGCATACGCCATTGCTAAGCACATGTATGTCTGTAGAAGAAAACTACAAAAAACCAAAAGACAAAAGCACAAATTAAGAAAAAATTGCTGTTGTCAACAGGATATATACACCACATAATATTCCATAACAGGAATATGGTCAACAAACAAAGAAAAACAAAGAAAAATGGACTAAGAGAACGCAAAACAAAAAACACAAATGATGAATTGAACCAAAAAAAAATTCAGCACAACAGTTGGAATGAGACAAAAACACGACAAAACAAAAAGACGTAAAAACACAATAGTTTTCGAAAACAGAAACAAGCCAGCACAACAGTTGAAACGAGAAAAAAACAAAACAAAACTAAAAGACGACAGTCGACAGTCGCACCTGTGTTTTCGTACCATGTGCGTCTCTGCCTGAGGACGGGAGCAGATAGCAGTTCCCGAAACGTCGCTTGTTTCTGTTTTGGAAAATTATTGTGTTTGTTTCTTCTTTTCGTTTTGTTGTGTTTTTGTCTCGTTTCAACTGTTGTGCTGGCTCGTTTATGTTTTGGAAAACTATTGTGCTTGTTTCGTCTTTTCGTTTTGTTGTGTTTTTGTCTTGTTCCAACTGTTGTGCTGAATTTTTTGGGGTTTAATTTCATAGTTTTTGGTTGTTTTTTTTTTCGTTCTCTTAGTCCATTTTTCTTTGTTATTCTTTGTTTGTTGACCATATTCCTGTTATGGAATATTATGTGGTGTATATATCCCGTTGACAACAGCATTTTTGCTTTTTTTTGTCTTTTGAATTTTTGTAGTTTTCTTCTCGATGGAGATGTCAATGTCTGGTTATTCATCAACAACTATCGAGCATCTATGTCGTTACTGAGACAAGAAATTAACAAACAACAGTTATGTTCGACGACACGAGAAGAAAGAATGTGCTTAGAATTTTTGCGCAAAATTTTAAGCTGTAAAACGTTTCGCAGGCAATATACAAGAAATGATACGTTGGCGAGATACTTAAAGTTATGTAAAGGTCCTGCTGAGCGGCAGGCAGTAAATGTTTAGCTATAACAGAGATTGGTTGATTCGATTAAGGGTACATCGGGAATCGGTACTATACAGCCGTTACATCAACAACTCGTTCGAGTTTGAAAGGTTCGTCTTCATCAAATTGGCATCCTTGCAGCTACTACGATATGTTGTTCGCATTTTTCCATGATGCAGGAAGACACGAGAGAAGCAAATGTATCAAGAAACCTTCTCTTATGAAGTTTCGCTACGATAAGTGCCATGTTTGGTTTATGCATTTTGACAGTTTGAGACCACCTGCGAATAGATGAAGACCGTTCACCTGCTGTGGAACTACCTGCAGACATTTCAACTTTTCGGTTTAGGTTGGAGACTCGTGTGCGTATAAAAACGCAGGCAGAGTTGGTAGATGTAGTTGGCAAGATGGCGCTCTGCTCGTAAGTTCTTCTCCTGAAACCCTGTTTCCGGACAGTAGTATAGGAATGTATGTCCGGGCACAGGGTTCAGGGTTGTGAAGCTGGAACCGGGTCAATGACCGATTGCTCTGACGTCACGGCGGCCATCTTGGACTAAACATTCATCAAAATTCATCTAAAATGGCTCAAAATGACTCCAAATTTTCCCTTTTGAGGGGAAAGTACCCGTTTCGAGGATACACTAGCCACTAGCCCAATATACAATAAGACAAAAAACACTGTGAAAGCGTTAAAAGATCACCAAGCTTAAATTGCTGGTTATGAGAAATATTTGTATGGTATGTGATTTCAAAAATTTCTACTTCTGAGTAAATTTAACCATTTTTTTCTGGAAGATATTAGAACTCAGTAATGAATTTGATATTAGCATTTAATTTAAATATGAAACTTTCAATTAAATAATACTTTAAGTTTTCCTTTTTACGTCTTAAAAACTTTTAAAAAAAATATATGGATAATGGCTACTTACACAAAAATACGCATTTGATCTAATTTAAATGAAATTTAGTAATTTAAAATGAGTAATTGCAATACTAAACGATTAGTGAAAGGTAGAATATGTTGTTAATAAGCTAAAAAAATGCATATTTTTTAAAATTTAAGTATTATGTTAGAATCGCCAAATTGTGCTATAACATAGATGGCTATTTGGAGTAACGTACTTAAATGTAAGTTACTATTAAAGATACTTTATTAAGTTGTGGAAATTTTTCAGTATAACTTAGAATGTTAAAAACCTTAAAGCTTTCTTTATGCGTATTTATTTCCTTTCTATGAGAGTGGTTTTAATCTTAATGTTTCTTCTTTTCCGAATACTACCACCTTGACTAATTTCTGTAAATCGCGCGAAACATTTTGAAACATTTTTCTTACTAAATGCAGTTTCCGTAGTGGCCAATCTATTTTACACGGCTCTAAAACCATTTATTTATTTATTTTTTAAAATTCTCAGATTGCAGGAACTCGGAGGGGAGAACCTTTCCCCACGCGGAATGGAATGCGTAAACCGTTAGTAATTAATTCGGGTGACTTGCCGTGGCCGCTCTGAAACAGAAATTGCCCGTAATTCTGGTGATTTTTTTTTACCCCCTGGCAGAGCTAGCGGTGGGAAATTGCGATAATAGCGGGGCGGTGACTAGTGGTAAGGGGGTAAATTATTTGCAAAGACACCCGTGACGTAATGTTGGGAAAATAATAGCACCTATGATCTCTGTAGCTTCCAACTTACCACCTTGGCAACATACAAACATAACCTGCAAATAAATACTTTGCTCATGAACTAACACTTCTAATGAATGATAGTATTTCCCACAACATTTTATTTCGTTACATTTAATTCAAAAAATATAAATACCAATAACCCCCCCCCCCCCCCCATGAATAAATTATTAAATTGCACCATGAAGAAAAATATAATTCCATATTTTGAGTTTAAGTCACGAGTGTATCTGTGTTAGTGAGGAGGGATGATAAGTGCTATGCTCGCTGATGCTTCAGGCACGGTATAGTCTCTAAGAGCAAGGCTGTAGACTAGCGCGCAGTCTACTCATATTACATAAGGCGACCATGACCTTATGAGCGCTAACCATAACATTACATGGCGGAGAAATGAAGATAATGTTGTAATGAAAGTCGTTCGGTACTTTCAAGAATTCGTACTGGACGTTTCATACCTAAATATTACTCTGAAAACACGCGTTTTAGCTATTTTTACTCTCCTTTAAATTACGGAAATTCCCTCAGAGAATTCTAGAATGATTTTTGTAAACATACACAACTCGGATGTTGTGAGCAGTTTGCAAATCGCGTGGTTTTCTCTGAAGCTCTTCACGCGCCGTTTGTGTCTAGGTAGGCGGGGGCTTGAAAAATAATTGAAACTCTTATTTATCCTTGTCTTAATGCTTGTTGATTGATGACTAAATTACAGCTCAAGGTCTGTGTGACTGAAGACGATGAGTTGTGATGATACGAGATTGGAGCATCGCGGAAGAATGCAAGAGTGGAAGCACCCCGAGAAAATCCGTGGCGACATCTGCCATGTTTCCCCGCTTGAGATAATCACCAGGTTTGCACACACCCTCTTTGCCCCTAACCCCCCCCCCCCTCCTTCCCGGAACCATAACTTGTTCACCTTGTTGGGGGCAAGTCAATTTTCTGACCGCTAAACCACGCGTGGTATGCCTATACGGTACCCATATTAATGATATTTCTGCTTAGCGATAGGCCTAAAAGGAGTTTTCTAAAATGTTTCGCTTCTGTAATTTAATTTTTTGGCAATACTTATGTAATAATTTAAAAAAAAAGTTCTCGATAGTTTGTAAATAGTTTTATCAATTTTATCTGTTTTTTAATGGTTCAAAGAACTTTAAAAAAATAATTTGTTTTATTCCAAGATCGTATGAAAGCAGGTAATCTGATAATTAACAGTTTTTAATTATTTGTTAGCGCGTAGCGTTTGACGTAAAATACTTCCGTTTTAGGGCATCATTTATTAATATCTAAAGTTACAACAAGGAATTACAAGTTTTCAGATCATGCTACGGTTGAAATTTGATCTTAAAGCCCTTAAAATAATTTCATAAAAACATTTTATTAACAATTAATCATCCTTAATAATTAAATTAATTTGGATTATAAGACGAAACACAAATTGTTTTAAACATTTTATTAAGGGCAACTCTCCATTAACCAAGATGTAACGCGAGGCTTGAGATTTCCCGTTAGAAAAATTATCTAATTGTGTTTTCTTATACATACCTAGAGACGGATATGAACTCCGCTTGCTATGTGTAGTTCCTGGGCAAAGTTAAGATCGTGTCCGAATTCAAGTACACAATTATTTGCTTGTGACACTGATGCTTTACTACCCTTTACTAGATCAATTTCGGACGTGTACGATTTTTTGCCTCCAGAAATGATATTAACCAGCTAAACAGTTTTTTTTTTAAATAATACTAATCGCAGTTAAAAATTAATTCTTAATAATATATTTAAATGAAAATAGAAATTATTTACGGTCTTAAATATATCACCGTTATGATTAAGTCCATGTAATTTTATGAAATTTCCTTATAAACCTACTATTATATTTATTTTTATTTAATTTCAACTAGACAAATAGTGTTATTAGTGAAATATTGAAGGGCCCAATCAAACATAACCTACAAACCGCTTTTTCAAAAGGGAAACCATTCTTTATCTGGAAAAACTTAAAATGTACACAGATTCGCTTACTTGCGTACTTGCATACTTGCATACTTCACTTCCGGATCGGACCGGCCTTGTGATGTCACTCCCGAGAGAAAGTACCTGTAAGTGTATACTTCAGGAGAATTCAGACGCGGCCTTGTAGGATTGCTTCGTCACCACTACACAACTAAAGAGAATCCTTGGCATGAGTTTCAAGTTGATGAGGGAGGGGGGATACAGTGAGGGAGTTGCAACACAACGAGGCAGAAACGTGGGTTGGTTCGTCTCTCGTGCTGAATGTCTCGCCTGCAGGTAATAATGGAGCTACGAATTGTGTAGTCAGGGAGGGGCAGGGTGGGGATTTCTTCAATTTTTTTCATTTAAATTTTACAAACCAATTTAAAACTTCTAATGTATGGATCAAATTATGACAACTGACTATGAAAAATTATAGATTATACCTTTATTTAAACACCTATGAGGAAATAATCGCAGGCAATGGTAATGTAAGTGGCAATTTTAATCGATGAATTTCAGCTTTTTTAAAAGCACTGAATGGTCCTCAAATAGTCCGAAGAAATTTTCAACAATAATAATTTTTTTTTAAAATTTCCCGGGGTAAAATCCCCCGAACTCCTTTACTTGGAGAGTGATCTATATCCTCCCCCCCCCCCCCCCAATGATTCGGCCCACAGAAACCAGCTTATTCAAAACATATTATTATAGCTCCCTCCATTTTCAAAAAATCCTGGCTAACCCCCCCCCCCCCCCCCGAAAAAAGTTCTTTATTACTGTTTCCACAATATTTCCACAAAGCAGCCACTACATTTGAACAAATTTTTCGAGTGTTCCGCAAACATGGTGATGACTGGACAAATAACTGTTTTTACTCAGTATTTAGATATTAAATCATGCATTTCTACCACCTGCAAAAAAAAAGGTGAGCGTTTCTTTTATTACTCGCCAGAGTTGTGAAACTTAACCTCGGTAACGAGCAAATTCATATGTTCTCATGTGGCAGATACACTTTTAATACGAAACTCGGACACGAAATTTAACGTAAAATTCTTATAAATAATGCCAAGCGTAATACATTTTAGAAAATCACAAATCTACATTCTGGACATGAATCACACGTAGTTTCCGCATCTGCGCTGGTATTCGCTGTCGGAGCAGCTACGTCGACTACTGAATCATTTGATTGGCAGACCGAAATTTTAAACTACATAATGGAACGGTTGTCACTAAGCAAAAACAGTTGAATAAATAAAGAACCCCGGCTTGGTACCTGACTTTTGACAGGTAATTTTAATAAAATATTGCCTATCTTGTTAAAATTCATCAAAGAGTTAATACTATAAAGTTTACCTTTGGTTTTGTGAACTTTGGTTTACTCCATTTGTCACAGATGGCAGCACTGTAGTATAACATTTCCTTTACATGCGTTTTAGGTTCAATTCACGAAATTACTCCTACCAAATGTCGTATACCGAGAGTTAAGATGTTACACATAAAAAAAGGCCGTTATTTTTCAACGTCTCACCTTTACCAGCTGCTGAGATCTCGATGGGAAGGAATACGATTGGAGCTCTGTTTTACATTAAATGTTTTCTAACACAAATTTTTATGTAACGTTGTAATTTTTTTTTTAACAAAATCGACTTCTAGTCTCAGCATATCTAAGAAATACATACTGCATGTCAAGATGAAGATGATGGGAATCAGTAGACCAATTAAGAATACATTAGTGTAAATAAATAAAAAAGTTTGAAATTAATATTTTTGTACGAAAAAAAGTAAATGTAAAACATTTGTCTATAAGTTGGTTTTTCAAGTTTTTTCAGTATTTACGAGAAAATTAATACATACGGAAATTTCTTTCTTCAAAATGCATCAAAAGGGCCTAAAACTTCGCTGCTAAGCTACGAAAAAAAGGTTTCACAATTGTAAAACATTACATCGGACTATAAATCTTAGTTGGGAAGTTTTCTTTGTAACTATGGATCTCTAATTCCTAGACCTAGTTAGTTTGTGGTCGTATCCAAATTCAATACTAATAAACCAGACAAAATTACATTTTAAAAATAAAAGGAAGCTTGCAATAAATTAGAACGGGTAAAAATGTATCATTAAAACAATTTTTGGATACATTTTCTATTTTTTTTTAAATGTTGTTTCGCCTTTGATACTAATATAAAATACTCGATTATAAAGAAGAACATAATACCACACTTTTGTAGTTGTGGGAAAACAGTCCAATATAATTCATACGTTTGTACCTGAAATGTGTATCGACGTACAGAAATACAGTAGTTTTGGCACAAGGGTCGTTTCAGGCTTCTCATTTGTTATGCTGATGAGATTGTGTACTTAACGTAGAATCCTACTTGAGAATTCATTTGGATGTGATTATCAGGTATGCCAGTTTTATTTTTGCACTTCACTTCCCCCCCCCCCCGGTAAATGAAGCCCATTACTGTCATTCCCCACGCACACACGTTTGTTTAACACTTGGCACTGTTTACTGGCGTTTCGCCAGTCGGAAACTGGACTTGGGGAGATTCTGTGATCTCAGAATACGAAAACCAATCCGGGGAAATTTATTGTTTCGTGCAGTTCAGAATCCTCCCTACCACAGGAAGACTCCTTTGGTTGCAGTCTTTCTCTTGTGGCCAGACCACAATATCTTCTAACCGTTATAAGATGAAATTTTAAATTGTTTTAATCAATAAAATCATGAATTCCTTATTTATTATTTCAGGCAATCCGGATTTTGTGATATTTTATGCTTATTATTAAATTAATAGGCGGCACCTTTAATCGTTTGGGTTTTTATTAATATTTAAGTAATACAATATATTTAGTTAAAGAATTTTATTTATAAAAATAAAATACTGCTACATGCGTACCAGGAGGCAAGGCCGGGACGCGTGCCAGGTACCTGAGTGGCCTTGTGGCGCCACACGGCCACTGACATCACACGCGCATAACTTCGGGGATTAGAGCAACCCGGCAACACCTGCCCCCCGCCCCCTTATCCTCGGCGCTGTCATCTATCCCTTAGCGGCTTGGGAATTCCGCGGGCTTACTGAGACCGCCGCGAGTAGTGGCGTGGATAATGCGCCGCTGTTCTGGATGCTTGGAGCGTCGGCTCAGCCCGGGATGACGCGACACGTCGAAACCACTCCGGTAAGTTCCAGAAAGACGGCCAATGGGTATAAAAGTGGCGACGCCGGCCTCCGCGGGAGTTCCAACAGGCGAGTTGTGTAATGATCGAGTTCGGCGAGCGACGCAGACCCGGGGCGACTGTACCGTGCGTGTGTGACCGAGTGACACAAGACTGTGTGTGTGGAAAGGGGCGAGGGAAAGAACGAACAACTGTTGAACCTAGCTGCAGTGAGGTGTGTGAACTGTGGATTTTACAGATATTTAGTTATTTTTAAACAGACATTAGGTGTGGTGATTTAATTAGTGATGTAAATATTAGTAGCATATAAAACTGTATAAAATTAAGGCTATCCATACGAACTCGTTATACCCACTCATAACAATACAATAGAGATTTTAGGGACTGATGGGACTTTGAGCCCGCGTCAGGCAGTTCATTGCCTGACAAAGTGTGGGCGTGGCGTGTGATGTCACGAGACCCGCTGACTGTCGATGGGCTGAGGGAGGACTGCTGCGCGCGACGAGAAGGGACTGCTGTAGTAACCACCACAGAACAAGGAGAAAGATATAGAAGTGGGACTCTTACAGTGGAAACTGAAACCATGTTTTGGGCAACATATGATGCTATCTGTTGGGTGGGCCAATAACTATTAGCAAACAAAAATCTCAGATTGGGGGTACAATTTTTTTCTTTTTAGAATTGTGCCGCTCGAAAGGTGAAGCCAATGCCAAAAATGTATTTAATAAGGCCCATGGCCAATATTTACAAGTTATTTACATTATCCTTTTGAGATGTTGGCTGGCCCTCTCCAACGGCATTGGTTCTGGTCTTTTGACTGCAAAAACGACTGAAAAATATTGTTATAAAACTGTGCCAACAATACTAATTGGCGGCACAGCACATGGATTTCACGTTTAAGTTTTTTGCGTGTTGTCTCAAACTATCAATACGAGTAAACCACTTATGACACTCATCACAGACAAACTTCATACGAGAAGGCTTCTTCGTACATTCACTTCTCTAATATCTTCGTGCATCATGGTAAAATACGAACGACATATCGCAGTAGCCGCAAGGATATCTAGTCGGTGTAGACAAACCTTTCAGACCCAAAACAGATGCGGATGTTGCTGCAGTTGTGCCAATTCCCGGTGTACTCTTATTCACATCGATGCATCGTTGTTGCAGCGTAATCTTTACATTCTGGCGTGCATGTCTTCAAGTGCGTTTTCATATTATATTTTCTTGCAAACTGCTTATGGCATTTCTCACAGCCAAACATTTTTGCGAGGAGGATTCTTGACACATTCGTTTTATCGTAAGACGAGCATTACTGTTGTTCGTGGAATATCTTGTCACAGTAACGGCATCGATGCTCTTATAGATGTTGACGTATCACCAACCATTGAAATCTCCTTCGTTGGCGAAACATAATTTATCGAGGTTTTCTTCTGCAGTCAGCACTGCAGGAATTAAAGTCTCTTCCGCTGGTGGAATCACGCATGTTTAAGTCTTCTCTGGTGTTGTTGGTGGTGGTGACGATGATACACTTTCCATCGGGATCTGTATCCTCCTCGCTGACCAGACCTCAGCAGTCGATATTACAGATTAGGTACATCTAGGTCTTCGTGGTAACGAGCGGAATCATGTGTCCTCGTGTTGCAAATAAGTTGGTTTAATAATAAAAATCTACTCTCCGAAGCAAATCAAGCTGGAGGTAATAAACCAAGGTCAAATAAATTAGAACTGAGGAGAAAGAATAACTTTCAAAAGGGAGAAAACTTAGTCAACTTTGGATTTAAAAAAATCATGTATAAAATCATATAAACGAATTTAATCAAATGGAAGGTGAATATATTTTTTTGAAAATTAAATTTATTAGTACTATAAATAACTATTAATCTACTTACACCTACGATAAGAAAATCGACACATGTGTTATACATTTCAAATCAAAATGCGATTTTTCAAAAATCTTAAAATAATGTAGGTTTCTGTAATTAAGTGAAAAAGGAGGAAAATTTAATAAATCTGTGCATAAAATAAAATGAAATTAAAGTATAAATGTCATTAATTAATAATTTTTTAAGTAGGCTATCTCAGAAAATAAAAAGTGATTTTTTTTAATTTTATTAAGGTAAAAATTATATCTCCGAATACACTAAAATGAGAGTTATAAAATCGGCGTATTTAAACTATACTTAAAATTAATCAATATTATTCTTTACAATAGTAAGAGGCACCGACCACGGCGACCCGGATTCGATTCCCGGTGGAGTCCAACCCGGATTTTCATAAGTGGTAAATGTGGTGGACGATGCCATTGCTTGTGGGTTTTCTTGGGGTAATCCCGTTTTCTCACTAATTCATACCCCATCTCATCTCCCCTCATGCATTATCCCTCGGATAGGGCAGCCGGCTCCTGTGAGCGTCAGCCCCATTCCATCCATGCAGACCATGGCTCAGGCTGGACACTACCTATGTGTTGATTCTCGAGGTACTTTTTACATTACAGATTTCAGCATTATGAAATCTATACTAATATTATAAAGCTGAAGAGTTTGTTCGTTTGGTTGATTGTTTGAACGCGCTAATCTCAGGAACCACTGGTCCGATTAAAAATATTATTTCAGTGTTGGATAGTACATTTATCGAGGAAGGCTATAGGCTATATTATATTATCAATAACATTAGGGATCCTTACTAAAAGTCCAATTTAGAATCAAATGCGTTGGAGGGGGTTAGATACAACATGCAGTACACGTACGAAGTGTGTGTTGACAATGCCGCAGGCGCTAGAAGTGCAGGCGCTAGAAGTTTATTTCCTATTGCCTAATAACATTGTTGCCACGCACTAGATGCCTTATCATTCTTAATTTTCCCATACAAGTAAAAAACACCCGTGTGATATTAACAATGAAGCAATCAGTACCCTCATATAGAATACATAGAGATAGTGTGAGGTATATATGTAGATATAAAGAGATAAATACAGATATAGAGATACATTGATATATAGGACTATAGATGTAGATAGAGGTAAATATATATTTAGAGACATGGATAGATTATTTGTATATGTGTAACTACTTCAAAAATATTACAAAACAAAACTGAATGAGGCATTGTAATGCATGCCGAGCATTAGCTAGATAATGGAATCTTTTCAATATTAGTAATCCCTTATTTTTCAGTTTTTTTTCTATATTGCTTTATAGAGTCTAGATTACATACAGACCAGGTAAATAACTATAAACTGGCAGAACAACGTCTGTCGGGATCTGAAAGTGATATAAATTATTTTACACACTTGACATTCAAATTAAGAAGACAATTACTAACTACATCTGATCTCTAAAAAGTTCCCCTTCACCTTGTGTTCAGCCCGGGCAACGCTGGGTACTGCAGCTAGTCTTAGATATATATATTTGATATTTAATGTGATTCTTTTTAGTTAAAGGTTAGTTAAGATTAACGTTAAACCAAATTCAAATGTGTGTTTTTAAATATTTTATGTACAAATATTTTCGCGAAATTCCACGACCCCGGAGTAACCTCCGAATTGACTCAGCATGGTTTCCCTATTTAAAAGAAATTCTAGAAGGTTTTTCGTTTCCACCCACAATCTCTTTGGTAGCCTGACTTGTTGCAAGGGATTGCATCCCAATCAGACAAATGCCACAATTTGCATGCGACAATCCGCCTTGGAGGAGCCGAGCCATGAACCCAAGTCCTACAAGTCACAAGTTACAAGTTAGACGCTCTACCTGAGAGCCATTAGGTAGAGCGGTCCAATATCAGCAATATTCTGAAGCTGCCACGAGCGAAGCCACGGGTTATAAGCTAGTTAAAAATATATTTTTCGAAATACCACTATGAGGACATAACTGCGGTCTTAGAGTGTAAAATAAATCGTATGCAATATTTGATGAACTTAGTCGTTACCAATTGCAATCAAATCAACTTGATATTTTTATGTGCCACATCACGCATTTATGAAATACGCCTTACCCCTATTAGGAATTGTGTGCACTTTTAGCGGTGTTGAATTTTGGCGTAGACACAGTGACGTAAATTACTTTTCCATCTGCATTCTACTCTGGTTTTATGTTTGAGGCTTATTAAACTGACGGCTTTTTGTGATGAAAATTATATATTGGTTCAATTTGATTTCGGTGCATCGATCCTAGGATTATAAAGAGGCACAGGACTGATAATATTTTAGAAGGAATTTTTTGGTGTAATTTTTGGTGATTTAAAAAACTTTTCAAAAAATAATTTTTTAAAAATTTTAATTTTTATATATTTTGTGTACATATATTTATGTTGCAAAATTGAAGAAAATTTCTGGATGCCTTTTTGTTTTAAGTTAAATTTTTATTTAATAAATATATTTAGCGTACAGATATTTGAGGCGTACATTATACGGGATTACTTCCTTTTTTGCGTTGTTCTCAAGTGTATTTATTAAATTTAAAAAAAATTATGTGAAAACGAGCTCTTGTTACATAGCATTCGCTACGAGTAAATTCGAGAAAATGGAACGGAAGTCGATAAAAGGAAATGTGTCACAAAGTTGGCGTAGCCACTTAAAGCAACATAAAACCTTATACAAATATATTTTTAATTTCGTAAACATTTAGGGGACATACCAAACGAATTTGTATGACAAATGAAACTTTATGGTAGTGTAACTACCCTGAAATATATTTGGTAAACTAAAATAGTCATAGTAAAAATTAATCTCAAGTTTCAAAATACTTAAGAAAACTGGTATTGAAATAATTATAAATCATATTCTCCTTCTTAATTCTAATAAGTTTACTAGCGCAGGGGCAGAGCGCGCGCCTCAGGGGGCGTGGCTTATATCACATCACCAGAAATTTTTAAACTTAATAATATAATAATGTTCAATCAGCTAAATTCGATTAATGTTTGTTTGTAGGAAATATTTACAGGATGACTTCAGTCGTGTAAGCAATAACAAATATACAAATATGTACTTAGTGTCATAATATGTGTTTTTAAACGTTTCAGGTCTATATTTTATTATTACCATAGAAGAATAAAGGGTGTGAAATCTTTATAGTATTAACTGTTTTGTGTATTTTAACAAGATGGGCAGTATTTTAATAAATTTGCTTGTTTTATCGGAGCCGTATCTAATTTTTTTATAATTTCCTGTTGTTTCGTGCTGCTAATTGCTATCTGCGTTTGATGGTAACAATCGATGTTTACGATTCAGGCAGCGAATTCTAGCTGTGGACGCAGAAAGTATACGCGTGATTCGCATCCAGAAATTTTGGTATCATAAAAGCGAATATTTATTTTACCAGTTTATTTAACACGCTCGGCATTATTTTAAAGAATTATACGTAAAATTTCATGTCCGAGTTTCGTATTATTATTTAATTTTTTTACTTGCAACTTGAACAACATGAGAACACGTGAATTTGCTAGTTACCAACGTTAGATTTTACACACCACTTGCGAATACTGAAAGACTCGCTGAAATGTTTTGACATTTTTATTTCTGCCACTCTGGCGAGAGATCGACAGACTTGTTCGCTTTTGCTGGCCGAGTTAGTAGACAAGTTGGGGTGTGAAGTTCTCGATGTAACTACAACACCTCGAAAATTATAGGCAATGTTCACATTGCGAATTTTTTTTTGGTACTTTCCAAAACATTAATTGTAAGTTATTAACCTATAAACTTGGTAACGTCATTTCGAATGAACCTATGAAATGACATAAACTTAGAAAAAATGTCGAATTCATAAATGCCTAATAAATTTATTTACCATTTTTGCATAGAAAATTTCCCATGCAATATTTTGATCTATATCTTGATTACATGTTTATGAAAGCTTCCAATACTTGAAAAGCGAATGTTCGTCACTTGCGCCTATCTTCGCCTTCGTTGACCTCGTTTCCGGAAGCAAATTGACGGGCGCGTCTCTAGGTATAGGTATCAGCTCAATCCCCCCTTTCCTGTTGACCAAACTCCTTGATATCCTATCACCGTGGGCCTTGGGCAACCCCTTACCTACGCATTTGAATAATAATGTGATCATATATACCGGAGCTGTCGGTGCGAAGTTGGTGGAGACCTTCGCCGTAGTTTACTTGTGTGATCCCACAAACATACTGTTGAGTTTCTCTGTGACACAGGGCGAGGAATAACGCATCTTTACTTACATTACAAAGAGAACCTGTGAGTTTTTTTTTTAGACGGAAACTCGTAAACTACTGTATCGATTTCAAAAATTCTGGTGCTGTTATAAAGCTACATTATTTCAGAAGGATATTCTTTATTTTTGAAAACTGAAACAGAAGAAAAACTACAATAATTTACTTATTTCTTGCCTAACTATGTCACGCCAACAACTTGAGACGCACGTTCCATGCTCGAAATACGCTACATACATCTTGTATACATATCTTGCGCGAGTGAACGTAATTTTCCAATCTCAATACAATCTTTCTGTAATTAATTTGCCATCATGTTGTCACTATATGGGTAAGGCGATGGTTAAAATATTTAAAACACGCTCCAAATCGGACCTTTACATATTCCCGCACACAAAACATAGTATTCTTTCAAATCTTTCGTTGTATCTACGGCGTGCGATTGGAATATGCTCCTTCAGAGTAACAAGGTTCAGAAAATCCCTCAAAGTTTGAACGTAAGGTTACGGAATACATCATCCAGAGTTGCCAAAGATCCCAGAACCACACCGGTTTCATTTATAACTGGACGTTCAAGTTTATCTTATATATAAAATTCTCGTGTCACAGTGTTAGTTACCATACTCCGGAACCCTAAGTGATAAGGGTTGTCCACCCCTAACATTTTTTTTTATTTTTTGGACAAAATTTCATTTTTTAATTTTTTTAATATGGCATTAAAAAATACATACAACCCTAAATTTTTACTTTTCTAACACCAACCCCTAATTTTTAATATATTTTATATTTTTCAACCCCGGTCGATAGCTGATCAATTAACACTTGATCAACCTTCCCCGCCAGGGTCTACCCGTGTCACTTCTCACCCCGTAAACAGCACGGAGTAGGGATGAGACCAAAGCCAGTCTCCTGTTTCTCTCACACAATAAGGTTTCTCTCACTCCCTCCACAGTTTTCGGCCATTATTATTGTTTATTCATCAAGCGTAGTAGTAACATTTACATTTATAATTTTATTATCTCAGTGTAACTCTAATATTAACTATATTCTCAAGTAAATTTATTATTAATTTGCTGGACTATAATTATTTCTTCCTATTGAACAAATAGTTCCCGATGTACACACACAGTACATAAATCATGAGTGGCTGGCAGAAAGAGAAATTTTAGCGGCAAAAAATGTGGACGTTGACGATTTAAATCTAAAGATACAACAGTTGTTGCCAGATAACTTGGTATCATACAAATCTATTGATACAGTTTGCGATACCAATGAAGCTGTAAATTTTCCAACAGAGTTTTTGAACTCACTGGATTTGCCAGGCATGCCACCGCATAATTTACAATTGAAGGTTGGATCTCCGATTATTTTACTTCGTAATTTGAACCCACCACGGCTGTGCAACGGTACACGATTAGTCATTAAAAATTAATGAAAAACGTTATGGAAGCCAGCATTTTAAATGGCAAGTTCCGAGGTGAAAATATATTAATACCATGAATCCCTATTATACCTACAGATGCGCCAATTCAATTTAAACGTATTCAGTTTCCGATTAGATTGGCATTTGCAATGACTATCAATAAGTCCCAAGGCCAAACGATATATATTTGTGGCTTAGATTTGAGCACACCATGTTTTTCTCACGGACAATTATACATGGCATGCTCTCGAGTGGGTAAACCATCCAGTTTGTTTCTGTTAGCTAAAGATGGGCTAACAAAAAATATTGTTCACGCTATAGCATTAAGAGATTGATATTGATTGCTACTGTTACTACCGTAATTAATTAATGATATATAATTTTAAATAATAAATTAAATAAATTATAAAAATTATTTTTTGGCGTTTTGTTATTTTTATATTCTCTCATCGTTCATAGCGCTCCATGCCTCTTTCACCACATCCTTACACACTTAGAGTGAGTTAGTTTTTTTTCTACACTAGAAATTCCCTAGAAATAATTTATATGGCAAAACAACGTTTGCCGGGTCAGCTAGTACATATATAAATATGTAACTTTCTGCACCAATATTATACAATATGTCCATAAAAGATTGTCCCAGTTTCATTTGTACATTAGAAAACTTTATATTCAAATACTTACTACAAATCATACATCAAATTGAAAATAAAGTAACCTTTTTTTATCTTACAAATGTTCAATGTGTGCACCTTTAGTTATCCAGCACACATCCAACATAAAATTTTCATTATTCCCACACTTTGGTAAAAAAAACAAAAAAAAACACCTGAGTAATGGAATCAATAGCCTCTTCAAATCTGTGTCCCAACCCTGGAAAATGATTAGGTAGTGGCGGAACGTAGACAATATATTTTATAAAGCCCCAAAGGAAAAAAATCGCATCGCGTTATGTCAGATGAACGTGAAGGCCAGCGAAAAAGAGCTTTGTCATCTAGACCATTACGGACTTCGATGTTAAAACACTCACGTACAGAGAAATTCTAAAGGGAGGCGCTCCATCCTGTTGCCAAATAAAGTTTACAGGTTCGTTCTCTACTTAATGGGGAAAGAGCCATTCTTTCGCGCTGCAAGCGAGAAAACAACAAAGCAGTATTCGCGCATGCGCTTATCTAAACCTGTTTTGAGTTACTATTTGTGACTTTGTACACTCTAGAACGCTTACAGTTGATGCTATTAAATTTTATAATTGAGATTTCTTTAATGTTTATTTCCTATTTTTTTATGTTTTTTTTCTAATTTATTTTATGTTTATTTCCTAATTAAGTAACGATTTTGAGACGTTTAGATTTCCTGGACCTGGGTTTATTAGGTGAGATAAGTAAAGTTAATATTTTCGTAAGTTTATGTAATGTACCCTCTTGGGTAGTTGACCAAGCGGTAAGTGATTTCACTATGGAGTCAGTAATAATATAATAAATCTTAATTTTAGCTAAGAAAAAAATGAACGTTGTATAAGAATATGTATCAGTTTATTTTATAGTGATTATTACCCACCCTTGCGACACTGAGCATACTGAGAATACCACAGATGGTTCATCATAAAGCAAACTCAATAGTGGACTCGACCTACCATCATCGTGTTTACCTTGACGTGCTACGGTACAAGCTTTTCAAGATTATGTACATAATATTGTAACTTGACTTATCGTTTGTGTGGTTTAGCTTAGGTTCTCAGAATTCTTGCTAAATAATATAAAAAAAATTGAACGTGTCTTTCAGTACTCGCCAGAGATGTGTAATATCTAAGCTCGGTAACGTGTAAATTCGGGTGTATTAATGTTGCGAATACACCTATAATATGAAACTCCTGACACGGAATTTAAGGTAGAATTCTTTTAACCGATTCTGAGCGTGTATGCAAATTGTGTTTACAATTACATTAAGTGACACAAAAACACATAATTTCCGCACCAGTTGCCGGAGAAGCAACTTTGACTGACGAATCAATCCATTTGCTGTCCGAAATTTTAAACTATGTAATGCAACGGCTCTGACAAAAGCTGTAAAGACTTACAAAAATACTAACCCCCAACTTTGTATCCGATTTACGACCAAGAATTTGATTAAAATACTGCCCGTCATGTAAAAATTCATTAAACAGTTAATGCTATAAAGTTTTTCTTTGGCTTTGTGAATTTTGGTCAACAGCATTCGCTCCAGATTGCAGCACAGTCATTCCACGTTTCGTTCCATGCTACTTCCGTTCCATTCACCAAATTACTCCTACCAAATACCATACACCAAGAACTACGATGTAACACATTAATAAATTATTTTGAGTGAGTTACGATGCTATGGTTCGATATCAAACGGACTTTTAAAGCATACTCTCAGTAGAACCAACAAACTAAATTTGAACTTAGGCTCGTTTGGCTATAAGTAACAGAGAGATTTTATCATTAACAGTGTTCGTTTATCAATTTTTTATTACTACTACTAAATAATCAACATCCTGCTATACCATGAAACATGACAAGCTAACTACTATAATATTTAGCATTTTGACAAGTTGTATCGACTTATATGTGAAGTAATATTGTTCATCTTAAAGCATTATTGCGCTCCATCATGCTTCCCTATTTTTAACGAAACTCTCTGTACTTGGACATTGCCCGATGAACATGTTTACCGTTCGTGTAGGTTTCCGCCAAGCGATATTTTACTAATTCATTAAACGACTATTTTGAAATATATTATTTTTATTTACTTTTAAGTCAAAATATAACTTATCTCATACCCGTTATTGTTATAAATACTTCACTCGAATTAAAGCTGAAATATCGTTTCCAGGCTTCCTTTGAAAAATCTGGAAAATACGTGCTAAGTGACGTTTGTATTCAAAGCACTCTTAAAATTAAATATAATAATGCGTATCATGTATGTATTCTAAATATGAGCCAAATTTACCATGGCGCAAATAGAATACTTTACATTCAAAACACGAAAGAGGACATTAATGGATTGAAAAATATCAAAATGTAATTGAAAAATAATAACTCTTACTTTTAAACACTGACTCAAAAATCGATGCCAATAAATATAACAGTAGATACGTGATCGAACTTACAATCAGTAAATAAAATGTAAGTAATTTTACATGTTAAAGATGATTCTGAAAGGTTTTATAAAGGCTCGCAAAACAAATGATGACAGTGGTTAATATGTTGACATACCTATAAAAAAAAACTCTACGTTTATCGCAAGGGATCTCATAGTTGCTTCTCCAAAGTTGGATATTTGTCTCGTAAATAAATATATAGATTAGCCTGGTTCCAAAAATGCTCTTTACCTAATAACAATCAAACATATTAAATACAAACTTTTAAAAATATTATGGATTAAAATATTTTACTGACTACTTTGAGATATTTTTCCTAAAACATTACCCGTAGGTTCAATCAAAAATGCATTAAGACTGTTGGAAATATAAAAAGTCTCGCTTCTTTACAATGTGAGCCACTTTTTATCGTCAAAAGTAGCGGCCATTGATACATGAATATTGATAAGCACCAATATAAATAATAAAGAGCAGTTGCAACGGATTCGGATCAGAGAAATGGTAAAGGAAATACTGGGGTAAAGGAACACAAACTATAGGAAAAGCGCTGTTAAAATTAGAGGATGGAACTTCTCAAAAGGGCTAGTGCAAGACGGGCACGGAAGGTTAGCCGAAATTTGTAAAAGTAGACTTACACTCCGGCCACTAGGGGAACTATCTGAGGTGGGTCAAGTGGTTTCAACCATTGCTCAAAGGTTATCGTATATGATAGCCAAGTAATTTTCTCTGAATGTTTCCGCATGAAATGAACTTTAATGTATTTTTTATTTCGGAAACAAAATAATATCACAATAAATTACATTTATCAATCAATATTTAAATTTAACACATTTTGATATAAATTTTGTGTACTACATTATTTTTAATCAGAGAAGAAGTGCAAAATAGCAGCTGTCACGAAGTACTACCTACATACTTAATTACGCAAGCATAAAATGGTCTAAAATAGTTTTGAAGCACATTTGCTCTTAAATATTTTATTTCAATGCCAAATAGACACACACTGCATACTTAGTTACGCCAGTTTTTACCATTGTATAATTTTTATTTTTTCTTCTAGGTTTAAACGTATTGTATCATTGAAATAAGATCCAACCATTATTATTTTACCACTTGTACATGATTGTTATATTGATATTAACAATTTATACAGTTTTGTATCATATATTTCTTTTATGCTCCAAAATCTTAAAGCTCACCTACCAAGGTTTCACGACAGACTAGTGTGCTGCGGCAATGCCCCATACGAACAAACAACTCGTGACGAGCGTAGACGTTCAGGAGACGAGGAAGACTCACCCGGTGGGCGCTTTCTGTACGTCGAAGTCCTTGAAGGAGATCTCGACGATATCGGAGGCGTTGGCGGCGAACGTGTACAGCAGGCAGCTGATGTTGTCGCGGTACGGCTGCGGGTAGTCGGGACTGCTGAACACTCCGTGCTCCTTGCCGTACGTGCTGCTGAACACGTGGCACTCGCAGCCTGCGCCACCCAACAAACAACAAGAGCAGCAATAACATCAACAGCAGCAATAACAACAGCAACACACACATGCCAGCCGTCAACCGACTGTTGAACAACACTCAATGCTCCTTGCCTTACGTGCTAGTTAACACGTGGCACTCACAGCATGCGCCACTGAACAAACAACAACATCAACACACGCATGCCAGCCGTCAACTCCAGACTGTTGAACAACACTCAATACTCCTTGGCTTACATGCTACTTAACACGTGGCACTCGCAGCCTGCGCCACTGAACAAACAACAACATCAACACACGCATGCCAACCGTCAACTCCAGACTCAGTGCTCCGTGCCTTACGTGCTACTAAATATTTGGCACACTCAGCTTGCGCTGCCCAACAAACAACGACAACAATAAAATCAAACAAAACATCAACAGTAATAGCTTTTTTTTTGTAAACTGAACAAAATATTAGCTTTGACCATAGCCTTTTTTTTGTCTTTGTTTTGTTTATAAACTATGACCAGTTTACTACGGTTTTATTTTGTCATATCTTAACCGCCCATTGTTAGGAAGAAATATTGATATGAAACAATTTCTGTGCTCGTAATATTTTATTCCCGAGAATAGCATGAAATTTGTAATTTATTAATCTTCCAATTACTTATTCTTTAACTTGTTAATGTTTAAAAAACTTCTTATCTACCATATCTGTGTAAGTGATGTACTGCCCGAAGTTTCAAAGTGCCTTGTGCAATCGCATTTTAGATGGCTGAAACAGAGCACGCCAAAACGTCTGTTGATCCATGACTTCCACGGACGTGTATTGACTTTGGCTACGCAAACATATGAATCAGATGTTATTACTTAGTCGAAAATACCCTTAACACGCGTATGTGGTACCCTCCAACGAGACGAACTTTCCATTTCATTACAGCACTTTCTCGGTTAAATAATTAATCATATTTCTGTGTGTAGCTAACTCGCCGTGATAAATCAACTTGTTGCATTTTTCATTCTGTTTGGCGTATACGCTGTTCAAAACCGGTTAGAGTGGACGGGAAGAAGCAATTAATTTGTCCATAGTGCTCTTAATGTTTACTCAAGAAATTAATTAAGCGTGAATGTTTGAAACTTACGTGACGGCTGAATAGTGTTAGTGTGGATGAGGGTTTGCCGGAAGCAGCAGGGCTTCTGCGCGACTAAAAAAGGTTTCGGGGAGGATAATTAGTAATCAAATTTGGTGAACAGGCTATCTAGTAGTAACTTAAGTGATATCTCGATCACTTAAGGGTAATATAACACACGATCGTAAACAAAAAATTAAAGAAATTTCCACACAGTAAATGTTTAATTTCCTTTCAGATATACATCATTAAAGACAAGTGAACAAAAAGGCAAGCCATCAACTGTGGAAATGCGTTGGAAACCATTGTTGATGTGACAGCATCCAAATAAACTTAATCAAGTGTTGTTCAGCAAATTTTTGACCCATCTGCATCTTCAAAGAGGAGAAGAAGAAGAAGAATATTTTTTAACTTCCTAACCTAAACTAAAATGAAGTGTATTTTAATGGGGAGTCCAGGTTAGGGAAGGACGTAAGCCCGTTCAGGCCGAAACCTATCATTTTAGGGCGTAATCCAAGATGTTCAGGTAAGGAAGCGAATAAACACTGCCTTTTTGGATACAGCAGTAACATAACTTAAGGGCCGTATTCCAGGACGTGTCCAAATATAATTTCAGGAAGGTCCAGATCAGCAGCAGTTTTAAAAAACGGTGCCCTGCGCGAGGCTAGAAACAGGCTACAATGCATTCCAGCGAACGTTTCGCAACCATCGATACAATTGTTACGGCAAAAATACTAGCGATAGCAGCACCATCGCACAAAAATAGAAACGCCTTTATAATTGTCCAAGTACTATTTTAGTTGCGATAATTTCTTGTTATGACCATTAAAGTGTACAAAATGTATTCCAGGATAGTTTTGCTATCATAAAGTTTCATTTCACACACCAACACGCTTGGTACGTCTCCCGATGATCACAAAAGTGACTATATACGATTTAATGGTTCCAGACGAAAAAAGAGAGATCTGCGCATGCGCGAAATTTTGGGCAACAGATCGACTACGAATAGGACACCAAAATCCGTTCCCTAAAAATAAGAGACTGGCCGTGTCATATCGTGCATATTCAAAACATAGACCCTTATTTTTGTGTCTTGGAATATCGGCTTTAGTCATGCTGGGGATTATCCATGCAGAGGGTCGCATGCATCACATGCTTGTTAGAAGACTGGACAGACATGGCAGTCATGACTAACTCCCCTGTTGTTACATCTTCGTGCCTGAAGGAGATGTGACAATCGTTTCTCACAACCTAATAAGTAAAACCACCCAATTATAATTGAATAATTTATAATGATCAAAAAATATTATTTGAGTGCAAAATATCGACGGGAAAGGAATAACTGTATACTAAAGAAGAGCAGAGAATGAATTTATGGATTAGATTAAATTGGGCGATGAGAGAAATAAATGTCAAAAGGCTTATAACGCAAATATTTGATAAAAAGTTACAAAAAAAATGTGAAAATGGTTATTTTGCTGTAAGGTGACATGTTAATACAAAAACCTTAGTAACCAAATCATATTTACCAAATATAAGTAACTTAAAATACTTGCGGGAAAAAAAACACGCGTATCGAAAACAAAATTCAAAAATATTTTAATATAATTGATAGTATTATATAAATGACGGTCCTGTGGATTGAGATTGTCAGTCACCAATTTGGATTTTGATGTCATGGCAGCCATCTCGGGTGACCTTAACTTCTCCAATTGGCATTCAAAATTTGCTAAAATTTCGCTAAAATTGACTCAAAATACGTCATAAATTGACCCAAAACTTGCCCAAAAGACAAAAAAATCCCCGTCTTTAGGAAAACATTTTGACCATAAATGTAAAAAAAGAAGAAAAAAAATTTAACTTTTCAATTTTGAGGGGAAAATTCCGGTTTTGAGAGAAAATTTCCCGTGTTACTCCCCAAAAATGGTCCAAAATTTGTCATTTCTCTACAGAAGCTTAAATTACTCATTTACCAGCCGCCAATAAGCCTCTGGAAGGATCATTTGCCCTCAATTTTTGTTCTGGCCGCTATTTTAAATTATGACGTCACGTATGTAATATTTTTTCAAGTACTTTCCACCATTTTGAATTATATCTGTCGGCTATATTGAAAATCCATAAATATTACAAATTAAAACAAAAGCATTTCTAAATTTTTTAAAACAATATTTAATAATATTTTTTTATAAAATAATGCACTCTTGTCATGGACCTTGGAGTTCTCGGTTCAAACACGATGAGGTCATTCGATGAAATATGAAGACAGATCATTCTTTCACGGAGATTGACAAACCTCCCCTCCCAATACTAATACCAAGGAACATAATTATACTAAGCAAACCGGTATGACGTCATGATGGCCATATTGGATCTGCCGTTTTGTTTTAGTCTGCTAGAGTTCACTGTCGCATTTTATTTTTTTTTTTTTAGTGCAGTAGTTTCAATCATCAGATAGTCAGCTGTAGCAGCATCCACCATCTTGGCGACTATCATGGCCGCCTTCTTGGAAATCCGTAATTTCCAAAAAATAATTTTAAAATAACTTATTATAGTACTTGTTGATTTATTTATATCAAGGTTATGAAATTTTTATTAAATTAAAATAAATAAGCTTCGAGATAGTAGCATGTGAGTAATTTAAATTTATAATAAAAATCAACAACTAAGTAATAATATAACACAATATATTCTTGCACTTGAAACAATTTTGTACGTATTTAGAAAATCAACAAACATGGCTAGCAGTGGTTTCACGGAGCCACGTTGATGGAAGAGCTCAGCATTGTCGAGCTAGTCCGCACGGGTGTGTCTGCGTGCCATTGTAGAAGTTCTGCTCCATTGAATCCGTCTCCGTTTGGGTGATCGGATTCCGTTTTACTTTGTCGTTGTCGAACGGGCCTAAAACCGGGAACTAAGCAGCGGCGAAACGCCTTCCTTTGCGTTGCTCGGCCAATATGCCTCGAGCTGCCGCGACGGGGAACCCAAGATTCACACCCGTCCATGCCGAGATCGCATTCGTGCATATCCTGTTTTTTACTTCTCAGGTTTTATCTCTCTGTTCACCTTAAATCAACACGTCGAGGATTTCAACTTTAAATATTCATTTACAGCATGTTTGCTCTTTTTTGTAAGTTATTTCAAAACGATTGGTTTAATCTTTGGGAATTCAGAATGAGAAACACTTTTCTGAAGGTGGTAAGGTTAAAAAAAAAAAACAATTCATAACTTTCAAGTAAAATTTTTAATCGGGAATTTTTTTAAAAGTTTGTGTTTAATAAATTTAATTGTGCTTAAGATAAAAAGCGTTTTTGGATCATGCCTATTATATATTTAATTTACCAGACAAATATGAAACTTTGGGGAAGTTCGCCGTCCGTTCGTGCAACTTCGGTAGCAGTTACAATTTAAATCCGTTAAAATTAATTATCTTACACAATTTTTAATACAGCTTACCTGACTAAAAATAGCGTCCACTCTTTTAAATTATTTTACTTAATCTAAATTTTAAATGTAGCTAACCTAATTTTCACGGTATCACAAATTATGAGCGCACATAACTTGTGTGAGACTGAGGTATGCAGAGGACTATTCACCAGAGTTCGGCAATAATCTTTTTAGTTTCACGAACGTGTACCTTTGTAGTATCGGCACGTACTGCCATTGGAGGCAGATACTAAGTTTTGTAAGGTCTTGTCGTGTTCTTAAAGAGATTAATACACTTGTTTAGATGTCCACAGATAGAGAAAACACACTATATTTATATTGCAAATACATATATATATAATTGCAAATAAGTTTTAATGAGATTCACCGTGTTTTCGCAACCCCCCTCCAATTATAAGTTAAACTTAGATGTGTGCATCTCTATGTATGGTAATATTTAGATTTCGCATTTACTCTTTTTCTATGTTATGCACACATTCTGACCTTCGATCGAGGTATTATTTGATGTTAAATAAGTATCTTGAGCTTAATATAAGGACTCTTCTACTCAGTCATACATTTTTTTTCTAGGTCATGAACGTTGTTTGTAAAAAAAAATTTTATTCTGAGAACTTCTGATACGCCATAACTTATGTAACACATATCTACCAAACATTTGTGAGTAAATGTTTGCACGCAATGCTTGAGATTTAGAATGTTCAGAACTTATACGATTATTTTCTATTGTGAAATTAAATGTTTGATATTTTGAATTTTGATTTTGTTCAATGTGCTCTAATTCTACATTCAGTGAGTTAAAGTTATTTAAGGAATTGAAAATCGGCGTAGACATATAACAGAACATTTTAAGAACTTAGCATTGAGCCTACGTTCGGCTCTACTTGTGAACTTGCAAAGGAATCAAGGGAGGTGGGTCAGCTGTGAGAGTTGGCAGTAATGAGTTGAGTATCTCAGGCCCCCTGCCCTTGGGTTCATTATTCAAAGTTATAAATGGCAACATGCAAGCAGAGCAAACTTTAGAGTTTTTAATGTATAAAAAACTATTCCGTTTTATAGGGAGAAAATAAAATTAATTTGAAATGTGAAATTTGTAACAAATTCTCTGCGGGGGCCATCTACCACACTATCTTAAGTCTAGATTAAAACTATGCTAAGTTGGGTCCCGGTAAAACCTGCATAGAGACAGGGCACATAAATACATACAGAACGCAGTTAACACCGAGACAATCTGGATTAGATTTCCGGATGTCGACGTGACCAAGATAGTTTTCTCTGAGAACTTACGTTTGTAGCTTCAAGTACATTCAGTTTCTGCCCCACTCTCTTAGCTCCTTCGCTTCCCCCTAGCTGACAATGCGTTAAGTATTAGATCAAACTTTATTCTTACAAAGTAATAATTTTGTATTTATGAGTTATTGTTTAACATTTACACATTAAAAAAATATATGTGCTGGAAGTCCACGCGCGATATAAGTGAAACTTGTTGCTTATTTTATTTTAGGTATAGAAAACAATTCTCTTTGGCTGAGGTCGCAGATCAAAAAAATATATATATGCAAATATGCGAACGCTAAATAATGCTATTGAAAAAGTATGCAAGTGTTAAGTGTAAGGTATGTAAGTGTGCAAGTATTAAAGTATGCAAGTGTGTAAGTATGCAAGTGTGTAAGTATGCAAGTATGTAAGTATGCTTCGTTATCTACCCCCTCCCCTGCCGTCTCCTCCTCGCGTGGTTCCCCCCACCACGCACCTAACTATTCCATTCATGCGATTGGAATTTTCGTGACGCTCGAAAATAAGATTCACTTCAAAACGATCATTGGAAACAGACATATATTGAAATTCTAAAAAAAATTTGGAAAGTGAACGTGATTAAAAAATTGTTAAACTTTTGTACAAGGAACATCAACAAGGGCAGAATACTAAATAAAGGTACTTATTTTGCTTGATATTCTTTTTGTATAATAAAAGAGCAACGTGGAGTAGTTAGTATTATAAGGCCGATAATTTGCTACAACTTTGAACCTAAACGGTGTTTGAGATATAAGTCTGAATAAACGCGAATAGCAAAAATAAACTAACTAATATAATTCGAAAGGAACCAAGTGACGTTAAGAAATAAAAGTAAACAAAGTGACACGATATTTCACTTTATTCAGAGAGTTTTCAGAGGTTTCTTCAATATGTTCGTGGCGGAGCAACAACAACAAAAAAAAAAGGTGAAAATAGCAAGAGTGGCATCAGACGTCAACAGAGAATTGTTAGT
Source organism: Bacillus rossius redtenbacheri (assembly GCF_032445375.1). Classification (NCBI taxonomy): domain Eukaryota; kingdom Metazoa; phylum Arthropoda; class Insecta; order Phasmatodea; family Bacillidae; genus Bacillus; species Bacillus rossius. The sequence continues at coordinate 31,767,730 of NC_086336.1, forward strand.
ATCGTCAAACTTTCTTTTTTCCTCCGGCATGCCCTCTATACTGGAGCTAGTGACAGACAGCAGAGGAAATTGAACGCGGACGCCAGGGACGAACGCGTCTGGCGGCGTGAGGTGCTGCGCGCAGTTAGCCAGGTTTATAATACACGTGCAAGTAACGCAAGAATCTTACGAAGCTCAAGACGGAAAATGTTAAATAACGATGTTTTATAGTAACGTTTTTAGAAATTACGCAAGACGCAAAAACGCAATGCGAACATACGCTATAACTTTCTACTTTTTTGCGTTTTGGCTTGAGTATCCACTTTCAACATCTAAAACTAAATGTTCCGAAAACAAACGTTATGTGTATAAAAGATTATTGTGTTCTTCTTGATGTGTAACATCTTAGCTCTTGGTATACGGCATTTGATGGGAGTAAATTCCTGAATGCGACGGAATTCATGAAACGGAAATGCGTAACGACGTTGCTGCCTTCTGTGGCGGATGGTGCGAACCAAAGAAATATTTATAGTGTTAATGTTTGGTGAATTTTTACAAAAAGGGTATTATTTTAATTAAATTTATTCACGAAATTCAGATCCAATGCCGGGGTTCAGTATTTTTTCAAGTGTTTTGCTTTAATTGGAGCCGTTTCATCATATATTTTTAAATTTCGATTTACTAATCAAATGACATCGAATTATAGTAGCGTGTGAATCGCGTGCAGAAATGAGGCTGAAAACACAATTGGCGTACATTTATTACGCTTGGCATTTGTCTAAAGAATTATTTGTTAAATGTCGTGTTCGAGTTCGTATTATAAGTACCTATATTTGCAACACGAGAACATAAGAATTTACTCGCTACCGAGTTCAGAGTTTACACATATCTTTCGAATACTGGAAGAATTTCTTAGATTTTTATATTATATTCATACTCCATACCTCTGTGTGTCAAATATTTGTAGCATTTTCTGTCTTTAGTGTGTTTATTCCAGGTAAATTGCTACTGTCAGCAAACCAATCATAGACATCCAGTGCGGAAGGAAAATCGTCTAGAATGGCCCGGGCTAATAAGGCAATGGCTTCTCTTGCAGACGGCCGCCAATTGCAAGAGAACAATCTCTAGCGAGAGCATACCTTGTTGCAGTCTAATCAGCGATCAGATTATTTCGCGAAGAATACATTCCCCTACTCAAAACTATTTCACATGTTAAGTTTTCGCATAGTGCTATTAATGCTATTTAATACAAGTATTGGAAATTTAAAATGTTTTCATAATAAACATGGAATAATCAAAGGAAGCCAGAAACAACCTTCATTCCCCGACCCCCTCCTTAATCCATCCACACGAGAATGACATTTCAAAATTGAACGTTTGTTAACGTCTTACGACTACAGTGCTTTATAAACGATCGTAAAATTTCTTGCGTTAGTTGCGCGTGGTATGATATAGTCATGATATGGTATGACATAGTCAGTCACCTCTGGCTATCGATACTTGTTGAAGCTAAACAGGAAAAAGACTATTGCGAGGGAGATCCAGATAATTTTTCGCTATAAATAGTATCACAGAAAAAAAATATCGCCCTCACGTAAATACAAATGAAATAATAATCATCGCGCATTTTAAACAAAAAAATTTGCGCAATGCCTCTGCGCGGTAATTTTGCCTGCGTTATCATGCTTACTTATGAATATTCTTATTTTTTAATATTAAGCAGAAAATAAAACTTCTTCACCTTGTTTTTGCTATATGCGAAAGTGGATTGTTTTAAAATTCACAGCAGAAGCTGTGGTTCGAAAGTGCTGTATAATGTTTCCACGTAACTGCCGGGATGTTATTTTCTTTTGTTGTAGAACATGGCTAATACCGCTGATACTAATACCACTGTACAGTTAGATAGATCCGACCTGTCTCGCTCAGTAGTTGTCCTCTGTAACGAAGTTGGAAGCTCGCCGGCTTCCAGTGCGAAAGGTCCTGGGAAAGCCACGGTTCCGAGTTACAATGGATGAAGGGAATTTTTTTTCCCTGGAGATTTTTTTTTATCGTGGAACATTTCCTCGCTGAGTAAAGCTGGACTCACAATGACCGTCTCATCGGTCCGTCTATTACGTGACACAAAGCCAATCAGATTACCCGAAAAATTCCGTCCGTCAGTACGTCCTTCCGTCAAAACCTCGCCAAGCTTTAACTATCGACGAATGGACGGATGAAATTATAATCTCAAAATATGTCTGAAAGGCATTGTTTTTATTTTGAAAGTTTTTTTGACGTGATAACGTCTTATAAATCGATCAACGCCGGCTGCACGCACGAAAAATTGTCACGTTCCGCCTGAGCCGAGCGTGCAAGAACCGGCCAACCACCGTGCGAGAAAATCTTCTATAATATCAAACAGGTTAAGGCGGACTTTTTAATTAAGTGTTCGTGATTATATTTAAAAAAACTTATTCAAATTAAATTTGCAAAAACTGTAAATAATATTTGAAAATTAAAAAGTATAAAATTTTTTTATCAATATTTTCTTATGACGTTATCACGTAAAATTATCGTCCGTAAACCGACTTTACAGACAACCCCCTTTTTTTTTAATCTGTGAAACTGCTCCCGTATTATGTTTTTAACTTGCGTATGAACACTTTTTAAGTTTGATATTTGAAGAAAAAAAATTGCCTTTGACACAAAAGTAATTAATAGTGCATGGTACCTAAAAAAATGTATCCAGATTAAATTATTTTTAGAGTTTGCTTTACCATTTATAATTGTTTATCGTACATGATCGTCGAACTGGTTAACATTTACAAGATAATTTTTTTCAAAAGTTTAAGCCTTAATAGTTATTGGCAGCATACAAGTAGAAGAATATAGCGATGGGCGTGTGGATCCCTGAGGAAGGGGGAGGGGAGAAGGGAGGTTCCCCTTCATGGCGGTACCGCGGGTGACAACGATGTAGACTAGTCAGCCCTGCGGGCTACTCGCGAACACATGTTCTGCGACACAAGCCACGGCGAACATCGAAACTCGTGGGGATCACCGCAGCAAGTAGCCGCGCGATGAAAGGACACGACATTTCTCGTTAGAACTCCGAAAATCGATGGCATTGATGACGGTGTGTGCCGTAACCTTTGAGTACGAACACACATTTCGGATTGGTATTTATCGCACCGGTGCTACATTATAATCCACGTGTGTATCAGTTGGGGGGTGCGATGCGTGTAAATATTCAACGATGTAATTTACCTATAAAAAAGTATTAAATATTGTGAAATTGTAATGATACATTTCCTCCTCACATTTTTTTTAGTGCTTGTATGTTAGGGAGCTGAATCTATTTGCAAATAAAGTTTAAGGCCGTAAATTATTACTGTTACTGTAATGACATCCTAAGTTCTCCGAATTTTGCCAGTCGCTAGCGAAAAAAACACCATATTGCGGATTTATTCATTCTAGTTACAATAAACTTATCTCAAGCTTGAGTAACCCCCCCCCCCCCCCGAAAAAATTAAGAACTATTGTTTACTAGCCCGACCGAATAAAACCTAAACTTTTAATACGGTAAACTTCGGAACTGTTCGGGTTGAGGTTATGGCTTTTATCCCTGTGAACTGCAGGCTATCCTGTTTCTGTAGGGCATGGAGAACACCGGATGTATCTTATAAATTAAATATGAATACTTGTTTCCCCATTTGCTTGTGACTTATATATGCCGACAGTTCCTCTATTACTTTTACTATTATAGTAGCATTCGGAGTATTGTATATTAGTATTCAAACCCTAGTAACTAAGTAACAGCATTAAGGAAAAAATAATAAAAACCTAGCAGAAAATACAAAAAATAATAAACTTAGTTTTAGTGTATTATATTACTTCCGATTCCAAGCAATGCAAACCCACGCCTTAGCTGTGAGCTGTGCATATCACAGAAACTAATTAAACAAATTAAAGTATGTAAGTTTGTCTGCTTTTCTTTCTTCTCTAGTTCTACGTGCTGACTGGCAGCGGAGTGAGTGGCCAGTGTAGCCACTCACCGCCAGGGGTGCGAGCTCCCCTGGTCATAAATCCTGCAGTGGATACAAATTATGAAAGCGGACTAACATCAAAGTTCCCAACCACCCGCATTGTAGACTCTTTTCTACTTTGTCCAACTCTTCGTCCATAAGATCCTCTGTATCCTACGCATTCTGCATGTCGGTTTCCAGGATTTTCACTGTGTCTATGCAGGTTTTACCTGGACCCAACATAACTAGTTATAATCTAGATATAAGATAGGGGAGTAAGTCATGGTTTCAATCGCTGGCATGAACAGCAACAGTCAGCAACAGTCAGCTGCAACTCTGACACAATAATGGTGACTGCGCACTGGAAATGTGACCTACCCAGTAAATATTAGAGCAGACTATTTTTTTTACAGATGTGGCATATTGTATTGTATAGCTACGAACCCTTTCATTTAAGTTTTATTTTTTCAAGTGATTTTTGGAATAGTTTTTAGTGTTTTTTTTTCTTAATTTATATTATTCATTAAGCTTCTTTAATTTATTGTATTCAATTGTGTTGTCCCAATGTTCAGTGTAAAAGTGTTTATTTTTATAATGTAATGTAATAACACAAGTAAATTGCAAACCGGCCTAGTGCTGAATTTTGTGTATAAAATAAAAAAATAATTAAATAAATAAATGGCCCATCCCCACAAAAGACACACGATGCATTCGTCCCTAACTCTGCATGGCTAACCTTAGCATGAATAGGCGTATAGGCTTCGGCCTGAGACGCAACGAGGTCCCTTCAAAACCCGGACCCCTACCAAAACATTTATTTTTTAGTTATGTTAGGAAAATAAATTAAAAATCCGGATGTCTCCTCAGCGAGGAAATTTTCCACCAGCGAAAAAACTCCAGGGATGCCTGCAGGTAGTTCATCAGTAGGCACACGGACTTCACCTTTACAGTTTTTCGCATGCCGTCGGAAACTGTAAATACGTATAAACCAAACATGGCACTCATCGCAACGAAATTTCTTACGAGAAATATTCTTCATGCATTTACTCCGCTCATATCTACGTGCATCATGGGGAAATGCGAACACCATATCACAGTAGCTGTAAGGATGTCTAGATGATGAAGACAAACCTTTCAGACCCAAAACAGATGCTGATGTTACTAAAGTTGTACCTATGTTAGGTGTACTCTTATGCACACCGATACATCGTTGTAACAGCGAAATATTTATTTTCTGGCATGCAGCACGACCAATGCATGTCTTCAAGTGCGTTTTCATATTATCTTTTCTGTAAAACTACTTAATTTTTTTTTCTCACTGCCCAACATTTTACGAGGAGGATTCTTAGCACATTATCTATTATCGTGTCGTCGCGCATTACTGTTGTTCAAGAATATATAGCCACAGTAACGACAATGATGCTTGATAGTTGTTTACGAATCACCAGCTATATAAGTCTCCATCTAGAGCGAAACGTCGTTCATCATGGTTTCTTCTGAAGCGAGCGGGATGTTCTTTACTGTGTTCGTCGCTGCTGTCAGGGTTCGCATATACGATGGCAAAACTTTAATTGAGTTCGCTTTTAAAAATGGTAAAGATGCCATCAAAATTAAAAAAAAGCATAGGTAATTACATGACAAACGTATCATATGAGTCAAATTGTGTAATCCTTACACCATGTTAGCCAGTTCAAAACTGAAAGTCCTTTATTCTGAGACTCGCTTATATACACGCGACCGATCGATTAATATGCCAGTCAAAACAAGACGAGTCAAAAATAGAATCACTTTTGGAAACAAATTCGGTAAAATAACTGGACCCACAATACACAAACTGGACACACAATACACACAATACACAAAATGAACATTGAGACATCACAAAGTACACGCAATGGACAAAATGTGCACATACAATACACACACTGGACACACAATGGACACACATTACACACACAGAACATGCAATGGACAAACAGTTCACACACAGGACACGAAATTAACACACAGTACACAAAATGAACTCAGAACACACAAAGTACAAGCAATGTACACACAGTACACACACAGTACATGAAATGGACACACAGTACAACACTTAGTCAAGGTCCTCCAAAATGGCCACCGTGAAATCAGAATCCAAGATGGCGTCAACAATCCACAATCCACCGCTAGAACCCAGGGCCAGTACCGGCTGTTATATACTACTTCCTGAAAGTGGTAACCTCGTTAAAACGGTTATGCATGGACTGAGTGGTTTAAAACTGAAAATTACGAATAATCGATGGAGCTTCACTTCCGGGTTCTCTATTCTCTATACTTAGACACGTGCTCGTCTACCTGTCGTTCGAGTCTAGTTGCGTGCCACTAAGCCGACGTTTCTGAGGAAGCATGAATTGATAACAAGTCTGTTCCCAGAAACTGGAGCGCGTCTCGCTCATTATTGTTTCACGTGAACACCGTTCCCGGAAATGCCGCGCCACTATCCGGCTCGCTTCTGGTCGTAAGGGAAAGTGTCAACGCTACGAAAAGTCAGGGAAAGCATGGAGGTAAGAAGTAAGGCATTTGGTGGGTTCAGTTCTTGCCATGGTAATACCTTAAGTCAAAACGAGAACGACCATTGACAAACCCTTCCCCAACCCACCTTTGTTTTTCCATATCAACACAGAAAATTAACTTTTGGTTATGAATATTAACGATAATTTATTGCAGATGCGTTGGTAACATGTTTGTTTAGAACTATTTACTATATTATTGCATTTTTTCGAGTCAACCGAACGAGTTATTTTCTGAATATTAAACAAAGTAGCATATTAGCCTTCATACAGCTACAATTTGTTTTGCTATCCAATTGCTTTGACAAGTAATGGAAATTCCCCAGTGATAGTCATTTGAACGGAAAACGTCATGCTCCAGTCTGCTATCATCCAGACTGTTAGAGCATATTTTTGAGATGGTATTTTATCGCATAGTCATACACACTAATCATTGCGTATTGATTGTTCTCTTTAATCTAAGCCAGTTATGAGAATGGTGGCTTATAGAGGTCAAAACATGTAAACATGCAGCATCCTTCCAGTGTTACCGTACAAATAAAGGACGGCATGTGTTATTAGTGCTCAATATAAATGGAATATATGTACCGGTGGTATGTGTTAAGAATTAATTAGGATAAGAAGTGATGAGATGAGAATGGAACATTCATGTAATTAATGGGTAGTTGGGGAAATGAGAGTATCCGGAGAAAACCTACCAGCTTACGGCAACGTCCGCCCACTTTCACACTTGCAAAGATTTTGGGCTTCACGCTGCCGGGAATTAAAGCGCGTATCGCCTCTTAGTTTGATGCTCCAAGGTCCGTGTGTACTGGCGGCGGTCTTAATTCATTCTAGTGGTCTGCTGTAAGTTAAAATAATGTGTAAGTATATAAACGTGTAAGATCTTGGTGGGAGTAATTTAGTGAATGCGTCGGAAGTAATGGTACGGACCTGTGTAACAACAAGTGCTGCTATCTGTGGCGGATGTAATCAAAGTTTACAAAATCAAAGTATTGACGGTTAAACGAATTTTTAACAAAATGTGGAGCAATTTAATAAAATTCCGGGTTGAAAATCGGGTCCAAAGCCGGGGTTCAGAATTATTTAGTCTTTTTTTTCGCTTTTATCGGAGCCGTTTAATTATATAGTTTAACCCTTCTCTCTTCTTAGCGAATGTTTCGACAGTTGGCGTAGCAAACGAGCTGGTATCAGCGTGTGATGGTGACAAGCCACGTTCACGATTCCGGCAGCCAATTGTAGCGGCGGGTGTGAAAAGAACATGTGTGAATTGCGTCCGGAAAAATATATTTTGCGTGTGTGTGTATATAATGTAACTTTCGGCATTTAACAATGTGAAGCATTTCCACGTGGCTTTTCGAAAACATTATGAGTATATAGTTTTGTGATACGAAATTTATTCTTGGATGTCATTTGTATAAATTAAGTATTAATAAAGAACTGTAATTAATATTATTTCGTTTTTAAATATGTGTTTTAAAATTTGTTCGTAGTCAATTTAGAATAAATTATAAAACAAAAACAAATCATTTCCTAATTATAATAAAAATTTCATTAAATATTAGTACTGAATGTATTCAATCAGTCCAATCTATACCCGAATCTAATATTATAATGACAATTTCACTTGTAACCGTGGTTAGATGTTAAGCATCACTGACGAGTACTGAGAGACACGCTCACATTTTTTTTTTCCAGATGACTCCACCGCGTTAAATTTAATTGAATCCAACATTTACAAGGTTTCGACTCGTCGTTTATGTCGTTTCGATAAACATTTTGCCACCAGACCACAAGGGAACAATTACCTTTGTGTAATTCGCCTCTTTGAGCGCTCTTGTCTTACTGAAGCTTCAGGACCTTTTGAAGTTCACTTCAGCCACTAACCAGCCTCTCCAAGACAAACTTCGCACGGTTCAACTACTTCGGAATTATTAACCGTCCAGCAAATTAACCCAGATCCCGTCTTCGCCCTTCCTTAATCAAAATTCTAAACTTGCTCACTTAACGCTAGCATCTAATATTTCAATTAACATTGTACTTCAATTGTGTACACAACGAATACTTCAATATTAAGAGTTAAAATTATCGCCAGACTTATGTTTTCTATTTCTCGTCTAAGTGTCTTGCATGCGTTGAAGTATGAAAATACACACGGCCACAAGACACAATTTAACAAAACATTTTTGTAAAATGTTTTTCATATACAACATTATTTTTCTGACGGTTAAATAAACATATAACTATAGAGCTAAATAAAATTTGAAATAATAAATGCTGATATCTATGTTCATTAAGCTTATTCTATGTATATTATGCGCTATAAAGGTATTAAATATCACAATTTTCGTAATAATTTTACAAAGACATAGATGCATTCAGACACTAATATTTAACAATGTGCATTTCTCTCAATATATATCAGTTTCCAATAAAATACTAAATTGTCAATCATATTCAAAATTTAAACTATTGTAAACTTAAGCGCTCAACATTAGAAAACACTTGGCACCTAAACATAATGTTATAAAATTGACACCATCACTGAAAATAGCATAACTGAATGAATTGTGAAGCGTAAAAGGAGAGTAGGGAAATTTTCGTATTCCCGGGTTGCGTTTTTATTTAACTACCCAACGACTGTGCTTAAAAATTACTGGGAAATATTTTATCTATGATCTATGAATCACACAAATTGATTGAAAGATAAATATAATCTTAGATAATTACCTGGGTTCACTGCCTCCACAAATATGATGCACATTATTTCGATGAAGAAGACCACAATGAGGATCTGAAAAAAAAATTGACTGTTAGTACAAAACTTCAAAATAATTGTTTTACATTTGAGAATGCTTCAATCTCATTTATTTATTATTTAGTTATAGCTACATTTGAACCTTTTCCTTGTAATAAATATTAGAGTTTCGACTTCTTGACCCGAAAAGTCACTGTAAAAACTTGTAATATACATATTAAATAGAATTACTGGAAAAAATTTTGTAATTCACTTTCGAACGTGAAACAAAAAAATTCAAAACTGCATGGGAAGTCTACTTTCAAGACATAAACATTAGGTAAATACTTATTCTAAGCCCTGTTAAATGGCCAGAATGACACAATTTATAATACTGTATCTTAAACAACCCCTAAGGTGTGTGCACAGAGAATTATTAGACACTTTCAAAAGACACAACTGAAGGGTTGCCATTGCTTGATGTCTTACAGACACATACATACATACATCTGTCCAAACAACGATGATGATAAACCTAGCAAGACTAGCGAGCGATTATGCCTTAACGTAGAGGAAAGAGGTTGGTCATTATCTCCACAGACAATCAAGACACTCGGTTTACTCTTGAAAGCTTGCGTAAGTATGAAATCGCACAATCAAGAGAGTTCGCAGAATTTAATTTCGTCATTGGTTGATGGGGAGGGAGGGTTGACAGAACTTATTTGCCTGCTGTTTGCTTGCAAGAAGTTTCCTTTTGTTGGTTTACATACTCCCCGCCTAGTATGCCCTTGCACAATTAGCAGCAATTTCAACCGAAACCTCAAAGAACGTTTCTCAACTTTTCCATGGCTGCAACCCATAAACCTACAAAAAATCGTTTAAGGATAAGAATTGAAAGGCGATTGAATTAGAGTGAGTTGTAAGTGTCTTAATCAACTACTAACATATCCAATTGTGTAAGTGAATTACAGCTACGAGATACACAGTTGAGCTAACGAAATATTTTTGTTGATACAATGTAATATTTTCTGCGACAAAATATTTGTTTGAATCAGTTCTATTTTTTTTCTTTATATTTTGCCAAATAAAAATGTATTTAAATGAGGCAAAAAAATCTTTCCCTCGGTGTTTAACTTTTACAACTCATAACTTATTAGGAAAAGTTCTAAAGTATTTTAAAGCCTTCTCGACTAAAAAAGGAGCTCAAAAGGATTCAGGCTAGCTGAAACGGACTATACCAGACAGAGATTATCTCCATCGCTGGCTGTGAGTAAATACAATTAGATTGATCAAAAGCGGAATCCAATGTCTCACCTCACGCCAGTACCGTACCGTAGCCACAACAAGAAGCAAGGAAATAAACTCATTTTCAATCATGTATCCAACCGAAATAAGAAACAGAAACTTATGCGTTTCCTCAATGGATTTGATCGGCTTTGAGGCTGGTTTGGATATGGAGTCATCATTTTTACTGGGGTGGGTCAGGAGAGATGATACTTTGGTGAATTCCCATTGCCTTCTGCAGTAAGGATTTGAAGAGACAAGATCAGGAAGGACATTTTCCACACGATTAAATTCCTAAGACCCTTGAGTTAGCAGTAGTGGATCCGGCCCATTTCCAGTCCCTAAATTTTCGGGATATAAATTTCCTAAACCCGGGATTTTCGGGATTGACAAAGAAAGAAAAAACAACAGTAATGAAGCATACATCTAATATCGAAGGATTTCCGAACGAAAAACACTCATGTTATATGTCACTATAATGTTTTAATAGCTTATTTAAGTCGCGTATTCTCCGTCACACAGAGAAAGTGTAGTTGTTAGAAATGTGACGTTTTGAGTGAAAGTTTTTATAAAAAGCTGCGCCTTGCATCGCGTAAGTAGAATTTATTTTCGTTTTTGGTTAATTAGTATAATTTACTTAAAATTATTACTATGTACTAAATTTGGAAGTCATTTTATTATTGCTGATAAGTGTGAATAGTAAACAGACAATATTTTCTAGCAGTTCATATTTTCTTTTTTGTTATAGTGTTACGTTCGATAAAAAAATTGCTAAATTTTTACCTCTCCCGTTTTCCCAGATAATAATTCTGTTTTACTTTTTCTTTAAAATTTCCAATACCATTAGTCACCAACCCAAACACACACTTGAAAATAAACAACTTTTACCTAGACAACATGATAAGCCACTTTCGCTGTAAGAAATGTGAGTCTGACTGATTCTTATTTTAATACAAGAAAAGTTTTTTTTTGTTACTGCGCACCTTAATGTTATGAAGAATTCAAATGCTTACTAAAATTCACAGGAATGCCATTTTTGTTGATGTGTGATTTGTTTCGTATATTATTACACATATTGTTTGTTTATTTGAATTTAAGAAGATATCTTTCATTTTCGAGGAAAATCTGATATGATTGCATGAATTCAAGTCTAATTTCTCATAAGTGACTATTGTGTAAGGACATATAATTACTGTGTCAGTAAAATTAGATGAAAAACTGATTTTTACATAGGTTTTCCATATTTTGTTTGCCATCCCAAATCCCAGGATTATCCCGGGGTCCCAGGATTGTCTGAGCACAATCACGAAATACCGGGATTAGTAAAAAGGTGCAAGATCTAATACTCTAGTCACCAGTCAGAAAATCGAACTACTAAAGCAACTTTGTAATCTTGTAAATTACTTTTATATTTAAAATGTTTGGCTCAACGGAGATTTTTTTTAAGTCACCAAAAATACATCTATCCCCCCCCTCCCCCCCACATGACTATTTAATGTAATATTAACAGTTTCATTGACTTTAACGTGTTTATAATATATTTTTATCCTTACATTTGTACACCCGTGCCTTACCCGGGATTCATACTCAGAACCCCACGCCCCGGAAGCCACTGTGGTTCCGATTGCGCTACGGAGGTTGGCAACCATTCAAACTTCTTCTAGTTGAATAGAGCTTGAGAGTGTTTTACGTTCAGATGTTAGATTTCAGGAAAATAGTATTTTTGGTAAATGCTTTTTAAAAATGTATCAATAATATCCCATTTTTATAAAAACAGAATCAAAAACATAATTTAAAAACTAATGGCTCACTTAACATTTGAGAGTAAACTATGATGTGTTGTACCAAGTAATAGGAACAAAATTATTTTGTTTGAACAGTACACAAAAAATATTATTGTATAATGTATATCGACTAATCTTAAATTATGATAATCTGTGTTGGTAATGGAAGAAAAATGAACATTTTCCAAAGAAGACTGTTTTTCTTTCTAAACATTTTTCCAAATGAACAATTTTCCTACTCAACATTTCTGTGTTTTAGTGTTGGATATTCCTAAATTTGCGTTTTTTAAAAATAATTTCCAATAATTGCAATGTTAGAGAAAGTACTGGGAGGCGTTCTTATTCCACTGTCGGGGCGTGGGAAAAATACTTATTTATAGAAGGTGTTTGCATGTTGTGAAGATATAGAGAGGTGTGAGGGGGTTTTAGGGAAAGCTTCTGCACTACGTCACTTAACATATGCACTACGTGCTAGAGGCACGTGGCGAGGGTGTTGCTCTCACCTCCATCACATCTCTCCACCTCATCGCGCAATGGAACCTCCCATGATGCAACGCCGTTCTCAGCACCGGTCCTGCAACAGTCAAGGCACTTATCCTGTACACTCTGATTTAATTTTTTTTTGTTGTAAATTGATCTGAAATAATCGTGTAAAATCTCAAATTTTTATTTACATAAAATCAAACGCATCGCTACAAAAAAAAAAACAACAAATGTTTGCAGTAATACTGGATTCATATTCTTACCCGAGCATTTACGATTTGTGTTCAACCCAGGACAGAAAATTAGTTGAAGTTGTTTGTAAACTGTTCCCTGAATAGCTTTCCAGTAAGTACTAACTGCGCGCATTTATAAGCACAATAAAACTAAGTAGAGTCCAATTGGTGAGTATTTGATTGTCTTTTCCGTGGTTTGAAAAATTTATGCATTTTCAGAAAATTCCAAAATTAAAATCATACGCCAATTTTCGCAAGTGCAAAAGAAATAATATCCACAATTTTTCCGAAAACGTATTTAGTTCATGCAACAATAACCATACCAATGTGTTGTACACATTTAACAATTATTGTCTTGTAATTTCTTGGCAATTGATTTCCAAAGTAAACTTTCTTAAAGTACAAAAAACAAAATTCTATGTAATACTAACACTCTCGTGCCACGTGCAGGCTACCTTAAAACTAAACTTAACTTAAACATACGGCTAACAAAGACAGGCTACTGGTGGTTTATAAATTAAATTATTTGATTTCTGCTCAGATCATGGTTTTATCGTGGGCTTGACAAATGGCCAATCGTACTGCCAATGTTGGGAAATGAAGCGCCAAAAAGGTGGACGAATTGTTTAAGGGCCCCACCTACCCGGGCATACACACACTGTGCAAAGTTAAAAAAAAAAAAAAAAAAAAAAAACTTGCGATTTGTAAACTGCTTAAGATATAATGTAGTGCCTCCTTACGAAAATCATCCAAGAATACACTGAGGGCGGATGAGTTGTTCTGTTTCCGTATTTCGTTTCTGAATTGTAATTTTAGCAGAATAATTTTCAGTGATGAAAACATCCGGCAGAGATTCTTGAAAGCACTCCAGGGAATCGCAATAAATGCATGTCTTCCGTCATAATAAATTATGGTTACCGAGCCACCAAATTATCCAAAATTATTACACTTCTATGAATTTTTGGTTTTTCCTCTTTATTTGTACTATTATAAAACTGTATCTGTCTGTTTGTCTGTCTGTTTGTTCAAACAATTCAATAAAACTACTAGACCGATTTTGATGAAATTATTTTTGTTTAAACGATTATTTTTTGACTTAAGACTGGTATATATTTTATCTTGCTACGATGGAGGGAGCCGGAGATATACAATAAAAACCACATTTTTGCATACATACTACAAGATTACGAGATTTATTGCATGTTAACCTCTGGCTTAGATTAAAGGCCCTCGATTGCCTTTATTTCGACTGGCTATATTTGGTTCATATAGTAATGAAATTCCAACTATAAGGTAGGTTGTGAAAAAGAGGCGTAAATTCAATTTTAAAATAGAAAATCATAGGTAAGTCATAGACAGATAGTGAGTGAGTGTCATTTATCTATGTCAGCCACACGGTCATTTAGTAAGGTCTGGAAAATTCATATTTTTCTCCTTGGCGAGACCCAGCGGCTTAGTGGAGCTCGCGGTGGCTAGCGAACTAACGGCGTTAATAACAGTTCAGTTTTGAATTGCCTCAATAGGTGGCGTTGCCTTGAATTTGTAATGCGTTACGTTTGGTGCGTCCGTTATGTCTTGCCTAGGGGATTCTTGCCTTTCCACAAACTGTAGCTAAAGGTATGGGTCACAGTTTTGCTGATGCGTAACCTTGACGCACCGATATTGTGCAACGGTACCAGTCTGCACATAGCACAGATGGAAAGAAACATATTCTCACCAACCGGAGTAGCCAGAGCAGAGAGCATGTTGATTTCCCTATAATTCCCAATAAATAGCCATTACAATTTAAGAAGCTGCAATTTCTGCTAAAGTCAACATTTAAAATGACAATATGTCCCAGGTTCAAACATTGAAAGTGGCAGGAATTCTTCGGGCACTCCATGCTTCTCACATGGTCAGCTATATGTTGGTTGTTCAAGAGTATCGAATGCCCAAAACTTATACATACTGGCGGAAAATAATAAACCATATAATGTTGAATAAAATATATATTTCATTAAAATAAGATTGAGAAATAATATAAATTCCACAACTTTACCATGTCAGTGAAGCGCAAAGTTATAGTGCAAATCAAACTCGACTATCTTTTTTATAATACATTCACCCTCTTTATTCATTCCCCTCTGTATCCAATTCTCAAGTCCACGCAGACAAAGTGCGGACAAAAGCACCTTATAAAATCAGATATGTAAGTAATCTATACAAAAAAAAATTAAAAAGGCATACGCACAACAGCTTTGAGTAAATATAATCCTTAAACGGGTTTCTTATCAACTTGAGTTTTCATACACCTGAAAATTGTATCAATTTATTAAGTAAAAATGTTCGAAATAAATCACATACTTTTTTTTTTACAAAGGCAAGTTATCAGCTATACCCTGAAATTGTGCGAGCGAAATCGCGGTTTATTGGCTATCTTTATATAAATTTACAATAAAGCTGTCGATGCTTATTTATAAGAGATTTGATCGAATGAATACGTCTGTTTAATGGTTCTGAGGAAATAAAAGGCCATTATTTTATATGTCAATCCTAGCATGTACAAAGAGCTGTAATCGTGTGGCACACAAATTTGAATTAAACTTTTTGGTCACCTTCGTCGTGAACTCTTTATATGCAGGATAATAGCCGATGCCGCCATTTCCCCCCACCCCGCCGGCCCGACACTACGGCAGTCTGCAGGTAGAACACACTCGCACTGATCTTAATACATGACCCTCCTAGTGGGTACGACACTGCCGCGCGTCGAACCGAAAAAAAAAAAAAACTAAATCTAATTTTGAAAATAAACAATTGAAAAAAAAATCACTATAACTCAGATAACCGGAATAAACTAAAACCAAAGGAGCCATTAAGGATAAAACGGTTTACAATGGCCCTTAAAATTTATTTATTTCGCAAACAATACGTGTCCGCATGATTGATTACAGAAAATTTTGGATCATGATCCAAAATAAATAAGGAATCAACAATGCAACGGCCGTTTCCAGAAGACGGGGGAAGCACCAATATCAATGAAACGGCAGTTTCCAAGGTTATCGGAAAAAGTGGTCAAAAAAGAGAAAGATTAAATAAAAAAATCGAATTTTGAAAAAAATCGCTTTAAAGTGCAAACAGAGCCAGCTGCCTTGGTGGAACAACAAACCAAATGTCACGGCTCCAGGCCTTTTCGTCCCCACGCTACGCGATCTACAGACGCACAAACACACTCCATTATTCATATAGATAATCAGATAATTTACAAATAAATTGATTATCCAAAAAAGCCTATAAATGGTATTTTCATTGCGTTGGAAATGCACAATTTCTATTCAAAAATAAATAGTTTTACCACAAAGGTACATACAAACGGTTAGATCAAATTTGTTGCGCACGCTATTTCGTTCTCTCAATTCATGCTAGAATTAATATATATCATTTTAAGGTTATAAAATCTCGTAAATAACATATTGAAGTGACAAAATCATTTTTTTTTTCAAAAATCAACTACAGTCGTTTTATTCATTCAGTTGAAATCACTGGGCAAAATACAAAATTATAAATCAAACATCATTTAAGAAACCAACCCCTTTAAAGGTCCTATGGAGCTTCTGTGGAATGGCTGATGGCTAATGGCCCACTTCTTCCAGTGCATTGACTTTTTTTTTTAGTGAGGACCGGACGAGAAGCAACGAGCTCTCTACTTGAATTACAAGTTACTCAATAAATTTGTCCATTCTCTTTTGTCGTCTGCTTGCTTGAATAAACTGAGGCTGTAATAATAATGTTCTCAAGCTCTCGTGGACAATAAAACGAAAATTACAATTGTTACTGCATTGTTTTCACTGTAAATAAAATAGTATTGTTACATATACGACTGATTTTTAATCCTATACTTTTAGCGTTTAGTTTCTAAAAATATATATTTTTTTAAATTTGAGAAAAATATTTCTTAGTTATCAAACCGTACTTCAAGCTATCAGTTAAATTGCAGTATAAACCCAAAAATTTACAAAATTTGTGGTAAAGGAAAAAAAGTGGCGTCTACGATTTGGCTTACAAGCGACACAATTTCGCTGACACTAATAAGTTTTGTAGTCACCACAAAATATCTGGTGTGGTGTTCATTGGTAAAAAGTAATATTTTTCGTGGTCTCAGTAGGTATTTTTTTTGTGTATGAAAATTAAAAATATTTAAATTACTAAGGTGTTTTAAAATATTTGCTTGGTTCCAATATTATCAAACCGGTTAGCTTATTGGTTTAACAAAAGCATCAAGGGTCTTTTCGATATGACGCAACAGTTTTTTGCCTGTCTCCTCTAGAGTCTATACTGTCGAGTCCAAAGTGTTCGGAGTGTATTGTATGCACTATATTTCCATCATGATTAGAGGTGGGAAATATTTATTGATATCATTATTTTGTACACACCCCATTGTTTGTTTGAACTGTATGTCATAGAGAAAATACAAAGAAAGCACAAAGAAATATGAATACACAGACACACAGATAACAAACAAAAACAACCGATGTTAAATGTTAAATCTCTACCTAGACCAAACCAATAATTCTGTGGACGTAATTAGTCAGAAAAAATATAACAGCAAAGACGAACACCGTAGTCTGGCCACGACGAGGCAGTTGCAAAAAATACAGTAAATACAGAAAAAAACAACAAACTTGGACAATACAGCGACCAACAGAGGATCCCAACTATTAAACTAAACATATAATCTGGGTAACATAACGACAATCCAGCGACAATAGATTTCCCGAAACGTCACAACTGTTTTGTCTTAGGAAGCCTACGTCTGTGCTGTCGCAGTTGTATTGTCAGACTACCTGTTTAATTTCATCGCTGGGCTCGCGTGTTGTTCTGATTGATATGTTTAGTATCCTCGTTGGGTTCCTCCGTCTATCTCTGTTTTGTCCAAGATTTTTGTTTTTCTGCAGTTGCTGTTCCTGATAAAACTGTCTCGTCGTTGTCAGCCCACTGTTCGTCTGAGCTGTGATGATATTTTTCTGACATATTCCTTCCACAGAATTTTACTGTGCTGTCTCTACATTTAACACTAGACATCCGCTGATTTTGAACTTGTTTTCTGTGGGTTTGTGTACCAATTTTTCTTTGTCCGTTCTTATGATTTTCTCTACGATATGCAGTAAATACTAGGAATGGCTTATGTCCAAAATAATGATTCAAAAGAGAGGCGTGGCGGGGGGAATCACCCCCTCCCGCAAACTTCTTCCGCACGGCGGTACCACGCGCGGGGACCAAACTCAGACCCCCTCACACTAACACCCCCGCGCAGTCACTCGCCTCATCGAATTTTTTTTCTCTTGGAAAGCCCCCCCCCCCCCCAACTTCCTTTTATTCTCAGGCCCGTTGGTCCAGGGCATTACTCATCTCGCCCACAAAACAAGCCGTAGCGTCCGCGCTGCCCATGCGTGGGATAAAAGGGCTCCCGGCCCTTCGCCGTATATTTTTCAGTGTGCCATCGTCGCTGCGGGTGCGATATTTCTCTTCCCCCCTGCCCCAAATACCCCCCTCAAATATCCACCCTTACCCTGTCCTCGCGAAGAGAACGCGACGGAAATAAAAATTTACGTCGTCGACAACCGACTAGCTCCTCCACATCCCCCCCCCCCCTTTTTTCACAAACCAAATAACATCTCCGCGTAGTGACAGCGTTCTCTTTTTATATTTGATGCATCGTCCCTTTCTCGAGAATAATGATTCGTTTGTTCGGGAAGCGAAACATCATTTCCTGTGATTTTTTTTTACTTGTGAATTTCACGCATTTCACAACCAACCCCGTTGTCATCACCTGCAAAAAAAATTTATGAAACTTGCATTATGGTCCATTTTTATTCACAGCGATTTCATTTTCCCTTAAGGAAATCATTACTTTTTTCCATTCTGACGGCTTCAGTTATTAAATAGCGGACAGAAACCTGTATCAGTTCGCTCGTCATAGTTCTGAACAGGTACAAAATCATAATTTTTAGAGATTTGAACGAAATTGGACTTAAGACTTCTTGTAATTACAGAAACCTTTTTCTGACAAAACGGTTTATAGATAATTGTATAAATTTTCAAAACTAAAATTTCTAATAGGGGCATTAAATCGTATTTATTACTACGGTAAATAATAAAAACACAATTTAAAAAGTATACATTTATTACCTTTTTAATGAATTAAATTATGTATTTTTGTATTTGTTGTCTTTGGTGTCTTTGCACTATGCTTTATGTTCTATTTACATTTTTGTGTTATTCTGTATTCATGAAAGTAATGTGGTTCTGTATTTATTTTATCCTTTTTTTAATTGTTCGCCTCCGAATGACTTTGGTTATTGGCATAAAACTTGATTGAAATTAAATAAATATTATTGGCAATTTTGTATGTATTTTTGGCTGTAATACCACGCTCACTCTCTACAGATATTCTTACAATTTGCCAAGCCCGATTACAATTCACAACAACAAATATTCCTCAGAATAAAGCGTTCTAACACCAAAATTTTCCTTTCACGGGTGTTTTGATCACAACGAGTGTGTTTGGTCATTAGCTATCTTGTCTTGCTCGTGTTAGGGAAGTCGTTGCTTCTGAAGATATTTGTTTCTTCCTGCTCCCGATAAAACGTTGTTGCAGTTCTTTATCAAGCACCCGCTCAATTACCCACCCTTCACGGAGCTGAGAAGCTGCTGTTGGCCAGCACGTAATGAACAATTTAACTAGCAAATAAACTGTGACCCATGACCCATTAAGTAAATAATTTTTTTTTCATTATAAAGTCAAGAACCTTAATCAGTATTCAAGTAATTTTATGAAGAATACAAGGGCGGTTTTATTATTTAGAGTTGTGACTATAGGAGACATGGTTTCTCTTCACCAGTCTGTATACAAAACCATACTTGGAAATCTAAGTGACACGAGGTAATTGTTTCTTACTGCGTATCCAGTTGTATTTTAACATAAAATATTAACATCAAAAATTTAAATGTTAGTGTTTGTCATGCAAAGCTCTATATTTAACAAAAATATATTTTATTTTGAAAATATGTTGATATGAAACTTTGAGGAACATTATCCCCGTGAGCATTTGTCTTGTGTAACAAATAAAATTATATTTTAACGTAATAAAATAAAAATATAGTAAGTAATTTAATATGATTGTGGTTCAAAGCTGTACCATAACCTAAATATATTTGATTTTGAAAAATCGATTCCTATAAAACACTATCGTGACTGAAAGACAACGCACAGTCTAAGCCGGTGGACACAGACATTTGAAATTTGGAGGAAATATTCCCTGAGTTCCATAACGGTGCATTAAGAAGGGATTTTACAAAAAAGAAACCAAAGGGGTATTAAAAATCATAATATTAGTTTGTGGTCGGAAATATCCATGGAAACGAGATTTGCATTGTTAATGCATTCTTCGTCTCCGTTGAAATTTTGGAGGCGCATTAAAAATCAATATATTTTTTTTTTCAGTATAAGTCGTACAGACTTGAAACTCGGCACAGCGATGTTCCTTGCATTACATAGCATCCGAAATTCAAGGGTAGTTTAACCCGGGCAACGCCGGGTACTTACTCTGGTGTAAACTGGATACGCAATAAGGAACAATTACAAAAAAAAATGTACTAGAAAGTAAGAATAATGGCAGGATAGTGCAATGCCGTGACGAGCGAAGCGGGGCCTGAATGTAGTTTGACCGGCACACAGTCATCCTCCTGCCTCATTAGGCTCGGCTGGGTGCTCAGTGGGGCTTCGAACCCGGACAAGGGCTGTCAGCGTGACGAGCAGCACCAACCTCTCCGACGCCCTGTAGCGTGTAGGCCGTGCCAAGGAGGACGTCACTTGTGTACCCCCCGTCATCGTAGTTCGTAAAGTGGCCGCTAGAGCGCTCCGCCGTCACGTGCATTGCATCAGTCCACGTCACGATAAACCACAGTGAATGTTTCATCCAAACGAATTCATTTTCAAAATAAAAAATACCGTATACATTTTTAATTCATTTTATGTCGTTCCACAAAAAAAAACAGCACAAAAATAAATATATTACAATTTTAAGCCAATTTTACCGTATTTAAAAGTTCTATGCAACAGCAAAATAACATCGTTGAAATATACTATAGCTATTTTGTTATGTGATTTTAATAATTTTATAGTCAAATATTTTTCATGTTTGTTTATTTTTTGGTTTCAAGGCCTTATTTTTTTTAAAAATCAATGAACTGTATTTATTATTTCTGTACTTTCAGTTCTCCGTAATGAAAATATCTAGCGGACAAAACCAACCCCATAGAATTCTGTCGAGTCGTTCAGGTTCCATTATTGTTTTTATATGTTTGTCATTCAAGCACGATGAGACCTTCCCGATCTTCCCAACGAATTTAAAGATTCGCCAAGAGGCATCGACAATGCAACATGCCTTTGCGAGGAGACGAAGAGTGCATGAAAAATACAGTAGCCGTTGGCAAAGAGATTATCGAGAAAACATGGTTGAAAATTAAGTAAAACTGAAACAAAACGCGCAGTCCCTTCCACCAAATCCTCTTAGAATCGATGGTAGACCAACGCAATCTGCAACCACAGCCGCAAGTGGAATGTGGTGAAGTTTGTGGAGAAAACTGAGAATTTACAAAAAACAAAAGAAAATACTCCCTTTCTTTCAGATATATATATTATATATAATATATATATATAATTTAACATTCATTCGGAAAAATCTTTATTTGAGCACATTTTAAATATTTAAAAAATAATTTTTTTTTGTTTTAAAAAACCTTAGCAAATACACGAGTAGGCTAATAACAGCATTGCCAATGTACCAGTATAGCCATCTTTCGAAATCAAAATTCTGACAACCGCAACGCGGTTTAGGCCTAAATAGATAATCTATCTAATCGGATGACGTCATGATGTATCGAACGTGATTGGTAAATTATTTTATTCACATCGCGTGCGTGTGACTCAAGCATAATAGGTTTTGTAAGGATATAATTTATTTTTTTATATTTACGAAAACAAACGCTTGGGTGTGTAAAAGTCAGTGAGTTCATGCCACAACACAAAAAAAAAATTATAATAATGGTGACGTATTCCCCTTATGTTGGAGAACTTAAGGATATGCCGCATCTGACATGTTTATTTTAAGAGTAAGCGTTTTTAAACTCGGTATGAGTACTGCGGGTTATTTCCGAAATGACGAGCGAATCCAGAACTGTCAAGTTTTGAAACGACTATAACTCGAAGACTTATTGACGGAGGGCAAAATAGGAGGCCTGCGTTCGACAGAGGAACGTTGAAAGCGATGAGTGAACCAGCCGAGACGTCCCATCGATTGGAGCAGAAAGCTAAGCGAGGTTGGCACAATAGTCGATGACCAATAAAATCCCCAATTCCCCAAATACCATCAAATCGTTAGTATTCTAAGGATTCAATATTCGAGGATAAATATTCGACGAGAAATATTAGATGAAATAAAGTAAATTGAAAAAATCAACATTGAAAACCTCTTAAGTTTACTAGGTAACTTTTATTCTTCATACCTATTCTGTTACATTTCCCCAAGATATTGTACTTTAAACGTGTAACTATACAAATAAATTACCATATGTATTGATTCCGGAAACTTAGTTAATGAATAAAACATTCAAAGTGTTAAATGTTTCAACAACTTGGTTTAAATTTTTCATTTCTTATACATTATTTTATTTTGGACCCTTGAGACCTATATTCGGATTTGAGGGGCATATTAGAGGTACTCTATGGACTTCAAATTCGAGATTAAGGTTCGAGACAATTGGGATATGACGAATCATTTATCTATATTTTTGTCCAAAGAGAAATTTTTTTACGTAATCTCACGGTAGTAGCCGCGATTAATTTATATCCGTTTATTTTTTGTTTTAACTAATTTCAGAGTCACTACAAAAAAAATCACTTTTGGAACAGCCTACAGGCGTAGGTAGATGTCGAAGTACCTTTAGCTTCGGGAAACGTTCTGGAAACATATATGTATATTTCTTAGACAATTTATGAACTTAATGTACATGACATCTTATATATTGTCCATTATTCCAAATTGATTAATGAAATCTTTTTGTCATATTTTATGTACCGAATGTTTCCAATGTTTTTTATTTCATTACAGTCAGCATTGAATAGCTTACAACAAGCTACACGCGCAAAATTCATAGTGACTTATTAGGCATAATAATTAGGCCTAATAAGTCACTATGAATTTTTTGAGCTTCACGCGCTATTTTTCATTCCTTGCACTATACGTAGTTGTTTAAAAATTTGCTTCGAACCAAAGTTTAAGCTAATATTAAGAAAGTTAAAAATATATTTGAACGAAAGATGGTAAATAATTTTTTTTTTCAACCGCCTTTTTACGGTAATAGTTCGTTGCGTCAAAAATGGTTTCAGCCAAAGGTTTTACATCTATATATATAAAAATGATATGTTGGTTAGTGTACGCTTCAAAAACTCAAAACATTCTGCACCGAACGAGCTGAAATTTTACCATTATATACAACCCGCATCAAGGATTGTTTTTATCTACTTTTCACGTCAGCAACATACCCGCGACCGCGAAAAAGTAACTGCGCCATTTTATTAATGTACTTTCTCACCAATAAAAACAAAAAAAACACGCATTTTCTGTTATGGAAACGTTTCTCCATGCCAAAAGATTTCTCTTATCAATGGAAAAAACTACGTCAAGTGAAGCGAGCAGGAAATGGCTATATACAATGAATATGCTTTTATTGCGAGGTGCAATAATTAAAAAATGACTAAGCGTACCGGTATGGGACTAATTATACAATATGAATGAGGTACTTTAGTGTGATCGTGTCTCGATTGAGCTGCGCCGTTATCCAAATCGTAAGTAGAGGTTATGTTTTGTATGGGTCTATCACCACTTGATGTGGGATTGCGGGTAGATGGTTCTAGGCGATTCATTTTTTGAACTCCGTAGACCCTATACCCTTTTTTTTAATTTTTAATTTAAATTAAAATGTTATATCGCCAATAACAACAATTGCATCACATTCATAGCACAAGTGCGAAAAAAAATTTTTTTTTTTACCTATTAGCTGTGTACCAGTGACCGCGCCATCTGCCGTAAGCGAGGAAAACACTCGCTGACAACCGTAATAGTAATGGTGCAGTCACATGAGAAACAATATTCGATTCCAATTACATGATGGACAGTAAATATATTATTAATTTTCAATGCTGTCTATCCTGTGTCTCATTGTTGTCGAGCTGCAGCTATGAGAATCACGAGAGATAGGAGAATATAAGAGCTGTGAGAGCCATAAGAAGTTATAATCTCATTCCTTTCTTCTGTTTCAGTGAAAACCGAAATAATGCCTCACAGAAAGTCAAATTTGGGCCGTCGCACTCGCCACACAGAAGGATCAAGAAGACGGTTTTCAAATATGACTGAGGAAGAGCGAGCATCCGTGCGAGAGAGGAACAGACTAAGCACCATTCAGACACGTAAACGTGGAACCAGCAGAAAGACGAGCAGCCAGGCTTGAGGATGCACGATTGCGAGCACGTCAGTCGCGTTCTGCAGCAACAAATTTGGTTCGTTTTGAACGGAATGAACGCGAAAGGGTGAGGATAGCTGAAACACGAACAGAAAGAACAGCTGATATGCATCTGGAATACAATCGTCTTGTGTTCCGGTACAATCCAACTGTTGATTATAGTTCAAGTCAGCATGTTG
This sequence comes from Bacillus rossius redtenbacheri, assembly GCF_032445375.1. NCBI lineage: Eukaryota > Metazoa > Arthropoda > Insecta > Phasmatodea > Bacillidae > Bacillus > Bacillus rossius. The sequence continues at coordinate 31,792,524 of NC_086336.1, forward strand.
TCATTGGTCAGATGAGTCATGTCTGTAGCTACTGCCAGGCTCTAAAGTTTAATAATGAAACAAAAGGGATGTGTTGCGCTGGCGGAAAAATCAAATTGCCTCAACTTGATGCACCACCAGATCCATTGAAAACTTTACATGCTGGATATACCGCTGAATCGAAGCATTTCATATCGAACATCAGGAAATATAACTCTTGCTTCCAAATGACGTCATTTGGTGCGGAAATCGTGACTGCTCAATTCATGCCAACTTTTAAAATCAAAGGGCAAATATATCACAAAGCTGGCTCCCTGTTCCCGTTCTCAGATAGTGACCATAAATTCCTACAACTGTACTTCATTGGTGATGATAGAGATGAAGTAGATGCACGTTGTGGAATACAAACCTTGCTAAGAAGATCCATTATTTCGCAACTGCAGGAGCTTCTTCACGAAAGGAACAATTTGGTGCGTTCGTTCAAAACAGCAATTGATATGATGCCATCAGATACCCACAAAATTATTATTCACGCAGACAAAACTCCCGCTGGAGAACATGTCCGGAGATATAATGCTCCAACTATAGACGAAGTAGCAATTGTCATAGTCGGAGATCAGTTACAACTTAGAGATATTGTTCTCCATCGAAGAAATAATCAATTGATAAACGTAGCAGAAACTCACCGTTGTTACGATGCTTTACAATACCCAGTGATCTTTTGGGATGGTGCCGATGGATATCATTTCAATGTGAAAATGATAAATCCAGTAAATGGTGCAGAAATCAATAAAAATTGCAGCTCAATGAACTTTTACGCATACCGCTTAATGATTCGCAGGAACGAGGACAATTAAATTTTAAAATGCCGTCAGTTGTTTCACCAGTATATTGTGGATATGTATGCAAAAATTGAAACGGAACGTTTGCTATTTCTCCATTTGAATCAGACTAAACTACGCTCTGAAGAATATGTTCATTTGCGAGATGCAGTTGTGAATGACGGTAATACAACCAACATTGGAAAGCTAACTATTTTACCATCTTCATACATTGGCATTCACATCACATGCAAGAATATGCTCAAGATGCAATGTCATATGTTCGTCATTACGGGCGTCCAGATTAATTTATTACTTTCACATGCAATATAGCTTGGGACGAGATACGGTAGCTGTTACTTCCTGGCCAATCACACATCGATAGGCATGACATTATACCACGTGTTTTCCGACAAAAGCTTAAATCTTTGATGGATTTCATCGTGAAAAATGAAGTATTTGGATCTGTGCGCTGCTGGATGTATTCAGTAGAATGGCAAAAGAGAGGATTGCCCCATGCGCATATACTAATCTGGCTCTACAATAAAATAACTTCAGACGAAATCGACGATGTGATATGCGCTGAGATTCCACGGGCTGACGTCGATAAGGATTTTCATGCAGTTATTATCAAAAACATGATACATGGACCATGTGGTACACTAAATCCAATTTCACCATGCATGGTAGATGGGAAATGCTCTAAGCAATATCCTCGAGCATTCACAGCCAACATAGTAACAGGCCACGATGGATATCCTCGGTATAGAAGACGACCAACTGAAGATGGTGGGAATTCGGCAACTATACACATGCAAAATGGTGATATTGATGTAAACAACCATTGGGTGGTTCCATATTCTCCTTTGCTGTCAAAAACATATAAAGCCCACATAAACGTAGAATATTGCCATTCAGTCAAATCCATTAAATACATCTGTAAATATGTTAATAAAGGCAGTGGTATGGCAGTTTTTAGTGTGCAATCAGATAATAGTGACAAAAATGCAGTACGAGATATCGATGAAATTGCTCAATACCAGGCTGCATGGCGAATTTTTTCATTTCCCATTCATGAACACTATCCAGCTGTGGTTCACTTGGCAGTAGGCCTACATTTAGAAAATGGACAGCGTGATTATTTCACAGATGCAAATGTACAAGAAAGATCCCTTAATCCACCTGGTACAACTCTGACTGCTTTTTTTACCTTATGCCAGGATGACGCTTTCGCCAGAACACTGATGTATTCAGAAGTTCTCTCTTATTACACGTGGAATGTAACTAAAAAAGTATTCGTACGACGCTGACGAGGGGAGCCAGTTGACGGTCAACCTGGCATTTTCAAAGAAAATACAATTGGTAGACTTTATACAGTGCATCCCAATCAAGATGAATGTTTTTTCCTTCGCATGCTATTGGTAAATGTGCCTAGTCCTAGATCTTTTCAGCAATTAAAAATAGTTGACGGCGTCACACATGCCACTTTCCGCGCTGCGTGTCAAGCTCTGAATTTATTAGAAAATGACCAACAATGGAATATATGCATTAATGAGGCGTGCAACACTGCAATCCAAACCAAATTCGCGCATTATTCGCAATTATATTGACCGCTTGCTTTCCTTCATCTCCCACAGACTTATGGTAAAAATATCGATCTCATATAGCTGAGGATATTTTGCATAGACTACGCCTTGAAAATTCCAATATGACCTTAGAATTAACAGAAGGCATTTACAACCAAGCATTTATAAATATTGAAGACAAGTGCTAAGCTATTGAAAATAAAGTTCTTAGTCAATTAGGAATGCCAGCACCAACCCAAACTGCGACTGCTGCATTTGATGTAGATTTACGACGTGAACAGAGTTATAACATTGATGATCTTCAGATATATGTCCAATCGAACATTCCCAAATTAACGCGTGAACAGAAAGGCATTTATGATCGCATAATGCAAATGATAAATGACGGAATTGGGGGGATCTTCTTCTTGGATGCGCCAGGAGGAACTGGGAAAACATTCCTAATTATATTGATTCTAGAAACGGTTCGATCAAAAAATGACACAGAATTAGCTCTTGCTTCGTCTGGAATAGCTGCGACATTGTTACCAGGTGGAATAACTGCCCATTCAGCTCTAAAGTTGCCATTAAACATGAAAATCATCGAGACTCCTACGTGCAATATTTCCAAAGCATCCGGTATGGGAAAAGTATTACAAAAATGTAAACTAATTGTTTGGGATTAATGCACGATGGCACATAAAAAAAAAGCTCGAAGCTCTTGATCGATCGTTACGAGATTTGCGTGGAAACGTTCAACCATTCGGGAAAGCATTGATATTGCTCGTAGGAGATTTTAAGCAAACATTACCTGTAATTTCTCGATCGACACCAGCAGACGAAATAAATGCTTGCCTGAAATATTCAACACTATGGCGGCACGTACGTACATTGCAGTTGACTACGAATATGCGTGTCCAGTTGCAGAATGATCCATCATCTGAGGTATTCTCACGACAGTTACTGGAAATTGGAAACGGACAGCTTCCAGTCGATGAGACGTCTAGACGAATATCATTTCCCGATCATTTTTGTAATTTAGTAACATCGAAAGAAGAACTGATCGAAAAAGTATTTCCTGACATTCAAAAAAATCATAGAAATCACGATTGGCTCAGTAAAAGATCTATCCTTGCCGCAAAGAATAAATATGTCTATCAACCTAATAATGTTATTCAATCCATTATTCAAAGTGATGAAATTACATAAGTCGATAGACACCGTTGTGGAAGCAGATGAAGTAGTTTATTATCCAACGGAATTTTTAAACTCACTTGATCTGCCAGGGATACCACCACACATACTTAAATTGAAAATAGGTGTACCAATTATCCTCTTGCGGAATATTAATCAGCCAAAACTCTGCAACAGCACGCGACTTTCAGTTAAGAAATTAATGAATAACGTAGTGGAAGCAACGATTTTAACGGGGCCTTTCAAAGGTGAAGATGTCCTCATTCCTCGACTACCCATGATCCCGACCGATACACCATTTCTATTTACAAGATTGCAATTCCCAATTCGATTGGCATTTGCAATCACAATCAATAAAGCTCAAGGTAAATCTTAAGAATTGTGTGGTTTAGATTTAGATGCGGATTGCTTTTCACATGGACAACTGTATGTTGCGTGTTCCCGAGTCGGAAAACCAGATAGTCTTTATATCTACGCATACAGTGGAAAAACAAAAAATATTGTATATCCACAAGTATTGCAAAATTAAACTTATATGAAATGTATTCTTTGTTTTGTTTCTCATTTCTCAACTATTCAATCACAATGTGCCACAGCGAAGCGTGGCAGGGTACAGCTAGTAGTGTATAAAATATTTATAATAGATTATAACGGATTCGATAGTATACCGACTAAACAAGTTATGTTTTCTTTTTTGTCATTCAACCATTGTTATTTCCACCCCTTGCAGTAATGGTTGATCGTATAAAAGATTATTTAAAAAAAATCGTAGATAATGTTTTAATGTCTTACAATAAATAAGTACGGGTTTAATAGTGCACATGATACACAAATTATATATATTTTTAATCCTACTCTTGTATTTGTTAAGTACTTTAAGTAATGGTTCGTCTTATCAAAAATTGTTTCAGACCAAAGTTTTAGATAATTTTTAGAAGATTTAAAATTCTTTAGTATCTATTTTACTGATTACCTAATAGGGGGTTTAGGAATATTTTTTTTTGTCCTTTAAACCTTGTTCAACTCTTTGCAGCAATAGTTGGTTGCATAATTTTTTTTTGATAATAATATTAAAGTTTCCACATAGTTTGAAAGGATTTGGTAGTGTACTTTCTATGGGCGTTATTGAATTTTTGTCTTTCAACCCCTGTTATTTTTCACCCCTCGCAGTAATGTTTGGTCATATAAAAATTATTTGGCCGAAATATGTAAATAATTCTTTAAGATATCACAATAAATTAGAACTTATTTAATAGCGTACATAATATAGATAGTAACTTTTTTTTATTTCAACCCCTGTTCTTTTTCAAGCCCGTACATGAATTATTTGTCTTATCAAAAATAGTTTCAAGTAAACATTTATATAAAAAATATACGATTTACAAAAAAGGTTGAACAGATTCGAGTGTGTTCATACTAAGGGAATTATAATTTTTTAGTCCGCCAACGCTTGTCCCTTCCACCCCTTGCATTTATGGCTGGTGGTATCAAAAATCGTATCAGACATAAGTTTCGGATAATATTTATAAAAATTCAACGGATTTAGTAGTGTGCATTGTAAGGGAGGTGTGAATTTTTTGTCCTTCATTCTTAAAAATTTTTTCCCATCCATTGCAGTAATGGTTGGTTGTGTAAAATATTGTTACATACGAAAGTTGTAGATACTATTTCAAGATTTTAAAATAAATAATAATGGATTTAAAGTTGTACATAATTCTAAATTATGAATTTTTTAAAATTCTATCCCTGTTTTAATTTTTTTTATTACTTGCAGCAATGGTTAATCTTAACAAAAATTGTTTCGGACAAAAGTATTAGATAGAAATTATAAGATTTATAAACAAGTTGAACATATTAGATTGTGTGCCTACTAGAAGAGTTATGAATTATTTTGTCCCCCAACACTTTTTTTTTCCTTTTGGTTGGTCGTATCAAAAATTTATTTAATTAAAGGTGTTTGGTATTACTCCCACAAGTTATAATGCATTCACATAAATGCGATGTTTATCATACTATATGAGTTATAGCCATTTTTCTGTTTGTAAAAAACCTTCGTCATTTCTACCCCTTTGGTTGGATTTTGCCCTTTTATGAACTCGAACAAGATTTTCCATTTCTATATTTTGTGTATCAGTCTGGAAGTGATTTGTGAAAAATTGCAGCAGTTATAGTGTCTATAAAATTGTGATATATATAAACTTTTGAGTTGACCATGGTTTTTGGGTCTATGAACCATGAAATGAAAAACTGTATAAAATATCATCGGAAGTGGCACCATGGTAACGGCTACAATAAATATACTTTTTTCGAAATCTACATAAAAAATTATGATAATAGGTTCTTATAAGTTAATCATATTGAATTACCCAGATATAGAAACACAGAGAATGTACTCGTAGTGAGTGGCTTATATGTAACCAGTGAAATTAAAGGTTATTAAAAATAGTAGTAGATGTCTAGCTTTGACCTACATTCGGTAGCAAAATTTTCAACAGAACGATTTATGGAATTAATATGGATTGAAAAGTCTTTAGGATTCTTCGGCACAGCCTACAGGAATAGGTAGATTTCGAAGTAACTATTTATTCTGGAAATATTTAGTAAAATTCTATAAATTTCTGGAACATTTTAAGAAATAAATGTACATAAAATCTTAATGTTTTCCAAAATTACAAAATTTCTATTAAAGATTTTCTTATTTTCCATGCAGCGAAAATATCATGGACGTTTTTAACTCAATGCATCCAGAACTGAATAACATAGAACGAATTTTATTTTATGCCCCCTTAGGTAGTAATTCAATTTTTTTTTGACCTCCTAACACTTTTTTTTTTAATCTTACACTAATAACTTGCTCGCATAAAAATTTGCTTTGCGCCAAGATTTAATATAATATTAAGAAGTTAAAAAAATTAATTCGAAAGAAATTTGATACTAAGGAAGTTTAATTATTTTTACTTCAAACCGTGTTTTAAAGGTAATAATTCGTTTCATAAAAAAACAGTTTCAGCCAAAGTTTTAGATAAAGTTTAGAATTTATATAATTAAATATAACGGAATTAATAGCATATCTATTTAGCATGCAATGTTTGTTTTTATTTTCAAACCTTGTCAATTCTTCTTGCAGTAATGGTTGGTTACATAAAAATTAATTTTAACAAAAATTTAAAAAAAAAATTAAGTTAGACAAAAATAAGTATGGATTCAATAGTGTACATGGTAGGTAAGTTTTATTTTTTTCTTATTCCTTGCACAGATTTTTTCAACCCCATGCAATTTTTGTTTGTAATATTATAACTAGTTTCTGACAAAAGTTTTTGAAAAAAATTACAAGATTTACAAACAAATTGAACGGATTTGATGGTGTTCCTATTATTTATTTTAAACCCCTCTTTATCCATCTTTTGCAATTGCTTATTGTGTCCGAAATTGTTCCAGTCAAAGGTTTTATATAATATTTGTAGGATTTACAAACAATTTGAACTGAAATATAGTTTCCCTTCTAAGAGAGTTATGAATTTTGTTTCTCATTCAACCCCTGTTTATACAACCCCTTGGAGTAATATTAGGTCGTATAAAATTATTTATGTCGAAATTGGTAAATAATAATTTATAGTTTTACAATATATGACATCGAATTTAATAGTGCACATGGTACGGAAATTAAGAATTTTTTTTTTAAAATTCTACACATTTTTTTAATCCCTGCAGAAATGGTTTATCTTAACAAAAAAATGTTTCAAACAACATTTTTAGAAAATTTCAAACAAAATTAAGATGAAAGCTGCCTTCAATTTCTTTTACCACTTTCACTACTGCGTACTAAATGTTCCATACGTCATACCTAAGAAATTTCATGTACGGATTTTATGGTGTGATTACTAAGGTAGTTATGAATTTTTATTTCTATTTCAACCCCTCTTTATCCACCCTTTGCAGCAATTGTTGGTGGTATCATAATATTTCAGAAAAACGTTTTGAATAAGAATTATAATATTTAAAAACTATTTAAACGGATTCAAAGGTGTGCCTAAGAATGGAGTTATGAAATTTTTCTGTCCTCCAACCCCTTTTTACTACATCCCTTGCTGTAATGGTTGGTCGTATCAAAAATTATTACAGACGATAGTTGTATATAATAATTTATGGTTTTGCAATAAATTATAACTGATTTGATAGTGTAAATTGTACGGAATTATTAATTTATTTTTAATTCTACCCCTGTTTTTTTTTCAACCCCATGCAGCAATGGCTCATGTTATCAAAAATTGTTTAAGTTAAAATTTTCAGATAAATTTAAAAGATTTACAATTTGAACGGATGTTATGGTGTGCCTACGAAGGAAGTTACGATTTATTTTGTCCTTGTTTTTTCCACCCCTTCCAGTTATGGTTGGTCGTATTAAAAATTTATTTGCAGAAAGGTTTTTGGTATTACTCCCACGAACTCTAAAACGTTCAAACGGATATGATACTCATCATATTATAGGAGCTATAGCGATTTTTTCTGTTTTTTTAAAACCTTCCCCGGTTCTTTCCCTTTGGTCAGATATTGAACATTAACGAACGCGAACGAGATTTGTCATGGTTATATGTTATTCATAAGTTTGGAAGCGATTCGTGAAAAAATTACGGCAGTTACCGTGTCCATAAAACCGCGATACATAAATATAAATAAATATATGTATTTATATTAACATTTCAGTTGACAATGGTTTTCGGGTCTATGGACCATGAAACGAAAAACTATATAAAAAAAATGGTTGTCAGTAAAGTCGGTTTACGGACGATAGTTTAAAGTGACAACGTCATAACAAAACATTGATGAAATTATTGCATACTTTTATGATTAAAATTGAATCATTTTTATTGAATCATCATTATTTTGTATGGATACAAGAAGGAGTAAATGAAATCTACAATTTAATTGATAAATTTACTTTTATTTGCAATCATTAATTCAAATATGTTTATTACTTTAACGAAGAGATTATTTTAACTATAACTTTTATACATGTTTGCTATTTTAACTTCTTCCAATCTGTGTTATTCTGTTAAGGATAGGACGATGATAGGAAAAGTAGGAAACGAATGGGAGTGTTTCAAGTTTAATGTGCCTCGAAAAAGTCAAATCGATGGTTGTTTCAATCGAGTGGAAGAGAGATAGATGCTACGCAAGCGTAAAATGAGCGTAACGGGACACAGCGTAAAGGGACAATGTGCGTAACGGGACACTTTTTCGTGCGTGCAGCCGGCGTTCATCGATTTATTAGACGTTGTCACGTCAAAATTTTTTTTGGAAGTCGCACTGTGGTAACGACTACAATAGGTAGTATTGCTTCTAAATCTACCTAAAAAGACATGAAAATGCCAGCTGAATGTAGGTGCTTGATGTTTAAACCTTGGTGGCGTTAAGAGCGATACTAGCTCCCACGTAACACGTCTCTTCTTCCCTACGCGCAAGACACCGAACTTACGTGCAGTATTTCTTGTCGGTAGCACATTTTTATGGGACTTTAAGCAGTGGCTATATAATTTAGAATTGTGATACTTTAGATGAAAGCTGCCTTCAATTCCTTTTACCACTTACACTATTGCGTACTAAATGTTCCATACGTCATACCTGTACAGGTTTCACGGTTTTTTTAAGTGTCCGAAAATACATTTAAAAAACGTGCAAACAAACTTCAACCGGCGCACGTAATGTTCCTTGAGTGCTTTTCGCAATCAGAAACCACTTAAAACTGTCGAGTGGTGAGTGTTATGGCCAACTGAAGGTGGAAGTACAATAGCCCGTCGCCTCCCTTCGCCCGTCAAAATCTTGGAAAACTCTAACTTTTGACGGACGGACGGATTATATCTAAAGTTTTAGCCGCGGCATTCAACTGTGGTGTTTGTATTAGGTCGTTCAGATGTTTATGTATTACAACAATTCGGTTCTCAAAACACAGGTACAAATAATTTAATCAGTACTGAAATTTTGCGAGGAGTTGCTAATGAACTTTCCGCCTTTACTCGATTCTAAGAGGGGCAGCAGTTCTAGACGTAAGTCAGTAATCATCACTGCACATGGCAATTCTATGCTCTTCTCAATGCACCAGAAACAAGCGCAGTGTTTTCGCACTCAAATGATTATTCAAAAATAATTTACTAACTCATTGTGAGGCTATTCATGTGTTCAATTCCTCGCATGGAAAAAAAATATATATATATACATCTGAATTTTTCCGCAAGCTATAAATTGGCGGACGGAGCACTCCTGCTTTTATTTCTTGTCCCACAAACTGGTTAAGGACCACGCCTAGACAGTCTGTGTTGGTGAGGCGGAATGATGTGTGCCACGAGGACGGCTCGTAAGACGTTTGGCCTGCACTATACAATTTTTTGTTTTGTAACATGTTAGCTCTCGGTACACGGCATTTGGTGCGAGTAATTTCGTGAACGGAACGAAGGTATCATGGAACGGAAATGTGCAACCACGGTGCTGCCATCTGTGTTGGATGCGGATGGTGCAAACCAAAGTGCTCAGAGCAAAAACAAAAATCTTTATGGTATTAACTGGTTGATGAGTTTTAACAAGTTGGGCAGAATTTAAATAAAATTCCTTGTCTAAAACCATTCTAAAGCCGGGGACTAGTATTTTTTCAAGTCTTTTTTTCACTTTTATCGAAGTCGTTTTATTAAATAGCTTAAAATTTCTGTCTGAAAATGAAATGATTCGATAGTCGACGTTGATGCTTCGGCAGCAAATTCTAACCAGGGTTGCGGAAAATACGTGTGATTCGCCTCCAGAGAAGTAGTTTAAGCAAAATTTATCAAGGTTGGTGTTATTTAAAAGAATTCTACGTAACATTTCGTGTCAAAGTTTCGTATTATAAGTGTATATGCAACATGAGATCACACGAATTTGCTCATTACCGAGGTTAGATGTTACACATCTCTGTCGAGTACTGAAAGACTCACTCACTTTTTTTTTTACAGTGTGGTCACGCCACCTCGACCAAAACGCCACTCGCCGAGTTTCAGCGGTGCAGACGGCGTGAAGATGGGATGAGCGTAAAGGGAAAGCTAGACGCACATAGTCTCCCCCCCCCCCCCCCCCCCCCCGACCGACATCTTTCTCGGAAACCAAACATCCTTTCCACAAGTTTTCCTCCTAGGAAGCGCCATTCTCTTATATTGTAACCATTGAGAAAAAAAGGGGGTAAAGGGTGCTTTCACGTTGGAAAAGGCGAGCTAGGAACCGCCCTCGCTGTGTCGGGTTTTCGCAAAACAAGAGTTCCCCCTGTCCGTGTAGTCGTGTTATCCACATTATCTCTTGAGTATCATCGTTGGATTCCTCTGTTCAAGGGCGGCTTCAGGAAGATTATTTTTTCTCAGCAAGGGCTATAGTACAAAGAAACGATGCAGTTGCAAAAAAAATGACTTAAAAGTTCATTTCAATTAAAAATTTTTCAAACACATGGCCTCAAAAAAAAGTAGCGCCTACTTTGATTTTTCCATACAACTTTTAATTGAAAGAAAAGTAAAACTTTTAATTTAGGTATTTAAGTAAAGATAAGTTGGACAATATTCTCAAAAATAAAACTTGAAAAAATGAAATTTTTGGTTGGTAGCGGCGACAGTCCTCCATTTAGAGCAGCGCTTGTCTCTGCTTATCGCTGTGAAGTCCAAGGTTGTTGTTTGCCTGTATTTACTCTTCTTGTTGCAGCTGTCTCGTCAGCCCAATGTGTTCTTCTGTGCTGTAGTATTTTTCTGACTAATTCCTTCCCAAAAAATTCTCTTTGCATTTTATTTCGGCTGATTTTGACTTGTTTTCTTCGTTTGTGTATTCATATTTCTTTGTTCATTCTTGGGGTTTTCTGTATGACATATGTATGGTGTAAATCAGAAATGGCTTATGTTCAAATAAATGTTTTCAATCAGTTGTTCCCTGGGCCCAACTTAAATAGATATACTCTACATTTTAGATAGACGAGTTAGTCGTGGCTTCAATCCCTGCATGGTTAATTCCTAGCATGTCTAAGCGTACAGGCTTTGGTATGAGACGCATTTAAGAGTATTTTATTACCCGTACCTCTCCCAACGCAATAAAATTTTTATCAAGCATGAATAAGGGAAAAAAAAAACAGGATGGTTAGGAACGTATTTACTATCTGCAGTACCTTATTTAGGTCAAGACTTAGCATGTACAATGAGTATGAGGAGGTTTTTCAGTACATAACGCATGGTTAAATTCTTCTGTCTACGCTTTCCTTATACATTTTTGTAATTATAGCAATTAATAGTTCTTTTTTTACATCAAATGCAATAAAAATCCCATAGGATGAATAGTAATATTTATAAAAATTCCCATTCCACACGTAATTCTCTTAAAAAGATAAATTAGAGTTTATAAGAATAATTTTATACACACTCATTTTCAACCTGAATGATATTTCCTATTAGCACATGCAATCTCACGATAAATACCTTATAAATAAGAGGATGTATTATATTGATAATAAAGATTTTCATTATATTAATTTTAATACATGATTATTCAGGGGTTGATAAGACCATTTTGGTAGAGGTGACTGGGGTAATAAAGTCAAATTTATTTAGGCTGTAGCTAAAATAGACGTAAAACAGTTCGGTTAACATGCAGGAATGGTAGAGTAGATAGGAAATTTCAGTGAACATAGGCCTGCGAATGTCTCTTTGTTGATAGAGTCTATCACTGGATGACTGTTACGTGGAATGCCATATCGGCAAGATGCACGACTATAGTCTATTTACTCACGTTAACTTGTCTCAAACTCGACAGTTTCCCAAAAGTAGTGCCGATTCTACCACTGTTTTTTCATTAAAAACAGTGATTGGAATAACCTAACGTGGTTGTCAGCGTTCGTAAACAAAAAATTACATTACACATTGCAAGTGACAGCTGGGAATGTGCGCTACTGGTAGCACTTTTAAGAACTATCATAATTGAGATAATTTACATGACATAGGCTTTAACTGCTGTTTTGTAATCCAGTCCGTGATGAAAATGAACACTCAGCAGTTCACCGTACCTGTTCGGTGCTGCGCACAGCAATGCCGTCTTTAGTCTGGGATGCCGACGGTTACGGTACACGATGGTGCACGCGCTAGTGAACTGAGTGGAGCTACTGCTACAGTAAACTGCACAACACTTCCAGAGCTAACGTTTTCATAAGTTTTCCTCAACACCTCCCTAACTTCTCCATTCCCTGCTCCAGCACCCTCAGTGAAAGTGCATCTCAATTCAGTGTAGCCAACGTACCTCAGTGCCATTTTTCGACCTTGTGTCTTTTTAAATAATTAAACAACAATGTTATTTGTTGCTATTTCTTAAAACTTTGGTTCAACAGATACAGACATGGTACAAAATATCCATGTGGTATTATCAGTTTGTTGTACAATACCATCGGATGTTTTCATCAATTGTATTTAATTGTTCGATTCCGCCTACGGGTATTTTTTTTTAAAACTGCTTTCCTCCGTGTTTATGAAATGCCGACAAAGGACATAAGTAGTTGGACACTGTTTTGGTCGATGAAAATTAAATATATTAACAGGGAAAGAAACTGAAAGGTTGGAACTCTGTACTGTGTGCAATGTGTCTTGCCTCGTGTAGTTGCTGAACTGTAATAAAACACGGATGTCTCATTGATGAATAATAGCATTTTTGAAACCAAACCAACCAGAGGTAAAGAAAACCATAGCAACGCTTGCTTGTACGCCCACTGCGTACGGGTGGTGTGTTCCGTACCGCGCACACCATCGCAGATATGGCATCCCACACAGCAGAGATCCAGCGCATTGCATGTCATTGCACGCACTAACTGCTCTAGAGATAAAACAGAAACATTTCCGGCACTTATTCTCATTGAAACTTCTGCCTCCTCTTCATACAATGCATATTCAGTCATATTTCTGTATTTTTTTGTAGATTCACCCAAAATGTAACCTGTATGTGTAGGCATACATCTAATCAATGCTTTTATCACGTGTGACCCTCGTCCTAGTTTAAAATGAATTAAATAAAAAAATAATGCAGGAAAATTAACAACTTGCAACTAACTTTACCTAGTTTATAAAGGAACTTTTAAGATACCTAGTTGCAGGGGGAAACTTTGTCTACGCTGATCTGAAGAGAGGATAGTACATTTAAGTTATTTCATTGAGATAATATACGTGTAAAATATATTTAAAAAAAACGCTTCTGCAATAGAATTTTTGCTTTGCTTTTTTTTTCAACATACAAACACCAACAAATAATAAAATATATACCTTGTAGGTAATCTACATTTTTAATTATTTTTCGTCTGCTATTTCCTGATACAGTTTTTGTACTGCAGTTTGGCAGATTTTTTTTCCGGCAGAAACTCGCCTTATGTAGGGGTGAAAGTAGTATAGAGTATATAATATATCTTATTTTAAAATACAAAATATTCAGAACTTACGTAATGTATTACAACAATTACAAAATATAGTATATTTTAAGCCATATTTAAGAGGAATATACTACTAATGTTTTACAACAGTATAAGTTACACAGTCCTTTGCGGTGAATTTTTATGCTTAAAATAAGACAATGTGTATTAAAATTCTATATATTATTTCGTAATAAACATTGCATACATTTCCAATGAAAAATTAGACAGTCAGATATTTTACTTTTGTTTCAGTGCAAGAGAATATAAGTGAAATATTTCTTTCCTTTAGTAGACTGTTAGTTTCATGTAAATGCGTTTGCGCGTTTATTTTTATTTTTTTGATTGGATAGTTACCTCATAAAATAAAATAAAATGTATTGTATTTAATTATATTACTTGAAAGTCCAAACAGAGCACTCACTTTTCGCAGGACATTGGTTAAATTTCCGGTAACGATAACCTAATCTCAGTTTTTCGTTGCCTCCCGAAGACACTCGAGTAAATTTTGGGACGGTTTCTTGCCAACAGATATGAATAATTTCATCATTTATTAGCTTGATTTGTTTTTGTTTGTATTTCTCCTTCTGTATCTATCCCTGTGTGACGTAAAGCCAATCACGAATGGTATACGAAATAACAATAGGAAAAATAAAATTTAAGCTTACATAGTATTGTAATAAAAAAAATAATGGGCGATTAAATCATAACATTAAGTTTAAATCGTAGATGATACCTCTATTGTCAATGTTCAGTAAGGGCTGCTACAAAAATTAATATTAACTTGTTTTATTTTTATCTAATTTTCTCAAGACAGAAATAAGGTTATGGCAAAATATTTTATAGTGTAATAAACCTATTTTAAATGGTGAGAAACTTAAATTACTTTAATGTAAGTAATCTGGCTGGGCTGTTTCAATGAACATAGCCGGCTCTATGTTCCTGGTTGCTGAAACAAAAAGCCACTCTTCTACTGTCTAAAGCGATCGCGTGTATATGTGAGTTGGAGATACAAGTTTGAAGAGTTTGTACCAGTCTCTTTATACATATCTACTTGAAGAAGAATGTGAAAAAAATTCTTTTCAATTACTTCACTTGGAAAATAAGTCACTAAAAAAAACAAACGAGGAAAGTACTTTTTTTAACAATGAGTGAGATATTTCTTAAACTCTGTTTGGAATGAAAGGTCATTCAGGAATATTACATTTACCAGAAATGAAATATTTCATGAAGATGTATACGCTGTCTGTAGCATATACACAAGTGGTTTCTTTTAATTAGGTATAATAGATTACAACATTTTGAATTTGAAATGACAGAGTGCCCCAAAACGACCATAAATTTGGAGTTTAAAGTATTTTTAAGTTACTATGTCTATGTTAAAAATGAACTAACATTTCTTTATTTGTTGCGACTTACCGAATTTAAGGTCGAAAATCGAAAACAGCAGGTAGCTAAAGGATTTAACTGAAGTCTTCTGGAACGACGGAAAATTTTCATTTCGTAGAGACACTTCACGAGGGATTTGACATCATTCGCTTAAAAACGGACACGTGTGGTGAGTGTGAATATACAAGCAGATAATTGTTTACATTGACGCGTCGAAGACGAAGGGGAAGGGGGACAGAAAACTGAAAGCAATACTGAACAAAGGTGTGCAAACCTATTTTTTTCGGCAAAATTTTAGAAAGAAATCACAGTAGGGAGTGTATATATACGAGCGTTCCACAACTTTGCTCAGGCGAATGTCCAACTTATAGCGTCAAGTGTTACGGAGCATTAATTTTTAACATACATTGAATTAAACTGTAAAACCGAACTCCACGGATTTTATCCGACGATGGGTGGTTATGAAGATAAATTTAGCGAGAGAGGGTTGATGCTAGTGGAACGCCGCCTGAGACGCCATGTATTCAGGATTGTTCCAGGGGGAATGTGGTGACTAGCAAGTTGCTGCGAGTGCAGTTGCTCTGGGCCGGAGCGCGCCGCGGTCGGACGCGCCGGAGCGAGCACGTACAGCCCCCTACAGCTGCTGCGAAGCCACGGCGTCTTCTCGCGCGTACCGCCGCCCGCCGACTGAACTCGGACGCGCTTGGCCGCCCAGGGAAAAGGGGTGGGGGAAATGACCGGTTGGAGGGGGGAGGGGGTGGGATGGCGACGCGCGCAGCTTCGAGCCGCCGCCGCTGGGCACCACCAACATGGCAACGTCACACGTTCTCCAGAGGCTATCGGAAACCAACACACGTATGCTTTTAACATGTCCTGTTTTAGGCACATGAATTTACATAAATTCGTGTTATAACGACATTCAAATGTGTATAAAAGGATTTTCCTACAAAAAAAAAAGGCCTTAATTAATGGTTTTTATGAACTTGAAAGCAAATTTTTAAGTCATTCATAGCATGTAGCTACTAAAATCATTTAATCATGTGATAAACAGTTTTGTGTTGACCGTTCGTAAGTAGTTTTCGTCTTCAAATATTTATTTTTAGTATATCATTCATTAACCAACCAAAAAAAAAAGTTTTCCTGAATCCCCGAAAAATTTATGTTTATATTAATTTGTGAAAAAGTAAATTTTATTGATTTTATGAATAATATACTAATAATAAAGAGTTTTAAGACGAAGGCCACACATGAAAGGTTAATTCAAAATTATATACCAAATGATTCAATGCCTTCCATACATGCTGAACTGACATAAACAATTCTTTTTAGTTCAAAAGAACCATTAAATAAGCACTGTTTAGCTGAAAAATCTCTTTTAAACAATTAAATATGATTATAGTAAGTATTTATTAAAATCATGTGCAAAAAAATAAATATTAGAATCAAAACAAATTAGGATAAAACCCACTTAAGGTTCCTATGATGTATGATGATGATATATTCATACATGCATATACACATATGAAGGGACACCCCCCCCCCCACCACCCACAATCCGATCAGTCCAGCTCTCTGTCCGAACTGCTCAGTCCAAACTGTGATGCTGTTGCTGTTGGATGTATCGTTTCATACTAGAATATGGAAAAAAAACCACTTTGGATGTTGCAAGTGAAGTAGCACTTTTTGTTAGAAAAAGTAAAAAAAAATACCAAAGCAACCAAGGAGTATAAACAATTATGTCTGCAACGATACTCAGCTGATGGACTGATGGGCCGGTTTTTTTGGAGTAACGGTTTGGACTGGCGAGACGCTGTTCCACCACACGGCGGTTCGGACTGAGTGCTCTCAAGCCCACAGTCTGATTTGATGGGAAGCCATCAGTTCATCAGTCCATCAGTTCCAACTGATCCGGTCACTGTCATTTGCACACACACGACAGTTCCGACTTTCAGTTCCAACTGATGTCAGACTGATCGTGTATAGAGGCTTCAAGACATGCACGTAGCTTACATTTATGCTTCCTACCACCATCGTTCTCAATGTTCTGAGATGTTTCCTGTACCAATAATATGTACCCCGAATACACGAATTAAATGGTTGAAAGTTCACTAAGTAACACAGAGAGTTGGTAAGTTATCATCGGCGCAAATGAATCGAGACGCAGCAGTAACGAGAGAAGCAAATACTGACGGCAATTTTTTTAGTCTGCAAGATTAACGTAACCATACTTCCAAAGCAATTCAGCTTAATTAAAACTTGCAATTACTTTTTACTATTACTATTTTAGTTTACCAAAATATTCTAGGGTAGTTTCACAATCATAAAGTTTCATTTGGCACACCAATACATTTGGTATATAAACGGATTTACGTTCAGTTCATCAATTTCCTTTACATTTTTACGTAATTATTCCTACCTAATGCCATATACTGAGAGCTAAGATGTTTACACATAATTTTTTTTAAAATATTTTTTTTTATAAATGCACACATAATATGGCAGAACTTTTGTAATTAAGGAAATAATATATTTATTTGCGATTTTAATTGCAGAACGAGACAGTCAAACCATATAGGCGTATTCGCTTGTAAACAGAAGGGGGGGGGGGGGGAATAGTCAATATACACAAGTTATATGTGGGCGTGTGTTGCACGTAATTTTCCAAAGATTCATACTGGTTGCTCGGGTGTGCTTCATGTATAGAATCTGCCTGCTAGAAAGGCGAGGAACGAGGCACTCTCTCTTCGCTGAGCAGAGGCGACAAGGCGACACCTCTCCCGCGGCACGGCGCATGCGCGGGCGCAGAATGCGCTATAACGGTAGCGCGTGTCCTGTTTGCGGATTGGAGCACAAGACAGCAGCATCTGTGCGGCGGGGACAGCTGCGCGCGCGGTGTATCAAGTCGTCTAGTCCCTACACGCATCTGCCACATTTGCGACATTTGCGAAAGGAATTTTAAATGGATGACAATTTTGGCTCGCCACCACAATGCTGACGGTTCCAGCTGCGACTACCGCAAACCTCTATCACTTTTTTTTATGGACAGGGTAACTGCAGTGACTTTGCACAAATTGCTTCCACACTACTAGATAATATATCAGGGAGATGGTTCATCTCGGACGAGTTCGTTGATGGGCAAAACCGGACCAAGTAGGAAAGCTTTGTGAAAAAATTGACAAATCATGAATCTATCCGTTAGAATTTATCATACCATCTAAAAGTAGAATCAAAACCATTTGTTGAACTATTCGCCGAAGAGTTTAATAATATAAGGTTTTTAATGACAGAATAATGTCATAACTAATTTAATGGATACAGTAAAAATATCAGTTCAAAAATTGTTGTAGAACTTCTAAATATTATTTTTAATTAGCAGTTGTGCAGCTTATATATATATATATATATATATATATATATATATAAAACTCAAACCGTCAATGTGATGTGTTAACAACATAGGTCCACTCCAGGGTGCAGAGTATACAGCATGTATAAATACTCGGCCACATTGTGGGTACTAATGCAGGACGTCTGGAGGAGGCAGAAATATCAATGAATATTTGCTTCTGTTTATTGCTAGGGCCGTTACCCGTACAAAATTAAATCCTCTGTATCCCTATTGTTTGGAATGCCATATCCGCAAATTACAGAACTAACAACGCTGGAACCTGTAACACGCAAACAGCGTTTCGTGCGCAGGTTCGCCGATTTATTCCACATAACAGAGTTACAGCTTAGCTCTAGCTATAAATTTAAAAAATTTACATTTTTTTTATTGTAATCACTGCTTCTTAGACATGTCCTGCAATCAAAACCACATTTAAGGCCTTAATACTGTAACAGGGAAAACGACACAATGTTTAAAAATTCTCTTTGTTTCATGAGGAAACAACATTAAAATTGAGTGAAAAAATAAAATGCCATAAATCTTAACATGAGGTGCAATACAATAAATGCCACACGTATTTTTGATGTGTAAACATCTTAGCTCTCAGTATACGCCATTTAGTAGAAGTATTTTTGTGAAAATGGAACGGGAGTCGATGAACGGATGGCGGACTCACATATAGCAACATAAACATGTATATAGTTACTTTCGTAAATATTATAAAACTAAGAAGGCCTACTGTGTTCGACTGTGCCCTCATTATTGTTTTGTCCAGAATATTTGTTAGTCTGTACCGTCGTTGTTGTGTTAACAATAATATAGGTTTAGTTTCATCACTGTGTTCGCCTGTACGACGTTTTGTTATTGTGTTGTCCAAAACACATGTTTTGTATCATCGTTGTGTCCCACTGTTTGTCACTCTGTTGTCCAAGGTTGGTGTTTATATTCTCTGTTTTTGTTACAACTCTCTCTTCGTTGTCAGCCCACTGTTCGTCCGTGCCGTGATATTTTTTTCTTACTTATTCATTTCACGGAAGTGTTTGTGCTGTCTGTGAGTTTAACATTTGACATCGGCTGATTTTGGCTTGTTTTCCAGTGCGCTTATGTATTCATCTTTCTTATTCATTCTTGTGCACGAGCAATAGAAAATAACGCTGGCAGCGCTGTGTGACATCACAAGGGTCGTACTTTGAAGATTTTTAAATATAAGTCATGTTGTCTGTAATAAACTGGCTTTTCCAGTATCACTCCAATTATTTACAGGACAAACCCTCCATGATATACAGTGAAAACCAGCAATGACGTATGTCCATAAATTTTTTTAAATAAAACTCACCAAATAACTCGTCTTCGGCCACATCTCTCACTTGCGGAAAGGTTCTGGTTATGTTATGTCAATGAGTTTTTGCATTTTCATTTTTACTCAGATTTCATTGACTACGAGAAATTAACACTTTTGTTCCAGGTTTAAAGTGGATATTTCTTTCCAAGAGCAATAATTTAAATTAGTGCCTCACTTATTTACTGAAATATTTTCTACGCAAAAAATAAGGGATTTTCGAACTATATAGTAGATCTTAGTTGTATGTCAAGTTTATGGTTGAAAGTGCATGTTCCCCAAAAGTGAACATTAGTGTCTTATGCCTTGAGTAACAGATATGTGGTTGGACAGGGAAACTTACTTATCTATGTCTTCTTGCAAGAGTCCGCCGTCAGTAAGAATTACGGCGGAGTCCACTTAGCCGCACTTAGCATGCAGAGGGCGGTTGCCAGCCGATAGAGTGCCGGCCGCCTGAAAGTTTGATGGGCCGAATGCGGGCTCGCCCCATCAATAATTCCGACACGTGCTGTCCGGCGGAAAGCAAGGCCGGGCGATCACTGCCCTCAATTATTCAGCGCCGCTGCTTCAGCCGAAAGGAATTACGGCGAAGCAATTTTGTGTTTCGAAAGGCGCTAAGGACGGGGCTAAATCTATCTCCTAGTCTCTCAGGCCCGACAGGTTTGCTCGTAAGAGAATCGCGAGGCACGCGTTAAATTACCGTCATTCACAACGGAGCCAAATTGAGCAAAGTTTTCCAAAAACAAAAAAAAAAAAACAAAAAAAAAACAGAGGGTCCTCGAGGGCCAATATTAGGGACTGGAAAATGTCGCGGGTTCATTGACTTCTAGGATAGACTGTACAGTCCTTTTCATACTAGGAAAAATGACACATCTTCATTGGCTGCTGACTCGTGAGAAGTTTGCCCAGGTTGTCCGTAATTCGGCACTTTCTTGGTTTAGGGTACGAATGTAATGTTCACTTGTTTGGATGTTATCCTATTAGCCTACCGCGAATTGCATCCGCGAATATTTTTGGTCTCTAGTAGTAATCGCTTATGCGTCACGTTCATGTGATTAAGGTCTTGTGTTCGAGCCCGACAAACCAGCCCTGATCAAATTTATGATCTCTGAGCTGGTATCCGAGTGGTTCATGCCCTACTGTGGTCTTGAAGGCTCAGACGCTTAAAGCATGTCCTGATGAGTCCCCGCTCCTTTCATGGACGGATGAAGTGAGCTGCGATACAGCTCCGGTACTATCCAGGACAGCTAGTAGAAGTCGGCCGGATCAAGGGCTCTCTGGGTCTTCTGAGGTTCTGAGGTTATCTTCTGGTTCAACCACTTATCAGCTTAATGGTTTAAAATGGGTTGAATTTCAATGCAGTTGTGATGGGTCGTTTTAACCCTTACTCTATACATCCAAGTTGTGATGAAGTGCTGTGTGCATTTCCTGAATCCTTAGGGAGGTCACGATAACAATTCCTGTCGCGCAAGTGGAGTATATGATAGTCCTGCAAAGGATTGAATATTGGAATGGTAGAAATGATAGATTTCTGTTGATTTAATTTTTTAGTCTTTCGATGAGAAGTGAGAAAGGGGGGGGGGAGCATATCCCCACATTCTCCTACCTACTTGGTATGCCCCTGCTCTTGTATGAGAGAGAGAGAGATAGAGAGAGAGATTGTAGTCATTATGTTCTTCGGACCACCGAAATGGCTGTGGTTATTTTGACCCGGTACGGAGCGCACCCATGGAGAGGATGGACCTAGTAGCCATCGGAGCTTTGCATTGGTTACCAGGGCCTCCATCCCTGGTAGTTATGAAGATGATAACAAATAAGGAATAGCAAATGAAGTAAAAATGGGGGGAGTAAATCATTTTGTTATCTCTATGATCATTCCAGATTCCTTTCTGGATTCAACAGTGCAAACCACAAATTTTTCTTAGCATTGGAAAAGATTTAAATTACTTTAAATGAATATATTGTTACTACCAATGTGGGGAGAACTGGATTCGTAAGGGACAGCCCAATTAAGTTTTATTACAGTTTTATTGTATACTAATATTTACATTCCTAAAAATTAATTGTACTTAGAAATACACGATCACCAATCACTGGCACTTAAAAATGTTAATTTGTAAGTCACTCAATGTCTGTCAAGTTCCACAGTTTGCACTCCTCACTGGAGCTAGGCTCAACAGTGGTTCACCCCTTACCTCGGGCATCTCAGTCACCGCACTCTCTATACCATCGCTCCACGTAGCACCACTCTCGAGGAAGTTCTCAGCTTCTTCGCCGATGTCACACTTCCCTTTACTCGCGGAACTCTTCGAACTCTCGAAGCTCGCTCGGAACTCCCTCGGAGGCCGGCGACGTCGCTGCTTATATACCCGTGGCTCCCTCCTCGAACCGAAGAGAGCGGCCGTGACAAGTCGTGTCATCCCGGGCCGACCCATCGTCCGAAACATCGAGAATGGCGACGTTTATTCACGTCACTCCACGCGGCGGGATCTGTAAGCCCGGAATTCCCAGGCCACTAAAGGTGATGATAGCCCGAGGCGTGACGTTGCGCGGTGAGCAGGAGAGAAGGGGGGTAGCGAGGATCCTTGTAATACGTCGAGGCACACGTGGCATGCCTTACGTCAATGGACGGCGCGTGACGTCAGTGGTCGTGCAGGGCCGCCAGTCCGCTCCGAACCTGGCGAGCATCGCGGTCTTGTCTCTCGCGTTCACAACAATATAAACGTTATTATTTAAATTTTCGTTTTTCGTCCAATATCTCTCATTGTACACACACACACATACAATAATTTAATAGGCTTCTATGAGAAACGTTTGCTTCAAAAATTGATTTCGTGACTGAAAAAAAAGTTTAGGAACCACTGATCTAGTTAATAAATCTAACTCTCTTGCTTTGTTCTGCAAAGAAAATGGCAATTTCCCAGGTGTACATTCATGAGACCAGGATTTGGAGCAAAATCTGCGCAAACTAACGTTAAAGGTGTAAAGACCGAAAACATATGGTTTGGAGATACCGTCTTGGCATAATTTTGTGGCTAAAAGGTATAAAAAATCTAAGAAATACAGGTTGATTATAAAAACACCATAACAAAGGGTGTCTTAAAGGCCAACATACAGGGCACATATAAAATGTTAATTTGATTCAAGAGAGAAAGAAAAATGTACTAATGCTACTGACGAACAATGGAAGCATAGAGACCCTCCTCCACGCGCAGTCTGATAGTTACAGGTTGTACGTAATCATTGGTAAATTTTACATATTTTTATTCATTTGGAATATTAAATCATGGTGTACATGAATTCCAAACATTGATCACTCTGCACTTCAAAAACTTAAGAATAAACAGCGTGATAATGAATCAGAGGAAGTTTGTATTTATAACACTGTTTCTTTACTATCACTGAAATCCTACTGATGAATAGAGGAAATGAATCATTTAGGATTTACTGTAGATCATATTAATTTTAATTACTATTATCTTATCTGGGAGTGTATTCAATAAATTGTATTTAGTGAAATGAATGTCAGCGAACAAAATATTTAAATGGGCCTTAGGGCCTTAGGTGTAAGGTTAAAAATGTTGAGCTTTGAAACCATTCAGTAGTTGAATGCAATCCGTTTTCAGTTAAACATTCATATTGGAAAACTGTGGTTAGCTTCATTTGTCAGACTATTATCATTCCAACTGCTCCCCCCTCCTTTTCACCATTTCACCCCCCCCCCCCCTCCTTTTTATAGCGGCGTAATAAACATCAGCTCTTTTAAATCAGAAAATAGCCGATTCGAATGTTAATTATATCACATGAGGGGTGGAATCATAATTGTAGGAAAAATAAAGCTTTAACCTTTAAAATATGATGTCCATCCCATATTAACAAGCAGAATTAATATATTAAAAATAAAGTCTTGTTTTAAGGAACTGGAAGCGATTACGTGCTGAACTTTTAGTTAACTGCTGTTGCTTGCCACATTTTTTCGATTGGGCTGAAATGAATTACACGAAGTTTTATGTTAATAACAAAGCACCAACGTGTTAAAACGATGGTAGGAAAAAAACTCTACTTATAATCATATTTTGTTTTTATTTATCTTAAGGAAACAAGTAATAGTATTCCTCTGGTGTATAGCAGGTTACTTTACATATGAATTCATTCAACTTTAAAAACAAAATCCTGAGAACGAAATTGGATAAAACTAATATTAACTTTGTCGTAAGTTAAGTGATCGTACACCAATAGTAATTTTTTAATTTTTAAAAAAAATTTTAAAGTTTATTATGTGCCTAATGGTACTCTGACTAAGATAAAACAAGAATACGCTGATTTCATAGACGTTTACTTAAAAACAATTACATGCATTTACGTTTAGTAATTTTCTGCCAAATTTAATGTAGCGCAGCGGTGAAGAAATGACACGCACTCAGGGAGCAGTGGGTTCAAAACTCAGCCGAACCATCGTAATTTAGGTTTTTCCATGTAGGTGCATATTTAGTAGTATGTTTTGCTCTTTTTTTTTACTTTCACCACTGCCATAAAAATAACTTACTGATGGACGGCTCGCACAGTGTTATATTTGAACTAAAGTTTTTACTTAATATTTACGTAAAAGTTTGCTTTACGAGTAGACTTTTTATAAATCCTATGTTCACAATATAAAATATTAAAAAAATTATAATTTTGGTATGTTTATATATATATAACGTTTTGGCTGCCAAATCAAAATGAAAACAAACAGGATTTAAATTTTCCAGGTTAAAAGAGAACGCTACTGGCTATTTCACGACACAATGTAATTTCTCTCGGAAAAATTGTTATGACTTTATGAGAATTATGAAATTTAAATAATTGTTAAATAAATTAATTTAAAATAAATAATAATCCTGTTACGACGCAACAGGGAACACAGATTTTATGTTAGAAATTTCAAGTTCTGTAATCTCGTTCGTTCTTATTTTTGGCTAGGCCTCCCGGAAAGTTAAAAATGAGACTTTGACAGTTTATTATGCCAAAATATAACATACATTTGTTTTCTTCATTTCTAGGGAATAATTCGACTTGAAAAATCCCTAAGTTTATTACTGTTTTCTAAAACAATTAAGTAATAAACAATTAAGCGTCAAACCCCTTTAACCATGTACATAATTATTACGGATTAGTATACTTAAGGCTGGATTACGATTGAATTATTAAAATATAACAGTGAAAATGAGAATTAAAAACTGTTAATAAAATTTAACTCTAAATATACGAGCGTAATGCTTTATGGTTGAAAATAATAAACTATAACACTGGTCAAAGAGTCAAATTTTAAAGAAAACCAAGTCTTACTGTTAATCTTAAGTATTCAATCATAAATTAGCCTATAAAGTACATGGATTGACGATTAACACTGACAACAAAATCGATTACTCCCAGACTTTTAAAGCAAGACTATATTTTGTTTATCAGAAGTTCGGTCTTTAAATTTTTAACCAGATAAACTTTCCAATACAAAGGATGCCTGATATTGGCGTAATTTCTCTCTTATTTCCCCATCTTAGTAAGAATATACGTAACTGACGTGCAGCTTTCATGAAGAGAGAAAAATGAAGGAAATTTACATGGTCATTACCTAACTAACTACCTTACTTTCACTGTGCGTGACAATTTTCGCGTGAGTCCTGAATTCATCGTGCGTAAAGGCAAGATTAAATATGGCAGACATATGAATGTTGACCCTTAGATTAGGCCTACGCACGTTTATTCTCGTTTTATAAATAGCCACCCAATGAGCAGAATCAGTCAATTGGTGCTTAATTTGATCGATCAGATCATTACTCTTGTAAACTCAAGCCTTCAATTATTAAAATTTTTAAGAAAGTGAATAAAATTAATTCTTAGTAAATTTGAAAATCACAATTTTTCTGGATGACACTTTCATACTTAAGGCTGTACATTTGAAGACTTTATATTTTTAATTTATGGCAAAGTCTACATAGGACTCTGGAATATTAAATAACATATGTATATTATTATTAATTAATTTCAGTTTGCCAGTGGCTTGATAAAATAAAATAGCAATTATATATTTGCCCCGAACACCTCAAGGAAATAACAATACAGCCAATTAAATTCATATTTCCAGTCAATCCAAAACTATTCGTCCACGAGCCTGGTTGAGATTGTATTAAATAAAAATATTATATCATCATATTTATGTTTCATACGAGTCGTCAGTCAAACTGCCCTTGACTGTAAATATAAACTTTTATTTTTTATTGTTGTGGAATAGAAAAAAAAGGCAAATGTTCGTAAAAGTTGTCGGAAACAGTAACGCAACAGCATTCGTCCACTCCGTTGACTGGGTTGAATTGTGAGTGTACAATCTGAATAGAAATACATCAGTGTTATATTGAGTGTCTGCGAGCAGGCAACTACTTGCAGAGAGACGGAAAGTCACAACGAAAGATCGCTGAAACTACATGAATACCACGAACAATATTAGCTTGCATTATCCATATATATAAAATTAGTTGGACGACCAAGGAAGCTGACACAACGAGAAGAGACAACCAAGTTGAGGTCGGTACAGAAACATCCTCGTGTTTTTAGTTCTGCGCTTTGACGTGATGCAGCAGCTGCTTCGAGGAAGAACGTCAGCTTGGCACATAGTACGGATGATAATACACAGCAGAACTCGTGGACTTGAAGATGCCCTTTACAATAAAAGATAACCAAACAAAATGTGAGCTAGTCCTTCAGTACTCGCCGGTGATGTGTGAACATCTCACCTGGGTAACGAGCAAACCCAGGGGTTCTCATGTCGTTCAATTCGCTAATAAACTTATAATACCGAACTCAAACACGAAATTCAACCAAGAATAATAATATAAAAATTTTTTGTTCAGAACATGATAAATAAACTAATAAATAAAATATTCGCTTTTCAAATACCAAAATTTCTCGATTCGAATCACACACATACTTTCAGAGCCCGCGACTAGAATTCACTATCTGAATTGTAAACGTTGCTTCCCACCATCAAATGTAGACATCAATCAGCAGCACGAAACGATCGGAAATATGAAACTATCAGAAACGGCTCCGATAAAACCCCGGCTTTGGACCTAATTTTTGATATACAATTATTTTTTAAAATAGTACCCATCTTCACTAAATAGTTAATTCTATGAATTTAACGCTCACGTAAGAAGTTTTGCTTCCACGGAATTACTAAAATATCAACATGAAACCTTTTAAAACGCATATTACAACACTAAGTATATGTTTGTATATATTTTTTTTGCTTAAACGACTGAAATTAGCCTTTAAATACTTCCTACTAACAAACCTGAACTTTATTGAGTTAATTTCACATTATTGTATTATTATATTATAATGTTACATAAAAAGAAAAATATTAATTCCAGAGACGAGGAGCTTGATTCCCGCCCCTTGACGTTACCAAGCATGCGCTCTACCTTTGTGCTAGTAAGCTTCATGAGATCTTAGAAGGATACTATGTATTACAATCAGTGTAATGCCAGTTTTCTTAGGTATTTAAAACTTGAGATTACTTTTTACTATTAATATTTTAGTTTACCAAATATATTTATTCCGGGGTAGTTTAATTGTCATAAAGTTTTATTTGGCACACCAATAGGTTTGGTATGTCGCCTGATGTTTACGAAAGTGACTATATACGGGTTTATGTTGCTACACGTGGGTCCACTATCGTTGTGACACATTTCCGTTCCACTTCTTCCGTTCCATTTTCATGAAATTACTTCTTGCCAAATGCCGTATACCGAGAGCTAAGATGGTTACACATAAAAGAAAAAGATACGCGTTTGCAAATCCTTATGTGGGCAAGCGGAGGCGGATATTCTTTACCAATGACTGTAAATTACGTTTACTTGATTCATAGGACAAACGAGGTATGCGAAGAAAGATGAAATACTAAGAGCTCTATTTTAAGAACCTGTAGCCTAGAGTCAAGTATAGCGTTGGAAACATAATGGTATGGGAATATATGTAGGCAGATGGTACAGGTAACTCACGCAATACATGAAACTATGGAAAAGATGTTGTATTTGATTATAATCTTATCAAAAAATAAACTGAGGTCTTGCGTACAGTAGCTGGGCGTTAATATATCTCATTACTTTCAGTGTTTTGCTAAAACAAAAAATCCAAAAAATAGGCCCAAACATCAAGCAAAAACTTGTGGAATCAATGCTAAAAAGACTAAAAGAAGAAAATGCCACAAAGTACTCATTTACTATGCGTAACTGTGTTGTTATTGTGCTGAAAGAATATTTTAGGATCGTCAATTACCACTGGTTTGTATATATATTTTTTCAAAGCTGTTTAATTGAAGGATTTTTAATAGTAACATAATGTACAATATCTATTAAACCAGCTAATATTCATCTTCCTTGTAGCATTCGCGTTATTCATGGTTATTTTCACTGTCAATGGTCAGTTGAATACTTTTGCGGCTATATGTATTTCGGTTCAAGATTTAAAAAAAAACTTAATCAGTAGTAGGCTAGTACAAACCTGTATTATTAGCTATATACATTTTATATCTATTGTGAAATATATAACCTATCACTTCTCTTTACGACACGGTAGTTGACATCAACTTTAGTGCTTTAGTTTCAAACTTCGTTTTTCGAAAATAATTCTCTAACAATCAAATATATTTAAAACCTACAAGTAATTTGTTTAGCTTATACTCGTCTAACAAACTTTCTTTTTTTAATGTACCTTTCATAATTCTTTATTATTGTTCTAGTAAATTATTTTTTCTCTGGAAATACTAATATTTTCTCCCCAAATGATTTTTTCTCGTTTATAGCATTTAATTTTTATTTTTCCTGTAACAGTTTTTTTTTGTCCTTTGTTGCACTCTTTCTACGTAATCATCTCATTTGACTGTTCATTTACAGACTCGTGTTATTACAATAAAACTTTGAAGTGGCTTTTTTTTTCTTTTGCAGAAATTAAATGGGACACAAGGATAAATAAAGACATAAAAATAATGAAAAATAAATTATTAATCTATTTTGACGTGACAACGTCTAATAAATCGATGAACGCCGGCTACACGCACGAAAAAGTGTCCCAGTCGCACATTGTTCCGTTACGCTGTGTCCCGTTACGCTCATTGTTCCGTTACGCTGTGTTCCGTTACGCTGTCGGCAAGTGCAGTAATAATAGGTTATGTTGCAATTGACTAAAAAATTATGGTGATTCATATAATTGATGATAGATATTTGATTATAGTTTATTTATATGAAAACTTGTCATTATTATATTTAAACTTTATAGCTAAACGCCAGTTTTTAAAATTAATTAGGCCTACAAGTTATCTACACGTGAACTGTTTCGTCGACTGTTTATAAAGTGAAGTGAAAAGTTAATGTGGTTTTCATTGCTTATTACAACAACAATTTCGGCAACAAAGGTTTATTATTCTTGCATTTTAAAAATCTGATTACTAGTATAATTTCAAGTATTTATTCTTTTATTATTAAAACAAAAATGATTCAATTTTATTCATAAAAGTATGCAATCATTTCATCAATGTTTTGTTATGACGTTGTCACGTTAAACTATCGCCCGTAAACCAACTTTACAGACATCAATATTTTAAGAAGTCCTACGTCCTATAAACTACTTACAAAATAATTTCTGCCCTAAATGACCGACATAAAGATTATTTGAAGTTAAATTAATACGAATTAAATGTGATTATTTGTGTAGTCTTTCTATTCTATTGCGCCAAATGTCAAGACCAGAATTGTCAAGGACTATTGCCGTGTCTCAGTGCGTTAGTTACGTAAAACTGCAATATTTTACAAGTGTGAAAATGTTGCTTATGCCAACTTTAATCCCAGTGAAACGAAAAATGAAAGCGATTTAAATAACCACGAATCTAAATGAGTGTTACAGTTACGAAAAGACGTTTTGATGTAAAACAATCTTCCACAGTTTTATATCAAACTGACACTGTGCAAAAAAGATCTCGTGAAAGTTTAATGAGCAGTTTTGGTCCTGCATATGTATCACATTTAATATCAAACATTTCGTAGGTTTATAGAACGAAGTAAAAATACGTGCAGTATAGATGAAGGCCAAAAAAGAAGCGTATTTAATAACAATGTAAATATTTAGCTATATAATTGCACCCTTCCTGGAACGCTATGAAACGAAATTACTATTCTTCGTTGCCTGCTTGCCGTCACACAGTGAGGCAATTGATCGATTTTCTTGGACAAAACCTCTGTTCTTGGATAATTCAGTTTATTATTGCTTTTACCATATTACAGTCACTAAATGAGGAAATAAAAGATAAACAGAAATACATAAATACGCATAAATTTATAATTTAATGATTAAAATATGTCACGAATATAGGAGGAATACTTAAGTTAAAATATAAATATAATTATATTCCTATTGTAGACATGGAACAGTTGCCATTTTTCATAAATCACTTCCAAACTGATGCATGAAATACAGAAATGGAAAATCTCGGTCGAGTTCGTTAATGGGCAATATCCAACCAAAGGAATAGAAATGGGGAAGGATTTTTGAAAAACAGAAAAATCGCTGTAACTCCCATAATGCGAAAAAATATCACATCCGTTTTAACTTATTAAAAATCGTAGCAGTAATACCAAAATATTTTGTCTGTAAACGTTTTTGACGACCAAACCTACGTTTGAAGAAACAAGGGTTGGAGGACAAACAAAATCATAACTCCCTTCGTAGGCACAAAATCAAATTCTTACAAATT
The DNA here is from genome assembly GCF_032445375.1 of Bacillus rossius redtenbacheri. NCBI lineage: Eukaryota > Metazoa > Arthropoda > Insecta > Phasmatodea > Bacillidae > Bacillus > Bacillus rossius. The sequence goes on from NC_086336.1 coordinate 31,823,423, forward strand.
ATTGATTAATCTTATAATATTTATTTAAAACTTTGGTATGAAACTATTTTTGGTTAGATGAAACATTGCTGCAAAGGATTGAAAAAATAAGGGATATAATTTTAAAAATTCCCTTAGTAGGTACGCAATCGAATATTTTCAAATTGTTTTTAAATCTTATAGATTTTATCCAAAACTTTTGTTTGATAGAATTTTCGTTAAGTCGAACCATTGTTTTAGGAGATTGAAAAAATAAAGGGTAATATTAAAAAAAATTATATATTTTGTAACATGAACACTATTAAAACCGTTCTGTATTATTGTAAACCTTAAATTAATATTTACAACTTTCATCTGAAATAATTTTCATATGACCAACCATCACTGCAAAGGGTGGAAATAACAAGGGTAGAAAGACAAAAAATTCATTACTTTTTTAAAGATACACTATCAAATGCATGATCATTTATTGTAAATATTCTAAACTTTATCTGGATCTTTTGTCCCAAACAATTTTTGGTGAAACGAAATATTACATTAAAACAGGGGTTAAAATTTAATACTAATATATTTTCCTTAGTATCAAATCCGTCAGAATTTATTAACAAACATATCATATTACCTTTTATACGACCATGTAACAGTGCACGGGATTAAATAGTGTTTTTATGGCAAAAATAATTGCTTAACTATCTTAGTAGGCATAATATGAAATTCGTTAAGACATTCAATTCTGGATGCATTAGAGCTAAAACATCCAAAATATTTTCGCTGCATGGAATATGAGAAAATGTTAAATCAATCTTTTTTTTAATATTGGCGGACATATAGGTTGTTATGTACTGTAAGTTCTTAAAATGATACAAGGGCTTATAAAAGTTTCCAAAACATTTCCAGAAGAAAAATAGGTACTTCGAAATGTACCTTACGCCTGCAGGTTGTGCCTAAAGGGAGTTTTTTCCCCTCACAAGTGAAAACTGATATTCATCCACAATTGAATTGGAGCGGGATTATCGTGGCAAACGGCGAGTAATCTTTCTGGTACACAGCCGTGGCCTGGTCCCGATTAACAAACGCGCCCGCTGGGTATTTTCCCACAGCTCCAGTTTGAGGACAGGAGAATTAGAGGTTCGAAATAAAATAGAAGGACGAAAAATTTGTGGGCCGGAAGAATTTTTTTTTAACATACCATAGTCCTAAACGACTTAACTAACTTGGCTAAAGATTATCTGCCCAGATAAGCTACCTGAAATCTGGGCCTGACATTGGCAACTATTTGTCGTAGGTTGAAATGCGTTTTGAGTTTTGCTGTTGTTTGACGTAATAATTGATTTATGCTGCAAATATATTTTGTTTTAAATATGAATTAAACAGACACTGTAGTAGCCTTGAGATTAAGTTATGTAAAGAATTAGCTAAATATTTTCAGATGAAGTTTTATTAACTTATTGATACTATAGTCTCTTTTTCTAATGATGGTGAACTAATTTCAATACCTTTAATATGTATGTACAAAGTGATTTTTACAATAATAAGTGTAATATCAGAAAATATCATTTTAAGGAACCCTTGTTAAAATGTAAATTCAACAAAATATACATGTTAGTACCACCAACAAACATAATGTATGAAAAATGCCATAATTTGTGAAAAAAGTAAGGAGCGTAACCAATATATATATATATATATATATAACTCCCAAACAAGGTCACACAAACAAAACACAGAACTGACATTCAGATATAGCTTAATATATATATATATATATATATATATATATTAAGGCAAGAGAGATAGGCTAGCCTTCAGAGTGACTGCCTGTAGCAGTGACTGGTATTAAGCTATATCTGAATGTGTCAGTTCTGTGTTTCGTTTGTGTGACCTTGTTTGGGAGTTTTAGTGCCTTTGGTGACATTTTATTAGTAGTTCTGATTAAATAAATCTTATATTCATTTTAGCAGTGCTAGAGATTATTTGTTTTACTAGTGTGAAATAATAAAATTAAGATGTACAGAATGAATAGTGATGGAAATATATAAAATGGGTCACTGTAAAAGGTTGGTTAATAACAGAAATAAGTACAAGTATTTTTGTTGATTAATGTGACTTAAAAGTACTTGCAACTCATTAAGATCTTAAACAACTATAACAGGTGCTCAGCACTTTTCGACTTCTCGATACAATTATTTTACCTCAGTTAAGATAAAAAATACATATTTATTGGAACTAGAATAAACGACTATTTCCAATAACCCCACAATATTTGTTTAAGCTCACCTTCAACTATAACATAAAAAAATATATTTTTTTGATATTAGCGTTTTGTGGGAGAGGGGGGTTGCATATCAATCCCCGCTCTAGATGTGCACCAACAGGACACGAAGAAGTACTGCGGCCAGTGTTCGAATATCCTCTTCTGGAAGCAGCAGCGATTCTAGACATGGCTCCTTTCGTACTATGATATAAAGAAATACATTTTTCAGCAGAGTAAAATTTAAAACTTATTTCCTTGCTGTTTCGTCCATTATTGTGTGCATCAAGTAAAGAAAATAATAAAAAATAGTTTCTGTTAAAGTAGACCTTGTCTGTACAATTATATGTTCTTTCCTAAACATTTTAGTGAAACAAAATTGATATTGTGTCTAGCTGCTCAAAAAATGTAATTTTTACTATCGATTTAAAAATAATTAGTACTTTTTTTAACATAATTTATCCAAAGTCTCTTTAACGTACGGCAAAGAATCGTCGGGATTTGTTGTAGAACTACGATGGTCTCTGTAACAACAGATTACTGGTATATAGGTATGTGTCCCTATGTATTGCTATTATAATGCTCACTCATGTAGGATATGCTACTACATTTCACAAATGCCGTCACGCAATTAAAGGTGACATAACGTACAATCCAGCTAGACCTGCATTATTATTCATGATTTAAATCTTCATCAAAATATTTGGTTGGTAAAAAGTTAAATTATGTTATGAAATTCTATAAATTGATTTTATTGTCATGCATAGTAAAAGTAAACAAATTTCCTATGAAATACATTGAATCAATGAAGAAGCAATTTTTATCGTTATGTTTCTATTTGCATCAATTTATAACAGGAAAACCTATATCAAACAAGCAAAACAACATTGCAGACTGCCACAAATTCATAAGTATTGCTACCTTTGACATAAAAGAACGAATACAAAATTGTCCAAGCAAATGAAAACATATTATATTTAATAGAGTAAAAAAAAATCTCATACAGTAGCCTAAAAAAAAATCATAATAGGTACGGTATTTTCAACGAGTACAAACATGACTCAATATTTTCTCTTGCATCAAGTTAAAGAGTTAATGATTCTTTATTCAGAAAGTACCAACACTTTTAACATGATAATCAAACTAAGGCTACCTGTTACTCAAAATGCTTCAGATGGGAATAAGAACATATCTTTGTATTAATAAGCACTAGCCAACAACAAAGGAATCTTCACTGCTTGAGGATACGCCAGGATCACCACCAGTCTCTCTCTCACTATCGCAGTTGAGCCCCCGTGTTTTATACTTGTCAGCGTTACTCATGGGAAGGTCTCGTGGCCCTCAGAGATGTCACGCACCAAGGTAAACTTGACACTCGAAGAGGCGATAAAAATGGCGTCCTAGTTATGCCACTTCACGCGACGGGGCTCTCGAGACCCGCAGAACATTACGGGAAGACAGACATGCGCCCGCACTCCGCGGAGCAGGGCGGTGGTTTTCAGACATCAGCCCGCTAATGTTGTAGGTATGTGTTCTTGTAACGTATGTACTTTGTTTAGAAAAATTAGAAAAATAACTGAACATCTCTGCAAATAAAAAAGTAATTTTTAATACTTTTCAAGAAAAAATTTATGAAATTTGAAATATATTTTCCACAAAATAATTATAATATTAGTTTTATCAAAAATATTGTCAATGAGGCTGCTAAAGACGATGCCAAATTTGTAATTAATTAATACAGCTGTGTATTAGAACTATCAGCACAATGTATAATTCTTTTCTGCTATACTATATTTCAAAAACTTAATGTTACACATTTTTTATCCTATTCATCCCTTTAATTCTATTCACCCCGTTTTACGGTATTTTGTTGATTAATTTACATAATGTAATTTTTTTTGGTATCATCCCTTGTTTGTAATACGTAATATTTTATGGGAAATCTAACTTACAAATTTTTAATCCAATTAATAAGACTTTTTTTCTAATCAAATTGCAGGCACTACACCGACAATATTTCTCCGAACGTAATTTTACCAACAGGCAGTAGACCGGCAGTTATTTTGCCAACAGTCATTTAAACCGAACTGTTATTTGAACGACAGGGGTTTCTCCGACGTAAACTGACTTTCGCTATAGTGACTTCTACCCAAATGAAAGCTTATCGAAGTCCAGCAAGAAGGCAAGCCAAAATTTCTCCCGTCATAAATCACCTTAACTAGTCATGCCCTGCAGTAAAGCACCATACCTATGCAAGGTGTCATCATGGACGTGTGCTCAACGTCTTGCCACTACTTCTCGACGGATTCCTTTCACGAGAGATCATAAACGCTCTTTGCGAAGTCTAAGTCCTAAAAATGTCACGGATGTGACAGTTCTCGAAATCAGTATCAAATGGTCCACGTTATAGTTTGCCTCTGTCAATCCGTCAACCACATTTCAAAGTGTGGTTGTCGGTGATCGTAAACCAAATCACGTGATGCTTTGCAAGTGACAGTTGGGTGCACAATGAAAAGGGTTTGTTTTTAAGCAAACAAATAAATTATTGTTTATGGCGAAACAAACATTTACTAGCAGTAACAAAATATTTGGTTGGCCCAGCTATATTTATACTCGTGACAAAATTTCTTTCGTTAAACTATTAAAATATACAGTTGGGTTGATGAAACCATTTTATTGGCCCAATAAAATCGTTTCTACTACAAAAAAAATTTGTTTGAATGAACTTTTTATATCTATACCTCTGAGGCATAACCAAATATTTTCATGGGAGCAGTTTAAATACTACCTCACTTATTTACTCAAATATTTTCTACCCTAAATATGTGAAATGGTTCGACATATCGTAGATCTCTGTTTTGCATGCCAATAAAAAGAAGAACTTCAGACTGTGGTCGAGTGCATTGTGCCCAAAAGTGGAGACATTGTGTAGTGTGCCTCCGAGGTACAGGAACTGTCTCACGAGACACTATAAAGGTATTTTTGTTTGATAACCCAGCCCTCTTGGCCGTAAGGCCTTACCGGCCTGGGCCCCCACGGGCGTGGGTACGGATACGCCGTACACGCAAACCGGAAAGATGTTAGAGGTCCAGCTATGTCCAGGGGCTGATGCTACCCATCCCAGCATTGTCTCACGAGACAGTTGGAAAAAAAGACTACGACTTGTACTACTGCAGAGGACAGTCGGATTCGAGAACAAGTTAGGTTCGCGAAGCGGTTGTTGGCGCAGCTGCAATTATGCCAGACGGGGCGAGGAAAGAAGAACTCGAGTCGGATGCACTGAGATGTGCAGCTGGGAGGAATTAGAAGAAGAAGCGGTATCGGACCGTGACAGTTAAATACCGGGGTGCTTCCACGCTGGAGAAGGTCCATGTGTGTGTGTGTGTGTGTGAGCGGAGACTGGATCTTCGCGGTCCGCGGAGTTCTTCCCCGCTGGGGGGGTATAAGTACCACTGCCGGGGCCTCGCCAGAATCACACTTCTCCGAGCATCCTCGGAAGTCGCAGCTGCACTTCAGCCTTTTCCTCGCTATCCCTCTTCCTTTCCGGACAAGTCGCCAACATGAAGAGCACGGTGAGTACTCGGCCGAGCGCCTCGCGTTTAAGGGTGTTCGGCACCCAGCAGATGACTTCTGTTATTCACACGAAACATTCCTCTACTTGCAGACTTTTCTATAGTGAAGTTATTGTTACACAATAAAAAAAAATTTGCACAATTTTTGGCTAGCTAACTGTCAAAATACTTTATTTAACAATCTAGCTGCATACCCTAAACTATATAAAAAAACTGGCCTTAAGAACTGAAGATTTTCAGTATAAAAGTCAGTGTTACTGTTTACTTTATGACTTAGTTATTATTTTGAGATAATTACTAAATATATTTAGTCTTGATGAAGTGTGATAGACTTTAATATTTCAAGAATTTCGACCAATAAAATTAGCAATTATTTTCTCTTCGATAATTTTAATTAATGTTGTGAAGTAGCCATCAGTATAAAATTTTAACCTGAAAAGTTTAAAGCATGAAATACATTTTATTTTAATTGCAGTTATGAAGACAACATTTAAAATTGAGATTTAACATCTATTTATGCGAGACGTATGCAACACATAATTTTTTTCGTGAAAAATGAAATTAAATATAAAGTCTACAAGTAAAGAAAAGCTCTACCTAAATATTCAATAAATGGCTGCTGGGCTCTGAATACCCTCAAAGGATTTGGGTACCATTCACATTTTGTTGTCGTCAATGGGACAAGATCGTACTTGTCAAAGAATTTTCCTAAAACATCCCTATTGAATATGATTTGCACTTATTGTCTTCTTCCAGACACAGAAATCATTATCTTTACATTTGACAAAGTAAAACACCAGATTTATAGAAACTGGACTTAAATAACTTTTTACAGTATTATATCCCACAATATAATTTCTCCCTGTAGCTGTGTGAAACGCAAGCCATTTTCTTCAGTTAATATTTTCCCGGCTGCATACATAGCATTACGTGGTTTGCAGTCAAAATCATTATTTTTATTATTTTTGTGTTATATAAATATGTTCATTTACAAAACTAAATCAGTTTAATATGAAATATTATTTAATTTTATGATACATACAAATTTTTGAAAATATCAACTTTTAATATGGCTTGAAACACTACTAAAAATTTAGCAATATTCATATTTGTTCCATAATATATTATTATTAAATAGTTTTGTGGTATATTTAAACTGATTGCCGTAAGATTTTTCCATTATTTTTATTTTGATAAATAATTATATTTTCTTTTTATTATTTGTGCCACACTAAAACGTAAAATTTGAGGCATTTCACAGCTAAATATGCTGAGCATACACAAACTGGGAAATTGTTGTCTGACAAAAATAATATTACTCACATTACCTGTAAATTTCTTGAGTTTCAATTTACTAAAAATGTCATCTAAAGACATCCATTACTCTTTTAGAGCTAAACGTCACATGCCTCTACCCAAACAAATAAATAAAGTTAGATATTAGGAATATGTGAATGCGATCTAAGTGTTCGAAATAAAAACCAAGTTTATTGAGACATCACGCTCTTCTTTCCTCAAGAAAAAGAAATAAAGATTATCCTTAGGAGTAGTAAAGACACCTTTTTTGTATAACAATAGGAGTTTTTTAAAGGGTTTTGAATTATATCAGTTTGGATAAAGACATTGAATCTGGAAGAAAAATCTTTCTGTTCTATCTTAATTATATCACTTGCTTGAAACCTCAACACGTGTTATTATATTAGAGAGAACGGTCATAAAGACCCATAGTTCAACTTGCATTTTTTATTGGTTTCCAGTCAAGCCATTATTATTTAATATGTTGTACCTAATTATAAACTGCCATTTTGATAAAATTGTGGCAAAACTGTTGAAAATTCTTGAATTTTTAAAAACTCATTTCTTTAGCCAAAAAATGGTTGTTGATAAACAGTTTGTGAATATGTTTAATAGTGTTGTGGAAATTTTAGTACCCACATCAAACATACTGAAAAGTAGTCGGGGCATTTTATAGGATAACCAAAAGTATTTGTTTCGAACGTAGGTTGGGGTAATTGAAGGGCGTAGTCACAAACGCACCAAGTAACTATTGTAGTCCCACAGGACCTGGAATACCACAGCGAGTCCCTAAGCAATTATGGTACTTACTCAGTGCTAGTCATTAAGGGTGTCGGTATTGACCCCGCGACGTTTGACACGCGAACTCCTCGAGCTAAAGACCACGACAATCTGATGACCCTGATTATAAATCCTGCCAATCGACTAGTGTTGGGGAAAGAAAAAAAAACTTCAATAATTTCTCAGTTAAATAACCAATTTATTCTCTCATATCTCTCTTAGCATTGAATTCATTACTGCCAGCAGTCATCTTTGGGCAAGTTCCTAGATAACTTATCCAGCCAATAGAAAATCATGCATGTTTTCAATATAAAATCTGACTTCAGGTAGCCTAATCTATAATCTTCGTATAACTTTTCTCCGACGCATTTTTTTTTAATTCTGTGGATTCCTTAAACAAACTTTAGTATCGAGTCACATTCATTAAATTGTTCGATGTAATGCAAATAGACACACACACACACGCACACACACACACGCACACTTGATTTGTAAAGGTATTGCTGTTTTATTTATGTGCAGTGCCAATGGGAGTTATAAAAATCAACTATAAATTGATTATTCAACACATAAACAGCTTTAGTGAAAATTTATCAAGCTTTATTTAGGATCTTTATTCAGATTTAACATTATTGAAAATTTATATTGACACTCTGGTGCTAGGATATTGTTTATAGATGCCATGTTTAAAACATAATGAGAATAAATCTGGCTGAAGCCAAGAAAAGAATCAATTATAAGTAAACAACTAGAATCACCAGGATGCGAAATAAATTAACAATCACAGAAAAAAAAATTGTTTGTTGATTTTACTGCTTCAGATATTAAAATAAGATTTTAAACGAAAAAATCTTTTTTAACATAACCTGTCACAAAACTAACTTCAATAATTGTGAAATATTTGCAGCCTTTCAGGATGTATTTAAAAAGATAACAAATATTTGAACACAGTGTGCATAATTATGCAAGAAAATGATTTTAACAAACATAAAAAATCACATTTTTTTAAAAACATAGAATTCAATTTTTAATATATAAACAGGTACTACGCAAAACCAAAAATTATTATTTTTTCACAGATATGTGCTGTCATCTTGGTGCTAGCCACTTTCACTTCTGCAGAGGAGAATAAACAGGAGACTAAGAAGCAGGACAAAAGAGGACTCCAGGGGTTGGGATATGGCGGCGGTTCCGGGGGTGGTTATGGCGGAGGACAACAGCTGTCCGGTTCCGGCGGCCATGGCATCGGCGGCTACGGAGGAGGCTCCAGTATCGGCGGAGGATCCGGTTTCAGCGGAGGCTCCGGTTCCGGCGGCCATGGCATCGGCAGCTATGGAGGAGGCTCCAGTATCGGCGGAGGATCCGGTTTCGGCGGAGGCTCCGGTTCCGGTGGCCATGGTATCGGCAGCTACGGAGGAGGCTCCAGTATCGGAGGAGGATCCGGTTCCGGCGGCCATGGCATTGGCGGCTACGGAGGAGCCTCCAGTATCGGCGGAGGATCCGGTTTCGGTGGAGGCTCCGGTTCCGGCGGCCATGGTATCGGCAGCTACGGAGGAGGCTCCAGTATCGGCGGAGGCTCCGGTTCCGGCGGCCATGGCATCGGCAGCTACGGAGGAGGCTCCAGTATCGGCGGAGGCTCCGGTTCCGGCGGCCATGGCATCGGCAGCTACGGAGGAGGCTCCAGTATCGGCGGAGGCTCCGGTTCCGGCGGCCATGGCATCGGCAGCTACGGAGGAGGCTCCAGAATCGGCGGAGGCTCCAGTATCGGCGGAGGCTTCGGTTCCGGCGGCCATGGCATCGGCAGCTACGGAGGAGGATCCAGTATCGGCGGAGGCTCCGGTTCCGGCGGCCATGGCATCGGCAGCTACGGAGGAAGCTCCAGTATCGGCGGAGGCTCCGGTTCCGGCGGCCATGGCATCGGCAGCTACGGAGGAGGCTCCAGTATCGGCGGAGTATCCGGTTCCGGCGGCCATGGCATCGGCGGCTACGGAGGAGGCTCCAGTATCGGCGGAGGATCCGGTTTCGGCGGAGGCTCCGGTTTCGGTGGAGGCTCCGGATTTAGTGGAGGCTCCGGTTTCGGTGGAGGCTCCGGTTTTGGTGAAGGCTCCGGTTTCGGTGGAGGCTCTGGGCTGGGAGGAAGAATCGGCGTGAGCGAAGGTCAAGTAAGGGCAGTGACCATCACCAAGTCTGTGCCTGTCGCTATACCCCAACCCATTCCCTATACTGTGGAGAAGCCCGTGCCTTACCCCGTCCAGGTGCCCGTTCATGTACCTGTAGACAGACCCTATCCCGTCCATGTGCCCAAGCCATACCCCGTGACAGTGGAGAAGCCAGTCCCCTACCCGGTTGAGAAACGTATTCCCTACCCTGTCCAGGTTCCCGTGAAGGTTTCTGTGCCCCAGCCATACCCCGTGCATGTTCTCAAGCCAGTGGCTGTACCAGTGGCCAAGCCATATGCTGTGCCTGTACCACAACCAATTGTGGTGGAAAAGAAAGTACCCATCTATGTGCAAAGCCAGTCAACGGGAGGTCTGGGTGGAGGATTTGGTGGACTCGGCTCATCATCTTTTGGTGGTCTTGGAAACCAAGGAGGATTTAGCAGTGGTTCCAATAGCTTAGGCTCATCTCTTGGAGGCTCATCTGGAGGCTATGGTCTTGGAGGCCATGGAGGATTCAGCGGTGGTTCCAGTAGCTTTGGATCATCACAAGGAAGCTCGTCTGGAGGCTATAGTCTTGGTGGCCATGGAGGATTTAGCGGCGGTTCCAACAGCCTTGGGTCATCTTTTGGAGGCTCAACAGGAGGCTATAGTCTTGGAGGCCATGGAGGATTCAGCGGTGGTTCCAGTAGCTTTGGATCATCACAAGGAAGCTCGTCTGGAGGCTATAATCTTGGTGGCCATGGAGGATTTAGCGGCAGTTCCAACAGCCTTGGGTCATCTTTTGGAGGCTCAACAGGAGGCTATAGTCTTGGAGGTCATGGAGGATTCAGCGGTGGTTCCAGTAGCTTTGGATCATCACAAGGAAGCTCGTCTGGAGGCTATAGTCTTGGTGGCCATGGAGGATTTAGCGGCGGTTCCAACAGTATTGGGTCATCTCTTGGAGGCTCATCTGGAGGCTACGGTCTTGGAGGCCATGGAGGATTCAGCGGTGGTTCCAGTAGTTTCGGATCATCTCAAGGAAGCTCGTCTGGAGGATATGGTGTTGGAGGCCATGGAGGATTCAGCGGCAGTTCCAGCAACAGTGGTGGATTCCATCATGGCTAAGATTAGTTCCTCTTCAACTTTGTTTTCCCTTTTGTAGTTGCTAAAATTTGTATTGTTTGTACAATTTTTTTGATGTGATAAACTGATTGATTAACTGAAACGTTATACTTATTCGTGTTATTTTATATGTCCTTGTGTAACATTTCTTTCTTCTTTGAGGTTTTAATGATACATTGATATTTTTTTACATGTTTAAATTTAAACTATTTTTAATCCTATGTTATACAAAAGTAAGTTTTTTTTTATGCTTATTGCTTGAAGCTACCACTTGAGGAAATAGGTCCTATTTGTAACTTATTGATTGAAGAAAATCTATTCAATGAAAAATCATCGATATAAAGTGTACTGAATGAACTTACAAAAATGCTACATTTTCATGACCAGTCAATGAGAAATATCTAGGATGAGACATTTTCAACAAATATAACAAATTCTTACAATTTTTTTTAGTTCAGTAAAACAAAAACACGACAGAAGTTATACAGATAAAAATATGAATATGTTTAAATTTAATTGAGTTTGAATGACACTCGATTAATAAATTTTCATGACATGTGTTCACAATTTTTCACCATAAAAATCAAAGTATGCTATTAAGAAGTAATCATGTTTTTAGTAACATATATTACTATTTAGATTAAATATTACTTCATATATTAGAGAAAAAATATGTTATTAAATTTTATTTAGGTATGGCTTTACAGGACGCAAATAAGGAATTATTAGGATGAATTCGGCCAATGTCTGGAGTTATTTTAGAACATCATCAAAAACCGAAAGCATAATAGGAATTGAACTCGGATCCTACACAATGCGAGTGTAAAAGGGGAAATTGAGGGAACTTGTGAGTGTAATAAAAATAAAACATGTGAGCTAGTCTTATAATACTCGCCAGTAATGTAAACATCTAACCTCTGTAACGAGCAAATTCAAGTGTTCTCATGATTATAATAAAAAACTCGGAAACAAAATTTAACGTAAAATTTTTTAAAATAATTCCGAGAGTGATAAATAAACGAAAACTATGAATTTTAGGCTGAAACAATAAAAATTCCCCCCTTTTTCTAACTTAACTATAAAAGTGTTTACAAGATGGTACTATTGATTTATAAGGCCTACCAGTGGTAGGTATATAATAGGGCATCCGAGCCCAGGCTTTTCAGGCTGTGGTTTGTAGATTGTCGACGCCATCATGTCACGGCGGCAATAGTTGAAGTCTTTAATCTTGACCTTTGACCATAACCTTGAGCTTCAAAATTTTCTTAAATTTTGTTAAAATTAACAATAGTTGCCAATATTTACAGTGTTTTTAAAAAACTTTACACCAAAAAAATATCAAAAAAGAAAAAATTAAAATTTCTGTATTTGGTGGGAAGTATTACCGTTTTGAGGAAAAATCTCCCGTTTAAGTCCTCAAAAATACCAATGGCTTAAAAATTCCCCAAAGTGGCTTAAATTTCCTGACGACAAGCCGCTCTAAGCCGCCGAGGTCATGACCTTGACAATTACATGAAACGGCCACCAAATTGAATTATGGTGTAACCATTGCAATTATCATTACAGCCGCCATCTTCAATATTCGTAATTTTGCTACAATAATTCGAAAATTTTAAAATTATTAAGTAATTAATTATTAAAATTTTTAATATAACACATCCCGCATATCTTAGATTAAGATGTCATAGACGCAATATTGGAAATTCGTAATTATTATCCAAAACATTCGGAACAATTTTTCAATTATTAAAAATTGAATCATAAAATTTTAATATAATTTTAATTAAAAAACGAAAGTACGTCATGGAGAACAGATTCCTCGGTTCGAAACCGGTGAGAGCAAATGAAAAAAAAAAAAATGACAAAGATCCTTCCTCTACAGAAGCCACAGACAGACTGACCTCCCACCACTAATCCCAAAGTACATATATATCGCCAGCTAGTTTGATGTCATGTCCACCATCTGGTTTTCATCTGATGGAGGATGCCATCTTATTTTCGTCTGCTACAGGCCACCATCTTGTTTTCGTCAGCTGGAGGGCACCGTCTTGTTTTCTTGTGCTAGAGTGTGCTACCGCCATGTTTGTTTAATTTTTACCTGCTGAAGTGCAAGAATTCTTCATGCATTTACTTCACTCGCGTATTCGTGCATCATGGAAAAATGCGAACGACATATCACAGTAGCCGCAAGGATGACTAGTCGATGGAAATAAATCTTTCAGGTCCAAACCAGGTGCTGATTTTACTGCAGTTGCACCAATGCTCGGTGTTCTCTTATGCACATCGATGCATCGTTGTTGCAGCGAAACCTTAGTTTTCTGCCATGGAGCACGACCTCTGCATGTCTTCAAGTGCATTTTCATATCATATTTTCTTGCAAACATTATGCGAGGAGGATTCTTAGCACATTCTCTCTTCTTGTGTCGTCGAGCATTAATGTTGTTTGAGAATATCTTGTCACAGTAATGACATCGATACTTGATATTTGCTGACGAATCACCACCCATTGAACTCTGCATAGTAGTACACAAATGGGGCTCCGGGCACAGGGTTCAGGGTGAGGATCTGAGTGTACGGCGGCCATCTTAGATTCTGACGTCACGGCGACCATCTTGTATGACCTTGACCTTGAACTTTGACCTTGACCTTTGACCTTTAAATTTGCCCAAAATTTCCCACAATTTCTCAAAATTTGCCTAATATCGCCAAAATTTCAATTTTTTTTTTTTGGAAAAAAATCCCGCCAAAAATTATCAAAAAATTCCACAATTCAAAAATTAGGATTTCGAAAACCTCAAAATACTTTTTGCCTTAGAAAGAACACAATGTCCTAACAGAGGCATAAGCATCCATGTTTAAAGCCTCCGATAAGCCTCTGACGTCATCTAGGATTATGACAGCCGTATTGGATGTTTCGTTACGACCGCCATCTTAAAAATCCGTAATTTTAATGCTAGAAATTACAAAAAAAATTAAAAAAAATTTAAAATTTGCCTACTTCAAATGTTTAGTTACGTAATCGATTTCGGTCCTCGGTTCTGTTCCCGACGAGAGTAAACCAGTAATTTATTAATATATTTAAAAAATTCTCAATAAAAAGTAATAAAAACATCTTACACCACACCCGTCATTTTGAATTATTTCACCACTGTATCAATTATCTTTACGGACGCCATCTTGAAAATCTTTATTTATTATCAGATTTTAATGAAAAAATTTCAAAATACATCAAAAATTAACTTATTAGAATACTGATTGATTAGATCAATTCCCATCCTTGGTTCGAAACCAAGCCTACACTGACCTCTCACCACCAATAACAAGGTATATATATCGTCAGCTGGTATGACGTCATGTCCGCCATCTTGCCTTCGTCTGCTGGAGACCACCATCATGTTTTCGTCTGCTAGAGTGTGCTGATGCCATGTTAGTATAATTTTTTGTTCACCATACCTTTGACCTCGACTTTTGGCATATAAGTTTGACCTTGACCTTGAACTTAGACCTTGAACTTGACCTTTGAACATGAAATTGAAATTTGACCTTGACCTTGATTTTAGACCTTGACCCTGAAATTTGACTTTGACCTTGAAGTTAGACCTTGACCTTGAAATTTGTTTTGACCTTAACGACCATCATGGATCCGACATTTTGTGTTCATTAAATGCTACCAGTAGCTACCACCTGCTAGAGGACATTGCCACCATCTTGTTTTCGTCTGCTGGAGGACACCATCTTGTGTGTGTACTCGTATTATAGAGTGCATTACCATAATGCTAGTTTTATTCTAACCCGCTAGAGTGAATTAATAATTTATTATTACTGAGGTGCCCGCCATCTTGAAATTTGGGCGCCATCTTAGAATCGTGTAATTTTTTAGCTAGAGATTCGGGGATGATTCCAAAAGTCACCAAAAAAATTTACAATCAATTTACAAATTCATTCGATCAGTTCCTGTCCTTGGTTCGATACTTGACCAGAGACAAGTCTAACTAAATATTAAATAAATTTTAGGATATGTTTTCCATTACCTTTCGCGGAGTTTATTAATCATTCACTCTACAAAAATAAAACTCAAGGCAATATATGTACCTGTCCGACGAATTAAATAC
Source organism: Bacillus rossius redtenbacheri (assembly GCF_032445375.1). NCBI lineage: Eukaryota > Metazoa > Arthropoda > Insecta > Phasmatodea > Bacillidae > Bacillus > Bacillus rossius. The sequence goes on from NC_086336.1 coordinate 31,838,673, forward strand.
GTTGTCGCATTACCTAACATGTAAGTCTAGTTTTTCGATAATCTGAATAACCTCTAAACTGTTCATGTACAATGCCACACATACAGGCCAAGGGTATCCGAACCACGAGACCGAGTATATAAGACATTTAGGCTAGTCATTTCCGGACCTAATGAACTTCTTCGTCGTTAGCTAATTACAGTCAATTAGACCATCGTGAAATTTTTTATACATACTAAAGGACCAAGAGACCTTGAAAAATATTTTAGAAACACCAAGAGGTTTCGAACTAGTAAATATTCAGTCACTACAGATTTTACTAAGCACAATAAAAAAAAAAGGAAGAACAATCGGAAGCACAGTAGGACGCACTTTCAACGAAAACGGAAGCACATTCATAGAAAAGGACGCACAATTGGAAGCACAATCAACAAAAACGAAGCACATTTGGAAGCACAATCATAGAAAAGGACACCCAATCGGAAGCACAATCAATAAAAGTAAGCACAATCGGAAGCACATTCATAGAAAATGACGCACAATCGGAAGCACAATCAACAAAAAGGAAGCACATTTCGAAGCCCAATCAACAAAAAGGAAGCACAATCGAAAGCACAATCCACAAAAAGGAAGCACAATCGGAAGCACAATCAACAAAAAGGAAGCACATTTGGAAGCACATTCAACGAAAAAGGAAGCATAATCATAGAAAAGGATGCACAATCGGAAGCACAATCAACAACAAGGAAGCACATTTGGAAGCACATTCAACAAAAAAGGAAGCACAATCGGACGCACATTCAACGAAAAAGGAAGCACATTCATAGAAAAGGACGCACAATCGGAAGCACAATCATAGAAAAGGACTCACAATCGGAAGCACAATTGATGAAGAGGAAGCACAATTGGAAGCACAATAAACTAAGAGATTGCAGTATTACGAGATCTCAGTCTTAGTTTGAATTCAGTTTACAAGAAATAAAACATACTTTTTTTAAAATCTAAATAATTCATTTATTTTTCAATAGTACACACATGACAGTTAAACAAATGATTAATGTATGTAGCCAGCTTTCCGCAGTTCGTCGATATTCGAGTAGTTTCCTCTACAAACAGATGCCACCAACATTCTCAGGAGATAAACTAATATGTTAGGATCTTCACATGACATATAATCAATCTCTGCTGCTACGTTCATCTTCCCTGCATGTTTATAATAAATATTATGATCTCTGGTGTCTTCCGTTTTAACACCAACCTCAAGGTAACTTTCGTCATCGAGCCAGTGTTCATCAATAGCTTGATCAGGATAATTTATTTTATTACGACGTTTCCATCGTGTCGGTCTCAGGACATCGTCTCAGTCCTCGATCTTGTCAGTTTTAGGTGCTTCATCACCGTCTTTACATTTCTCATCAACCTCAGAGTCACTGTCGCCATCACCGTAGAAGGTATCGTCTTCACCCAGATTACTGTAAGAATTCGATATCATTGATGTCGAAGCTTCTTCATTGTCTTCATGCTTCCTTTTTAGGAGTCCACCATTTTTACAAAGTAGGAAAGATCTACTTGAATTCGGCTTAAATGTATTCACACTTTTCACGTTAAGGATTCTTCCATAAATCATCAACGTCCTTCAATTTAAGTTCTTTGTGGAGATCGGAAGAGCCATGAACATAATCTCTTTCAAGGAGAGGAAAATTATTGACGTAATGCAGATCACTCTTCTTTAGACTAGTAGATCCATCGTTGACCTCTAGCTTGCACGCAGGCTTAGCGTTACAAGTTCTATCATGTCTTCTTAAGCTTTCTCTTCGCGTAAACGACTTGCTACATCGAGCAAAACATATCATATTGCGTAGTGGATTTTTAACACAATCATTCTTCTCGTGTTGTCTTCCATTCTTTCTCAAGATTAATTATTTGCTGCAATAATTACACCTGTGTCCTTTCGATACAGCGACAGACAGAATCAGGATCCATATTAGTTACTGAGACTAATGCCAAATGCAAACTGAGAGTTATAAATTAGATCCTTTACTTAAATATATATTTTTTTAATATTTCATCAGCGAGAGTTAAGTTATCTCAAGCAAAAGAACTTGTTACAAGTAGTCCCGATTATTGGCATGATTTGTCGTCACTTGTTGTGTTGAGTCATAATTTATTTAGTCCTTTTATGTGGGATGCAAGATGCTCACTAACGATCCCAAAAGAAGGATGGCTCCGCTAAGCACCCAGGAGAAGGAAGTTTGTTTTGATTATTAGTGATTCTCAGATGTCTCAGAGCTTATTATTATATATGACTGAGTAATGGTATTTAAGTTTGAATTTCACCTGATAAAAATATTACAAGTGATGATTTATTAGCAGAAATTCAATTAATTAAACTTAACTCTGAATAAAATTACATGACTCATTAAGTAAAAAAAATCAGTCATGCATAGATCGGTTTCTTAGAAACAACCAGAAGCACTTGGAGAAACCACAGGAATAATCGCAAGCAACGGAAAAAACCATCAAAATAATGACAAGAATAATCGGGAGCACGCGGAAAAAACCATCATGATATTGACAAGAATAATCGGGAGCACACAGAGAAAACCGACACGCGTTTTCTTTGTTATCATAAAAATACCAGAAAAATTTAAAAAGTTAAAAAAAATTAAATTAAAAAAATTAAAAAAAAATACAAAAACAGATTCTGCTAGCTTGTGAACTTCTCATTGTTGAGCAAAGATAGAGTTCTAGTCCAAGCCAGAACTTTTTGTATTTTTTGAAATTTTTTTTTTTAACCAATGACTGTTGTAGCCAATGACGGATGGAGCTAAAGACTGTTGAAGCCAATGACTGATGGAGGTAAAGACTCTTGGAGCCAATGACTTGGAGTCAAAACACTGTTAGAGCAATAAACTGTAGGAGGCATTATATCCTATTGTAAATTGACGATTGCATGCTACTGATTTGAATGTTCGTTCATGTGCATATTTTTTCTGTAAAATGTACTTTCTTTTAAACGTATTTTCGTTTTAACGTGCGTCCTTTTCGTAAAAAGTGCTTCCTTATTTTGTTGAATTTTCGTTCAAAATGTGAGTCCTCTACGTAATATTTTCTTCCTTTTTGTCGAATTTTCGTTCAAAAAAAGCGTCCTTTTCGTTTAATGTAATTCCTTTTGGCCGAATTGTTGTCTAAATTCGTGTTCCTGTGTGTACATTGCGTGTTCGGTGTGTACATTTGTGTTCAATACGTGTTCGGTGTGTTTATATTGCGTGTTCATTACGTGTTCAGTATGTTAATGTATTGTGTGTTTGTTCATAGCATATCCTGTGTGTTTTCAGTGTAAGTACTGTGGGTCCATGTGTATCTACTATTTGTTCATTGGATGTGTGTACTGTGTGTTCTTTTTGTGTGTAATGAGTTAATTTCGTGTCCTGTGTGTGTAATATGTGTCCAAAGTGTGTCGTGTTTGTACTGTGTTTCAATTGTCTGTACGGTGTATGTTCAGTGTGTCCATTGCGTGTACTGTACGTACTGTATGTGTGTACTGTGTGTTCATTGCGTGTACTATGCGTACTGTGCGTCCATTGTGTCCAGTGTGTGTATACTTTTCAACATCGTGATTTAATGTCTATACAGAAGACATAAAAAATCTGAAGGACTGGAGGTTTGAAGTTTGCCGGCCGAAGTTGAGCTGCTAACGAGCCGTCAGGGCGCCTTAGTAATCCTGGTTGCAAGAGTAAGGACTCGAGGGTGGTGTACTTAGGTCCGCATCCGGCCCTTGGACCCTGTCTGTGAACAGGTCCGAAACAAACATGTTCAGAAGTGGTTCACAGACAGCAAAATAGGCAGAAAATACCTTCTAACCACGATGATGGTAGGGGAATAAAGTTTGTCAAAACTCACCATACAGGGAGATGGCTTCTAGCGCCAGCCAGGGTGCGGAACTCGCGAACACGCGGTTGTTGCGGACGTTTCCATGATTCAAAAAGATAGAAAATATTACGAAGTATTATTAACGAAGCATAACTACTTCTACGAGGTACACAGACTAAATAATTACAAATTACTAAAGTTGTAGGGATTAAATCCCTTGCCTAGCTGATTACATCTTTAAACAACGACCGGAGTGAAGTCTTGATGTGCGGCTCGCGGACGATGCGGTGTGGTCAGTCTGCTGTCGCGGCGCGAAGCAAGTTTGGGGCGGCAGCGACTCGTAATTAAAATATGAAGTCAATCAAAAAATAAAGGGGGGACTCTTCGACTTCCGGACCGAAAGGTTCCAAAGATTTCCTAGGGGCTTGTCGAGAAGTACTGTCTTCGATATCTCGAAGTTGGTGGTACTGGCCGATGTCAGCTCGACCTTCTGAGGTGTGTCCGAAACAAGGAGAGATCGACTCACACGAGGCGACTGCTAAAGCATTGGGCTTATGGAGGGGACTAGTCCAGCGCTCTGGTGGCCTGGGAATGGACTACAGGACACTGTTTGTTGCGTGAGTGCCAGCGGGCAGGCGTTTAGCGGGCGTTCAAACACCCAGGGGAAATAATTCGCAACTCTGCCACTAGAGGGCAGAGGTGGTACTTTCGAAGACTAGGGTCGAGACCTTGAGACAGGCCGACCCTGGCCGGGGTTAGTGGCCGGTCAGTGCTCTGGGCAGTGTTCCCAGGAAAGCCTGGAGAAGGGGAGGGGGTTGGGGTTGGAAACTACGATGACAGTGGGAACGAGGTTTTACTGAGCCCGGAGGCGTGACTGGACATTGGTGAAAATGACTCGAGATCATGCCATGGAGTGCTCACGTCTGGCAAGGTCTTAGAAACAGCCTGCTCTGATAGCTTGCAGGGTATAGCAGTTCTTGTCATGGCTCGGGGGAGAATAACAGGTGACGGATGTACACCCATGCGGGGATAAGACGATAGCACTTGCTGGGTCATAAGATGATTGGCAAATTAGATTTATGCTGGGAAATATTGGGGAGACAGGTCTGAAAAAGATTCAACTGGAGTGTACAGAAGGCGGAAAACGTTTAAGTTCTTGCAGCAAAAAAAACACTGGTGACAGAATTTTTAACAAATTCAAATTTATAATTATGCCAAAAATACTAATTGGAGGCACAGTAACAAAAATTGCAATGGTGTATTTAAATAATAATATATTAAAATTTTATTCATTAATTTTTTCCTTAAATTTTACAAATTTTCCTGTAGGTCTAGCATAAATTTACGAATTTTAAAGATGGTGGTCGTAACGAAAATTTAAACGGTGACTTCATAATTCAAAATGTCAGTTGTGACGTAAGACATTTTTATTACTTTTTAATTTTAAAGATTTTTTATTATATTAATAAATTGAAAGGTTTACTCTCGCTGGGAATCGAACCAAGGACAGAAAAACGATTAATTAACTAAACATTTGAAGTACCTAAGTATTTTATTGCAATTTTTGGTTAAAAATTATAGAATTGTTTATGATCAAGGTCAAGGTCAAGGTTGTGACCTCGGTGGCTTAGAGGCGGCTTATCCACGGGAAATTTAAGTAATCTGGGGGAATTTTATTTATTTATAAGGCAAAAGTCTTTTGAGGTTTTTCGATTCGGAATTTTTTAATTTTTGAGGACTAAAAGGGGAAAATTTTTATTTAAAATGGGAATTTTCCCCTCGAAATAGGGAAATTTTTAAAATATTTTTGGCAGTTTTTTTCTCCAGATTTTGGCCTATTTTTGACGATGTTGGCGAATTTTGGCGAATTTTGAAGGTGAAGGTCAAGTTCATCCTAGATGGTCAGAATCCACGGCCTGAACCCCTGTACCGGCACCTTCAGCCTGAAGCCTTTGCTCGGAGCCCCATTCCTATACTACTTATATATTAAAGTTTTAAGATATGATTATTTCTTTTCATGACAATTTTAACATACAAAGTGTATTATAGAATAGTTTTAGTATCATAAATTTTCATTTGGCACACCAATAAACCAAGTGCTTGTTTCAATATTTACGACAGTGAATATATACGGGTGTATGCTGGCACACGCGTGTCCATCATTTTGACGACTTCGGTTCTTCGGTATAGGAGGGGAAACGCGCATGGGCAAGTGTCTTCAACGTATTTCGTTGCCAACTAAAATTTCACCCTCATATAAATACGACTTAAAAAATCAGAATAATTTAAACAAATTCATTCCAATACATTTGGTTAGTCTCATTCCCGTCAACTATAGTTTATCACTGTGCTCTTAGCTAAATAAAGAGATAATAAGTATTAATTTATTTACAAATAATTTAAGAATATAGCACCTTTTTCTCATAGTTCTAAAATGTGACTTTTAATATCAATATATTTAATGGATTTCTGAAAATTTACAGTGAGATATTAATATAATATATAAAATTTTATTTATTACATTAATTTTCACCCTTGATACTACTAGTTTTGAAATATGGTGAACTAATAATTTTTTATAGTTAGTGAAATGGATGAAAAACATCAAATTCAGTGCAAAAATAAAAGTATTACGTGGAAAACGTAGAAGTTAGGTAGGTACACAATGGAAAGTTAATGAAAAAATGTACACGGAAAGTTTTCGTGTGTATCACAGGAACAATAGGCACGGAGTAGGCCCTATTTACACGAATGTTTGTAATTATTAAATTTGCTATACTTTATACTCTTTTCCTTTATTTTATATCTCGCGTATTTTGCACACACATAAATTATATTTAAAGCTTTTTTTAATTTCTTATTTTTAAGTACCATTAATTTAATTTTTTTATGGATTTCGAGTCTATAATTTCAACTCTACAATGTAATTCACACCATAAACGAATAATGACAGTGTGGATATATATTTTTTGAAATAACATAAATGATTTCAAATGAGTAGTTTGGGAGGTCACATAGGGTGGAAAAGGTTTTCGAAAAGAGAAATAAAAGAATTTTAACGCATAAATATTTTAATTTTTAGAGATGGGTGTTTAAGTATTTCGAAAACAGTCTTTTCTTTTTTGATGTTTCATCACGGGCCTCGTACAGGGATGCCAACCACAAAATCGGAGGAAATTACGAGTGCAGGAAAAAGGAAGGAGTTTGAGGTTTAGGTTGAGGAGAAGGCATGGCTCGTTTGCAGGCCGGGAACATATGCACCTTGCTTCACGCATTAATTACAGTCACGCCAGTCGCAGGGCCCGCCCATTCGTCGACGACTGAGTCGGCGATGAGCGACGAAGTAGCGGGGAAGAGGGCATCCGTCCCGATCAGAGCCAGAGGGGGTGTAAGAGGGAGGGGAGGGAGTGCTGATGAGCGGTGGTGTCCGATGTCTGCAAGAGCGGGGGGAGGGAAAAGTTGCGCCACGTCACGAGCACTCAGCCCTCCGTTAATTGCATCAGTTTAATTACAAGCGCCCGGACGCTGCAACTGTAGGTAGCTGTGAGCACCGGGCGGTCATTTTCTGTGGCGCCGCGTTGGAACGAACTGTTCCGGTCCGTGCCAAAGGATGCACCATGTTGGTTTTTTCTGAAATCATAATCGCATGTTATGCACTGCAATCTTTAACAGTTGGTCAGTTTAACCACAACTTTCACATGTGTAACTCGTGTAACTTCAAATAACACTTCAGCTGAAAACTGTAGATGAGAAAGCGACATAAAATATTTTAACTAACCACATACAAATTTGATAAAATTTTCATGATTGCTACATAATTTCCAAAGCTTTTCGCGTAAACAATGATAACCGGTAAATGTCGATGAGAGATTACTCTGTATCTGATTTACAACAATTTCATGTTCATACACCATGCTGTTTTGCACCGGTTGTCACAGAAAACTTCAAGGACCTTAGTACATGTTTTGACATAGAAAGCCTACTTTGTTCATTCATGATCTCGCTGTTATATTGTCCAAATTATGTTTTAAGTTTCATCTCAGGGTTCGTCTGTAATGTCCAATTTTTTTTTGTGTAAATATAGAATAAATTGTATATATGTTAATATGTATATATTTCAACATGCTGACCTAGTTATGTTATGTCAGATTTTCCTGTGTACTATCATGACAAGATTCAATTCAATTACACATTTGACACTGTATTCTGCACCAAGTATGTTTGACCTTGGTTTAATTCTATCGCTTTACAAGAGTTGTCTCTATTTTGCTGTGTATTGGACCAAATTTAAAGTTACTGCAAGAAATCAAAGACTCGCCTTCAATGTGTGTACTCAACAAATATAGCATATCTGAAGCAAGACATATCTACACAAACATTTTCAGGCAAGAAAATACTATACAAAATAAATTTTTAACCATGGATATAGTCATTTAATACCATTTATTACCTGAATGTGATAAGTAAGGTTAGTGTTTCAAATTCATACCTCAAGAAATCGTTTCTGAATCACAATGATGAAACAATGTTGTGCCTAAATAATACAGAATCAACTTGTCAAATTCATAGGCCATATACAGTACGAAACATTTTACAGTGACAGTATTCAAAGGGTACATATCTATATTATAGCTTTTGTTCCAGGAGGAAAAGTTTTGTTGTTGATATTTTTCAGGCATCTTTCACCTTTATACTTTCTACTGACAGTGTGTTATTTACTGAGAGAGCTTCTGTTACCCTTGAACACATACCCGACACAGAAAGCATTGTTTTGAGACCTTTTTCGCCCAGCCCCTATTAATTTTCGAACAAAATTCATAGTGATTTTAACTTAAGATTTCTAGCAACAACCAAAAGTTAACTGTTATCTTTATCATTGTAGGAGGTGGACGAGAACACATCGCCCACAAGAGCTCTGCAAATCTCTGACCTACGAGGCGTGTCTGAGGAACGACAACAATTTGGTTTTTCAGCACACATTATCCAATTAGAAATCGGTTTAACCTTGATAGTTCGATACTAGAGGCGAGGCCACGAGGCAGGCCAGCGGCCCGTTAGCTCACGGGTGAATACCCCTACACGCCTAATCCGATTAGCAATGGTGTCTCAAACCCCACCTCTCCCCATCATCCTTCCTCAGAAGTTTCTCATTGAGACCGGATAAGGGTTCGGCAGGTTCCCAGAGCCCCGCCTGTTCCCATTGTTCTGGGAGCTTCGGGTGTCAAGTCAAAGCTGATGACGCGGCACTTCGAAGGAGTGCGAGACCATTCCAGTAAGGGGCTGAGGGGTATGAAAACAGCGACGCCAGCCTCCGAGGCAGTGAGGTGAAGAGGGCGGGTGACCCCTTGGTGAGCGATGGTGGACGACGAGCGACGGGCTTCGTGCGCGAAGTCTGATGCATCCGTAACTGTGGTGAGGTGTGCGGCGGACGAGTAAGTAGTGCGAACAGTATGTTGAGACAGAGGCTAGTAGTAATAATCGAGTAGTTGTGAGATCCACTGTCGAGCTAAACTCCAGTTGGAGGAGCAAATTGTGGACACATGAAAGAGCAATAAAAACACGGACAGACAATTTAATTATTATAACTTAATAGTGCTGTAGCCATTATGCTACTAATAACTTTGCAGGGCACATAGGCTTTGGTAAATTAAAAAACAGGTATGAAAAATTTACTAACGCCGCTCAGTGTGCGAACAAATACAATATTCTTCAAAGAACTGTCGTATGCATTGGTGATGCACATGACTCGACCTGTTCTTCAGTAACGCCAACAGGAACTGGTGTTCGTCTCTTCGTAGGCCTGGAAATACCTTCCAGGGGGAGGGGGAGGATTATAATCCCCTAGGGCAACCAGGCTAACGGAACTGAAGGATGCGATGCATTCTTCGCCCACGGGTGTAGCGCACACGCCTCAGACGTGGTAGGTACGGCTGATCACCACACTGAAGACTCAGTGGGGAGGGGGTAAATTTCGTGAATGCAACGGAAGTAATGAAACGGAAATTTTTAATAACGGTGCTGATATCTGTGGCGGATGGCGCGTACCAAAGCTTACAAAACCAAAGACAATCTTTATAGTATTAACTGTTTAATGAAATTTAACAAGGCGGGCTTATATTAAAATTTTTGGTCAGAAATCAGGTCCAAAGCAGGAGTTTGGTAGTTTTTTTTCAAGTCTTTTACACTTCTATCGGATCCGTTTCTAATAGTTTAAATTCTCCATCTTCTGAGTAAAAGTTTCGATGGTCGACATAGTGAACATGCTGCTATCTGTGCGTGGTGGTGGCAAGCCACGTTTACGAACCCGGTAGCAAAATCTAGCGGCGGGTGCGGAAAATACTTGTGTTTTTTGCATCCAGACATGTGTTTTGAAATATATTTTGCGGCATTGAACAGCGCGACATATTGTCATCTGGCTTTTACAATACTTTATAAATATGTTGTGAAAGATACTTATATTTAAAATATAAATAAAATTAATAATTTACATGTGTTGTATTAAAATATTACCATGACTGAGTACACATTGGTCGTCGAAACGCCTCCATCTATCTCAACAATAATCGAACCATCACTGCTAAAATAATTAATTTTCCTTTTACGCCTGCTTGTACCATGACCCTCCATAAGTTACAGGGTGGGACATTTCATTACATTGTTTGTTCTTATAAAAAATACATAAACAAGTTGTTGTTTATGTCGCTCTCTCAAAAGTTACAAGCCTTGAAGGCTCGTTACCGAGGTTAGATGTTACACATCACTGACAAGTACTTTAAGATTCACTCACTTTTTTCTAACAACTTCCTGGCATTTGATTACAGGTGACAAATTTTTTTATCAGATATTTACTACAGTTTATTTTCGAGTTGTAAATATCGCGTAATTGATCATAATTATGACTAGTATGTTTTTTTTACCACTATTAGGTATTTAGTAATTATCTGTTGAAAAAAATGATAGAGAACTATCGTGATAAATTGGAAGGAAAAGCCCTCTATAATACTAATGTCAAGAAAATTAAGAAAAAACATGACAAGTTAAACAAAGTCATAAGGTGTGGTTAAACATAGTAGCTGGTGGCCATCGCAATGTTCTTTAAGCATACATTGAACTATGGTAGTTCATATTTTTGTTCTCTACGTTCTTCAACTAAAAAGTCCATAAACCTTATGAAATGAAGACATTTTTTTTTTAGATGGTTTAGCTACAATATCTTTAAAAATGGAATGAATAAGGTCTTATTTTATTTACGTTTTGGTTTCATTTATTATGTTAATGTTGTGATAATTATGATCACATTTCCAACATAAAAGTTTAAAGTCTCAGTGTGCAAAGATTTTGTAGTCGTGGTCTTTTGAACACACACACATATATATATATATATATATATATATATATATATATATATATATATATATATTAATATTACGTAATGCTTGATAGCAAGTGTTTTCAATTAAAATAACTAAGTTTCATTAAACAACTAGAGGATTTTTCAATCCCTCGAAACTAAAAGAGTAGTCTTACATCATACAATAATAGTCCACAGCGGATTTTCGATTGGGAGTGTTTATTTTTCTTAATAAATCGAACAAGTTTTAATTTCAAAATGCAAAAATCCGAAAATACTCCAAGAAATTTTACAACTGGGAGTTTGAATGCTAAAATTTGTTTGGATTTATTATATATATATATATATATATATATTTCGAATGTAATGAGTAGTATTGGACAGGAAAACTTAGATAGTAGACATAAAAAACAAAAAATTAAGTAAACATTAAGTACTTCACATATTTTTAAAAAAAGTTGTAAATATTTCAAATATGTATGTAGAAGAATGATTTACCTTAGTAATAAAAATTATATTTATAAAATAAACACGCAATAACGAAAACAATTTTTTTTCAAGCAGCTAATATTAAAATGTAACTATTCTGAACAACTTACTAAAAAAATTTTAGACCCCCAGAATGTATGCAGTGTGTAGGGTAATGACGGTATAAAAAACAAAAATAATAACACATTTGTCTATATTACTCTGGTTATTTCATTTTATAACAAACATAAATTTTGTTACATACATACAAAAAGGTAGGAACAGAAATCTGAGGTTACAAGATACAAATTCTCACCAAGAAAACTCAGTCGTGATGGTATCCTCCAAAGGACCCATGGCCTCCAAGACCATAACCTCCAGACAAACCTCCAAGAGATGACCCGAAGCTGCTGTAACCACCGCCGAATCCTCCATGGCCTCCAAGACCATAGCCTCCAGATAAGCCTTCGTGGGATGATCCAAAGCTGCTGAATCCTCCGTGGCCGCCAAGACCTCCAAAAGATGACGAGCCGAGTCCACCATATCCTCCACCCAGACCTCCCGCTGAGTGGCTATCCACATAGATGGGTACTTTCTTCTCCACCACAACAGGGTGCGGTACAGGCACGGCGTATGGCTTGGCCACTGGTACAGCCACTGGCTTGGGAACATGCACGGGGTACGGCTGGGGCACAGGAACCTTCACGGGCACCTTGACGGGGTAGGGCACGGGCTTCTCCACCGGGTAGGGGACTGGCTTCTCAACTGGCACGGGGTACGGCTTGGGCACGTGAACGGGGTAGGGCCTGTCCACGGGCACGTGCACGGGCACCTTGACGGGGTAAGGCACGGGCTTCTCGACCGTGTAGGGCACGGGGTGGGGCACTGCCACGGGCACAGACTTGGTGATGGTCACTGCCTTCACGTGACCTTCGCTCACGCCGATGCCTCCTCCCAGGCCGTAGCCTCCGCCTAAGCCGTAGCCTCCACCATAGCTGCTGATGCCGTGCCCGCCCAGACTCGAGCCTCCTCCGAAGCTGCTGAGGCCGTGGCCGCCGAAGCTGGACAACTCGTATCCACCGCCAAAGCCGCCGCCATAGCCGCCGCCATAGCCGCCGCCATAGCCACCGCCATAGCCTAGGCCATGGAGTCCTCTCTTTTCCTGCTTCTTGGTGTCCTTCTTGGTCTCCTCTGCAGAAGTGAAAGCGACGACTGCCAAGATGACAACACACAACTGAAAAACAGGAGTCACTCAATTAACCATGATTCTTTTTAACCTAGGGCAATTTGTACAAATGCGAAGTACATCCAATGTTGTATGAAGACTGTAAAATGTACATCCCATGTAGGTGTCATTTAGAAGTCTATATAGAGTTGGTGTTATTCAGCTTTATTTTCAAGATCTGTGCTATTTTTGCTAATATGTTATTTACTATAGGAAAATATTGAAAAATAGTCTCATACGCACTTTATCCGTTGTTTGCTTTCAAATTATTTCCACTTGTTGGTGGTAATGATAGGTATATTTTATAAGATTTCGGAGGGGAAGCAGGATATATCCCCCACATCCATCACCTTTCCCTCCCCTTGCGTACGCCCTTGTGTCGTTATAAAACTGTTCTTTTACATAAATGAGTTAGGAAAAAGAAGAAATCGTAAAGGTTATCAAACGATTCATTACATTTATTTAGTATTTTCACTAACAGCCACTAGAAGAGATTTAGCAAAATTATTGATTGTCTCATTCGTAACAATATATCTTTTTAATTTTTAAATAATATGAAACATCTAATCACAGTATCATTAGGTGTTTCCTGATGAATTAATGATATGCTTTTGTTCTCAGGATGTTTCGGGAAATAATTTATTCATGAAATTATTTAATTCATATTGAGGTACTGATTTCTTTTCAAGCTAATGTAAGAACCACAGAGAACCCGTTTAAGACTTTCCACAGTTGAGTAGTCAATGAACAGGTGGCAGTTTCCTGAGTATGCAGAAGACTGTCTATACCCGACGTCAATGAATTTGCGATTTTTTTCCAGTTCCCACCGAATGGGAACAACTTTCGTGGAACATGAGAATCGGTAAGTGGTAAGTACGGGTCTCGGCCGTGTTTGCTATGTCCGAGATTACAAATTACGTTAAGGAGCGTAAGAACGCAAGAAACGCTATAGTAAGAAACGTGTCTCCAGACACTCCTTCGTTCATATATTACATATAACAAAACAATTCAATCATGGGTCAAATGTTAACTCATGGCGTTTCGGCTTGCGTTTTCGCATTTTTTGTTTGAAGTTGTGTTTTGAAAACTTTTTAAGAACACAGATGTTGTGGCCAGCTTGCACAGTCAGGTAAAACCAAATCTTAAGTGTCCCGCCTATCTGTGCACACAGAAATTCAGAGAAAAAAACACGCTATTTAAAAACTACTCAAGATATGAGTGCAGTGTCTGCTTACCAAACTAATTTCAGAATACGCTGAGGGATAAACAGTATTACTGTTTCCGTATTTCATTTTTAATATATATTTTTAGGAGAGTGAAAATGGTTAAAACACGTGTTTTCAGAAGCAACAGTGAGCGTCGTACTAATCATCCCACCTCACTAACAAAATACACCCCTGACTATGTAGACCACTTAGGCATAACTTTCGCGGGATTATCAAATGAAGTAATACTTATCTTTGCCTCAACCAACGACTGTGTAAAGGGGCCTAATTTTAAAGAGCAGGCTGATTTTCTTCCTCTTACATGAATCAAGTTTCCACTTATGAAATCATCGCACCGTGAAAATTATGACGGTTTTAAATAAAATTTGTAATAATTCCTCAACCTTATCTGAAAAAAAACATTTAAAACGTTAAAAATCCCGAAAGAATAAAATTCTCCTGCAGTTCTTAAGTTTCAAAATGTGGGAATAGTAATGTTCTGCGATTTTCTTGCTTTGAAAATCATCGCAGTTTTCCTGAGTTTCTCGGGTGCTGCATCTTTGAGCTATTGCGTTTCTTGCGAAGTTTATAAACAAGGCATGCGTGACGTGGTGTCATGGGTTCGATCCCCAACAACCAGGCATGACTTTAATTTACGAGATCCCTTTGTGGCCTTAAGCTTCAGTGAGCAACAGTGCGGCGTGATGCCACACCAAGCAAACAAACAGACATCCAGTAAATAAAATACACTAGAGACTAACGCCAGCCGGCACTATTCTAACAACACAGCAACCTGGCAGCAAGATGTGTGACTGAGATAAATTGTTCAATTATCTGATTTCAATAACCTAAAGCACTGGAGGTTTATATTCCCCCACAAATCTGTGTAATGTTGAAAAAAAAAGTTTAAGAAGAGAAAAAGTATTTTCGTTTTCATATTGTCGGTAGGGCCTACCATATGGTATCGTTCGTGTCAGGGAATACCGTCTGCCATCTATCTGACGTGCACTGTTGAAAATTTTTTCCTTCAGTTTACGAGAGAGAAAAAAACGCTGTTTACAAATTATCCAGGGATCTAAGTAAATATACGGCTATCATCTTAAATTATTGACACAGAGTTATCTTACTTTGAACATGATTCCAAATTCATATTCTTGGCATTTCAGGAAAACAACAGTCAATAACTGGTTAAGACTACAGCGAGGACACTCTTTTGTTCACGTGTGTGTTTATCTTTGTTTAGAACGAAGTATATGAAGATAGAAAATTAACACGTCGTGGATTCTGTTATTTTAGTTAAATTCTTCTTGACAAAAAAACTCGTGAATTTACTGTGATTTCTAGCAGCGTGACAGCAACTCTGAGCTGTCCGGCGGTGTTCGGGTGAGCGCGCAGTCGGTGTACTCACTGTGTTCTTCATGCTGGCGGCGCGGGCGAGTCCGGAAGGCGGGGAAGAAGCTCCGACGGGAGTCGAAGAGCTGGGGAGTGATGGTCTGCGGCCGGTGCCCCGCCTTTATACCCACACCAGAGGCGCGGCGACTGCCGCGGACCGTGGTCGGCGGACACGCACTTCCCCATTCCGGACGGGCGCCGTCTCGCCTCGTCACGCTTTTTAATCCTCGCTCCTCCGGCCGGCCGCGGCGAACATGTGTGAGAGGCGCATCCCGCCCCGAAACAACCGTCGCTTCGATACGGAAGACACGACGATACACACAATCCCTTCGATTTTCAATGTCCTTCGCAATAATCTCGGTGCACCGCTATAAAAACTTTTACGGCATTCGGTAGGAGTTATTTCGTGAATGGAACGGAAATGGCTAACCATGGTGCTGTCATCTGCGTCAAGTTCTCAAAAGCCAAAGGGCAGTATTTTAATTAAATTCTTTGTAGAAAATCAGATCCAAAGTCGGGGGTATAGAATTTAATTCTTTTTTTAGTTTTTATCTGTACCGTTTCATTATATATATATATATATATACACACACACACACACACACTAGATGCAGTACCCGGCGTTGCCCGGGCTGAACACAGGGTGAAGGGGACCTTTTTCGAAATCAGATGTAGTTAGTAATTGTCTACTTAATTTGAATGTCAAGTGTGCAAAATAATTTATATCACTTTCAGATCCCGACAGACGTTGTTCTGCCAGTGAATAGTTATTTACCTGTATATATCTAAAAATTGGTGGTCTATGTAGTCTAGACTCTATAAAGCAATATAGAAAAAAGCTTAAAAATAAGAGATACTAATATTGAAAAGATTCCATTATCTAGCTAATGCTCGGCATGCATTGCAATGCCTCATTCAGTTTTGTTTTGCAATATGTTTGAAGTAGAAACACATATACAAATAATCTATCCATCTCTCTAAATATATATTTATCTCTATCTACATATATATATGTATCTCTCTATCTCTATTTATCTCTTTATACCTACATATATACATATATAACTCCCATTATCTCTATCTCTTCTGTATATAAATCTCTATAAAGCTCTATACATCTAGATATCTCTTTATCTAACCCATTTCATTCTCTATACCTCGCTCTATCTCAACTTATCTCTATGTCTCTCTCTATCTCACTCTATATAGGCCTATATCACTCTATCTGTCTCTCTTTTATATTTAAATAAATTGTGTCATGCGTGCGCACTTATACAACAAAAACAGTCTAAGTGCCGCTATATAATATGAAATAAATACATTTTTGAAACGATTTGTGCTCCAACTATTTAAATAGTTATACCGTCTCAAAAACATTCACGGGCTTGCGCATAACAACTCACATAAATTTCATCGCAATCGGATGAATGGTGTAGGAACGCATACTGCAAAAACAAACGAAAATTAAAGACATGACAAACGAATCAAACGATGTTGCATTTAAAATTCAAGGCAACTAACTCTATCTATTGACGAGTGGGAGGGGGAGGTGTGGTGGTATTGGGAAGGGGAGGTGTGGCGCGAGTGGGAAGGGGAGGTGTGGCGGGAGTGGGAGGGGGAGGTGTGGCGGTAGTGGGCAGGGGTAGGGGGAGGGTGGGAGAGGGACCGCCGACGCCGAGCAGATTTTTTCGCGAAATATGCCTGCCCCTAATGTTCCTTATGTTACGCAGGATGACATTTTCCGAAAATTAGATCTAATGGGTGGTTAAAACCAGGCAACAGTGGGTACTTTGTCTGCATGAGAACAGTATTTTGCATTGTTCATGCCTTCTGCGTCTCCATGGCAACGGGCATCGCGCGGCAGTGGCGTACCCACAATGAGGGGCATGTATTATGAGCGGCGCAAGAGTGATCTGCCTGTAGACTGCCGTAGCGAAGTACGGGTACATCATTTTCTCTCCGGTATTTATGAAAACATTCCCATCCCTACTCCGTGCTGTTTACTGGGTCAGAAGTGACACCTGTAGACATCTGGCGGGGATAACTAATTAAATGACGATTGATCAGTTTTCGACCGGAGATAATTTTTTCATACAACCAATATTTCCATTGACATTTCAAAATAAAGATTCATAATGATTGATTTGTTGGAAACTATGAAAATCTTAATTGTTCAATTACATTGTTTTAATAAAATTAAATTAAAATTACATTTTTATAAGATCAACAACATTTTCGATATAAATAAAAAAAGTATACTTACAACACAAAATAATGCTTTAATAAAAATAAATATAAAAAAATTTAAAATGAAAAAAATTACATCTCCCATTTATAGTAATGGTAAATAAAAAAAAAATTCAGTGAAAATTTATTACAATGCTGTATAATGTACCGGAGAGAAAATGAATAGCACCGATGGTTACCCGACTCGTGCACGCAACGTACAACTGATGTACCCGTACTTCGCTACGGCAGTCTACAGGCAGATCACTCTTGCGCCGCTCATAATACATGCCCCTCTTTGTGGGTACGCCACTGCCGCGCGATGCCCGTTGCCATGGAGACGCAGAAGGCATGAACAATGCAAAATACTGTTCTCATGCAGACAAAGTACCCACTGTTGCCTGGTTTTAACCACCCATTAGATCTAATTTTCGGAAAATGTCATCCTGCGTAACATAAGGAACATTAGGGGCAGGCATATTTCGCGAAAAAATCTGCTCGGCGTCGGCGGTCCCTCTCCCACCCTCCCCCTACCCTTGCCCACTACCGCCACACCTCCCCCTCCCACTCCCGCCACACCTCCCCTTCCCACTACCACCACACCTCCCCCTCCACCCCCCAATTCCCACAACACCTCCCCCTCCCACTCCCGCCACACCTCCCCTTCCCACTACCACCACACCTCCCCCTCCACCCCCCACTACCACCACACCTCCCCCTCCCACTACCACCACACCTCCCCCTCCCACTACCACTTGCAAAATTTCAACGGTGATGAGGACTGCACTAACAATGAAATAGCCGTTGCCATAGAGACGAATGAAGCATCAACAAAGCAACAGCCGTTGCCATGGTGATTTCCTACCAAAAACTGGAAATAAAAAAAAATTTAGGGGTGGACTACCCCTAACATTTAGGGGGATGAAAAATAGATGTTGGCCGATTCTCATAGATACCGGATAAGCACAAAAAATTTCATCAAAATCGGTCAAGCCGTTTCGGAGGAGTATGGCAACGAAAACTGTGACACGAGAATTTTATATATAAGATATATTTAAATTTTCTGTTTGCAAATAGAATGATTCGATGGTCGAACAAGCGACGGGTGTTGAAACTACGTGAGATTCGCGTCAAGAAATGTAGTTGAAAACGCGATTTTCGTATGTATTTATCACGCTTGAAAAAAAATTCTAAGTTTAATTTCCTATCCGAGTTTTGTATGCATTTTTTTTTTTTTTTTTTGCAAATTGAAAACACGCGAATTTTCTCGTAAAGTGCTCTTCACAATAGCGCGGCGCGGCGCGATCTGGCGACGCGATGAAGCGATAGCTCGCGATCTAACGCGAAGTCGCTGGCTGTACACTTCGCAATGGCGCGACGCGGCGCGATACGACTGGCGAAAAAAAAAAAAGTTGAAACAGCCTGCTATCTGCTGGCGACATCTGATAACACATAAGTAAATATAAACTAACTTTGTGGATGTATTTTAAAAATTTATCTTTTTTGTCTGGCATTGCATATGCTAGTATACTCTAAATAAGCATCGGTGAAAAGAAGCATGAATAGAAATAGCCATGCAGTAAATGTTCACAGGCGGAGAGTGTTGTTGTGTTTATTACCTATTACTTGTTAATAATAATAACAGAAGATGTCACACAAGGCCCACAAATGCAAATACATTGGGTCAAGGGGACTACCATAATATTATCTCAGAAATGCGATTAGGAGGCAGTGAGAACTATTTCGTATTCATGAGGATTTCTCCTAATGAATTTGATGCGTTGCTGCATATTGTTGGTCCAATGCTACAAAAAAATTCTCACCGCCTACCATTGAGCCCAGCAGAAAGACTGTCGATGGCACTAAGGTATAACTTGCTAATTTGCGTGTCTAGTGCAGATATTGTGATTTTGTAAGTACAGACACTTCTTGAAATTGTTTTGAATTTGGCTGATTATTTTTTTTTGAAGGTACCTTGCATCAGGAAATGATTTAACATCAATATCACTTTCCACTTCTATTTCAATCGTTTGTTTACTAACAACTGATATTCTTATTACTCTACGAATTATTGCTTGCGATTGGCTGTTTACTCTTACGTCATCAGCGGTGTCGCCCGCCGCGGCAAGGCAGTCTTGTCGCTTGTGCTCACATCGCGAGTTATCGCTCGCCGCGAGCGATGTTAACTCTGATTGGTTGGTATCAATGATGTCACATCGCTACGCGTCGCCTCGCGCCGCGCTGCGCTATTGTGAAGAGGCCTCTGGCGACTCGCTCAAATTTTCTTTATAAGATGGCTTATGTTAATAAAACTGAAACTCAGTTGCAGTCCAACAGTGAAATACAGCAACGGCATTAGTATCATAAAAGCAGGTTTAAAGTGAATAAGGTCATTTCACCGCCGCCAACCCGCTACGATCAAAACCCTGAACACATACCACAGTTCACCGCTCTCTCGTGCAACTTTACGGTCGGAACACCAGCGAGAAAAAAACCCACCTGATAGCTCATTAGATTGCAATGAGATACGCGCGCACTAGCGATTGTTCAATTTTAATTAGCGGGCGTCTGCAAGAGAAGTCATTGACCTATTTGGTTGGGCCATTCAGTGGCGCTTGCTTCCGCACTGGACGGTTGTGATTGGTGTACTGACAGTAGTAGACATGCACCTGAAAGAAACTAAGTAAACAACGAAACACAGACAACGCTACAAAGTTTTAACACACAGCTGGAATTAAAACTTCTTCGCAAAAATGCATGACCCTATTAATACGTTTCCCCAATTTTGGTGTATTTTAAATAACCCCGACTTAACCCTAACCTACTTCCCATTTCAGAAACGATCGGTCACCCTAGACGCGCGAATAACGGATTTTTGAGTCAATTATAATACTTTCAAAACGATTTTTTCTATTTTATTTATGTAACTGAACCCATCTAATCAACCTTTAATATAGGTACGACAACCTAATCGTGCGAAAACATACCCTCCCGGAGGAAACGTTCGCACAATATCATTTTGGGCCGGATGGGAAGGGGGTGATATATATGTAGCCTACGCCACTGTATACCGAAAAAAAAAAGAAAAAAAACCTTTTTAAGAAATTTAATACTTAAAATATTTCACATATTGTTTTTGTAACTAACCTAACATAACCAACCTTCTCCATGACAAATAAATTGTATTACCTAACCTACTGAAACTAAGTGTATTTGTAGGAGTGGTCCCGGTTAGGGAGGGACCTAGGTGCGTCTCAGGCCGAAGCCTATACGCCTAGTCGTATAGACTTAACCATGCAGGGAGAGAGTCGCATGCATCGTATGCTTTGTGCGGGGATTGACCAACCGTGGCAAAGATTGAAGCCGTGACAAAGTCCCCTATATATCGAGCTTAACCCTTTGTCACACTTTGTAATTTTATTTTTATTTAAAAAAAGGTTTTTTTTTTTAATTTTCATGTGCTAGTTGCCTTAAGCTCTGATTATAATACATATAAATATGTAATTTTTATATTAAAACAAATAATATAAAAAAAATTATAGAACGTAGGCTTCACAATGACCAACACATTCAAAGTTTAATGAATCCATCTATCATTAGGATATAAATAGTCCACTTCAGTTGCAAAATAGCCTGGAAAGGTTAAAACTGTGTTAAGCTGGGCCGAGGTAAAACCTGCATGCACCTAAAGAAAACCCTGGCTACAGATGTGTGGTTTGCGGTGGGAATGCATTCAGCTTAGGAGAATACATAAGACGAGGGGATGATCTGGATGAAGAGTTGGTCGGGGAATAAAAAAAGTCTCGTGCGGGGGTCGTGGACCTTCGGACGCTAGGTCCTCTTTCATATTTGAATACACATCTGTGGTTGTAACCAGGGACGCTAGCGCCCCTGGTGGTGGCTGGCTGCACTCAGCACACACCCGGCTTCCACCAGCACCTCAAATCTAAGGAAAGAAAACACAAACAAATAACTTAAGCCTATAAACTAGGCATTGATAAATATATATTACACTAAGCAGTATGTCTGGCAGACTCCACCTCTTCGGATTGCTCTGCCTATTAATTTTGCGAGGGCGTACATGACTTCGAGTATTCTTAAGAAAGTACATTAAAATAACTTTCATTTGTTTTTATTAAAAAAAATTTGTGGTTTTTTATATATTTTTTAATGGCTATGAGATCTTAATAAGCTGTGCTAAGGCCTATTACTTATAATACCACCTTGGTGGAAGCACACTTTTTTTTCTGGGCTAGGTACAGTTACACTCTTAATTATAAAGTTTAACCGACCATGAGTCAAGTCCCCGAACATGTATGAAGTTCACCGCTCCCTTGAGCAACTTCGCGTTCTAAATAAATAAACACATTCAGCGAGAAATCATACATTTTCACGATTTTAGGACATTTTAAAAGACTCTGACTTGACACAACCAACCTTCCATTTCAGTAACGATCGCCCTAGACGTTCTAGTAACGAATTTTCGCTAGAATTAAAATACTTTCCCAGCAATTTTTATAACGTAATAATTTATACAACTGGAACTAACCTAAATTTTAGGTAGTATAACCTAGACGTGCGAAAACCTACCTTTCAGAAGAAAAAAAACTAATTTCTAAGCATTTTCCAACATTATCAATAATTTCACATGTTATTTTTGTAAATGACCTAAGAGAACCGAAATGTTAATTTTACAATATCAAATAATAATTTTATTTATTTATTTTAATTTCTAACATGCTATCAACAGTTAATATGGTTAACATCAGAGATAGGCACAACACATTTACAAATACACAATAAACAAAACTTATGACTAACGGACAGGTCCAGAAAAAAAGAAAACAAGACTCTATAGGGCCTACGTATGATACTTGCACTGTATGTCAGGCACTACATACAGGCAAGCACTGCCTACAAGGCAGGCGCTACTCACCAGGCAGGCGCTACCCACAAGAATAATAAATCCGACGACACAGGAAAGCGTAATGTTCTTGCTTCCGACTCGGGGTTGAAGCATATTAGGTTTCCCTGGCTGCAGGTAGCCGACCTCTTAGCGCAGTGTTGGTTGAAGTGATGACTCGAATGATTGGGTATCAGGGTTCGAATAGAATCCCGGATAATGCACTAGTATTTACGTGACTTTTTTGAGTAATTAGTTTAGTACGAGTTTATTTCCTTAGGCCACCCCTTCCCTGCATACTAGCCTAACGGAATAAAATCGGGGGCGTTAATACGCAAAATTCAACAAGTAAGGTTTATTTTTTTCGTTTTAAAAGGAAATTCTTTTGAATCTGTAGTTGTTAAAATATTTTATTGTGATGATACAAAAAATAATAATCTTGTGAGTTACAAAACTTTGTTTAACTCATAATTTGTAAGGCATAAAACATGTTTGTTCAGATATTGGAAAAAAATTAATTATACAGTTTACACTGCATTACTTGAAAGTTACTATTAGCTTAACACACACATATAT
The DNA here is from genome assembly GCF_032445375.1 of Bacillus rossius redtenbacheri. Classification (NCBI taxonomy): domain Eukaryota; kingdom Metazoa; phylum Arthropoda; class Insecta; order Phasmatodea; family Bacillidae; genus Bacillus; species Bacillus rossius. The sequence goes on from NC_086336.1 coordinate 31,861,871, forward strand.
ACACACAGTGTGGTGAAGGCGCTAAGGCGTACAACACTATGTTACTACGTGTTGTGACGACAATGTTCGTGTTCATTGTGTAGAAACAATCCTCGACGTTGGACATGTGGAAAGTTTAGAGATTTTCTTCCATGATGTGTGCATATAGTTGTTAATAGTAATTTTCTAGATATTATATCACATTAAAAAAATCCTGTGTTGGAGAAATAAAAAAATTTCCAAGTAGATTAGAATTCTAATAAATAAGTAGTTATATTATTTTTTTTATAACAGGGTGTTAATAATGGTCTGCAACTGTCTTTGAACATAAAACAAGCACATTCAATATGAATCACATGTTTTCTTGCGACTTTGCCCTCCTTGTGCTGAAAGCGTGAACTACACTGTTAAAACCACTTTATTTATGGCAAAAAAAAAATAAATATTTTTGTTAAAGTTCTAATAATTTAACTTTCATTAACAATAATGTAAAGTTATAATATCGTTATTGCTAGTAAAAAGGATATTTTTTTTCAATATGTAGATCTTAAGTAAGAAAAATAAATTGTAAAACAAATGATTACAGCAATATTAGTTATTCGAATTATTAGGAAAATCATGGTTTGTTTGAATGACAATACCTACTGACGTGTTTTTACAATAATTTTTTTGCAGAGGCATACTCAGCAGTGGCTCGTATTTAAATAAAAATATGTCTCAGAAATAACCATTTGATCGTTCTTTAAACGATTTTTCGCAAAGGGAAAGATTTATTTCAAACATTTTTTCGAACATACGCCATTGCTATTTTACTCTGTATGTCAGAGGGAGATCTCAATAAAACACAGAGAAATTATTACACAAACGCACAGAAAACAAGCAAAAGGGTCAGCCAGTATCAAATGTTAAATGCATAAACAACACAGACATTCCTGGATGGTATAAAAATATCACAATACAGACGAACAAGGCAGACAACGATGAGACAGTTGCAACAAGAACAGTTAATAAATAAAAACAACACAGCGACTACGAAAATTAAGAAATTGGGAGTTGGCCAATGCTTGCGTTTCGTTTTTGCTTTTTGCGTAGTTTATAACCCCAGCCTAACTCCCCGGATCGTGAATTCATGTACTACTGCATTTGAAACTTAAATTTTTGAAAATAAAAAATGAAATATTTATTTGCAATTAGTGATATTTGTATTTTTGTACATTTAGAGGATAACAACTGTACCAATACAAAATAGTGTTCGCTGTATTATTGGATTTGGATTCCTACCTGGGCATTTAGGCTTTTTTTTGTCCCAGTACCTCCAAAAGTCAACGTTGGTCGAAAACCGTTCACTGAATAGTTTTCCAGTATTAACAGCGCACATATTAAGCATATTACAACAAAATAAAGTCAACATTGTTAAATATATATCCTATTATTATATTTATCCATTGTGCCGTGTATTAGGGATTTAGGCACGTTTTATTTAAAATTTTGTAATCTTAAATATTTTTGGAAATATATTTTTTTCTTTTCTTTTTCTCTCATCTTATTTTCTTTACGGCCAGGCCCTCAGCCTCTGTTCTCAGAGGCGAGCTGATTCTCTTTCCCAGCCTCATGCTAGGCTAGCATTCTGGCTAATATTTCTCCCGCCTCCAGGCACGTCGGGGCCGGTAACTTTATTTCTTCGGGTGACTTCTTTTGCCTACAGCAGCTTGTGAAGCAGTGCTGAGCCCTGCTAACTCTGTCACGAATCGGTTTAGGGTTCACTAGCAGCAAGACACGACAGGAGGATCCCGTGGGCCTTGTGTCCCACAGACCATGCATTTTTTGAAGCCATCCTCCTCCTCCTGCTCACCCACCACTTTCTTCTCAGAAGTGTGGCTAGGAGCGACGACCGCACGGGTACGTTAACCGAAGTCAAGGCCATCTCAGGCTTGACAGCCGCAGTTACGATCCTGGACTTTAGCGACACCTAGCGACGGCTGTGGTAACTAATGCCACTTGTGAGGCGTCGGCAGCGCCGACGCCAGCACTCGCGCGGAGGTAACGACAACCTCTCTCCCCTCCTTATGTCTCAGGCCGCTAGGTGGCACCACTGGTTACTCCATTTACCCCCTAGCTTGACACACTCGTCGGCCACAAGTCGATTTATTAGTACTTATTCTCGCCACCCAAAGATAGCGCCTCAGTCGCGCAGTCACTCCAGTAAGATCTAATTTTTTTATGCCAGACACCTTCGGGTGGACTCGGTAATTTTCGGCTCAGAGCCTACCCCCCCCCCCCCCCCTTTTAATTTCCCTCTATTGGCCTTTTGCGCCATTTAAGTATACTGTCTGGAAACAGGTCTAATTCTTTGGAATTTGGACTTCTGTTTCAGACAGGGTTCCAAGTTTGGGGCAACCAAAATCCTCTGCCAGGACCCGGGTCGTTACCACAACGCCGAATTACCACAACGCCGAACGTACAATAACGCCGAATACCATAACGCCGAATTCCAAATTGACCACAACGCCGACGACCCGAAAACTGCTGTGTACCACAACGCAGAATGACCACAACGCCGAATGACCATAACGCCGAAAAATGTTGCTGCGGGAGTGCCAAATGAGCAAACTGAAAACTACTAAATGAATTTATGTGTGTTTCTCAAAAGTACCTTAACGCCGAAATACCACAACGCCGAATGCCATAACGCCGAATCGGTAATTGACAATAACGCAGAATTAAATGTTGACGATAACGCCGAAATACAAATTGACCATAACGCCGAATCCATACTTGACCACAACGCCGAATCCGTATTTGACCACAGCGCCGAATCCCTAGCGTGTTGCCTACCAGCCAGGAACCTAAACGCAGTATTTGGAAACTTATTTTCTTTATAACGAAAGCAGCAAAGTTTAGAATCTTATCTGTAGTTGTAAAGTGGCACAATTAATTAAAGTAAGTTATAATTGTCAGTTATTATATGAATTGTTAGCGATGATTAGTAGCCCCGGATACTTGGTGAACGGAATAGTTATTTATAAAATCATTCCTCTCGAGCTGTCTCCTCAGTTAATGCTTCGTTATCATTTCATGATAGCATTTAAACTCACTTCCATGTACAGTGGCGGATTTACCAGTAGGCTGAGTAGGCTTGAGCCTAGGGCGGCAGATTTTTGGGGCGGCAAATTTGGGGACCGATTTTTTTTTTTGCTACCTCATAGAAATCAAAAATATTTCTGCATGACGGTTTTCTGTTTTCTGATGTTTTACAAATAGAAGTCTGCAACAAATTTTGCCGATGACTTTCCCCTCTCCCTTGTCATTGTACGTTCCGTGAATCCGTGTAGCAAACTTCCATATTCCAGAGTAAAACAGCTAGTTCGCTAGTCAGTAAATGCGAATTTTAATGGACAAGGCCTCGGTTGGCACTACACGCCCAAGACAACTATGGTCCCGGGAAAAATGTGACTACCCAAGGTCAGAAGGGCCCCTCCGCCCTCCCTCCGCCGCTATCCCTTCCGCCAGACTGTCCCCTCCCTTCTCCTAGTCCGCCTCAAGGGTCGAACCGCGTCATGTCGCGGGTGGGGCGGCAATTAGAGCTGTTACCTCGGGAGTCGGGACCACAGTTGTCTTACGCGTGTATTGCATAACGAATTGATATTTCTACGTAGGTGTGTCGTGTGGACTGTTATTTTTCGAAGTGTTTCGTGAATTGTATCATTGTATGAATATTTTCACAGCACCGGTAAGTAAAAACTTTTTATAATCATAATACATTATAATAAAGCATCTGTAACGATAACGAATAAATTTATTGAAAAAGCCCTGCAATAATATTTTTCATTTTGAAGCTTGGAACATGGTCACGTTAAATTTAGAACATTTTCATATTAACTATAAATAGTATTCTAAAAGATTGCTCATGGTTATCTTGTCATTTTGTCTTTTTCAATGAAGCAAACATCAAAAAATAGAAATAATAATTCACAATAAACAATTCATCGGAAACCATGCAAAGAAATTTTAATTTTTTCGTGATAGCATTAAAAAAATACGTTTTTACGTTAACTATTTATTATGTGAATTCTGAATGAAGGATAGGGGTGAGCAGGGTAACGTGGCCATCCTAAGATAAAACGATACATAAATTGTATATTGTAATTAAAATCAAAATATAAAATAACCCTTCAATAATATAGTTTTCGTACAATCAAAACACCATTAAAATGTAAATATTGGAGCGACTCATGTTTGTTTTTTGTTTGCCCGTCGCACTAATCGGGTAAATGATATGACATTTTTTTTTTTCATTTTTCTTTTATCTTAAGGAAACTAAATCACGGGATACCATTTCCGGCCACCTGCACTTGTTTGTGAAATATGAGCCGTCCTTGAGATACTGCCACCTTATCTGCCAAGCCTCTCCTGCTGGCAAATTTTTGTGTAAGGTCGTTCCCCACACGAAAACAACACACACATTGCAAAACACGTTAGAAATTTACAGTGTAGATTAAAAAAAAAATGTAAAATGTTCAATAGTTTGTTTTATTATTTAGTAATACATAAATAGAGCTAAGTATATACAGTTCGGGCAAAGTGAACATGCGGTGGTGGCTGGCCACTTTGCCCTCTGAGACGCCATTACAAAAAAACTAGCAAAAAAAAAGACATCTTCTACAGTTATTAATATGTGGTATTAAAGTTTAAAACATGCTAATTTGGATAGGCTATATTAAATAATTATGGCATTACTGTGTATTTAATAATGATCAACAGTAATTATTACTTACCTTACATGTTACATCAGAAATAGTAAAACCAGTAAAACCTTAATAAAACAAATAACTTTCACTGCAAACAGACCGGGTGCTCTCAGAACACTAATGGCGTCTCTTACAAATGTTTCACATCCTCGCTACCAAACTTCATCACTCTCCAGCTGAGTAACAGCCAATGGCCACTTTGCTCGCTCTGGCTACGTTACCCTGCCCTCCCCTATCGCTGCTTGTGTACGAAAAATAAACTTGTTAATTTAATCCTTTCCATTTCAGTTCCTGAAGAAAAAATTGTGAAAATGAGTGATGGGAGAAAGTGACTTAGTGGAGCGGAGTACAAAAAGAAGGCCACAATAAAAAAAGAAGAACAAGAGCAAATTATACGAAAAACCACAAAAATTGACAGTTTTTTTAAAAATGAAAATTGGGTCGAAAAAACGGGAACTTCAACAATGCAATCTGGAAAGGATGAAACGGACTTTAATTCTGCTGCCCAACTGTCATCTGTTGAACTATCGACTAAAGAAAAAACTGATGATTATGTTCTTGACGACGAGTGCTCCAAAATTGAAGATGCCTCTCATACCGAATCGTTAAATGATGACCAAAAGCAAACAACTGTAGATCAAAACAAAGATCCAGCTTTATGGGAAATTAACGATACTTTAAGGGAAATTATTGCAAGATGCGGCTTTTATCAAAACAAGTCTTCTGACTTCTCTAAAAGTGGAAAACTATATGCTGATCAACGTCGTTTCTTGCCAGTGAGTATCTTTCAAAGAAAAATGAAAAACAATGAAGTGAAGGACCGAAATTGGCTGGTTTACTCTGAAAGTAAGAGTTCCGTATATTGCGGACCATGTTTAGCATTCGGTCCATTGGAGAATAAAACTCAGTTCGAGAACGAAGGATTTAATGACTGGAAAAATGCAGAACACCGAGTAGCTCAGCATGAAAACTCTGCGCATCATAAATCCAGTATCCTTAGTCTGAAAGCTAGAAGTGCGATTGATGGTCGAATCGACAATTTACTGCATTTGCAAATTGATGAAGAAATTACTTATTGGAGAAATGTTCTGAAAAGGGTTGTTGCTGTAGTGAAGCGGCTGTGTTCAAGAGGTCTCGCTTTTAGAGGAAAAAGTGAAAAGTTCGGTGATCCACACAACGGAAATTATTTTATGATTCTGGAACTGTTAGCTGAGTTTGATCCTTTCTTAGCCAGTCATATTGAACGATTTGGGAATCAAGGATCCGGAAGTACCAGTTACTTATCGAAGACCGTTTGTGATGAATTTATACTTTTGATGTGCCATAAAGTCTTGAAGCAAATTGGAGACGAGATAAGAAGGGAGAAATACTTTTCCTTAATCATCGATTCAACACCGGATATAGCACATGTGGACCAGCTCACCTTCGTGATTCGGTATGTTTTAGAAACAGGAGAACCCTGTGAAAGATTCCTCAAGTTTTTGCCCTCAGTGGGACATAAAGCTGAAGAAATGTTTGCTGCCATTACTTCGGAACTAAAAACCTTGGGTTTGAACATTGAAGACTGCCGTGGACAATCGTATGACAATGCCGCAAATATGTCTGGCATATACAATGGCTTACAGGCTAAAATTCAAAGTCAAGCACCGTTTGCTTTTTTCGTTCCTTGCTCTGCCCATTCTTTAAATTTAGTGGCAACTGCGACTGCTGAATCTTGCACAGAAGCTTGTCGATTCTTCATGTTGCTCCAAGAAATATACGTTTTTTTTTCAAGTTCAACACAACGCTGGAAGATATTGATGACTGAAGTCGGAGAAGGCAAAACAGTCAAGAGAGTAAACCTCACACGTTTGTCAGCTAGAGAGGATGCATGCAGAAGTTTGAGAGATTCGTGGCACGAAGTCATTAAAGCTTTGGAAACAATCAGGAATGACTGCACCGAAAAGCCTGTCACAAGAAATGAAGCAATGGGAATTCTTTCAAAATTAAAAAAACTGGAAACAGCGTTAATGGTTGTTGTGTGGAATGTTTTTTTGGAAAGAATAAACAAAGTAAATGTTCAAATCCAGGCTTCTACCGTAGATTTGATTACTGTAGCCGATCTTTATGAATCTCTTCGCAAGTTTTTCGTAGAGCAACGAGAAAACTTCAAGTATTTCGAAGAAATGGCAATGGAATTAAGTGCGTCGAAGCAGTACACAAAAGACTTGGGAAAAAGACAACTGAAAAGAAAAAAATTTGCTGATGAAACACCCGATGAAGAAATGAGTATGACAGCGAGTGATACTAGCGATACTTTCAGGGTTAATACATTTCTCGTCATCATTGATAGACTCGTATCCGAATTAGAAAAAAGGAAGAAGGCATACGACAATTTCAATGAAAAATTTTCATTTCTGACCAAAATGAGCGAGTTATCATTATCAACCCTTACGAAAAAGGCTCTGTCCTTAGAAAAAATGTATCCTAATGATTTAGAGACTGAGTTGGTTCAAGAATGCATACATTTTCAAAGCCACATATCTTCGCAAAGCATTCTGGTAAAACCAGATTTTACATCATTACAGAGTCTATCTTCGTTTCTGCGAAAACAAAGTTTGCAGAACGTTTATCCGAACTTGGACATAGCCCTTCGTATGGCCTTATGTACACCAGCGACAAATTGTTCGGGTGAGAGAAGTTTTTCTTGTCTAAAAAGGGTAAAAAATTATCTGAGATCGACCTTGAGCCAAGAAAAATTAAACGCTTTAGCACTTTTGTGCATAGAGTCGGAATTAATGAACAATATTACTTACGACGATATAATCGATGATTTTGCCAACAAAAAATCGCGCAAAAAGGGATTGTAACGAACTTAATCTAGGACATGAAAATTGTAGAGGCAAGGGCGGCAAAAACTTTGCAGCCTATACCTGGAAAATTTGTAAATCCGCCACTGTCCATGTATCATTATTAACCCGCATGCCTAAGTTTCATTGTGCACTGTGGAGGTACATATAGCTGAAGTAGCTATTCAAATGCTTGGAAAACATTTAAGTCTTGCAAGATGACTACATAACATAATTATGCATTATATTAAGGTGGTTTGGACGCAATAATAGTTGTAGTTTTATATTTGTACCAAACAATGTCCAACTTTTAACCATTGATTCCGGTTTTCAATGGTTTCCCGAAAGGATAATGCTGAAATGGCGCGGTTGAGATATTCGGGCGTTTTTAGGGTCTTGAAAATTACATTTCATAAATTCCTTACATATCGTAGGGGTTTGTGAATTTTTTCATGTTAAGAATAAATCTTGTTCTAGCCGCAAATGCGTTCTTAAATGCGATATAAATGTGTTTAACAAAAAAAATAAGCATAGTACACCTAATAATTTTTTCTTGAACCATTCGTATTTATGTTACAGATTTTATGAAAGTATAATTAGCGAACATATTTGCTGTTTTTTTTTATTCCCAGGGGCTTTATCTTGAGCCTAGCATAGATAGAAATTAGTGTGATGCAATAAATAATAAATTAAATATTATTTACTTGGATACTGTAAATTGTATGCACCTAATTATAAATTTATCTTATTAAAGCGTAGCGACGAATTAGTAAAATAGCATGTATGTAAACTGATAGAGCTAGAGTTAGGTCCCGTTCGTAAGTTTACTGCGTTCAAGAAAGGTAATTGGTTTGTGCAGGAGCGCAAGAACTAACTATTCTCTATACCGCGAGGGTAAACGTTGCTTCCGAAGAGCCCGCTAGAATGCGTGGAGTGCTCTGCTAGAGGTGCTTGGCGCGGCCATTGTGCTAAGGAAGGCGCGCTGTTGTCACTTACTCGTCTGTTCTTTTCCAAGTGAACGAAGTGCGCCGGAAAGTCCAGAACACAAAACGTGACAACTTCGTAGTCGACAGTGTGAATATTTATGTAAACTAAATATATGTATGTTCAGTTCGAAAGCGTAGGTCAGATATTTTATTGGGTTTGCCATAAATTTACGTTGCCGTGATGCAGTAGGTACTGTGCGTATAGTGAAAAATCGTTACGTTTTTCTAGTAAGGCCTGTTCTAAAATACAACGGTAACGGAACAGACGGAACCGAAAACGAAAACGGATCGTTGTTCCGTTCCGTCCGTATTTTTCTCTTTCTACAACTACACAGACCCGTAAGAAAAACAGCCGGTAAATAGCAAGCGTGGCGTCACATAAAACTAAGAGTATCAAATTAATTACTTTTTAAATCTTTGTATATGTACGGTAGTATATCTGGAAATATATTAAATAGACATTTGGAAAGGAATTCAGAAATAATGGAAGGCATAAATCTCCTCGTCTTACGTTTAAACATTTCATTTTAAAGTTTTTCTCCAACTTGTCATATATATAGTAAATATTTTACCATGAAAATCAGCAGTTCGTTAAAATTCATCACGACGAAAAACACACGAACAATTAAATCACAAAACTTGTTTACATTTTGTTTCTGTAAAATAAAAATAAAAAAATAAAAATTTTACAAAAATAAATCAAAACAAATTGCGGGAGGTTATGCCGTCCACCCTGGATAGTCAAGGTCACTGTGCGGAATGAGCGTTTTGTAGTAGGAGTGTGGGGGTGGTGGTGGAGGGTTAAACCAAATATTTTAGAATGACAATATAGGAAATTCGAGCCTTTTAACATGGTGAAAGCTGGCGACACCCGACAGCAGCGACCCTGGTGGCTTTGCCTAAAGGAACGCCCGCGAAATTAAAATTCCCATGCATTACAATGGGAGATACCAGCACAGATTTACTCTCGTCTCTTGAAATATTGTTGTTATCGTGAAATAAATTTACGGTCAATATATTTTTACTGAAACAGAGTATTCATATTTCAAAACAGTTACCCAATTTACAGAGCTATATTGATTTTTAAGACCATTAAATATAGTGTTACTGTAAACATAACAGACAACCAAATGACGCAAATCAGACAGTTTTTAATAATGAAACATACTTAACTCTAAACCTGAAATTTTATAAATCACATATTTTATAAATATTCCGTGAAAGTTGAAAAAAATTTCCTCGAGGAACTGCTTACAGTGAAAAAAACAACTTAAAAATTGAATATGAATTGTCCCGAACCAAAATTAAGTATTTTTAATGTTGCTAATTTGAAGTCAACCAACCAAACACTTATAAAATTGAGATTAATTTAATTTATTTAACATAACCAAACACTTAAAACTAATTTACATTATTTTTATGTTGAAAACCAAACATAAAACCTTTGAAATCAATAATTTAGGTAAACTGCTTGAAATACTACAGTGACAACTAAGTCATTCAGCATAATGAGTGGAGCGCAAAAATACAAATTTGAGGATATTTAAATTATTTTTTAGGTAATGCTCTGGTTTAAAAATATACAATAAAAATTTAAAAACAAAATTATATTAAAAATAGATTAAAAAATATTTTAAAACATTGAATTTTGAAATATGCATCATTGTTTCCAATAAGACACTATCATTTTTAAACAGTGGAAAAGGAATATTTGATTTAAACTATACACAAGTAAACATGGCTATAGCAAATATTGTAGTTCCTATTAAGATATTTGGCTATAGTTTCAGCCTTCGGAAAACTAAAAAACGACTTCTAAAAGCTAGATACATCGTAATTATTGCAACCAAACATTGCACAAACTTTTCCAGTCATTATAAATAACTTAAACAGGAGAAAACAAAGAAAAAACGTCCATTCAAAATTATCAAAATAACATTGTCTCAAATGCGCTTACAACGTATGTCCAGGCTAGGCCGCCAGAATGCGCTAATGAAAGTGTCGCCCGTTTTTTCGACGACTTTCCTATATTGTCCTAAAATATTTGGTTGAACCATCCTCACACTACCATAAACCTGTTTAGGGACTTAAGTGGGGGGAAGGGGCGGGGTGGTACATATCCCACATTGTAAACAAACAACGTCTACCATCAACTACTAAGTACTATAACTACTATTATAAACGTTCATTTAGTAGTGTGTCAACAATGTGAGGGATATAATAGACTAAAGATGATGATAATACTTACAGATTTACGCAAATACTGAATGCTGGTTGTGATCTGCCATACCACTGGCGCTAAAATACTAAATTCTTCCACGCTTGATAACTTAAAAAAAAAAAATATTTTCATATTTGAATTATTTTCACCTTGTAAACACCGCTCTTAAAGTGACAATAGATGGTTAACACCACTATGCAAGACTAATTTATATTCAAAGTCATCCACCAATGCCTTGTCATAAGCTTGGAACAGTTTACCGACATCAGATTAGTCATCCCATGGCTGAGGGGATGACACTGACATCACGCAAAATGTTTATTCAGATCTGTATAATTGTGGGTGTGAGTGTTCATGAACGTAATAGAATTGTAATTTTTTATATTAGTACTTAGTCTGCCACTTAGGAGTGTTTTTGTGTATTTGTAACATTTATGTAATTGTATCGTTTGAGCATTGATTTTTAAATAACATATCAATAAAAAGAAAGTGTATTTTAAATGTGTCCAGTGTAAGGAACGTTAGCATGCCCTCTGCGCTTTTAAAGACGTTCATAAATGAGAATGAATCACTGGAATATCAGGTGTAGGAATAGCGATATATATACACAAAAGCATAAAAGTGACTGCCTTAGACTTTCTCATGCCAGGTAGGCATGAATACTTATCAGCAGAAGTACGTCATAAGCACAGGGATATTGCCGTAAGGGTCCTGTACAAGCAAAAAAAAAAATAATATGTAGGTATATTCCATATACTAATTAAACTGAAGACTGTTCATGGTAAATTTAACACTTCTGAGCACCTGGTTACTTTTTTCTCTCGATAAATTTGTATCCTTTCACTACTTATTTATGCTAAATATTTATATTTTTCTATTCAGGATAGTCTGTTTTTTCAACCCAACAAAAATTATATGTCCGAAACCTCTACGAAATATAATATTGGTTGTTAGGTTATTCAAATAGTAGTGATTTTCAAAGTGTCCACTTTACCGTGAACGGCCTACCTTGAAAATGAATTATTTAACATGTTAGAAAAATATGAAGATATAATCTTATTAGATGATTTCAACATAAATATGTTAAAACTTTCCGCTGTGAAACAGTTCTACGCAGGAATCCTAAATATTGCGCAACGATTTAAGGTGGCCATCTGATAGCGGGTATGTTTTTAATGTTCGAGGCGTGGGAAGGGCGGGAGAGCTAAGAGCGATACAGACACGCGCATCAAGGTCCTAACGCCTATATCCGCCAGGCGGTCTTCTGACATGCAGCAACATTGTCGAAGACTCCCCTCTAAGGCAATTTCAGTGGGGATCCTATCATTTTATGACGAAATATTAAATGTGAAGGTTTTTTGCACGTTCCTAGACCATTTTAAAGTCAGTGAAACTTTATTTTCAAACCTAAAATTGACGGTGAAAATAACCATTTTAGCCATTTTCAGCTTCCAAAAGAGGTTATTTATATAGAGGATTGTATAAGCTGGCAATGGTCTAGGAACACGTGTAACATATGTTAAGTGGTATTGGTAGCAAGTGCCGAGCTCACACGCGGTACACTTGTGTGATACGTGAACTGCTGAAGCTCTGCACAGTATTTATAGTGGCCGGTCTAAACAACCTCCTTAAATAATTTCACGTAACTGGATATAATAACCCAAAGATATCACATGAATACCAGAAGAACCTCGTATTTTACAAAAAAATTCGAAAACTCAGCAATTATAAAAAAAGAAGAAATTATTTCGTTATGGGTATATTTCAGCATATTGCCTATCGCATGTAATTTCATTCTGAATAATTTAATATTGGTTTTTACTTATTGTATGCTCGTGTAACATGCATATTTTGTCTTTAACAAGCTGTTTTGAGAAAAATATGCAAACTTTGCTTACAACTAATGTATACAGAATTAACGATATTTATAATAAACATCAAATACTTTATGTGTAAATTACGAACAACAAACTACTACACTTATTGAGACAAATGTTTTAAGACGCTCGTCCACTCACAGGTGACTTGTGTGAATGAGACACTAAATCGATATACCGCCCTTATCCTCGGTGCCTCCAACTCTGAGTCGCCCTTCACGCACAAGCAATTGAACGAGCATGCAGCGTTTTCATTGTGCAGCGTGTACCTACGGGACTTTAAGCGGTAACCTTATCATTTTTGCTATAACTACGTAAGTCTGAATCGAATAATATATTAGTAACTGCAAGAGTGGAGGTTAGCTGCAGCATTAGCCTCCCACCTAGGCGATCCGGGTCCAATTGTAAAAAAAAAAAATTATTCTTTCAAAACTATATTTCATTTCGATCAATGTTCCATTTGCCCTATAAAAAATAATAAAGTGTTATGTTTTAACTAGGGGAAAAATCAGTACTGATATTGAATGTGCAAAAAGATAAACATGTTGGCTGTATGTTTAGCTTCACAGTTGCAAGAGAGTGCGCTTATCTTACGAATACAGCATTTCATTGCCTGGCAGGTAGGCAACAAGTTATGGTTTCGGCGTTATGGTCATATTAGAATTTCGGCGTTATGGTCATATAATGGTTTCGGCCTTATGGTCATATAATGGTTTCGGCGTTATGGTCATATTGTAGATTCGTTGTTGTGGCATTCGGCGTTATGGTATTTCGGCGTTGTTGTACATTTGAATTCTCTTTCAGTATATTTAGTGACTTTCTTCTGAGTTTGTTTTTGTGGCAGTACTGCAATGACATTTTTCGGCGTTAATGTATTTCGGCGTTGTGGTCATTCGGCGTTGTGGTACACGGCAGTTTTCGGGTCGTCGGCGTTGTAGTCAATTTGGAATTCGGCGTTATGGTATTCGGCGTTATTGTACGTTCGGCGTTGTGGTATTTCGGCGTTGTGGTGCGTCCCCGCCAGGACCCACTGGAGTCGGTTCCTGAGCAGAATCCAACATCTTTAGGCCTACTACCTCCATCACCGTCTACCTACAGCCCCGGGTGATACCCGCATAATTCTATCTTTTTATTCACGAACTCAAAAATAGTGTAACCCAAGTAAGACAGCGGACAGTAAAAGCAGTTTCAGGAGAAGAAATTTATATTGTGTTTTGCAAGGAATATATGTACAACCTTTAAAGTTACCAATTTTAATTTCATTCTTGTTTTTAAATATTTTAATTTTTGTTATACATTCAGGGCCGGCCCTATCGTAAATAACGTTAAGGAATATCATATAATAAGTGTAATTGTGAGTTATGTAAATAAGATCACTTATCAATGAAAAACAGACTTTACTAAGGAAAATTTAATCTATAAAAAAGAAAGAACAATGATTAATAAAATAAGGAAGTCTATAGACGTAACAGTTGTTTTTATTTATTTAATATATAATAACGATCCTTTTACTCCCAAGTATTCGTAGGGAGTCTCTAAATTTTCTTTGTTTACTCCTAGTGTCGCCTCTGTTGTTGACTTTTATGGTTATTAATTGAGGGCCCCAGTAATCAAAGCTTCCAAATCTTTTTACCTTATTATTTAATTATTCTTTAAGACACTTGGGGTATTACACCATGATATGAAAAAAATAAGCTTGAATAAACATCAATTAAAATATAAAGTTATGCGCCAATTTTCGAAAGAAATACTCAGTACTATCTCGAAAAACTTATTTCATATATGTAAAAATAACCACAGCCATGTGTTTTACAAAGTTACAATACCTTTTTTGTAGTACATATGACAAACTATTCTTGCCAGCTAGTTTCCAGAGGAATATTATTTTTAAAGTACAGAATCTTTTTCCTGTGTAGCCAACAAGTTAATTTTTCGAAAACATAGATGGCAGAGCAGCGCTACCTTTAGTACCTTGAGTGAGCTAAAGTAGAACTGCAGCCAGTCTTCGAGATTTCACTTCTGACGCATGTGACGGCCATGCGCCACCAGTTTTTTTTATTTGCATTGTTGATAGTTGTTTTTATTTGATTTGGTTGCATTTAATTTAAAATTAAATTTAGTAGTCTCACCACTGCTGATTTTGCATCAGTCGCGTTCTTCAGCAGTTTTCGTGGCATCGACGCCCAAATAAAACACAGCAAAGGAGAGTTTGTAAAGCGGAAAAAAAATCAGTTTTATTTTTCAGTTTCTTAGGGCTAGTTCGCGTTATATTGTGTGAATATGGTAGCGACAAGCAAATTCGCTGACGGGCTTTTTTAAGGCCCTGAAGAATTGTCAAAATTTCGCTTCCTTTACCATCCAGTAAAGATGGTTAAATAATTTTGAAGTGATATCACGTCACCAAAAACGTCACTAGCGGAACCATGTTGCACGACTTGCGTTTCCAGAAAATATTTTGAGTTCAGAATGTGTTCTAAATTTGATGGGTATTGGGCAGAATCAAACAATCAGAATCATGCACAGCATAAAACAGAATTGGCGTACGTTTCCGTCACAACAAATCTTTCAATGGCGAAGAACACATTGGAGATTAAAAACGTTACAAAACTGACATAACTAAAATAATCTGTATGTGAATGTCGTTAGTATAAACATTTTAATTGTTAAAAGTAAATATGTCCCTAACTTATAAATATTCACAGAACATTCATTTTGTTTCGTAAGAATTATTACTGTTATTTGAAAATTAAGAAATGCACAAAAATCATTACTTGTTCAAATTAACCATCTAGCCCTGTGATTTATAACTGAAACTAAAATTTAAAAGTTTCATTAAACTCAGAGCGATAATAAACTTTGATAGTAGATATAAAACATTTTTTGGGTTATCTGCCCAACTTTAATAGGTAAGAAATAATTGAAGCCATATTTTTTTTTAAGTATTACCCCTCTAACTCTGTTGTTAACTATAGTTGTCGACGAAAATTGTATAGTGTGATAAGGCCTTTAGCATACTCGCCCAAAGTAATCGGGTCGTTATCGCTTTCTAATCACCGGCCAAGAATGCAAAATAGGTTTTTTTTTTCCTTTTTGTTTTCGGCTGCCCCGTGTGTGCTCCTGCGTCACTCGTCGACAAACACACAGTTATTGGACCGAGGCTGCTCGCGCGCGTGAGGTCATGCAAACATATGCGCGACCGCAGAGGGGAACCAACTATTCATTGACCCCGCGTCAGATGCCGGGATAACGGTATAATCCGCGTTCGTGCATCTTCGAGTGTGTGTGTTTGTGAATAAATGTAAATGTATATATATATATACACACACATGTTTTCCCACAACTCAACGTCATGCCGAAGTCCAAAACTGTTAATAGGCTAATTTATTACGGCTATTAATAAAAAAAAGAAATTTAAAAAGTTTTATAGTTTTCGAGTAAAAGGCATTTTTCAAAAAAAAAAGTTTAATCCCCACCCTGCACCAAATTATTGGTTATTGTGAATATAAAAATTCCTACGCAATCATGAACAACCACATCTATTGATAACAATTCAAAATAAAATGATGCATGCTATACTTGAGGGGAAAATACAATTATTTGTACGACTTAAAGGCAACAAATTTTAATCAGGAAACTTTGACCATCCACACTGTATTTCTTTGCTTTAACTAGCCATATTTTCAAACAGCTTGCTAAGTTAGCAATTATTTTTTAAGTATGACTGTCAGATTTACCCAATTAAAATTATCTGCTGCATTAATCTATCAAATAATTTTTTCCCTTAAAAGTATAAAATGTTTGATTTTAATTTGAATTGTTCTCATTATTAGGGTTATTTATATTGTGTAGCAAAAATATTAATTCATAGTACCTATCAATTTTGTGCATGGTGGGGTATTAAAAACGTTTGGGGAAAAAAAGCAGGTAGCTCAAAAACTACGACACTTTTTGAATTTATGTTTTTATATTCAGAACCATAATTTACTTGCCGGCTTGACTTTGCTGTTGTTACAGAAAAATATTTTTCTTATGTTGGGTCAGTTGCATAATAATAAAATCTTTGTTAAAGCATTGTAATTTATGCGAAAATTCCGTTGTTTTTTGGAAGATTTATTTTTCGTACTTGTAGGTGATGGTAATTAAAACAAAAGGCTGGTTATAAAAGACTAGTTACATAAATAATACGTAAATTCTTAATGTATTAATTTTTTTAATAACAGTTTTACTTAATTTTATTTTTTCGTTAGCACAAGTTCTAGCACGTCTATGTGGTGTTAACTAATTAAAAGTTTGGTTAGGTTAGATCTATGGCATTTGAAATACTCTGAAATCATTAAGAGTCTAAATTCAGTTTTTTATTATGACCCCGAAATTCCATGAACGATCGTCGATCTTCGGAAATGTTCGGCACTGTTCGGACCTCTGACTCCGTGTCAGTGAGTCTTAGTCACGTCGACCGATGACCCTTTAGTTCGGTATGTTTGCGGTCGGGACTCCGCGCGGGGGATAAGACGACGTCTGCGGTTCGCCTCGATCGCTCGCCCGGACAGTCGCGAATCCGGCAGTAAGGCCCGGGCCTACCCAACATTTTCAAAACTGAAAATTGGCAATAACTTTTTTCGTAAAAAAAATACACAATTCGTATTAAATGTTAGGTTTTTTTTTCGAAAGGGACAGTTGGCAATGAATTGAAACTATACATTCACTTGCAGATTTGTAACATTTTGATATTGACGTAAGACTTGTGTTGTATGTAGTGTTCTCCTTATATAAATACAAGTTTCATCATAACAATTAATTTTGTATCTGTTATAGGTACATAGGTTCATAATAATTCTTATGATTAATATATTATACAAATCGGACTTCAGAGAGATTGAAATGAACCTTGGAAAGCCACAAAACTTAACATTTTGCATTTACCAGCCTCTGATGCAGGGGACATACACCCTCCCCCCTCCCCCTCCCTGGTAGGCCCCAGAACTGTGCACACACCCTGCGGTACAGTCCGTGCCAATCCCGGGGCCTCAGGGGTTGTAGCGCGGGGCGTACTACGTCCAACTCTTCTTCCAGATCCATCCTTCTATTTCCCGTAACCAACCTGCTTGACTTAATTGCATGAAAATTTTGCATCCCGCATGTAAGTGCCCAGGTTTTTTTCCCCTTTGTTCATGCAGGTTTTAACAGAGCCCAACTTATCTATTTTTAGTCTAGAATAGTCAGTGAGGGGAGTTAGTCATGGCGCCAATCGCTGCCATGGCTGGCCAATCCTTCTCCTAGCACATGGTGTATGCTACCTCTCCTGCACGGCTAACAACCTGCATGATTAGAGCGTATGGGCTTCGGCCTGAGAGGCACTTAAGAGTCTTCCCTACCCAGAACCCTCCCACCTACTTTAATTTTAAATTAGGTTAGGGAAGAAAAAATCGAACTTGTGGTCCGGAGACGTATGGTCAATACGCCTAACATTGTACATAGCCTGTCCTCGTGGTCCGAAGACACTTGACTATAAGCCTAACTTAATACAAGACTTGGTTGGAATGTATTACAAGTATCGAATAATTAGTCATTACATTGTAGGCACAGTCACAACATATTTACTTATCCCTTACAGAGTCATTTTTTGTAGAGAGAATGATTTATAAACTCCCTGAATTTAATTAAAAATAAAATAAAACAAATTTTTAACTTTAGGTTTTCTTACCACTGGCCGAGAATCAAACCAAGGATAGAAATCGAACGAGTCGATCATTATTTTAAAAAAAGATTTTTTTATTTTATTTTGGAATTAATTCCGAATTTCTAGGTCAATAAATAAAAATTTCCAAGATGGCGGTGAAATGTTTAATCGGCATACTGGAGGTTGTTAGACTATGAATATAAGCTGCTTTTATCGAATAAAATACTTTATGTAAAATTATTTCTTTGCATCGAAGAAGAATTGAACCAAGGACATGAACAGATCGAATCAATCAGTAAATTGATTGCAGATTAATATATATGTATATATATGTATGTATATATATGTATATATATTTGGAATTTTGCCAACTTTATAGCTAAATAATCACGAATTTCCACACTTTTCATGTAAATTAACGATTGTTCTGTTAATTTTACACCCACAATGTACTTGTAAAATACACCAATATGAAGTGAAATAACACATTTTGTTGTGTTAATAATACACCGACATTTTTATGTGATTTTACATAGTGCGTATTAAAACACAATCAAGTGTAAATTCACTTAATTTTATTCCGCTGTACCTGTAAGGCAACTTTCCTCGTGTAATTTTTTACTGCATTGAATATTTTTACGCTTATGTAATTAATAAATTTAAAACTAAACTTTGATAAAAAAAAAACTAAGTTGCAGTGTAAATCAACGACTCTTCTGATGGTTTAACACCTAAAATGTTCTAGTGTTGTGATAATAATTCACCAACCAGGAGTGTGTAGTTTGACACAAGCACCATTATCAAACAATATCAACAAGATACATACTTGTATCCCCATGTGTCTACACTGTAAGAAAAATGTGATTTTTAACACATTCGAAGTAGGTGTATTTTTACATAAAGTATGAGTAAGTTATGAAAACTATTTTTTTTTTTCATTCAAACAAATATTCTTAGTTTGTGTGCATTAGTTACGAGTAAGGCCAGTGCGAATACTAGTTTATTGCTGCGAAGATAATATAAAATCAAATGTTTAAATTATTCTCGATGTCAAATCGAGCTGCGAATATTGTTCTCGACGAACAAGTATTACATTAATTTGATAAAATACAGAATTGAAAAAATCGTTTAACATTTCTATTGTTTGAACAGATTGAGACATTAACCAATTGTGCTCTATGTATAAAATAATCGAATAAAAATGATAAAATAACCATGCATATTATTAAAATAAAGCTTTCATTAAACTAAACTCAGTGCTATTTATTGATTGTTTTTAATTAACCATCTTTATTCAAGCAAAACATATACATAAAAACAACTAAATATTTTCATGAGCCAATCTTAAGCTTTCAATGTTTTGAAGCTGTTCCAGTGTTGCGAAGCTTTATAGCAGGCGCGAAGCTTTGCAGCAGAACCAAAGCTTCAAATAAAATGAATATCAAATTTCCTGATGAAGTCAAATCGAATGTTAAAAAGATCTTAGATGGATTCTCTGAGTCACGGGCCTATTTGATACCGTAATTTTCACGTCTTTATGTGGCCTAATGCCTGTAGTCATGGTTCGAGCCCGCCATCGCACTAGGGAGTATATAAAGGTAATATCTACAAGAAGCCATACGAGCGACACCTAGCAACGAACTAGAGAACCTTCCGTGGTATCATACTCTGTGCAAAAATGATACAATTTTATTTGGAATGATAGATACAGCAGTGTAATTTTACACAGACGGAAAGGGTGTTATTTTACATGCACTGCATCGTTACATAGAAGATGAATTACGCATACAGTGCAGAAGTGATTATTGATGTCAAATATTTAAATTACCTGTCATTGAGTGTAAAATCACATCTAATTTTTTGGTGTTATTTTACAAAAAAATGTTTAAAAAATTGGGGTAAAATACACCTACATCATTAGAGATACAGCTGCAACCTACATCAGTGTAAAATTACACTATTTTACTGTGAAGGCAGGGGTATATTTATGTTAGTGAGACGAAAGTGCGACGCTCGCTGGTGCTTCTAGCGCGGTATCGCCTCTGAGCGCAAGGCTCTGAACTGGCGCGCAGTCATCTCGGCGTGCATACGACAACTGTGACATTTGAGTGGTGACTATAACATTAAATGGCGGAGAAATGAAGATAAAGGTGCTATGCAAGTCCCTTGAGTGTTTTCGAGAATCTATACCGGATGTTTCATTTCTAGTTAATATAACTAAAAACATGCGTTTTAGTCTTTTTCACTATTCTAAAAATATAGCATCAAAACAAAATACGGAACCCTAACTTTCCATACGCCATCAAGACATTCTTAAATGCTTTTTGTTTTGTAAGTACACTTCATTCAGATATCATAAGTAGTTTTTTTTTTTTTGACGTGGCAAAGTCTAATTAATCGATGAACGTCGGCTACACACACAAAAAAGTGTCCCGTAACGCACATTGTCCCGTTACGATGTGTCCCGTTACGCTCAATGTACGCTTGCGCCGCATCTATCTCTCTTCCACTCAATTGGAACAACCATCGATTTGACTTTTTCGAGGCACATTAAACTTGAAACACTCCCATTCGTTTCCTACTTTTCCTATCATCGTCCTATCCTTAACAGAATAACACAGATTGGAAGAAGTTAAATAGCAAGCATGTATAAAAGTTATAGTTAAAATAATCTCTTCTTTAAAGTAATTAACATATTTGAATTAATGAGTGCAAATAAAAGTAAATTTATCAATTAAATTGTAGATTTCATTTCACTCCTTCTTTGTATCCATACAAAATAGTGATAATTCAATAAAAATGATTCAATTTTATTCATAAAAGTATGCAATCATTTCATCAATGTTTTTTTATGACGTTGTCACGTTAAACTATCGTCCGTAAACCGACTTTACAGACAACCAATTTTTTTAATTCTATGGTTACTTTTGGAGGTATACAAAACTAATGTGTGGCCAGGTAGGTTGGGGCCTTAACGGACAAATATAAGTGTCATGCATTGGCTCGCGGAAATATTGTTTATCTTTCCAATGTTCGATTTCATATACAGTAACTCGCCGCTCGCCGCGCTCCACAGCATTACATCCACTTCCGCAGCTATTCGACTTCCCGACCGCAGCCTTGCTTCGGAGGACTTAGGTTGCGTTGCGATTGGCGTACAAAATAGCCACGTGACCCGAATTCGTCTGTAAAATATATGACGTAAATTTCGTGAATAGGTTTTGCGTTTTGTCAACTTTCGAACTTTCAAAGTTACAAAATACATATTAACAACTCACCTATAAATTATTTTAACCTCTGACGAGAGATACTAAACCAATAAATAAAATAATAGATATTAGCGTAAACAAGCGCTAATTCAGAAATAAAATACCACAGTAATGATAAAATGAATGCAATATGTGAACTATGCGGTCTATTATTTAAAAAAAAATTAACGAAAATATTTTTGGTTCGCTTTTGGGTATGTTAATACTAACAGAAAGTAGTATGTATGACTGAATATTATTTTTCCTAAACAAATCAAAATCCAAAAGTATAACCGCAGATTATAAAATAAACCAAGCGAGGGTGGGAGGTGGCAGCAATGATTAAATTTAAAGTGCGGTTGAGTTCACAACATTTCACGCGCTTCTTACCAGCTGGACGACTTTTCCGTGTCTGGAGTTGATCTTTGATTTTGTCAGACATTGCCGTTGCTTCCCCGGGTCGCTTAATACACCACTGCTGAATTTGCATACAGAGTGGGCGGTCAAATGGGAAAGAGCGGTAGCGTGTTTATCCATTCGTCCACGGCCGGGCTTAGGATGAAGTACAATCTTCAACCAGGTCAGCACTGGTTGCGTTTAGTCAGTGATACGTAACTTGTCACGAACTTCTGACAGTTTTCAGGAGTGGTATACTGGAACCGTTTTCTGTCAATTTCAAGAAATCACAGGACGTTTGCTCACCAACCCTAGCAACCACATGAACTTGCTTACAGATGCACTTAACATAAAAACAGTGGCAGCAGGATACGTTGACTGTCACCACTACTTTAGAGAGATTTTGAGTTTGAGTAAATTTAAATGTCACAAACAGTATCTACATATTGAAATCAAATAGATGTGTCAATTCAGAGATAAGACATGCTTATTTGTTTATTTTACATACTAACATTTTGTCCGTTGCAAAATATGGAACTATGGAATCTTTCGAGTGTTGATCTCGATTCAGAAAACGTTTGAAATGAGCAGTTTTCACAGTTGAAGGTACACGTCTCAAACTAATCCAGGCAACGTAACTTGTACGGCGTAGTGGAAATATTTTAAATTTTATTTGCAATCAAACATTATTCATAGATCTTGGGCCATTTTTAACTGCAACCTTTCTCTTGTGAAACTCTGCTCGAAATTTGGTGGCTCAGATGGGTGGCTTTCCTGAACCAATAAATAGTTAGCGCGATAAAGACAGTTGTTACCGATAAAAACCGTTTAAATCCCTTGAAAACTATGATATATATGTCAAATGTTTTCCCTGCGAAATATTCTTTAAACCTGCTTTTCATTATTTTCATAACTTCAAAAATATATCGAATTACCAAAATTTGCGCATGATTTTCGTTTGACTTAAAAATATAGACAGGCTTTAAAATAACACCATTGAATAGTAGGCCAATGTTTTCAATTCGATAACATGTCAAAAATGATCACAGCATTTAGTTTTGTTAAGTTTACAGAAAATGAATGGTATTTTGGCGTAATATTGTACGTATCGCAATCTAATCAGCTTGAGCTTAAACCCAATAAGAGACTCTTGAATTTGAATCAAACTGTGGTTTTGGGATCAAACCCACGACCCTCACCCCATGATCGTATCGCATTAGCATCATGCCTACTTATTATTATAATTATTTTAATTATATAGAGGTATATATAGAGGTTCCAACCCCTATATTCATGTGCATATACCATAATTGTGATACAGATGTATGTGAAATTATCGTGCACGGGTGGGTATACAAATAGAAATTATCGTGCATAGTAAATTTTCTAGATATAAATTATTGTACGCCTTCCTAGCCATCCTCCCCAACCCCCCCCCCCCCTTTTTTTTTCCACTAACCACACACACATACCCAACCCAGTTTCATCTACAGAGATCGTCAGTTGTCGACGAGCATGACGTCATAGCCACCATTTTGATACAGATGTTTGGTGCCAGGCAGTACTAGTGTTGACTGCAGACGTAAGCCATCTTGGTTGAAGTCACAGATAGTTAAAAAAATGTGAGCTAGTATTTCGGTACTTGCCAGAAATATGTAACATCTAAAAACGGTAACGAGCAAATGCATGTGTTATGTTGCAAATACACTCATAATACAAAATTCTGTCACAAAATTTAACGCAGAACTCTTGAAAATAAGATCGACCATCATAAATATACGCGAATTGGGTTTTCAACAACATTTCTGCACGCGAATTACACGTAGTTTCCACACCCACAACTAGAATTCGTTGTCTTAGCAGCTACGTCGACTATCGAATAATTCAATTTGCAGACCGAAAATTTAAAACATATAATGAAACAGCTTCGATAAAAGCGAAAAAGACTTGAAAAATTGTTGTACCCCGGCTTTGGACCTGATTTTCGATAAGGAATTTTATCTAAATACTGCCCATATTGTTTAAATTCATCATACCGTTAATACTTTAAAGTTTCCCTTTTG
This sequence comes from Bacillus rossius redtenbacheri, assembly GCF_032445375.1. NCBI lineage: Eukaryota > Metazoa > Arthropoda > Insecta > Phasmatodea > Bacillidae > Bacillus > Bacillus rossius. The sequence continues at coordinate 31,885,897 of NC_086336.1, forward strand.
CTTTGTGAGCTTTTGTTCACACCATCCGCCACAGATGGCAGCAACGTGGTTATATATTTCCGTTCCGCTCGACTTCCGTGCCATTTACGAAATTATTTTGTTTAAATTTCGTACAGGTTGGGGCCAAAGGTTTGTATAGGTTTTGAAAGACTATTAAAAAGAACTGAGGAACTTACAGAAATGAGGTTTATTTCATTGGAATACATCCCCAATTTTTTTATCAAGTTCTGAAGATCACATCAGGAAAATGAAGGTGATTTCCACCCGACTTCGCATCTTCACTTCTTCCAAGGTGTGAGGAACGATGTTTGAGAACCTTTTCCTTGAGGTTACCCCACAGGAAGAAGTCACAAACTTAAATCCGAGGCCCGCGCCGACCGGATGTGAGTATTGAGACTTCTTCCTGTGGGGTCACCTCAAGGAAAAGGTTTCCAAACATCATCCTCACACCTTGGATGAAGTGAAGATGCGAAATCGGGAGTAAATCACCGCTATACCTCTATGTGCCGAAAAATGGTCGAATTGTTCCGAAATCACCTTTATTAATGTATCGCGGCTAATAGCCACCATCTTCCGGATGTGATCTTCAGAACTTGATCAAACAAATGGTGAAGTATACTAATTCCAATATTAAAAAAATCTCGTTTCTGTAAGTCTCTCCATTTTCTTGATAGCATTTCAAAACCGGAACACACCTTTTCCCTTATTCTTTATAACGAAAAATAAGATATTGCGGATCAAAAAAAAAATGGGTGCGTGTACTTATGTACGCACGTGAGAAGTTATACTTCTTTGGCATCATTAAAAATAGTTTTTAATTGCATGCAAATAATTAATTACAATAAAATAATAAAAGGGCTGCAAAATGATAGTCAACACAGTCAATACAATTCAATTTAAATTAGAAAAAATAAATAAATAAAATTTAGAGAATAATAAATATCTGTGACATAATTTGTACTAAACATTATAAGATTCTTAATTTTAAATATTTATTATTGATTATTTAATATTTTAAAAGAAAATAAATAAATTCAAAAATAAATTCAAAAATTTTATTTAAGTTTATTCATTTTTTAAATATTTATTATTTTCTTAATTTAATATTCACTTTTCATTTTGACGTGACAACGTCTAATAAATCGATGAACGCCGGCTGCACGCACGAATAATTCTCAATGGTAGCGTTATTCTCCATGGTAGCGTTAAACGTTTAACGCAACCTTGTTGGAAGTCGCACTAGAAGTATAACTTCAAAAAAGGGAGTTATGTTCGACCCTGAGAGAAATCTCTGCATACTTGTGTGCTCCTTGGCGCGGCGCTGGAGGGGAGCGTGCGTGAGTCACGAGTGCGTCAGCGATCCGGCGGCGCGCGCACGCACTTCCCGCGCGGACGTCAGCAGATTACGGCCCGGCGGTCAACAAATCGACAAATTTTAACATCGGCAGCGGCCGAGTCGTTAGGTTTGCGCTCGTCTAGTGTTATCTCCGGCGCGACAGATGTGCGACGTTCGCTTCCGTCGCTCGAACGCCCCTGCAGCGACCATCCTGATGGACAAGAAGATGTTTGCCAAGGAGAAGAAGAAGTGCAAGATTCGCCTTGGCTGCTGCCTTTCACGTAAGTCTTATGAAACTTATTTTTTTGTATTTGTTCATTACTGCGCATTCAGTTAATATCATAGCTATATAACGCATGTCTTCAAAATCAATTATATTTTGTTGATTATACAATTTTGCAACACAAACAAACACTACGAATTCCGGTATTTGTTTTGATGTGTAATGTTAAATACAACTTGTAACGCAATAAGATCCAATTAGCCCCTTTTATTAAGTTGGTTCATTAATTAATATTTAACTGTTTTCATTGTGGCTTTTCTCTACCCACACTTTCGGCTAATTTCGAAGAGAATGGGGTGGAGGGAATTTAAAGGAGATAACTTACAATCCACCCACTACTAAAAATATGTATGTTTACATTTTTAAATTTAATTTTTTATTATAGTAATATTATTATCCTCTACCTTCATTAAAACATTAATTCTATCGATCAAAACTATGTAATGCTATACGAAAAAAGACTACTATTTTGTCAATTAATCCTAAAATACTTTACTCATAAGATATTTAAACAAAAATGTTTGTGTAGTATTTGTATCTTTATTTAAAAATTTAAAATGTTTGAAATGATTTCCTGTTTCCCATTCACTATAATAATTAGCATATAAGCACATTTTTTAAAAAAATCCTTCATGAATACAAGCGTTACTATCTGCCCTCTGCCTTTGTCTTATTTTAGTAAAATCTCATTGTTCTTTTAAATATCTTTTTTAAATAATTTTTTGTTATTTCACTTGAACCGCCGATCATTTTCAAGCAAAATTTCCATTTTTTCCAATTTTATTTTTTATTTAACTAAAACTCTAAACATGTGTGTGCAGCTACGCAGGCCTTTTTCAAGAGGAGAGAGACAACACACCTAGAAATATTATGAAAATACTAAACACTTTTATAGTAAAGACAATTGTGGATATGTACGTATGTTACCTAAAATATCTGTAGAAACAATTTTCTTTGGAATTCATAATTCAGATTTCGAATTTCACGATAGGCAGAGGCGGTCAAAAACAAAACAAAAAATTATCTGGCTACACAAAGACACTGGTGATTGAGACTGGTGCGGCTAGGGTGCACCCCTTCCAAAGTTGGGAAACTAATTTTCAAAATATTAGTGAAGGAAGGAATTGTTATTTTTGACGATGCTGGGTGAACTGTTACAAGGCCCCCCCCCCCCCCTCTTCTTCTAAACCAGAAAACATTTTTGTATTTGCCACTGTTAGCGAATTTTTTTTCTTTCAACTTCTAACTTAAGCCTTACCTACCTCTACGTAATCTTATGACATCATAAACACGTCAGCATTTTCTACAACTATAAAATAAAGTTTAGATATTACATTTGTTCCTATGAATACAGACGAAATATAAATGTGTTTCAGTTCTGAAGTCATGCTTTCTTCTTTTTGCGACAGTAAAAAAAGTCATAAAAGTGGAAGGGGTTTTGGGTTTGAATCGAATTTCCAAAACATGTGTTGCACTTTTTTACACAACGGTAGAAAAGTGAGAGTGGGATGTTTTTTTTTTTTTCTCGCGCGAATTGTTGTTTATAATCACCACTTCACAACTTATCACTTCCACCCATGCTAGATAAAAACAGCCAGACTTCCTGCTCAGATCTCCTGATGGCCTCAAACGTTTGAGCCCCGGGGCCCTATTCTTGACGCTGTCTGAATAATTCCGCAAAAGGATTGACTTCAATCCGACGGATAATCGCTAAGTCTACTCGCTAGCGGAATAAGGTATCGTAATGACGTCACAATCTTTCGGAATTTTCCCGCTATCTTCTTTGCTGGTGGAATAGAAATTCATCTAGAGATTTGAGAGCTTATTGTCCTGAACTTCGATGCTCCATTGTGGTTCTGGTATACTTTAAAACCGGGTGGATGGTTGGTTAACCTAGGCTAGCTACACTTAAAACAATGTAAAATAGTGTGAACCGGTGGTTGGGTTATGTCAGCGACATAAATTATTGTTCACCCCCTTACGACAAGTGATGTTTATCAGATAAAGATACGCGATGTGATAAAGTAGGTAGGCTTATCGCCGAGTCATGGATTATAATTATTTGAAATTAATATTAAAGCCAAAGAAAGAATAATTTGTAGTAATAAATTTATATGTGATGGGTTTAAGAATATGTAAAATTTACTGGATTTGAACATTATAACACGAGTATCACTCCAACCTATAAAATTTGTGATAAAGAGCTTAAAAATGAACTACAAATTTAAGCTTGCATTTAGTGCCTTGGTTTTTCGGTAGGTCATGCTATAAACGTGGGAGAAAACTACAGGCAGATCGCGCTTGCGTTTGTGTTTTGGCCTATACAGCAGGCTGCATTCTGAGGAAATAATATCGGTTAGAATATATATTTTGCCACACGAGAATATTACGCACAGAAATCGGGGTATCGTCACAAGATCAGAGCGGTGGCCTAGAGTCACCAACGAAAATACAGGTTTCCAGTGCGTTATAAAGGATTTACAGAACCCATAACATGCAAACAAAAATAACTACTTTATTATGTATTTTCTTAGTTTTCTTCTGTTAAAATAAAATAAACCTATTATTTTAACTTAAATTGTGTTTTTTGATGAAAATTTCAATTAGAAAAACTTACAAAATACACTATTACAGCCGGAAATGCCTTACCTACACCTCAAATTATTGTAGCTCAGCTAAGCACACCTCTTTCGAGTTTATGAATAACTAAAACCAGAATTACAACAGCCTATCGGTCCATTCATCTTCCGTACGTCGCCCGTTTGTCCGTTAGCCACTGAGCGATTTACAACACTCCGGTCGTCCACCAGTATGTTTTTCCCGACATATTGGTTATTCATTGCCTGTGTTAATGCGATGGCAGACTGGGTTGATTCTTCCTGGTCAGTATCACCCAGAAAGAACGAATCCTGGTTGTTTCGTAGAAAAATAGTCATTTCATCTGCTTCATCGGGTGCAACTACACTCTCCTGAGATCACTTTGATAACTGCTCTACATCAGGATTGTAGTGCGATTGTAGGTGGAGTAACTTCACACTGGGTTATCCAAAAGACTGATTCACAGTGAGCTATTATCCTATATGTTCTCCAATATTCGAAAATGATCGATAAAACATTTTCTCATATTCCACGCAGCGAAAATGTTTCGAATGTTTTTAACTTAGTGCATTCACCATTAAATAGCTTACAACGAATTTCATAATATGACTACTAAAATATTTACGAATTTTTTTGACATTCAAATAATATTTTTAATCCTTTGCACTTATACTCGTACGTGGTCGTATTAAAATTCGCTTGGACCAATATTTAAGATAACATTAAGATGGTTTAAAGCAAATTCTAACGGATTTGAAAGTTTTTTTTTTAATTTCAATCCTGTTTTACGGTAATAGTTTCGTTTCTTCAAAAGTTAATTTTTTCAGCCAAAAAATTTAGATGGATAATGTTTATAATTGTTGCAATAAATTATAAAGGTTTTGACATTACTGCTACTCAAAAATTATGATATTTTTTTTGGTCTTTCTGTACATAGTACAAATTTTCATTTGTACGTTTTATTCCAACCCTTATTTTTCAACCACTTGACAAATGGTTCCTCTTATCAAATATACATTCAGACCAAAGTTTTAGATAATTTTTTTAGAAAATTTACAATTTATTGTTATAGATTTTATAGTTACCTAATTGCTGAATTTTTTTTTTTTTGACATTTTTTAACATTTCAATTCGTCAATTCTATTTTAGTTATGTTGAATTGTTTACCTTTAAAGGTTGATGCTATTGAGAAAAATATATTACTGTATGTGGTTAAGTGTAAGAAAAGCAGCATTTATTTAACTCCTCCGGAGCTGCGCGCACTGCGTGTGAGAGAGTGTGTGTGTCCGCAGGCGGCGCGCACCGTGTGTGAGAGTGTGTGAGAGTGTGAGAGTGCGTGTGTGTCCGCAGGCGGCGCGCGCTGTGGCCGGGGCGGCGGCGGCTCGGTGCGCGCGCTCGCGCTGCGCCTGTACGAGGACAAGTCGTCCACCTTCTCGCGGCTCGTGGACGGCTTCGTGGCGTGCGCCAGGGCCTCGGGCGAGTCGGACCCGCACGCCGCCATGCGCGGCGTCAGGCAGTTCGTCTCCGGCATGAAGAACCACCTGCGCGAGCACGCCGCCCCACACCTGGTGAGCTACCCGCTCCGGGAAGCCTTCTTCTCACAGGCCAGAGAGCCGGGGTTTATTATTTTTGTTCATTGTAAATAAATATACAACTCATGATAACTAATGGTCAATTAGGTTAGGTTAGCTACAATATAAATACTTTAAAACATCGTGGACGGTTGATTTGGTTAGGATAGCTACATTAAAGATACGCGGGAAAAAAAGCATGAACTTCGGGGAACTTCGGGTTTTGGCTCTATCGTCTGTGAAAAGAAGGCTTCCCGTCGCGACCCGCGCGACACTAGGAAGCCATTTTATACGCACCAATATGGCGGACATTTGTTTATATTTTTATCAGCTGTTACACTCTACTTTTATTAGATACGGAAAAAAATTAGATCAAAATAATACTGGTTATTATGTTTATATATATCTATATATTAAACGTCCAAAACCAATCTTCATAATACAAATGTATTTTATCTCCAGTTTGTAAACAAACGGCCGCCATCCTCCTATCCTTTTGGGTTCACCCCCCTCGTCTTGAATCAGACCTTATGCTCCCTCTGCTTACCTCCCTAATCACTGTTATAAACCAGTGACATCAAAGGGCCAGCAACGACTGAATAATGTTCACATGTATGTTTAATAAACTATTGTTTCAGTGAAATATGAAAATTTGTTTCACTGATAAAATAAAAATATTTTTTTTTTAGATTTTATTTTTTTATTTCGGGCTTTTAAACCATCGGTGATTTGTTTGATAATTATTTAATTTAAAGATGGAGTAAAATAAATCTATGTCGTGATGTTGCAATACATTTGCATTTGCCATAGCAAACATAAAAACCAAAAATAATAATACTACTACTATAACAGTTGCTAATCCAAAATATGGTTTACGTTAAACTTTATTGTCAACAAGTTTGGCTCCTCAACAGTCCCAGTTATAAAAAAAGAAAATTGGGCCACCAAAATTTTACGTAATTTTATACATACTTATTATAGTTAAAGTACATCGCTAACCTCTAATTCGTTTCTAAATATCAACTGATACACCCGTGGTATATACCGTAGCAACGGTGCGATAAATACTTTCCGAAATGTTTGTTCATACCTAAAGATTGCGGTACATATACCACCAGAACGTCATCGATGGCTGGGAGTTAACGAAGAATGCTGTGTCCTTAATCACACAGCTTCTTCCTGCGCTAATCTCCACGACCTTTGATGTTTGTCGTGTTCATAATCAGGTCGCTGGAGTCACAATGCCACGACGGACACCACAGATCAGTCACGCTCAATAGTAAATGAAAGACAAAGTCGCGGCGACATCAGCACGACAAAATAAGCACCCAGACGGCCCGAAAGAAGTATATTTTATTTATAATTTCGTCGTGTGGTACCGCCAGACAGAAAGCATAACGGAAACCTTACAGAACTAAAGTTAATAAATTTTTACCTATTTGGAAAATCTTAATGCTGAAAAACGAAATTTTGTATACGTTTAGGTACACTTTCATTTGTAGGGTGACTTATATTGATTATTATATTTATTTTTTTATCATAACTAACAGCGAAGTTATATTCTGTCCCTTGTATTTAAAATAACCTTAATATCACTTTGTTCAGAGACGACTAAATGTAATATTGTTGTGCACTTAAGCTATCAATAGAAAATAAAAGATTCATATCGATCCTAACCTGGATTTTAAGATCGCGTTTGGTAAGTGAAGATTTGCCGACAGCCATCTCAGAGTTCGTCATGTTAATGTTGTCGTGGTATTGTGAACCTGCGCTATTAACTCTTGTCTGCATGCACGGCGTACAGTCGGATTCGCCGTGTCGTGGCATTGCGACTCCATCTTTACTTCCCGAGTCGATGACGTCATCCTGGCGCGACGATAAGCCTCCTCTGAAGTCACGCGTTCGCGTTTCCCTGAACGCCGCGTTCTTAGAATACGAGGCTCGTCCATGAAGTAAGTTTCCCTGGAGCCGTTCACAGAAACAAAACACAATGGCACGGAAATATTTATTGCAGCAGATATAGGGCAAATCGCACCCATTGTTGCCAGATTGATACTTACCAACCAATCTTTACAATAACATTATTATTTTGTATTCCATCGATATTTTAATTTTTTACCAATGGCCATAAAAATTGACTTTTGATAGTTACAGTTGTGTAGTACATTATTAAAGAAAAATATGTAATTTCTAAACACCAATTATTATTTTACAGGAGAAACTATTTGTATCAGTTGGTCACTATTATAACTAGGCATTCAATTAACTAACTTCTACTGTCGATCAGAGCTCAAATTTTCAATTGTAAGATATTAGAAATTGTTGATGACTATAATGGTTGAAACAAAATTGGCATCATTCTGATTAATTTTCTTAGAAGAGAAAATAGAATACATTCAGGTGATGCTTTTAAGGAAATGCAACAAGAAACTTTCGAAAAACTTTCCAAAAATCTCATTTCAAATTTTACTCTTAAAGATATATATTTTTAAAAATTTTTAATATTTTTTAAATTATTAAGTTGTATCTGGAAAACTTTTGCTCGTTGTATACATCTGAAACGAGGATAGCGCTAACTGCAAATATTTTGCATTTGAAAGAGAGAGGAAATGCCCATTAAAATGCACACCACAATCTAAAAATGAGACGCGCTACGCAGAAAGTGTTCAGCTATATATATATTTTTTTTAACACATTCGCCACCGTAACTGAAACATTTGTAATACAATGCGACCCAATTTGGAATAACTTTTTCGTAGAAGTCTGCCACCTGAGAATGGAGCCACCGTGTGACAAACATCTCTGCCTCGAAATGCTGACGCCGACCGCACAAGCTCCAGAAGTGTTATTATGGATGGTCTCTCACTTCGCTTCTCATCTTGCACACTATGTCGACCTGTGAACATTTTCCCGGCATCAGCGACGGACCATCTTCTTGATCGAACGGTAGACCCATAGACCCGGCGCAGCTCAAGGTTACTAGAGAGAGGGGGCGCAGCTGACGATGAATTTCGATGGGCGTTGTGCTCTGAGCATTCAAAAAAAAAATATCACTGACTGCACTTCACAGTCGACGAGAGCAGGAACAAGAGCCTCCGTATTTAACAGCTGCGATGACGCTACTATCAGACGGCCGGGTAGTTCTACGTCATTGTATGCCCCATTCTACATCCGTCATTGCTCTATCATGCACACGCAGCCGCTTCGCGCAGTGTTAAGGTTTGCTAACATTGGGACTAGTGGGAAACATACTTTGTGGACGCGTTTCGTACATTGGATCCAATGAGACGTTTTTATCCCCTTTGGGGCGTATTTGTAAACTCTGCAGTTTGTAAACCACGACGCTGGTAGTTACGATGCGCTTGTACAGTTGTGTTGTATGGTACAGTTTATTCGCAGAGCTGTGGTCCACCGTGCTCACGCAGGGTTGACAACACTGTCACTCCTCCCGGGGTCACGGTTGCAGTTTCATTCTGTTTGTTGTTTGGCGTGCACGTATCCTGAGAAGTAAGTCAAGGCCAACTCAGTAAATTTGAATTCTGTATGTTTTAGTTAGGAGGTAAAATGGAGGCTGTGTATTTGGAAATTAAGATGCAGCAGTGGTTGGTGTGATTGCAATCTAAATGCTAACACCCCAGTTGGCTAATAGCATTCGAGCATGAAAACCTGTGAATAAAAGGAGCCCTAGAAGAGGGAAGAGCCACGATGGGGAGGGAGAGGTGGAATATTGAGCACCTCACTCCTCACTCTCGGGAAAGCGCTTCGTGGAGCGACTCGACAGTGCTGCATTTTTTAGTTACACTGACGTCACCAACGAGGCATGCACTCGTCCTGCAGACCACTGCTTATCGTGTACACGGCCCGATGGATACACGTTGACAAACACACGTGGGCCGTAAAGTAGAGAATCAAGACAACTGTAAGACTCTTTGCAAGATTTTTTTTCGTGTCCATGTTTGTTACAGCGTATTATGAACCTCAAGTGTAAACGTATATTGTGTACATTATTTAGCTACCGAATAACTTGCTTATATGTAAATTAAATTCAAGAAAAATTAGCCCAGAAATACTTCCCTGCGAAACTACTATGTATATGTTAAGAGATTCTTTTATTTCATTATTTGTTTTCACGTCAATCCTACCACAAATTACAAATCGGACCATCTACCAGCTGCACATTTGATAAAATTGACGCACATAATTTAAATAAAAAGAAACAAAAAACAATTAATGGCAAATTTGACCAAAAGTGAAAGTATTATTCACCTATTACTTTTCCACATAACTTCCATGCATTTTGAGGTATTTGTCCCAACGATGGATCTGTTTGAAAATCCCGGACTCATAGCACTCCGTCGGCTTAGATAAGAGACACATTCGCAGAACCAGTTTAAGTTCGTTGCCAGAGTCAAACTTCTTACCACCGAGGAATTTCTTCGTGGGTCCATTAGACCAGCCCAAGGGGTTTACTTCCATCTTTCTTTGGTAACACAGCGCTCTTAGCGTTTAGCCTTTCCGCCCTGGGGCCCAATGGACGCGGATATGGATACGCCATATACGCGATCAAGAACGGCGTTAGGACTCCGGCTATTACCAGAGACTGAGGCTACCCATCCCAGTATATTCACCACCTCGGCCCCTTACCTCAATCAGCTATCCAGACAGTTGGCTGTGTCCCTAGCCCTGCAGACTTTGACAGCGATGCTAATGCCTACCCCGATCTCCCACATCACACTGGGACTCCTCAGTCACCCAGGGAACCCATGGTCCGGTGGAGGCCTATCCAACCTCTCCTAGCTGTCCAGGCTAGTACCGAAGCTGTATCGCCACTCACCGCGTCAAATCATCAGAGGGTTAAAGGATCCTTAGAGTCTTCTCCAAAGGGATCGGAGCACCATCACCAAGTACGAAACCTACCCATTGTGATACTGGGCCGACAAAGGAAACGTCAGTGGGGATATACATTCACAAGGATCATCCCGCACTCCTACCAACTGTGGTGACGTCTAGGGCTACCCACTGGTGCCGTTACCAAAGCTAGCTAGAGGTCCTCGAAGATATATCAGACTCTCCCACGGCCACCTGGACCGAAGCCCAGGAGTTTACAGCCGACTTAGGCCTGGGTACCCTTGGCACAGCCAACGGTGCACAAAGAGATGAAACAGATGGAAACCGGAGGGTGTCAGTTTAGGGCTGAATGGTGGGTACTCTGAAACAACTTCCCAACAGAATTCCTGCAATTTTTCACGATCACCATTTTACCGGTTGATTGACGAACGCTATCGGTACGTAAAATCACGAGATGTTGTATTGCGCCCAGTCAGTAGCGCCCTCTAGTACTCTTTTTAGAAAATAATTTCTTTTTTACTAATTATTCCCCTACTTAAAAATTGACATGTTCGTTACTTATCGAAACGCCCTCGTATGTTTTTGTGTACTTTGCTTAGTTTTTTTCGCTCACATGTATTATTGAAGGTTCAATTCTAACGTGCGTGGTGGCCACTCTGGCATGTTCTTGTCCATAGTTGGCAGGAGCGTCTGCTAAAGTTCATTTCTGATAAGGGAAGAGTTTTAGGGAAGAGCCGCCCGTTGTTAGCGTCCACATTATTTCCTTTTGTTGTTGCGTACACCACTGCTAGCTTACTTGCTCACTGCCATATTAACTCAAATTCTTATACATTCTCTTTCTTATATACTCGGCTGTACTCTAACTTATCCGCGTGGTTGAAATATTTGTGTACTTTATAGACTGTTTCACGCATATATTGCAGTACAGAGCAAATGGTGTCCGCTGTTGCCAGATTGATGCTACCTTGCTAAACTTCAAAATTAATGTTATGTGTACCATCGATAGGTGTAGTGGGTTTTATTTTTTTTAATTTTACTATTTTCTGATTTTTTAAACACATTTAATAGTCATGTCATAAGCGCATATCGTGGAAAAGGGGGGGGGGGGAGGTCATTCCCCAAGAAATCAAAAAACCTCTCTCTTATGAGGCCTGTTTGCGCTTGCAAAATCGTAACTGTGAAACGGGAATCATAAACGTTAACCCGCGGGCCCGCCCTAAGAATGCTCTAGATTTTGGCCCATAGTGTCAATTGACAGTATTAGTACAGTTTTGTATATTCGGAAAGAAAAAAAATCGCTTTCGGCACAATTTACAGGCGTAGGTAGATTTATTATTAGACATTTTTCTCCTTAAAATGTTTTAGAAACTTTTATAAACTCCTGAAATAATTTAAAAAGTTAATGTATGAAAAACCTATATGTTCGTCAATATTTAAAAAATATATATTAAACATTATCTCATATTCCATAAAGAAATATGATTTCGAAAGTTTTTAACTTAATGCATCCAGCATTGAATGTCTTAATGAATTTCATATTGTGCCTACTAAGGCAATTATTTTTGTCATCCAAACACTACTTTTCATCCCTTGCACTAATACATGGTCGTATAAAGTTTTTTTTGGACAAAGATTTAAGGTAACATTAAGATAGTTATTAATACATTCCGACGAATTTGGTACTAAGATAGTTATATATATTTTTTAAATTTCAACCCCTCTTTGTAGGGTAATAGTTCATTTCATCAAAAATTGTTTGAATCAAAAGATTCAGTTAAAGTTTAGGAGAATTACAATAAATTACAAAGGATTTGATAGCATGGCTATTAAAAACGTAAAGACCTTTTTGTCTTTCTACTCTTGTTGTTTCTACCCTTGCAGTAATAGTTTGTTACATAAAATTTCACTTAGACAAAAGTTTTTAAAATATTTAAAAAGTCAAACAAATATAAACATTAATTCGATTGAATACATGGTAGGGAAGTTTAATTTCTTTTCTTATTTCAACAATAGGTTTCTTCAATCCCTTGCAGTAATGGTTTGTATTATCAGAAATTGTTCCAGACACAATATTTCGATAAAAATTATAAGATTTACGAACATTTTGAACGGATTTGATGTGTACATACTTAGGGAGTTATGGATTTTTTTTAAAAATTCTAACTCCTAATTTTTTCAACCCCTTGCATAAATTTGTTGTCTATTTAAAATTGTTTCAGATAAAACTTGTAGATAAAAAAGTATAATTTTTAAAAACAATTTGTACTAATTTTTTAGTGTGTCTACGAAGGGAGTTATGATTTTATTGTCCTCCAATCCTTGTTTATTCCAACCTAGGCAGTAATGGTTGGTCGCATAAAAATTATTTCAGATGAAAGTTGTAGATAATATTTTAAGGTTTTGCCAATAAAACAGAACGGATTTAACAGTGTACGCAGTACGTAAATTATGATTTGTTTTTAATTCTAATCCTTTATTTTTAACCCCTTAAACAATGGTTCGTCTAATCAGAAATTGTTTCAGACGAAAATTGTAGATTAAAATTGTAATATTTACAAATATTTCGCACGAATTTGATATTGTACCTATTATGGGAGCTATGAATTTTTGTTAAAATTCTACCCTTTATTTTTTAACCCATTGCAGCAAGGGTTCATCTAAATAAAAATTGTTTCAGACAAAAGTTTTAGATACAAATTATAAGGTGAATACATAATCTGTACGAATTCGATGTTGTGCGTACAAAGGGAGTTTTGATTATTTTTTTGTCCTCTATCCCTTGTTTTTTCAATCCCTTGCAGTTATGTTTGGTTGTATTACTCCTATGAATTATAATACGTTCAAACGGATGTGATATTTTTCATACAATGGGAGTTAAAGTGATTTTATGTTTGTTCAAAAAAAACCTTCCTCATCTACCCCTTTCGTCTGATATAGAACTTTAACAATATCGACCGAAATTTTCCACTACTAGTATTTATGTATCAGTTTGTAAGAAATTTGTGAAAAATTGTGACAGTTATCGTGTCCATACAATTTTGATATATATATTGTTACGATTTATAATGTGGGAAGAACAGGGTTCCTAAAGGATAACCCAATTATGTTTTTTTTTCCACAGTTTTATTAATTACCAATATTTAAATTAATAAATAATTCTACTAAAAATATATCCTATCACTGGCACTTAAATATGTTTAACCTCAAGTCACTCAATGTTTGTCAAGTTCCACAGTTTGCACTCCTCACTGGAGCTAGGCTGAACAATGGTTCACGTCTTACCTCGCGCCTGTTCACACACACAGTCTCGCGTCACTTAGGGCGCGGTTACACGGGACCCTGAACTACTTCAGGTGAACATGTTTAAGTAAACACGTTTACAAACGCGAAAGTGTGCGGTTACACGGTAGTTGCTGAAAAGTGTGTTTAGCTCTAAAACCGATTGTCTACTGTCAACGAATGACTGTGTTGTTGATCTCTATTTTTTAATTGCATCCAGAAAACGCGGGATTTTCTCACTTGTTTATACAGCATTATCAGCCGAAATGAAATGTGTTTACATATTGCTCAATATTTTTTTACAAATCGGGAATTCAAACATGCACAGTAAAATTATTAAACTTATTTTTTATTATTTTTTGAGCGAGAGTACCTATCTCAGTTTTAAGAAAATTAAGGTCAGGATAAATTAAAAAATATGTATAATTATCTGTTGGTTTTTTTGTTGCATTCGGTAAAATATTACTCGAACTTGTGCCAGAAACACTTTCCATCTAGAATTTCTGCAAAAGACTGTTTATATTCTAACCAGCCAATCAGAGGCTAATGTAGAAGATATGTCGATCTGAACTACTTTGCCAACCTGTTTAAGTTAAATGAGAAATGGCCTCGAACGAAACATGTTCAGACTGTGTGTAACCGCACTCAACAGCTGAACATGTTCACCTGAAGTAGTTCAGACTCCCGTGTAACCGCGCCCTTAGTTTCCGCAATCTCCTTATTCAGTCGATCTCCGCGTCGCGCCACTATCAGGGAGGGGGGGGGGGGGGTCTCTCACCCTCTTCGCCGATGTCGCACTTTCCTTATATATATATATATATATATAAACTTTTTAGCTGACTATTTTTGGTCAATCGACCATGAAACGTTAAACAAAATAAAAATAAAAACGTTTTCTGAAACTTGCAGCATGGTAAGGGATACAATATGTATACACTCTTCGAAATCTACCTAATATGAATTCTAAACACTAAGTATTATTATTTCACATGATGAACTATTTACATCAATCGTTTATCGGTTGCTTCCAACTACGGGGAATTCCGTTAATTATGAATTATGATAAAAAAAAAACAAAAAACAAGTTTTATATTAATTGATATAAAATAATTTGATGATAGAAATGGTTGAGACACGAAAGAAACCTAATTTTTAGGAAAATAAAAAAATAATAAAATTTAACTAAACATGACTTTTTCTAAATACTACATCTGACTGGCTACTGTACCACTAGGATCACATCCCTAAAGCAGCTGACTACATTCTTGTGCACACGATTTCGCCGTTGCCGCGAAAAGCCTCTTAGCACAGAGGACGCCGAGAAGACATGGTAAGTAGCCGAGGTCAGAGAACTAAGTCCCGGCGATGGCGGACACAGCTCCTAATTAAATCGGGCGGTCGGCTCTAGGAAAACGGAGGGGGAAGGTTCGGCCCAGGGCTGAAAACATGCGGAAGTGCCCGAGTGGTTGTAAGCACAACTTCAGTTGTTCGCGCCGAAGAGCGACTGCTGCAGTCTCTACCGACAGGTACAGGAAGCTACAAAGAATCGACTTCTACAATCCGCGAGAAGGAAGCATAGGGCCTTATGGTGCCGCGGCGCTGCTTTCTAGCGGCGTAAAGGGGAACTAACTGAGGCGGTGAGCTGACTTGCCACCAGGTGTCACGAGCGTGTGCTCTACACGCTGGCGACCAGGCCAGAAGTTGCTTTTTCTGCCGCTAGATGTCGTGGAGGTCTCTGTAGGACCAGGGAGAAAGTCCTTGAAGTAGGCCATCGTCTTGGCTAAGTTCACGTCAGGTCACTGCTCCTGGCTTTATTTCTCCGAACTAAGGTGGAGGGGGGAGAGGGGAGGGTGGACAAAAAGAAGCCACTAAGCTGGGAACTGGGGTCCACTGGAGACCCGTTCGTGACGAGACTCGCTATTCTCAGCAGGCCTGTAAGAAGTAGCAGCTTGCAGCCCACAAGCTGCTCTATGCAATTTTGCTCATGCAGGGAATTAAAATTACAAACCCGGGACTGCAGGCGAGAGACATTTCAACCGGGCTTCCCACGTCCACATTAGACTAGCAAAATATCAGATAAGCCCCTGAGAAAGGGGCTTCGGTCCACTGGCACAAAGTTTAAACACATGGCGTACACCGGCCTAACAAAGAGTAAATCACCCCTTTAACAACCAGATAAATTGAAAAATAATATTTCCAAAAATATTTTAAAATTATAGAAAAATTGAAAAAAAGGTGTCGAAATGCCTAATTTCCGGCACAATCTTACTCCAGATTCACATAAGTCACTAGTAAGGGTTTCCCCTCCTTTTCTTTGATAACACAGCGCTCTTAGCAATTGCCCTACTGCCCTGGGGCCCCCATGGATGTGGATGCGGATACGCCGCATACGCAACCAGGAAGAGCGTTAGAGCTTTTGGCTATGCAAAGGGACTGAGGCTACCCATCTCAGTTTATGCACCACCTCCGGCCTCCAGATTCACAGTTACAAATGAACATGTGTACTGCTGTGTGCTGTAGTGCTGTAGTGCTGTAGGGGGGAACCGCGCGGCAGTTCCAGAAGCGCGCCGCCGCCGCCGAGGAGGCCGAGGAGGTGCTGCAGGAGCTGGTGGCGGCGCCGCTGCTCGAGCACCTCGCGCGCCTGCTGGAGGCGCGGCTCGCCGCCTCGGGCCGCACCGTGCGCCTGTGCGCCGGCATGGTGGCTGCGCGCGGCCGCTCGCCGCAGGACCTGGGCGCCGGCGACCACGTGCCGCGGCCCTCCCGGGCGGTGCTCGACGCGCTCGGCCGCCTGCTGCGGCGCGTGCGGCGGGAGCGCCTGCCCTCCGGCAAGCTGCGCTGCCTCGTCGCCTGCGTGCACGCGCTGCTCATCGAGGTGAGCGCTGCACGAGTGCCTCGCTACAGGTGGGGCTATGCCTAGTGTTCAAGGCCGGAGTCTCACTATAGGTGAGGCGACTCCATGAGTCCAAGGCTGGTGTCTCAATATAGGTGAAGTGGCACATGGGGTTCAAGGGTGGTGTCTCACTAAAGGTGAAGTGACACATGGAGACGAACGCTGGTGTCTCAATATAGGTGAGGTGATTCTATGAGTCCAAGGCTGGTGTCTCAATATAGGTGAGGTGATTCCATGAGTCCAAGGCTGGTGTCTCACGAAAGGTGAAGTGACACATGGATTTCAAGGCTGGTGTGTCACTATAGGTGGGTTGTGAAATGAGTTCAAAGAAGGTGTCTCACTATAGATAGAGCAGTAAAATGAGTTCAAGGCTGGTGTCTCAATAAAGGTGAAGTGGCACATGCAGTTCAAGTGTGGTGTCTCACTATAGGTGGGGCGAGCAATGAGTTCAAAGCAGGTGTCTCACTTTATTTAGAGCAAGCAGTAAAATGAGTTCAAGGCTGGTATCCCACTAAAGGTGAATCAGCGCATTGAGTTCAAGGCCGTTGTCATTGCTATGCAGTTGAACCAGACGGTTGCCAGTTTATGCTAGATTATTTCTTCCAGATGAATGGTTTGGCTGTAAGAATTCTTGTTCTGATACGGGGTTGGACGAATATTCTGTCACCCCCAGTAGTCGAAAGAGGTGTATGGGATTGTGGAGTTTTGGCAAGGTTAGAAGGAAAGGGGTGGATTTGGGTTGGGCTAGGTTCGTGATGTTAGCACTTGTCTCTTACTTTTCATATCGTTCAGGAAGTAGACGGGGTGACTCCATTAAAAAAAAAACACCGAATTGTCTTTCCATGAAAATCATCGTATCTCTTCTCTTAATGACCATGTCGCTGTGTGCACATGATCTATCCGAGACTCGAACACAGGACCACTCACATGCTTTCGCCGTCCGGCGCCTAACTAGGTGAGGCTCGTGGCTACCTAGACTCTACTCCCTAGTTTCCTACCACAGTGCCTGTCCTCTGCGCAACTACATCGGCTGAGACAACTATCGTCGTCCTTGGAAAACACACTCTGCTCAAGGTCACGAAGAGTCAACGGGAAGGAAATAACGACTGCGCGAGATAGCCATTCTCAGCTCCAAGCAACAATCTGGCAGATGACACGACCATTTCGTAACTCCTAAAATCTTCACAAGAAAACACTAAATAAATAATCGAATTTTAAGTTCTATTACAATATGATTGATTTTTATTAATTTCTTTAGAGCATATTTGAGAGACATGCATTGAGGACTTTTGATATGAGCGGCCGAAAAGATATTTAGCCAAAACAATGCTACAGAAATTTTAGCGATGTGGCAAAAACGAATGGTATTTAAGGATTTTATACCACTACAATATTGAAGGTTCTTTTAAAAAAAAACATAATACAGTGACTAGAGTATTATAGTTTTAGTCATTCCCAACAATGTATTTACTAGTTAAACAATTTGTTGTAGTCAAACATTAGCTTCATGCATTCCACAAAATTTCATGCTATGGTCTAATGAAGCTGCATTAATACAATCAACAGATAAAAAAAGTCATGGTCTAAAATAAGATCAAACCAAGATGGCATCTTTCAGTTCCTTACTTTCTCCTCTGCAACCCCAATATTTTGTCGACTTCGGGGTCATTGTGGTGACGGGAGATGTTGCAATGAGAATGGAGCGTTGATAGAATAAATAGATGAGAAAACAAGAGAACCCCAAAAAAAGTCACATTAACCATTTGGCTTGTAACACAAACTTTTCTTTGTAGCAGTTGCAGGTAACTTCGTCATTAGGAATATTGTCGCATATGCTTAATGAACATGGAATCTTGCTATTTTTACTGTAAATATTAGTGTGTAACTAAAATTTTTTATGAAGTGCTTAATGACTTGGAAGTGGATATCTCATTCAGATGTGAATCCATGCATTCACTGGTGCTGGTTATCCCAGAACTCTTTAGGATTTTGGTTGGAGTAATAAAGTGTTTAAGGGTAGAAAAAAATAACATTAGTATTGGTCAGTAATTTTTTTTGCTTTCATTGGTTAGCATGTACTAAGTTATTGAAGTGTGCTTCATTTTACATGACTGGAGAAAGTCATGAAATTCATCAATGGTGTGTTTTGCAATTGCTATGATTGCTATTTTTTGCAACGATGATGTTCTTCAATGTAAACTGTGGCATTTACTATGAAATATGAGTTTTAGTAAGTGATGGTTACCAAAAGGTACTTAAGTATGACTGCTACCATCGGTAATTTTTCTGATTTCCACAAGAACTGTTCATATTCTGCAGAATGTAGTCGATGTTTTTTTTCTAATTATCTGACGCAACTTATTAATTTGAGGTCCCATGAAATTTGTGTCATAGTTTCCATTATTATACATTGCCTTCTTTCGGGAGGTAATGAACTGTCAACTTTATCAATGCTGAAAACTGTATGATACTATAACGATTCTGACATTTTCTGGGTACAAAGATCTGGCAATACAGCTAAATTAGGCTGACTACATCTTGATATGGTATTTATGCTTTTTTATGATAATGAAGCTGGCTAAACACAGGAACTAACCAGGATAATGCTTGGCAGTCGTGATTTGTCTCATCCAAACATATTTTGTTGGAATTTCATTGCAAGGCTTTCCTTGTCAGGTTACCAAAAAAATGAGCTATAAAAAACAAAACGTTTACCATCTATGTGCTCAATCGCTCTGTACTTATGTAAACTTAACAGTTGCTTGACTTTGGTTTCTGTCACCGAAGTATAACCATGCATTTTTCGCGAAACATGCTTGGACCAGCTGTGAGATAAAACTTTGTATCATTACAATAACTTGCACGGGTATACCTTATTGCAGTCTAATGAGAGATCAGATTATTTCGCGAGAAACATATGGCCCTAGATATAACCATTGTGCTAGTGGCTTTGGTTGTACACTGATGGTGTTCCACATGTGACAGTGTTACAGTGATGTTAATGGCGGGCAGGGGTAGTTCATGCATGCATTAGTTAATGAATACTGCATGAAACCAAAATGTTCTCCAGCTAATCATCAGTTTCTTGTTTGCAGTACACCCAAAATATTGGCTGAGGTGTAGTGTTTGTATTCTGGAAACAGTTTTAAGGGATCAGACATGGTCATGTACCATTTAGTAATGTTTTGTGTGTTTCAATATGGTGATCGTGAGGTAGAAAGTGACTTCAACCACGTCACATCATGTCAATTCCAAACTCCATGCATTAATTGTTACGCGTGGTCACGCAATGTTTTGGGTGTAGCAATATGGTAACAGTGAGGTTGAAAGTTACTTCAATCTCGTTACAGCATGTTATCTCCTGACAATTCCAAATTCCAAGCGTTAACCATCAGGCGTGGTCACGCATATCATTTCCGGAATGTTTTTTTTGGTGTAGTAATATGATAGTACTGAGGTTGAAAGTGACTTCAATCACGTTAGAGCATGTAATCTCCTGACAATTCCAAACTCAAAGCGTTGACCTCCAGGCGTGGTCACGCATCATGATGGCGACACGGTGACGGGTGTTCCCCTGGCGGCAGATCACGAGCTGCAGCGAGCGCCGCGGCGGGGCCATGTCGGGCGACGACCTGCTGCCCATGCTGGTGCTGCTGGTGGCGCACAGCGGCATGGCGGCCGCCGAGCTGGAGGCGGAGCTCATGTGGGGGCTGCTGGACCGCGCAGCGCTCTTCAGCGAGGCCGGCTACTACCTCACCAGCTTCTCGTGCGCCGTGCAGGCCCTCCAGAACCTGCCCCCGCTGACCCCGCCCAGTGACGCAGTGTTGCCGGACTGATGCCTCCCGCGTGCTGGTGGCGGAGCTCATGTGGGGGCTGCTGGACCGCGCGGCGCTCTTCAGCGAGGCCGGCTACTACCTCACCAGCTTCTCGTGCGCCGTGCAGGCCCTCCAGAACCTGCCCGCGCTGACCCCGCCCAGTGTCGCAGTGTTGCCGGACTGATGCCTCCCGCGTGCTGGTGGCGCACAGCGGCATGGAGGCGGAGCTCATGTGGGGGCTGCTGGACCGCGCGGCGCTCTTCAGCGAGGCCGGCTACTACCTCACCAGCTTCTCGTGCGCCGTGCAGGCCCTCGAGAACCTGCCCCCGCAGACCCCGCCC
The DNA here is from genome assembly GCF_032445375.1 of Bacillus rossius redtenbacheri. Taxonomy (NCBI): domain Eukaryota; kingdom Metazoa; phylum Arthropoda; class Insecta; order Phasmatodea; family Bacillidae; genus Bacillus; species Bacillus rossius. Next base: position 31,906,858 of record NC_086336.1, read on the forward strand.
AGTGTCGCAGTGTTGCCGGACTGACGCCTCCCGCGTGCTGGTGGCGCACAGCGGCATGGAGGCGGAGCTCATGTGGGGGCTGCTGGACCGCGCGGCGCTCTTCAGCGAGGCCGGCTACTACCTCACCAGCTTCTCGTGCGCCGTGCAGGCCCTCGAGAACCTGCCCGCGCTGACCCCGCCCAGTGTCGCAGTGTTGCCGGACTGACGCCTCCCGCGTGCTGGTGGCGCACAGCGGCATGGAGGCGGAGCTCATGTGGGGGCTGCTGGACCGCGCGGCGCTCTTCAGCGAGGCCGGCTACTACCTCACCAGCTTCTCGTGCGCCGTGCAGGCCCTCGAGAACCTGCCCCCGCAGACCCCGCCCAGTGTCGCAGTGTTGCCGGACTGACGCCTCCCGCGTGCTGGTGGCGCACAGCGGCATGGAGGCGGAGCTCATGTGGGGGCTGCTGGACCGCGCGGCGCTCTTCAGCGAGGCTGGCTACTACCTCACCAGCTTCTCGTGCGCCGTGCAGGCCCTCGAGAACCTGCCCGCGCTGACCCCGCCCAGTGACGCAGTGTTGCCGGACTGATGCCTCCCGCGTGCTGGTGGCGGAGCTCATGTGGGGGCTGCTGGACCGCGCGGCGCTCTTCAGCGAGGCCGGCTACTACCTCACCAGCTTCTCGTGCGCCGTGCAGGCCCTCCAGAACCTGCCCGCGCTGACCCCGCCCAGTGTCGCAGTGTTGCCGGACTGATGCCTCCCGCGTGCTGGTGGCGCACAGCGGCATGGAGGCGGAGCTCATGTGGGGGCTGCTGGACCGCGCGGCGCTCTTCAGCGAGGCCGGCTACTACCTCACCAGCTTCTCGTGCGCCGTGCAGGCCCTCCAGAACCTGCCCGCGCTGACCCCGCCCAGTGTCGCAGTGTTGCCGGACTGATGCCTCCCGCGTGCTGGTGGTGCACAGCGGCATGGAGGCGGAGCTCATGTGGGGGCTGCTGGACCGCGCGGCGCTCTTCAGCGAGGCCGGCTACTACCTCACCAGCTTCTCGTGCGCCGTGCAGGCCCTCCAGAACCTGCCCGCGCTGACCCCGCCCAGTGTCGCAGTGTTGCCGGACTGATGCCTCCCGCGTGCTGGTGGTGCACAGCGGCATGGAGGCGGAGCTCATGTGGGGGCTGCTGGACCGCGCGGCGCTCTTCAGCGAGGCCGGCTACTACCTCACCAGCTTCTCGTGCGCCGTGCAGGCCCTCCAGAACCTGCCCGCGCTGACCCCGCCCAGTGTCGCAGTGTTGCCGGACTGATGCTGCCCGTGCCCCCGCAGACCCGGCGGCACTGAGCCTGTACTCGCGCCCAGTGTTGCCAGACTGATGCTGCCCGTGCCCCCGCAGACCCGACGGCGCTGAGCCTGTACTCGCGCCCAGTGTTGCCGGACTGATGCTGCCCGTGACCCCGCAGACCCTGCGCCACTGAGCCTGTACTCGCGCCCAGTGTTGCGGTGTTTCCAGACTGATGCTGCCCGTCCACCGCAGACCCTGCGGCACTGAGCCTGTACTCGCGCCCAGTGTTGCAGTGTTGCCAGACTGATGCTGCCCGTACCCCCGCAGACCCCGCGGCGCTGAGCCTGTACTCGCGCCTAGTATTGCAGTGTTGCCAGACTGATGCCTCCCGCGTGCTGTACGCAGTGCTCCCGGAACAAAAACACGTGTTTTGGAAACTAATCAATATATCCGAGTGGGGCCTGTTACTAAAAGCATTTAAGAATTGCCTACTTCAGGGCAGATGAGTAGTTTTGTTTCCGGATTAAGCTTTTTAATCTGTGTTTTTTAGAGAGAAAAAAACGCATAAAACAACAGGTAAAGATTCTTGAAACCACTTAAGGGTCATGCATTACACCTTTATCTAATGCTAGAGTTCACCGCTCAAATTTCATAGTTGCTCTATGCACGACGAGAAGACTGCACTCCAGTGCAGAGTCTTGCGCTTAGAGGCGACACCGCGCTAGAAACACCAGCGAACGTCGCGCTTATCATCCCGCCCTTCTAACTAACACAGATACACACCTGACTAGGTGGGCCCCTTAAACCTAAAATTAATATTTTGTATATGTTCGATTAAATTATAGTAAATATTGATATTTTATCAATTTTACCATTTGGTGATATTTCTAACATCATAAAGTAGTAACTTTTGATAGTATTATTACAGTTGGATACATCCTGAAAGAAATAATAAATCACTTCTAAACGCCAATTATTGTATCACAGGAGAAACTATTTGTAGTAGTAGTTCAGTATACATAACAAAATATTCTAATTAAATACTATGGTAAATCGTAACCAAAATTTGTATCATGAAACGATATGAAATATTTTAATGGCAAAAATGGTTGAAACCATTTCTTTAAGTTACTTTTCTTTAAAGTAAGTATAGAATATCATTAGATGATGCTATTGATGAAATACAACAAGAAAAGGTTTTTTTCCGAAATTCTCATTACATATATTCCTTTTGAAAATATTTGTTTTATATTAAAATTATTAATTATTTCATAACTATCTTTTCTGAAACTTTTGAGCCCTATGGGTATATTTTGCAACAGAGTACACAGAAACAAGAACAGCGCTAATAACAGGTATCATTCACTGGAAAGAGAGAGTAAATGTCCATTAGAATGCATACTACAATCTAAGGGTGATGATGGGGTTCACTACTACTAGCGCCGTTAGTTTAAGATACAGGTTGAGAAAGGGGAGCTATGTTGTTTGCGTGGAACCAGAAAAAAAATCAAAATAATTGGGCTCTCTACTATAATTTAAATTTAATTAATCTCGTAGTTAAATTTTAACATTAAATAATGTTTCCAGACAAATTAAATTTTTTCTGATTTTCCTTAAATTGTTCCCTCTTGCTGAAAATTCCATAACTTTCCAGGTTTTCCTTTTTTCTCTTTTTTTTTTGCCGCTCTGATATAGTGGTAGTTCGTTATTTTATTCATTAATATATAATTATTTAAGGTAATTGTTTTCTCATTGACATATTATATTAAAAAATATATATGAGCAGGTGAGTTGCAAAACTGCCCTTTTCCAGAAATTGAATAAATCCAGATTCCATTGAATTTGTAAACTATGAGTTCCCCTTCATATATAGACAGAATTGTTGTGTGTCTAAAGTCTTCTTTTCCTTTGATATTTTTGAGTTGAAAAATGTAGTTCGTTGCAAAACTCTCCTTTTCCAAGTGCCAGTAAGTTACAGAACTGTCCTTTTCCAGTGTGTTAGAATTAGTTTCAAAACTGTCTTTATCCTACATTTTTTACCATGATGTACGAAAACCATCTGTAACACTGCCCATATGTTTCTATGACAAATGTTATGCATAAATTTATAAGTCTTTCTTCTTACTATTTTTAATCTTGCAGCAGTTATAATGTTTGTTTTAATATAATGCAATTGGTTAACATTTATGTGCATATATATGTAAATAATCACTAACTTTGATGTTTACATTGTAACCTTTTTTGTTTTGTGGGAATAACTAAACGAATCATTGTTATTGCCTGTGATGGATAACACATAAAATTTTAGTAATGTGACTGAAGTTACTACAGAAAGTGGCAGGAAACGAACACGGCGAAAGGAAACATGGACTCGAGAAAAAAAGAAACGAGAAAGGTAACAGCAATATACCCTCTCATATTAATGCAATATATAGGTTGTGAAATTAGAATGTAAAATATTTTTATACTGTGATAGCGAACAAATTACTCATGCTATTTTGTTAGTTCTGGTTTCCATTGTGACATACTGTCCTTAAAAAAATTTTCATAAGTTTAAAATAATTACCGTATGACTTTGTGGCAAGCAACTCTTCCTAGATGCAGTAGGACTCCTGCATTTTTGCAATAATACTGTGTTGCATGCATGCAATAATACAAAGATTACTCATACCAGTAACTTATAATTTTTTTATGATTTCGCATTGTTTCAGGTATACATCAAAATCACTGCTGAGAAAGCCGCAAAGCGGACATGATACGAAGACCTTTAAATGTGCAACTCTAGCCATGCAAGATATCAGACGTTTCCATCAGGCCTTTTATGCTACATCTCGTAAAGTGTCTCAGGATAGCTTTATTTTGAAGTATACTTCCCAGATGGCTCCAAAGAGGACTTCTCGGGCAAAGGTAGCAAACAGTTCCAGGAGAATACATTGGCATTTTCAAGTTATTCGGAACAGTCAAGAGTCATGGAAAGGAAGAACCTGTTTTTGACTGGAAAACTTCTGTGCAAATTGTACTCAAGCATACATCACATTGGCACTTTCGGTTATCTATGTGCAAGAGGATAATGCTAACAAGAATTAAAAATGGTGCCGTCCGTGTTAGAGGCGAAATCAACTATGAAGTATATTGTGCAACTGTTTCATCTATCATCAGAAGGAGCATGGCTGTGGCCAATATTAATACAGAACCATTGTTACACTCATTTCCTGTAAAAAAACTGAAAGATGTCAATAATCTTCTTACTAAACATTTTGGTAAGAACTGGCGAGACTTGGAACATCTAGAATATTACCGAAATGTTATTGATGCTCAAGAAGTCGAACATACATATGGAAATGCAATCTAAGAGTGCACCAACGTGGATGAAGCAGATTATCCAGTGGTGTAGACTTTTATTCTTTCCAGATGAAACATTTCCACTTTATGTGTAACATTATGTACATAGTGCTAAAGTTTGTAAAGTTTACAAAAAAAGCTCAACTTTTATTTATTTCAACTTCTATATTAAATTTAATTACGTGTTTTAATACCAAAACTGTCGTTTTCCGCTAGTTTGCTGCAAAACTGTCCTTTTCCATATTACAATCTCGAATAACTAACGACGGTTTATCTGGATTTTTAAAATATTTCTTTAGTCAACTAATATTATTGTACTCTTACTACAGAAAAATGAAGCTGCATAAAATATGAAAAATTACTTAAGTTATGAGTTTTTCCTATTTCCTGAAAAATCACTTCTGGTGGATAAGGATAGTTCTGCAACTCACCTGCTCATATATTTTTAGAAAAAACACTAATGGCATATTTTATCACTTGTAGTATCATCAAAACTTCATTCAATATGTCCACTTTACAGAAAATGTTTTACAGAAATTGACATTCTTACAAAAACCAAAACATCCATGTAAATGGACAACGGACAGCTAAAATCTCCACAGAACATCCTATACCAGCGGACTTAGAATATGTCAGAGGACCTTTCAAGAAATCTTCCACTGTGTTTTGCATGCCTAAGCTGCCGAAGAAGAGAAATAAAGACTGTTTTATAAATGTGTGTCGTGTTAACACTTAAAATCGTTTAATTAAATTTTATATTTTGTTTTTGTAATTTTGAATTTTATTACATTCATCCACTGTTAAAATTTAAATTTTTGAAAGTTGCTGACGAACGCATCAGTTCTGTACAGCAACTGTCCCACTTGGAATTAAAATAGCTAGGTACTAAAAATGTCTAGTAGAGTCGAGTCGATTTTTAAGTACTCGATTCAAGCCTTATGTTAAAGCTCAAAAATTTCAGCAGTTAACAGTTGTGTTCAGGGAAACTAATGAAACCTTACTGATACAAATCTGGATTTATCGAGGATTATTTATACTTAGTAGTTGTGACGCTCGTAGAAAACGTTATTATTTTATGAAGACATTATTAAATAGGCATTCGTTACAAATTAAGCTCTTCAGCACGAGCGTTTCATTATAAAAAACACGAATAGTTCAATATGAAAGTTGTTAGCAATGTTGGCTAGTTTTATATAATCTCGTACTGTTATTATGATTTGAATTTTTTATTCGGCGTATTAAAGTAGCATCGTCACAATTGTTTTTACATTAACATATAATACAGACAGAAGTTTATCTCCTTCGTATCTTTGAATATATATACTGTATAGAAGTCGCCAGCCCAGGTTAAAATTTCGAATACGGTTTTGAGGTAGTTGGTTAATTCACCGCCGCAATCGCCACCATCTCTAGGGCATCGACTTGTGGTGGTCTCTAGCGGACAAGTGTCCAACTCTTCAAACACCCCTTCCCCCTCCTGTTGAACGACCGTGAGCTGCAGTGAATGATTGATGGGGGGTGCGGGGAATGACAGCGGGCGACAGTACTGCGCCCTAACGGGTAAATAACAACTAAGACGATACAGGGCGCTACGGCAGCGCACTGCAGCGGTGAAGTTCCCAAGCTGCTCATCATACGCTTTTGAAAAACGTAGAGTAAATCCTATCCACTCGCGACTTCTATACAGTATATATATTCAAAGTTCGTATGCACTAAACTCGAAATTTTTGTAGAGTTTGCTGCAGTAACAACTATTTCTTAAAATTACAAATATTCTTTTCTACGTGAACATTATCTGTACCGGTCTTCATTAAAAAGTAACAAACGTAAAAATACTCATTTATCATTTAACGTCTTGCCTTCTGATGCACGGGAAGTAAAAAAAAAATCCTTTTGGCACATCTTACAGGCGTAGGTAGATTTCGAAGTACCTATTTCTTCTGGAAATGTTTTGAAATCTTCTATAAACTTCTGGAACATTTTAAGAACTTGATGTGCATAGCATACTATATGTTCGCCGATATTAAACATACAGTAGATAGATTAAACATTTTATCATATTCCATGCAGCGAAAATATTTTGAATGTTTTTAACTCAATGCATCCAGCACTTAATGTCGTAACGAATTTTCATATTATACCTTCTAAAGTAGTTATACAATTATTTTTGACCTTCAAACACTATTCTTCATCCCTTTCAATAATACATGGTCATATGATATTTTTGGAGAAAGTTTTAAGGTAATATTAAGATAGCTAAAATTTAATTCCGACCAATTTTATTCTAAAGAATTTTTAATTAATTTTTAATTTCAACTCCTGATTTTACGTTAATAGTTCGTTTCAAAAAAAAATTTTCAACCAAAGGTTTTAGATAAAGTTTTGATAGTAGATATATCTATTTTGAAAAATAATGACTTTTTTGACTTTCCACCCCTTGCAATAATGGCTTGTTTCATTAAATTTACTTTATACAAACATTTTCAAAAATATTTAAAATGTTAAACGAAAATAAATTTTAATTCAATAGAGTAAATGGTAGAAAAGTTTAATTTATTTTCTTATTTCAATTCCAGGTTTTTTAACCCCAGGTTTTTTCAACCCCTTGCAGCTATGGTTTAACTATAAAAAAAGATTCAGAAAAATTTTAGATAAAAATTATAAGATATACTCGTACAAAAAATTTGTACGAATTTGATGTTGTGCCTGCGAAGGGATTTTTTGTCCTCCAACCATTGTTTTAACACCTCTCGCAGTTACGGTTCTTTTCAGACAAAAGATTGTGGTATTAAACCTACGAGTTAAAATACATTCAAACAGATATGATATTTTCCATATTATGGGAGTTACAGCGATTTTTCTGTTTTTCAAAAAATCTATCTCCGTTTCTACCTCTTTGGTCGAATGGAGATTTTCCACTACTAGATTTTATGTATCAGTTTTGAAGTGATTTGTGAAAAATTGTGGCAGTTATCGTGTCATACATATGTTGACTATGGTTTTGGGGTCTACGGACCATGAAACGAAAAACTACATAAAAATTTGCTGGAAGTACCTCCATGGTAACGTCTTCAATAGGTAGTCTTTCTTTGAAATATACCTAAAAATGAACAATAGCTGATTAATAAACTCCAACAAAGTACCTATAATAATTACCGTAAATAGCCTGATACACATCGGACAAGTTAAATATTACGGTACTGTTGCTGAATAAACTTGATCCACCATAGTTACCGTAAAAAGCGTCAGACATGTATTGCACGTTAAATTTTACTGTACGCTGCTCTACAAACTGAGCATAAATACGATATGAGCGTTCATAAACTCTGAATATTCTGGTTTTGAGCGTATAAATTGTAGTGTCCGGGTGTATGGGAATGTCAAACTTGAATATATCAATAAAATTTAATACAGTTTTTTTGCCAAAATGTTATTCAATAATATGTTAAAAGTTAACTTCGTTAACTAAACGTCTTTAACTGTAATGCAATACAGAAAAGTTAAAAGTTTCTTTGCAGTGCATGTTACGTTTGACAGTTTATATTATTTTCTAATAATACTAGTTTCGGGCGGATACCTCGTAAAGAAAATTATAATGGCTAAAATACATGAAAAATTACATTGTTAATTATAGTAGTAAAATATTTTGTAACTATAAATACTTTGGATGAGTACAAAATGCTATTATGAAATTAGTACAGTACTATGATTGTGATTCAAAAACTTTTGTGAGACATGTTCAGCATGTACTTTGTGCCACGTTTTCCTGCTGAGCTCGAAAGGAAAACTCCAAAATAAGTTGTCCTTAGCTAATCGATTCGAGATACTCGATTTTTTGCACGACTCGACTTAACATCAAAATATGCTACTCGCGCACCCTTTCTTAATAAACCACATTTGTTAATCATGATCTAAAGTCACACCCATCGGCTCATTTAGTGCTACAGAAACGATAAAAATCATTAGATTTTTAAACAATACTGTGAGTGTGTTTGTTTTTGGGTCAGTATACAAACAGTTCAGTTGGTACCAAAGTATACAATTCTATAAAAATACATGATACATAAAAAATGTTTTCTTTATACTGCAACAGCACATATTTTTTGTTAATTCAGCTGCCCGTAATGGTGTATGACCCTTTCCAGGTCATTATTTTATATTAACGTTTCACACGGTTAAACTTGCCGACTTTTTGTGTGGCTGAAAGTTCACAATATTTAAAAAAAAAAAAATAAACATCGCATACTTTTTGAATAATTAGCTGGCAAAGTTGCTATTTTAACGTTTTTTTGTGCAGTATGAATAATGAGAATGAAAATTGTAAAGTTGGAACATTTTAGGTTTAAAGTCAAATTTTCTTGCTACTATGTGATATGGTTTAATTTAATTCAGAAAAAAAAATTTAAGTTTACCTTGCCTTACAAAATCAAGAGAATTGTTATTTTAAAAAGGTTTTGATGAAATTAAATAAATTTTTTCTGAAATAATTTTAAACTATAGGCTACTTACTAACCAGTAGCCACTGCAATTGCTATATAACCCAAACATGTTCAGTTATTTATTCAATTTGGTTCTCCTTAACCATACTGCACAAAAACGTTCAAAATGTAACTTTGCCAGCTAATTATGCAAAATATATGAGATATACGTGGGTTTTTTTCATTTTGTAGAAGTTCTGCCACTCAAAAAGTCTACAAATTTAACTGTGTTGAAAGTAAAATTTAAATAACTTTCTAGCATAAGGCATCCCCCATTAACGCAGGCCCTTAAAAACATCTCCATATTTTTAAGTAACTTGGATAGGGTTTGTTTCAGATGATTTTGAATTACGCCATAGTGACTGGTGCATAATAACAAATAATAAATTAACTAATATGTATAAATACAATAAAATATAGGAATGATTGTTTATTGCGTCATGTTGTCCTGTATCCAGTCAACGTAACTTGTGATTTTGGTGTAGACGCTGACAATGCCACGAGCTCCACACTTATTGGACCCGAAAGATGCTATCCCCACCTGGAACATTTAAAACAATGGGCTTTTTTGTTATGACAGGAACCACTCAATGAAAAAAAAAATAACTTGCCATGCTCTCATCTAAAAATGATATTGAAAATATAATACAAACTGTATAGCAGTATTAATGTTACTTTTTCAATTTTACTAAATATATATGTACCTCTTGTGTTAATTTATGTTCATATGAAGTCTTTATATATCTCTAAAATAACGAAGCCTATATATGGTTTCCAATACAAATAATGTAAAAGTATTGTACCATTAAAGTTACTTATGAAGTAATATTGTTACAATTTAGTCAACGATCATAAACTCTGAGCGTTGTGTGTGTGTGTGTATGTGTGTATATATATATATATATATATATATATATATATAAAGTGAAATGGTATAATTATAAAAGTAAAGTTTGTATCTTCAGATGGTGGACTAGTGGAATGATTCGAAATTCGAATCTGGTCGGGTGTGATCATATATATAAGACACATATAAAGTGGTGATCAGTCCTCAGTGGGAATTAATTCTCATGACATCACAGATTCTAAGGGAGTCATTTAGATCTGCTTGCGGTGAAACTTCAGAGACACAACCCGTGTTTCCTTTTTCACACAGGGAAATGGGCAGAAATGTCAAAACGTAAAAGGAAATCTTGATGGGGTATTTTAAGTCACTCTAGAAGCGATACTACCAGTGTGATTTAATGTATACGCATTTTTATACATTACACAACTGACATAAGGTAGAAAAATTATCAGAAATAGATGCTTAGTATAAATTCACCAGGAAATACTTTTCAGGCAATGAAGTGACACACACAGCAACTTCTTTTTGACGTGATAACGTCTTATAAACGATGAACGCCGGCTGCACGTACGAATAATTGTCACGTTCCGCCTGAGCCGAGCGCGCAAGAACCGGCCAACCATCGTGCGAGAAAATCTTCTATAATATAAAATAGGTTAAGGCGGGCTTTTTAACTAATTGATTTTATTATATTTAAACAAATTATTTAAATTAAATTTGCAAAAATTGTAAATATTTGAAAATTAAAACTATGCAATTTTTAATCAATGTTTTCTTATGAAGTTATCACGTAAAATTATCGTCCGCAAACCGACTTTACAGATAACCCTCTTTTTTTTGTTAAGAATTTCTTTGCAACATCTTATCATGCAATCTAAACATATAATCATGATGATCGATGTAGTGATCTCGGGTATTGGCGCGGTGGTGGACACCACGACACACCCGATGTGCTCACGGCTGTGATATTCTATGGTGGTTCATCATTACGGGGTTATGGTGGTAAATTGTGTTTGATCACTGGCCTCTCACCATGGCGATCTGAGGTCCCATTTCCGGCGGGGTCGGACCAGGATCTTTTGCAAGTGGGAAAAATGGTGGACGTTGCCTTGAACGGGTGGGTTTTCTCGAGCTACTCCCATTTCCCTGCACCTAATAATTCCTAAATTCCCCGTTAGCATCTCATTATCCCTCATCAGATCTAATAACTCTGATGTCGACGTGATGGTAAGCCTTATAATTAATTCATTCATTTTAAATTTCTCTCCACAGTATCGAAGAAAAGTGTCAAATTAACACCTAGGCATTAATCTGGAAAGGAAATTTTCCACAAGTTAAAAAATCCTTGGACATGGTACGGAAATCGAATCCGCAATACTTGGTTCAAGAGTCAGGAGTCGGAACATGGGATACAAACAAAATTAAAAGGATCCAAAGTATCGTGAAGGAGAGGGAAACACGTATCCAGAAAGTAACATTATCACTCTTCTCATTATTATTCAGAAAACATGAAGGCATTCAGCCCTTCGAGGTCCTTTTTTATTTGTTTTGAATCCGCTTCTGGCAGACAGTTTTGGCAGAAATACTGAGCAATTTAATGCCAAGCTAAGTTGATGTGTTTTCTTGTGTTTAAGGTCAAATCTCACGTAGCTTGTTATTGGCTTGAATTAGTCTCGCCTTGCAAGCCTGGCACATAAAGCTGAATAGAGCGTAATTAAAACATTGAGTTAACCATTAAGTTAAAAGTCTGCTGTCTACAAGCTTGCCGAAGGCTTGAATTTGATTGGTTTTCTGCATCTAGATTCTGTGGCAAGATTACTGCGTGCTTTACACATGGAGACTAGTTAGCTTCTTGAACGAAGCTTTCTGCAAACTAACATACTTGTCATTGCAAGCTTGATTGCTTGTCATGGCAAATATTATCCAATCTTGAATAAAGTTTTTTTGAAGTGAAACTTCTTTGCTGAGGGGACTGCAATTTTCGAGCGTAACCAAAATTCCGATCGCATGAAGGGAATGGTTAGGTACGTGGTAGAGGCAGAGAACAGGTAGAGGATACGGCAAGGGAGAGGCAGAAATGACGCAGTATAATTGCACACTTGTGTACTTGAGCAATAGCATAATTTAGCAAGATGTTTCGCGTCAGTCGCACGTGGGGTGTGATTGAACAGACGCAGGACGGTCACCTGGTAGTATTTCTTGCGCTCGATGTGGTCCAGCAAGAGCAGCGGCGCGCCGCCGAAGCCCGAGCAAGCGTCCTTGCCCTCCTCTCCGCCGACACACAGCTGCCTGCTGGAGATGGGCACCAGGGCGTTGTACAGCTTCTTGCACGAGTCCGCCGGCACCACGGGCAGCTCCTGCAGCTGCTGGCGCTCCGGGGTGGCTGCCGGGAGAAACCATCGTCCAGCCGAGCTCTTCACACCACCGCATGCCTCCGTCCCTCCATCCTCACCCTCTCTCTTTCCTTCCTTGTGTCCCAGAAAACACCGCGGGTAATACCGATATAGAAGATAGAGCCACTAAACTAGGTGACTCAGCGGCAAAACGGGATCGCATTCGTTACGACCAGCGCTATACTCCTGGTCCATCCATGCCGATTTCGTTTTTTTTTAAATAGTAATTTCCCAAAATCACCGTTGGAAACTACTAAGATGGTTCCTATGTTACAGGCTACTGCCGATTCCTTACCCAATATCCCTGAACTATATAATTGCGACTGACCATCTCTAATGAACATATTGACCGAGTGTTAAGGCCCGGTAGTAAAAAAAAATTAGACCCATGAACTTGACACAAATCCCGCAGAGGTATAGTGTTGTTTTGGGACGATCCATCGACCGATGGGTATTTTGGCCCCCCAAAAGTTAGGGCTTACCTTCGGTTCGTTCAAACAACGCGTTCAGCTAACGATTCGTGGTGACTTCACTTCCCATTGTCACTTAACGTCCAACTGGAGTAGCTGGGTCGAATTTAAAGAAAATACTCCTTTCACAATCAACCTTATGCGATTATGAAAATAGAAGTAATATGGTAAGCAAATAAGGTGAAGCAAAGGACAAAAATATTTTCGAGAGATAAATCAGAGCTAAGATACTTGTCACTAATCAAGTATCACAATTTTAGATTATGAATATTTTAGGTTTTTAGAGGTAAAAGCTAAAGTAACTACCAAAATGTCTGTATGGTAATACGATTTATATATATATATATATATATATATATATATATATATAACTGCAGTGATATAAAAAGAGTGCCAGTCATACCACATACTACCACTTCTTACGTTTGGACTGCATTGAAAATACACATCGACGGAGCTCTGAGGTTCAACTACGCCAGCAGACTTTCGGCTGGTTGGTTCTCTTAGGTACATAATTCGTTTTTTTTTACTCACACTTCTGTCCAGGAGTTTTACCCCACCCAACCAGAGTGGCGCGCCTTCCGACCAGGGGCACCTTCGGGTTCTGGAGCAGACAAATCGGCTGCGCTGTAACTGAAAGAAAAAGGACACAATTTGTATTTTTTTTGTAATGAATGTCATAATTCAGAGTATCTTAAGTAGCTTGGCTTCTGGGTTGTAGCCGTGTCCTTGACGAATAATTCACCGACGTTTCTGTCGACATTGCAGTCGCCATCATCAGGGAGCAGTTACCTACTCACTAGGTACTCAGTAGGTAACTGCTCCCTGATGATGGCGACTGCAATGTCGACCGAAACATCGGTGAATTATTCGCCAAGGACACGGATACAACCCAGAAGCCAAGCTACTTCAGACAATGGCCGTGAAAGCCTGCGAACATTATTCAGAGTATCTTGTAATGAATCACATTTGACAATATAGGCCTAAAGAAAGGTGTCTGCATGTAAATTGTAAAATGAATTTCGAATGGTTTCACGTCAATAAAAAATAAATTAACTACCAAGGTAAAGGAGACCCAGGGTGGTACTAAGTTAACATCGCACAATTAATGGCGTCACAGAAAAAGTAACATTTTACAAACTTTTACAGAAGAGCGTACACAAGTTGGTGTTTATAAATTGTTGGTAGGGTAAAATATTGTTTACAAGAAATGGCACAAAGTTTTGAGGCGGCACGACAATTATTTTGGTGACATACTGATTGAATAATTCTGGTAAATTTGTATAACGTTTACTATTTATCTTCCTGTGTGATAGTGTTCCGTTCCCGGTTGACACTGACAAGCAACAGTTTTAATTTACGAAGGACTTCATAAGGTGTTCGCGCTCCATTGCTCCTTAAATATATGTATAAGGCAATGGTCAATGAGAGATTAAAAAAAATATATTTTATGTGTACCAGTGTAACACTAAAATATTCATGTAAACTTTTTCTAATCTACGTGTTTCTGTTTGGAAAAGATATTAAGAAATAGTTATAGCATTTAGCAAGAAATGCCTTTTAACAGTGAAAATAGTGTTCCCAACCCATGAACGTGTTTCTCCATTCAACTCATTTGAACTCAATTTCCAAATTCAATGAAAGGTCTTTAGTTCAGGAATCTATGGTATGTCACATTCTGCACAGAAGAAAAATGTATGTACTTTTACAAAAGATTCCTTTGGAAACCAGTTGCCAATAAATATTTTGTAATACTACAAAGAAACATTTTTTTAAACTTTATACAACACATAGCTATGGTTATTTTTGCATATGTGTATGAAATAATTTTTCCAGATAATACTGAGTTTTTCTTACGAAAATTGGATCATAATTTTATATTTTGTTGAAGTTTCATTCAAGCATAATTTTTCAATTTTTTATATTTAATACAATATTTTATATGTTTTATCTTGTTACTAAACTTGGACGTTAAATTGGTAGATTATGTATCAGTAATTGCTGGAATTTGTCAAGATGCAATTTCGTGATTGAGTCCTAGATATATCTTATTAAACGTTGTTTAACACTCATGGTGCGCCGAACGAAATTTTAATGGACGAACAAATAACGGCCATGAACCACGGACAGGTGTGCAGCTACACTGTTAGAAATCACATCAAATTTACGGCCTTTGCATAAAATAAACTTAACTCAAATAAACGAAGAATCTTTGTAGATACCATGACGTGTTGTGACTTTCGAGTTGCATGTTTCGTTCTAAACAAAGGGAAAGTACACGCATCGAAAAAGTAAGAGTGCAGAGGTAACCAGTTTTGTTAACATACCAAGAACTTACCTTTTGATTCATTTTCAATGTAAGTGTACTCAAGTGTGTGTAAACTCACAAAGATGGCCTGAACTCAAGTGTGTGTAAACTCACGAAGATGGCCTGAACCCAAGTGTGTGTAAACTCACGAAGATGGCCTGGACTCAAGTGTGTGTAAACTCACGAAGATGGCCTGAACTCAAGTGTGTGTAAGCTCACGAAGATGGCCTGAACCCAAGTGTGTGTAAGCCCACGAAGATGGCCGCGAACTCACGAAGACCCCTCGCTAGGTTGTAACCAGCGGTCTCGGAGAACTGAAGGCGGGCAACTCACTGGTGTAGTTGGCAACTCACTGGTGTAGTTGATCGGCGAGCGGAGCACGAGCAGCGCCACGTCGTCGCTGAAGCTCTTGGCGGCGAAGCCCGGGTGCAGCACCACGCGCTTGATGCGCACGTCCTGCACGGGCGGGCCGCAGTACTCCACGGTGCAGTCCAGGTCGGCCGAGCCGTCGTACTCGCCCACCCGCACCGAGTACCTGCGGCCAAGCGGGCGCACTTGGGCGCTGGGGTGCGTCGTGGATAGTCGGGGCCCGGCTCTCACGCCGGCGCTTTTCATCTACTTATCCAGGAACAATGCAGAATGCAGTAACATTAAAGAAAACAACCAGAGTAAAGTAGTTACTGTTAGTCTCTTTATGTCCAGAAAATAATTTACAAAAGATTATTATGACCAACTCACAACAAGGCATTAAAATAGTGATCTTAAAAATAAATTACATATGTGACCACATATTAACTCAAATAAGATTGTCTCACAACAAAAGGGGGTGTACAAACAGGTGTACTACACAGCAGGACAGACGGGAGCGCTGGAGTGCGTCGTGGATAGTCAGCGGTGGTTTCAGGGTTGGCGCTTTTAATCTATACACAGTGTCACCAGCCTTACTTGACCTTATTTAGAAATCACCATCCAGAGACAATGCAGGAGGCATTGACATTAAGGAAAACAATGAGGGTAAAGTAGTTACATTTATTCTCCTTATGTCCAGCAAAGAATTTACAAAAGGTTATCATGATCAACTCACGACAAGGCATTAAAGTATGTTCTTCAAAATACATTACAGGTCTTTGAAATATGTAATCGCAAATTAACTCAAATAAGATTGTCTTACAACAAAAGAGGGGGATAAAGCCAGGTCACTACACAACAGGGCAGACGGGACGTGCAATCTCTTGCATATATCCCCAATGTGCAGAGCTTCAAGCCAAACACTAGACACTTCCCGAATAAAAGTACTGTTCCACTGCACCAGTGCTCCTTTTAAGCAGTTAAGCAATTAAGAAGCTTCTTCCCCTGTTTACTTATTCAAGCATTTATTATCTCCAACTAAACCTTTTTAAGTTTGTTGGCAAATCTCATCTCCCTTAAGAACGATTAGAGACTTGCATAATATTGACCAAAACTTTATTTAATATGCTTATCAAGCAATATATTATTTATCCGCCTTGGTATCACAGTAAATATATCACAAAATACATTTGGTATACACCTCGGTTATGTTCACACTATGATCACTGCAATCAAATCACATAAATAATGTAAACAAACAGTATTAAATAAAAAATATATAAAACTCACTACTAAAATATAATAAAAAATTAACAAAATATTTATATTTATGTTCCTTTCATAGTTACCTTTAAATTTAATTCAGTTCATAGAGTACTATCAGATAGATTCTAAAGGCCGCAGTAAGTACTCGACATAACCAGAATTTATTAATTCATCAACAATTTTTTTAAAGGACTCTAAATTTCTTGAGCTTACTTACTAACACACTTTCTATACTTATATCAACTTTATGTGACTATACAATCTCATCACCACCAGCTAAATAAATTGTTAAGTATACAAAAAATCATCATTTATGTTCAAGTCACAGAATTCATTTTTTCTCCTACTTTATGATCAGAAGATCCATGACACAAACCCTCATATTGTATACCATTTCTCAAAAAACAGTTAATTATGAGTAAGATCATTCAAACCAGTCGTTAAGCAAGGCAGTTGAGTAGTGCGGTTGTGGGTGGATACAAATCGTCGTTTAGTTATCTAAGAGGGAGATCGGTGAAATTTCTCTGGCAGAAATATTTTTATGTCATCTTGGTGCAATTCGATGGCATTCCTTCGCTGCTCCCCATGTATAATGGAGAAGTCACTGGTGACTGTTTGGGCATGGTTTTAATTTGCTGTTGGCTGTATCGAGGAATTATTGCGTGACGCAACTTTTATTATTTCACCGATGTAACGAAAACTGTAAGTTTTTGCCATTTGAGTTATTCGACAAGGAGTAGTGGGTGATGATTATCAGATTTATCCAGCTAAAGATAAATGTATTTTAACGAGAATTTATACTAATCAATGACTCTGCAAGTAAGAATTATCGACTTCTGGCTAGTAAATTAAATTTACGAACTTGGTGTTTCTTGTGGTGCCATGTGTCGACGATTCGCTACACGTTGCGGTTGGACTAATTTTCCCTGAATCTGATGCTGGTAAATTCCTTTTGCGAGTTTAATTTCTGTACGAGAAATATCAACAAGGTAAGTTCCTGAGTCTCGATCATGCGAGTCTAGATCATCTGAACCTCGAATATCCTTATATTAAATATCTTGGTCCCAAAAATCCGAATTTCCACTAAATACCGAAACACTTAGGACCATTTTATTTACATTTTATTCGAAGACTGCGCACACAGCAAAAGAAAAATTGGTATGATTATAAAATTATTCTTTGGAAACCTGTTGCCAAAGATAATGTTTAAAATATTCCGAATGCTGTTAAGTAGTATAGGATAGGGCATACTGGGACACGGCTTCTGGCTGAGGTGCCTGAGGTGCCGACCGCCATCTTGGATTGTGACGTCACGGCGGCCATCTTGGATGAGTGTAACGGGACACAGCGTAACGGGACAAGTTTGACCTTGACATTTGACCCTCAAAATTTGCCAAAATTGGGCAAAAATTGCCCAAAATTCCTCAAAAATCGTCAAAATTTCCATTTCTGTGAAAAAAATTCCGCCAAAAAATCTCAAAAAATTCCTCAATTAAAAAATTTCTCTTTTCGAGGAAAAATTACCGTTTCGAGGGAAAAATTCCCGTTTTTAGTCCTTACAAATCCCAACGGCTAGAAATGTCCATATAGCGGATTAAGCATCCATGTCGACAGCCGCAGATAAGCCTCTGACGTCATCATAGATGATGACGCCAAAGTTGCAATTTCCGTTACGGCCGCCATCTTTAACTTTTTTATTTATTATCCGATTTTAATAAAAAAAATTTAAAAATTATAAAAAAAAATTAAATAATAAAATTTTAATAAATTATTCATAATAATCATACATTAACGACACGGAGCTCGGAGTCCTCGGTTCGAACCCGGCGAGTGCAAAAAAATAATTAAAAATGGCGACCGATCCTTCCTTCACAGTGGACGCAGGCATACTGACTCCCACCACTTTTTTTCAAAGCATATATATCGTCAGCTGGTATGACGTCATGTCCGCCATCTTGTCTTCGATGCTGGAAGCCATCATCATCAATGTATCGTCGGCGAGAGTGCGCTGACGTCATGTTAGTTTAATTCTTACCCGCTAGAGTGCAGTAATCATTTATTATGGAGGTGCCCCCCGCCATCTTGAAATTCGGCCGCCATC
Organism: Bacillus rossius redtenbacheri; assembly: GCF_032445375.1. Taxonomy (NCBI): domain Eukaryota; kingdom Metazoa; phylum Arthropoda; class Insecta; order Phasmatodea; family Bacillidae; genus Bacillus; species Bacillus rossius. Next base: position 31,925,660 of record NC_086336.1, read on the forward strand.
TTGAAATAATGTAATAATGTAGCTAGAAAAGCGGGAAAAAATCATAAAATTCATTAAATAAATCACTCATTAACTTACATATTGATTCGATCGATTCCTGTCCTCGGTTCGATACCCGATCGATGCAATAATGTTTAATTTATGTAAAAAATAATAATTTCCATAAACCATGTTCAAAATTCGTAAAGAGACTTTAAATCATCTACTACCATCATCCTATCAGACATCAAGACCACCATCTTGAAATCATGTAATAATGTAGCTATAAAAGCGGGAAAAAATCCAAAATTTATTAAAAAAATTTGTAATCCATATAATGATTGATTGGATCGACTAAGGTCCTCGGTTCGATCCCTGGCCGATACAAAACAACTTTAATTAAAAAAAATACTAAAAAAGTGTTAGGTTTGAGAAAATAAAAACACCACAAGTTCTTTTAAAAAAATTTTATTACATAAATTCTATAAACTACTACAAGTACAAAAAAACACTGACAAATTACCAAAAGCCTTTTGGATTCCTCGATTCAAACAGTCTTCTTATTGTACGGACTAAGCCTTTTACAAGACTTTAAATGTCTATCCAATCCGGTCATCAGCACAGCCAGAGACGGACTGAAGTTCTGGAACTTATATATTCTCATTAGCCGGTACAACACATGAGTCAAATCAATAACCATGTTCATTATACGTCTCGGAGCATTTTTTATAATGACGATGTAAGCTATCGAGACGTGAAATTAGTTTATTGCACTTATCCCTGAAATTGTATTCTTTGAACATTATTAGAACAACCGCTTCTTTCATGTTTGCGAGCATTTGAGGTGATAGTAAATGATGCACCACAGTATTTGCACTGATGCGAAGTACGCTCTTCATTAATTGAAGTATTCAAAGCTGATGAAACTTCAGCTGATGGTGGAACAACACATATCGAAGTCTCCTCCAGTGTTGTCAGAGGCGTTGCCAACGGGATCTGCTCCAACATCGTCGGCGCCGACGTCATGGTTCCCGTAGTCTATGGTACATCCTCCATCGAGTACGACGTTAAAGTCGGTAAAGATGCCATCGAAGTCTCAAGAACAGGCAATTACACGACTTATGCACCAGAAGAAACAAACTAGGTGATCCGTACACCGTCGACGGCAGTAACAAACTGAGCGTCCTGCTGTCTAGGACTCGTTTATATACATTAACCGGTTTGAATAATACGCTAGTCAAATCAAGAACAATTTACTAATATACTAGAGTCAAAACAACATTAAAAAAATAGATGCACCATCAACAAAAAAGGAAGCACATTTGGAAGCACCATCAAAAAAGGAAAAACAATAGGAAGCACCGTCAACGAAAAGGCAGCACATTTGGAAGAACCGACTACGAAAAGGCAGCACATTTGGAAGCACCGACAACGAAAAGATAGCACCGCCATCGAAATGGCAGCACATTTGGAAGCACCGACTACGAAAAGGCAGCACATTTGGCAGCACCGACAACGAAAAGGCAGCTCATTTGGAAGCACCGACTACGAAAAGGCAGCACATTTGGCAGCACCGACAACGAAAAGGCAGCACATTTGGAAGCACCGACTACGAAAAGGCAGCACATTTGGAAGCACCGACAACGAAAAAGCAGCACATTTGGAAGCACCGACAACGAAAAGGCAGCACATTTGGAAGCACCATCATCGAAAAGGCAGCACATTTGGAAGCTCCATCAACAAAAAAAAAAGGCAAAAAGGAAGCACAAGTTACGAGATCTTAGTCTTAGTTAGAAATTAGAATACAAGAAATAAAAACATTAAATTCTTATAATTTAAATTATTTATTTTATTGCTTTACATTATACAAATGCAAGTAAAACAAGCCATTATTGCATGTAGCCAGCATTCCTCAGTTCCTTGAGTATGAAGGATATTTCTTTGATGCACGAATAGTTTCCTGCACAAAGCGAACCATGTAGAAGTCTTAGCCGGTCAACTAATATGTTTGGATCTTTCCATGATGTGTAATCAATCTCTTCTACTACCATCTTCCTTGCACCTTTATAATAAATATTATGATCTATGGTGTCTTCATTTTTACCACCAACCTCAGGGTAACTTTCATGTTTGAGACGGTGATCATCACAAGCTTGATCAGATTTATTTAATATATCACGTCGTTAACACCGTTTCGGCCTCAGGACACCGCCACATTCTTCGATCTTGTCAGCTCTAGGTGCTTCATGACAGTCTATGTATTTGTCAACAGCCTCAGAGTCACTGTAACAATCACCGTAGAAGGCATCGTGTTCACCCAGATTATCGTAATAATTCGATGTTGATGATGTTGAAGTGTCTTCATCGTCTTCATGCTGCCTTTTTAGGAGTCCATCATTTTTACAAAGTAGGAAAGATCTACTTGAATTCGGCTGGAATATATACTCACTCTTCACGTTAAGGATTCTTTTATTGTCTTCATTCTTCCGTAAATCATCAACCTCCTTCAATTTAAGTTCTTTGTCGAGATCGGAAGAGCCAAGAAAATTATTGTCGTAATGCAGATCACTCTTCCTTAGGCTAGTAGATTCATCGTTGTCCTCTAGCTTGTACGCAGGCTTGGCGCTACAAGTTCTGCCATGTCTTTTTAGGCTCTCTCTCCGCGTAAACGACTTGCTACATCGAACACAACTTATCATATTGCGCAGTGTATTTTTAACACAGTCATTCTTCTCGTGTTGTGTTTTATTCTTTCTCAAGATAAACTCTTTACTGCAAAACTTACACCTATGTTCTTTCGATACAGCGTCAGATCCAAAATCGGAATTCATATTAGTTACTGAGACTAATGCCAGATACCAATTGAGTGTTTTAAATTAGATCCAATACTTAAATAGAAATTTTTTCATATTTCATCAGCGAGAATTAATATATCTCATGCAAAAGTACTTTATGCATGTAGTTCTGCTTTTAAACAACAGATGTCGCCACATGTTGCTTGCAGGTAAATAAAATTTAGTTATTTTATGCGGGATGCGGGTTGCTCACTAACGATCGCAAAAGAAGGATGGCTTCGCTAGACTCCAAGGAAAGGGAAGTTCGTCTTGCATGTTGGTGCTCCACAGATGTCTCATGGCGTAATATTAATTTGACTGAGTAATGATATTTGTTAATTCCACCTGATAAAAATATTGCAAGTTTTGATTTAGTAGCAGAAATTATCGAATTAAATGTAACTCCAAATAAAATGGCATGTCTCATTAGACAAAAAAGAAAAAATCCAAGCAGAGAGCGGTTCCTCAGAATAGTTAGAAACACTTGAAGAAACCAAAGGAATGATTGCAAGAACACGGGAAAAACCATCAAAATATTGACAAGAATAATCAGGAGCACACGGAGAAAACCATCATAATATTGGCAAGAATAATCAGGAGCACACGGAGAAAACCATCATAATATTGACCAGATTAATCAGAAGAACTCGGAGAAAACAACCACATGTTTTCCTTGATATCATAAAATTACAAGAAAAAATATTTAAAATTAAAAATAAATTAATAAAAAAATTAAAAAAATAAATAAAAAAATGCATAAACAGTTTCTGATAGCTTGTAAACTTATCATTGTTGAGCAAAGATAGAGTTCTTGTACAAGCCAGAAATTTATGCATTTTTTAATTCATTTTTTTATTAATTTATTTTTAATTTTAAATATTTTTTCTTGTAATATTATGATATCAATGAAAACATGTGGTGGTTTTCTCCGAGTACTTCTGATTAATCTGGTCAATATTATGATGGTTTTCTCCGTGTGCTACTGATTATTCTTGCCAATATTATGATGGTTTTCTCCGTGTGCTCCTGATTATTCTTGTGAATATTTTGATGGTTTTTCCCGTGTTCTTGCAATCATTCCTGTGGTTTCTTCAAGTGTTTCTGACTATTCTGAGGAACCGCTCTCTGCATGGATTTTTTTTTGTCTAATGAGACATGCCATTTTATTTGGAGTTACATTTAATTCGATAATTTCTGCTACTAAATCAAAACTTGCAATATTTTTATCAGGTGGAATTAACAAATATCATTACTCAGTCAAATTAATATTACGCCATGAGACATCTGTGGAGCACCAACATGCAAGACGAACTTCCCTTTCCTTGGAGTCTAGCGAAGCCATCCTTCTTTTGCGATCGTTAGTGAGCAACCCGCATCCCGCATAAAATAACTAAATTTTATTTACCTGCAAGCAACATGTGGCGACATCTGTTGTTTAAAAGCAGAACTACATGCATAAAGTACTTTTGCATGAGATATATTAATTCTCGCTGATGAAATATGAAAAAATTTCTATTTAAGTATTGGATCTAATTTAAAACACTCAATTGGTATCTGGCATTAGTCTCAGTAACTAATATGAATTCCGATTTTGGATCTGACGCTGTATCGAAAGAACAAAGGTGTAAGTTTTGCAGTAAAGAGTTTATCTTGAGAAAGAATAAAACACAACACGAGAAGAATGACTGTGTTAAAAATACACTGCGCAATATGATAAGTTGTGTTCGATGTAGCAAGTCGTTTACGCGGAGAGAGAGCCTTAAAAGACATGGCAGAACTTGTAGCGCCAAGCCTGCGTACAAGCTAGAGGACAACGATGAATCTACTAGCCTAAGGAAGAGTGATTTGCATTACGACAATAATTTTCTTGGCTCTTCCGATCTCGACAAAGAACTTAAATTGAAGGAGGTTGATGATTTACGGAAGAATGAAGACAATGAAAGAATCCTTAACGTGAAAACTGAGTATATATTCCAGCCGAATTCAAGTAGATCTTTCCTACTTTGTAAAAATGATGGACTCCTAAAAAGGAAGCATGAAGACGATGAAGACACATCAACATCATCAACATCGAATTATTACGATAATCTGGGTGAACACGATGCCTTCTACGGTGATTGTTACAGTGACTCTGAGGCTGTTGACAAATACATAGACTGTCATGAAGCACCTAGAGCTGACAAGATCGAAGAATGTGGCGGTGTCCTGAGGCCGAAACGGTGTAAACGACGTGATATATTAAATAAATCTGATCAAGCTTGTGAAGATCACCGTCTCAAACATGAAAGTTACCCTGAGGTTGGTGGTATAAATGAAGACACCAGAGATCATTATATTTATTATAAAGGTGCAAGGAAGATGGTGGTAGAAGAGATTGATTACACATCATGGAAACATCCAAACATATTAGTTGACCGGCTAAGACTTCTACATGGTTCGCTTTGTGCAGGAAATTATTCGTGCATCAAAGAAATATCCTTCATACTCAAGGAACTGAGGAATGCTGGCTACATACAATAATGGCTTGTTTTACTTGCATTTTTATAATGTAAAGCAATAAAATAAATAATTTAAATTATAAGAATTTAATGTTTTTATTTCTTGTATTCTAATTTCTAACTAAGACTAAGATCTCGTAACTTGTGCTTCCTTTTTGCCTTTTTTTTTTGTTGATGGAGCTTCCAAATGTGCTGCCTTTTCGATGATGGTGCTTCCAAATGTGCTGCCTTTTCGTTGTCGGTGCTTCCAAATGTGCTGCCTTTTCGTTGTCGGTGCTTCCAAATGTGCTGCCTTTTCGTAGTCGGTGCTTCCAAATGTGCTGCCTTTTCGTTGTCGGTGCTGCCAAATGTGCTGCCTTTTCGTAGTCGGTGCTTCCAAATGAGCTGCCTTTTCGTTGTCGGTGCTGCCAATTGTGCTGCCTTTTCGTAGTCGGTGCTTCCAAATGTGCTGCCATTTCGATGGCGGTGCTATCTTTTCGTTGTCGGTGCTTCCAAATGTGCTGCCTTTTCGTAGTCGGTTCTTCCAAATGTGCTGCCTTTTCGTTGACGGTGCTTCCTATTGTTTTTCCTTTTTTGATGGTGCTTCCAAATGTGCTTCCTTTTTTGTTGATGGTGCTTCTATTTTTTTAATGTTGTTTTGACTCTAGTATATTAGTAAATTGTTCTTGATTTGACTAGCGTGTTATTCAAACCGGTTAATGTATATAAACGAGTCCTAGACAGCAGGACGCTCAGTTTGTTACTGCCGTCGACGGTGTACGGATCACCTAGTTTGTTTCTTCTGGTGCATAAGTCGTGTAATTGCCTGTTCTTGAGACTTCGATGGCATCTTTACCGACTTTAACGTCGTACTCGATGGAGGATGTACCATCGACTACGGGAACCATGACGTCGGCGCCGACGATGTTGGAGCAGATCCCGTTGGCAACGCCTCTGACAACACTGGAGGAGACTTCGATATGTGCTGTTCCACCATCAGCTGAAGTTTCATCAGCTTTGAATACTTCAATTAATGAAGAGCGTACTTCGCATCAGTGCAAATACTGTGGTGCATCATTTACTATCACCTCAAATGCTCGCAAACATGAAAGAAGCGGTTGTTCTAATAATGTTCAAAGAATACAATTTCAGGGATAAGTGCAATTAACTAATTTCACGTCTCGATAGCTTACATCGTCATTATAAAAAATGCTCCGAGACGTATAATGAACATGGTTATTGATTTGACTCATGTGTTGTACCGGCTAATGAGAATATATAAGTTCCAGAACTTCAGTCCGTCTCTGGCTGTGGTGATGACCGGATTGGATAGACATTTAAAGTCATGTAAAAGGCTTAGTCCGTACAATAAGAAGACTGTTTGAATCGAGGAATCCAAAAGGCTTTTGGTAATTTGTCAGTGTTTTTTTGTACTTGTAGTAGTGTATTGAATTTATGTAATAAAATTTTTTTAAAAGATCTTGTGGTGTTTTTATTTTCTCAAACCTAACACTTTTTTAGTATTTTTTTTATTAAAGTTGTTTTGTATCGGCCAGGGATCGAGCCGAGGACCTTAGTCGATCCAATCAATCATTATATGGATTACAAATTTTTTTAATGAATTTTGGATTTTTTCCCACTTTTCTAGTTACATTATTACATGATTTCAAGATGGTGGTCTTGATGTCTGATAGGATGATGGTTGTAGATGATTTAAAGTCTCTTTACGAATTTTAAACATGTTCATGGAAATTATTTTTTTTACATAAATTAAACATTATTGCATCGATCGGGTAACGAACCGAGGACAGGAATCGATCGAATCAATATGTAAGTTAATGAGTGATTTATTTAATGAATTTTGGATTTTTTCCCGCTTTTCTAGCTACATTATTACATGATTTCAAGATGGCGGCCGAATTTCAAGATGGCGGGGGGGCACCTCCATAATAAATGATTACTGCACTATAGCGGGTAAGAATTAAACTAACATGACGTCAGCGCACTCTCGCCGACGATACATTGATGATGATGGCTTCCAGCATCGAAGACAAGATGGCGGACATGACGTCATACCAGCTGACGATATATATGCTTTGAAAAAAAGTGGTGGGAGTCAGTATGCCTGCGTCCACTGTGAAGGAAGGATCGGTCGCCATTTTTAATTATTTTTTTTGCACTCGCCGGGTTCGAACCGAGGACTCCGAGCTCTGTGTCGTTAATGTATGATTTTTATGAATAATTCATTAAAATTTTATTATTTAATTTTTTTTATAATTTAAAAAAAAAACATTAAAATCGGATAATAAATAAAAAAGTTAAAGATGGCGGCCGTAACGGAAATTGAAACGGTGACGTCATCATCCATGTTGACGTCAAAGGCTTATCTGCGGCTGTCGACATGGATGCTTAATCCGCTATATGGACATTTCTAGCCGCTGGGATTTTTAAGGACTAAAAGCGGGAAATTTTCCCTCTAAACGGGAATTTTTCCCTCGAAAAGAGAAATTTTTTAATTGAGGAATTTTTTAAGATTTTTTGGCGGAATTTTTTTCACAGAAATGGAAATTTTGACGATTTTTGAGGAATTTTGGGCAATTCTTGCCCAATTTTGGCAAATTTTGAGGGTCAAATGTCAAGGTCAAACTTGTCCCGTTACGCTGTGTCCCGTTACACTCATCCAAGATGGCCGCCGTGACGTCACAATCCAAGATGGCGGTCGGCACCTCAGGCACCTCAGCCAGAAGCCGTGTCCCAGTATGCCCTATCCTATACTACTCTGTTACCTTTTAAAAAAAAGTATGACATGAAAATAATTCTAATAAATGTCTTTCAGAAAGACTTACAGAAATCTGTAAGGTGGCTTCGATAAAGTTTGAATGGAAGGCCAACATTTTTGAAAGATTTCGAAAGTGGAGGTTGAAAGCTTAGTACGTGTTATTGCCACCACTTCTACCATTCTTAAGACGATAGTCATTTGATTTAGCCTCATGGAATTCATGGACAAATTACATTTAAAACTAAAGGAGAGCTTCGTGTCAAGAAAGTTTTCACAACAGAGGTTGCACATTGAGGTGTAGGAGTTATTGAAAAGGGATGGGTTATATAGGGGAGAGGCAACGTAACCTTCGGGTAAAACTCAGATATTAAACGAACATTTTTTTTTTGTTTTTACATAAAAAACAGACGGCCAAAATGAAAAATGTCTGTACAGCGGTTAAGAAAATGCTTTGCAAAATATTACCTACTAGCTGCAGTACCCGGCTTTGCCCGGGCTGAACACCGGGTTATATATTGTCCGCGAGTTACAGCAAATTGGATAGCGATATGTCCAGTGTGTTGGACGTTAAGAAATGACTCATAATTACTGTTTGTGTATCTGTGACCTATGATTTTCTGTTTGCTCATGGCGATCGGTTGAAAGGTTTAGAAGTTGATGCGCTACAGCGCCATCTAGCGGCGAGTTACAAAAAAAATGGATAGCATAAAAACCTTCTTCATGATAAAAACACTTCGATGTGCCAACTTTCATGGCGATCGGTCAAACGGTGTAAGAGTTTATCGACGTCATACATGCCAACATCGAATTATATATATATATTCTTATATTTCGAAATTTTTGGGCTTTCACTTTTGTAGAAAGTGGATGTTCAGGACCTCGAATGGTTTGGAACAACTCCATCTCGAAAGAAATGATATTTGAAATTCCTGAAATTTTCGAGATTTTTAGGCTTTGTCCCCAGAGGGGGAGGGGTGATTTTGAGGACCCTGAATGGCAGGGAAACACTAAAAATCGAAAGAGAATGATTTTTTTAATTTTTTTAAATTTTGGGGCTTTGACTCCTGAGAAGGGGGAGGGGGGTGATTTTGAGCACCCCGAATGGCTCGTAAACACTTCATATCGAAAGAGAATAGGTTTTCGAAATTTTGGGAAATTTTTTTATTATTGGGTCTTTGACTCCTTGTGGGGAGAGGGTAGTTTGAGGACCCCGAATGGCTCGGAAACACTCAAAATAGTAATAACGGATACTTAAATTTGAGAAATTTTTGAAATTTTTCGTAATTTTGGGGTTTTGCACTCCCCCCCCCTCCCTCAAAATAGGGTGGGAAGTAGACTTTGGGTAAAAGTTCCACCCTGCCCCGGACAATTTAGTTCGTAATGACTTAATTTTAATATAATTTCCTCCAATTTTTCGAAATTTTGTGGCTTTCACGTTTGTGGGAGGGGGGGAGGGGGTGGAGGTTCAGGACCTGGAATGTTTCGGAACACTCCATCTCGAAACAAATGATATTTGAAATTCCTAAAATTATCGAAATTTTGGGGCTATTTCCCAGTGTGTGGCGGGGGTTTCGAGGACCCTGAATGGCTCGAAAACACTTAAAATCGAAAGAGAAAAATTTTAAAAAAATTTTAAACTTTCGAAATTTTGGGGCTTTAACCACCTGGGGGGGGGGGGGTAATTTTTTTTATTTGTCTTAATACCTAAAATACGTATGTTTCCAAAATGAAGCAAAGTTTAAATAATGACCAATTTGACAAAACAAAATTGTACAACTCAAATGACATTGAAATTTAAAAGAATTATGAGTGCCCTAGGTAGGGAGAAAAAATATATACAGAAGAAATTAAATTTAAAATATGGGTGCGTGTACTTAGGTACGCGCATGAGAAGTTATACATCTTTGGCATCATTAAAAAATAGTTTTTAATTGCATGCAAAAATATTGCGTGGAGTCCCTCCGCGCGGAAGAAGTGAAACTTCGTAATGTGGAAATTAAAATAGGAAGGGGTAGAAAATTATTTTTAGTGAAATCATATTGTATCAAATAAAACTAAAAAAAAAAAGGTAATAAATTTGTAACGATTCATAGATTGACCTTCAGAGAGAGAGAGAGAGAGAGAGAGAGAGAGAGAGAGAGACCTATTGAATGTCTATAAAGCTTACTTTTTTATGAGAGCAGATTTTCATTAAATAAATCATGAAATCATTCAACGATAAAAGTTGTTTATTTAATTAAGCGGACGGGTTCGCCCCAAGGAGAAAATTGACGTGGCGAGACCTCGTGGACATAGAGAAATGACACACACTCACTATTTATGTGTTTATGAAACATGATTTTTTTCTGCAATTTAAATTGTAATATACAAAAACGGTATTGAAAATTGAAACAAATATGGCGACATTACAAACTGTCAAGATCTTTATTTTTTTCTTACTCTCTACTTAGTTCCTTACAATAGAAAAACGTAACGTAATGGCTTGAAAGCAATTGCTCGGCAGGCATAGAGGAATGACACTAACAGTTTGTATATCTATGACACACATTACATAAAATTAAGATATATTTTTTTTAACCCGTTTAAAGATTATTTTTTTAGACAAAAGATAGTCTATGTCCATCCCCAGGATATAATCTATCTCCTTGCCAAATTTCATAACTTTCCGTTCAGCCGTTCAGCCGGGAAAAGGTAACAAACAAATAGACAGACAGACAGACAGACAGAGTTACTTTCGCATTTATAATATTAGTATTGATGAGTACGGATCATTGGGACCCAAGACATTGCTTACAAGCTGCGACATGTTCAGATGGGACAATCCATATTTGAAAAGCAACATTCAGTGACTGTCATGTTATTACTATCCTGATTGCTGGAACGTAAAAATACACAAAATTAACACACAGTTTATCGCTATATTAAAAAAAAAAAAAAAAAAAAAAAAAAACAAGTTCTCGAATAACAATATTTCCTACCACAGTTTTCACAAAAGTAAATAATCATGCTGGACTCACTACAAAGTGACGAAGTGGACGTGAAACGAATAAAATAATCTCCTAAACAATCACGCTCGACATATACGTTACTTCAAAGTGATGAAATTCGCAGGCACCATAGACTTTACGATCAGAAGAAAAAAAATTCATTTTTCATGCGTTCCGCACGTGACGTTACTTTAATGTGCGTTAGAATTTCGTTTTCCAGTGACGGCTGAAATGGTGCATTGGTTGTGTTCTGTCGTCTCGCCGGAGTCGGTGATATGGTTGACGGAGTCGGTGATGGGTTGACGACCGCTGAGGGCGCCAGCTAGCCTACACCACCGATCCTGCGGGCTGGTTCGCAGGCAGAGCGAGACTGGTCTCGGGGTGACAGGCAGGAAGGAGTTAATGACCAAACCGGGGCTCCCCCGGCTGTTTGCAGCCACCGGGGACGCTGGGTTGACGGCGCGTTGACACACGCACACAACCAGACCAACACCGCGAAATCTGCTTTGATTGGTTTTATTCCGTGCGTTCACCAATACAAAGCGCTATACTTGGCGCGGGGTTCGTCAGGACGCGTCGGTTCTGGTTGCTTCCAGGTCGTGATGACGGGCGAAACTGGTCGTACCGTCCTCAGGGGCACACGGCCTTAATCACGACTACTCACGACGCAGGTGCTCCTGGTCCATAGTGTTCACTAGACGCGAGGTCTCTCCGCACAAACGTAGCGTAACTTAGAACTAGCTGCCGTACCGCACCTTTACGAGGGGCTACGTAACCATAAGGAACTGAACATAGTCAAACAATAATGACGTAACAAATACGCAGCACGGCGGACTGCCCGGACGATCAAAGCCACTAAAAACATTCTGGAACCACAACATAATAAATCGGCAAAGCCATGCTATCGTGGTGCAAGAATTACGTAAGATACAGAATAACCATTGGCATACGGCGCTAAATTAACTGGTGGGTGGTAAGAGGGCGGGTCCCGAAGTCCTCGGGCCGTCTTAACGAAAATAGTGACGTGGCACGTATCGCCTTACGCGGCGGCCCTGTGCGGGCGAAACAGCGAAGTCGCTCGATGGGAAATGCTCGTGGCTGAAGTCCTGGAGCGTAACCCGCGCCCCGGTTGAACAAAGAGCTGCGTAACACAAAGAAAAAGTCCCTACGAAGACGCCGCACGATAAGGTGATGCGGTCGGTGAATTCGGGCCGACCGAGAGGCTAGCCATGCAGAAAACGTCCTCCATTGCTGAGATGAAAACCGTACACAAAGCTTGAAGGGCTGCGCGGAGCGACACACGCAGCTAACCGCGCCGATAGCTGATGAACTCCCGAGTCCTGTTTCTCATCCGTGCGCAGTGGGTCAGGTCGAGCCATTTTTCTGATGTAGTCATGCGAATTCAACAGAGTTGTTACATTTTGCAACATTACTTTTTGTAATAAAAGAATTTCTAACATTAATTTACCATCGGAAGACACAAATGAAAGTACCGTCTCAGTAATATTCGATTGCCACTCGGGCAGCAATCGACCCTCCGGTGGTGTTCGGGCCGTTCCGAGGCGCCGCTCTGCGTTGCACTTGCACTCGTTCGCGCCACCAAGTGCCCCTGTGAGACGGCGGCAGTTTCTTCCGTATTCTACGATGAAACGATGCATCCAACAACAACAGCAACCAGAAAACTGATCGTGTGTTTGGGAAGACTTCAGTTCAGTCCAAACTGTCAGTTCGGACTGAGCCGTTTGAAGTGAGAGCTGGACTTATAATGTGTGGGGGGCCTTAAGTTAGTAATATAGCAGTTATCTAGCGGGTTGGCCCTAAACTGCTTCAAAAGCTGGTTCTCACTCTGGGCTGTTAGATGTACAGAACTTGAGACCCATCTGAACTGCCACTAGCTTGTAGGTCTCCTGGAGTCCCAGATCCGCGGTACTCACAGCTTGGAGGAACTGGAGTTGGCCATGGCGCAGTGGGCTGCCGTGAGGATCGTGGTCCTGGAGATGATGGAGCCGCAGCATGGGTAGTCTATTTGTCCGGCCCGCGACGGAGAGGAGCCTGGAAACAACCCACGACATTGTGGTACATATTTAGATCAGTTTATCAAACCTGTAACATTGTGTCATAGTGATTCGTAGCTTCTTTTTCTTGTAGCTTTCGCCTAGTATAACGCAGCAAGAAAGGCTGGACAAGTGATGGCCTCACGACAACGGGAATAAAGTGGGTTGGTTCTGACGTCACAGCTGTATGCTGCTGTCAGTCCTCAATGCAGCCTGAGTTTCTTATTTTTTTATATGTACTAGCAGAACACTGTCAACAATACTACTAACGACAACTTAGATAAACAAAATGCGTGTAATAGATTATTTTATTATTTTAGTAAATCTCTTTTTCGTCTAACAGTATTGTTATGTAAAGTGACTGTAACTGAAAGCTAGGATACAAATGTCAGCATTTCCCTTTTGTTTCGCATTTTATTCTTCTTCTACATCTGCTTTCGTCTACGTATTTGCACATGCAAGCAAGTTTTGGGTCATGTCTGTTGGCTGGCGCCAAATAAATAAATAAAATTATTTTCATAACTAGTACATCCTCGCCTCTACTGACCCCAATTTTTTTTGTTATTTGTGCTGCTTTACTATTTTAACTTTAACAAAGGGGCACAAACCGGGGAAACCAGTCAGGATGTCTGGAGCAGGAATAAAATCCAATTCCTCCTGAAAACGAGTCACATTTTGTATCACACCACCTCGCTTGGTATATGCTTTTAAGTTCAGAAGAACCATTAAATGATGAATTGTTAAGTAGTATAAAAATTTAAAAGTTGTTTTATTATAAATTTATTTATAATCATTTGAAAAACCACGAAATATTAGTAACTAAACAGTTTATGATATTGCGACATTAACTGAGTGGACGAGATGGTAAGGCTGGTGTCACGCTAAACGTTTATGCCCGTTGTAGCTAAAACTTTAGAAGCGATTTTTTTAAATAGTTTTTCGACAACTTTTCTTAGAGTGCACAAAGCAGGTCTCTCGAGAATTCACAGGTGAACTGAAAAAAAATCTAACATGTACATTATTGGCCTATGGAAGAATCACCGAGTAGAAACTGAAAACCAGTCCGGTCCAAACGGCACAAATCCTTCACGTCCACCAGTGAATAAACATGGACTCCCTGGAGTCCGCAGGGAAACATGCAAGCTGTTTGAACGTGGGCCGGGCTTCAGCGAACGTCCGGCTCCAGGGAGAGTCTGCGGCAGCCCATCGCAGCATCTCACAACATGCTGAAGCACGGATTGGCACTGGACCGCACCTCTCATCTCTCCCTGGGACTCCTCGGCCACCCAGAGAACATGCTTTACCCAACCTCTCCTAGATGCTCTGGAAATAAATTTGTGTAAATTTACACATTTGGTATTAGTGTATTTTTACATTTTTCTTATTTAGTTCGGGGAAAAAAACACATACCCATTTATTTACATGTTTTTCACATTACTTGTTCAAAATTACCACTACATAGTGTAATTTTATACCCAATTTGGTTGACACACTACAAACTCGACATTGTTGTAAAAAAAATCCTGAGTTCCCGTGTAAATAATTTTTCGTCCGATAGTTTTACACCCACAATTTCCTAATAAAAAATTAATGAACATAAACTAAAATAACACATAATAATAAACAATAATTTTAATAATAAACCAAAAGGGCGTGTGTAATTTTACAGAAACTGTATGGATTTTAAAATACTTTTAGCGAGTGTAAATTGACTCACTTTTACCCTTGTATACCTAACAGGCAACATTCCTTGTACAACACCAAATGATGTGTGTGACTTCCAAACTCAGTAACGTGCAAATTCATATGTTCTCATATTTCAAATACACTGATAATACAAAACTCAGGCCTCCGACACGAAATTCCACGTATAATTCTTTAAAATAATGCCAGGCGTGTAAAAACAAACGTAAATTGTGATTTCAACTACATTTCTGGACGTGTATCACATTCAGTTCCGCATTTTCCGCTAGAATTCGCTGCCGGAGCAGCCGTCGATTATCGAATCATTTGATTTACGGGGGAAAATTAAAAAAAAAAATTATAACGAAAAAGACTTGGAAAAAATTACTAAAACCCGGCTTTGGACTTGATTTTAGACAAGGAATTATTATTATTAAAATACTGTGCATTTTGTTAAAATTCACTAAACAGTTACTACTATAAGGCATGTTTGTTCCTTTTTTCTTTATTGAAATTTTGGTTAGCGTCATACGCCACAGATGGCAGCCCCGACGTTGTTGCACATTCCCGTTCCTTGACTTCCGCCGCATTCACAAAGTCACTCACTCTCTCACACTCTCACACACGGTGTGCGCCGCCTGCGGACACCCACTGATTGCCGTACACTCGACACTGGCGTGCAGAATGCCCAGTGGCCGTGCGAGTGCCCGCCCAGAGATGGCACTCACGCGTGCGGACGAAGCCGACGCGGGCCACCCAGGGGTGCGAGCCGAGCCCGCGGGACCTCGCCCTGACGGCGGGCTGGCCGCACGTCGCCGCCGGCTGCCGCGGCGGTCGCTGGGTCGTCGCCGCCGGCTCGGCGCCGGACACCCCTGGAGGAGGCCCCAGCTGCGGGCCCTCGAAGGGGCTGTCGAAGGCGCCCCGAGGACAGCACACCATGGGCTCCCTGCCCACGAAGCCGCACCGCATGCTCTGCAGCCTGCGCAGCGGTGGACCCAGCTTACACCCCAGGGTTCATCGGGGGGCATGGAACACCTTCTGGTCGGGGCGTTGTGTGTGCTAGCTTTGAATATATATACTGTATAGAAGTCGCCAGCCCAGGTTAACATTTCTAATAAGGTTTTGAGGTAGTTGGTTAATTCACCGCCGCAATCGCCACCATCTCTAGGGCATCGACTTGTGGTGGTCCCTAGCGGACAAGTGTCGAACTCTTCAAACACCCCTTCCCCCTCTCGTTGAACGACCTTGAGCTGCAGTGAATGATTAGTGGGTGGTGCGTGGAATGACAGCGGGCGACAGTGCTGCGCTCGAACGTGTAAATTACAACTAAGACGATACAGGGCGTTACGGCAGCGCACTGCAGCGGTGAAGTTCCCAAGCTGCTCATCATACGCTTCTGAAAAACGTAGAGTAAATCCTATCCACTCGCGACTTCTATACAGTATATATATTCAAAGGTGCTAGTGAGGCTCGCTGGTGCTTCTAGCGCGGTGTCGCCTATGTACTGACACCCAGTCTTCTCGTCGTGTATATGAGCGGTGACCGTAACATTATACCGCGGATAAATGAAGATGCAGGAGTAATGCAAGTCCCTCGAGTGTTTTCAAGAATCTGTACCGGTTGTTAAATGCCTGAAAATTAATCTGAAAACACGGTACAGGTAAACTGCACAAACTTGTCTGCCCTCAGCGAAATTCTTAAATGTTCGTTTTATGCACTCGGATATTTTGAGTTTTGAAATAGCTTTGTCTTGCCTGAAGCCCTGCGTACCGTATGTGTGCCTGGGCAGGCGGCGCCCTTCAATTGGCCAGTCCAAAAAAAAAAAAAAAAAGTGTGTAGTTATGAACGCGCGTTAGATGTTAAAATTCTTTGCGATTGAAGACATTGAACTATTTTGAAATTTATTGTAACAAAAAAATAAGTACTCAGTATTCAATATTATTAAAAAAAATATGTGTATGTATTACGATAAACAAATAATATGTATTTATATATATTTTCTTAGAGAGCAATTTTTATAATCCAGTAATCTGTGACTAAAAATAAGTAAAAAAAAATTTCCATTGCCCAATTTTACACTAATATCCTTTTGCTCACTATCCGCATACAACCGTGCTAAGAAACCTGACGGGACAACATAAGTAAAATATGTGTTATAATTGCTATAATACCAGAATACTTGGTTTTTTTTTAACTTTAAATTACTCTTTACTGTGACTTATTTAGTTAACCAAATATATTCCAAGGAAGTTTCACTAACATAAAATTTCATTTGGCACACACATACGTTTTGTATGTCCCCTAATTTTTATGAAAGTGTCTAAATATGAGTTTATGTTCATACACAAGGGTCCGTCATCTTTCAATGAAAATTTCGCTGCATGGTGCGCGCGCATCGCAACACTTCACTCTCATCATTTTTCCATAACGCGCCTATAGAAGTACAACTTCAAAACACATGTGAATGAGTCTTTCAGTACTCGCCAGATATATGTAAGATCTAACCTCAGTAATGAGCAAATTAATGTGTTCTCATGTTACAAATACACGTTTAATACGATACACGGACACGATATTTAACGTAGAATTCTTTAAAATAATGCCCAGCGTGATACATATATGCAAATTATATGTGCAACTACATTTCTGGATGCTAATCACACGTAGTTTCCGCGCCCACAACTAAAATTCGTGACCAGAGCCGCTACATCGACTATCGAATCATTTTATTAGCATAGAGAAATTGTAATTTATGTAATGAAACGACAACCATAAAAACCAAAAATCTTGAAAAATAATACTGAACCCTGGTTTTAGACCTTATTTTCGACCAGTAATGTATTTAAATACTGCCCATCTTGTTTAAATTCACTAAACAGTCAATACTACAAAAAATTTCTTTGTCTTTAGTGAACTTTGGCTCGCGTCATCAACCAAAGATGGCAGCACCGTGGTTACACATTTTCGTCCCATGCGACTTCCAGTCCATTCACAAAATTACTCCTACCAAATGCCGTATACAGAGATATGTTACACAAAAAACAATTACATAGTAAATTATCACTAAAAAATGCTATTTTTATTCAAAAATCTAATTTACTTTGATGTCGGGAGCTGTCTGGAGTAGATTATTTTTGTTATGGCGCGAGTTATTTGGGAGGTGTTAGGAGGGGGGGGGGGGGGAAGGACCACCCCTGAGCCTGAGAAACAATCAGGACTGTCATGATCACGTTCTTTGAATCATTATTAGAACAATGGAGATTGATTTGGCACCCTTGCTGTTTCAGAATAGTGAGGTGTTTTACCCCTTGCAGCCTTAACCAAAGGATCCTTAAATTCCAAGGCTGCATTCAGTGAGATAACTGCAGTTAAAGCAAATCTAAATTACTTCAGCGTTAACATGACAAGGTGCATCAACATAGAAATATTTGTTTTTATAGTAAACTAGCTGCAGTACCCGGCTTTGCCCGGGCTGAACACCGGGTGATATATTGTCCGCGAGTTACAGCAAAATGGATAGCGATATGTCCAGTGTTGTGGACATTAAGAAATGACACATAATTACTGTTTGTGTATCTGTGACCTATGGTTTTCTGTTTACCCATGGCGATCGGTTGAAAGGTTTAGAAGTTGATGCGCTACAGCGCCATCTAGCGGCGAGTTAAAAAAAAGATTGTCAGCATAAAAACCTTCTCCATGATAAAAACACTTCGATGTGCCAACTTTCATGGCGATCGGTCAAACGATGTAAGAGTTTATCGACGTCATACATGCCAACATCCAATTATATATATTCTTATATTTCGAAATTTTGGGGCTTTCACTTTTGCGGAAACTGGATGTTTAGGACCTCGAATGGTTTGGAACAACTCCATCTCGAAAGAAATGATATTTGAAATCCCTGAAATTGTCGAAATTTTGGGGCTTTGTTCCCTGAGGGGGGTGGGGGTTTCGAGGACCCTGAATGGCTCGAAAACACTTAAAATCGAAAAAGATAGATTTTAAAAAAATTTTAAACTTTCGAAATTTTGGGGCGCTTTAACCACCTGGGGGGTGGGGGGGGGGGGGGTGATGTTGAGGACCCCGAATGGCTCGGAAACACTCCAAATCGAAAGAAATATAAAGGAATATAAGAATGTAGGCATTTACTGTACTCCTATCTACCATAATAACAATATTAACAAATAGAAAGCTTATTACCTACCTATGAATAATTATCTAAATAAAATAATAAATTACTGTATGTTTAAGAATTTACGTAGGCCTACATACATAATATTAAACTTCAAACTATACACACCAAAAAAAACTAAGGATGTTTTTGAAACTATTTTTATTTGTCATTATGTTTAAAACATTTGTAGGATTTGTTTATATGTAAAACTGTGGTGGCAATATTCCGCTTATCCAAAGGAGTATAGAAATTAATAGAGATATCACTCCCTGTACACACCACAAAACTTTGAATTAAGTAAAATAAAACATAGTCCAAAATGAAACAAAACGTATAAATATCAACTAATTTGACAAAAAAAAATTATACAACTGGAATGACAATGTTAACATCCGCCTGAAATTTAATAGAAGTAGGTAGGTAAGAATATATATAAGAAATTAAATGAAATTAAAACATACATAAATAAAATTATCTCACACTCAACCAAACATAATGTTTAATATGAAATAAAGGAAGATGGCAATTGCACGTAACTATTCTAATTAATAAAAAAACTCAACTTTCCTGAAATAGTAAAATCAAATTTTTCAACAATATATTACATAATTGATAAATATTTCTGGTCTTCGGTCTCGGCAGCCCTAAGACTCTTGACGCTCAGCAGATAAATTATAAACACTAAACCAATCTCCTTGCAAATAAGTAGGTACCTACTGTAAAAAAATTTACAATATTGACAAATAGGTAATATTAGTAGGCCCTACCAACCTATTAATAAATTTCGAAGAAATTTATAAGTTTAAGAATTTATGTACCTACATAATATTAAACTTGAAACTATCCACACAATAAAAACCTAAGAATGTTAGTGAAACTAATTTTTTTTATTTGTCATAATACTTAAAATACGTATGTTTCCAAAATGAAACAAAGTATAAATAATGATCAATTTGACAAAAAAAAAATATAACTCGAATGACATTGAAAACATACACTTGAAATTTAAAAGAATTATGAATGCCCTAGGTAGGGAGAAAATATATAAGCAGAAATTAAATTTAAAAAATGGGTGCGTGTACTTAGGTACGCGCATGAGAAGTTATACTTCTTTGGCATCATTAAAAAATAGTTTTTAATTGCATGCAAAAATATTGAGTGGAGTCCCTCCACGTGGAAGAAGTGAAACTTCGTAATGTGGAAGTGAAAATAGAAAGGGGTAGAAATTGATTTTTAGTGAAATCATATTGTATCAAATCAAACTAAAAAAATAAAGGAAATAAATTTGTAACGATTCATGGACTGATCTTCAGAGAGAGAGAGAAACACCTATTGAATGTCTATAAAACTAACTTTTTTATGAGAGCAGATTTTCATGAAATAAATCATGAAATCATTCAACGATAAAAGATGTTTATTTAAGTAAGCGGACGGGTTCGCCCCAAGGAGAAAATTGACGCGGCGAGATCTCGTGGACATAGAGAAATGACACACACTCACTATTTATGTGTCTATGTAACATGATTTTTTTCTGCAATTTAATTTGTAATATACAAAAACGGTATTGAAAATTGAAACAAATATGGCGACACTACAAACTGTCAAGATCTTTATTTTTTTCTTACTCTCTACTTAGTTCCTTATAATAGCAAAACGTAACGTAATGGCTTGAAAGCTATTGCTCGGCAGACATAGAGGAATGACACTAACAGTTTGTATATCTATGACACACATTACATAAAATTAAGATATATTTTTTAACCCGTTTAAAATTTATTTTTTTAGACAAAGGATAGCCTATGTCCATCCCCAGGATATAATCTATCTCCTTGCCAAATTTCATTACGATCCGTCCAGCCGTTCAGCCGGGAAAAAGTAACAAACAAACAGACAAACAGACAGACAGACAGACAGAGTTACTTTCGCATTTATAATATTAGTAAGGATTGTTTGGATTAGAGAGATTCCAAACATTTAACTTTTTAGACAATATTCAATATTTACAAGTTCAGCTTTATAATTTACACACATATATAAAACTAAAAGGTTGAGACAACAGTTGGATGGCGAAGCAACAGAATATGGTTACCACTTAATGTTCGCAGGCTTTCACGACCATTGTCTGAAGTAGCTTGGCTTCTGGGTTGTACCCGTGTCCTTGGCAAATAGTTCACCGATGTTTCGGTCGACATTGCAGTCGCCATCATTAGGGAGCAGTTACCTAGTTGAGTAAGTAACTGTTCCCTGATGATGGCGACTGCAATGTCGACCGAAACATCGGTGAACTATTTGCCAAGGACACGGCTACAACCCAGAAGCCAAGCTACTTCATGGTTACTACTTTACTGAAAAATAGCCACAAACATTTTGAAAAAAACTTGGAAGGATAACGATTTTTTTTTGCTTTAGGTTAGACCAGTTTTTGAAGGAATATTTATATTCCTAAATAAATCCTATGAGTTCATTATCAAAGCAAATAACGTTTTTACTCGTTTATTTACGAAGAAACCTGGACGATTTGTAACCAGTGATTTCGTTAGTTTAAGATGAATTTATTTAACAATGTAAGTTTCAAAAGCAAGCAGTTTACTTGACGGAGATGATACTTCTCACAGTGTGCAATATACCTGTGGGAATTGAGGTATCTCACAGTGTGCAGTTAACCTATAGGTGTTGAGGCTTTTCGGAGAGTGCGGTTTACCTATGGATGTTGAGGATTTTCAGAGAGTGCAGTTAACCTATGGGTGTTGAGGCTTTTCAGAGAGTGCGGTTTACCTATGGAATATTGAGGCTTTTTAGAAAGTGCGGTTTACCTATGGGTGTTGAGGCTTTTCAGAGAGTGCGGTTAACCTATGGGTGTTGAGGCTTTTCAGAAAGTGCGGTTTACCTATGGATGTTGAGGCTTTTCAGAGAGTGCGGTTTACCTATGGATGTTGAGGCTTTTCAGAAAGTGCGGTTTACCTATGGATGTTGAGGCTTTTCAGAAAGTGCGGTTTACCTATGGATGTTGAGGCTTTTCAGAGAGTGCGGTTTACCTATGGATGTTGAGGCTTTTCAGAAAGTGCGGTTTACCTATGGATGTTGAGGCTTTTCAGAAAGTGCGGTTTACCTATAGGTGTTGAGGATTTTCAGAGAGTGCAGTTTACCTATGGATGTTGAGGCTTTTCAGAAAGTGCGGTTTACCTATGGATGTTGAGGCTTTTCAGAAAGTGCGGTTTACCTATGGATGTTGAGGCTTTTCAGAAAGTGCGGTTTACCTATGGATGTTGAGGCTTTTCAGAGAGTGCGGTTTACCTATGGATGTTGAGGCTTTTCAGAAAGTGCGGTTTACCTATGGATGTTGAGGCTTTTCAGAAAGTGCGGTTTACCTATAGGTGTTGAGGATTTTCAGAGAGTGCAGTTTACCTATGGATGTTGAGGCTTTTCAGAAAGTGCGGTTTACCTATGGATGTTGAGGCTTTTCAGAAAGTGCGGTTTACCTATAGGTGTTGAGGATTTTCAGAGAGTGCAGTTTACCTATGGATGTTGAGGCTTTTCAGAAAGTGCGGTTTACCTATGGGTGTTGAGGCACGAGCGCTCCATGAGGTGGTACACGAGGCGGCAGCTGGTGAGCTCCGTGCACGACATGCCAGCCGGACAGCCCATGTCGCTCGGGCGGTCTTGAGTGTAGTAGTAGGAGCTGGCCAGGTCCAGCGCTGGGTCCTCTGCGAAAACATTTACATTGCAATCGTTACCGTTTTGCCACTAGGTACCAGATCAAATTAAATTGTCTTTTCGTTTTATTGTCCCAAGATCCATAACACATAGCCAAACAAAGTGTGTGTGTGTGTGTTATACATACCTATTTGTCAATATTTCTGTCTGTCCGTCGTTCACGTAGCGCGAAGATAGAAAGGCCTTGAAGCATGAAATTATGTACAACAAGAAACTTTTTTTTTCTTCATAATACAAATTAGTATTTTTATTTAATGTTTTTCATCCGCAGTTTTTTTATTTATTTTCACTTCTAATATACTTTAAATGACATTCATTAAGTTACTACGTTAACGTTTTAGCGCCTTGAACAAGATGAGGTCCATTTGGTCCGTTCGCCAATTTTTGGTGAATTTTTAAACTATATTAAAAAAATGGCATTTTTCATCTGTATTAAACCTCACCCGGAAATTTTACTATCAGAATGTCTTCAAAATTTAGCACAAAATACAAGTGATATCTGGTCATGAAAATATGAATGAGACTGTTTTCTATATATTTTTGAATGAATAACTGAGTTATGTCAACACTGTGCAAGTACATTAATTTGGATTTAGATTAATCGTTTGATTTTATATCACAGGAAATACACTTATATTTTTATAATATAATAATTGTATATATTTTCTTTTCATCAAAAAAATATTTTATAATATAAACTCAAATTGAAAATATACAAATTCTTTTAATAATTACTCTTTTTTTAAGCTTAACCTATTAGCTCTCTGTATACGGCATTTGGTAGGAGTAATTTCGTTAATGGAACTGAAGTCGCTTGGAACGGAAATGTGTAACAGACAGTAGTGCCATTTGTGGCGGATGGCGCGAACCAAAGTTCACAAAGCCCAAGGAATACTTATAGTATTAACTTTTTAATGAATTTTAACATAATGGGCAGTATTTTAATAATAATTTATTTTCGAAAATGAAGTCAAAAGCGGGGTTTCGTATGTTTTCAAGTCTTTATCACGTTTAATTGAGCGTTTCACTATAAATGCCATTTAAAATTTTGGTTTGAAAAATATAATTATTTAATTGTCGACGTAGCTGCTCCGGCAGCGAATTCTAGCGGCCGGTGTGGAAACTACGTGTGATTCGCGTCAAGAAATATAGTTGAAAACACAATTTCCATATACTTGACACGCTCGGTGTTATTTTAAAGGATTCTACTTTAAATTTCATGACCGAGTTTCATATTATATTTGTATTTGCAACATGAGAACACATGAATTTGCTCGTTACCAAGGTTAGAAATGTCATATCTCTGTCGAGTACTGAAAGACTCACTCGCATTATTTTTTTTATCTCATTGTGCCATTATTATTATTGTGCCGCTTCGGTGCCTTTTTAGGCAATGGCGACACGCACGAGTCAAGGTCACTAAAGTGCTTTTCAATGCTGCTTCATTCCTGCCAACACAACAAACACAATACGTACAGTCTCGAAACAGCCAATAATCAAATTTTTTTATTTATTTTTCTTTTTGAAGTGAATTATTTTTACAACTGGTTTGAGTAATAGTCATAAACAAGGGTAACGGAAGTAAGAAGATAACGGAGTTGATTTGTTTAAAGTATGTTACGTATTTAACGAATATTGCTCGAGTTGCGCGGGGTTTAGAAAATAAATTTTTAATTGAAACATCTTTACAGCCGGTTTCAAATCAGATAGCATCAGCAGGGTATGGTTTCGTATCCTGTCCAATACGTTTGTAAATATTTACATAGTTTGCATACCTTTGCATACTTTCATATACTTCCACATATTTTTTACACACTTTCGTTACTTTTGTGTATGCTCGCATACATTTGCATATTTTTGCATACTTTCGCAACCAGTAATTCGCAACTCTAAACTCTCAACTCTGAGGTGGAATCCGGTGTTGGCATTAGAATTGTGACCATTTGTATAATCATTTCCAATAGGGTTATGTATTATATTTTAGCTATCATAAACCCATTGATTCAATCATAGATTATATGGAATACTTGTACCACACTAATAAATAAAGGCCTATTTGAAACGCATTAAGGGTGTTTCAAATATTAGAGTGTCCTAGAAATTTTCTTTCCCTCTTAACTGTGAAGTTTCACGTCTAGTGGCCATAAACTCGTGCTTTTTTATTTTGTTTTATATTTCTTGTGTTAGTAATTTTATTTTTGAGATATGTCTGTCTGGAAACTAACGCAGTAGGTATTGTGGTAATATCATTAATTAATACACTGAAAGGCCTTTGATAAAGCATGTTGGGCACCACGCCATGCCGGATTATATATATTTCCGGATTATCGAACATATATGTAGTATTAACGGATATATACAAAACAACGGTATTAAAACAAGTTTAAATGAGCTACTCTAAAGAAAGAAAAAATTACAGCTGAGCATTGTTCTTCTTAAAAAAAAATCATAACGCAAATGTACCCCTGAAATGTAAAATTTGAAATGTAACCCGCTACAAAACAGAAATCGCTGAAATGAAATGAAAACCGACAGTAACGGTAAACTGTGGGCGAAATAAAACCGCAGTGCCGGCAGCGTAGTGAGACCCCTTTCAGACGAGGCCACTGATTGATCGGACGGGTGTGAACTGTGATGTAGTGTAGCTATGTAGCGAACCCCTTCACACGCAGTCATCTCGTCTCTCTGGCGTGCGGCCAACAGGCACCTGTGCCACTCACCAGTAGACTCGACACAGAGACAACACTGGCATTCGTCCTTCACACAGTCACCTAGTGGAGTCCAGCGAGGGAGTCCCACCACTCGGTTTCAGTGAGGAGCAGTTGTCCCGCGATATGGGGTATGAGGCGTGAGGAATACAGCGAAAATACAAATAGGAGAGACGCTTGGAGGGAAGTGACACGAAAATTCTATGCTGATTGTAACAGCATGGAGCCTGCCAGGCAAGGCTTTTCCCCCTCTCTTCTTCGACGCGAGCAAGCACAAGAAGAGCTCCAGATTCCTCGGGTTCTAACATCGCACTGACCTCCCGTCGGGAAGAGAAGTTGGTTCCTGGTGTGAAACCAGCCCAAAAAGAGTCTAAACATGGCAGCCAACAAGTTGAGATTCAACCAGGCAACTTAGTTGAATCAACCAAACCGCCTCGTCTGAAAAGGACCTAAGGCTAGGTTCACATGAAAAAAAACTTAAGAGGGTGCATAGCAGGCCATTCTCACGACTATGAAAAAGACATGTGCGAAATATATTCACATGTGGAATTTTACTGTTAATTCTAGCCAATGAAATTAAGCGATGTTTCAAGTCTGTTGGTAATGCTAGTTAATAACTATATTAACTACGGAATAGTTTATCCAGTGACATCTGACCAGAAGTTTGATGAACACAGATTTTCAACATTTAAATTAATTTGTGTAACGTAACTTTTAAGATCTCCTGTCCCGCCAAAATGACTTCCTACTTACTATCACTGTTTGTTACGCAATGCGTCCGTAACTGAAAGAGAATATGTTAATTTCCCTGCTATGCGCTGGACCTCTCTCCCATGCACACGACCGTCCTATGCGCTATTGTGTATCAGTAGGTTCTAAAAATGAGGTCAAATCTTGTGCACAAGATCTACTGTCACTGTGTTAAGTGTTTAGTTTTTCAATTGTGCACCCAGCTTAATGCGACCTGGCCACCAAGTTCGAGAGCCTGAATCCACCGGAAAAAAATCTCAACGCAAAAACTTTTTTGGCACCGGATTACAGAATGTAACTAACCGTGTAATGCCGGAGTAAAGACCCTACACAGTAGCCTTTTTACCTTTATTAACATAAAATTTTCCTTCTCTGGAAACCACTTAGATTGAGTAAAATGAATGAAATTTTTATTATTCCTACCAGAAATTATAGTAGAATTTTAAGATAAGCTATTTAATTGTGAATTATCATTTGTTTTTAAAGTTGGTCTACCCTTCCAGTTCACGATAACCATAAGTAAATGCATTGGGAAGGTAGTGTAAAACATTCACTACACATCGATTGTGGAAGTGTTCAACTTTAACTCATTTAAGGGTATATGTCCTGTTTCAGGTCATTATTTTACATGAATGTTCCACACTGTTAAACTTGTAGACTCTTTGAGTGGCAAAACTTTCACAAAATGAAATATTTATACATCGCATACTTTTGGCATAATTAGCTATACATGCGTGTGTGTTTGTTTTCCCCTAACGCGTTCCTAAATCATTCATGTGATTGCGATTAAACTTTGCACACTTGACCTTTGAAACACGAGGAAGATTTCTGTCTGTATGAGATAATGTACCATATGTGGCGCGCGAGTAAAATATTTAAACCACAGTTCCTTTTTTCTACGGTCCGAATAATAATGGTGGCACGCGAGTCATGTCTATGGAATGGCTGTATGTTCTGTAGTTGAAGTCAACTGGTTAGCAATTGGATAGCACAACAAATCGTGTCTGTATAAAGGTTAAACTAAAAATTTAAAAATGAGTGTTAGTTAGCTTGTTTGTCCTATACCATTCATCCGAATGCGATGAAACTTTTGTAAGAGGTTATGCGCATGCCCACGGTGTCTAAATTAGTACAACCATCGTTTAAAACAAATTTATTTCATACATGTTATTTATTGGCAGTTCCTGTGTTTTCGGTGTATGAGTGCTAAGCGTGACAAAATTGAATTAAATAAAATATAAAAGAAATATATAAAGTAGAGTGATAGAAAGATATATAAATATATAGATAGAGATAAAGAGAGATAAGGGACAACAGAGACAACAAGAGGCATAGCGAAGGAGATAGATATAGATAAGGAAGAATATAGAGATATTGAGGGACATATATAGAGATTTATTTTTACAGGTATATAGAGGAGAGAGATATAGAGATATAGAGAGATAAATATATATATACTGATAGACGTCGAGAGATATAGATAGATATTTATTTAGATGGATATAGAGTAAGGTAAAGAGACAAACGGAGATAAATAGAGAGATATTAGAGAGAGGAATAGAGAGATGCTTTGTATAAGGGTAAATACTTTTAAAAAAATAAAAAAATAAAATTGAATGAAACTTTGCAATGCATGTCTGGCATTAGCTATAGGAATATAAAACTGGAAATTTTTAGATTTAAAGTAATTTTACTAGCTTATACGCGATATGCTATAATTCTCTAAGAAAAAAAAATTAATTAAATCTAGCCTTTTAAAGTCCTCAGATTTTTTTTATTATTTGAAATGGCTTGACATAATAAAAGTAAATATTTAATTTTTCTGATAGAAATTTAAAAGCATACCACGCAGTATCCAACAGCGTTGCCTTTAAACTGCAACCAGCATATTACATATTGTAGAACTCGTCCTACATGCAAAACATTTGATGGAAAACTCAAGTCATCAAGCTTGTCGAACGAGCATGGCTGCACCAGTGACGTCCTCGACAATGTAACAACCCTCCAACTTTGGAATGTGTCGGAGGCGAAAGTTTGACAGTGGAACAGGGCCGAAACGGAATAACCTGGCTAACGCGCTCTCCTGAGCACGTCCTGGTTGGGGGGGGGGGGGGGGGGAAGCAGCGGTGTGATGTTCCGCCGCCGAACAATGGTTGGGATGAGGACAGTTTCCGTTTGTCGGCGCACCGCGAACCAACCAGGCAGTGATACATATGCGCCTCATCAAACGTTCCGCCACAAGGACTCATGTCGTGCTTCGATCACTACAACCGCACTATTACAGTTTAATAAAATCATTAATAACGTTCTTCAAATAAAAGGGTGAGGGAGGTTATTTGCCACCGAAAGATGCCAGATTCGTTTAAACAGTTTTTATTTCACAACATTTTTACATCGGTTAGTAATTATTGAAAATTTGCATTGATTGGGAGATATTTAAAATCTACGAATTAGTGCTATATCAATAGTATTATTTCTGTGAAGTCAATGAATTCCCAGGAGGTAAAAAATTGTAGCAGCCAGTCATTATAATCATCAGTAATTCGACGACCGCGAGAGACTAGACCGCGATGCCAGTTTAGGAGCTGGCTGGCAGCCTTGTACGGCCACTGGAGTCACGCGCCGTGTCACGTGTCGTACATTGACGTAAGACGTGCCACGCGTTCCTGGCCGGATTACAAGGGTCGTCGCTACCCCCCTCCCCACACCGTCATCCTCGGCGCCGTTACCTGTCGCTGGGCAGCCTGGGAAATTCCGCGGGCCTCCGCAGCGAATATACGCTGGTTTTCTCGAAGTTTCGAGGGTCGGGTCGGCGTAGGATGACGCGACTGGCCCCAACTGCGCTCGTCTGTTCTGGAAAGGGCGCCTCACACTATTTAACCCGCGAGGCCGGCCTCCGCGGCAGTTCCGAGCGGAGTTCCGAGCGAAGGGAAGTGCGACGGCGGCGACGGAGTGCGGCGAGAGAGTCCGCGACGGAGGTCCACGAGGGGTGCTGCGGCGAGAGTTGCGCCTGAGGTGCGGCCCAGCGAGGTGTGCGGTGTGTAAGAACTGGAGACACTGAGTGACTTGGGAAAAAAAAAACATTTCTAATTGCGAGAAATTTGTGATTAAGCATTTATGAGTAAGATTATTTATTATTTCTGTAAATATTAGTAATCAATAAAACTGTGTAATTAAAACTTAATTATGCTATTCTTATACGAAACCAGTAGTTTTCACCCACATTAATAAATCCTAACATGATATACTTTCCTTTTACGATGTCATTTTGTTTTTAAATCGAACGATAAAAAATTTGTGGTCTAAAAAGTGTTGAAACCATTATGGCGTCCTTTGGTTCCAATCTTTTTCTATCTCAAACAGGTAACATATTTCTGGAAGTAAAAGTTTTTTGTAATTCCAATAATTAATAATTAATAATAACTAATAATAATGATAATAATAATCTGTATTCTTGCCTTGATTACTATAACATCATTTTCCAGAAAAATAAGGTTTGATTACTAAATGTGCATTGAGGTTTAATTTAAAAAGTTAGTTGGAATCGGTGGTGTAGTCGTCAGCGTAAATTATTTACTAGCGTCTTCGACTTACGTCCTGGGTATTTCTTTCTTCATTATTTCTTGTCTTTACGTCTCGTCTAGACGAGGCCAATATGTATTGTTTTAAACAACGAACATTCTGCAGGGAAATTGCGGAGGAAAATGTCTACTATGGAAGTAGTTGGAAATAGGGGGTTCAAGCACAGGCGGAGGAGCCAGGAGCCCGCCATCTTGGATGACGTCATCGGCGGCCATCTTGGATGACGTCATCATGACCTTTGACCTTGACCTTTGACCTTGCTAATCTATGCTAATCTATGCCAATCTATGCCAATCTACGCTAATCTATGCCAATCTATGCCAATCTATGCTAATCTATGCCAATCTATGCTAATCCGTATGCTAATCTATGCTAATCTGTATGCTAATCCATGCTAATATGTATGCCAATCCATGCTAATCCATCCGCCATTTTGTATTTCTAGAAATTTCCACCAACTTCGAATCGTGACGTCACCGTTGCACTTTGTGTCACGGACGCCATCTTGGATTCGAATTTTTTTTTCGAACTTTTGAAATTCGATGTAAACATCAACCACCATCTTGTTTCGTCTGCTGGTGGCCGCCATCTTGTTTTCGTCTGCTGGTGGCTGCCATCTTGTGACGTCATATAGTTCTGTTGGTCGCCACCAGATAGCAGCAGGGATTATTTTATTTTTTTTCTTTAACTAAAATAATTTCAGTGCCGAGGCTGGGATTCGATCCATGGGACGTGAAAACGTCCAGGATGTCGTGGTTACGAGGCGGACACCTTGACCACTAGACCACGAGACCAATTGGGATATGGTGGAATAAATAATCTATATATGCCACGTACTGACGTCAAGTTTTATGATAAAAGGGGGGAGGGTGTCTTTGCCTTCCCAAATGCATGAAATTCAAATTATTATTATACCATCGCCATCTTTAATTCCAGCACAGACTACCAGATGGCGCCAAATTCAAAATATTAGTTAGGGAGTCGGCAGGCAGGTGTCGCATGCCGCCATCTGGGTTCTCAAGTTGGCTGGTAGATGTCGCTAGTATCGCGCGCCAAATTCAAAAATTAGTTGCCAGAGGCGCCGCCATCTTGGTTCTCAAGTTGGCTGGTAGATGGCGCCACCGTCACCATATTTTAGTTCATACAATCGATACCAGATGACGCCACCATCGCCATCTTTAGTTCCTAGTGTTGCTACCAGAGTGTGCCACCGTCGCCATCTTTAATTCTTAAAGTTACCGCCGGAGCGCGCCACCATCGCCATCTTTAATTCCTA
Organism: Bacillus rossius redtenbacheri; assembly: GCF_032445375.1. Lineage (NCBI taxonomy): Eukaryota > Metazoa > Arthropoda > Insecta > Phasmatodea > Bacillidae > Bacillus > Bacillus rossius. Next base: position 31,956,657 of record NC_086336.1, read on the forward strand.
AAGTCGCTACCGGATGGCACCACTGTCGGCCATCTTTAATTCAAGGTATTGTCGCCGGATGGTGCCAAGTTTGAATTTAAAAACCTACAAGTGTTATGCAATGTGTAACCAGTCGAGATAAGTTTGGAACCTGTAGCCATATTATTATTATTATTTATTAATGTATGTTTATTAAATATGATAGAGTATTTATAAAATATTGGTGTTGTGTAGAGTCTCTCTCTCTTCTTCTCGTAGTGGCAGACAGTTGTAGCAATTGTAGTCAGTTTGGAACCACTATACTACATCTCGACACTACTTAGAAATTATGCCTCCACTATTTTACCCGGACTTGGCACCGGGCAAGCATGGAACCAGAGGAGTAATGCAAGGGAATGGCTTTTCATTTGTTTGTAACAAACAAACCATACATCCGATTACATTATCCCAAGTATGCAGAGGGCTGCGGGATCGCTCCCTACTATCATCCATTTCGCTGTCGCTGGATGAAGCCATGATGATGAGAGCGTGGTTAGAAGCAGACTACCACGTTAGTGGAGCGATGCTGTGAGGCCCCAGAACTCGCTCGAAATATCCTGCACAACACATTCCAAAAACCCGGCGCAGCCTATGGTTGACGGCACAAACACCCTGAGTGGCTCTGCGTGTTTCCTCCTGCCCGAACACGCGCTGCTGTGAAAGCCTCTTCCCGAGCACAGACGTCACTCCCGCAGCAGACAATACAGGCGTATGCTACAGGAGCTAGAACAATTGAATAACCAAATATATTTAGACTACCCAACTTCATAAATGACATGAGACAATTCCTGTGCGATAATCATACTTTAAATGTTGTAATGTATGGAAATAAATACTCTCCACTCATTTTTCAAAAATCGACACTTAATTCGACATTCATATTCAAAATCAACACTCAATTAAACACTCATTCTCCATCTGCACCCGATACAGAACTAAGTTACAAAAATTAAGATACACCTCTTAATATCAACTGTTTAAATTTTATTAAATCATAAAATACAATTTATAAATATTCTTCATCCAACTAAACATTATTTTATTCTATATAACATCTACATCTTAGAGCATTAAGTATACTGTACATGTTTCTTTGATAACAGACAAATCTTTAATTTAATGATTGCATTTAATTTTTACAGTTAAATAATATTTTGAAAATTAAATGTTGACAAATTAATAACATGTCCAGCGGCCATATTGAAATTTTGTACTGTGATATAAATTTGAGGACAACGATCCTGAAGAAGCTAGTTGAATCATAGATCTCATCCAGTACCCGTGTACTGTGGTCAAAATGTCTTTTGATCCGTCTGCTGAGTATGCAGAGGTAACGTCTGGATTCCGTCGTGTGTTCTTCGTGACAGCTGATGGTCAGTTCCAGCTGGAGGTCTGCAACTTTGGTCATCACTGGGTGTCGAACTGTGACGAGGACAACCTAGATGTACGCAATCAAGCATGTAGTAAGGTCAACTGTGTTATATATCATATACGACCTGACAGTAAATTTCCCACAAGCTTAGACATACTTAAGGCTGCATCAGCAACCGAAACGTTACGTGTGCGTCCAGGACAAGCGTCAATGAAGTGTGAGTTGCGGCGTAGCACCGGCGCGGTTATCAGTTGGACGGAACAGTGTGACGGGCTTATTCACCACACCATTGAGGAAGAAAGTAATCAAGTATGGTGGGCTTCATGCAACTACCTGCAATGTAACCTACATAGTTTTAAGCCTCTGTACGAACCCGGTAGTTAGTACCACGTGACATCTATGAAATACATGCAAGAGAACCATTTTTGAAAAAAAAAAAAACGAAAGTGTTGCACAACAATAAAGTTGGTACAACTGTATGACATTGTTTCCGTCATAATCGTGAAACTAATTATTATAATATTAAATAAGACTCATGCGCCAACTGTATACAATGAACCACGTACCACCAGTATGCTCTGAGCCATACGCAGTTTACTTATGAAGTGGAATATTTTTTGTTTTAAAATTACAATGTTTATAACTCGAGAAATTTAATTTTAAAAGTTTTATAAATGGCTTGTTTTTAAAAAAATATTATTATTATTTGCAATCTGTGGTTGCACGAGTATATGTCGACTTTCTTGTAATAAAAATAATGAATGTATTTCTCGACTTTAATTTAAGTAAACCCCCAAAGTGTATAACTTCAAATTAATATTTATTCGTGTAAAAATCCCTAAAGCAAATAGTGCATGCTTTGAAACGCAGGTTGAGGTCAACGGTTCGGAGCAGCATGCCAGGCCAGCGACCGGACGGAAAAAGTATTTCCGGGGTAAGGAATTTTGTTGACTGCCTGTGGGAGACGGGTCAGTCTTAAGGTGGTTTCATGCGAGGTCCTTCGTAATGAACAGACCCAACAAATCCGAAATTAATTTTGTAATACGCATGTCTAAAGGAAGTTCAATAATGCATACCATTAGTTTATAATGTATGAAACTACTGGTATGCATTAATACTAAAAATTAAACCACTAAACATATAAAAAAAAATTAATGTTTTTAAAAATATATATTTATAAACAGTCATCATCTTTAGAACCTGTGTTGGAAACCAGTATAAATTTACTCGATTTTTTTTAAAAGCTAACACATCAAATGAACGTTCAGGTGTGAACCCACCCTAGTGACTCGTCCATGACCTCACTGACGTCACACACAGAAATCCTTTATATACTCGAGCGAGCGCAACTCCAACCATTTGTATCGTGCCTTCATGATCGAGTTCTACCAGTCCACTAGTCCACGTCTTCAGTTCACCGCTGAGGTAAGATGCCCGCTCCCCGTTTATAAAAGAAATATTAGTATAACAGTGCATTGTTCAGATCCATGTCACATTAATATTAAAGTATTGTCATTCGTGCATTTCATTAGTTGTGAAGTAACACTATTCGCGGCTGAAGATTAACGGCTTATAGTAATAACTAAATTCGTTTGCAACTACTTATTTATTTTACAAGAAGCAAAAGCAGTAGTTAAAAATAATCTATATTGTTAACGTCTGTACTGTGGCGTCAACAAGCATCTAGATTTTAAATTTAACTCAAAATTAAAAACATTTTGAATGTCTAGCAATCATTACGATGAGTCAGATTATTCGGCTCTAAAAATCTACAACCTTTCGATAACACTATAGGCATCGATCTGCATTCTATATTAGCTTATATATTCAGGTGCATTCAGATATTTTAAAATTGAAACATATTTCCTAAAAATAATTCATTAGCGAGAGTTAATTTCCTCTTTTTGCAAAAACCATGTATCTACTAGTTTTGTTACGATATATACCAACACACATCAAATCACGAGTGTCGTGGTGGCTAATATCTAAAAAACTTTACGGAGAATTACCGTCTCAAGAATAAGTAGAAGCACACTGGTGAAATCCAACACAAATCGTGCACGCTTATGCTTTATTCCTAACACGTCTGTAGGTTAGTTGTAAACTGTTTACATTGATCCCCTCTGCAACTCGTAGCTACAGTGTTGTGCTCCTATCTGGTAGACATGGCGCTCCGTAGTCTGGAGTGCGCGGTTCGATACCCATCTCGTCCAGTTTTATGTTATTACAAAAAAAAAGTTGTTCACTATGTCTATATATTGAAATCTTTCATAGTCACATTTACTGTATACGTTACGTCCAAGTGCAATTCTAGTATCGCATGCATTATTGTCTGCGAGCCATAATCTCGTAAGCAACCATGCTCAGTCCTCTTTCCCTGACTGAACCAAATGCCAGACATGCTCGGGGGGACCGATGACTTTATTTATTCTGACAAGCCACAAATTAAGATGTATTTATTTTAAATAATTATTTCCAATGTAACACTAGTAGGCTCATTATTAGTTTTTATAATTTATTGTGCATGTCCTTACACAGTTTTATTCTCTAGCATGAGTAATATGGATTTTCATACTTGTGTATTTTCACATAGAATAGTTATTTTCGTATTTATTAAACACATTTTTGACCATAGAATAGTTATTTTCGTATTTATTAAACACATTTTTGACTTGAGTGGTAGTTGACGTCTACATAATGTACTGTAATATCCTAGCGGCTTACATATATACCGCTGCTCTCAGGCATCGGTCCTATGCTATAGGGTACGGACAAGTCTTTGACCTCGCCTCAGCTGATGTAACCTGTAATTTTATCACGTCTCAACTGATGCATACGTAGTCTGTGTTAACGTCCTACTGCAGGCACGAGCCTTCAGTCCGCCACAGTCAGAAGCCTACACATACTTGTAAAAAGTATTACACTTGTGATTGTTATTTTATGTAGTGTCACATGCAGTTGTAGCCATGAAACCATTTACGATACCCTGGGAACAATGTAGGGACCACATTAGGAAGTAATATTTTTCTTGTTGTACTTATGCTGAAATCATATATCCTAAAGTGTCTGGCCACATACAGGAAAAGGACGCATAGTTGGCAGCACACTATGCTATGAGTAGCAATACATTAATTTATATAGATTATGTTTTTATTTTAAATATCAGTGTAAGTATGTCTAGTATTCCAGCAATAAAACAGCAGAGCTACTTCCTTTCATTATACGTAAATGCTCCCCTGACAGCATAGGGTGCTCGAGACATGTCGGGACACGACTCAGACTGTCATGAAGCGCGCGCCGCCTGTCTGAAGAGAGTGGTGTAAGAGAGGTGGGGGTGGGGGGAGGGGGGGGAGCTTCAACATACCTTCTGAAAGGTTTCCATTAGTGCTCTGACCCAGCGCAGAGCTACGTGAAATTATATATGCACTGCGAGTCCATTTCCTTACATCGCGCACGATATTACTGAGTCTCATACCTTATTAAATCATAAATATTATTTATATTTTTGTTAACTCGTTATTTACATTTGCTGCGTATTTCATTACAAATATATTCTTAATGAATAAAGTTTTTTCACGCACGATACCTAGCACTGTATCACGTAGCGGTAGACGGTCTGTTAGAGTCTCGTCGGCTAGTACACACATTTCCTACCAGTACAATTAATTATTATAAAGCTAGTGTGACCTGCTTATGTTTACACAGGAAATATTACAGCTTCAAACTGTTGACACATTTTTTTTTTGTCAAGTTCTCAGTAATACATAAAATTTTTTTTAACAAGTTGGTGGTCCTGCTTATACACTTTCATCTGTTTTTATGCAAGTGACTGCTGGTTATTCTTCGAAATAGTATTTTAACTAGTATTTCGTTGGTAGGTATCTACTTCTCCATCGAACCGCATCGAGGCTTCTCTGCAGGATCCGGAGCTGATAGCAAGAGATATAGCATCATCATCATCATCATCATCCACGTCTGCTGATATTTCAGTTAGTTCAGGGGTAGGCGCGATGGGTCCTAGTTGTCGCTTTTGCAAGAAGTTATTTACGGCCTGGAAAAATGCCTTACGTCATGAACGACAGTGTGCAGACGCACCTAACCTAGAAATGCACCTCTGCGAGAAATGCGGCACTACATTTGCTCGTTGGGGTAACCTACAGTGCCATTTGAAGATCTGTACCGGCACACATACATCTCGCAGCAAGCATTGTCGGTACTGCTACAGGCAGTTTACGAGGACCTTCGATGCTCGTAGGCATGAGGATTCCTGTACTGGAAACCAGGCTCGAGCAGTTAATGCTCTTTGTGATAAGTGCGGAAATGTTTTTGCCCGGCGCGACAATTTAGCAGCACACCGCTTGGTATGTCGTGGGTCTGCGGCGACGACTCCAGCTCTCCCGACTCGGTGCACAATGCTTGTGAGTGATGAGCAGCAAGCCTCTACTTCTAGAGCAGTTCAACCCATGGTGTTGCCTAATACCTCAACATCCCAGGCCACATCAACCATTGAGCCAGAAGATATTAATAATAATAATGATTTCGTTGAAGTGGCTCGTGCATTCAGTGGTAGTTTGCGCACCTTCGTAGCCGGGAACAATTTCGACCGTTCATTGGATATCTGTACATATCTTGAGACGATGGAGGATAGAATAGTTGCGCAGCTAACTGAGATTGTAGAGGCAACTGGGGCCGTAAAATTTAATATGTGGCTCGAGTGCAATTATGCAAAACCAGCACCATTCGACGTCAGCGACCAGCCAGAACCTTTGCTCATGTACTCGTCCTCCTCCTTACAGATGTTCAAAATACTATTTCGAACAGCTATAGCAACATCATCTACATTGTATAGAGGGATGTTGGGGGTCTTGAAGGCACGCAGGTCTGCACTGTCGTCGAATGGTGCTGGTTTTGCATAATTGCACTCGAGCCACATATTAAATTTTACGGCCCCAGTTGCCTCTACAATCTCAGTTAGCTGCGCAACTATTCTATCCTCCATCGTCTCAAGATATGTACAGATATCCAATGAACGGTCGAAATTGTTCCCGGCTACGAAGGTGCGCAAACTACCACTGAATGCACGAGCCACTTCAACGAAATCATTATTATTATTAATATCTTCTGGCTCAATGGTTGATGTGGCCTGGGATGTTGAGGTATTAGGCAACACCATGGGTTGAACTGCTCTAGAAGTAGAGGCTTGCTGCTCATCACTCACAAGCATTGTGCACCGAGTCGGGAGAGCTGGAGTCGTCGCCGCAGACCCACGACATACCAAGCGGTGTGCTGCTAAATTGTCGCGCCGGGCAAAAACATTTCCGCACTTATCACAAAGAGCATTAACTGCTCGAGCCTGGTTTCCAGTACAGGAATCCTCATGCCTACGAGCATCGAAGGTCCTCGTAAACTGCCTGTAGCAGTACCGACAATGCTTGCTGCGAGATGTATGTGTGCCGGTACAGATCTTCAAATGGCACTGTAGGTTACCCCAACGAGCAAATGTAGTGCCGCATTTCTCGCAGAGGTGCATTTCTAGGTTAGGTGCGTCTGCACACTGTCGTTCATGACGTAAGGCATTTTTCCAGGCCGTAAATAACTTCTTGCAAAAGCGACAACTAGGACCCATCGCGCCTACCCCTGAACTAACTGAAATATCAGCAGACGTGGATGATGATGATGATGATGATGCTATATCTCTTGCTATCAGCTCCGGATCCTGCAGAAAAGCCTCGATGCGGTTCGATGGAGAAGTAGATACCTACCAACGAAATACTAGTTAAAATACTATTTCGAAAAATAACCAGCAGTCACTTGCATAAAAACAGATGAAAGTGTATAAGCAGGACCACCAACTTGTTAAAAAAAATTTTATGTATTACTGAGAACTTGACAAAAAAAAAATGTGTCAACAGTTTGAAGCTGTAATATTTCCTGTGTAAACATAAGCAGGTCACACTAGCTTTATAATAATTAATTGTACTGGTAGGAAATGTGTGTACTAGCCGACGAGACTCTAACAGACCGTCTACCGCTACGTGATACAGTGCTAGGTATCGTGCGTGAAAAAACTTTATTCATTAAGAATATATTTGTAATGAAATACGCAGCAAATGTAAATAACGAGTTAACAAAAATATAAATAATATTTATGATTTAATAAGGTATGAGACTCAGTAATATCGTGCGCGATGTAAGGAAATGGACTCGCAGTGCATATATAATTTCACGTAGCTCTGCGCTGGGTCAGAGCACTAATGGAAACCTTTCAGAAGGTATGTTGAAGCTCCCCCCCTCCCCCCACCCCCACCTCTCTTACACCACTCTCTTCAGACAGGCGGCGCGCGCTTCATGACAGTCTGAGTCGTGTCCCGACATGTCTCGAGCACCCTATGCTGTCAGGGGAGCATTTACGTATAATGAAAGGAAGTAGCTCTGCTGTTTTATTGCTGGAATACTAGACATACTTACACTGATATTTAAAATAAAAACATAATCTATATAAATTAATGTATTGCTACTCATAGCATAGTGTGCTGCCAACTATGCGTCCTTTTCCTGTATGTGGCCAGACACTTTAGGATATATGATTTCAGCATAAGTACAACAAGAAAAATATTACTTCCTAATGTGGTCCCTACATTGTTCCCAGGGTATCGTAAATGGTTTCATGGCTACAACTGCATGTGACACTACATAAAATAACAATCACAAGTGTAATACTTTTTACAAGTATGTGTAGGCTTCTGACTGTGGCGGACTGAAGGCTCGTGCCTGCAGTAGGACGTTAACACAGACTACGTATGCATCAGTTGAGACGTGATAAAATTACAGGTTACATCAGCTGAGGCGAGGTCAAAGACTTGTCCGTACCCTATAGCATAGGACCGATGCCTGAGAGCAGCGGTATATATGTAAGCCGCTAGGATATTACAGTACATTATGTAGACGTCAACTACCACTCAAGTCAAAAATGTGTTTAATAAATACGAAAATAACTATTCTATGGTCAAAAATGTGTTTAATAAATACGAAAATAACTATTCTATGTGAAAATACACAAGTATGAAAATCCATATTACTCATGCTAGAGAATAAAACTGTGTAAGGACATGCACAATAAATTATAAAAACTAATAATGAGCCTACTAGTGTTACATTGGAAATAATTATTTAAAATAAATACATCTTAATTTGTGGCTTGTCAGAATAAATAAAGTCATCGGTCCCCCCGAGCATGTCTGGCATTTGGTTCAGTCAGGGAAAGAGGACTGAGCATGGTTGCTTACGAGATTATGGCTCGCAGACAATAATGCATGCGATACTAGAATTGCACTTGGACGTAACGTATACAGTAAATGTGACTATGAAAGATTTCAATATATAGACATAGTGAACAACTTTTTTTTTGTAATAACATAAAACTGGACGAGATGGGTATCGAACCGCGCACTCCAGACTACGGAGCGCCATGTCTACCAGATAGGAGCACAACACTGTAGCTACGAGTTGCAGAGGGGATCAATGTAAACAGTTTACAACTAACCTACAGACGTGTTAGGAATAAAGCATAAGCGTGCACGATTTGTGTTGGATTTCACCAGTGTGCTTCTACTTATTCTTGAGACGGTAATTCTCCGTAAAGTTTTTTAGATATTAGCCACCACGACACTCGTGATTTGATGTGTGTTGGTATATATCGTAACAAAACTAGTAGATACATGGTTTTTGCAAAAAGAGGAAATTAACTCTCGCTAATGAATTATTTTTAGGAAATATGTTTCAATTTTAAAATATCTGAATGCACCTGAATATATAAGCTAATATAGAATGCAGATCGATGCCTATAGTGTTATCGAAAGGTTGTAGATTTTTAGAGCCGAATAATCTGACTCATCGTAATGATTGCTAGACATTCAAAATGTTTTTAATTTTGAGTTAAATTTAAAATCTAGATGCTTGTTGACGCCACAGTACAGACGTTAACAATATAGATTATTTTTAACTACTGCTTTTGCTTCTTGTAAAATAAATAAGTAGTTGCAAACGAATTTAGTTATTACTATAAGCCGTTAATCTTCAGCCGCGAATAGTGTTACTTCACAACTAATGAAATGCACGAATGACAATACTTTAATATTAATGTGACATGGATCTGAACAATGCACTGTTATACTAATATTTCTTTTATAAACGGGGAGCGGGCATCTTACCTCAGCGGTGAACTGAAGACGTGGACTAGTGGACTGGTAGAACTCGATCATGAAGGCACGATACAAATGGTTGGAGTTGCGCTCGCTCGAGTATATAAAGGATTTCTGTGTGTGACGTCAGTGAGGTCATGGACGAGTCACTAGGGTGGGTTCACACCTGAACGTTCATTTGATGTGTTAGCTTTTAAAAAAAATCGAGTAAATTTATACTGGTTTCCAACACAGGTTCTAAAGATGATGACTGTTTATAAATATATATTTTTAAAAACATTAATTTTTTTTTATATGTTTAGTGGTTTAATTTTTAGTATTAATGCATACCAGTAGTTTCATACATTATAAACTAATGGTATGCATTATTGAACTTCCTTTAGACATGCGTATTACAAAATTAATTTCGGATTTGTTGGGTCTGTTCATTACGAAGGACCTCGCATGAAACCACCTTAAGACTGACCCGTCTCCCACAGGCAGTCAACAAAATTCCTTACCCCGGAAATACTTTTTCCGTCCGGTCGCTGGCCTGGCATGCTGCTCCGAACCGTTGACCTCAACCTGCGTTTCAAAGCATGCACTATTTGCTTTAGGGATTTTTACACGAATAAATATTAATTTGAAGTTATACACTTTGGGGGTTTACTTAAATTAAAGTCGAGAAATACATTCATTATTTTTATTACAAGAAAGTCGACATATACTCGTGCAACCACAGATTGCAAATAATAATAATATTTTTTTAAAAACAAGCCATTTATAAAACTTTTAAAATTAAATTTCTCGAGTTACAAACATTGTAATTTTAAAACAAAAAATATTCCACTTCATAAGTAAACTGCGTATGGCTCAGAGCATACTGGTGGTACGTGGTTCATTGTATACAGTTGGCGCATGAGTCTTATTTAATATTATAATAATTAGTTTCACGATTATGACGGAAACAATGTCATACAGTTGTACCAACTTTATTGTTGTGCAACACTTTCGTTTTTTTTTTCAAAAATGGTTCTCTTGCATGTATTTCATAGATGTCACGTGGTACTAACTACCGGGTTCGTACAGAGGCTTAAAACTATGTAGGTTACATTGCAGGTAGTTGCATGAAGCCCACCATACTTGATTACTTTCTTCCTCAATGGTGTGGTGAATAAGCCCGTCACACTGTTCCGTCCAACTGATAACCGCGCCGGTGCTACGCCGCAACTCACACTTCATTGACGCTTGTCCTGGACGCACACGTAACGTTTCGGTTGCTGATGCAGCCTTAAGTATGTCTAAGCTTGTGGGAAATTTACTGTCAGGTCGTATATGATATATAACACAGTTGACCTTACTACATGCTTGATTGCGTACATCTAGGTTGTCCTCGTCACAGTTCGACACCCAGTGATGACCAAAGTTGCAGACCTCCAGCTGGAACTGACCATCAGCTGTCACGAAGAACACACGACGGAATCCAGACGTTACCTCTGCATACTCAGCAGACGGATCAAAAGACATTTTGACCACAGTACACGGGTACTGGATGAGATCTATGATTCAACTAGCTTCTTCAGGATCGTTGTCCTCAAATTTATATCACAGTACAAAATTTCAATATGGCCGCTGGACATGTTATTAATTTGTCAACATTTAATTTTCAAAATATTATTTAACTGTAAAAATTAAATGCAATCATTAAATTAAAGATTTGTCTGTTATCAAAGAAACATGTACAGTATACTTAATGCTCTTAGATGTAGATGTTATATAGAATAAAATAATGTTTAGTTGGATGAAGAATATTTATAAATTGTATTTTATGATTTAATAAAATTTAAACAGTTGATATTAAGAGGTGTATCTTAATTTTTGTAACTTAGTTCTGTATCGGGTGCAGATGGAGAATGAGTGTTTAATTGAGTGTTGATTTTGAATATGAATGTCGAATTAAGTGTCGATTTTTGAAAAATGAGTGGAGAGTATTTATTTCCATACATTACAACATTTAAAGTATGATTATCGCACAGGAATTGTCTCATGTCATTTATGAAGTTGGGTAGTCTAAATATATTTGGTTATTCAATTGTTCTAGCTCCTGTAGCATACGCCTGTATTGTCTGCTGCGGGAGTGACGTCTGTGCTCGGGAAGAGGCTTTCACAGCAGCGCGTGTTCGGGCAGGAGGAAACACGCAGAGCCACTCAGGGTGTTTGTGCCGTCAACCATAGGCTGCGCCGGGTTTTTGGAATGTGTTGTGCAGGATATTTCGAGCGAGTTCTGGGGCCTCACAGCATCGCTCCACTAACGTGGTAGTCTGCTTCTAACCACGCTCTCATCATCATGGCTTCATCCAGCGACAGCGAAATGGATGATAGTAGGGAGCGATCCCGCAGCCCTCTGCATACTTGGGATAATGTAATCGGATGTATGGTTTGTTTGTTACAAACAAATGAAAAGCCATTCCCTTGCATTACTCCTCTGGTTCCATGCTTGCCCGGTGCCAAGTCCGGGTAAAATAGTGGAGGCATAATTTCTAAGTAGTGTCGAGATGTAGTATAGTGGTTCCAAACTGACTACAATTGCTACAACTGTCTGCCACTACGAGAAGAAGAGAGAGAGACTCTACACAACACCAATATTTTATAAATACTCTATCATATTTAATAAACATACATTAATAAATAATAATAATAATATGGCTACAGGTTCCAAACTTATCTCGACTGGTTACACATTGCATAACACTTGTAGGTTTTTAAATTCAAACTTGGCACCATCCGGCGACAATACCTTGAATTAAAGATGGCCGACAGTGGTGCCATCCGGTAGCGACTTTAGGAATTAAAGATGGCGATGGTGGCGCGCTCCGGCGGTAACTTTAAGAATTAAAGATGGCGACGGTGGCACACTCTGGTAGCAACACTAGGAACTAAAGATGGCGATGGTGGCGTCATCTGGTATCGATTGTATGAACTAAAATATGGTGACGGTGGCGCCATCTACCAGCCAACTTGAGAACCAAGATGGCGGCGCCTCTGGCAACTAATTTTTGAATTTGGCGCGCGATACTAGCGACATCTACCAGCCAACTTGAGAACCCAGATGGCGGCATGCGACACCTGCCTGCCGACTCCCTAACTAATATTTTGAATTTGGCGCCATCTGGTAGTCTGTGCTGGAATTAAAGATGGCGATGGTATAATAATAATTTGAATTTCATGCATTTGGGAAGGCAAAGACACCCTCCCCCCTTTTATCATAAAACTTGACGTCAGTACGTGGCATATATAGATTATTTATTCCACCATATCCCAATTGGTCTCGTGGTCTAGTGGTCAAGGTGTCCGCCTCGTAACCACGACATCCTGGACGTTTTCACGTCCCATGGATCGAATCCCAGCCTCGGCACTGAAATTATTTTAGTTAAAGAAAAAAAATAAAATAATCCCTGCTGCTATCTGGTGGCGACCAACAGAACTATATGACGTCACAAGATGGCTGCCTCCAGCAGACGAAAACAAGATGGCAGCCACCAGTAGACGAAAACAAGATGGCGGCCACCAGCAGACGAAACAAGATGGTGGTTGATGTTTACATCGAATTTCAAAAGTTCGAAAAAAAAATTCGAATCCAAGATGGCGTCCGTGACACAAAGTGCAACGGTGACGTCACGATTCGAAGTTGGTGGAAATTTCTAGAAATACAAAATGGCGGATGGATTAGCATGGATTGGCATACATATTATCATGGATTAGCATACAGATTAGCATAGATTAGCATACGGATTAGCATAGATTGGCATAGATTAGCATAGATTGGCATAGATTGGCATAGATTAGTGTAGATTGGCATAGATTGGCATAGATTAGCATAGATTAGCAAGGTCAAAGGTCAAGGTCAAAGGTCATGATGACGTCATCCAAGATGGCCGCCGATGACGTCATCCAAGATGGCCGCCGATGACGTCATCCAAGATGGCGGGCTCCTGGCTCCTCCGCCTGTGCTTGAACCCCCTATTTCCAACTACTTATGGACCATCACACGGAACCACTGTAGCATTTTCCTGGAGCGATAACAACAAACAATGGAAAACCGAAATCTAGATATCTGGAAATTAGTGATGGATCGAATCCCAAATTTTTCGAACTATAATCTCCAATCCGAATATACCTCTCGAGTGAGTATTTTAGGGCGGTATTCCAAGCCGTTCGGGTGAGGTAGCGAATATGCACTTCCCTGATGGAACACAACCGTAACATAACTCGCGGGCCGTATTCCAGAACGTGTCCGAACCGAATCTCAGCATGGAATCAAATCGGCAAAAGTTTCAATAAACGGTGCCTACGCGAGGCTAGAAATTGGATTCAACGCATTCTAGTGGACGTTCGGCAAACATCGATACAATTGTTACTGTAAAAATCCTAGAGATAGCGGAACCACAGCAAGAATTACATGGCGTTATTCTAATTTCTCAAGTACTTTTTAAGTACTTGAGTAAGTGTGAAAAATGTATTCCAGGATAGTTTCGCTATCACAACGTTTCATTTGGTACACCAATGGTACGTTCCCCGATGTTCACGAAAATGAATATACACGAGTTTATGGCGCAAGACGCGGGTCAGAAATCTGGACGAAATCAACGAAAAAGTATGCTCTATGGGCAACAGATATGTCACGGATAGGACACTGAAATCCGTTCCCTAAAATAAAGGACTGGCCACGTCCTATCGTGAATTAGGAATACGGTTAGGGTACAGGCGTAGCATGTCTAACACTAACCCTTATTTTTGTGTCTTGGAATACTGGCCCCAGTCTCAGTCAAAAAAAAAATGCACAAGAAATGAAAGAATTTAACTATGGCGTTGAGACATTCAACATTTCAAATGATTGTTTCACAACCTACGTTTCCAGAATGATAGCACATAATAATTTTATTTATATAATTACACGTTTAAAATACACTATACTGGGGAATGTTAACAGGATAGGAATGAAGGAAAAAATTGGCCTAGTAAACATTAGAATTTATCAGGGTTACAATTATAGGTAGATTAAAATAAAATACTACCTGTTGAGTCGTTACCATGGTGCGACTTCCAGAAAATAATTAAATAGTTTTTGTTTAATGGTTCATAAACCCCAAAACCATCGCCAACTCAAAATTTTGCGGACACGATAACTGCCGCAATTGTTCACAAATCTATTACAAACTGATACATAAAATCGGGTAGTGGAAAATCTCGATCGAGTTCGTTAAATGGCAATATACTACAAAAGGGGTAGAAAAGGGAAAGGTTTTTTGAAGAACAGGGAAATCGCTGCAACTTCCATAATAAGGAATATATCACATCCATTAAAAAAGTATTATAACTCTTAGGAGTAATACTAAAATCTTTTGTCTTGATAAATTTTTGATACGACCAACCATAATTGCAAGATTTTTGAAAAACGAAGGGTTGGAGGATAAAAAAATCATAACTCTCTTCATAAAAACAACATCGAATTTGTTCAGATTGTTTGTTAATTTTATAATTTTTATCTAAAACTTTTGTCTGAAACAATTTTTGATAAGTGTTATTGTTGCAGGGCGTTAAAAACATAAAAGGGGTAGAATAAAAATAATCATAACTTTCATACACTGTACACAATAATTACCGTTCTGTTTTATTGTAAAACCTTAAATTATTATCTAAATCATTCGTCTGAAATAATATTTTATACAAAAAACCATAACTGCAAGATGGATAAAGAGGGGTTAAAATACAAAAATAAATTAATAAATCTCTTAGTAGGCATGCCATTAAATCCGTTTACATTTTTAGAAAATCTTATAATTTTCACCTAAACATTTTGTCTGAAACATTTTTTGGAAATACAGACCATTACTGCAAGGGGTTGAAGGAACCTGGGGTTGAAATAAGAAAATAAAATGAATTTCCTTACCAATTATTTGGTCGAATTTATGTTAATTTTTGTCTCAATTTTTAAATATTGTTAAAAACTTTTGCATAAGTGAAATTTTATGTAAAAACCATTACTGCGTGTGGTGGAAATACATTACAAAAACGTAATTACAGTTTTTTAATTGTCATACTGTATAATCCGTTGTTATTTATTGTAAAATTCTTAAACCTTTTCTTAAACCATTGGTCGATACAATTTTCAATAAAACGAAGTATTCCCTTGAAAATTAAAAAAATATATATATAACTTCCTTGCTATCAAATTCATCGGAATTAAATTTAAACATCTTAATATTATCTTAAACATTAAGCAAAAAAAAATTATACGATTAGGTAAGTATTTGTGCAAGGTATGAAAAATATTGATGAAGGTAAAAAATATTTACATAACTACCTTAATAGGCTTAATATAAAACTTAAGTCATTCAATTTTGGACGCATTGAGTTAAAAATATTCATAATATATTCATTGGTTGGAATATGATAAAATAATTAATAATCTTTTTGACGTGATAACTTATTATAAATCTATGAACGCCGACTGCACGCACGAAAAAGCATGACTCATTGTCTAGTTCCGCCTGAGCGAGCGTGCAAGAACCGGCCAACCACCGTGCGAAATATCTCTTATAATATCAAACAGGTTAGGGCGGCCTATTTAACTAATTGTTCGTGATTATATTTAAACAAATTATTAAACTTAAATTTGCAAAAACTGTAAATAATATTTGAAAATTAAAAACTATGCAATTTTTCATTATCGTTTTCTTATGACGTTATCACGTAAAATAATCGTCCGTAAACCTACTTTACCGACAACCCCTTTTATAAATATAAATAAATGATTTCAGTTATAAATAGTAAAATATTAGGTACTTACCAGTGTTGTTAAGTAACGAATTACAAGTAATCGGATTACTTGTAACGATTACTTTTCAAGTAATTTATACTTGTAACGAATTACATTTAAAAAATGTAATTCGTACTTGTAATCGGAATACAAAACATTAATTGTAATCGATACATTAAGGTAATCGATACTTTATATTTACTTGCCGTTACTTTTATTCTCGGAACGTATAATGAATACAATTAAGAACAAGAAGATCATACACTTTTGTATTAGTAAAGTTTATATTTTTACGCTTGTAGTGCTACGATCGTATACACAACATATATAATCAAAAATGAAGAGCCAAAGTGACTTGCAGTGTCTCCAACATTACCCTATCCTAAAATCTGCATTTTTAAAATTTAACACATCGCTGCCGTCAAGTTGAGCGTCTTTTTAGTGTTGGTAAAGATGTTTTTGCCATCAAGAGAGGGAATCTATCTGATGAGAACTTTAAAATGCAATTGTTTTGTAAGGTCAATCCAAAATTTAAAGAGTGTTACTTTTATTACAGGTAGCTACTTGTATGAAGTATTTTGATGTTACTCAAACAAGTTTGTCCTCAAATATTATTCATTTAATTAAAGATAATTAATTTAATCATTACATGAAATCATTTTTTAAAAAACATATATGTATGTTTGTTAATGTAACAAAGTGTAAAAAAAAATTGAATCATAGGTCAGTTTTAAAATAGTAGCGGAAAGTAATTGTAATTGTAATTGTAATTTTACTGATTACTTCTATGCAAAGTAATTTTTACTTGTAATTAGTTACATTATCACCACAGTAATTGTAATTGAGCCCAATTACTTTTTCCGAGTACTTTTAACAACACTGGTACTTACATATTAAAATTAAAATATTTATAAAAATAAATATTACTAAATTAATTATAACTACAATATTTTAGAGTCATAAAGCATAAATCCTCGGTAGTATAGTGGTCAGTATCCCCGCCTGTCACGCGGGAGACCGGGGTTCGATTCCCCGCCGGGGAGATACAGTTTTTTGAATAGTTGCAAACATACAGTATTTTATGTACATTTATTTCTAAAAATGTTCCTGGAGTTTATAGAAGCTTCCAAAACATTTCTAAATCTATGTACGCCTGTAAGCCGAGCCGAAAGGGATGATATATTTTTTTATTTACTCTAATTTCTCTGATGTTTTCCTTAGAAACTTTTTCCTCGATTATAAATGCTTTGAATGCCAATAATTTGAAATTGTATGAAGTAGTATACGAATGGGGCTCCAACACCAGGGTCCAGAGTGAGGAGATGAGTGTACATGGTTTTGTGTGTGGTGCCGACCGCCATCTTGAATTATGACTTCAAAGCGGCCTCCTTTGATAAGTGTGTCCTTGACCTTTGACCTAGACCCTGGCCTTTAACCTCGGCCTCGACCCCGGCGACCATATTGGACCCGCCATCTTGGTTCCACCATCTATAAATCGAGCGCCCCACTCACTCTTAATTAAATTTTCTTCATGGCCGCCATTTTGATTTTTTTCTGTTCCATTTGAGGCTGCCATCTTGGATGCCGTCGACTTAGTTTCTGTTGTTCGTTACTAGAGAGTGCCAGCATCGCTCTTGATTTTTTTTCTGTTCCACTGGAGGCCGCCATATTGGATACCGTCGACTTTGTTTCTGTTGTTTGTTCCTAGAGAGTGCCAGCGTAGCTCTGTCTCATCACATAAGGTCGATGTTCCATTACCTACCATAGCTATTATGGTCCTAATCGACATGTTAAATTTAATTCTTTAATGCAAAATACATTTGGAAGCGTTTTGATTCGAACCATCGCAACTCTGTCTCTAGGTTGGAAAACATACGCCTTTAACCGCACAACCATCAAGACATTTACCAGACTGAGAATTAAATAAGGTTTATATAAAAAATAACATGCATATTTGACTTGTAATTTTTTATAATTTGAAGTAATAATAACATCCCCTGTTCGAGACAGCACCACGATCTAGTATTAAGACGTAACTGTTGCAATTATCGTTACGGTCGCCATCTTGAAAATCCGTAAATTTATTCTAGGAATTCCAAATAAAATTCCAAAAAAAAAATAAAAATATTTAAAAAATTGTCTACTTCAAATGTTTAGTTACTTAATTGTTTTCGGTCCTCGGTTCGATTTCCGGCGGGAGTAAACCAGTAATTTATTATATATTTAAAAAATTCTCAATAAAAAGTAATAAAAACATCTTACACCACACGCGACGTTCTGAATTATGTCACTACTTGTATCAAATATCGTGAAAAGCGCCATCTTGAAAATCTTTATTTATTACCCGATTTTAATGAAAAAAATTACAAAATTCACCAAAAAATAACATATTAGAATTCTGATTGATTAGGTCGATTCCCGTCCATGGTTCGAAACCGGTAAGAGCAAAAAATTAAAAAAAACGACAGATCCTTCCTCCACAGAAGCCACCTACAGACTAACCTACCACGATCAATAACAAGGTATATATCGTCAGCTGGTATGGCGTCATGTCCGCCATCTTGTCTTCGTCCACTGTAGACCACCATCTTGATTTCGTCTGCTAGAGTGTGCTGGCGACACGCTAGTATAATTTTCTATTTACCATACCGTATACCTCGACTGTTGGCATTAAAATTTGACCATGACCTTGATATTTGACTTTGAACTTGAAATTTGACTTTGTCCTTGACGACCATCATGGATCCAACATTTTATTTTCATTACATGCTACCAGCAGCTACCACATGCTAGAGGTCATTGCCACCATCTTGTTTTCATCTGCTGGATGACTCCATCTTGTGTGTACTCGTGTTATAGAGTACATTATCATCATACTTGTTTTATTGTTACCCGCTAGAGTGAAGTAATCATTTATTATTACTAAACTTCCCGCCATCTTGTAATTTGGGTGCCATCTTGGTAATTTGTAATTATTTAGCTAGAAATTCGGGAAAAAATCCAAAATTCGTCAAAATAAAATCACTCATTAAAGGAATGATTGATTATATCGATTCCTGTTCTTGGTTCGATCCTTCGGCGAAGCAAAAAATAATAATTTTATGTAAAAAAATAATAATTTTAATAGGCCCAAAATCAAATACTGCCATAATCCTATAAGCCATTACGACAGTCATCTTAGATATTTGTATTTTTTGACTTATAAATTCGGGAAAAATTCCAAAATTTACCTAAAAAATAACTCATTAATTTACATATTGAATCAATGGATTGCTGTCGTCTGTTTGCTTCTTGACCAGTGATAAGTGTAACTTAATGTTAAATAAATTTTATATTTTGGTTTCCATTACCTTTCGCGGAGTTTATCAATTATTCACTCTACGAAAAACAACTCAAGACAATATACGACAATGTTCGACGAATTAAATACGTTGCCGATAAGCCTAACATGAAAGTCTAGTTTTTGATACTTAAAATAACCTCTAAACCGTTCATGCACAAAGCCATCTATACATATAGACCAACCGTCTTCGGACCGCGAGGCCGGCTCATAAACAATGTCAGACGTATAGACCAGTTATTTCCGAACCTCACGACCTTATTCATCGTCAGCTATTTATATTCAATTAAACCTTCGTAACATGTTTTTAGGCTTACAAGAGGACCAAGAACCCCAACCAAAAAGGTAGTACATTTTAGAAGCACCATCAACAAAATGGCAGCACATTAGGAAGCTCCATCAACAAAAAGGAAGCACATTTTGGACGCACCGTTAATCAAAAGGAAGTACATTCTACAAAACGAAAGCTCATTTAAGGAAAAAGGAGGTACATTTTCACGTACATTATACGGTAGGATGCGATCGTCAATGTTAAGTTAGGATATAATGTCTCCATCAGTCTATGAATTCATCAGTTTTTAGTTCCATAAGTCATTGGCTTCAATAGTCATTGGCTCCATCAATCATTGACTCCGACAGTCTTTTGGCTCCAAAAATCATTGGTTCCAACAGTAATTGGCTCTAACTGCCTTTTGCTTCAACAGCTCCAATGATATTTGGCTAGAATGCTAAGAGTCTAAGAGACAATGAAGCTACAAGGCTACGAGTCAACAAGGATCTAGCTGGTTACGACTTATACATGGTTGCGAGACTACATGGCTAAAAGGCTGCGTGGCTACGAAACAACATGTCTATGAAGCTACAAGGATACAATTCTACTCGGCTCCAAAGCTTCAATTCTAGGAGTCTTCAAGACTCCTCCAAATGCTTTCGAGTCTACAAAGCTCCAACTACTCCAGCAGCATAATGTTATAAGATTACAAGACTACTTGTTATCGTAGCTACAAGTATACGAGGCTACTTGGCTACGTAGCTACAAGTTTACGAGGCTCCAAGTCATCATGACAACGTGACTACGAACCATGAGGTTACGACACTACGTGACTACGAGTCTTCAAGTTTACGAAACTGCGAGGCTACAGAGCTACGAAGCTTCCAGAACACAAGTTTACGAGACTGCGAGGATGCAGGACTACAAGTCTACATGAGTACATGACTACGAAGCTACAAGTCTACATGGCTCCAATTGCGACATCTGTCTTAGGCTGAATTTTTTCTTTGGCTCTAAATGCTCCAGTAGCATTATGTTATAACATTACAAGGCTACTTGGTTACGTAGGTACAAGTCTACTAGGCTCCAATTGCCGTATCTGTCTTTGACAGAATTTTCTCTTTTGCTCCAACTGCTCCAACAGCATATTCTTATAAGATTACAAGACTACTTGGTTACATAGCTACAAGTCTACGAGGCTCCAATGCATCATGACTACGTGACTACGAGTCATGTGGTTACGAGACTATGCGATTGTAAGTCTACATGGTTAAGTAATCGTGAGGCTTCAAGATTACGGCGCTTCCCGAACACAAGGTTTCGTTATTACGAGGCTACAGGACTACAAAGCTTGCCGAACACGTGGTTACGTGATTTCAAGGCTACTTGGTTACGTAGCTACTAGTCTACGAGATTCCAAGGCATCATGATTACGGAGCTTCCAGAACACAAGGTTACGAGACTGCGAAGCTACAGAGCTACGAAGCTTCCAGGACATGAGGCTACGTGGATACGAGAATACATGACTCTACTGACTACAATAGCACTATTCAGTGGTGAGAGTTAATTTATCTCATGCAAAATAACCTGTTTAGAGTATTGTCGTTTATTATCAACAGATGAAACCACATGTTGCTTACAGGTAAATATTATTTAGTTCTTTCATGTCGGATGCGGAATGCTCAATAACGATCGTTAAAGAAGGATGGCTTCTAGACACCAAGTAGAAGGAAATTCGTCTTGCATGTTAGTGCTTCACAGATGTCTCATGATATATTTTTGACTAAGTAATGGTTGACTATTTTTTTTAATTCTACCTGGTAAAAAAAATTGCAAGTGCTGAATTAGTAGCATAAATTCTCGAATTAAATGTAACTCGAAATAAAATGTCATAGCTCATT
This sequence comes from Bacillus rossius redtenbacheri, assembly GCF_032445375.1. Taxonomy (NCBI): domain Eukaryota; kingdom Metazoa; phylum Arthropoda; class Insecta; order Phasmatodea; family Bacillidae; genus Bacillus; species Bacillus rossius. Next base: position 31,978,559 of record NC_086336.1, read on the forward strand.
AGATAAAAAATCCTTCATGCAGAGAGCTGATTCTCAGAATAGACAGAAGCACTTGAAGAAACCTCAGGAATAATCAGGAGCACACGGAGAAAACCATCATCATATTGACTAGAATAATCAGGATTCAAACGTATTGACAAGAATAATCACGAGCACACGGAGAAAACCATCACACTTTTCTTTGATATCATAAAATAACAGAAAAATATATTTAATAAATAAACTAAAAATTAATTAATAAAAAATTTAAAATAAAATAAATATTACAAAAAATACATAAAATTCTGGCATGTACAAAAACTTTTCAACAATGAGAAGTCCACAAGCTAGCTGAATCTGTTAGAATCAAGCTAGGAGACTTCTATAATATAAAACAGGTTAAGGCAGCCTATTTAACTAATTGTTCGTGATTATATTTAAACAAATTATTAAACTTAAATTTGCAAAAACTGTAAATAATATTTGAAAATTAAAAACTATGCAATTTTTCATTATCGTTTTCTTATGACGTTATCACGTAAAATAATCGTCCGTAAACCTACTTTACCGACAACCCCTTTTATAAATAGAAATAAATGATTTCAGTTATAAATAGTAAAATATTAGGTACTTACATATTAAAATTAAAATATTTATAAAAATAAATATTACTAAATTAATTATAACTACAATATTTTAGAGTCATAAAGCATAAATCCTTGGTAGTATAGTGGTCAGTATCCCCGCCTGTCACGCGGGAGACCGGGGTTCGATTCCCCGCCGGGGAGGTACAGTTTTTTGAATAGTTGCAAACATACAGTATTTTATGTACATTTATTTCTAAAAATGTTCCTGGAGTTTATAGAAGCTTCCAAAACATTTCTAAATCTATGTACGCCTGTAAGCCGAGCCGAAAGGGATGATATATTTTTTTATTTACTCTAATTTCTCTGATGTTTTCCTTAGAAACTTTTTCCTCGATTATAAATGCTTTGAATGCCAATAATTTGAAATTGTATGAAGTAGTATACGAATGGGGCTCCAACACCAGGGTCCAGAGTGAGGAGATGAGTGTACATGGTTTTGTGTGTGGTGCCGACCGCCATCTTGAATTATGACTTCAAAGCGGCCTCCTTTGATAATTGTGTCCTTGACCTTTGACCTAGACCCTGGCCTTTAACCTCGGCCTCGACCCCGGCGACCATATTGGACCCGCCATCTTGGTTCCACCATCTATAAATCGAGCGCCCCACTCACTCTTAATGAAATTTTCTTCATGGCCGCCATTTTGATTTTTTTCTGTTCCATTTGAGGCTGCCATCTTGGATGCCGTCGACTTAGTTTCTGTTGTTCGTTACTAGAGAGTGCCAGCATCGCTCTTGATTTTTTTTCTGTTCCACTGGAGGCCGCCATATTGGATACCGTCGACTTTGTTTCTGTTGTTTGTTCCTAGAGAGTGCCAGCGTAGCTCTGTCTCATCACATAAGGTCGATGTTCCATTACCTACCATAGCTATTATGGTCCTAATCGACATGTTAAATTTAATTCTTTAATGCAAAATACATTTGGAAGCGTTTTGATTCGAACCATCGCAACTCTGTCTCTAGGTTGGAAAACATACGCCTTTAACCGCACAACCATCAAGACATTTACCAGACTGAGAATTAAATAAGGTTTATATAAAAAATAACATGCATATTTGACTTGTAATTTTTTATAATTTGAAGTAATAATAACATCCCCTGTTCGAGACAGCACCACGATCTAGTATTAAGACGTAACTGTTGCAATTATCGTTACGGTCGCCATCTTGAAAATCCGTAATTTTTATTCTAGGAATTCCAAATAAAATTCCAAAAAAAAAAATAAAAATATTTAAAAAATTGTCTACTTCAAATGTTTAGTTACTTAATTGTTTTCGGTCCTCGGTTCGATTTCCGGCGGGAGTAAACCAGTAATTTATTATATATTTAAAAAATTCTCAATAAAAAGTAATTAAAACATCTTACACCACACGCGACGTTCTGAATTATGTCACTACTTGTATCAAATATCGTGAAAAGCGCCATCTTGAAAATCTTTATTTATTACCCGATTTTAATGAAAAAAATTACCAAATTCACCAAAAAATAACATATTAGAATTCTGATTGATTAGGTCGATTCCCGTCCATGGTTCGAAACCGGTAAGAGCAAAAAATTAAAAAAAACGACAGATCCTTCCTCCACAGAAGCCACCTACAGACTAACCTACCACCATCAATAACAAGGTATATATCGTCAGCTGGTATGACGTCATGTCCGCCATCTTGTCTTCGTCCACTGTAGACCACCATCTTGATTTCGTCTGCTAGAGTGTGCTGGCGACACGCTAGTATAATTTTCTATTTACCATACCGTATACCTCGACTGTTGGCATTAAAATTTGACCATGACCTTGATATTTGACTTTGAACTTGAAATTTGACTTTGTCCTTGACGACCATCATGGATCCAACATTTTATTTTCATTACATGCTACCAGCAGCTACCACATGCTAGAGGTCATTGCCACCATCTTGTTTTCATCTGCTGGATGACTCCATCTTGTGTGTACTCGTGTTATAGAGTACATTATCATCATACTTGTTTTATTGTTACCCGCTAGAGTGAAGTAATCATTTATTATTACTAAACTTCCCGCCATCTTGTAATTTGGGTGCCATATTGGTAATTTGTAATTATTTAGCTAGAAATTCGGGAAAAAATCCAAAATTCGTCAAAATAAAATCACTCATTAAAGGAATGATTGATTATATCGATTCCTGTTCTTGGTTCGATCCTTCGGCGAAGCAAAAAATAATAATTTTATGTAAAAAAATAATAATTTTAATAGGCCCAAAATCAAATACTGCCATAATCCTATAAGCCATTACGACAGTCATCTTAGATATTTGTATTTTTTGACTTATAAATTCGGGAAAAATTCCAAAATTTACCTAAAAAATAACTCATTAATTTACATATTGAATCAATGGATTGCTGTCGTCTGTTTGCTTCTTGACCAGTGATAAGTGTAACTTAATGTTAAATAAATTTTATATTTTGGTTTCCATTACCTTTCGCGGAGTTTATCAATTATTCACTCTACGAAAAACAACTCAAGACAATATACGACAATGTTCGACGAATTAAATACGTTGCCGATAAGCCTAACATGAAAGTCTAGTTTTTGATACTTAAAATAACCTCTAAACCGTTCATGCACAAAGCCATCTATACATATAGAACAACCGTCTTCGGACCGCGAGGCCGGCTCATAAACAATGTCAGACGTATAGACCAGTTATTTCCGAACCTCACGACCTTATTCATCGTCAGCTATTTATATTCAATTAAACCTTCGTAACATGTTTTCAGGCTTACAAGAGGACCAAGAACCCCAACCAAAAAGGTAGTACATTTTAGAAGCACCATCAACAAAATGGCAGCACATTAGGAAGCTCCATCAACAAAAAGGAAGCACATTTTGGACGCACCGTTAATCAAAAGGAAGTACATTCTACAAAACGAAAGCTCATTTAAGGAAAAAGGAGGTACATTCTCACGTACATTATACGGTAGGATGCGATCGTCAATGTTAAGTTAGGATATAATGTCTCCATCAGTCTATGAATTCATCAGTTTTTAGTTCCATAAGTCATTGGCTCCAATAGTCATTGGCTCCATCAATCATTGACTCCGACAGTCTTTTGGCTCCAAAAATCATTGGTTCCAACAGTAATTGGCTCTAACTGCCTTTTGCTTCAACAGCTCCAATGATATTTGGCTAGAATGCTAAGAGTCTAAGAGACAATGAAGCTACAAGGCTACGAGTCAACAAGGATCTAGCTGGTTACGACTTATACATGGTTGCGAGACTACATGGCTAAAAGGCTGCGTGGCTACGAAACAACATGTCTATGAAGCTACAAGGATACAATTCTACTCGGCTCCAAAGCTTCAATTCTAGGAGTCTTCAAGACTCCTCCAAATGCTTTCGAGTCTACAAAGCTCTAACTACTCCAGCAGCATAATGTTATAAGATTACAAGACTACTTGTTATCGTAGCTACAAGTATACGAGGCTACTTGGCTACGTAGCTACAAGTTTACGAGGCTCCAAGTCATCATGACAACGTGACTACGAACCATGAGGTTACGACACTACGTGACTACGAGTCTTCAAGTTTACGAAACTGCGAGGCTACAGAGCTACGAAGCTTCCAGAACACAAGTTTACGAGACTGCGAGGATGCAGGACTACAAGTCTACATGAGTACATGACTACGAAGCTACAAGTCTACATGGCTCCAATTGCGACATCTGTCTTAGGCTGAATTTTTTCTTTGGCTCTAAATGCTCCAGTAGCATTATGTTATAACATTACAAGGCTACTTGGTTACGTAGGTACAAGTCTACTAGGCTCCAATTGCCGTATCTGTCTTTGACAGAATTTTCTCTTTTGCTCCAACTGCTCCAACAGCATATTCTTATAAGATTACAAGACTACTTGGTTACATAGCTACAAGTCTACGAGGCTCCAATGCATCATGACTACGTGACTACGAGTCATGTGGTTACGAGACTATGCGATTGCAAGTCTACATGGTTAAGTAATCGTGAGGCTTCAAGATTACGGCGCTTCCCGAACACAAGGTTTCGTTATTACGAGGCTACAGGACTACAAAGCTTGCCGAACACGTGGTTACGTGATTTCAAGGCTACTTGGTTACGTAGCTACTAGTCTACGAGATTCCAAGGCATCATGATTACGGAGCTTCCAGAACACAAGGTTACGAGACTGCGAAGCTACAGAGCTACGAAGCTTCCAGGACATGAGGCTACGTGGATACGAGAATACATGACTCTACTGACTACAATAGCACTATTCAGTGGTGAGAGTTAATTTATCTCATGCAAAATAACCTGTTTAGAGTATTGTCGTTTATTATCAACAGATGAAACCACATGTTGCTTACAGGTAAATATTATTTAGTTCTTTCATGTCGGATGCGGAATGCTCAATAACGATCGTTAAAGAAGGATGGCTTCTAGACACCAAGTAGAAGGAAATTCGTCTTGCATGTTAGTGCTTCACAGATGTCTCATGATATATTTTTGACTAAGTAATGGTTGACTATTTTTTTAAATTCCACCTGGTAAAAAAAATTGCAAGTGCTGAATTAGTAGCATAAATTCTCGAATTAAATGTAACTCGAAATAAAATGTCATAGCTCATTAGATAAAAAATCCTTCATGCAGAGAGCTGATTCTCAGAATAGACAGAAGCACTTGAAGAAACCTCAGGAATAATCAGGAGCACACGGAGAAAACCATCATCATATTGACTAGAATAATCAGGATTCAAACGTATTGACAAGAATAATCACGAGCACACGGAGAAAACCATCACACTTTTCTTTGATATCATAAAATAACAGAAAAATATATTTAATAAATAAACTAAAAATTAATTAATAAAAAATTTAAAATAAAATAAATATTACAAAAAATACATAAAATTCTGGCATGTACAAAAACTTTTCAACAATGAGAAATCCACAAGCTAGCTGAATCTGTTAGAATCAAGCTAGGAGACTTCTATAATATAAAACAGGTTAAGGCAGCCTATTTAACTAATTGTTCGTGATTATATTTAAACAAATTATTTAAATAAAATTTGCAAAAACTGTAAATAATATTTGAAAATTAAAAACTATGCAATTTTTCATTAACGTTTTCTTATGACGTTATCACGTTAAATATACGTCCGTAAACCGACTTTACAGACAACCCCTTTTATAAATAGAAATAAATGATTTCAGTAATAAATAGTAAAATAATAGGTACTTACATATTAAAATTAAAATATTTATAAAAATAAATATTACTAACTTATTTTAACTACAATATTTTAGAGTCATCAATTATAAATCCTCGGTAGTAGTCCGCCCCGTGCTCGCGTGGTGAGCGGACGTGTGCGACGCGACGTGTCTCGTGCGCTGTTACTCTCCTGGTTTAGTGCGAGAGCGAGTTAAGTGTCGTGCGGCTTACACGTAACGTATTCTAAAGGCTTCTTACTGACTTTCGCAGGACCATCATGGCGACTTGCCAACCGACCCCACGAGTGAATACCCTTCGCGTGAAGTGTCAAACCAAACCGCTCGCGTTGGACTTACTCCGATGGCTCGACGAGACCCTTGGGCTGCAGGATGACGAAGTGATTGCTGTACAGGTCGACGGACGCCAACGGTGCATCTTTGTGAAGTTGACATCACTACTACACTGCGAGAGGATCATCCGAGAGACCGGCGGAACGTCTCAGATACACGCAGCGAGCGGTGAGTCACTACAAGTAGACATAGAACTGGCGCTAGACAACCTGAAAACCGTCAGGGTCGTAAACATTCCCGTGGAAGTACCAAATGAACGGATTGTTTACTCGCTCACTCCGTACGGAAAGATACACACGTGCGTGGACGAAATGTGGGGGGTGTATCGCAAGTTCAAAGCCAAGACAGGGGTACGAATAGTGAAAATGGAACTCAATCAAAATATTCCCTCACAGCTGGTAGTCGATGGGCATCACGGGTTCGTAGTGTATGACGGACAACTCCAGACCTGCAGTCACTGCTCGCAGGCGGGACACCACCGCGCGGCCTGCCCCACTCTTCCGCGCGAGCGGTCGGGCGCGCCGCGCACGTGGGCGCAGACACTGCAGAGTGGCGCGCAGAGCAGTCGCTCGACAGAACCGCACGAAGTGCGGGACCGGCCCACCACCTCTGGGGCGAGCTTACATCCGCCGGCACAAACTCTGACGTCAGAAGACAGGGAGGAGAGGCCTTATGAGGCGGTCCCACTCAAAACTCTGCTGTCCACCATTACCGCATCACCTCTTGCTCCGACTCAACAGGACATGCCCGCCCCGGATATACGACTCGATACGCCCATTGACATGGAGGATGACGGAATGTCCGAATGCTCACAGGAGGCGCACTCCACCAACCCCCGCTCAGGCAAAAAGTCCGGTGGGCGTGAACGGCCCCCGAGCGGGCGCAAGGACAAAAAGGCCCGTCATGCGAGTTGCAGTCCAAGTCGCGACACCGCCCTACCGGACAGCCCGCGTTCACAACGTAAATATTCACTCCGCATTGCCCAACATGCGATCGAGCAAATCAAGGGGGGCGCGATCAGCATAACGGAACAGAGTGGGGGAGGGAATGACGTAGCTAGTAGCAAAGACGTAGCGGATGACTAGAGTTTTAACAATTGCCACTGTCAACATTTGTGCAATTGAAGCTCCTTTCAAATTTCATGCTTTACACAGCATTGTACGTGCGCACGCTATCGACGTACTATTTTTACAAGAGTGTGCGCTAGAGCGGCTACCATATTTTGACCAATATAATGTGTACCCCAACATCGGCCCTCAAGGGAGAGGAACCATTGTTGTCACAAAGAACCATCTTGAACTCACGCACATCAGAGCGCACGCATCTGGGAGGATAATCTCTGGCACACTCATAGCGCTCAATCCCTCCAGCGCTACTGGCAGGAGCATTATCGGACAATGTGTGAATGTCTATGCCCCCTCTGGCTCTCAGCGTCGAACAGAATGCCAGGAATTTTTTCGCCAGGAAATCCTTCCATTTATAAGGAATGATGGCACGGGTCTTATTCTAGGTGGAGATTTCAATTGTATAATTACACCCAGTGATCACGTTGGTGGACACTACCCCATTAACACGGCACTGCATGAGCTCGTTACTGCCATTGATGTGGAGGACATGGTCGACATTCTTCAAGTACCCACACCACATTACACCTTTCATGCCTATTCATCTAGTTCGCGCCTAGACAGGTTTTATATGTCCCGCACGCATCGACACAACGCGCGATCATATGATGTGGTGCCAGTGGCTGTCACAGATCATTACATGGTCGTTTGTACTGTGGCTGCTCCGGAGGTTTCACCCACACCTGGGCGTAACTACTGGAGACTACAAACACGCTTGTTGGGTCAAACTGAAGTGGACAATGATTTTCATCGGCGCTGGTCTCATTGGTTGCGATGTAAACAGAGGTACGCGGACACAGCGGATTGGTGGGATGGCTGCGTCAAACCAGGTCTGGCCAAATTATTTAAGCACCATGGCGGGCGTTGTAGACGGGAGCAGGACTCCCTTCTCTATTTGCACGAGAGGGCCCTGCGGGAATTAAGTACGCATCCAACCGCAGTTACCAATCCGAGGGATCAAGCCCGTCGCCTTAAGGAACGGATCATCGCCATACACCGAGCGAACATGGAAAGTCGCATTGTATTCAATAACACCAAGAGTGCGCTACAGCAAGAAAGGCTTAGCATTCACTCCCTCATGCGAGATCGGAAGAGGCGTACACGAAGGCACATCAGCTCGGTTGTGGACGCGAATGGCACGGTCGTAAGGGATTCCACAACCATCCTCGCAGCATTTACAAGTAGTTACGAGGAACTCTATGCGGACCACGACATTGACTATGATGAAGGGACGTCATTCCTCGATGTGTATGACAGCAGCCTTGACGACATAGCACAGCACCATCTGGAGGCCGACCCAACTGACGAAGAGATCACACACATCGTTCGGAGGGCCCCAAAAACCAAATCCCCTGGTGTGGACGGTATCCCCTACGAATTCTACCAGCACTATTGGCCAACGATTCGAGAGGAATTTTGCGAAATGGCGCGCACGGTCATTCGACGAGGGCGTCTGTGCAGCACGCAAACAGAGGGAATCATTGTGCTCATACCCAAGGTACCACAGCCACGTGAAGTAGCCCACTATAGGCCTATCACGCTTCTGTGTGCTGACTACAAAATCATCGCACGGGTGTATGCCAATCGTATTAAATCAGCGCTGTCTGATGTCATCGGGCCGGACCAACATTGTATTGTGAAGGGGACGTCCATCACACATGGCACTTCTGCGCTCCGCGATGTGCAGCTCCTGGCGCGCACAACGCCGGGCGCTGTCGCCCTCCTGAACATTGATCTTGAGAAGGCCTTTGACCGGGTGCAATGGAGCTTCCTCGACAGGGTGCTCGAGCACCTTTGCTTCCCTCCGACAGTTCGAGCTGTCCTACGCACGTTCCGTGAGAACCTAACCTCGAAGATGTCCATCAATGGTTGTTTTGGTGACAAATTTCCGATTCGCTCCTCTGTCCGACAAGGGTGCCCGCTCTCGATGGTACTTTTCGTCCTTTATATTGAGCCCCTTATAAGGAAATTTAACTCTACTCTCTCAGGACTGAGTATTCAAGGGAATCCTTTAACGTGCATTGGGTATGCAGATGATGTTACGGTCATTGTGCGTAGTGACCATGAACTCACGGCCGCTCATGCTATTCTTGAGGCCTTCCACAAGGCAACGCATGCAAAATGCAACTTCGCGAAAACCAAAGTGTTGAATCTGAAAGCAGCGCCAGATGTGATTGTGCCACAGCATTCATTCGTGTCTACGGATGCGATCAGGACACTTGGAATACTTTTCACGGGTGACATCGGTCATACCATTCAAGAGAACTGGGACGGAGTGGTGCGGAATGTTCGTGGTAGCCTGCTTGAGTCACACCTTAGAAACCTCAACATCATCCAACGTGTATATATCGTTAACATGTACTCCCTTTCACAACTCTGGTACATGGCACAGGTGTTCCCCATGCCAGCTGCGATTGCAGCTCAAATCAGGCAATACATTGGATGGTTTATCTGGAAAGGATTCCTCTTCAAGGTCAGCCGCGATCAGCTGACGATGCCTGTCAGTAAAGGTGGTCTCGGACTCATTGAGCATGAGCAAAAAGCACGAGCCTTGTTCCAGAAATGCGTCATACAACGTGTCTTACAGGGTGGTCGCTCCTCGGCTTTGTACACAGCCGCATGGGGCGCCAGGGAGCGCCTACCCCGACACTACAAGTCCGCCGCCGATCACCTTCGCACGACGATTTCCGAACTTCCCGAAGGTACGCATGTCTCCACAAGACAACTGTATGGTTTCCAGCGACGAGCAACACCCTCTGTGCCGAATATTCAGAATAAGATCCTTTCTTTGCGTTGGCTGAACATATGGAAAAACGTTTCTGATCCTGAATTACCTACTCATCTCCGTGCCGAAGCTTTCACATTTGTCAACGACCTGACACCCACCCTTTATCGCAAGAAACGCATTGCGTTATCCCAGGATGACCACTGCGAACTCTGTGGCTACCGTGACACCGCCCTCCATCGCATATGTGCTTGCTCATTCTCGCGCCCCTTGTGGGAGTGGTGTAAAACCAAACTTTCCAGACTGCTCTGCCTACCTCCACGGGACGTGTGCGCGGACCGCATGTGCTACCTCGACATCACAGCCTTCCCTACCGTGAAGAGGCGGGCGGCTGTGTGGCTGATGGCGAATTTGATAGCTTTTGTGCTCAAAACTCAAGTGCCATACTTCTTGCGGGACTTCATATCCCAGCTACGACGTGACAAATGGTCTATGGTAAAAAACAATACGTTAAGAAGGAGGTTTGGACATTACCTTTTCATGTTTTGAAATTTGTACAGATGGTGTGGGACTGTGTTAATCCGCAGGGGCGAGGTATCAGTATCGTGTAACCCATTTGTGCTGACTGTAATCTGATGTGAGCTGTAATGTTATGTACATGCACATGATATCACAATAAACTAATAAACTAAAAAAAAAAAAAAAAAAAAAAGTAGTATAGTGGTCAGTATCCCCGCCTGTCACGCGGGAGACCGGGGTTCGATTCCCCGCTGTGGAGGTACCATTTTTTGAATAGTTGCAAACATACAGTATTTTATGTACATTTATTTCTAAAAATGTTACTAGAGTTTATAGAAGCTTCAAAAACATTTCCAGAAGGAATAGGTACTTCTAAATCTATGTACGCCTGTAAGCCGAGCCGAAAGGGATGATATATTTTTTATTTACTCTAATTTCTCTGATGTTTTCCTTAGAAACTTTTTCCTCGATTATAAATGCTTTGAATGCCAATAATTTGAAATTGTATGAAGTAGTATACGAATGGGGCTCCAACACCAGGGTCCAGAGTGAGGAGATGAGTGTACATGGTTTTTTGTGTGGTGCCGACCGCCATCTTGGATTATGACATCAAAGCGGCCTCCTTTGATAAGTGTGTCCTTGACCTTTGACCTAGACCCTGGCCTTTAACCTCGGCCTCGACCCCGGCGACCATATTGGACCCGCCATCTTGGTTCCACCATCTATAAATCGAGCGCCCCATCACTCTTAATGAAATTTTCTTCATGGCCGCCATTTTGATTTTTTTCTGTTCCATTTGAGGCTGCCATCTTGGATGCCGTCGACTTAGTTTCTGTTGTTCGTTACTAGAGAGTGCCAGCAACGCTCTTGATTTTTTTTCTGTTCCACTGGAGGCCGCCATATTGGATACCGTCGACTTTGTTTCTGTTGTTTGTTCCTAGAGAGTGCCAGCGTAGCTCTGTCTCATCACATAAGGTCGATGTTCCATTACCTACCATAGCTATTATGGTCCTAATCGACATGTTAAATTTAATTCTTTAATGCAAAATACATTTGGAAGCGTTTTGATTCGAACCATCGCAACTCTGTCTCTAGGTTTGAAAACATACGCCTTTAACCGCACAACCATCAAGACATTTACCAGACTGAGAATTAAATAAGGTTTATATAAAAAATAACATGCATATTCGACTTGTAATTTTTTATAATTTGAAGTAATAATAACATCCCCTGTTCGAGACAGAACCACGATCTAGTATTAAGACGTAACTGTTGCAATTATCGTTACGGTCGCCATCTTGAAAATCCGTAATTTTTATTCTAGGAATTCCAAATAAAATTCCAAAAAAAAAAAAATATTTAAAAAATTGTCTACTTCAAATGTTTAGTTACTTAATTGTTTTCGGTCCTCGGTTCGATTTCCGGCGGGAGAAAACCAGTAATTTATTATATATTTAAAAAATTCTCAATAAAAAGTAATAAAAACATCTTACACCACACGCGACGTTCTGAATTATGTCACTACTTGTATCAAATATCGTGAAAAGCGCCATCTTGAAAATCTTTATTTATTACCCGATTTTAATGAAAAAAATTACAAAATTCACCAAAAAATAACATATTAGAATTCTGATTGATTAGATCGATTCCCGTCCATGGTTCGAAACCGGTAAGAGCAAAAAATTAAAAAAAACGACAGATCCTTCCTCCACAGAAGCCACCTACAGACTAACCTACCACCATCAATAACAAGGTATATATCGTCAGCTAGTATGACGTCATGTCCGCCATCTTGTATTCGTCCACTGAAGACCACCATCTTGATTTCGTCTGCTAGAGTGTGCTGGCGACACTCTAGTATAATTTTCTATTCACCATACCTTATACCTCGACTGTTGGCATTGAAATTTGACCATGACCTAGATATTTGACCATCAACTTGACCTTGAAAATTGACCTTGACCTTTGAAAATTGACTTTGACCTTTAAAAATTGACTTTGACCTTGAAATTTGACCATGACCTTGATATTTGACTTTGAACTTGAAATTTGACTTTGTCCTTGACGACCATCATGGATCCAACATTTTATTTTCATTACATGCTACCAGCAGCTACCACATGCTAGAGGTCATTGCCACCATCTTGTTTTCATCTGCTGGATGACTCCATCTTGTGTGTACTCGTGTTATAGAGTACATTATCATCATACTTGTTTTATTGTTACCCGCTAGAGTGAAGTAATCATTTATTATTACTAAAATTCCCGCCATCTTGTAATTTGGGTGCCATCTTGGTAATTTGTAATTATTTAGCTAGAAATTCGGGAAAAAATCCAAAATTCGTCAAAATAAAATCACTCATTAAAGGAATGATTGATTATATCGATTCCTGTTCTTGGTTCGATCCTTCGGCGAAGCAAAAAATAATAATTTTATGTAAAAAAATAATAATTTTAATAGGCCCAAAATCAAATACTGCCATAATCCTATAAGCCATTACGACTGTCATCTTAGATATTTGTATTTATTGACTTATAAATTCGGGAAAAATTCCAAAATTTACCTAAAAAATAACTCATTTATTTACATATTGAATCAATGGATTGCTGTCGTCTGTTTGCTTCTTGACCAGTGATAAGTGTAACTTAATGTTAAATAAATTTTATATTTTGGTTTCCATTACCTTTCGCGGAGTTTATCAATTATTCACTCTACGAAAAACAACTCAAGACAATATACGACAATGTTCGACGAATTAAATACGTTGCCGATAAGCCTAACATGAAAGTCTAGTTTTTGATACTTAAAATAACCTCTAAACCGTTCATGCACAAAGCCATCTATACATATAGAACAACCGTCTTCGGACCGCGAGGCCGGCTCATAAACAATGTCAGACGTATAGACCAGTTATTTCCGAACCTCACGACCTTATTCATCGTCAGCTATTTATATTCAATTAAACCATCGTAACATGTTTTTAGGCTTACAAGAGGACCAAGAACCCCAACCAAAAAGGTAGTACATTTTAGAAGCACCATCAACAAAATGGCAGCACATTAGGAAGCTCCATCAACAAAAAGGAAGCACATTTTGGACGCACCGTTAATCAAAAGGAAGTACATTCTACAAAACGAAAGCTCATTTAAGGAAAAAGGAGGTACATTCTCACGTACATTATACGGTAGGATGCGATCGTCAATGTTAAGTTAGGATATAATGTCTCCATCAGTCTATGAATTCATCAGTTTTTAGTTCCATAAGTCATTGGCTCCAATAGTCATTGGCTCCATCAATCATTGACTCCGACAGTCTTTTGGCTACAAAAATCATTGGTTCCAACAGTAATTGGCTCTAACTGCCTTTTGCTTCAACAGCTCCAATGATATTTGGCTAGAATGCTAAGAGTCTAAAAGACAATGAAGCTACAAGGCTACGAGTCAACAAGGATCTAGCTGGTTACGACTTATACATGGTTGCGAGACTACATGGCTAAAAGGCTGCGTGGCTACGAAACAACATGTCTATGAAGCTACAAGGATACAATTCTACTCGGCTCCAAAGCTTCAATTCTAGGAGTCTTCAAGACTCCTCCAAATGCTTTCGAGTCTACAAAGCTCCAACTACTCCAGCAGCATTATGTTATAAGATTACAAGACTACTTGTTATCGTAGCTACAAGTATACGAGGCTACTTGGCTACGTAGCTACAAGTTTACGAGGCTCCAAGTCATCATGACAACGTGACTACGAACCATGAGGTTACGACACTACGTGACTACGAGTCTTCAAGTTTACGAAACTGCGAGGCTACAGAGCTACGAAGCTTCCAGAACACAAGTTTACGAGACTGCGAGGATGCAGGACTACAAGTCTACATGAGTACATGACTACGAAGCTACAAGTCTACATGGCTCCAATTGCGACATCTGTCTTAGGCTGAATTTTTTCTTTGGCTCTAAATGCTCCAGTAGCATTATGTTATAACATTACAAGGCTACTTGGTTACGTAGGTACAAGTCTACTAGGCTCCAATTGCCGTATCTGTCTTTGACAGAATTTTCTCTTTTGCTCCAACTGCTCCAACAGCATATTCTTATAAGATTACAAGACTACTTGGTTACATAGCTACAAGTCTACGAGGCTCCAATGCATCATGACTACGTGACTACGAGTCATGTGGTTACGAGACTATGCGATTGCAAGTCTACATGGTTAAGTAATCGTGAGGCTTCAAGATTACGACGCTTCCCGAACACAAGGTTTCGTTATTACGAGGCTACAGGACTACAAAGCTTCCCGAACACGTGGTTACGTGATTTCAAGGCTACTTGGTTACGTAGCTACTAGTCTACGAGATTCCAAGGCATCATGATTACGGAGCTTCCAGAACACAAGGTTACGAGACTGCGAAGCTACAGAGCTACGAAGCTTCCAGGACATGAGGCTACGTGGATACGAGAATACATGACTCTACTGACTACAATAGCACTATTCAGTGGTGAGAGTTAATTTATCTCATGCAAAATAACCTGTTTAGAGTATTGTCGTTTATTATCAACAGATGAAACCACATGTTGCTTACAGGTAAATATTATTTAGTTCTTTCATGTCGGATGCGGAATGCTCAATAACGATCGTTAAAGAAGGATGGCTTCTAGACACCAAGTAGAAGGAAATTCGTCTTGCATGTTAGTGCTTCACAGATGTCTCATGATATATTTTTGACTAAGTAATGGTTGACTATTTTTTTTAATTCCACCTGGTAAAAAAAATTGCAAGTGCTGAATTAGTAGCATAAATTCTCGAATTAAATGTAACTCGAAATAAATGTCATAGCTCATTAGATAAAAAATCCTTCATGCAGAGAGCTGATTCTCAGAATAGACAGAAGCACTTGAAGAAACCTCAGGAATAATCAGGAGCACACGGAGAAAACCATCATCATATTGACTAGAATAATCAGGATTCAAACGTATTGACAAGAATAATCACGAGCACACGGAGAAAACCATCACACTTTTCTTTGATATCATAAAATAACAGAACAATATATTTAATAAATAAAATAAAAATAAATTAATAAAAAATTTAAAATAAAAAAAAATTAGAAAAAATACATAAAATTCTGGCATGTACAAAAACTTTTCAACAATGAGAAGTCCACAAGCTAGCTGAATCTGTTAGAATCAAGCTAGGAGACTTCTATAATATAAAACAGGTTAAGGCAGCCTATTTAACTAATTGTTCGTGATTATATTTAAACAAATTATTTAAATAAAATTTGCAAAAACTGTAAATAAAATTTGAAAATTAAAAACTATGCAATTTTTCATTAACGTTTTCTTACGACGTTATCACGTTAAATATACGTCCGTAAACCGACTTTACAGACAACCCCTTTTATAAATAGAAATAAATGATTTCAGTAATAAATAGTAAAATAATAGGTACTTACATATTAAAATTAAAATATTTATAAAAATAAATATTACTAACTTATTTTAACTACAATATTTTAGAGTCATAAATTATAAATCCTCGGTAGTATAGTGGTCAGTATCCCCGCCTGTCACGCGGGAGACCGGGGTTCGATTCCCCGCCGGGGAGGTACCATTTTTTGAATAGTTGCAAACATACAGTATTTTATGTACATTTATTTCTAAAAATGTTACTAGAGTTTATAGAAGCTTCAAAAACATTTCCAGAAGGAATAGGTACTTCTAAATCTATGTACGCCTGTAAGCCGAGCCGAAAGGGATGATATATTTTTTATTTACTCTAATTTCTCTGATGTTTTCCTTAGAAACTTTTTCCTCGATTATAAATGCTTTGAATGCCAATAATTTGAAATTGTATGAAGTAGTATACGAATGGGGCTCCAACACCAGGGTCTAGAGTGAGGAGATGAGTGTACATGGTTTTTTGTGTGGTGCCGACCGCCATCTTGGATTATGACATCAAAGCGGCCTCCTTTGATAAGTGTGTCCTTGACCTTTGACCTAGACCCTGGCCTTTAACCTCGGCCTCGACCCCGGCGACCATATTGGACCCGCCATCTTGGTTCCACCATCTATAAATCGAGCGCCCCATCACTCTTAATGAAATTTTCTTCATGGCCGCCATTTTGATTTTTTTCTGTTCCATTTGAGGCTGCCATCTTGGATGCCGTCGACTTAGTTTCTGTTGTTCGTTACTAGAGAGTGCCAGCATCGCTCTTGATTTTTTTTCTGTTCCACTGGAGGCCGCCATATTGGATACCGTCGACTTTGTTTCTGTTGTTAGTTCCTAGAGAGTGCCAGCGTAGCTCTGTCTCATCACATAAGGTCGATGTTCCATTACCTACCATAGCTATTATGGTCCTAATCGACATGTTAAATTTAATTCTTTAATGCAAAATACATTTGGAAGCGTTTTGATTCGAACCATCGCAACTCTGTCTCTAGGTTTGAAAACATACGCCTTTAACCGCACAACCATCAAGACATTTACCAGACTGAGAATTAAATAAGGTTTATATAAAAAATAACATGCATATTCGACTTGTAATTTTTTATAATTTGAAGTAATAATAACATCCCCTGTTCGAGACAGAACCACGATCTAGTATTAAGACGTAACTGTTGCAATTATCGTTACGGTCGCCATCTTGAAAATCCGTAATTTTTATTCTAGGAATTCCAAATAAAATTCCAAAAAAAAAAAATATTTAAAAAATTGTCTACTTCAAATGTTTAGTTACTTAATTGTTTTCGGTCCTCGGTTCGATTTCCGGCGGGAGTAAACCAGTAATTTATTATATATTTAAAAAATTCTCAATAAAAAGTAATAAAAACATCTTACACCACACGCGACGTTCTGAATTATGTCACTACTTGTATCAAATATCGTGAAAAGCGCCATCTTGAAAATCTTTATTTATTACCCGATTTTAATGAAAAAAATTACAAAATTCACCAAAAAATAACATATTAGAATTCTGATTGATTAGATCGATTCCCGTCCATGGTTCGAAACCGGTAAGAGCAAAAAATTAAAAAAAACGACAGATCCTTCCTCCACAGAAGCCACCTACAGACTAACCTACCACCATCAATAACAAGGTATATATCGTCAGCTAGTATGACGTCATGTCCGCCATCTTGTATTCGTCCACTGAAGACCACCATCTTGATTTCGTCTGCTAGAGTGTGCTGGCGACACTCTAGTATAATTTTCTATTCACCATACCTTATACCTCGACTGTTGGCATTGAAATTTGACCATGACCTTGATATTTGACCATCAACTTGACCTTGAAAATTGACCTTGACCTTTGAAAATTGACTTTGACCTTTGAAAATTGACTTTGACCTTTGAAAATTGACTTTGACCTTGAAATTTGACCATGACCTTGATATTTGACTTTGAACTTGAAATTTGACTTTGTCCTTGACGACCATCATGGATCCAACATTTTATTTTCATTACATGCTACCAGCAGCTACCACATGCTAGAGGTCATTGCCACCATCTTGTTTTCATCTGCTGGATGACTCCATCTTGTGTGTACTCGTGTTATAGAGTACATTATCATCATACTTGTTTTATTGTTACCCGCTAGAGTTAAGTAATCATTTATTATTACTAAACTTCCCGCCATCTTGTAATTTGGGTGCCATCTTGGTAATTTGTAATTATTTAGCTAGAAATTCGGGAAAAAATCCAAAATTCGTCAAAATAAAATCACTCATTAAAGGAATGATTGATTATATCGATTCCTGTTCTTGGTTCGATCCTTCGGCGAAGCAAAAAATAATAATTTTATGTAAAAAAATAATAATTTTAATAGGCCCAAAATCAAATACTGCCATAATCCTATAAGCCATTACGACTGTCATCTTAGATATTTGTATTTATTGACTTATAAATTCGGGAAAAATTCCAAAATTTACCTAAAAAATAATTCATTAATTTACATATTGAATCAATGGATTGAAGTCGTCTGTTTGCTTCTTGACCAGTGATAAGTGTAACTTAATGTTAAATAAATTTTATATTTTGGTTTCCATTACCTTTCGCGGAGTTTATCAATTATTCACTCTACGAAAAACAACTCAAGACAATATACGACAATGTTCGACGAATTAAATACGTTGCCGATAAGCCTAACATGAAAGTCTAGGTTTTGATACTTAAAATAACCTCTAAACCGTTCATGCACAAAGCCATCTATACATATAGAACAACCGTCTTCGGACCGCGAGGCCGGCTCATAAACAATGTCAGACGTATAGACCAGTTATTTCCGAACCTCACGACCTTATTCATCGTCAGCTATTTATATTCAATTAAACCATCGTAACATGTTTTTAGGCTTACAAGAGGACCAAGAACCCCAACCAAAAAGGTAGTACATTTTAGAAGCACCATCAACAAAATGGCAGCACATTAGGAAGCTCCATCAACAAAAAGGAAGCACATTTTGGACGCACCGTTAATCAAAAGGAAGTACATTCTACAAAACGAAAGCTCATTTAAGGAAAAAGGAGGTACATTCTCACGTACATTATACGGTAGGATGCGATCGTCAATGTTAAGTTAGGATATAATGTCTCCATCAGTCTATGAATTCATCAGTTTTTAGTTCCATAAGTCATTGGCTCCAATAGTCATTGGCTCCATCAATCATTGACTCCGACAGTCTTTTGGCTACAAAAATCATTGGTTCCAACAGTAATTGGCTCTAACTGCCTTTTGCTTCAACAGCTCCAATGATATTTGGCTAGAATGCTAAGAGTCTAAGAGACAATGAAGCTACAAGGCTACGAGTCAACAAGGATCTAGCTGGTTACGACTTATACATGGTTGCGTAACTACATGGCTAAAAGGCTGCGTGGCTACGAAACAACATGTCTATGAAGCTACAAGGATACAATTCTACTCGGCTCCAAAGCTTCAATTCTAGGAGTCTTCAAGACTCCTCCAAATGCTTTCGAGTCTACAAAGCTCCAACTACTCCAGCAGCATTATGTTATAAGATTACAAGACTACTTGTTATCGTAGCTACAAGTATACGAGGCTACTTGGCTACGTAGCTACAAGTTTACGAGGCTCCAAGTCATCATGACAACGTGACTACGAACCATGAGGTTACGACACTACGTGACTACGAGTCTTCAAGTTTACGAAACTGCGAGGCTACAGAGCTACGAAGCTTCCAGAACACAAGTTTACGAGACTGCGAGGATGCAGGACTACAAGTCTACATGAGTACATGACTACGAAGCTACAAGTCTACATGGCTCCAATTGCGACATCTGTCTTAGGCTGAATTTTTTCTTTGGCTCTAAATGCTCCAGTAGCATTATGTTATAACATTACAAGGCTACTTGGTTACGTAGGTACAAGTCTACTAGGCTCCAATTGCCGTATCTGTCTTTGACAGAATTTTCTCTTTTGCTCCAACTGCTCCAACAGCATATTCTTATAAGATTACAAGACTACTTGGTTACATAGCTACAAGTCTACGAGGCTCCAATGCATCATGACTACGTGACTACGAGTCATGTGGTTACGAGACTATGCGATTGCAAGTCTACATGGTTAAGTAATCGTGAGGCTTCAAGATTACGACGCTTCCCGAACACAAGGTTTCGTTATTACGAGGCTACAGGACTACAAAGCTTCCCGAACACGTGGTTACGTGATTTCAAGGCTACTTGGTTACGTAGCTACTAGTCTACGAGATTCCAAGGCATCATGATTACGGAGCTTCCAGAACACAAGGTTACGAGACTGCGAAGCTACAGAGCTACGAAGCTTCCAGGACATGAGGCTACGTGGATACGAGAATACATGACTCTACTGACTACAATAGCACTATTCAGTGGTGAGAGTTAATTTATCTCATGCAAAATAACCTGTTTAGAGTATTGTCGTTTATTATCAACAGATGAAACCACATGTTGATTACAGGTAAATATTATTTAGTTCTTTCATGTCGGATGCGGAATGCTCAATAACGATCGTTAAAGAAGGATGGCTTCTAGACACCAAGTAGAAGGAAATTCGTCTTGCATGTTAGTGCTTCACAGATGTCTCATGATATATTTTTGACTAAGTAATGGTTGACTATTTTTTTTAATTCCACCTGGTAAAAAAAATTGCAAGTGCTGAATTAGTAGCATAAATTCTCGAATTAAATGTAACTCGAAATAAAATGTCATAGCTCATTAGATAAAAAATCCTTCATGCAGAGAGCTGATTCTCAGAATAGACAGAAGCACTTGAAGAAACCTCAGGAATAATCAGGAGCACACGGAGAAAACCATCATCATATTGACTAGAATTATCAGGATTCAAACGTATTGACAAGAATAATCACGAGCACACGGAGAAAACCATCACACTTTTCTTTGATATCATAAAATAACAGAACAATATATTTAATAAATAAAATAAAAATAAATTAATAAAAAATTTAAAATAAAAAAAAATTAGAAAAAATACATAAAATTCTGGCATGTACAAAAACTTTTCAACAATGAGAAGTCCACAAGCTAGCTGAATCTGTTAGAATCAAGCTAGGAGACTTCTATAATATAAAACAGGTTAAGGCAGCCTATTTAACTAATTGTTCGTGATTATATTTAAACAAATTATTTAAATAAAATTTGCAAAAACTGTAAATAATATTTGAAAATTAAAAACTATGCAATTTTTCATTAACGTTTTCTTATGACGTTATCACGTTAAATATACGTCCGTAAACCGACTTTACAGACAACCCCTTTTATAAATAGAAATAAATGATTTCAGTAATAAATAGTAAAATAATAGGTACTTACATATTAAAATTAAAATATTTATAAAAATAAATATTACTAACTTATTTTAACTACAATATTTTAGAGTCATCAATTATAAATCCTCGGTAGTATAGTGGTCAGTATCCCCGCCTGTCACGCGGGAGACCGGGGTTCGATTCCCCGCCGGGGAGGTACCATTTTTTGAATAGTTGCAAACATACAGTATTTTATGTACATTTATTTCTAAAAATGTTACTAGAGTTTATAGAAGCTTCAAAAACATTTCCAGAAGGAATAGGTACTTCTAAATCTATGTACGCCTGTAAGCCGAGCCGAAAGGGATGATATATTTTTTATTTACTCTAATTTCTCTGATGTTTTCCTTAGAAACTTTTTCCTCGATTATAAATGCTTTGAATGCCAATAATTTGAAATTGTATGAAGTAGTATACGAATGGGGCTCCAACACCAGGGTCTAGAGTGAGGAGATGAGTGTACATGGTTTTTTGTGTGGTGCCGACCGCCATCTTGGATTATGACATCAAAGCGGCCTCCTTTGATAAGTGTGTCCTTGACCTTTGACCTAGACCCTGGCCTTTAACCTCGGCCTCGACCCCGGCGACCATATTGGACCCGCCATCTTGGTTCCACCATCTATAAATCGAGCGCCCCATCACTCTTAATGAAATTTTCTTCATGGCCGCCATTTTGATTTTTTTCTGTTCCATTTGAGGCTGCCATCTTGGATGCCGTCGACTTAGTTTCTGTTGTTCGTTACTAGAGAGTGCCAGCATCGCTCTTGATTTTTTTTCTGTTCCACTGGAGGCCGCCATATTGGATACCGTCGACTTTGTTTCTGTTGTTAGTTCCTAGAGAGTGCCAGCGTAGCTCTGTCTCATCACATAAGGTCGATGTTCCATTACCTACCATAGCTATTATGGTCCTAATCGACATGTTAAATTTAATTCTTTAATGCAAAATACATTTGGAAGCGTTTTGATTCGAACCATCGCAACTCTGTCTCTAGGTTTGAAAACATACGCCTTTAACCGCACAACCATCAAGACATTAACAGACTGAGAATTAAATAAGGTTTATATAAAAAATAACATGCATATTCGACTTGTAATTTTTTATAATTTGAAGTAATAATAACATCCCCTGTTCGAGACAGAACCACGATCTAGTATTAAGACGTAACTGTTGCAATTATCGTTACGGTCGCCATCTTGAAAATCCGTAATTTTTATTCTAGGAATTCCAAACAAAATTCCAAAAAAAAAAAATATTTAAAAAATTGTCTACTTCAAATGTTTAGTTACTTAATTGTTTTCGGTCCTCGGTTCGATTTCCGGCGGGAGTAAACCAGTAATTTATTATATATTTAAAAAATTCTCAATAAAAAGTAATAAAAACATCTTACACCACACGCGACGTTCTGAATTATGTCACTACTTGTATCAAATATCGTGAAAAGCGCCATCTTGAAAATCTTTATTTATTACCCGATTTTAATGAAAAAAATTACAAAATTCACCAAAAAATAACATATTAGAATTCTGATTGATTAGATCGATTCCCGTCCATGGTTCGAAACCGGTAAGAGCAAAAAATTAAAAAAAACGACAGATCCTTCCTCCACAGAAGCCACCTACAGACTAACCTACCACCATCAATAACAAGGTATATATCGTCAGCTAGTATGACGTCATGTCCGCCATCTTGTATTCGTCCACTGAAGACCACCATCTTGATTTCGTCTGCTAGAGTGTGCTGGCGACACTCTAGTATAATTTTCTATTCACCATACCTTATACCTCGACTGTTGGCATTGAAATTTGACCATGACCTTGATATTTTACCATCAACTTGACCTTGAAAATTGACCTTGACCTTTGAAAATTGACTTTGACCTTTGAAAATTGACTTTGACCTTGAAATTTGACCATGACCTTGATATTTGACTTTGAACTTGAAATTTGACTTTGTCCTTGACGACCATCATGGATCCAACATTTTATTTTCATTACATGCTACCAGCAGCTACCACATGCTAGAGGTCATTGCCACCATCTTGTTTTCATCTGCTGGATGACTCCATCTTGTGTGTACTCGTGTTATAGAGTACATTATCATCATACTTGTTTTATTGTTACCCGCTAGAGTTAAGTAATCATTTATTATTACTAAACTTCCCGCCATCTTGTAATTTGGGTGCCATCTTGGTAATTTGTAATTATTTAGCTAGAAATTCGGGAAAAAATCCAAAATTCGTCAAAATAAAATCACTCATTAAAGGAATGATTGATTATATCGATTCCTGTTCTTGGTTCGATCCTTCGGCGAAGCAAAAAATAATAATTTTATGTAAAAAAATAATAATTTTAATAGGCCCAAAATCAAATACTGCCATAATCCTATAAGCCATTACGACTGTCATCTTAGATATTTGTATTTATTGACTTATAAATTCGGGAAAAATTCCAAAATTTACCTAAAAAATAATTCATTAATTTACATATTGAATCAATGGATTTAAGTCGTCTGTTTGCTTCTTGACCAGTGATAAGTGTAACTTAATGTTAAATAAATTTTATATTTTGGTTTCCATTACCTTTCGCGGAGTTTATCAATTATTCACTCTACGAAAAACAACTCAAGACAATATACGACAATGTTCGACGAATTAAATACGTTGCCGATAAGCCTAACATGAAAGTCTAGGTTTTGATACTTAAAATAACCTCTAAACCGTTCATGCACAAAGCCATCTATACATATAGAACAACCGTCTTCGGACCGCGAGGCCGGCTCATAAACAATGTCAGACGTATAGACCAGTTATTTCCGAACCTCACGACCTTATTCATCGTCAGCTATTTATATTCAATTAAACCATCGTAACATGTTTTTAGGCTTACAAGAGGACCAAGAACCCCAACCAAAAAGGTAGTACATTTTAGAAGCACCATCAACAAAATGGCAGCACATTAGGAAGCTCCATCAACAAAAAGGAAGCACATTTTGGACGCACCGTTAATCAAAAGGAAGTACATTCTACAAAACGAAAGCTCATTTAAGGAAAAAGGAGGTACATTCTCACGTACATTATACGGTAGGATGCGATCGTCAATGTTAAGTTAGGATATAATGTCTCCATCAGTCTATGAATTCATCAGTTTTTAGTTCCATAAGTCATTGGCTCCAATAGTCATTGGCTCCATCAATCATTGACTCCGACAGTCTTTTGGCTACAAAAATCATTGGTTCCAACAGTAATTGGCTCTAACTGCCTTTTGCTTCAACAGCTCCAATGATATTTGGCTAGAATGCTAAGAGTCTAAGAGACAATGAAGCTACAAGGCTACGAGTCAACAAGGATCTAGCTGGTTACGACTTATACATGGTTGCGTAACTACATGGCTAAAAGGCTGCGTGGCTACGAAACAACATGTCTATGAAGCTACAAGGATACAATTCTACTCGGCTCCAAAGCTTCAATTCTAGGAGTCTTCAAGACTCCTCCAAATGCTTTCGAGTCTACAAAGCTCCAACTACTCCAGCAGCATTATGTTATAAGATTACAAGACTACTTGTTATCGTAGCTACAAGTATACGAGGCTACTTGGCTACGTAGCTACAAGTTTACGAGGCTCCAAGTCATCATGACAACGTGACTACGAACCATGAGGTTACGACACTACGTGACTACGAGTCTTCAAGTTTACGAAACTGCGAGGCTACAGAGCTACGAAGCTTCCAGAACACAAGTTTACGAGACTGCGAGGATGCAGGACTACAAGTCTACATGAGTACATGACTACGAAGCTACAAGTCTACATGGCTCCAATTGCGACATCTGTCTTAGGCTGAATTTTTTCTTTGGCTCTAAATGCTCCAGTAGCATTATGTTATAACATTACAAGGCTACTTGGTTACGTAGGTACAAGTCTACTAGGCTCCAATTGCCGTATCTGTCTTTGACAGAATTTTCTCTTTTGCTCCAACTGCTCCAACAGCATATTCTTATAAGATTACAAGACTACTTGGTTACATAGCTACAAGTCTACGAGGCTCCAATGCATCATGACTACGTGACTACGAGTCATGTGGTTACGAGACTATGCGATTGCAAGTCTACATGGTTAAGTAATCGTGAGGCTTCAAGATTACGACGCTTCCCGAACACAAGGTTTCGTTATTACGAGGCTACAGGACTACAAAGCTTCCCGAACACGTGGTTACGTGATTTCAAGGCTACTTGGTTACGTAGCTACTAGTCTACGAGATTCCAAGGCATCATGATTACGGAGCTTCCAGAACACAAGGTTACGAGACTGCGAAGCTACAGAGCTACGAAGCTTCCAGGACATGAGGCTACGTGGATACGAGAATACATGACTCTACTGACTACAATAGCACTATTCAGTGGTGAGAGTTAATTTATCTCATGCAAAATAACCTGTTTAGAGTATTGTCGTTTATTATCAACAGATGAAACCACATGTTGCTTACAGGTAAATATTATTTAGTTCTTTCATGTCGGATGCGGAATGCTCAATAACGATCGTTAAAGAAGGATGGCTTCTAGACACCAAGTAGAAGGAAATTCGTCTTGCATGTTAGTGCTTCACAGATGTCTCATGATATATTTTTGACTAAGTAATGGTTGACTATTTTTTTTAATTCCACCTGGTAAAAAAAATTGCAAGTGCTGAATTAGTAGCATAAATTCTCGAATTAAATGTAACTCGAAATAAAATGTCATAGCTCATTAGATAAAAAATCCTTCATGCAGAGAGCTGATTCTCAGAATAGACAGAAGCACTTGAAGAAACCTCAGGAATAATCAGGAGCACACGGAGAAAACCATCATCATATTGACTAGAATAATCAGGATTCAAACGTATTGACAAGAATAATCACGAGCACACGGAGAAAACCATCACACTTTTCTTTGATATCATAAAATAACAGAACAATATATTTAATAAATAAAATAAAAATAAATTAATAAAAAATTTAAAATAAAAAAAAATTAGAAAAAATACATAAAATTCTGGCATGTACAAAAACTTTTCAACAATGAGAAGTCCACAAGCTAGCTGAATCTGTTAGAATCAAGCTAGGAGACTTCTATAATATAAAACAGGTTAAGGCAGCCTATTTAACTAATTGTTCGTGATTATATTTAAACAAATTATTTAAATAAAATTTGCAAAAACTGTAAATAATATTTGAAAATTAAAAACTATGCAATTTTTCATTAACGTTTTCTTATGACGTTATCACGTTAAATATACGTCCGTAAACCGACTTTACAGACAACCCCTTTTATAAATAGAAATAAATGATTTCAGTAATAAATAGTAAAATAATAGGTACTTACATATTAAAATTAAAATATTTATAAAAATAAATATTACTAACTTATTTTAACTACAATATTTTAGAGTTATCAATTATAAATCCTCGGTAGTATAGTGGTCAGTATCCCCGCCTGTCACGCGGGAGACCGGGGTTCGATTCCCCGCCGGGGAGGTACCATTTTTTGAATAGTTGCAAACATACAGTATTTTATGTACATTTATTTCTAAAAATGTTACTAGAGTTTATAGAAGCTTCAAAAACATTTCCAGAAGGAATAGGTACTTCTAAATCTATGTACGCCTGTAAGCCGAGCCGAAAGGGATGATATATTTTTTATTTACTCTAATTTCTCTGATGTTTTCCTTAGAAACTTTTTCCTCGATTATAAATGCTTTGAATGCCAATAATTTGAAATTGTATGAAGTAGTATACGAATGGGGCTCCAACACCAGGGTCCAGAGTGAGGAGATGAGTGTACATGGTTTTTTGTGTGGTGCCGACCGCCATCTTGGATTATGACATCAAAGCGGCCTCCTTTGATAAGTGTGTCCTTGACCTTTGACCTAGACCCTGGCCTTTAACCTCGGCCTCGACCCCGGCGACCATATTGGACCCGCCATCTTGGTTCCACCATCTATAAATCGAGCGCCCCATCACTCTTAATGAAATTTTCTTCATGGCCGCCATTTTGATTTTTTTCTGTTCCATTTGAGGCTGCCATCTTGGATGCCGTCGACTTAGTTTCTGTTGTTCGTTACTAGAGAGTGCCAGCATCGCTCTTGATTTTTTTTCTGTTCCACTGGAGGCCGCCATATTGGATACCGTCGACTTTGTTTCTGTTGTTTGTTCCTAGAGAGTGCCAGCGTAGCTCTGTCTCATCACATAAGGTCGATGTTCCATTACCTACCATAGCTATTATGGTCCTAATCGACATGTTAAATTTAATTCTTTAATGCAAAATACATTTGGAAGCGTTTTGATTCGAACCATCGCAACTCTGTCTCTAGGTTTGAAAACATACGCCTTTAACCGCACAACCATCAAGACATTTACCAGACTGAGAATTAAATAAGGTTTATATAAAAAATAACATGCATATTCGACTTGTAATTTTTTATAATTTGAAGTAATAATAACATCCCCTGTTCGAGACAGAACCACGATCTAGTATTAAGACGTAACTGTTGCAATTATCGTTACGGTCGCCATCTTGAAAATCCGTAATTTTTATTCTAGGAATTCCAAATAAAATTCCAAAAAAAAAAAAAATATTAAAAAAATTGTCTACTTCAAATGTTTAGTTACTTAATTGTTTTCGGTCCTCGGTTCGATTTCCGGCGGGAGTAAACCAGTAATTTATTATATATTTAAAAAATTCTCAATAAAAAGTAATAAAAACATCTTACACCACACGCGACGTTCTGAATTATGTCACTACTTGTATCAAATATCGTGAAAAGCGCCATCTTGAAAATCTTTATTTATTACCCGATTTTAATGAAAAAAATTACAAAATTCACCAAAAAATAACATATTAGAATTCTGATTGATTAGATCGATTCCCGTCCATGGTTCGAAACCGGTAAGAGCAAAAAATTAAAAAAAACGACAGATCCTTCCTCCACAGAAGCCACCTACAGACTAACCTACCACCATCAATAACAAGGTATATATCGTCAGCTAGTATGACGTCATGTCCGCCATCTTGTATTCGTCCACTGAAGACCACCATCTTGATTTCGTCTGCTAGAGTGTGCTGGCGACACTCTAGTATAATTTTCTATTCACCATACCTTATACCTCGACTGTTGGCATTGAAATTTGACCATGACCTTGATATTTGACCATCAACTTGACCTTGAAAATTGACCTTGACCTTTGAAAATTGACTTTGACCTTTGAAAATTGACTTTGACCTTGAAATTTGACCATGACCTTGATATTTGACTTTGAACTTGAAATTTGACTTTGTCCTTGACGACCATCATGGATCCAACATTTTATTTTCATTACATGCTACCAGCAGCTACCACATGCTAGAGGTCATTGCCACCATCTTGTTTTCATCTGCTGGATGACTCCATCTTGTGTGTACTCGTGTTATAGAGTACATTATCATCATACTTGTTTTATTGTTACCCGCTAGAGTGAAGTAATCATTTATTATTACTAAACTTCCCGCCATCTTGTAATTTGGGTGCCATCTTGGTAATTTGTAATTATTTAGCTAGAAATTCGGGAAAAAATCCAAAATTCGTCAAAATAAAATCACTCATTAAAGGAATGATTGATTATATCGATTCCTGTTCTTGGTTCGATCCTTCGGCGAAGCAAAAAATAATAATTTTATGTAAAAAAATAATAATTTTAATAGGCCCAAAATCAAATACTGCCATAATCCTATAAGCCATTACGACTGTCATCTTAGATATTTGTATTTATTGACTTATAAATTCGGGAAAAATTCCAAAATTTACCTAAAAAATAATTCATTAATTTACATATTGAATCAATGGATTGAAGTCGTCTGTTTGCTTCTTGACCAGTGATAAGTGTAACTTAATGTTAAATAAATTTTATATTTTGGTTTCCATTACCTTTCGCGGAGTTTATCAATTATTCACTCTACGAAAAACAACTCAAGACAATATACGACAATGTTCGACGAATTAAATACGTTGCCGATAAGCCTAACATGAAAGTCTAGGTTTTGATACTTAAAATAACCTCTAAACCGTTCATGCACAAAGCCATCTATACATATAGAACAACCGTCTTCGGACCGCGAGGCCGGCTCATAAACAATGTCAGACGTATAGACCAGTTATTTCCGAACCTCACGACCTTATTCATCGTCAGCTATTTATATTCAATTAAACCATCGTAACATGTTTTTAGGCTTACAAGAGGACCAAGAACCCCAACCAAAAAGGTAGTACATTTTAGAAGCACCATCAACAAAATGGCAGCACATTAGGAAGCTCCATCAACAAAAAGGAAGCACATTTTGGACGCACCGTTAATCAAAAGGAAGTACATTCTACAAAACGAAAGCTCATTTAAGGAAAAAGGAGGTACATTCTCACGTACATTATACGGTAGGATGCGATCGTCAATGTTAAGTTAGGATATAATGTCTCCATCAGTCTATGAATTCATCAGTTTTTAGTTCCATAAGTCATTGGCTCCAATAGTCATTGGCTCCATCAATCATTGACTCCGACAGTCTTTTGGCTACAAAAATCATTGGTTCCAACAGTAATTGGCTCTAACTGCCTTTTGCTTCAACAGCTCCAATGATATTTGGCTAGAATGCTAAGAGTCTAAGAGACAATGAAGCTACAAGGCTACGAGTCAACAAGGATCTAGCTGGTTACGACTTATACATGGTTGCGTAACTACATGGCTAAAAGGCTGCGTGGCTACGAAACAACATGTCTATGAAGCTACAAGGATACAATTCTACTCGGCTCCAAAGCTTCAATTCTAGGAGTCTTCAAGACTCCTCCAAATGCTTTCGAGTCTACAAAGCTCCAACTACTCCAGCAGCATTATGTTATAAGATTACAAGACTACTTGTTATCGTAGCTACAAGTATACGAGGCTACTTGGCTACGTAGCTACAAGTTTACGAGGCTCCAAGTCATCATGACAACGTGACTACGAACCATGAGGTTACGACACTACGTGACTACGAGTCTTCAAGTTTACGAAACTGCGAGGCTACAGAGCTACGAAGCTTCCAGAACACAAGTTTACGAGACTGCGAGGATGCAGGACTACAAGTCTACATGAGTACATGACTACGAAGCTACAAGTCTACATGGCTCCAATTGCGACATCTGTCTTAGGCTGAATTTTTTCTTTGGCTCTAAATGCTCCAGTAGCATTATGTTATAACATTACAAGGCTACTTGGTTACGTAGGTACAAGTCTACTAGGCTCCAATTGCCGTATCTGTCTTTGACAGAATTTTCTCTTTTGCTCCAACTGCTCCAACAGCATATTCTTATAAGATTACAAGACTACTTGGTTACATAGCTACAAGTCTACGAGGCTCCAATGCATCATGACTACGTGACTACGAGTCATGTGGTTACGAGACTATGCGATTGCAAGTCTACATGGTTAAGTAATCGTGAGGCTTCAAGATTACGACGCTTCCCGAACACAAGGTTTCGTTATTACGAGGCTACAGGACTACAAAGCTTCCCGAACACGTGGTTACGTGATTTCAAGGCTACTTGGTTACGTAGCTACTAGTCTACGAGATTCCAAGGCATCATGATTACGGAGCTTCCAGAACACAAGGTTACGAGACTGCGAAGCTACAGAGCTACGAAGCTTCCAGGACATGAGGCTACGTGGATACGAGAATACATGACTCTACTGACTACAATAGCACTATTCAGTGGTGAGAGTTAATTTATCTCATGCAAAATAACCTGTTTAG
This sequence comes from Bacillus rossius redtenbacheri, assembly GCF_032445375.1. Classification (NCBI taxonomy): domain Eukaryota; kingdom Metazoa; phylum Arthropoda; class Insecta; order Phasmatodea; family Bacillidae; genus Bacillus; species Bacillus rossius. Next base: position 32,009,711 of record NC_086336.1, read on the forward strand.
AGTATTGTCGTTTATTATCAACAGATGAAACCACATGTTGCTTACAGGTAAATATTATTTAGTTCTTTCATGTCGGATGCGGAATGCTCAATAACGATCGTTAAAGAAGGATGGCTTCTAGACACCAAGTAGAAGGAAATTCGTCTTGCATGTTAGTGCTTCACAGATGTCTCATGATATATTTTTGACTAAGTAATGGTTGACTATTTTTTTTAATTCCACCTGGTAAAAAAAATTGCAAGTGCTGAATTAGTAGCATAAATTCTCGAATTAAATGTAACTCGAAATAAAATGTCATAGCTCATTAGATAAAAAATCCTTCATGCAGAGAGCTGATTCTCAGAATAGACAGAAGCACTTGAAGAAACCTCAGGAATAATCAGGAGCACACGGAGAAAACCATCATCATATTGACTAGAATAATCAGGATTCAAACGTATTGACAAGAATAATCACGAGCACACGGAGAAAACCATCACACTTTTCTTTGATATCATAAAATAACAGAACAATATATTTAATAAATAAAATAAAAATAAATTAATAAAAAATTTAAAATAAAAAAAAATTAGAAAAAATACATAAAATTCTGGCATGTACAAAAACTTTTCAACAATGAGAAGTCCACAAGCTAGCTGAATCTGTTAGAATCAAGCTAGGAGACTTCTATAATATAAAACAGGTTAAGGCAGCCTATTTAACTAATTGTTCGTGATTATATTTAAACAAATTATTTAAATAAAATTTGCAAAAACTGTAAATAATATTTGAAAATTAAAAACTATGCAATTTTTCATTAACGTTTTCTTATGACGTTATCACGTTAAATATACGTCCGTAAACCGACTTTACAGACAACCCCTTTTATAAATAGAAATAAATGATTTCAGTAATAAATAGTAAAATAATAGGTACTTACATATTAAAATTAAAATATTTATAAAAATAAATATTACTAACTTATTTTAACTACAATATTTTAGAGTTATCAATTATAAATCCTCGGTAGTATAGTGGTCAGTATCCCCGCCTGTCACGCGGGAGACCGGGGTTCGATTCCCCGCCGGGGAGGTACCATTTTTTGAATAGTTGCAAACATACAGTATTTTATGTACATTTATTTCTAAAAATGTTACTAGAGTTTATAGAAGCTTCAAAAACATTTCCAGAAGGAATAGGTACTTCTAAATCTATGTACGCCTGTAAGCCGAGCCGAAAGGGATGATATATTTTTTATTTACTCTAATTTCTCTGATGTTTTCCTTAGAAACTTTTTCCTCGATTATAAATGCTTTGAATGCCAATAATTTGAAATTGTATGAAGTAGTATACGAATGGGGCTCCAACACCAGGGTCCAGAGTGAGGAGATGAGTGTACATGGTTTTTTGTGTGGTGCCGACCGCCATCTTGGATTATGACATCAAAGCGGCCTCCTTTGATAAGTGTGTCCTTGACCTTTGACCTAGACCCTGGCCTTTAACCTCGGCCTCGACCCCGGCGACCATATTGGACCCGCCATCTTGGTTCCACCATCTATAAATCGAGCGCCCCATCACTCTTAATGAAATTTTCTTCATGGCCGCCATTTTGATTTTTTTCTGTTCCATTTGAGGCTGCCATCTTGGATGCCGTCGACTTAGTTTCTGTTGTTCGTTACTAGAGAGTGCCAGCATCGCTCTTGATTTTTTTTCTGTTCCACTGGAGGCCGCCATATTGGATACCGTCGACTTTGTTTCTGTTGTTTGTTCCTAGAGAGTGCCAGCGTAGCTCTGTCTCATCACATAAGGTCGATGTTCCATTACCTACCATAGCTATTATGGTCCTAATCGACATGTTAAATTTAATTCTTTAATGCAAAATACATTTGGAAGCGTTTTGATTCGAACCATCGCAACTCTGTCTCTAGGTTTGAAAACATACGCCTTTAACCGCACAACCATCAAGACATTTACCAGACTGAGAATTAAATAAGGTTTATATAAAAAATAACATGCATATTCGACTTGTAATTTTTTATAATTTGAAGTAATAATAACATCCCCTGTTCGAGACAGAACCACGATCTAGTATTAAGACGTAACTGTTGCAATTATCGTTACGGTCGCCATCTTGAAAATCCGTAATTTTTATTCTAGGAATTCCAAATAAAATTCCAAAAAAAAAAAAAATATTAAAAAAATTGTCTACTTCAAATGTTTAGTTACTTAATTGTTTTCGGTCCTCGGTTCGATTTCCGGCGGGAGTAAACCAGTAATTTATTATATATTTAAAAAATTCTCAATAAAAAGTAATAAAAACATCTTACACCACACGCGACGTTCTGAATTATGTCACTACTTGTATCAAATATCGTGAAAAGCGCCATCTTGAAAATCTTTATTTATTACCCGATTTTAATGAAAAAAATTACAAAATTCACCAAAAAATAACATATTAGAATTCTGATTGATTAGATCGATTCCCGTCCATGGTTCGAAACCGGTAAGAGCAAAAAATTAAAAAAAACGACAGATCCTTCCTCCACAGAAGCCACCTACAGACTAACCTACCACCATCAATAACAAGGTATATATCGTCAGCTAGTATGACGTCATGTCCGCCATCTTGTATTCGTCCACTGAAGACCACCATCTTGATTTCGTCTGCTAGAGTGTGCTGGCGACACTCTAGTATAATTTTCTATTCACCATACCTTATACCTCGACTGTTGGCATTGAAATTTGACCATGACCTTGATATTTGACCATCAACTTGACCTTGAAAATTGACCTTGACCTTTGAAAATTGACTTTGACCTTTGAAAATTGACTTTGACCTTGAAATTTGACCATGACCTTGATATTTGACTTTGAACTTGAAATTTGACTTTGTCCTTGACGACCATCATGGATCCAACATTTTATTTTCATTACATGCTACCAGCAGCTACCACATGCTAGAGGTCATTGCCACCATCTTGTTTTCATCTGCTGGATGACTCCATCTTGTGTGTACTCGTGTTATAGAGTACATTATCATCATACTTGTTTTATTGTTACCCGCTAGAGTGAAGTAATCATTTATTATTACTAAACTTCCCGCCATCTTGTAATTTGGGTGCCATCTTGGTAATTTGTAATTATTTAGCTAGAAATTCGGGAAAAAATCCAAAATTCGTCAAAATAAAATCACTCATTAAAGGAATGATTGATTATATCGATTCCTGTTCTTGGTTCGATCCTTCGGCGAAGCAAAAAATAATAATTTTATGTAAAAAAATAATAATTTTAATAGGCCCAAAATCAAATACTGCCATAATCCTATAAGCCATTACGACTGTCATCTTAGATATTTGTATTTATTGACTTATAAATTCGGGAAAAATTCCAAAATTTACCTAAAAAATAATTCATTAATTTACATATTGAATCAATGGATTGAAGTCGTCTGTTTGCTTCTTGACCAGTGATAAGTGTAACTTAATGTTAAATAAATTTTATATTTTGGTTTCCATTACCTTTCGCGGAGTTTATCAATTATTCACTCTACGAAAAACAACTCAAGACAATATACGACAATGTTCGACGAATTAAATACGTTGCCGATAAGCCTAACATGAAAGTCTAGGTTTTGATACTTAAAATAACCTCTAAACCGTTCATGCACAAAGCCATCTATACATATAGAACAACCGTCTTCGGACCGCGAGGCCGGCTCATAAACAATGTCAGACGTATAGACCAGTTATTTCCGAACCTCACGACCTTATTCATCGTCAGCTATTTATATTCAATTAAACCATCGTAACATGTTTTTAGGCTTACAAGAGGACCAAGAACCCCAACCAAAAAGGTAGTACATTTTAGAAGCACCATCAACAAAATGGCAGCACATTAGGAAGCTCCATCAACAAAAAGGAAGCACATTTTGGACGCACCGTTAATCAAAAGGAAGTACATTCTACAAAACGAAAGCTCATTTAAGGAAAAAGGAGGTACATTCTCACGTACATTATACGGTAGGATGCGATCGTCAATGTTAAGTTAGGATATAATGTCTCCATCAGTCTATGAATTCATCAGTTTTTAGTTCCATAAGTCATTGGCTCCAATAGTCATTGGCTCCATCAATCATTGACTCCGACAGTCTTTTGGCTACAAAAATCATTGGTTCCAACAGTAATTGGCTCTAACTGCCTTTTGCTTCAACAGCTCCAATGATATTTGGCTAGAATGCTAAGAGTCTAAGAGACAATGAAGCTACAAGGCTACGAGTCAACAAGGATCTAGCTGGTTACGACTTATACATGGTTGCGTAACTACATGGCTAAAAGGCTGCGTGGCTACGAAACAACATGTCTATGAAGCTACAAGGATACAATTCTACTCGGCTCCAAAGCTTCAATTCTAGGAGTCTTCAAGACTCCTCCAAATGCTTTCGAGTCTACAAAGCTCCAACTACTCCAGCAGCATTATGTTATAAGATTACAAGACTACTTGTTATCGTAGCTACAAGTATACGAGGCTACTTGGCTACGTAGCTACAAGTTTACGAGGCTCCAAGTCATCATGACAACGTGACTACGAACCATGAGGTTACGACACTACGTGACTACGAGTCTTCAAGTTTACGAAACTGCGAGGCTACAGAGCTACGAAGCTTCCAGAACACAAGTTTACGAGACTGCGAGGATGCAGGACTACAAGTCTACATGAGTACATGACTACGAAGCTACAAGTCTACATGGCTCCAATTGCGACATCTGTCTTAGGCTGAATTTTTTCTTTGGCTCTAAATGCTCCAGTAGCATTATGTTATAACATTACAAGGCTACTTGGTTACGTAGGTACAAGTCTACTAGGCTCCAATTGCCGTATCTGTCTTTGACAGAATTTTCTCTTTTGCTCCAACTGCTCCAACAGCATATTCTTATAAGATTACAAGACTACTTGGTTACATAGCTACAAGTCTACGAGGCTCCAATGCATCATGACTACGTGACTACGAGTCATGTGGTTACGAGACTATGCGATTGCAAGTCTACATGGTTAAGTAATCGTGAGGCTTCAAGATTACGACGCTTCCCGAACACAAAGTTTCGTTATTACGAGGCTACAGGACTACAAAGCTTCCCGAACACGTGGTTACGTGATTTCAAGGCTACTTGGTTACGTAGCTACTAGTCTACGAGATTCCAAGGCATCATGATTACGGAGCTTCCAGAACACAAGGTTACGAGACTGCGAAGCTACAGAGCTACGAAGCTTCCAGGACATGAGGCTACGTGGATACGAGAATACATGACTCTACTGACTACAATAGCACTATTCAGTGGTGAGAGTTAATTTATCTCATGCAAAATAACCTGTTTAGAGTATTGTCGTTTATTATCAACAGATGAAACCACATGTTGCTTACAGGTAAATATTATTTAGTTCTTTCATGTCGGATGCGGAATGCTCAATAACGATCGTTAAAGAAGGATGGCTTCTAGACACCAAGTAGAAGGAAATTCGTCTTGCATGTTAGTGCTTCACAGATGTCTCATGATATATTTTTGACTAAGTAATGGTTGACTATTTTTTTTAATTCCACCTGGTAAAAAAAATTGCAAGTGCTGAATTAGTAGCATAAATTCTCGAATTAAATGTAACTCGAAATAAAATGTCATAGCTCATTAGATAAAAAATCCTTCATGCAGAGAGCTGATTCTCAGAATAGACAGAAGCACTTGAAGAAACCTCAGGAATAATCAGGAGCACACGGAGAAAACCATCATCATATTGACTAGAATAATCAGGATTCAAACGTATTGACAAGAATAATCACGAGCACACGGAGAAAACCATCACACTTTTCTTTGATATCATAAAATAACAGAACAATATATTTAATAAATAAAATAAAAATAAATTAATAAAAAATTTAAAATAAAAAAAAATTAGAAAAAATACATAAAATTCTGGCATGTACAAAAACTTTTCAACAATGAGAAGTCCACAAGCTAGCTGAATCTGTTAGAATCAAGCTAGGAGACTTCTATAATATAAAACAGGTTAAGGCAGCCTATTTAACTAATTGTTCGTGATTATATTTAAACAAATTATTTAAATAAAATTTGCAAAAACTGTAAATAATATTTGAAAATTAAAAACTATGCAATTTTTCATTAACGTTTTCTTATGACGTTATCACGTTAAATATACGTCCGTAAACCGACTTTACAGACAACCCCTTTTATAAATAGAAATAAATGATTTCAGTAATAAATAGTAAAATAATAGGTACTTACATATTAAAATTAAAATATTTATAAAAATAAATATTACTAACTTATTTTAACTACAATATTTTAGAGTCATAAAGCATAAATCCTCGGTAGTATAGTGGTCAGTATCCCCGCCTGTCACGCGGGAGACCGGGGTTCGATTCCCCGCCGGGGAGGTAAATTTTTTTGAATAGTTGCAAACATACAGTATTTTATGTACATTTATTTCTTAAAATGTTCCTGGAGTTTATAGAAGCTTCTAAAACATTTACAGAAGGCCTGTAAGCTCAGCCGAAAGGGATAATAATTTTTTTTATTTATATCTAATTTCTTTGATGTTTTCCTTAGAAACTTTTTGTAGATTATAAATACTTTGAATGCCAATAATTTGAAAATGTATGATGTAGTATACGAATGGGGCTCCAACACCAGGGTCCAGAGTGAGGAGATGAGTGTACATGGTTTTTTGTGTGGTGCCGACTGCCATCTTGGATTATGACATCACGGCGGCTATCTTTGATAAGTATGACCTTTGACCTTGGCCTTTGACCTCGGCCTTGACCCCGGCGTCCATATTGGACCCGCCATCTTAGTTCCAATATCTTTAAATCGAGCGCCCCACTCTTTCTTAATGAAATTGTCTTCATGGCTGCCATTTTGATTTTTTCTGTTCCATTTGAGGCTGCCATCTTGGATGCCGTCGACTTAGTTTCTGTTGTTCGTTACTAGAGAGTGCCAGCGTCGCACTTGATTTTTTTTCTGTTCCACTGGAGGCCGCCATATTGGATACCGTCGACATTGTTTCTGCTGTTTGTTCCTAGAGAGTGCCAGCGTAGCTCTGTCTCATCACATAAGATCGATTTTCCATTACCTACCATAGCTATTATGGTCCTAATCGACATGTTAAATTTATTTTTTTAATTCAAATACATTTGGAAGCGTTTTGATTTGAACCATCGCAACTCTAATCTCTAGGTTGGAAAACATACGCCTTTAACCGCGCGACCATCGAGACATTTACCAGACTGAGAATTAAATAATGTATATATAAAATTAACATGCATATTCGACTTGTAATTTTTTATAATTTGAAGTAATAATATCATCTTCTGTTCGAGACAGTACCACAATCTTGTATTAAGAAGTAACTGTTGCAATTATCGTTACGGTCGCAATCTTGAAAATCTGTAATTTTTATTCTAGGAATTCCGAATAAAATTCCAAAAAAATATTTAAAAAATTGCCTACTTCAAATATTTAGTTTCTTAGTTGTTTTCGGTCCTCGGTTCCATTTCCGGCGAGAGTAAACCAGTAATCAATACTTATATTATAAATGCGAAAGTAACTCTGTCTGTCTGTCTGTATGTCTGTTTGTTTGTTACCTTTTCCCGGCTGAACGGCTGGACGGATCGAAATGAAATGTGGCAACGTATAACCAAAATCGAATTCCCACCCAATTTTGATGGAGGGGGGGGGGGGGGGAGTGCAAAACCCCAAAATTACGAAAACTTTAAAAAATTTCCTTAATTTAAGTTTATTTTTTTTTATTATTTGGAGTTTTTCCGAGCCATTCGGGGTCCTCAAACTACCCTCCCCCCACAATGAGTTAAAGACCCAATCCTAATAAAAAAATTTTCCAAAATTTCGAAAACCTATTCTCTTTCGATTTGGAGTGTTTACGAGCCATTCGGGGTCCTCAACATAACTTCCTCCCCCCTTCTCAGGGGCCAAAGCCCCAAAATTTAGAAAATTTCAAAAATCATTCTCTTTCGATTTTTAGTGTTTCCCTGCCATTCAGGGTCCTCAAAATCACCCCTCTCCCTCTGGGGACAAAGCCCCAAAATTTCGACAATTTCAGGAATTTTAAGTGTCTATTCTTTCTTTATGGAGTGTTCCAAACCATTCGAGGTCCTGAACATCCACTTTCCGCAAAAGTGAAAGCCCCAAAATTTCGAATAATAAGAATATATATAATTGATTGTTGGCATGTATGACGTCGATAAACTCTTACACCGTTTGACCGATCGCCATGAAAGTTGGCACATCGAAGTGTTTTTATCATGAAAAATGTTTTTATGCTATCCATATTTTTGTAACTCGCCACTAGATGGCGCTGTAGCGCATCAACTTCTAAACCTTTCAACCGATCGCCATGGGTAAACAGAAAATCATAAGTCACAGATACACAAACAGTAATTATGTGTCATTTCTTAATGTCCAATACACTGGACATATCGCTATCCATTTTGCTGTAACTCGCGGACAGTATTTCACCCGGTGTTCAGCCCGGGCTAAGCCGGGTACTGCAGCTAGTTTAATAAATATTTAAAAAATTCTCAATAAAAAGTAATAAAAACATCTTACACCACACGCGACGTTCTGAATTATTTCACTACTTGTATCTAATATCATGAAAGGCGCCATCTTGGAAATCTTTATTTATTACCCGATTTTAATGAAAAAAAATTTCAAAATTAACCAAAAAAATAACTTATTAGAATTCTGATTGATTAGATCGATTCCCGTCCATGGTTCGAAACCGGTAAGAGCAAAAAATTAAAAAAAACGACAGATCCTTCCTCCACAGAAGCCACCTACAGACTAACCTACCACCATCAATAACAAGGTATATATCGTCAGCTAGTATGACGTCATGTCCGCCATCTTGTCTTCGTCCACTGAAGACCACCATCTTGATTTCGTCTGCTAGAGTGTGCTGGCGACACGCTAGTATAATTTTCTATTCACCATACCTTATACCTCGACTGTTGGCATTGAAATTTGACCATGACCTTGATATTTGACCATCAACTTGACCTTGAAAATTGACCTTGACCTTTGAAAATTGACTTTGACCTTTGAAAATTGACTTTGACCTTGAAATTTGACTTTGAACTTGAAATTTGACTTTGTCCTTGACGACCATAATGGATCCAACATTTTATGTTCAGTACATGCTACCAGCAGCTACCACATGCTAGAGGTCATTGCCACCATCTTGTTTTCATCTGCTGGATGACTCTATCTTGTGTGTACTCGTGTTAAAGAGTACATTATCATCATACTTGTTTTATTGTTACCCGCTAGAGTGAAGTAATCATTTATTATTACTAAACTTCCCGCCATCTTGTAATTTGGGTGCCATCTTGGTAATTTGTAATTATTTAGCTAGAAATTCGGGAAAAAATCCAAAATTCGTCAAAAAAAATCACTCATTAAAGGAATGATTGATTATATCGATTCCTGTTCTTGGTTCGATCCTTCGGCGAAGCAAAAAATAATAATTTTATGTAAAAAAAATAATAATTTTAATAGGCCCAAAATCAAATACTGCCATAATCCTATAAGACATTACGACTGTCATCTTAGATATTTGTATTTATTGACTTATAAATTCGGGAAAAATTCCAAAATTTACCGAAAAAATAACTCATTAATTTACATATTGAATCAATGGATTGCTGTCGTCGGTTTGCTTCTTGATCAGTGACAAGTTTAACTAAATATTAAATAAATTTTATATTTTGGTTTCCATTACCTTTCGCGTAGTTTATCAATCATTCACTCTACGAAAAACAACTCAAGACAATATACGACAATGTTCGACGAATTAAATACGTTGCTGATAAGCCTAACATGAAAGTCTAGTTTTTGATACTTAGAGTAACCTCTAAACCGTTCATGTACAAAGCTATCCATACATATAGACCAATCGTCTTCGGACCGCGAGGCCGGCTCATAAACAATGTCAGACGTATAGACCAGTTATTTCCGAACCTCACGACCTTCTTCATCGTCAGCTATTTATATTCAATTAAACCATCGTAACATGTTTTTAGGCTTACAAGAGGACCAAGAACCCCATAAAAAAGGTAGTACATTTGTACATTTTGGAAGCACCATCAACAAAAAGGCAGCACATTTTGAATCACCATCAACTAAAATGCAGCACATTTGGAAGCACCATCAACAAAAAGGCAGCACATTAGGAAGCTCCATCAACAAAAAGGAAGCACATTTTGGACGCACCGTTAATCAAAAGGAAGCACATACTACAAAACGAAAGCTCATTTAACGAAAAGGAGGTACATTCTCACGTACATTTAACTCGGTAGGATGCGATCGTCAATGTTAAGTTAGGATATAATGTCTCCATCAGTCTATGAATTCATCAGTTTTTAGTTCCATAAGTCATTGGCTCCAATAGTCATTGGCTCCATCAATCATTGACTCCGACAGTCTTTTGGCTCCAAAAATCATTGGCTCCAACAGTCATTGGCTCTAACTGCCTTTTGCTTCAACAGTTCCAATGATATTTGGCTAGAATGCTAAGTGTCTAAGAGACAATGAAGCTACAAGGTTACGAGTTAACAAGGATCTAGCTGGTTACGACTTATACATGGTTGCGAGACTACATGGCTAAAAGGCTGCGTGGCTACGAAACAACATGTCTATGAAGCTACAATGATACAAGTCTACTCGGCTCCAAAGCTTCAATTCTAGGAGTCTTCAAGACTCTTCCAAATGCTTTCGAGTCTACAAAGCTCCAACTACTCCAGCAGCATTATGTTATAAGATTACAAGACTACTTGTTATCGTAGCTACAAGTATACGTGTCTACTTGACTACGTAGCTACAAGTCTACGAGGCTCCAAGTCATCATGACAACACGACTACGAGCCATGAGGTTACGAGACTACGTGACTACGAGTCTTTAAGTTTACGAAACTGCGAGGCTACAGAGCTACGAAGCTTCTATAACACAAGTTTACGAGACTGCGAGGATGCAGGACTACAAGTCTACATGTGTACATGACTACGAAGCTACAAGTCTACATGGCTCCAATTGCGACATCTGTCTTCGGCTGAATTTCTTCTTTGGCTCTAAATGCTCCAGGTATCTGCTCCCGTCCTCAGGCAGAGACGCACATGGTACGGAAACACAGGTGCGACTGAGAAATATGCATACCGGGTCCATACCGGGCATTGATGTTATCTTTAAAAGATTTGTGCAATGGGAGTGCATGACTTGATGTAAGTTTTTGGACATACGCCATTGCTAAGAACTTTTTCTGTTGAAGAAAAACTAATAAATAAAATAAATAAAAATACACAAGAAAGACAAAAAAACACACAAAATTAAGCACCTGTGTTTCCGTACCATGTGCGTCTCTGCCTGAGGATGGGAGCAGATAGCAGTTCCCGAAACGTCGCTTGTTTCTTTTTTGGTAAAACTATTCTATTTATTTTTTTTTTGTCTTTTCGTTTTGTCGTGTTTTTGTCTCGTTTCAACTGTTGTGCTGAATTATTTCGGTTTAAATATTTTTGTGTTGTCATCATTTGTGTGTTGTTTTTTTGTTCACTTAGTACTTTTTTCTTTGTTTTTTCTTTGTTTGTTGACCATATTTCTGTTTCGGAATATTTTGTGGTGTTTATATTCTTGTTGACAACAGCAATTGTTTGCTTAATTTTGTATGTTTTTTTGTTTTTCTTGTGTATTTTTATTTATTTTATTTATTAGTTTTTCTTCAACAGAAAAAGTTCTTAGCAATGGCGTATGTCCAAAAACTTACATCAAGTCATGCACTCCCATTGCACAAATCTTTTAAAGATAAATTTCCAATGCATGGAATACCTTCCAACCAGGACTTGTACAATGTTAGGCATATAGACCAAGCGTCTCCGGACCATGAGGTATTTTTCGACGATACTCACGAACATTTTAAACAGTTCAAGTTCAATATCAGGCGTATAGACCAGGCATCTCCGAACCACGAGGCCAATCATGACCTGAGTACAAGCTTGAATACATACATTTAACGAAACGACACACATTCAACTAAAGAAAATTACGTACAGTACACGCAATGAATATGAAACGAACATGCAATACACGCACACTTGACATGCAACGAATATGCAGTGCACACACCGCACATGTAATGAACATGCAATGCACACATCGATCACATGATGAACATGCAATGTACACACCGAACATGCAATGGACACGCAATAGATGCAATAAACACACAATGAACACACCGAACATGCAATGCACACACCAAAAATGTAAAAAAATAAAATTAAAATATTATTCAAAACGAAAACTGTAGATAACCATTTAAGGTTTTACAATAAAACAGAACGGATTTAACCGTTTACATGGTACGTTAATCATCAATTCTTGTTTAATTCTCCTCCCTTTAACAATGGTTTGACTTATAAAAATTGTTTCAGACATAAGTTTTATATAAAAAATATAAAATTAAAACATAATTTGTACGAATTAGATGTTATGCCTAGGAATGAAGCTATGATTTTTTTTTGTCTTCAACCCTTATTTTTTCAACCCCTTGCAGTTTTTCGAAAACCTTTCCATTTTTCTCCCTTTGATTGGATATTGCTCATTAACGAACTCGACCGAGATTTTCTACAGATAGAATTATAGAATTTATGTATCTTTTGGAAGTGATTTGTGAAAAATTGCGAAAGATATCGAGTCCACAAAATTTATATATATATATATATATATATATATATATATATATATATATATATATATATATATATATATATATACACGTTTTAGTTGACTAGGGTTTTGGGGGTCTATGGACCATGAAACGAAAAAATATATAAACGAATTCCAAAATTCTCACTATGGTAATGGCTACAATAAGGTAGTATTTCTTTTAAATCTACCTAATAATTACCAACGTCACCAAAATACTCATTGACTATTTATAAGTGAGTCACAAAATCTGTATTTATCCACGCTATTTTAAAATATGTCACTTAATTAGAAATATGTTCTGTTTTTATTCATAAGAAATAAGTATCATAAAAATATTACCTAGTTATGCCAATATCTTTTGTTTTAAGGAATGCCAATACAGATTTCTGACATTCCTCATCATCAAAAATATTGAAGTCGATATATTTAAACAGAACTGTTTTAAAATTAAAATCCAATATCTGTATCGCAAAGATGTAACAGTTGCAAGGTTCCATTTTCCGTGTAAGCACATAGGCTGAATTTGTAATATAGTTACTTCTGCGCATGTACCTTATGTAAACCGGCAAATCACTTCTCACGGCCGTCTAAAGCGTTCATAATTTACGCCAACTTTTTTTTTTGACGAACTAACATAACGGACAATTTAAACGTGTCCATAGTGTCTTGTCAGTGTTTACGACTCACAGTCGTAGTGATTATAATTGGATATTTATCCAAGTTTTGCGACAAGCTGTACGCTACGGGACCCAAGTGGCTTAGGGTATCAATTACTGCTTCCGTGTGGTCGTCATTTGCCGATGCAGCCGTAACCCAAATATCCTTTAACACAAAGGATGCATTAAATGAGGAAGAAGTCGGGGAAGGATGATCGAATTATTTCGACGCTAATACAACCTGGTGTATCTAAAGGAAAATACTTTTCCATTTGTTATTTGTTTGTGTTTACTGCTTTTTTCACACTATAGTTTCAATATATTTAAATAATTATACGTCGAGCTTAATTGTTTTATAGTAAAAGATAAACATAAAATGTTGTACACAGCATTGTGCTGGCTAAAAAACAGACTATGCTCACATTTTCACCAAAAGATAGGCCCTAAAACACCTCAAAAGCCACAAGAATGAGTGAAAGGACTTGAACGACTCGTCCTTTCACGAAAGGCCGCTTAGGACTTCTGAAAAGATCATTGCAGCTATTCTAAAGGTCAACTAAAAAAATACTTTTTAAAGTATCCATTAGGCTAGGGGATCATTTAGAAAATATATACGAGTAGTTTTGAAGAGTTTTGTGGGAGATAATGTGTATAGCCTAGTAACTAAAGCTTAAGGTTGGTCGGGTTTTGTAAGCTGTATTAATGACGTACTGTGTATTAACTACGTATTAATAGGGACGACAATAAACGTACCAGGCATAATTTGTTTTGCATCCGTGTACATTATACGCAAAATTTTTAATCAAATTATCCCGTGTTCTGGACAGTTTTTAATTATTGGTTAATTTCACATACTGAAATTAAAGAAATATAATAGTGTTCAAGTGTCGATAGCTTGAAAATTATATTTAAAAATAAATATACATATATAGACCTAATTTTGTTTCATTTTTAAATTATAGTATTGAAAAATAATTTGTCAGAATACTGAAAGTAAACATATTTTTACTTTTGCATTACTTAAATCCTTAACATATTCAAGGCCCAATAGCAAGCAAATGATAAGACTAATTTTATATAATATTAGTTAGTTAGGATATATAAACCGTACCGTTTCAGTCACTTGTTAGATATTGTATAATTAATTACATTTTATATATTCACCTTAAATTACACACTTATTGTAGCTTTAAAAAATGTTGTCGGTCTATCGTGCGTCCCCTTGCCCGAACATCCTCCTCCTTGCAAACACTCTATATATCCGCCCCTGGGTGTTTAATACGTATTACTTAAGTAGCTGACCGAACCTAACCAACATTTCACTTCAGTTACATTCAGCTTTATTCCCCAGAAGCCGCTAATCCGAAATGTTACCCATATTCCAAAAAAGCCAACGTGATAGAGCAATGATGGCCAACTTCATTATTTTCAAGGGCCAGAAATGTATTTTTGAACTAATCCGAGGGCCAGACACATATGAATAAAAGTATTAAATTTTACACAAATTTTTAATTTTTTATTCTATATGATAACGGATAAAATAATGTAACACGTAATGAAAAAAAAAAACTAAAACTTTTCTTCTAAAAAAATATTTTCAAAAATTAAAATATAAGAATAATTAAAATGAATTACAAAGAAAATATGAATCTATTTTAAATATGCCTGTAAGATATTACGGCTTTACAACTATTCTACAAATAAAAAGACGGTGAAGGGGCCCACCTAGTCAGGGGCATATTTGTGTTGGTGAGGCAGGATGGTAAGTGCGAAGCTCGCTGGTGCTTCTAGCGCTGTATCTCCTCTGGACTGAAGCGCCGTCTCTTCGTCGTGCACAGGACAACTAGGATATTTGAGTGGTAACTATACCATAAGATTGCAGATAAAGGTGTATTGCAAGTCCCTTGGGTGCTTTCAAGAAACTTACCGGGCGTTTCATGTATAAAAGAAAATATTCTGAAAACACGCGTTTTAGCCACTTCCAACTCTTAAAAACGAAATATGGAAACAGAACTACTCATCCGCACCTCAGCGCATTCTTGAATGCTTTTATTGAACAGATATCACTCGGCGTGGATTATTCCGTAGCTCTGAACTCCATGCGTGTGTGCCTGAGTTATAAAATATTTTAGATATCTTTAAGTGTCGCTAAAATCAAGGTCATACATTAAATGGCCAGTACATATGCACGAATTTGGACTCTTTGAAGGCCTAAACTAATAAGCCAACTTGTAGAGGAGATACAGAAGAATGGTGGTCCGCTCAAGTATGTACAACATCGAGCTTGAGTGCGACTATGAAAACCCGGTGGATACATATGTTAAGACATGACGAATGTTCCCCTCTACGCAGTTCACGAAGTGGAAGATGCCATTATCTGAGTCCATCTCTGAGATATGTAAAGAGCAGGAGGACTACACTAGGAAAGGGGTCCGGATGGACTTTGTCTACCACGCACAACAGTTTACAGGCTGGCGTGATCAGGGGCGTAGCCAGAAGGAGGTTTTAGAGGTTCAACACACCCCCCCCCCCAACCCCCGTAGCACAAATCTTTAATTAAATTTCTTATTCATCACTCAAACAAATTTCATATTAAAATTAATAAAAAATTTACCATTACAATATTTAAATTTAAGTACCGAAAAATGCTAAAATAGCATTATATTACACCTTAAAATCCGAATTTTCCCGGGGGAGGACCCCAGGATCACCCGCTTTATTACGGGGGGGGGGGGGCATGATTCTTAACACCCCCCATATACACACATCCTGGCTACGCCACTGGGCGTGATGAACTTCCTTGGTCGCGGGCCGGGTGTCAGGAGGCAGAGGGGGGCGGAGGGGAGAAGGGGCTCACCGGAGACGAGCGCGCAGCAGCCGACGGCGAGGACGGACAGCACCAGCGAGGCGGCGGACATGTCTCCTGGCGGCGGCGGGCGCTGCTATTGGCGGCGGCGGCGGCGGCGGCGGACCTGCGCTTCGCGGATGCTGCGATTGTCCGCGGCTTCCGGCGCGACCCCCGCTCCCCCCCCCCCCTGCAGCGCGCATGCGCGGCCGACCGTCCCACACGTCCCTCGTCCAGGACAAACACTGGCCTCGCCAGGAAAAAATTAAACATTACAGAATAAAATTACAAAATTTCCGCAGGTGAATTCAACCTTCGAAATCTTCAACAGACTCGACGCAAAACTTGGCGCCATGCTTCCCTTGTGAGATTTCTGTCCTCGTGAACATCCGAGATCTAGACAGTTCAATGTGTCGACATCATGGCCCCCACATTCGATTACGGACCCTGGATCCAGGATCGGAGACAGCCCCCCCCCCCCCTCCAAATTTTACAGTTACGCGCTATATTATAATTGCATGGTTATTTCTTACCTACACTTTTTTTAGAATGTGATTTAACATGGAAATACAAGGTATAATTTTGGTTACTATTTTATGAGCCCAAACTAAGCTTTGTTTGTAAAATTATTTTACTTTAAAATAACCACAGAAAGTATTTATATTTATTTCAAACACTAAGATAAAAATGAAAATAGTTACAGAAAAATATAATTAGCTGCATTGTGTAAAATCTTCTAAAATTTCATTGGATAAAAAAATATTCAATTTTTTTTAGTTTGTAAAATATTATAATGTTTAAACTTTCAAAAATAAACAAGGCTGGCCCCGGGCCTGGAGGGGACCCAGGGGTCCACCCAGCTCACCCTTGTGGGGGGCATGGTCGATATCACTATCAAATTCTATCAACGCATCAGTATAAACATTATTCCAAAAACTAAATGCTGACGCTCATTTCAGTAACGTCATGCTAGCGACGCGATGTAAGTAAAAAAAAAAAACCTTCATATTGGAAAGTCTGCCGTGCCCGCGAATTTTGCTCCTTTGAGGTTACACATGTGGAGTACGAGATTGCTTAGGTCCGTTCTACAATGACACGGACATGGATTACGTAAATGGAGACGGATCTCACGGAACAGAGTTTCTACAAAGACACGCAGACGCAACGGTCCCATAGATTAGCTCGGCAATGCTGAGCTCTCCCGTTTACATTACAGAAGCAAAGTACTTGGCTGCATTGGCGGATACACCATTCCCCTCCTTCCCCACTGAAACCTGAATATATTTCAGATTTTTTTCAAATTCCTTATCATAGCTTACAACACTTACTAAAGTATTATTTTCTGCAGTGCTATAGATAATAGGACGTTTTAGAACCACAAATAAAATTTACTGAATATATCAATTGTTCATTTACTTAAATTGTGTTAGAAAATTCAATTTGGCCCTCCCCTGGTCATCATTTTGGATCCGACCTTACCTGGCTGCGGTGGTATCCATGTTTGTTTCTGTTCTACTTACGTTTAAAATTGTTTCAAGTGCGATACTATCTGGAGATCTATCATTACTTAGTCGTTTACTTTGTTATATAGTAAATTCTGCCCGTGCTATGATCTGAAAGCATAATACTTTTCTATTTTAATTAATTTTTTTTTCCTTGGCCTTCCAATTGGTTGCCTTTTGTTTCGTTTCCGTGCACTGTGGAAGCAGCAGACGCTACAGTGAAATGTTCTGGGAGAACCCTCTCTGTTTCCGAGCCATCGTGGAAAAGGCCTTAGAAAAAACTATTATACTCTCGTCACGCCCGTCATGCCCGACTGGAGTTTTAGTAAATACATTTTTTTTTTCAAATAATTTTTAAAAATTAAAAAAATTCGTAAATTCCCTATTACAAGGGAAAACATTTACCGATTTAAAGTGTTATTACCATATTTTTTCGATGTAAAAATCCTGATGCTTAATTTTTCAACTAAGTTTTATTTTATTCAATGAGGCTTAATTTTCCTTAAGGTGGCTTGGGTTCCTTAAAACGGAATAGGTTTAAGCCTCTGAGCCCATCACCTTGACCCGAAACTTGATCTTTGACTTTGAGACAGACATGAAACAAACTGGACACTTGAGGAATGTACGTCCAAATGTATGTCCTAGATGACGAATGTGTGTCCAAATGTGTGTCTGTGAATCCAGCATAGGATCGGATCATGAGCCGTACAGAGTCTTCGCAGAGTCGTAGAATGCTAGTCGCAGAACTTGGGAAAAAAAATCCGGAGTCTTACAATTACGACGAATAGCCATACAACGCAGACGAGGATTGAAACAACGTAGAAACACACCATTTCAGTTTTTATTCATTTATCGGATAGTACGTAAAATGTTTGCGTTTCATAGTCTGCAATGATTATTGGTTCTAATTGTAATTGACCTGTGTTCCTGTAGACTTAGTAGGTACTTAAAAAAAAAAAAAAAAAGGCCTAGAAACGTACGGGCCATGGCATACGTCAAGAAGACATATTAACAGTGAACAGAGGCGGAACACAGGTACAGTACAAAGAATTTAGGTTTTAACACTCCAAAAGGTTGGTGGGTGTTAAGGTGGATCGTAATCTATAAAAATATAAATAAAACAATTAAATCTGGTTACTTCTAGATTATTTTAATGGTTAACTTATTTTATTTTGAACAAGCCAGATTTTTCATAATAGGTATGGTAGTTAATACTTTTGGTCACCACTTTAATGACTTACAAACTAGTGACAATATATATTTTTATCAAAATCCACAGGTTCAGTAAACTCAAAGTTTAGTACATTAAATTATATTAGAATTGAATTTTAACACGCGCAGGCCGGCCGCGGATACTTTGATAATTACTTTACAGATTACATTTATTTTAAAGCAAGTTGCACAAACAAGGTTTCAGAGTAATAAAATCAAAAATAAACAATTTTTCATTATTTGGATTGACAAGTACCTTTGATTACTATATTTTATACCTTTTTCTTTAATTGGTAGTTGAATAGTTCGCAAATTGTTCGTAGAGAATTTAAAACTTTAAGATTTCTTACATTGTGTCTTCCAAATATAGACTTAGCTGCATGCGAAGTGCTGACATCCGAACGGCGTGACGGGGCGGATAGCGGACTAAAGTTGACAGCACGATGCGTGGAATTTAGATGGCCGAAATCAGGAACTCAGTGCGGGTAGATGTGGTTGTCTACCCATCACTGGGGATGGAAAACCCCACTGTGAAAACAAAAGTTCGCACAGTGTTATTAAGTGGTTATGGCCAGCGGGAAAGTTCTCGGCCACAAAGGGCTCAAGAAAACAGGAAATCAAAAGGGCACTAAAATCTCTACTCACCAAGTTGTGGGGTAGGTCGGTGGTACTATCTATCCATGATGGTAGCGTCCACTAGCGCGGTTGCACGCACTTAATTCGCCAGAAAAACACTAACACTAATATGATGTTTAAACTTAAAGTTGTAAGGGGATTTTCCCCTGGTCGTCGCGACTACATCCTATATTCTTTGATGTCCGACTTCTCAGTAGGAGAGACGCGGTCGCGGTAGAAGTAGCGCGGCAGATGTAGGATGCTCCCTGTACCACAGTTGATTGTCGACTCTCTCTACTTGAGAGAGTCCCTTAGTTCCTGCATGGGCTCAAAACCGAAAAAGGGGGAGGGGGGAAGAGAGAAACAGAGTGGGCGGAGCTAAGCGGGCCATGGGAGGAAAAGTGCCTCGGGATTGGTCAGGGCTTGTGCCCCAAGAAGAATATAAAACTCTCTATGAGCGCCATCTTTAGTTGGGACAGGCGCCATGAGATAGCGCACCGAGCGGTGGCGTTGCTGTATGCCGTCTAAGGCAAAGGGGGATTGGAAGGTGGTGCTCCCTGGCGGGAAAAACTGACATTAGCATGCTTAGTTTCGGTTGTGCTCGAGAGATCGCGCACAAGCCTCGTGCGTGGAGCGCAAGCATAGGCGTGGCTTGTTCCTAAAGGAGAGGAGGGGTTGACGAGGGAAGGGGCATGGTCTTGCCTCGGTCATGGTTCCTGGAAGCATAGCAGAAAACCTAAGAGGGCCAGGGGTGGCGGGGAAGTGCTTGTTTTATGCCGAGACCAGCACATCCGCTTTGCTCGCCAGGGCCTCGAGCCTGGGAAAGCGAGCTAGGCTCGCCTGACGAGGCAGGTACCCCTGCGTGAGAAACAAGGCGGAAGGCACGTCAGGCAGGGAGAGTTATCATGTCTGTTCCTGCATGCCGGTGAGATAAAATTGACTCGGCTAGCCAACGCTGCGTGTAAGCGTCTGCATGTCTCTGCTGAGACGTTGAGACTCTCTAAAACCCACTAGTAAAGTTTTAATATGTATAGCCCTGGGTGGTATAGATGAGAAAATAAATTTTGATGAGGTACTCTAGCTTATGGGAAAGCAAAAATATTTTAATAAATAATAGTTGAAAAATTGAGCCATTAAATTACTGATTTTCGGCTCATAATAAATATTTGTTAAACAGGTCATGCAGACGAGATATTTAATGCACTGCAAGTACCATTGCGAGCTATTTGGGTTGTTGATTTTAAAAAGAATTAGAATAGAGAAAGGTAATCTAGAGTTTTGAAAAAAATTTCATGGTTAATAGATTTACCGATCAGAATATAATTTTAGTGCTCAAATAATTTTTTCAACGATATTTCAAATTCCCCGATGGTAAACAAATGGAAGGGAACGTATTGATCCAATTTCCGCAACTTACTGCATTGCTTTCTTTCTAATTTGAATCGCGATGTAATCTACGCCAGAATCCGTCAGCCCTCCTTCCTGACCACCGCCTATGCGTGATTGATGATCTCGAAGATCTGCGACAAGAGGGCAAATTCTCGTTATCGCTTTTCCCTCCATTCGACATGTTTCGCTGGTGATCACTTGTCATTTCCCGCTGTCAGAGCCAATATAACTCCAACGACGTTCGTTTGCAGCAGGACAGGACTTGGCGATGATGAAGGTGATTCATACGGTACTGCTTTTGTTCGCTTCGGGCAGGGTTCTTGATTGGCCAGTGAGTTCACTGGTGAAACTGCAAAAATGCCGAATGTTGGAAACAAGTGTAGACAACACAGAGCGTTAAAAATTAATAAACATTGTTTTCAGCACTTAGTTGAGTTCGGGATGCTTTCTAAGGAGTATGTGCTTCTTGCAACCGCGGAAATTATAGTCGTTTTTAGTGGGCGTTCACGTAGACGTTAAAGTCAATTTTGGGTTCGTCCTTCTCCCCAGAGTCGCCGGAAGTAAGTTTGATGAGATTTATGGCGAGTTCTCAAATTTAATGAGACTTTGGGAATTATGTATTCATGAAAGAATATTATCAGGTATTTTTAAGAATTTCACAAGAATATCTAGTTTATATTTTAGTTTATGCTTATCAAAATTGTGAGAGACATAAGCAAGGCTTATTTGGCTGATCCCGTTACAGGTCTATTAAAGTAAATACACTTTCTCGACTCCATTCCAGGTCAGTAGGGCTATACTGTACACACAACCTCACCGAGTGGAACACTCAAGTCCAAATAAATGTTGATCACTATGTTGACAAAACGTTTGCACGTGTATAAAAAAATACTGCCATCATTTGTTTTAATAGTTCTTTGATGTTTACCGCTCACTGATGGGAAGTTGAATATTTGTTGACAACATTTTGCTAAACTTTTGCATTTTCTGTTTCGCGTTTTTGTGTCCAACATAATTTGGCAACACTTGTTGCCAACAATGTTGCGCCAGTGTAAACGCTGCTTTTAAACTTGAATCCGCTGCGGCCAGGTTTGAAATATTAGACCCACGAGAAGTGCAGTGTCTGAACGGTAGCTGCTTGAATCAGAGGTTGACTGTCGAGCGGCTAGGTAGCTACTGTGTGCATCTGCGAGCCCTGTGAGCCAAATGCAGTTTGTTTTCTTGTTCCTCGATTCTGATTTCGTGATGTCGCCAAAAACTTCCACTTAAGTGCGCCCACCATCATTTGTATTTTATTTTATTTTTTGAATCGTCGTCGCAGAGTTGAGAGTTTGTGCTTGAAGAGGTAGAGAACAAAGCGCAACAGCGGCTCATAGTACATCGTCACGTGAAGCCAACACACTGGGAACTACTGTCCCTACAATTCTGGTGTCTCCTCACATTTTGTAACAAATGTATTTTATTTCCTTCAAATATTTCCTTAATATTATTATTTTCGGGGGCGTTATATTTACGGACAGATTTTTACAGAGTCAACGATTTGGTATTAATAGATTTGTATAAGAATAGACTGTTTAAAATTTACAACTTTACACTTTAGGTTAATGTATTGTTATCTTAAAGTGCTAGGAAAGTGTACAGACACTGATCACGTTTAAGTATTACTACTGTACTTCCCTAACCGAGCCACGCGGATCGTCCCCAGGGGTGCACTCACAGTGACTATTTATGTGGGGGGGGGGGGGGGCTGAATTGTATCCCGTTGGAGAGGGTACCTTTCATACTTTCCGTTGGAACGGAAGTCGCACGGAACGGAAACGTGCAACCATGGTGCTGCCGTCTGTGGCAGATTGCACGATCAAATTTAACAAAGCCACACGGAAACGTTAAAGTATTAACTGTTTAATGAATTTAAAACAAGATGGGCAGTATGTTAATACTATTCCTTGTCGAAAATAAGCTCCATAAACGAGTTTAAGTATTACTTAGTTTTTTTTTCGTTTTTATCGAAGCGGTTTCATTCTATAGTTTAACCTCTCGCTCTGTAAATTGAATGATTGTACAGACGACGTATCTGATTCCCGTCCATAAATGTAGTTTAAAACACAATGTTCATATATTTATCACGATCGGCATTATTTTAAAGAATTCCATGTTCAATTTCGTGTTATAAGTGTATTTGCAGCATGAGAACACATGAATTATGTCATTACCGAGGTTAAATATTATACATATCTGATGAGTAGGTACCAAAGACTCACTCACTTTTATTTTATTTATGTGTAACATGTTAGCTCTCGGTATACTGCATTTGGTGGTAGTAAGTTCGTGAATGGAACGGAAATGTATAACAGGAAGCATGGAGAAGTGCGCATTGCGGGCCTACAGTTGACGCTCGTGCTGAGTGTCAGCGAACGCAAACATTTCCATGGCGTTTGAAGAGAGAGAGAGAAAGGGGGAAAGAGAAAGAAGACACAGCTGTTTAACGTTCGTTCCTCTAACATTAGTCTTGAACAGCTTGACGCATTGCCATGTAGGTTTTCTAATAAGTTATAAAAACGTTGAGAAATAATAGTGAATAATTTATACTCAATAATTTTAAAAGTGTTGTATTAAAATACCTGTTGTGTTCATACATCGTTTGTGATACGATATGTTAGTTTTTAAACACCACTGGCAAGTACTAAAAGACTTGCTCACTTTTTTTTATTTATTCATCTACAGATTTTGTTTGCCAACAACCAGGAGGGGAAGATAAATATTAATATTCGTTATAGTAAAGTCGTTTTTCATATAGTTCTGTAAGTAGTGAATGTTACACCCATGGCTTCCCCGGGACTCGAACCCAGAACTCCCTCGCATCGTGAACCGGTGTGCATCCGATTAAGCTACGGAGGTCGACGGACACGTCAGTGAAGTCAGCTCAGTAACAGTACAAAAAAAAAACAGCATAATTTAACAGTCTAATAACCTGCTCTTCCAGCCGGAGGTTAAGGGCTCCGCCTACCTGGTCACACAGACGGTGCGCAGAGCTTCAGGAAAAACAACGCGATTTCAAGACTTCTCAAGATATCCCAGTGGGGTATGTTTACGAAAAGCATTTAAGAGTTCGCTGAGGCCCGAAAAGTACTTTTAATTTTGGATCATGTTTTTAAACTGTATTTCTAGAAGACTTAAAATGGCTAAAACGCATGTTTTCAGAGTAAATTTTAGGCGTAAAACAACCGGTACAGATTATTGAAAGCACTTAAGGGACTTGCATTACACCTTTATCTTCATTTATCGGCCATATAATGTTGCGGTCACCGCTCAAATTTCACAGTTATCCTGTGACGACGAGTAGACTACGCTTAGAGGCGATACCGCGCTAGAAATACCATAGAGCGTCGCACTTATCATCCCGCCTCACTAACACACATACACCCCTGACGAGGCGGGCCCCTTAAGGACAAAAGGAAAAATACGCTTTTTATCATACCCATTCCAGCCTTTTTTTTTTTTTGAGAGAGCTTAGGCCGCGTCCGAATTCAAGTACACATTTCTGCACTTGCGACCTTACATACTTAATTCACCACTAATTTTTCACATGTAATAACATTCATGTGATATACATAAATATACCTTTACTTCAGTTCATAACTTACCAAAATGTATATTCCTTATCAAAGCGTGTGTCATTCTCGAAGAAACCCGGGACTAGAGCTGTTTATATGTGTATCGTTTTTGACCTCTATAAATTATATTAGTCAGCTAAATAGTACTTAAAAATTTATTTTATCAATAAATAAATTCCAATCATGAACAAGTGAACTAATGGCAAACTAATTATATTTGTTTCAAAAAATAACAGTCAGTATTTTCTGTGCATTTATTTGTTGAAACTTTGTTATAACCCGGTTCAAATATATATTTTTGAGTTAAAGTGTTTATCCTGATTAAATATGCATTGATTATTATTTCCAGGTTTTTTTAGTTACATAAGTGTTAAATCAAAAACATTTAAAACACTTTTTCTAAAAATACTATTTATTTGCCCGAAAGTACGCGAGAAGTAAACAGATTCGTTTAATTGCATACCTGCATAATTGCATTCCAGTGCAGAGAGGCCCACGAGGTCACTGAATATATATTATTCAAACAAGTTACGAGCATTACAGCAAATTTAAACAGAACACTGACAATCATGAATTTACTCCGACGCCACAGAACACATTTCAGGTTAACCTATAATCATCGCGGGTTTAGAGTAAATAAAGTTGTAACGTCAGTTTTTCCAAAAGTGTAAGACCAACGTTCTTTAAATGATTCATACAGTGAGGAATGTTGATTTAATACAATACATTGTTTGGACCTACGCCACTGCAGTTTTGCACTGTTTGTCATGGAAGAAATTCAAGAATGCAAAATAAGAAATAAAAATGAAAACATAAACCCACAGGTCACAAGCCTCAATAAGCGAGACGTCGGACAGACGGGTCCAACAATGAAACTGAACGGGTATTATGGCCAAAATAACGACGGTAGCACAGACGAACACAGTCAAGCTTTAAACACCAGATAGAACAACAATTCCGTGGAAGAAATTTATTCATGAAAAAATAAAAGCACAGACGAAAACAGCGGGCTTACAACAACGAGACGACTGCAGTCAAACAACAGACCCGAACAGCTTAGCATACGAATACAGCGAAGAATCAAAGGAATGCCTAAAGAGTTTCTGCGTATGTAAGGTGGAAATATTTAAATTCTCATAGTGGTTTGGCGGATGAAACCTAAACTTATATTTTTATAGGCATTGGGAATTTCAGTCAGCGACACAAAAACGTACTGGCCCTAACTCCGAATAATGGCATCGGGAGAGGGTGACAAGACAATCCGCATATAGAACAGGAGGATGTGTGATGCAATGACGTTCAGGCCTCGGGGTTCCATAGCAATGGAATATTGTTATGGTTACACTGGCAATAAAGTCTGCGCAACAATTCGTCATCATGGCAGTGGTGACTCTTTTAGAGATAAAGTCAAGCGTGTGCACCCAAACTTGTTTCTGATGCCGTAGGACTTCAGCGAGAAGCACGGACGATCTGGAAGGAGGTTCGTTAGAGTTTTTCACACTTGAGACCAGTCCACGAGACAGGTTTCGTGACTGATCACGAAAATGAAGTTTGTGATAAGCGTCTGTCGTTCGCTACTACTCTGCAGCGTTTGGACAACTTTGTTACATCGTTTACATTGATAGCATTGTTAGCTTTGAATGCACGAACCGTCTAACGGCTATGTAGCCGTTTGCTTTGTGAGCTAGAGCTTCTACCTGCATATTCTTAGCTAATCATGCTTTAAGACCGGCATCAAGGTTCGGTCACATTTGAACAACGTATGTTTCCTACCTGTTGCTCAAAACGTCAACTTCATGACGGTATTCTCACGTGGTTTACTGAATTAAGAAACTATTTGGTTTAAACTGTGATCACTATCAATGGAGAAGGATTAAAGGAGCAAATAAAATGACGGGTTTCTGAAAAAATCAATTTATTACAATGTAAGAGTCTGCCACATGGTTTGATTGAATTTCAGAGTTTGCCCAACACACTATTAGTTGTGAACATGTATTTCACTTAACGTTATTAAACTTATGTACTATTTAAAATTAAAAAGCAAATGGATATACCTACAACAATCTGTACAACAGTGGACCGCGACGATGCATGGTTACTCCTCGCAAGTAAACGATGTCGTCTAGGGAAACCAAAGTACTCTCGGCGACGTCCTCGGTGTAACTCGGTCCCGTTCGGTGCCGGTCGATCAAAACTTCCTCGAGAGTGTGCAACCAGGCTCTGATGTGATGGGAACAATAGTGATGAAAATGGTGATGTTTACAGGCCTGCAATGGCTTCACGAATTTTTCACAATTGCACCGGCTGTTATCTTCCAGTAGGTGACACGGGCAGGAGGCATGTTTACCGTCCATACAGAAGTTCATGTTGAGGTGGACTTCGATGAAGTTTCGTAGCTGCGAGAAGCTTGCGAATAGCTTGAGATTCGGAGGATATACCCCACCGAAGACAGGCAACAGGTGCTCCACGTTGAAGAGGATTTGACGTCCTTTTCTTCTCGAGTCGTCGTAGTTGTATTCGATACTGATACGTGCACCATTGATAAACGTAGTTACGGTTCTATGAGTGGACATTCGCCACAGTTTCTTCCGAATAGTTCTTCCTTCGTTTCTGTTAGGCCATACCGATCGGACAAATTACGGAAGTCAGCGAAGCTTAGATACGTGGCCATTTGGAGTGCTAATTCTATCGGTAAGGCAATTTTCTTCGGCTCTGAGACTGCTGACAAAGGCACGTCCAATGATAATTTGCGTTTATGTGGGTTCATGGTGAGCGCAAGTGCTATACGTTCCTTCAATGCGCGACGAGTGTGCGCGTGCAAGTTCGGCTATATTAATAATTCAATTTTTATTTTTGTGTTCTCGGGAATAACATTTTATCTTTATCGTTACACAATTCAAAACAATATGTGACACCGATTCCCAAACTTTGTTCCAAGAAAATATGTTTATACTTATCAGCAAACTACGTTGCCTAGCAACAAATAAAATGTACTACATTATCGTGCATGCGACGGATACAAGGTGCACTGAGTTTTTCTCATTTCTTTGCCACGGGCTAGTAAAGCTTCCTTTCGAGCTCACTTAAATTGCTAAAACACGGTAGTCGGTACCGCAGTACTCGAGACATCCAAGTCATTTATTGGATTGATTGGATGGAGGCTCATCTGTAAACACATTTTAGAAACCTATATGTCTCGAAGAGCGTTGGCTTTTTCGTTATCCACTTGACAACCGGAATATTATTACTCATGACGTACCAAAGCGGCCTTGGCCAAGGCCGTTCATGTTTGATAAACAAAATGTATGAATGAAAACTATTCGCGTGATACTTTAATCGTCTCGACCTGATGAACCGACATTCGATAGGGTGGCCGTTAATGATTCACTACACTTTGATAACCCTATAATCTCTGTAACTCTTAAAATACTTAATTGAAAGTTGTCTAATTGTGTTCGCTATGCTATGGTGTATGAAACTATGTATTAAAAAGAATGTCCACTAACTTCGTAATCTTTACGACCGTGCCATGCACGCCGTTGGCGAACGGAGTGGTATATAGCATTAGTGGTACTTTTGCAAGTGTGTACTTATAGTAAAAGAAACTTTATTTTATAAAATTTATTATTATAAACAAATACAGGGTAAACATGTTGTATACTATTTCTATATAAAGCTTTATTATCGTTTGTACCAAACACATGCCGTAAGTCGTCGATGGGAATCACTTGGACTGTCGTAAACTTATTCACCGTCACTTTCATAAATGGCTGCGTCAATTTCCAGGGAAGCCTTTAGCAAGAACACCGGGGTTGCGCGCCTGCCTGTTTGGAAGTACACAATGTCCTCGGCAAAAAAAGAGTACTGCTCGGCAATGTTCTCGTTGAACAAATCTTTCGATTCTCGCATTAAAATCTAAGAGTTTAGATAGAGATTCAGCCACGAAATAACGTGTTGAGGGCAGTAATGTTGGAAGTGCTCTTCCTCGCTCTCGTCCACCAGAGGTTTCACGAAGTTATCGTAAGCATCGTCGTCATCATCGTACACGAGATGACACGGGCAGCAGGCGTAGCGACCTTCCGAGCACAAGTTCACGTGAACATGAATTGCGACAAGCTTCTGTAGCTCCGATATGCTTTTGAACCGGTCACTCCCTGGAAGCACGATGCCACCGAATAGCGGTGTCAAGGATTCCGAATCGATGAGCACGCGATCGTCTTTTCCTCTTGCCGCATCGAAATTGTACACCACTTCCAATCGCTTCCCGTTGAAGAATACCGCTTCGAATTTGTGAGTCGACAGCTGCCATAATTTATTTTGAATAACGCCACTCTCATCTCCCTCGGGCCAGATGGATTGTGTGAAACTTCTGTAGTCTTCAAATTTAAGGTATTTCCCCAAGTGGCGAATGATGTCCATGGGAACGTGAATGGGCTCTGGCTCTCCACCCGATTGATCTTGTTTCTGATTTATTTTATTTTCTCGTATATTCGCTGACATATCGTAACAAAAAATATGTTTACTTTGTCCGACCAAATAACTCTCAATAATTGAGCTATCGCGACAGTAACGAGGGGACCAAATCTTAGGTGCAGCTATAATTGGATCGACTAATACGATAAGCGAGTGTCCGTTTCTTATCAAATTGAAAACAAGTAATATCCGAATGGTCCTCCACCATTCATGTCCAGCGGTCGTGGTAGTCGTACAGGTTCTGGACGCAATTTTGTACTAGAGGAATATTAACATGCCGTATAATTTTCCCATAAGTCAACGCGACGGTTGGCTGTTTTACCATGCAATATTTGCGAAAAACTTAACGAGGATTGTAAGATTTTATCATTAAATTCGTGACGCGCGCATTCTGCGAAAAAACAGTGTTATTTGTTTATGTTTGATCATATCATACACGTGTGTAATAGCATCTGTTATTTTTAGAGTAGCGAAATATGCTATGCATCTCAGTTCAAAAGGTGCACACTACGAGTGCTTTCTGTATGAATCTGAGAAAGTTCGATACCAAACAGGATGTATGACGAATCATAGATATTCTTAGATCGAATTTGTTGTGGTTGCAATTTGCGTGGCTATTTTCTTGTGGGCGGCATTAGCGTGAACTGTTTTTCTCCAAACAAAAACAAAAAACTAGGTCATGGTCGTTCACTTACCATGAACGCTAGAAAGCATATTCCTATATATTATACGTAAGTCCTAATCGAGTTTGTTAGCCCTGCAGCCATGGTATAGGATTCCACGATCAGCAGGCTGAGTGCACGTTGCAGGTTCTAGCTAAACCCCAACGTGGTTAATCTTGGTTTCGTGGCCCAATGGCCTTATTTTCTATCTCTAACACAAGAGCTATTTCCTAGCAAATCTGATTTCCACCTTGCACATGTGTGATATTCTATGGGGTCACTGTATTGACAAAAAATCAAAGGCGACACATTGAATACATAAATTTATTACGTCTATTGAACATATATTCATTTATTCAAAATAAATTCTAGTTGTTTATACAATCGTCTGGGTTAGTGGGGTGACATTTAAATCATTACAGGTTGGTATAACGAAAATTAATGGTCTCGTTTAGGAAATTCAAGTAACCCTTGGTGGTGACCCGGTCAAAGAATCCATTTTCTTCAGGGGGCATGAGGGAAGTGTTTAAAAAAAAAGGTTAACCAATGAATGACGTGTTGCCAGCAGAAGTGATGAAAATGTCCAGACGCACAGGATACTACCGAACGCTTTACGTACTTTTTGTTACTCAAAGGGTCTGCGATGTCCTGGTAACACGAGCAAGAAGCGTTGCGACCGTCCTCGCCCATGTTGAGATGGACGTGCATTCTGATGAAGTTCTTCATACTCCACACGCTCGTAAACTTGGGCAGCTTCGGAGGGACGATTCCACCGAATACAGGTGACAAAAAGTTGATATTGATGAGGAAGCATTCTTCCTTCTTCCGCCAGGGATCACAGTTGTACTCGATGTCCAGTGTCTTGCCGTTTATGAAGGGAACGGTAGTACGATGTGTAGACAGGGCCCACAGTTTGTTCCGAATGTCCCGGGATACGTTGAGATTGGGCCACAGCGAGGATATAAAATTGCGGAAGTCCCCGAAACGTAGAAACTGCGAAATGTGAAGAATCACATCGCCGTTTAAAGGAATGTTTTTTTCTGTTGTAACTGGTCCTCGTGGTGAAGGTGGCTGCAGCGGCGAGTCCGGTGACATCTTACGTTTGCGTGAGTCCATGTTAACGGCTCGGGAGCGAGTGTTTTCCTGTTATCGTTTACGGAGATGGCACTGGAATGCGTGCACGCGCCTAGCACGCGCGGTTGTTGAATGTAAGAATAACGAGACCGGCTATCAGTTACGGTTTTAATGCATCAACGCAGAATCGGAAACAATTTATCAACGTTTTTTCCACGAAATGATTAAACTGGCCATTTATTCCCAAACTTTGATGCGAATGTCACTCGTCGATAACGTGTGATTTCGATTTACAAATGTTCGAAACGCATGAAGGCTTGGGCTACCGGCTATCTCGTTCGATGCACTAGGCATGCACCGTGACAGTTTTGCCATCTTTCAATAATATTCACTGGGACTCGCCACTGTAGGGCTTCAAATGTATCCAAATACAATAGCTTACGTTCAAAAACGAATGCAGTCACACGTTGATTGTGACAAGAATTGTACAAGCATAATGTTTATTAATCATTATATGTAAACAAACCAACACTCCATACGTTTGTTTAGATTTGGTGCTTCAGCCTTGAAGATTCATTATACCGTTATCGCGCACTTGCCACAATCAATACTGCAAAGTGTGCATGTATTATTAGTATACACAATTAAATAACAAAACACTGTTATCGCTAGCTCCGTTACTGTTGCCATAAAAATTCGGCTGACGGTTTTTCCGCTATTGCGTGTTAATTAGTCCAACCGTATGGGCAATAACGATGTTTTGCTAGGTAAGTTTTTTAGCTACTGTTGACGGGAACATAGGAATGTTTTTCGCTGAGTGAGCAGTTCGGAAACCCTTGTCTGAATAGAGCAAACCTAAACGTGAAAACGTTACTGCGCGCTGATTCCCTTCAGAGAACAAACGTTTTGGTCTCGGTTTGAGAGAATAAAACCTTACAGCTCGTGTGTATCTTCTCATAAGAACTTTTTACCCAGCGAAGTGGTGACAACGTCCCTCGGAAAGTCGTCGAATTGTCGAAAATCGAAGAAATAAAACGTTTGAACGTGACTGCCGAAGGATAACGTCAATGCATTTAAGAGCTTTCTCCCCTGAGCACAAAAATGAAACACTTTCCTTGTTTGTATTCTTCTTTTGCAAGATATATCTCGCACATTCTTCTGTCACATATTGTAATAAACTTGGCGAACGAATCTATATTAGAGGCTAATAATTGTAGATGTTCAGACAAAGGCTAGACAATGTGTAGCAGATCATTGCAAATAAAGGATGTGATGGCTATAAAGTTATGAGAACATTATTTCGGAGCAAAAAAAAAAAATGTGGAGTCATACCGTCACATGGATCATGCAACGCATTGGGGGGGGGGGGGGGGGCGTTAAATGTGACAACTCCTATAGAAACACACCCCCCCCCCCCCCTCACTAACACCACCAACACTACTCCGTCCACGTCATTTGACTTGAGAACTGCACTCATACTGAGCGAGTACACATTCTACGAAGAAATTTAAACAATCATATTTGCACATCGTTAAAAAAAAAACACTAAAATTATGTACACTGTCCTGAAGTCCTCTTAAAATAAATTAAACATATTCTCGTGTGAAATTATTTGCCAAATAAATTTCAAAGGTTCCTTCAGACATGACCGGGGTGTTTGTGGCTTCAGCAAACAGTGCACGGCTTTACGGGAACAAGGCCGAACACACGCATATTCAGTTCTCACATTCGAGCCGTCAAAACCATTTGCTCCTTTAAAAAAAATCGAGCGCTATCATTTAAATACACCAGCAGTATAAAACGGCACCTTTATTTTCTAATCCATATGAAAGATAGAAAATCCGATTTCTCGTTTTTTTTTTTTTTTGCTTAACGTACAGTTCTAAAAGTTTTTACATAGTCCAGTTGTGTTCTGTAGGAACGTTTGATACGAATCTGAATAAAATAAATATTTATTTATTACAATATATGCCTATTGAAATTTGAAAGAAAAAATGTCATATACAATTGAACTCAAGTATGTTCCTCACTGCGTTTGCATTTTTCTCCACATGTTTACAATGAAGGAAAATCATACAGTGATTCGTTTAAGTAGGTACTCGAAGTTAACGAAGATATATGATTGATACCCTTCTGGGCTAAGCCAGGGGTGGAATTTGCCAAGGACAGGGTTTCTCATGAAGGGTATGCTAAAAATATGAAGGGTTAATCCCAGATTTCGTGCTTTCTGTACATACCAGGACTGACCTTTAATTATTTCTTCGCGTACATAAAAACCATTCAATATGGACTTCAGTAAAAAAAAAAAATCATTTTAAAATTAAGTATGGTAATATAAGGAATTTATTTTTAAAAATTGTGTGGAAAAAAAACTAAATGTAAGAAGCAAAATAATTTAGGATAGAATCCCTTTAAAGGATTTTAAACTTATTTTCTGCCATACGGTGTTATGATGCACTTCACGTCCAAGAAATATTGAATTGTTAGATTCATTGACAGTTCGACGAGCATGGAGCAATGTGGTGCAGCCGTGAAGTTAACATTCACCATCGTGAACCACGTATGCAGGTCTATCAGTCTATGGAGTGGGTGACTGCAAGGCAGTAAGACCGCAGCTGCTACATAGGGGGAGGACCCCAGGGCAGGACTATCACCCAGTGCCCCACCCCAGCCTTTTAATGCAATGCAACCTTAATATTAACATTTATTATGATAAATAAGCCACGTTTTGTTTTTACAAAAATGAAGTTCCAAATAGTCTTAAAAACATGATTTTAAAAATATAAAAAGAGTACCATAGTTTTATAAACGTAATGTGTAGAACAGGCGTGCAATGATTATTTCCCAGCAAGCTCAATTTTGCAGGCTTTAAGAGGATATTAGTATCTCTTTAAATTGAAATAATGTGCAAGTTTTACTGCATCTCACTTCAGTAACCTATAGTGAATCTTTCGAACCACCATTTTAATAGCTGTGAAAACACGCGTTACAACATTTTGAATCTCGGAAGATTCACTTACTAGAATAAAAAAACACCCAGGCTGCTAATTAGACGCAATGTGCAAAATGTTCTACTTAAGCCTTTGCATCACATACCAAGTTGGTCTTTTTATTTTCCAGTCAGTTTTTTAGGCCTTTTTTTGTCAATTTGTTTCATTAACGTTTTTGATGTTGAATCGTAAATTTTCCCACCATACATTAATTTAAAGTTATCTTTGAGCTGTAAAATGTTACGCTAATGATCACAATGGTGAATACATGAGTAAATTTATACCTAATTAGATAATTATTAGTAAATGTGTTGGGAAAATTTACAATGAATCAAAAGTGATAAATTCCTCTAATATAACGACATATGAAATAACCTACATGGCTGATGAGAACCTTTAAGGCAGTACTTAACTTGATACTTAAAAAATACTAAAGAAATGTAAATAACATACTTAAGCTCTGTACAAAGTTTTACATTCAGGTGCATAATCTCTGAACACCCTGAATATTCAGATGTTTATGGTCCTAAATTTGGCAAGTCTTGATGCTCAACACTTAACTATAATGCAGGAATGCTTCACAAAATAATTTTACTTTGTACAGTTATGTGAATTTTTTTCATATTTTAATTTTAACTGTAATTAAATTGTGATGTATTATTGCTCGACCAATTTCAATAAACATTTTAGGATTACCTAACGTACGTTATCAACATTGACTGCGAATTTAGTTGACTTGTGGTTAAAAGGGAAAAAATTTAATTTTTAGGTTAAAGAACAGAAAAATTCATTTAGCATTTATCCCCGTACCCACGTCATGCGTCAATTCTTGGAACATTAATAAGTAAAAACTAAATAATTTAATACTGTGAAGCAAAAATATGGAATTCCAAGTTCAAGGTAGCCTTCAGTTAATTAAAGTATTTTAATCATTTTTTTAATTGTACAATCTCATTTTTATAACACTAACAAAAGGTGTAATTAAATTTTAACTATAAAACACAAACACTATTATTTAAAATTATACAACATTTGAATATATTAAAACGTTAACTCATGTTATGTACATGTATATACTAAAATAATATTTATACTAGAAAAATACAATCAAATTTCGACTTCACTGTGTACATTTAAAAAACACAGAGTTTTGATGCAAAAGTAAATAAAAATTCTTCACTAAAAACTACGCAACTTCAATTCATTTTTTCTTTGAATAGCAAACTCCGACATAAAACTTGGAACTTATTTGTCTATATTAAATGCATTTTTAAAATTTGGCTCGGAACTTCACTTTGAACTTTTCGCTTTAAACGCAAAGAGCTCCATGAATTTGCTCCGACGCTTGGTTTTGTGTGGAATATTTTCGCCGTCGTGAGAAGGCGGGACTATGGGGGCCGCTTCCGGGGCAGGGTTGGCCGCTTCCGGGGCAGGGTTGGCCGCTTCCGGGGCAGGGTTGGCCGCTTCCGGGCAGGGTTGGCCGCTTCCGGGCAGGGTTGGCCGCTTCCGGGGCAGGGTTGGCCGCTTCCGGGGCAGGGTTGGCCGCTTCCGGGGCAGGGTTGGCCGCTTCCGGGGCAGGGTTGGCCGCTTCCGGGGCAGGGTTGGCCGCTTCCGGGGCAGGGTTGGCCGCTTCCGGGGCAGGGTTGGCCGCTTCCGGGGCAGGGTTGGCCGCTTCCGGGGCAGGGTTGGCCGCTTCCGGGGCAGGGTTGGCCGCTTCCGGGGCAGGGTTGGCCGCTTCCGGGGCAGGGTTGGCCGCTTCCGGGGCAGGGTTGGCCGCTTCCGGAGCAGGGTTGGCCGATTCCGGAGCAGGGTTGGACGCTGCCGGCGCACACACACCGTCCTCTGGGACAGAAACAATGTCTTCGCTGCCACGCTGTGTCGAAATGGTTACTTCGGCCTGTAGAAACTCGTCCTCTGCAAGTTTGTCTTTGGGAGAACTTTTATAGCTTTTCGATTCGTAGACCTCGCTCGCTCCATAAGTGGCAGATATCCGAGTCTGACGCTCATCTTCGCCCTGAAACAAAATTAAAAATATTAAGTCTTACTGTAAGACCTTTTTAATATTTATTTTCGTCATAACCCTCATCCAACTAAAAATATGCATATTTCCTCTTATAAAAGGCATCAATGGGAATGTGTATTCGAGAACAGTAAGTTTTTGCCATTATAAATGCTTCATTGCAATGAAAACAAAATTAGGCCTGGAATACTTGCTGCCTTCAAGCCCTTAGTGGTACCAATCATTTAAATTTTTGCAAAAAAATAAATACTTCCTTTGCAAATTTTCACTGTCTCTTAGCATTAAAAGAAAAATGTAATCAGTACTACTACTGCCAAATAAAACAATCCCATTTAATTCTAGAAAACTACCTATATGCTCTAGTTCGTATATTAAGTGAAATTTATTTATAAAGCATTAAAATATTTATTCACAATGACCATCACGTGTAACAGTTTTATCATGCACGTTATTAATATAGTAGGCTCTTGTCCTTAGGCCAAAAAGTTTTATTTATCTTTTTAAGAAAAATTTCTGAGCAAACATAAGAACAGTGTAAGAACAGGTATTTGGTGCCAATAATAAGCTAAACAAACTACCAACCACAATTTTACCATTTAACGAAATGCAACCCCTAAAGGTTTTAAAACGGAAAAAAACACCACTTTCGAATTAATTAGAACTAGGTTATAAAATTAGTTAACAACTTGCGTGTGGTTTGATTCTGTATTTTTTTTAACTTATTGAAATTAGTTTTTATGGTTTTGATTAATTGAAAGAAAATTTTGTCTCAGAAATTTAAATACAGCGTTTTTCGGTAAGAATAATAGACTAATGAACCACACATTGAGAGATTCCGCCCCAAAGTGGTGTAAATGGGTGAGTGGTTTAAGAAAAAAAAATGCGCAATTATATTCTACTAGATCTAAGGGTTAGTAATTAATAATGAACACCACGCATATACAGTTAAGATTTGTTTTGAGATTCGGTTGGTAAGATTCCTTTTATCTTAAGAAATAATATCTCCATATAAATTATGGCTAAATGTAAGATACTGAGCATTAATAAATAAAATAATTAATTACATATTGTGAATGTATCATTTTTAGAAATTCCATCGCAAAAGCAGTGAAACGGGGGTACATTAGTTTTAATTAACAAATATATCCAAGCTAATTAAGCTGGAGTTATGAAATTATGCAAAATTAACGTACATTATACGATTTAATAGCATGTCCAATCATGTATGTGTAATAAAATGGCGGCATATAATTCTCCAAGTTAGTTCTCTGTAGGTCGGTTCCACAAAATAGTATGCTTTATGCCGAAGAGGAAAATCATTTATTAAAATCCATAGCTGTATAATTTATAACAGTACTAGCTGACCTGACAGACGTTGTCCTGTCATTCAATTCAAACTGGAATACTATACTAATAATAATTATTTACATTGTTGTATATTTTGATATTGTTTGTTTGTAATTTTTTATTATCTGTATAACATATTGTTTATTGTAATGCTTGTTGATAAATAACATTGTTAGTTTTATTTCCTGGCATATAAATAAATAATGCTGATGGTTTTCTGACACGGGAACAGGCGACATACAGTTGTCCATGTGAAAAACATTTTCAAGTTTAATGCCACAAACACTTAACGACTGCCCTTGCGATTTATTGACATTGCAATTGCAAGCCGCACCAGAAATTGTAGCATTTTAAAGTCGAATGGCATGTCGTTCGGAATCATAAGAGATGCGTAGAATCAAAACGTCTTAGCCTTTATACTTCCCTTTTAAAATTGTGGCTTTGATGACGTTCATTCATTTCTTCACCGCAAGCCGGGTGCCATTACAAAGACGTGGCTGGTTTATGTTTCGTAACATTATGATTACCGATCCGTTTTTTAGTGACAGATTATGATGTGGTAATCCGGGCAATTCCAGGGAATTTAAAAATTCTGTTGGATAGTTGACATCTTGGTTAGTAACGGAATCAGATTTGTAAGTCATCAATTCGCCAACTATCTTACTTTAAATTTGAAAATTCATTTGTTATCAATTTTTTTTGCAGCCAGTATAACATTTTCACTTCACCAAACATTTTTGTAATTTTCAGCAATGTTTGGGAAAACCATCTCGATGAGTTCGGTCTTTGATTCAGTAAAGTGACAAAAATTTGCAGGGAATGTAATGTATCCAGACGATGTGTCAACAGGAATTTTGCCATTACCAATATCTAGCAATTGTTTGTAAAATACTTCATCAGATTCGTCATTTTGCAATACGACTCGCATAGTCATATTTAATTTCAGTGTCTTGACTATTTCCATAAAATAGACGACTTCAAACATGCATTAAGTTCGTCGGCTGGCTTTGATCGAGGCATTACTGGCAATTTTTGTCGAAAATCACCTGCCAATAGAATCATCGCTCCACCAAACCGGTTTTGGTTGTTTCGTAAATCTTTCATTGTGCGGTCTAATGCCTCCAAAGATTTTTTGTGTGCCATCGTTCATTCATTAACTTGCATGTACAACGGCAATTTTAGTGCTGAATTAGCTGTTCGACCGCCTTCCAACAACGTTGCTGCAATACCTGATGATGCAAGTGCAAGTGCAATACCGTTTTGCGATAGAATCTTTGCCAAAATCAATGGTATCAAGAATGTTTTTCCAGTTCCACCGGGCGCATCTAAGAAAAAAATTCCGCCAGTTCCATTGTTCACTACTTGCATTTGTGTATCGTAGGCATATTTGTGTTGCTGATTTAGAAGTATATGTGTATTTGAACGGTTTCTCTTAATGTTTCGCAATCGTATTGGGTTTCACGTCTCAACTCTTGATTGAATGCGTCGTGCATTGGACGATTGGGCGTTGTCATTTCTAGTTATAATAATCTTTTGTTGGCAAGCATCAATCACATTTCCTCAATTAAAATTAATGCTTCATTGTGAATTTATTCTTTCTTTGCAAATCTGCATTCAACGTTCTTAACGCATCTGATGCAATATATCTTTGGCCATATGATCTTTATATTTGTTCCATATATCAATCGGTGTGGATGGGAAGCATGTGCACAAAATTATAGCAAACAATGTTTGTATTTGTTTAGCATTTGACGACATTACAGCATCTTCGAGTGTGTGGTCCCAATGGGAGTCATTCTCTAGTAATCCCAAGTGTTGGCAGGCTTCTCTGTATGTGCCGCACAACACACCATTAACTGCAGATGTTGGAATGATGTTGGGCCACGAATACTGACTAACAGTAAACGCAAATAAACACACTCGTCTTGGCTGGGATGGACTGTGTAAAGACGTCCTAGTGCATCGGCGGAAAATATTTGTGGATAACCTGGAACTGTCTGCCCTTGTTTCCATCCTTGATATTTCTTTGACGATTGGTTCCAGATATAATATCTTGGCATTTCAGAGTAAAGCAACGTTCTGGCAAAGTCACATTCTGGGCACATTTCAAAGAAGCTGGTTAATGTTGTCGATGGCGGCCTGTCAACTCGTAATACATTCTCCGTTGTAATTACTCTCTTTGACCATTTTCCAAATGTACGGCCAAGTAAACAACTGTGGGGTGTCCATGTATTGCAAATGAAAAAATACGCCATATCACTTCGTTACTGCTAACATAGCGGCCCATTTGAAATTGAGTGACTTCGTCGTTTGAATTTTCGGCAGAAAAATTGAACACAACCACATCACTACCTTTATTCACGTACTTGAAAATGTACTTAATAGATTTCATGGACTGGCAAAATGGGACGTTTATGTGCTTTAAATGTCTGAGAATAACGGCGAAAACGGAACAACCCAACGATTATCAACTTCAATGTCCTGTTGATTCAGTGACTATTGTTGACCTTCCAGTGTCATCTGTAGATATCCGGCGATATAGTGGATATCCATCATTTCCAGTAATTTTTTGTGATACTAATTGTCTTGGATAGCATTTTGAACATTTCCCTTCAACCATACACGGACAAATAGGATTTAATATTCCACAGCGACCATGAATCATATTTTTATTTTTGTAATCACCTCGTGTAACAGTGGACCTTCACAATTATCTGGAATTTCTGCTGATATTACATCATCGTTTTCATTCGGTCTTATCCTTTCAACCAACCAAATGAGGATATACATGTGACAATCCGCACTTTTGCCACTCGACTGAATACATCCAACAACGCGATGCTCGACAACGCGATCCGAACACGCGATGCTTGACAATAAAATGCTGAGTGATTAATTTTTTTTAACACCTTTGCAGTGATGTTGTGGTGATCGGTTGGTGATTGGCCAGGTAATAATTCTTGTCGAATTTCTGTCCACTGTGGATTGCACGTGAACGTGATAAACAAATCTGGTGTGCCATAATGACGTACATACGACATAGCATTTTGAGCATATTCATGCATATGCTAAGGACTTCCGACGTATGTTGCTGGGAGAGAATGGTTGTTATGCCGTCATTCTGTGCATTTCCATCAGCATTAATTGCATCCCGCAGTTGAACGTATTCCTCGGAATGGAGTTTTGCTTGGTTCAACCTGATATATGTCAATCGCTCTGTCTCAACTTCCACGTACATATCCACAGCATATTGGCGAAATAAACGCCGACATTTTAAGATGTGGTTCTCATTTTCCCGAACTATCAGTCGGTATAAATAATAATTCATTGAGCAAGATGTAGTCCATTCTCTGATAAATACTCTCATTTTTCCAGCCCCTACTCAGTCGCGCCTGAGGACGGGAGCAGATAGCAGTTCCCGAAACGTCGCTTGTTTCTGTTTTAGAAAACTGTTGTTTGTTTCGTCTTTTCGTTGTCTCGTTTTGACTGTTGCGCTGAATTTTTTGGGTTCGGTATTTTTGTGCTGTCACCATTTGTGTTTTTTTTTCGTTCTGTTAGTCCATTATTCTTTGTTTTTCTTTTGTTTGACGACCATATTCCTGTTGTGGAGTATTTGTGGTTTTTATATCCTGACAACAGCAATTTTTTGCTTAATTTGTGTTTTTTTTGTAGTTTTCTTCTACAGACATACATTTGCTTAGCAATGGTATAGGCCTATGTCCAAAAGCTTACATCAAGTCAATAATTCTTTGAACTAACTTTTTTGTTAGTTTTGCGCCTGTAATTGAATTTATCATCTTCATTGACAAATGATACCCATCTTCACCTTGCCAAAATAAGATAGGATATTGTAACGCATCATTTGATTGATGTGTTTCGGAGACACGATGCAGTTGATTGTTCCGCCGTTCTAAAACAATATCTCGATTTTCTAAATTTTCACCCACGACGACAAGTGACTTCAATTGTTGGCGCATCCTACAGGCGTCTTATCGGCTCTCACATCTCACCATGGAAGAAGGGGGGTCGAAAAATCTCTAAAATCGTCACAATTAATTGACTTCCCCTAAGGACATGTATTTATACTAAAAATCAACAAGGCTAAAGCACATCCACTTTATTAACCATTCTTAAAATTTATTTTATATGCCTAAAAATTTATTATGTTTTTTTAGTATAACATTTTCGAATAACTCACATAATTTTCTTAGAATGTTAAAATATCAACAATATCACGAAATCGCGAGAGCGAGAAGCCGTGTGTTAGTAGCTAGTTACAATAAATTTAAATATCTTACCTGAGGGCGTTCCATCGTCTCAGTTTCAGAAGCGACATACGGTTCGGAAATGGAGTTCAGATATTGCCATGTAGACATGACAGGCCAAAACAGCACTCGAGTAACAAAAGATTGCTGGAACGATGGCTAAAACAAAACAAAAAAAGAAATATTAATGGTCAATCGATATACCATTAAACAGAGTTAATAATACATATTCAGAACATTTCAGGGAGTGTATGTATGCAATATTTACGAAGTTAATAATTGATTTCAAAATGAGAACGACTACCCAACCTATGTGAATAGCAGAATATTTATTTTTGTTATAATGAATTTTAAACGCTTAACTTTGCCGATGTGTTTTTATCACATCTTTAGTAACATTCACTTTATAAGAAAATTTTTAAATTATTCCTAGGTATTTAGTTCCTTTCGAGTACCGGGTGGAATCCCAATTGCAAGTATAATCATCTACGGTTGGTTTTACTTGCCAAGTGCATTGTGACAGCTACCTAATTTATCATCTAAGCCATACTTTATGACAAGACAAAAAACCATCGCAACATTAAATTTTTTTTTAAGTTTAACGATCCAATAACAAAATTAATGCAAAGAAAACCCTTTAAATAAGAAAGTTTTTAATTATGGACGTTTACTAGAAAGTTGTACCCTTTTTAATTTAAAAATAAAAACTCTCCTAAGATTACTTCTAAATTTACCGTTTTCAAAGTTTAAATTCAATATACGAGCATTACTTCAAATACACTAGCTGTAATAACCGTCACAAAACACACCTAAGCATTCTTCTCCGTATCTGTGTGTATCGCTATGAAAATATATACTTCCACTAACATCTCCATATAAAGGTAGGAAAACTAAAATTACTAAAGTAAATTTTCTTACAAAAATTTTAACTAATACAAACAAAATGTTTATTAAAACATGAGCAGTATGCTACTTCCTATTGGCTCAGATATTACGGGCCCGTGTAGCCGAGTGTTCGTGTTTCTTCTGTTTTGCAATAGGCATTTAAGGTATTTTGTTTGTGCTTGAATATTATTGTTTTTGGTTAGGTTTACATGAAGATGAATGTATTATTATTATTATTATATATATTTTGCTTGGTCCGTTAAAATTAACATATGTATTAACTATGTTTTTTACGATTTTGAAGCATATTCTGGTCAGTGAGGTCTAAAAAGAAAGGAAGACTCAGGCGAGATACGGGCATGACACTTGTCGCCAGTAAGTTGTTTTTCACCCTTCAAGATATTGCGTTTTTGGGGAAACCCAGCACACATATGCACGATTGCGCAGCATTGA
Source organism: Bacillus rossius redtenbacheri (assembly GCF_032445375.1). Taxonomy (NCBI): domain Eukaryota; kingdom Metazoa; phylum Arthropoda; class Insecta; order Phasmatodea; family Bacillidae; genus Bacillus; species Bacillus rossius. The sequence continues at coordinate 32,052,478 of NC_086336.1, forward strand.
ACTAGAACTTTCGCTAGACGCAGTCACACCAGCCAATCCGGACGAGCCATGATGTGGTGTGATGTTAACTTTCCAAATTTTAATGTTTGAAATGCACTTTCTTTATATGATCACGTACCTGGTTCTGTTTTTGTGATTGGTCGGTTTACACACGGGGTTGTCACCCCTTTTGTTTCACCTTTGTAAGGGAAGACAACTTCGTTGTTCAAGTTGTCGCTTGATCGTCGCCGCATTCCGTCTCGTCGTCGGCAGCTCACAACAATGAATTGATATCAGTGCCTGCTGGTCGGGGCCAGGCAGAGTTTTAATTTTTGACGTGACAATGTCTAATAAATCGTTGAACGCCGGCTGCACGCACGAAAAAGTGTCCCTAACGCACATTGTCCCGTTACGCTGTGTCCCGTTACGCTCATTGTACGCTTGCGCCGAATCTATCTCTCTTCCACTCGATTGGAACAACCATCGATTTTACTTTTTCGAGGCACATTAAACTTGAAACACTCCCACTTTTTCTATCATCGTCCTATCCTTAACAGAATAACACAGATTGGAAGAAGTTAAATAGCAAACATGTATAAAAGTTATAGTTAAAATAATCTCTTCGTTAAAGTGATAAACACATTTGAATTAATGAGTGCACATAAAAGTAAATATATCAATTAAATTGTAGATTTCATTTCATTCCTTTGTATCCATACAAAATAGAGATAATTCAATAAAAATGATTCAATTGTATTCATAAAAGTATGCAATTATTTCATCAATGTTTTATAACGTTGTCACGTTAAACTATCGTCCGTAAACCGACTTTACAGACAACCAATTTTTTTAATTAGAACTTTTACCCCAGGCGTCGGCATCGGCCCAGGGTGACCATGGTCATCACTCTTACGGGATATATCCGCAGTAAATGGTAACTTATTTAAAAGCTTAAGAAAGGGACTATTTTTTTTATCAAGCAATGAGCTACAGTGAATATGTACAGATGGACACCTGGACATGTGTGAGTTATGATCCACGTGTTTTAACCAAAGATAAAACAAAAAACTGTGCAAAAAAATTATTTCATTTAAAAATTTCTAGTAAAAAAAAATTACCATATGTAAAGAACAATGTATAAATCCTCAATGTTAATAAAAGGATGAACGATCCCGTGTAAGCGCTCCCACAAGCGAACGCGCCTCCAGTGCGAGCGATAAAATAGCACCAAATAAAAGTCTGCAAAAAGTACACAGCTCTGCTTCAATATTAAGGGTCTGCCATGCCATTTACCAGACACGATTTCCAAATACACATTAACCTTAAATGCAATAGATGATTTTACGGTGGCAACAATAAAGTGGTACTTAGCAGCGGCTCACGCGTATCAAATCGAGAAACATGGCTTTTCAACCAAATTACTTAAAAACTTTATACGCAGTCTTTCTACAGACTGCACAACACTAACGCCAGACCAAAATTTAAACGGTGTGGAAGTAATCAAAAATACGAATTTAGAAAAAGGCTTCAAATATATTACTGGAAAATAATATTACGTTAAGAAAAGCCAGACCTCTTGCCATATAGCATATGTCCAAATTATTTACGTAGCCATGACCAGGGGGACATAACTGTATAGGCGGAATATGGCCACTAAAATACTGTGATGTTCAGAAATTCCAACATCAAATTGAAGTTTTCAATTTGAGGAATACAAAAAATAACAAATAAAAAAATATTTACGAACATTCTTAGGTAAAAATTTATAGAATGGTGTACTAACCGAGTGGTGTATTGATTATAATGACAAAAATGTAAATTTGTATTCATATAAACCTTGAATTTTAATTATAGAATGGATTTTGTTTGTTTTAATTACTTGAGAAAATAAAATATTTTATTTTAAGTAAAAAATCAACCCTGGTCTGAAATAAAACCAATGGTCTGAGCAATATATTTAATATTATAGCAATAAGATAAACAAATTATACAATCACAAATTTTCTTAAAGCATTTTGTTATTTTAAAAACTTTTTGTAATGAGGTTTCGAAACACAACAAACGCTACCCTGCAGGCACCACAACCTCGCGCTTTACCACTTCGCTACCGAGACTCATGGATCCGCCGTCTTGACAACTTTCACTCATGGGTATGGCAGAAAAATGAAACACGTTATATGTATTTCTACGAGAGTAAACGTTAAGCAAAAATACATAGAAAAAAAATAAGCCTATGTAAAGAATTACTGCCAAATGACATACAAATGCGAAATACCACGAAATCGATTCATTCCTTTGAAATAATTGAACAAACATTTTTTAGGTTAAATGAATAGTAATTTGTATAAAATTACTTCATCCGTCCCAAAACTATCACAATTCCATTAAAATCAATCCTATTAATATATACATGCTACGGTAGTTTAAATTTAATTATAATTTTATTTTAAATATCGACCAGCAAAAGAATGTTTTCCTGTTATAATAAGTAGACTAATGTGCAAACCAATCGTACTTACTTGTTTCGAAGTTTCATTCATCTTCTTCAATCCCCGACTTTTTAATTCTTTAATCGCCTTCTTCCCTTCTTTGGATACATTCACCTGTAAAAATTAACAGTATGAGAATTTTACTGACGAATACGATTGCTAGCATTTTTTTTAACGTGCCTGGTATCAACCATTATTAAAATTTAAAAATTCACTAAAAATATTATTTCGGTTAATTTGAAAGATTAAAGTTACAGAAAACATTTTTTTTTTATAATGTTCAAGCTTATAATTGCAATATGAAACATACCACGCCACAAAATCTGGGGAAAATTTGGCAAGTAAACCAAATAAACCAATACATGTAAAACCAAAATATAATTTTATTCTTCAGGGTTGTAAAACTAAGGTTTATGACAGATGTGTTTTAATTTCAAATTCGTTATCGCAGAAAATTATATTGAAAATAATTTTAAAATAACAATTTTTTTTTTGTATTTAATAAGTATTTCCTAATGTAAAACTAACTTTCATATATAGCCAACATAAAAAATAGGATAAATTTTGATTAAAGGAATGACCTCCCTTAATAAATGTGACCGCTATTAAACCATGAAGGTGTCTACAAAAAATTGGCTTGAAATGATTGTTCAGATATCCAAGTGTTAAATTTACGGGAATAGTCTCTAAACTTTAAATAAATATCATAATGTATTTTTTTTCTATAGAAATGGAAAGGTCTTCCCGAAGTCTGACATTAGCGCAACGATCACAAGTTAATGCACAAGAGCCAATGGAGCAGCGTGTTTGTATTTTATATTACTGATTTTTCAGTTGCCATTTTTCTCGAATCCGAATCCCAAAGAATTCCTAGAAAATAATACCCCTCGAATCCGAATCTAGAAGTCGAGGGTCAAAAATAGAATTAGTTACAAGAAATTAAAAAATATATTTACTGTTGTGTTAGAACAATTAACTGTCTCCCACGAAATAAGTTTCTAGAATCAATATATGTTGTATCTTGATGAATAGGTAGTAACGATAGGAATGAATAAAAAGTTGGAATAGTATATTTAGATATCAGCGTTCAGTTTTCAGATAGATAAAAAACTACCTAATGTAGCAGTTACTATGGTGCGACTTCCTGAAATTATTTATTTAGTTTTATTCTTTTCATGGTCCATTGACGCCAAAACCATCGTCAACTCAAATGTGTGTGTATTTATATACACACACACCTACACACACACATGATAACCGACAATTTCTCACAAATCTCTTTCAAAATAATATATATACCTATAATATAATTGTGAAAAATCTCGGTAGAGTTTGTTAGTGGGCAATTTTTTAACCAAAGGTGTAGAAATGGGAAAGGTTTTTTGAAAAACAGATATCGCTGTAACTCCATTATATGGAACATTTCACATCAGTTTGAACGTATTATGACTCATAACAGTAATACCGAACACTTTTGTCAAAAAAACATTTTTATACGACCAAATATAACTGCAAGGGGTGGAAAAAACAAGTGTTGGAGGACATTAAAAAAAAACTTTATAGGCATGCAATCGAATACGTTCAATTAGTTTGTAAATCTTATAAATTTTATCTAAAAATATTGCTGAGAGGGGTTAAAAAAAAGGGGGTATGATTTTTAAAAATGTTTAATTTCTGTACTATGTACACTATCAAATTCGTTCTAATTTCTTGTAAAACCTTTAATTATAATCTACAACTTTTCTCTTAAATAACTTTTTATACGACTTACAATGACTGCAATGGGTGAAAAAAACAGGGGTTGAATGACAAAAAATTCATAACTCCCTTATTAGGCACAGTATCTTATCCCTTAAATTGTATGTAAATCTAATAAATTTTATTTCAAACTTTTTCTAACAATTTTTGATAAAACTAACCATTATTGCATAGGGTTGAAATAAAATGGGGTTGGAATAAGAAAATAAAAATTTCCCTACCATGTACTCTAACAAATCCATTTTTATTTTGGTTTAACTTAATAAATTTTGACAAACTATTGTTAAAATAAATTTTTATGTGACTAACCATTACTGCAAGGGATGGATACAAAGGTTTTAAGTAAAAAATGATTACTTTTATAATAAATTTACTATCAAATACGTTTTTAATTTATTATATTAATCCTAAATTACTAAAACTTTGTAACAAAATTTGATTAAACGGATTTTTTACCGTTAAAACAGAGATTGAAATAGTAAAAAAAGGTTAAATTCTTAGTATCAAATTTATTTTAAACCAACATAAACCTCAGTAAAAATAAAATTATTGTTTGACCACATTATTATTAGGATGAAAAAGTGTTTGAAGGTTAAATCAAATAATTACTTATTTGCCATATAATATAAAATTCGTTCTGTGTTATTTAATGGTGGATACATTAAGTTAAAATTAGTCTTAATACTTTCGCTGCATGGAAAATGAGCACCTATATAATCAATTATTTTGTAATATTTGGTAACAAAAATATGTTATATACATTTCTTAAAATTTTCCAAAAGTTTCCAAAATATTTCCAGAAGAAATAGGTACTTAGAAATCTACCTACGCCTGAAGGCTGTGCCGACAGGGATTTTTTTTAATGTACTTTATTTCCACTTCTATAGCAAGTCCACAAAAGAATGTCCAAATTATATTTTGTAATGGTTCAAGGTCACAAAAAGTAACTCAAACAATTTAAGATAAGTGCATGTGCGAGTACTGCTTTGTTTTCATGCGTGCAGCTCCACCTACGCAAAATTATGACTACTGAGCGGTATGAGTAGAGGGTGAACCTGTAAACTTTATTTGGCAGAATGGATACCCTTCCAATTGGAATCTCTCTGTACGAGAGTGGTTGAACGTCGAAGTCCCGGACCGTTGAATTGGTCGTAATGGTCGAGACGACAGAGCGCTTTTCGCTGTCCACGTTCAATTGACATAACGCCATGCCATTTTTGATTCCTTAGGAGCTTTATAAAAAATAGTGTCTACGTTCAGCCTCTAATTTTTTGTTAGAATTAAGAACCGAAATTTAAGAGGCTATTGCTACCATTACCCAGGACTTGTTAACCAGAGTGTAAGAAAAATTGGACTTTAGGTTCGATGTGTGCCGTAAACAGAAGGTGCACCAATTAAACATTTGTAAGAAAAATTAAGTTAATTTACCTTCAATTTTATGTATGATTTATTGAGAATTAAAAATGAACTAATAAAATATACCATTGAAACTAAGATATATTTTCATGGATTTCCTGTACTTTACTTTGAATTATTTTCCTCGAATATCGAATTAATCGAATTACTAGGATTGAATCGTATTTAAAGATTTAATTGGCCCAACCCATAAATAAATATATATACCCACCAAAGCCTCAGGGTTAAGCGCGACACCAACGCTTCCCAGCCAATCAGAAACGTGCTTCCATACGCCGGGGCCTTCTTTGTCCTCGGGACGAGAGACTGCCCTCGCCAGATCCTCCCCAGGTGACGTCACTTCCGGCGCAGGGTGCGCCTGGGCACTTTCCGAACCACCACCTGGATTAACGCAATCAAAAATAATCGTGGCTGTGTGACCGACACGCACGCTGGAAGTTTAATTTCATACACATCATACAATTTAAATTAAATGATTAACTAGCATATGTGAATAGTTTTAATTTAATGATTGTATGTAGGTGATTTATATAATGGGGTGAGAAACAAAGGGGTGTTTCCCCTTAGCCCCCGCGGTCAAACCAAGGGATATATAACTTTTACTAATTGAAGCTGGACTCACAATGATCCGTCTCGTCCGCCCATCACCCCTCCGTCAGCCATCCGTTCATCAGTCAACAAGCCGAGCGATTCACAATCATCCGCACGTCCATTAAATAATTATTGACGTGACGTCTAATAAATCGATGAATGCCGGCTTCACGCACGAAAAAGTGTCCCGTTACGCACATTGTCCCGTTACGGTCATTGTACGCTTGTGCCGCATCTATCTCAATTCCACTCGATTGGAACAACCATCGAGTTGACATTTTCGAGGCACATTAAACTTGAAACACTCCCATTCGTTTCCTTCTTTTCCTATCATCGTCCTATCCTTAACAGAATAACACATATTGGAAGAAGTTAAATAGCCAACACGTATAAAAGTTATAGTTAAAATAATATTTTCGTTAAAGTAATAAACATTTGAATTAATGAGTGCAAATAAAAGTAAATTTATCAATTAAATTGTAGATTTCATTTCATTCCTTTGTAGCCATGCAAAATAGTGATAATTCAACAAAAATGATTCAATTTTATTCATAAAAGTATGCAACCATTTCAATAATGTTTTGTTATGGCGTTGTCACGTTAAACTATCGTCCGTAAACCGACTTTACAGACAACCAATTTTTTATTTTAATGCTGCTAACACCCAAATATCTTAAATACAGGTGAAAATGTATCTTCTATAGATATATTATTTTGATCATGAAAGTTAAGCAGTAATTGAATTGAATTTTTTTCGCTCCGATTTTTATTAAAAAAATTTCAGTTTAAAATATGTTCAAATGTACGTTAATGACATTTAATGGAAGCAGCTAAATAAATATATACTTAAAAACCTTATACGACAGTAAATATCACCGGCAATTAATATCTTGCTAACATTTTAGAGGTTATTTCATCCGTCCGTCGAAGGTTGAAGCTTGGTAAGGTTTTGACGGACTGGCGGGTGACGAACGGATGAGACGGATGATTATGAGTCCAGCTATGTGTGTATCGCAATATGGTTTATTATTAAAAGCAGGTGAATAAACTTTTAAAAATTGCTGAACCTGGGTTAACTTTTGTCATGGTTTCTACAATAATTAAAGTCTCTACGGAGTGTAATTGATAAAAAAATTAACACTTTCTATATGTCTACGTCAGTTCAACACATTCCAAATTTGCACAGACCTGAAAACTCAGCTTTTCGTAGTATCAAGAAGTTTGCAGAATGGGTGTATTGCGCCAAAATGCCTCGTCATACGAGATTGTTTCGTGTCACCATAAAAGGCAAGTGGAACAATCATGGCGTCAAATAGCAATGTATTTACATCACTAGCTTCGCGGCTCTTACACTTATTGTAATGCTTTGATGACATCACCCTTCAAAAACATTGCACATGATTTCCACACAATATCTCATAGGTCTGACACAAACTACAACACAGTATTTAGTTATGAAATCACTCCTAACATTCATACATTGCAGAATTGACTGTAAGATTTTTTTTTCTGCACAATAAACTGTTAACACTTTCATAATCTCTACGTTTACAATACTGCCAATCTGAAATTTTTCATAAAAATTTGAAACCATACACCTATTGTTATCATGCGAAAGATAATAGATATTCGATTGTGGTTCAAATAAGTATGTACAGTATTTTTTTCGTATATCTCAAGTTTAATCTATTTCATTACAAAACATATTTAGATTAACGGCACACTTGTGATAACCTTTTCATAATGTAATTCCCCTTCAATAATGAAATAGGAATGGCCAACCTTATTATACTACTACGAGAAGTTCACAAGTGGAATTCCTAGTCAAGATTCGAGATATTCGATGAAGATTTTCTTTCATGGTCAAATTGGAAAATTTTCCAATGGATATAACAATGTTCATACTTCCAACAGAAGGAGAACACACTTCCCAGGCTAGTATAGATAATTTTCTTACGAAAAATGTTTGCTCATTCTAAAAAAAAAAAAAGTGCATTTCAACTACAACACTACGTAATTCAATTTATATTATATTTAATTCAACATAAACCTTAAAAGAATTATTTTTATATTATTTCAACAAAAATTACACTAACAATTTGGGTTGTCAATTGCAGCACACACAAACCATACTGGGTTTAAGTAGCAATTTATGCTGTTACATTGATAGCCGTTACTTTACTTCATTCATTACAAGATGCTCAGTTTGGCTACAATGCACAGTAAGTATATTTAACCTATCCTAACGGCATGGAAACTCTTTATAAACGCTGTTTTCTAATAGTAATGATAAGTCATTTAGGCCCGTTCTACAATGGTACGTAAACCACGAGGGGATTACGTAAACGGAGACGGAAACGTTTATTATGCATATTTTCATTACTTATGACATTACATTCTGGGAAGGTGGAGAAACGCCAATAAATAAATGCTATTCTTGCATTACAAAAACAAAAACAATCAAAGCAATACTGGATAAACATTGACAGGAACATTGTGTAAGCCACTCTAAGAAAATTAAGCATCCTTCATGTACCCTGTATTTATAGTACAATTCTATGCTATGTTTATGTATAAACATCTTATCTCTAGGTATACGTCACTTGGTAGGATTAATTTCGTGAAAATGTAACAAGTCGAACGGAAACGTTACAAATATGGCGAATCCAAGTGTAGTAAATTAAACCAGTATATAGTCACTTTCGTAAACATTGCGGTACATACCAAATGTATTGGTGTGGCAAATGAAACTTTATGAAAGTGTAACTACCCTGAAAAATATTTGGTAAACTAAAATATTCATAGTTAAGTGTAATCAAGTTTTTAAATACCTAAGACTGGCATTACAAAGGTTGTAATAAGATTTTTCTTTATAAATTCACAATTTTCTTGATAGCACAGAGGTAAAGCGCGCGCTTCTTAACGTCAACGGGCCTGATTTAAATATCGCCAATTGGAATTTTTTAATAGTATTATAATATATAACAATTTTTAAACAGCTAAAAAATGTTAAGGTTGGTTAGTCAAAAATATTTATAGACCGATTTCAGTCGTTTCAGCAAAACAAATATACAAACATATAATTAGTGTTAAAATAGGTGTTTTAAAATAATTCATGTTATTAATTTAGCAATGCCGTGGAAGTATAACGTCTAACGTGTGCGGAAACTATAGTATCGGCATTTTTAGTGAATTTTAAAAAGATGGGTAGTATTTTAATAAAATTCCTTGTCAATAATTAATTATGAAGCCCGAATTTTATCGGAGCCGTTATTAATATTTTATAATTTACAGTTGCTTCATGCTGCTATTGGATATGATCTGTATTTACAGTAGCATGTATATACAATGGTCATGAAACAATAACCGTTAAATTTCGTTGCTGTGTCTCTGAAATAAAGTTATCGAAGAAAAAGAAATTATTTTCAACTGTGCAGCAATGCACAAAGCCAGATCTAGGGAGTAAATAAAACACTTATTCCAACTCTTATGTTGCCGCAAGGTATCGCGATATGGGCATTTCATTAGCGAAAGACGAGTTATTGCTATCGATAGTATCGAATGTTAACAGCAACTATTTTCTGAACGAAACTTCTATCCTGTGATATCTTTTCACACAGTACTTGGTAATAAAATAATAGTTTATCAGTTGACACGGCTTTTGTGATAATTAAGCAGATTTTAATTTCAAGTAATTTAGCAAATCATCAACGTAAGGTTTTATAAGAGTTCTGTGCTCTCGATCGACAAAACCAGTTACCTGTTCAAGATCTAAATTCTAACCCATTCTCAGTTATTTCACAACTACCGTAATTGTTTGGTTTTAACAGATAAACGGTATGTTTAATGTGTGCGTCAATAGGCTAAAGCGTTTGCGAAAGTCAAGCGGCGCTGAATTATATAAAATGCGCCAATCATTCAGTCAGTAGAAATTTATTCGTAATTATGCAAATAAGTTAGAGGCTTGGAACAAATTATATCTAATTACATCTGCAACTGCGTTAATATAATATTTTATTTGAATGAAGAGGAAAACTCACACCATAATTTTGATGGCATGATTTTTTAGTCTCTCTTTGTAATTAGAATAGTGTATTATTGAAAAACGACAATGTCACATAACTGATAACGTTAATCTAAATAACCTGTTATTCAATCGGAACCGTAACTGCCATTATTGATAATGGAAAATAACCACTCCGTTCATATATAGCTGCTATCTGCGTTTAAGGTGGCAAAATTTCTTTACGATTGAGGTAGCGAATCCTAGCGACGGGCGCAAATTTTGTGTGATACATATCCAGAAATGTTGCAATTTGAAAAAAACCTGAGTGGTCACTTAAATAATTTTATGCTGAAGCATTTAATACAAAGTTTCCAGCACTTCAGCTATAACACTTGTATTGCCGTGTTTATAAATCTTCATAAATAAAAACATACGTCAAAACCTTACTTTTGATTTTTTCCACTGCCAAAAATTTACACATTAAACACGAAACTTTAAAAAGGAACTTATATAGACAAAAATAACATGACAGTAGTAGTATTCGCAATCGGAAACTTTTTAATAAATCTCAAGTGATATGTAAACGGCGCGTTTACCTCCTGAGCTCTGCCGCCGAGGTGACAGTCAAGCGGCCGCCTTAATGCCAACGTCTATTTTATGGCAGTATTTAAAAACGGTAGTGTTTTAAGGACGCACTCACCAGCGGCGCAAATGTTCTCCACCGTGCGCTGCAGGGCAGACAGCAGCCAGTCTGCTTTCTGGAGCAGCAGCTGACCCACGGGCTGGCTGGCGAGCGTCAACAGGCACCCGGAGTTCATCTGCAACCACCAACAAAAACTGGACTCGTGCTTAAGGCTCCACCCGGAGTTCATCTGCAACCACCAACAAAAACTAAACTCGTGCTAAGACTCCACCCGGAGTTCATCTGCAACCACCAACAAAAACTGGACTCGTGCTAAGACTCCACCCGGAGTTCATCTGCAACCACCAACAAAAACTGGACTCGTGCTAAGACTCCACCAGGAGTTCATCTGCAACCACCAACAAAAACTGGACTCGTGCTAAGACTCCACCAGGAGTTCATCTGCAACCACCAACAAAAACTGGACTCGTGCTAAGACTCCACCAGGAGTTCATCTGCAACCACCAACAAAAACTGGACTCGTGCTAAGACTCCACCCGGAGTTCATCTGCAACCACCAACAAAAACTGGACTCGTGCTAAGACTCCACCCGGAGTTCATCTGCAACCACCAACAAAAACTGGACTCGTGCTAAGACTCCACCCGGAGTTCATCTGCAACCACCAACAAAAACTGGACTCGTGCTAAGACTCCACCCGGAGTTCATCTGCAACCACCGACAAAAACTGGACTCGTGCTAAGACTCCACCCGGAGTTCATCTGCAACCACCGACAAAAACTGGACTCGTGCTAAGACTCCACCCGGAGTTCATCTGCAACCACCGACAAAACCTGGACTCGTGCTAAGACTCCACCCGGAGTTCATCTGCAACCACCGACAAAAACTGGACTCGTGCTAAGACTCCACCCGGAGTTCATCTGCAACCACCGACAAAAACTGGACTCGTGCTAAGACTCCACCCGGAGTTCATCTGCAACCACCGACAAAAACTGGATTCGTGCTAAGACTCCACCCGGAGTTCATCTGCAACCACCAACAAAAACTGGACTCGTGCTAAGACTCCACCCGGAGTTCATCTGCAACCACCAACAAAAACTGGACTCGTGCTAAGACTCCACCCGGAGTTCATCTGCAACCACCAACAAAAACTGGACTCGTGCTAAGACTCCACCCGGAGTTCATCTGCAACCACCGACAAAAACTGGACTCGTGCTAAGACTCCACCCGGAGGTCATCAGCAACCACACACAGGGACTGTACTCGTGCTAAGACTCCACCCGGAGTTCATCAGCAACCACACACAGGGACTGTACTCGTGCTAAGACTCCACCCGTAGTTCATCTGCAACCACTAACAGAAACTAAACTCGTGCATTAGGCTCTCAAGTATTGCGCGCCATGCTGATGTTTAATGTGCAAAATCTGGGCTCTAGTTAAACGGTATCTGGTGGTAGTAACTTCGTGAACGGAACGGAAGTCACATGCAACGGAAGTGTGTAACCATGGTGTCGCCATCTGCGACTGACACCGCGTGATCAAAAGTCCACAAAGCCAAAGGGAAACTTCACACCATTAACTGTACGGAGTTTTAACAAGATAGGCAGTATTTCAATTAAATTCTGTGTCGTAAATCAGGTCGAAAGCCATGTTTTAGTTTGTTTATGTCTTTAGTATTTTATTTGAACCGTTTCATACTAAAAGTATAAAATTTCGCTTTGCAAATCGAACGATTCGATATCAACGTAGTCGCTCTGGCAACGAATTCTAGCGGTGGGTAAGGAAAAGTGAGATTCGCGTCAATAAATGTAGTTGAAAACACAATTTGCTAATGTGTATCACGCTCGGCTATATTATAGTAAATTTACTTTCTGCGTTTCGTATTAGAAGTCTATTTTCAACATGAGAACACATAATTTGTTCTTTACCGAAGTTAGATGTTAGACATCACTTTCGAGTAGGTACTCAAAGACTAGGTCACATAATAATGTATTTAAATTTATTTTAGACTACTACAATTTCATGCCTCAGTTCTAAATTACGAAACAATACCTCCGTTGCATGTTTTGATCTGTCACCAATATTATCAATATGCATTCACCAAGTTTAATATAATGAGTGTTAAAGTCACGTAAGTTTTATTAATTATCACTTGCGCGAATTTTTCAACACGTGAAAATATCTGTTGAAAATACTAGTGACATAACGACAAATGCAAGCAGTAATCGTGATTAAATTTTAGAATGAGTCCTTAAATAAAAGTATGATGACCAGAAAATGAAAAATATCAACGTGGCATATAAGACCGAGCTTTGAAGGCCTTGTGACATTGTCAAACACTCGCATCCAACACCTTTTAACAAAGTCGTTCAACTAAAGTTGGAGGTCTATGACTACACCGTGAACGTTATTTACTCAGCAATGTTGCGAGACCATCAAATATTTCGTAGGCATACAGTAACGGTTTTTAAAATACTTGTGAGGTTAGGCGGAATTGGCTAATCAGAATCGTGCCAATCAAAAACGTAAATTGCTTTATTTGACTCAAAGAACATAATATGAATTATTTAAAGGTCACAGAATAATCAATTTATTATGCAACGATCATTAATATCAATAAAATTATAAATTTTCTTTAAGTTAAGAACTGTACAACTATCCTACCCATACAGCACACAATGTTTCAGTAACATGTCTGTGATATTGCAGTAACATTACTATGTTTCGAATAGATTACATTTCATCTGTCATGTTTCTGGAATATTTCATAAACATTTCATTGGAAACATAGTACTCATGTCTATAAATGAAGTTTCAGATACATTTCAGCAAGATTCGTTTGGCAATATTACATTGTGGTTGATTCTGAAATGTATCTGAGACATTATATTGAAACTTCCCATCATGCTTGTTGGCACTGAAGTTTAGAAATCTTTGTCTTTGTGTATTATTCCTTGTTTTGGCGCAGTATTTTGGTACTTGGATTTTTATATGTGGTGAATAAATTGTAAGTTTTAACATTATTTATTTCATGTTAGTTTACTTTTTTTTTGTTTTTACTTTCGCACTTAAGCAAGTACCGGTATAGAAACATTCTTTTATGCGTCTTCGAAATGTGTAAAGCTGTAGGTTAAGGAATGTCTTTTTTTGTCGGTATGCTTAACATTCCCGTGCCATATTTATATGTGCGCTGTTTTCAGTCTGATTTTTTAATTTATGTGATGCATTAACAGGATATTCGCGATTTAATAAAATTGCGAAAGCATCTAACAAGTTTTCTACTTACTGTAGCTTTATATGGTCGTTGACTGTAGAACACGAATGCTAATGTATGGGTTATTTATTATCTTTAGTTAAAAATCACACAAATATAGGCTTATAGGTTCCTAAATATTTTGGTTTTAATAGCATTTAAATAAACCAATTTATTTTATACAGTTATCACCTTCGGGCTTTTATAATATACTTAAGTAAATATATTTCATAACCTATAATATGTAGTTAAGGGTAATTAATGTTTATTTACTGTGCACAACACATAAATTAATTATGTTGTGTTTATTTTAATATAAATATTGAAGTGTTTCATTTTAAATAATTTACATTTCTGCTGGTTAAGTAATTATTTTTATTATTTTCTGCACTATGTAGTAGTACTTATTGTATGTTGTAGGCGTACGTATTACTATTAATGGAAATTTAATAAAGCCTTCTATTATATCTGGCTTGTCATAAATGTAATTTATTGTAAGTGAATGCACTAGGCCTACACATATAATTAGACAGCGGTTTCATTAATTGCCATTTCGTTTTAACAAAGTTATTTCTGCAATCTGGCCTTCATGTTATTGGTGGGCTGGGATTACAGCGCAAAATAATTGAAATAAATTTTATCCTTTCCCGCAGAGAAGGTACAAGTCTTCGAGTTGTGTTGTACTAAGCATAAGCATCGTTGGTATTTCTATTTAAATTAGTTTTTCTTATGCTAAATTATAGTAGTAACAAATTATGTTTGATTTGGAGAGTTTGACAAAACCTAATTCCATCCATTATATGACAATAAAGGAAACACATTAAATGATGATTTATTAGATTACATGTGTATAGTTATGTAGTGGTAGCAATTTAAATAATGAAAATAAACATTAAATGTGCACTACAAAGGATAATATTGAGAATCTGCTCAAAAAATTACTAGAAATTTTAGAGTATTATTGCACAAAAACATGGGCTGAATTGTAATGATGTAACATCACAGGCACTGTTCACACAGACACTTATTAGGAAATCATTAGGATTTAAATTTAAGTTTTCTTTTAAAACTTTGCTTAAAATGTGTTATTATACAATGTCATGGGCCTCTTTGCATTAACCAGACACCATTAAATTGATTATTAGGAATGTAAATAGCATGTTAAGAAATTCCCAGTGAAGAAGTATTCCTGCTTAATAAGTTTGAAAAAAAAATGCATAGGTTGCAATACCAATTTGTCAATTTTAAGATGCTTTCAGTTTTGAAATTTATCATTGGCATCAGAAACTTTTTTTTTCTGTTTGCATGGTAATTTAAAAATAAATAATGTAACAACTTAGTGTCTACATGTTTAAAAATCTCACATACATGTCATAATTGACCTGAAACAAGTTAAAAATAATTGTTTTTTCTTCTTTTTTTTTCCAGCAAAAATCTCCAAGAACATCTGCATAGAGAGTCAGTTAAAAGTTTCATGTATTGTATATATTATTTATATATATATATATATATATATATATATAGTTTTTTTTATTAAAGTCTACTTCTCAGACTACGTTATTTGTTATTGAAAATGCCCCTTTGCATCTTTGCCTCTATTGTTAAGTATTCAAATGGAAAGAACCTGGTTTGACCTGGTGTGGCTTTCTGATTATGGTTATACATGGTTCTTAACTTACTTCAGGTGCATTCTTGGCTGGTTTCATAACATAGATCATAGAAGTTACAATCCAAAACCCTATTGTCTGTTTGAATAAGTTTCTCTATCTCTAATGACTTCATTGTTGACGAGTTAGGCCAAACTAGCTACCTTCTATTTTGTACAAAGTAGAACTCGCCATTCATATTATTTTAAAATTTTGTACTGCATATTATAAAATTATTTATATTATTTGTTTACAATAAATTTGTGATCTCATTTGAATATAGTTTGTGTGGAAGTACTGTTGTGTTAATATTATTTTGTGTATACTTTGAAAATTTGGATTTTAGAGACCCTATATACTATTGCCATATTGTATTTGTTGTTTTATCCTTAGGCTATTTAGTCAATTTGGTAGTATTAAAATACAAATATAAAACCTAGCTTAATCCACGAACTTTAGGTAGATTAACATGCTATCTATAGAAAAAATTAAGGAAACCAGATTTTTTATGGACTGCCATTATTTATCTTCAGCAAGTCACTGGCCACTCAATGTTAGGGAAGCTGGATCAATTTGAGCTCTTGTCTGATACAATAAGTCTTTCAATTAGGGAAAGTGACATTGCAATGTTAAAGATTATTTCTCATTGCACATTTGTTTCATTCCCATTTATATTCCACTACTACACCACCATCTCACTTCATTTAGGCTGGTCAGACAAGTTTTTTGTTTAGTGAGGACAGCCGATTCTAGTCCAGTCTCATTTATGTTGAGCTTGTGTGAAATGGAAAACAATATGTAGATTATAAAGCTATATGATGAAATTGTATTAAGACTGCATTGTTTCATATTTAGACCCTCTGTAAATTAGTATATGTGTGTTTAAGAAGAAAAAGACATTAATTATAACATAAAATTGTTACATGTCTTTTGAGGGTTTTCAAGCGCACATTTTTTTCTTGCAAATGTCCAAAAAACAAGCACCAGCCATATATACTTACTATAGCATTAAATAAGGAGAAAAGTACATCACAATACGAGCACAGGTCAAGTCTCATGGCTGTTCATTATGTTAATACCGTTTCCTGTGCAACATACAAGTAGGAATTTTCTATTATAATATGTTAGTGTATTGTATATAGGTATATTATTTTTTTATTTCTATAACATTTGTTTGAGGTTGAATGCGATTTTTTTTCTTGTGTGTATCAAGTATTTTAAGTTAATGTAATACCACATGATTATCTAGACCACTGATACCGTACACAATAACAGTGTCGTGATTTTTGAGAATGTAAACATCTGGAATGCAATAGAAAACCATACCCAAATTCTCAAGACATTGTTCAAATACAGATAAAGACATCGATGGACAAGTGCTCATTTATGATACTCAAAAACAAACTTGAAGTGGCCATAACACATTGGGTTGTGAAAATTATATTTTAAAATTCTCAGTAATCATGTCTCCTATGCA
Source organism: Bacillus rossius redtenbacheri (assembly GCF_032445375.1). Lineage (NCBI taxonomy): Eukaryota > Metazoa > Arthropoda > Insecta > Phasmatodea > Bacillidae > Bacillus > Bacillus rossius. Next base: position 32,069,733 of record NC_086336.1, read on the forward strand.
AGTGGGGTTTGGTTGTTATGGATTAAGTAAATATTAGCATACTTTCTGTGCTGAGCATAAGGAGATCACATCCAGATAGCTTGGGGAGCCTCAATTTAATTTATTCATTACAAGATGACATTGTCATTGTATTTAATAATGGAACCTTTGTGCATTAGCTTGTCCCTTTTTCCCCATGTACTGATGTAGATGCATGCCTGCCTGCCACTATATCACATTCAAATTCCCCATTAAAATAAAATGCAATGGACAGGAACCATGGACACCAATGCTGGGCTACCTATTACATTCATGTAAGTTTCATTCACTTTGCAAGCATACTGAAGACTTATTTAAATTTTACTTTTATAACCATAATTTGTTTTTAGAATAATAAAATAGTTTGTAAAATTAATGTTAGGCAAGTCTGGTACGCTGACCTGGGAAAACATCTGATGTCTTTATTAATTAAATTATTTCTTTAACTTGGTTCATATATATATATATATAAATTATAAATTAAGCTCAGTAGGGTGGAGAATATGGTTTCATTAATTTACCTGAATTGTTGGATTTTGTCGGCAGGCCTTTTTAATCTTATATTAGAAATTATAAGTAAATTTTTAATTATTGTAAAAGCCAAATTATTAAGTAATATAATCAATTATCATTACATTAAAAACGACAAAAATTTACATTCTATGCCCTACCAGAGCACATCTTTAAAATAATTTCAAACAAAATAATATTACAATATCTATTTTTTTATATAATCAAAAAATGACACATTACTATGGACAAGCAAAACTTGACGATAACAAGAAGATACGAACAAGATCATATCAATCCACCGATTAACACTTTCTAAGGGTGTGGTCAAGGGGCATTATGCAAAAAGTGATCAAGAGGAAGTGTACGAGGGAATGCTGTGATGAATTGGAACACAGTCACTGCACTTCACTGCAACTAGCTGACCAATGCAGCTGTAACATTATGGTATCTGTTAAAGTGCAATACTCTTTTAAATTATAAATATACCCTCAGTCATCCTAATTTCCAGAGGTATTTTGGGTCACATGATACATTTTATATGTATTTCAGAACATTTATGGAAATATTTCGGTTAAATGTTTCAGAAATATTGATGGGACATTAGTGGAAACATTTCAGAAACATTACCATTTGATGTTGCAGGGAGGTTTCATTGAAACATTTCAGAAACATTACCATTTGATGTTGCAGGGAGGTTTCATTGAAATATTTCACAGGGCGGACATTTGGACGTTTCTGAAATATATCCGAGATGTTTCAGGTAGGTTGCGAAATGTTTCAAACATGTTACAATGTTTCAAAAGTTATATTTCTGAAACATATCTGTAACATTTTGTGCTGTATGGGTAATAAGTGAACTTTTTCCATTGCACGCTGCAATTCATTATTTTAATAAATCTATCGTTTAGGGGTATCTGCAAAAAACTTCCAAAATATATTTTCTTTTATTTTTCATTTCAGTTGCCTTTCTTTGTGTTTGTTATTTTTAGACAGTAGAGCAAGTTTGTTACATTTCAACTTACTTGCAAAATGTAAGTGTAGTGGTATATTCACATAAGTATATCATTAGCATATTTTTAATTTAAATGTGTGCGTGTTCCTATTTTAGTGCTACTTTTGTTGAGTAGTATTTTTTTGATATTGATAATAGTTTCGTACGTAATCTGATTGCTTTTTTCGTAACAAACTGTCAAGACAGGCAAATTTCCCAATTAACCGCCATGCGTGAGTTCCTAATTTTTTTTTCAAACGCTTAGTTGAATCATGACAGTGACCTCAATTGCTGCAATTTTCAAATTAATATTTGTCTCGTTCTTATTAACTTGCTAGTGGGCAGGGCCATGAAGTCGAGGGGAATTGTGGGGCGAAAACGTGAAAAATAATGATTTGAAAAATTACAGCAAGTATCTTTGTTGCGTCATTTGATACTAGTTGCAACGTGACCGGTTCAGATAACGTCATTACCGAGGCAAACTGCTTGCAAGCACAGCAGGGAGGAGTCGCGCTACTTCACAGGCAGACGTTCAAACTGCTAATTGGTAAATTATCCTGTCTTGATAGTTTCAATTACGAAATTACCTATTTGATTACGTACGAGATTATTTCCATTATTAATCAAATACCACACTTGTCACAAGCAGTACAAAAACCGAAGTACGCACTTAACAAGGCGCTAATGATGTACTGTCAATGTATCACCTCACCTAAAAACGTATTATTCGAATATTTTTAAGGTACCAAACTTGCTTCCATTTTTAAAAATAAGCTAATATATATTTGATAAGTATTTTTTAATTTTTTTTTATAAAAGCCTCTTAACATGTTAAAACAAAATTAAAAAAAAAACTGCTTTTTATGGTTCATCGTTAGCCATACCTCGAATTGATCAGCTTAAATGTAAAATGTTATGTGAAATACAGGAATTTTCATATTTCTGTAGAGAAACCACATGAATCCACACACTGTGGAACGAAGGAAAATATAGTATTTAAACTGGCAACAGCGAAAGACAAAATAGCTACGTAAAAAAATATTGATGGTTGGGTTTTGATATATTTCAAATAGTGCTTACCTCCAAGTTATTTTCACGATGGTTTAACGGAGGTATTCCAATTTTATATATTATCACATTTTGTTTTTGTATTCGTTTTAATTAGTAGTCGGACTGGACAGTTAATAATAATTGATTTTTTAAGGAGGCATGAAATTTTTTTTTAGCACTGATGTAACATTTTTAACCACACCTTCAAACACAAGTGAAAATTAATTTAATAGGACGAAGACACGCAATTACAAAACTTGAATATTTCAACTGCTAATATTAAAATTTGAAATTATCCTGTGTAGTACCTTAGCAATAAATTGTCAATGGCACCACTTTTACTAACCTATTTTTTTTTTTTTAGATACTAATGATTCACATACTTTGTAGGCTTCACGTTAAAAAATTTCGATAGCAAATTTAAAACTTAATGTGGACCTTAAAATATTAAATGTCGTATTTATCAATCCTACGAGGCACCGAATATAGCAATTCTATTTCGAGTGAGGTTCAGAGAAATCTAAAATTAATGTAAGCTATGCATAATCCGGAGCATATTTTCAACACTTCCGTCGCAGTAACATCGTAACGTTCATGTACCAGAGCCTACCTACACGAAAACTAGGACACGATGTACTTGGCATTAAATTTTCATGCAATTAATTACAACACGCAATGCTAAGAGTTAAACTCGCTATGGCAAACATGTCCTAATGTGATTGCTCTCATCGCTATTTAACCGGGGTTTCACTTACTGTTGAATATAAATTAAGGGAAAGATTCAAGCTGTATACAACAACTCGATTCAGTAGAACATTTATCATCCGCAAAAATCAACGCGAGCTACGATCACCTACCTTGGATTAGCTGTCACCAACGACGAACACCAACAGTCTGACAGCAGCGTACAGTCTTTCTGCTAAGACACTAGATACGTTTTTATTAGCGTGACGTCACAGAGCTGCAGTGCATTGTGGGTTTTATACGTCACCGTCAAAAGGGGCGATTACAAGTTACCAAATTCGGGAGACCTAAGATGCACATCAAGTTCTGCCATTCCCGATTACACCCGAACAATTCATCTTCGGCCGACTTCGGGATTTGTTTTATTTTTGCGCAGGAAAAATGAATTCAAATATTAAAAGTGGTCGGTTAGGTTAGCTACATTGAAACACTTTAAAATACTATGGACGGTTAGTTAGGTTAGTATAGCTACATTAAAATAAATAGAGATATAAATATATATAAATAAACTCGAGGTAGGCCGAAGGTGAATATTCGGGCGTGTTCGGGCAGGGGCAGAACTTGATGGACATCTTAGGCTTTCCAGCAAATTCCCTCGTTGCGACTGAACACATGTAATAAAGCTGATTATTTTACCTGCCACTCGATTTTTTTTGTCGAATGAAGTCGTAAATTGATTTATTTTCTTGCTACTCACTTGCCATAGTTTTTTTTTTTTTTTTTTTGGTTCTTTTTCGTTAAAGTTGAAGTCTTGAAAAACTTAAATAAAAAAATGTATACCACTGTTTTAGATTTTAAATCAAGTAATAAATAAAAGATAGAAAAATATTATCCGAATAAAACATATAGTCAATTAGAATCCATTGTTTATTAGTTAGTGATACGCTTAAATGAAAACTATTTTTTTTGGCGATGAGTTGGCAGTAAAATCGTTTAGTGTAATGAAAGTTTAGACGTAATTTTGAAAGAAAGAAAAAGTTACGTTAACAACTTTTGAAGTGACGCTTCTTTTCAGCAGGTTAGGGTAAAAGAAAGCTATGATTTATCAGAGCGTAATGAAAAGTGCAACATACCGAAGTGGTGCACTCGATGGTGCAAAGAGTAAGGGGAAACATTGATCGCTCTGTGTTCACTCCCGGTAAAGCGTTAGTAAAGCGATGATACGGTGTTGCATTTTCCGCTACACTGGAAACAAAAAAGAGTTTAAGCTTTTCAAAAATTGTACTAAAATTCAGTTGGAATTCTGACATTTTGTATAGACATTTCCAATAGTGTGTTGTGTTTTTTTCTTGGTATGGTATTGTGCTATTCATTATTTTGGTTTATCGTTTACATGGATTATTTATGCGAATGGTGGCCCCACACCTATATTTTTATAAAATTATTCAAAATACAAAATTACACATTGTGTACTTAAAAGATATTAATTCAATTTGTTTTTTCGTTTTACAAATCACATTAACTCCATATTTTTTAAAACGTTACTTGTGCAAAATAAGCTATGTGATAAGTATTTTCAAATGAATATTTACCAAAGTGATATAATAAGTTATAATCAATGTCTATCTTTCTCATAATATTGTGATCGATAGTATCTAATGATTTTATTTTGGGAAAAGTTTATTTTGGGTTTATAAACAACTCCAAGGGACGCAAAAATGCAAGAAGCGCAAGAGGCAAAACGTTAAATAACTACCGCGTTTTAAGATACCCGTTTATAAATTACGCAATACGCAAAAAACGCAACATAAGCAACGAAAATTTCCACTTCTTGCGTTTCTGCCTTCCACATTAGAAGTGAAGTGTTCCAAAAACCTTTTAATATGCAAACGTTATGTGTATGAACGGTGTTCTTTTTTATTATATTCATTACTTAAATATATTATTCCGAACGTCCGCCATTGCTAGTTTGCACTTTATCTCGTAGAGAAAATCTGGAGAGCGGACAAGATAAAGACGAAGACACAAACACACAGGAAAACGAACGAAAATCAGCTGATGTTGAATGTAAAATTTGGGTTTCTGAGCCGCAACAGTCTCGACGTCGTCAGCCCATTGTGTTCATCTGTGCTGTGATATTGTCCTTCCTTCTCTGTCTGTTTATACAATAACGTTTTACACCAGCTGATGTTTGCTGGGTTTTTTCCTGTGTTTTTGTATGCATCTTTGTTCGTACGTTCTCTAGGTTTTCTCAAAGAAATAATTGAAAACTAGAAATGAGATATGATCAAAACAATGTTTTTAAATCAATCTTCCCCACTGAAACAATAATTCAAAAATGAAAGAATATACTCTTTACGTTTTATCTTTTTTTTACTTACAGTATAAGCCAACAACGCTTTAAAATAAAATTGAGAAATTCACACGTTTTTAGATAAACAGGAACTATCAAACGAAGCCAAAATAATTATTTTTATACAGTTTTTCAAGTTGGTGACGTCCTCTGTTTCTGGCGAAATTTACAACCTATCATTAGCAGTGTATTACAAAACTGGTAGCAGATTGTAAATTAAAAATAAATTTTATAGAAATGATGGTTTCACAGCCAAAAGAGAGATTTATACTTTTGATATTAAGTTTGTTTGGATTTAAATGTAACGATACAACAGTAAATACAATTTATGTGCAACAATTTAGCTCTCGGTATACGGTTTTTGGTGGAAGTAAATGCGATACGGAAGTCAAAGAACGGAAATTAGTAACTACGGTTCTGCCATTTGTGGCGGATGGCACTAATCAAAGTCCACGAAGATAAAGGGAAAATTTATAATACTAACTGTTCAGTGGATTTTAACAAGCTTGTCAAAATTTAGGTCCTAAAACGGGGTTTAGATTTGTTTTAATGTCTATTTTCTTTTATTTTTTTATTTCGGTGCCGTTTCATTATAAAGATTAAAATTTCGGTCCGCTAATCCTGCTACAACATTAGATTCAATAGTTTACGTAGCTGCTCCGGCAGAACATTCTAGCGGCGGGTAAGGTAACTACGTGTGAATCAGGTGCAGAAATGTAGTTTCAAACAATTTGCGTACATTTATCACGCTTGGTACTATTTTAATGGAATTTCACTTTGAAATTCGTGTCTGAATTTGCTTGTTACTAAGGTTCGATGTTACGTACCATTGGTGAGTACTGAGAGACTCACACTTTTTTTTCGTGCAGTGTTAACGATTCTTAAATCGACTTGAATTTACCACCACATTAAACAACATTTTCAAAGAAATGCTCATCCACATGTTGGTCCCTCCAAGGGTCGGTTGTTTAAGATTGCACTGTAATAACAGTCCAATCCTCCCTTTCCAGCTAGCATGGAGACAATTTCAAGAGGGTATATGGGTCAGTGATATAATACATTGTTGGGGGGGGGGGGGGGGGAGTATTTCTAAGAAACCCACTCGATCACGGCAACGTCCGCCACTTTTCCCACTTCCGAAAACTCGTGGTGTGAACCAGCCTCGGTAGGAAACATTTGATCTAAACGCGCATCTACCAAGACCACTAATCTGTACACAAACGTGTATTACGTGTCATATAGTATCTACGTGAAGAAAATCAGAGTAGTGTTTGTTCTCATTATTAGAAATCTAAAAATGTTCAAGAGCTCGAAAATGACAGCATTTTAACCGAAATAAATAAAAATTGACGGACTGTGGCGAGATACTTTGATTCTTACTTAAATGTTTGCAAGTAGGTGTAACTTAACCCTTTCAGTTTATTTGACCACTGTAGTGGACATAATGGTCAAAGTGTACACTATAGAGGCTATGAGATGGATGTTAAATCTCCAGCAATTACAGTTTTTGATTTTTTTTTTATCTATTATCAACTTTTTTGAAAATTTTACTTTTCATATTAACAGTTTTATTTTTAAAATTCATAGCACTTTTCTTAATACAACTGGTAAGCCACAGAACACACAATAATGGGCACTACACGAGAATATTTGAAGTCTGCACCTCTAGTCACAATTTGGCATTGATGCCAAAAATGGTGGACGATTCATATCTCTAGTCAGTTTAAACCTACTAAGATTTTAATTACATGATATAATTACAAAAAAAAAAAACTTTAGTTCATGTATCAAACATGAAAATTATATTTAAAGAAATGATGAAATTTGACTGAAAGGGTTAAAGGTGGTGACATGGGCCCAAAGGGTGTGCTAGCTTACCTTGTTCTCCAATCTGCAATGAAACGAAAGGTTTGAACTTCCTCCGACCATCGAGCGCGAGCAGTCACGAACCCGCACGGCCGGGATGCAGCCCTGGCGTGGCTGAAGGAACTGCCAGAAGCACGGGCGGTCACCCCACTCGCGAGCTCAGTCGCGGCCAGCAACAAGGATTCGGAACTTGACCCCTGAACCGTGTTTGCGCCGCTTGTGCACACACAGCAAGCGGACCGGCGTGGATGTGCCAACCAGATGTACGTTCATCCAGTTTTGGTTTGGTTCTAAAATCCTTTGCTTTTTTTTTTTGACGTGACAACGTCTAATAAATCGATGAACGCCGGCTGCACACACGAAAAAGTGTCCCGCTACGCACATTGTTCCGTTACGCACATTGTCCGCTTGCGCCGCACCGACAGAAGTGAAAACTTAAAACTTTATTTATAAATGTGTAATATGAAATAATTTATTCGTCAAATGTACGTAAGAAAATGAATCTGATTACTAGTATAATTTCAAGTATTTATTCTTTTATTATTAAAAAAAAGTAGCATCTTTCGACGAGTGCAGTAATAATAGGTTATGTTAGATATTTGACTACAGTTTATCTATATGAAAACTTGTTCGTAATTATATTTAAACTTTATAGCTAAACGCAGGTTTTTAAAATTAATTACAAGTACATTCACGTGAACTGTTTCGTCGACTGTTTATAAAGTGAAGTGAAAAAATGTGGTTTTCATTGCTTATTACAACAAGAATTTCGGCAATAAAGGTTAATTATTCTTGCATTTTAAAAATCTCATTACTAGTATAATTTCAAGTAGGCCTATTTATTATTTTATTATTAAAATAAAAATGAATCAATTTTATTCAAAAATTATGTTATCATTTCATCAATTTTTTGTAATGACGTCACGTTAAACTATCGTCCGTAAACCGACTTTACAGACAACAAATTTTTTTTTAATTCACGTAATTGTGTACATCTAGCGTATAGCATTGCGATGACAGAAGAAAAATTGTTACATCCCACCAACAGTACCAGACCATTTAGTCCGTTCCTATTTTGGTTAGTGTGAAATGAAATCCATATTGACACCAGATCCTTGATAAAGACACGCACAAGGGAAAGAGTAGATAAAAAACGCCAATAAATAATATGAATGAAAAAAAAAAACTTTTTAGTGGACGTGGTAAATATTCTTGAGTGTTTCACATCGTGTAGCAATAACTTCAGATTTTGTGCACTGGGTGTTCAGTAGACCATATTCGCCCGCAGGACGGACGCGCATTCATCGACTGTATGTCCATTTGGACAGACGTTCACTATACCCATTATTCAAGCGATTCTGTTTTCAAAACGGCAAATGATCCAAACTATCGTCACGGGATAATCATCACTGATAACCTACAGAATTTAGTGCAGCGACAATAATATCGTGTATGTACAGTCATGTTTCAGTACAAATGGTGCTGTCACAACGTGGAAACACACCAGATATAATCTAAGTTATGCCTGTTCTAAGTTGTGTGTTTCTAAGTTGTGTGTTTCTAAGTTGTGTGTTTCTAAGTTGTGTGTTTCTAAGTTGTGTGTTTCTAAGTTGTGTGTTTCTAAGTTGTGTGTTTCTAAGTTGTGTGTTTCTAAGTTGTGTGTTTCTAAGTTGTGTGTTTCTAAGTTGTGTGTTTCTAAGTTGTGTGTTTCTAAGTTGTGTGTTTCTAAGTTGTGTGTTTCTAAGTTGTGTGTTTCTAAGTTGTGTGTTTCTAAGTTGTGTGTTTCTAAGTTGTGTGTTTCTAAGTTGTGTGTTTCTAAGTTGTGTGTTTCTAAGTTGTGATAGTTCTAAGTTAAAAACTTTCTACGTTACGACGTTTCTACGTTACGACGTTTCTACGTTACGACGTTTCTACGTTACGACGTTTCTACGTTACGACGTTTCTACGTTACGACGTTTCTACGTTGTGACGGTTGTATGTCGTGACGGTTGTATGTCGTGACGGTTGTATGTCGTGACGGTTGTATGTCGTGACGGTTGTATGTCGTGACGGTTGTATGTCGTGACGGTTGTATGTCGTGACGGTTGTATGTCGTGACGGTTGTATGTCGTGACGGTTGTATGTCGTGACGGTTGTATGTCGTGACGGTTGTATGTCGTGACGGTTGTATGTCGTGACGGTTGTATGTCGTGACGGTTGTATGTCGTGACGGTTGTATGTCGTGACGGTTGTATGTCGTGACGGTTGTATGTCGTGACGGTTGTATGTCGTGACGGTTGTATGTCGTGACGATTATGAGTTGTGATGGTTCTAAGTTGATGGTTCTAAGTTGATGGTTCTAAGTTGATGGTTCTAAGTTGATGGTTCTAAGTTGATGGTTCTAAGTTGATGGTTCTAAGTTGATGGTTCTAAGTTGATGGTTCTAAGTTGATGGTTCTAAGTTGATAGTTCTATGTTGTGTGGTTCTGCGTTGCGTGTTTCTAAGTTACGTGTTGCTAAGTTATGACAGTTCTAAGATGTGTTTTTCTAAGTTGTGATCGTTCTAAGTTATTACTTTATGAGTTGTATGTATATTGATTGGGGGAACGTTTGGTCGTGTTTGTGGCAAAGTTTTTCATTCGGTCTTTTATTTAGCCCCTACAAAGCTTCTCACTTAGAAAGTTAGGTAGCTATGTATAACTATCTTGACCATCAGCGTTCTCTATGTGGTTCGTTGAAAACTAATTTTTGAAGACTGTTTCTCGGCAGATGGCATTCCCACACAGTCCGTGCATTTAACGGTGAAAATATTGTGAAAAATAAATTATATAAATTACACCCCACAAAAAAAAGCCCATTTTTTCTATTCAAAACAAAAAGAAAAACAGTAAAAAAAGGGGCTAATTATATAAAACGATTTCTATCAAAAGAATTGTAAAAATGAACTGAAAATTAAATTTAAACATTAAAATTTAGGTATGGCGGAAATTCCAGCCATTTAAATTAGCTAATAAAGTATTAAAATAGTACTAATTTCTCAGCAACCCAAATTTCCTGGGTATTTTTAATTGCATAGTTTTTATAACTGGCAATAATTATTTTGGCCTTATTCTTTGTCATAGTGAATACCGATTTTAATTAATTTTTTTAACTTCGTAATTGAGTTTTGTGCTAATATGTAATTGGGAAAGCTCTGTTAAATTGGTCATTTGTGAAGCGAAAAATTTAATAAATAGTCCAATGTTCTATGATAATCTTTGTTCAGTGAAATATTACGTGAAATTAAATGCATATGTGACCACGGTTAGTCACCTCTTATAGCAAATGCATAACTATCCCACAAAAAACAAAGTAATTGAATCAAATCAAAGGGAAACGATTTTGTAAAGGTCTTGTTATGCGCAAATCACAATAAAATATATATATTTTTTTTAGTTTGAAATTTGCCCAAACAAATTTGCACTTAGTAATTTTTTTTAAGTAGGAGCATGTAACTTTTTTTTTAAATTTTTTTGGAAAAAGGATGAAATAAATTTCGTATAGCTTTAACCTTCCATATAAAATATGTAACAATATACCGTACAATTTTAAAATCATACAATTTAAAATGTATATATTAGTAGTTTTTTGGTTTCATTATACGTAGCAAAATATTACTTTAACAATTTATTATGTATAGGTATATCGTCTACCGCTTGTGGTGTAGGCCTACAAAAAATAATTTAAAAAACCCAGCGTTATAATTGAGTATACTTCTTAAGGGTTTTCGGATGGAATCTGACCGTAGCTTGGACTAATCAAGAAACAAACGCCAAAAACACATACATAGTTCCAGAGTTGTGTTGTGAAATTAAATTTGTCACTAATATAGCGATTAATAACGTTTATTGTTTAAGAGAGTCCATATTTTAGGAACTAGGTTTCGAGACGCACATGAATTATATTGATCCTGAGATATCTCTTGCTATTCATAATTTATCTGTGTACGCAATTAAAAATTCAGAATTTTATTTTTTTAAAAGATTGCTCTAGACTTTTAATTATGTATTCACATATTAGTTACTTGGTTATAATTTTATATGAAGAAATAGTGTGGAAACAAATTTTAGAAGTTTTTTCGTAATCATACAAAACAATGCATTTTTTTTCGTATTCCATAATAATAAATGACTTACAGTGTACTAAACTGTAAATAATTTTGAATGATTTATGCAGTATTTTAACAATATGCGAGTGCAATATTACGTACCAATCTGTCCATGCTTAAAGGGCTTCAGCCACTAAACATTCAATCTGAAAAATTAATCAAGGGCGTATGTTTTAACAAAACTTTATTTAAAATATATAAATTTTATACATAAATGGCATAATGAGGATTGAACAAATCTTTTTTTAAAAAATTCAGACTGTTTTTAAATACGGTACCTAAATTAATGAGCTCAGATTATTTACACAAGACCTATATGTGTGGACTGATTAAGATACAATAAATTTGGCCCTTATGTAATCTATAATATACCTTGCAACTATAAAGTTATAAAACACAACCTGTTAACATTTACATCCCCTAAAAATTCTTTTTTCACGCACTAAAGTAAAGATTGCTAAAGAAAATTAAATTCAAATTAGTTTTCTAAACCACCAGTATATATATATAATGTGTATATACATTATATACACATACATTATATACACATACATTATATACACATACATTATATACACATACATTATATACACATACATTATATACACATACATTATATACACATACATTATATACACATACATTATATACACATACATTAAATACACATACATTATATATGGTGTATATATATAGGCCTATGACTCCGGTTAACACTGTGTGCTTGCTCTATTCCAAACGAATTTCTTTTTATAAGACTGAATTTTGTATGAGTATGAATGTGCAAGAGAGAAGTGCTGTTTCTGCCCCGCTGTTGTGATATTTCTGCAGTAATTAAGATACTAATGTTCTAACCGATGCTTTACTACCAGAAGTTCCATGGGACAAATCTTTTAATCTTAGCTGAGCTTTATTCATCTTTTAACATTTATATTTACTTAAACACAATCTCAGTTTCATTCTCTTCGCATTTTTTAAGATACTTTTGATGAATCAGCTGATTATAATGTATGAATAAATGATCAATGACACAGTGTATTAGATGTTCATTTATTGTGAATGTGATTGGGTATTACAAATCCCTTTCTAAGCAATGGCTGCCATCAAATGTGGAAAATTTTTAAAACTTGTAATACTAAATACAATTTTCTTCGCCGCGTGATATCCTTATCCGAACAGTTTACCAACCAATTTCCTTGTAATGAACTATAATACAAAAAATAAATTTTTCTATAGGAAAAACTATTTTTTTACAGAGTATTAGCATTTCTCACTAAACCACATTTAATTCCTTAAATGAGAAAATTTCTGATCTAATCAATTGAAATAAAGTTCTTTACTATAATTTAATATGTTCTAGTTCATTTACAAATCAAAATTCAGAAATTTATTCATCTATTGGTATACAATTTTTAAGGAACACTATATTCATTTATATAACAATATATTTTTCTCTAGCATGAGGATATTGAAGGATAGATACGTCTGGGCTGTACTCAGAAACTCAAAAATATCCTCTAATTGGCTCATTTACCACAAACAGTAACAGTATATAGGTAAACAGTAACAGTATATAGGTAAACAGTAACAGTATATAGGTAATACATATTATCATAAAACTTAATTTAACTAATTTTTAAAAGCAATTCTACTTATCTTTCAATAATAAATATTACTAGGCAATCTTTGAAAAACATATACAATGCAATTAAGACGTGAGGATAGATTGTGAAACTGAAGAGCCACGGTGCGACATGTCGGAATCCCCGCCGTGCGACGTGGCAGCTGGAGTGTCGGAACGCTCCGTCTCCGCGGTTGCGCGCTCGGCCGCCAGGAGCGCTGCCTCCGGCCGGGCGCCCTCACAAGATGGCGGCTGCTCGGCGTCGCACAGCTCCTCCAAGGAGGTCTGCCACGAGGCGGCGCTGTCGTCGGCGGAGCCCCCAAGGCCCAGCTGCTCTTCCTCGACCATCGCCTGCAGGCGCCTCATGGCCACCTGCGGAAAACAAGCGAGAATATAGATTTTTTTCCGTGGAGGAATAGGAGTTATAATATGAATTTAAAAAGTTGGTGCATGTACTTATGTATGCGTGTAACAAGTTACTTACTTGGCGTAAAATAATAGGACTGCAATGATATAAATACGGTTGGTAAAATATAAATTCAATAAATGTGCTCGGGAGTTGTGCATAAATGCCGATAGATGGCAGTAAATGTTAAATGCTAGCTAGACAATTTTATTACAATTTCTTACGCTCAATACCAGCTAAACCAAGAGTGTAACTTTGTGTTAGTTATCTGGACTGTGTGTTTTGTTTACCAAGTGATGTACTGTTGGCCTGTTCCCATGATTATTTACAGTTCCCTTTATGTGTGTGCGTACTGCATACCGAGGACATGTAAAGTACTTTGATATATAGATAGTATCAAGGCAATAGAAAAATTAATGCGGGCCGCAAGGCCCAAGCGCTCAACCCCTGCATGGTTGAATCTTTCTGTTCCGCCCAACTCTTCTTACCTGGACCTTTTTTTCCCTCTTGTCCAGTAGTTTTCTCGCTTGCTTTAATGCATATTTATTTGATCCCCGCATGAGCCGGCCCAGGGTTTTCCCTGTGTATGCAGGTTTTACCCGGGTCACATGAGTTATCTTTCAGGCTAGGCAACCTAAGGGGCGTCCGCCATGGCTACAATTGCAACCATGACTTGCCAAAAAAAAACCTTAATTATCACACGATTAACGCGCCCTTGTTCTGTATGGTTAAAACCCCGCATGGCAGAGCGTATCTGAGACACACTTAGGTCCTCCCCTAGCCTGGGGAAACCCCCCCCCCCCACACACACACACACACATATAGATTAACTTAGGCTAGGAAATAAAAGAACAATGCCTTCGTTTAAAATAAAATAAAAATATGTTTTGTGGCCGCCACGCGTGTCAGAAGTGTAATTTCACGTAAGAGATAAAGAAAACTATTAGAGTACCTACTCTTAGAGTTTGAAACTCTCGTAATCATGCGTTGAAAGTAAACTTTTTCTAGTATCTATCCATGACTTCAATGGAATCTAAAAATGAATCAATGGTTTATAATAGCTATAAAAAGAATTATTAATAGCCCTATTATAAACGTCTAAACTTATCGTCACAATTTTAATGCTAACACCGGATCCAACCCCAGAATTGAGAGTTGAGTTGCGAAAGTAGGCAGGCGTATACAAAAGTATGGGAAAGTATGTAAACGTTTACTAAAGTATTTGAAAGTAAATGAAATGACACGCCGTTGCTGCCATCAGTAACCACGCGCCATCGAGCTGTGTCTCTTTTCCCCCTCCACGGCACCGTTTGAAAGTTAAAAAAACGTTAAACGTGAGAACTTCATATAAGAAGTATAACTTTAGAAAAATCAGAATATACAAGTGTCCCATAACTAAACGTCAAGCCGAAAACAGTTGATAGGCCGATTAAAGTTCTCGATCAAAAAACCAAAAATTTAAGTGTCATTTTTTGAGTTATAGGCATTTTTTCAGAAGTTTTAAAGTTCCTCCCCTGTAGTGAATTATTATATACGGTAAATAAAACTTTTTTTTACGCAATCTATGCTAATAACACTGATAGAGGCAAAACACATCTACATTGGATGAAATTAAAAAAAACTATTGGAAATGGTTAGGCCTACTAAATTATTTAGAACATTTAATTATATTTTTTTGTGTATATTCCGGTATCACTCGAAAATCCTGAATGAGTCAACTTTTATTAGAAAGGTTATGTATATATAATATATATAATATATATAATATATATACAAAATTTTAACCTCGGGGGTAAGAAAATTAATGCTTTTATAGATAACTTATTAAATCTCAGTAGCTAATCAATTATAGTAATTAATATTGGGTACCAATAACACAAAAACTACCAACCAAAATTTTTAAATTTTAAGAAATGCAACCCCTAAAGCATATAAAAGGGTAAGCATAACTTAAAATGAAAAAAAAAAAATCCCTTTTGGCACACCCTACAGGCGTAATTTGATTTCGAAGTACCCATTTCTTTTGAAAATATTTTGGAAATTTCTCTAAACTTCGAGGACATTTTAAAAACTTAATGTATCCTATATGTTCGCCAAAATTTAACAATAAACGATTTAATATTTTCTCATATTCCATGCAGTGAAAATATTTTGAAAGTTTTTAACTTAATGCGACCAGCACTGAATGTCTTAACGAATTTCATATGTCTACTAATAATAATTTTTTTCTTAAACTGTTTTTTATCCCTTGCACTAATATGTACGTGATCGTATATATTTTTTGGACATGTTTAAGGTAAAATTAAGAAGTTTAATAAAATAATTTCCGTCGCATTAGATACAAAAATTTTAATTTTTTTTTTAATTTCAACCCGTGTTTTGACGGTAATAGTTCATTTCATAAAAAGTTGATTTAGCCAAAGGTTTTTAGATAAAGTTTAGGCGTTTTACAATAAATTATATTGGATCTGATATTATTTCTATTAAAAGTAATTACATTTTTTTTATACCCTTGTTATTTCCACCCCCTGCAGCAATGGTTCGTCTAGTCAAAAATTGTTTCAGACAAAAGTTTTAGATAAAAATCCTAAAATTTACAAAATATCTTGAATTCGATGTGTCTACTAAGGAAGTTACGATTTTTTTTTTTAATTCCACTCCACATTTTTTCGACCCCTTAGAGCAATGGTTTGAGACAAAAGTTTTAGATAAAAATTATAAGATTTACAAAATATCCGAAAGATTTTAATGTTGGGCCTACGAAGGGAATTGTGATTTTTTTTTGTCCGCCAATTGTTATTTCAACCCCTTCCAGTATCGGTTCGTCGTATCAAAAACTTATTCAGACAAAAGATTATACGTTCGAACTTATGACATTTTCCATATTATGGGAGTTACAGCGATTTGTCTGTTTTTGAAAAAACTTTCCCCTTTTGTACCCCTTTAATCGAAGGTTGCCCAATAACGATTTCGAACGAAGTTTACCACTTGTTTATTTTATGTATGAGTTTGGAAGCGATTTGTGAAATATTGCGTCATTTATCGTGTCCACAAAATTGTGATTATTTATATTATTATATTTATACATATATAAATATATATTATAAATTATATATATATATAAATTTTTGCTTTAAAAGATGATTTTGGGGTCTATGGACCAAGAAACTAAAAACTATATAAAAGTTTTCCAAAAGTTGCACCATGGTATCGGCTACAGTAGGTAATCTACCTAAAAGTGAACCGAGTCTTTCAGTACTCGTTAGAGACGTGTAAAAACTACCTGGGTAACGAGCAAATTAGTGTGTCCTCATGTTGCAAATACAGTTATAATACGTAACTTGGGTTTCAGACATGAAATTTAAGACATAATTCTTCAAAATAATGCAGAGTGTAATAAAGTTACGCAAATTCTGTTTTCAACTATCAAACTGACTATTTTAATGTTAGCTAACCTTCACAGCATCCCGTTCTTTAACTTCTTCCGCTGGCGAAACGTAGGGACGAGCAATACTGTTCACGTAGTCCAACGCCTGAGAGATTGGCCACAAGAATGCTCGAGAAACTGATTTTTCTTCATTTTTTACCTGGAAAATAATGCACGTGTAGCAATAGTCTGCAGCATGTCTCCCATTATTGAAGAGAAAAATTTTCAAAGCTTTCCATATTCTTATTTAGCTGAGAAAATGGATTGGAAAACTTTTAAACTATTCCATTCACTCTTGCTTTACCTTACTGCGATTTTGGATTTCATATTAACGCACGTTGTAATCTCAGTGTCAGCATTTTTGACAGAATAAATGGGCATGTTGGTGTGGACACGGGACGACTAACACTTCACTGTGTGGATATCCAAATCATTTGTAAGTGCACGGCAGCTAGCATGTCAAATGTTGGTTAAAGCTCTAACGAGATTAGTTTTTTATGGTACCAAATCGCAGAGAGCAATAGATACCGCGAAAATGATTTTACACGATTACCCACGAACTATTTTAGATGGCCTAATACTGGATTCAAATCGCTAGGCAACGATGAACTAGAATAAACCAAGTAACCAGTGCAGTGACAGTTTTACCACATTTTAAGTTGCAAATGGCGTTCCTCTAACCAACGAATAATGCAATCGCTCGTTCTGAAATCTAGCTACGTAAAATATTTTGCATAGCCATTTCACGGATTTTATCATTGTAACATAAATTTTATAAGAGCCTTTGTACAGTAGAGATATTCTCACAGTGAAGTTCATTGTAAAAACTTGAGTTATGTTAATTAGGAACTAAATACATTTTCATCATTTTCTTATAGTTCAAACAAACCTCGACTGCATTACTATCACTTCTTATGAGTAATTAATCAGTTGCAAAAACATACCTTGGGCTCTCTTTCCATAAGCTCCAAACCCTTCAGCTTAAGTGTTACAATGTTCTCTCGTTTCTTCTTAAAGAAGTTTGCCTGTGAAAATTATTTAAAATCCGTTTAGTAACTTCGAATTATTACCTTATTTTTGGATGATGTTCACTTCCAAACTTTTGCCGCAGGCTACTTTACAGTTATAAATAATATTCAGTACAGCAATTGTATTTTTTTGCATAATTTTGACTGAATATCATCGTGTAAATTTTTACACGTAATTAATGCATAACGTATATAATAGGTAAATTAATTGAACTTAAAAACTTATTTGAATGATCATTCTAAAAACACAGATTTATGACTTAGCTAAATAAACGATCTTTTTTTTATTATTCTGGGCATAGAAGATGTAGGCTACTTACCATTTCGCTGGTGGTGCGAGGATTCACGGATTTCAGAAGTCTCGAGTACAAGTTGGAGCCGGCAAGACTCGCCTTGTTTAGAAGAGCTGTCGCCGAACTCAGAGGCCACCTGGGCAGTGGTTCATCCTCCTTGGTGTCTGGGGGATGAACTACAGCTGGAAAAATATATATACACACACTTCACTTGTATCTTATAAAAACATATCTTGGCTTAAGAGATTGAGCGGCTTCGCACTGGTAGTGTGTGCGGACGTTTCATTCTGCATTGCAGCAGGCATCCATAGGGTGGAGAAACAATCGAGATCACTGTATGTATATGTATATGTATATGTATATATGTATATGTATATATGTATATATAAACATTGTAACGAACGTGGGAGGCGAAGGTACGGCCTGGCGGCCGGCACGCACGGTAACTGACGTCACGCGCCCATACCGTCGGGGGATTGGCGTGGCTCGACCTCAACACCCCTCCCCCCACACCTTTTTTCCACTGCTCCCTCCATCCTCGGCGCTGTTATCTTATCCCTGAGTGGCCTGGGAATTCCGGGCTTACAGAAGCCGCCGCGTGGAGTGGCGTGAATAGGCGCCTCATTTCTGGATGCTTCAAGCGTCGGGTCGGTCCGGGATGACGCGACCCGTTTTCTTACAGAAAGACGACCGACGGGGATAAAAGCAATGACGTCGGCCTCCGCGGAAGTTTTCAACAGATGAGTTGAATAAAGTGTGACCAGCGAGGACGAGAGACCCCCCCCCCCCTCCCGGCCCAAGAGCGGCGCGACGGGACCGTTAGAGTGCGACTGAGTGGCGCGAGACTGTGTGTGTATAGGCGCGAGGTAAGGGGCGAACAGAGCCTAGCTCCAGTGAGGAGTGCGAATTGTGGATTGGATAGATATTTAGTGATTTGTGAACATACATTTTTAAGTCCGACTGATTTGTTAACATACATTAAATGTGATGAATTAATTAGTAATGAAGTATTAGTAGTAAATAAAGCTGTATAAAAATAAATTAGGCTATCTTTACGAACCCGTGTTACCCACTCTTGACAATACACACACACACCCAAACACAAACACAAACATATATATAGTCTGAATTTGATTGACAGACTAAAGGTATATCACGAAAAAATAAGTTGAAAACAATAGGATTTATGGTCTTAAGTGCTTCCCAAGTTTTTAAGTTTTAACTTGATTTTTTTTTTAAATTTAAATAGAGCAATTATTTAAGATGGAACATCGATCTTCTGGATGTTTAATTTATCAAATTTCTACAACCACAGATAGTTTTGTCGCTGTCTAGCAGTGTTTTAATTGAAATTATTTGGGAAGTAACTTCACAAAAACACGTGAAATAATTTTACAGCACAGAATAGTTTTTCGGTGATTGCAGACATTTGTTCAATTAAACACTGTCCAGATGCTTAGTGTTCTATATTGAAGACTATTTTATAGAATGAAAATGTTGAACAGCTCCATCTCCAAAGACATATACTAGCCTTGGGAAGCACTTTAGTCCGTTGAGTCGTAATGTGTTTTCAACTTTTGTAGTGACGAACCCGTAGATTAACATTTTCTAATGTATTCAGACTCAACCTATACAATCACGAGAGTGCTTTTTATTGAGTGAAACTTATGTACGCACTACTGCGAAAGCAGCCCAATATCGAAATTAATCAAACAATGGCCGCCAAAACTTGCTTTCTTGTTAAATTCTTCGAGTTGATTAAACTTTTTCTGGTTCGTATTCACCATCGAATATATTTTTACTGTCTACGATATAGGATAAACGCATTTTACAATTCACATAGTGACCTAAAGTATAATTATGATGACTTCAGTCAAACACGATGAAATAAATCCCTTATGCTTACATAGAATGGATTGAGCTTAACTTGTCATTCATACAGAAGGGATTGGAGTCAATCAGACGATTGGATGTGATGGGGTGCTAATGGTGCATTCAAGGAATGAATCCGCGGGGGTACCTAGAATAACCCCGCAAAAACCCAACTACATACGGCAACGTTCGCAACATTTCCCACTGGTAAATATAAACGGTTGTAAGCCCACAGGAAATCGAAAACAGATCACCATAATTAAATGAATGAAAGGAAGAACGCTGTCCAATATCTTATGTTTTCTGAATGCTTTCATTCTCTTTTCAATTCATACTAACAATTACGTTTAGTATATTGTTTTTAAGGCTACATATACAAGTTTGGCAGTTTACGACAGAAAGGTTATTGTTTTGTATCACATATCCAAGTCTATACCTTGATCCTGATGTCATGAACCTGTAAATATTTATCCAGTGGTACATGATGCTTGCCATTTAATTTAATACGTTGAAAGATCATGGACATAACTTGCATAAAACCTAGCATATCAAAATGGCAACAAATTATGTCGGAAAATTTTAGAAAGATTTTCTTCCGTATTTAACTTACCAACATTATTCATTGTGTATAAGTTTTGTGTTATTTCCAAGAATTTTCGACATGTTTTAAACAGCAAGCATAATGTACCACAGGATCAAAATAGGGATCAACGGACAAGTGATTTTGAACTTGTACCTAAATTAAATGGGGGTTGAACGTCTAACAATAGAGGTAATTGGAAACAAAGAGTCCCCCACTAAAATACCTAGACCCATGGAAACGTCCACCATGCCTCGCCACTTGCGAGAAATTGATTCCCTGCCGGGAATGTTCGAACTGCATTGCCTTTATCCCGGAGTGCGAATGGTCCGACTACAGCCGACATGGGACGGAAACGGGTCGTTACCACAACGTACAATGACGCCGAATGTGCCAAATTGACCGCAACGCCGACAGCTAGAAAACTGCTGTGTACCACAACGTCGAAGTACAGTGACGCCGAAAAATGTTGTGTTGAGGGGGTAGGGGGGGGGGGGGCGTCACAGGAGCAAAATGAAAAACAACTGAATGAATTTGTGTGCTAACCTTACCTAACCTAACCTTTGTGGCAGTTCTGCAATGACATTTTTCGGGGTTAAATGTATTTCGGCGTTGTGGTACACAGCAGTTTTCTAGCTGTCGGCGTTGTAGTCAATTTGGCATTCGGCGCTGTGGTATTTCGGCGCTGTGGTTTTTCGGCGCTGTGGTATTTCGGCGCTGTGGTATTTCGGCGCTGTGGTTTTTCGGCGCTGTGGTTTTTCGGCGCCGTGGTTTTTCGGCGCCGTGGTTTTTCGGCGCCGTGGTTTTTCGGCGCCGTGGTTTTTCGGCGCCGTGGTTTTTCGGCGCCGTGGTTTTTCGGCGCCGTGGTTTTTCGGCGCCGTGGTATTTCGGCGCCGTGGTATTTCGGCGCCGTGGTATTTCGGCGCCGTGGTATTTCGGCGCCGTGGTATTTCGGCGCCGTGGTATTTCGGCGCCGTGGTATTTCGGCGCCGTGGTATTTCGGCACCGTGGTATTTCGGCGCTGTGGTGCGTCCCCGACGGGAACTACTGACCCGCGGGATCCGGAGCCTCCAGAGAGCGCTGCAGCGCGGAGCAGGCGCGGTCTGCTTGCTGCAGCAGCACCTGGCCCACGGGCTGGCTGGCCAGGGCGAGCACGTAGCCGCGGTCCATCTGCAACACGCTCCCGCCACAGATCGCTTGCAATCTCTTCGACAGTGCCGTGCAATGAATGAGACTAAGTCAAATCGCTTGTGCCACGTGAGCGAGTCATTCAGTACTCGCCAGTGATGTCTTAACATGGAAAGCCTAAGATGTACATCAAGTTCTGTCCCTGCCCGATTACACCCGAACAATTCACCTTCGGCCAACCTCGGGATTTATATATATATATATATATTATATTTCTCCGTTTATTTTAATGTAGCTATGCTAACCTAACTAACCGTCCAAAGCGTTTTAAAGTGTTTTAATGTAGCTAACCTAACCGACCACTTTTAATATTTGAATTCATTTTTCCTGCGCAAAAATAAATTAAATCCCGAAGTTGGCCGAAGGTGAATTGTTTAATTGTATAATCGGGAATGGCAGAACTTGATGTTCATCTTAGGTCTCCCTCTTATTAACATTGGTAACTAGCCAATTCGCGTGTTCTAATGTTCCCAACACACTTATAATATACAAAACTGACACGAAATTTAACGTACAATTTTATTCCAGAATAATTCCCAGCGTGATAAACACACACGCAAATTGTGTTTTCGGTTACATTTTTTTAACGCGAATCTCGCGTAGTTTCCGCACCTGCCGCTAGAATTTGCTGCCGGAGCAGCTACGTTGACTATCGAATCATTACATTTGCAGAGCGAAATTTTAAACTATCTAATGAAACGGCTCCGTTAAAAACGAAAACGACTTGAAAAAAAAAATACTAATCCCCGGCTTTGGGACCGATTTTTGATAATGAGTTTTATCCAAATACTGTCAGTCTTACTAACATTCATTTAAACTAAACAGATAATACTTTAAAAATTCCCTTCGTCTTTGTGAACTTTGGTTCGTACCATCGCCCACAGATGGTATCACCGTGGTTACTCGTTCTGAAATTACTTCTACGAAATGCCGTTTACCGATGTATAAGATTTTTATATATTATTATTTTATATATATATCCCAGTAGTAAGACTATATCCGATGCAGCTTTAACCAAAGAATCCTTTAATTTTAAGGCTGCATTCATGTAAGAACAGACTGTGAAAGTATATCCTAGTTATTACCTTCGATGCTTACAATACCTTGTGAATTAACAAAGAAAATATTTTTCTAAAAGTCATTTGCTGAAGTTCAAATGTTTCAAATTTTTTCATGATAATTTACAATTTTTACACGTTCAACTATCATTTTTCAAGCATATATAATCATAAATGTGTGTAGATAGCTGTGGGTAGGCTAAGCAACCGTGTATAGTTACCATTTTACTGATAGATAGAGCTACAAACCCCTTCAACGTTATAAAAAAGCACGTAAGTAATCTCAACGACTCGTCCTTCACGAAAGGCTGCATCGTAGATTCTGTAAGGATACTTGCAACTTTTTCTTTAACATTCACTTATCCAGGTTTCTTTACGCTAGTGATTACGCGCGGCCCTTCATAAGTCCCGAGAAGCTGCCACAACTTACGAAGTAATATTTTGAACTCATTACAATCAATTTTTAACTCAAGTTTGGCTAAATATTTACAGAGCTACAGTTATATGTGCAAATCATTACTTGTGTTAGCACTACATCCTATCATTGAAGAATTTGATCCTGCCAAATCAGTTGGAAAACTAAACATTTTCGATGGTTCTGCTTCTCTAGGAAACTATTTAAAATTAAATAATTATAGGTTATTCTTGCTACCGACAAAGGGGCTAATTTTGTTACAAGTTTCAATACAAACAAATTATATCAGGTCTTGGGGAATTTTTATCATTCATGTTCAACGTATCATAATTCATTTTATCCAACATTTTATAAGAGAGAACTGTAAATAAACAAACAAACGTTATGCTGATAAATCAGGAAAGTAGGTAAGTACTAGAGACGTATGTTTAATATTAGTGTTTGATAATAACTACATATTCTGCTAGTTTTCTTAAGTAAACTTCTAGCAAAATTAAAATTAAAATTAAAATTACTAATGGAAGATTATTTCGAATAAAAAATTGTGGCCGATGCGGTCATGATAATTTTATGTACAAGCATTGATCATTTGTATACGCAATAAACGACTTTACTAAAGGCTAAACCACACTGGAAAATTTAAACACTTGAAATATGAACAGTTAACATGAAATTAATTTCTTTGCACATTGTGGAAGAAAAAATTATATTTGGATCACTAAACACCGAGGATGTGTTAAAATTTACGAAAATTACAGCCCACGTCTAATTTTCCAACTAGCATAGCATCGTTTTCTGAAGCACCTCTACCACATCACAAAATATTACTCGAAAAAATTGATTTTGTTTTCTCGTTAGTCACGCAACGTCTGTGCTCAGAAAATACGTCTATGGATTTTTATGAAATTAGAGAAATTATAAACTACTAATAACTCAATTACTACTACCAGAGGGTTTACTTGCCACTCACCTGGGAATATACTCGTGATCGAATTCATTTTAAGGGAGAGAAAAAGTACCTCGCGTATAGAAGAAACCTAGTGTGTAAATAATTTTACTCACCGTGAGAAAAAGACAATCTCTGAGCAAATATAAACACGTTCACACCTTTTCGAACGATTTCAGGTACCCGACAGATCTGATAAAAGTTTCACTTAATTGTCATCTGCCCAAGAGTGCAAAGAGTTTTTTATTTCCTTTGTCAATTTTCAGTTATTTTTGTGTGTCTTGTAAAACGCGTCTAGTACGATCAGTCATGTAACAAATTACAGCAAATTCGTGCAATATAAATTAAATCTAAGAATGTTATAAACAAGTCATGTCAGTCCAACGAGGACAGTTATTCGCCCTTTGTTTAATACGCACATTCATGGATGTTGGAACACTGAGAAACATGTATTTGGGTGTTAATAATTTATTAAAATTTTTATTTTAAAAAAAGCGAGAATGAAAGCCGTATTTACTTACAATAAAGAAAACACACAGTTATGTATTCTATGCCTTGAAATATTTTCAAAAGCGAAGTTTTATTTAAAAATCACTAAAGCCTTATCTTTAGGTTGACAATAACCTACCTCTCTTTCAATTTGGCAACCGCTATTTCTCTTTATTACACTTTTATTTCGCCGTTCGAATGGCTTAAAATCAACGTGAATTACTTTTACCTATGTTGCGATCGAAAAAAAGCTACACACGAAAGAGCCGCGTTATCTGAAGAGAAGGAGAAAATTAAAAATAAAATGGTGTTTCAACTCACCGCAGAACGCTTGGATACAAAGCACAACCTCTTTCACTGCCTTCACTGTGCGTTCTGGATGTCTCTTTTGCGGTCAAAACGTATTCACACATGACGACGTGACGTCATCTGCGGTGCATTGTGGGGTAAAGCCTCGATTACACTGAGCGACTCTTGAGCGACGTTTACTGGTTATTAATCTCCGCGAACCCACTTTCTGCAAACAAACTAGTTGAGTGAAGTCTTGATTAAATCATTGCATTTTTGTTCGCATGGCCTTGTCCAATACTTTGTTCTTTGAGCAAAACCTGTATCCACTAAATAAATGGAATAACAAAATAAAGCTGGTTCTCGTACTTTCTGCTCGCTTTGTTTAAGCGAGTAAATATGAAGACGGTTCTATACTTTACTC
Source organism: Bacillus rossius redtenbacheri (assembly GCF_032445375.1). Taxonomy (NCBI): domain Eukaryota; kingdom Metazoa; phylum Arthropoda; class Insecta; order Phasmatodea; family Bacillidae; genus Bacillus; species Bacillus rossius. The sequence continues at coordinate 32,095,369 of NC_086336.1, forward strand.
GCTACTCATGTATTTGGTCGTTAATTTATCAATTTATTATTTTCTTTTTTCTTAATTTTTTTAACATAAACATTATGTTTTACAGGAAATATATACAACAATATGTAACAAAACTATCTCACAAGTTAAACAATATCTATCGCACAAAAATTACATCAATTATAATTAATGCAAAATGGTCTGAAAAATGCAGACACTGATATACATTCTAAAGTTGTGCATTGATTTTAAATTATGGAAAATATACATTACGTTTAAAGGAAAAAACTTTTCCAGATAATAGAAAACCGTAAGTGGAATTAGAATAAAACGCGAAATGCAAATAAAGAATGATTATTAGTGTGTCATGTAAATGAAAACTAACATAATAAATACCACAAATAAAGCTAGACAGCGACGTGATTCACGAATAAAAAATCGTTGATTTCTATGTGAGATTTCTCACGATAATTATCTGCCTGGTTAAATTTAATTGGCCAATATTTACCAAAAACTTTTGTAAAAAATCCTTTTTAAGTAATGAATAATAACAATATTTATACCATTTCCAAGAGTTTTATTTATTTTTAAATTAAGGCCTACTTGTGAACGTGTCCACGATGACAAACAGAAATAATTTTTTAGTGTTACATTGAAATCTTGGGTTCAAATCTAGAAACAATGTGACGCTAGAAAAATTAGGATATCTTAGAGGAAGAAAAAAAAATAATTTTTATATTTATTATGCAATAAAATCTCACAAAAGTTTGAAATTAAACAATCTTTGCCGTAATTAAATTAAAAATGTAGACTACCATAAAGATACTCGCATTTTCTAAATTCACTTTAAACGTGAGTACTAAAATAATTTTTTATTCTCTATTAATAATTATATTTTAACAGAAACAGGTTTAGTAAAAATATCTCAATTTTAAGAGTGATCGGACCTGGCGCGGTACTTCCAGGACCCGGGCGGCGAGTGTTCGGACCTGGCGCGGTACTTCCAGGACCCGGGCGGCGAGTGTTCGGACCTGGCGCGGTACTTCCAGGACCCGGGCGGGGAGTGTTCGGACCTGGCGCGGTAATTCCAGGACCCGGGCGGCGAGTGTTCGGACCTGGCGCGGTACTTCCAGGACCCGGGCGGCGAGTGTTCGGACCTGGCGCGGTACTTCCAGGACCCGGGCGGCGAGTGTTCGGACCTGGCGCGGTACTTCCAGGACCCGGGCGGCGAGTGTTCGGACCTGGCGCGGTACTTCCAGGACCCGGGCGGCGAGTGTTCGGACCTGAAGCGGTACTTCCAGGACCCGGGCGGCGAGTGTTCGGACCTGAAGCGGTACTTCCAGGACCCGGGCGGCGAGTGTTCGGACCTGGCGCGGTACTTCCAGGACCCGCGCGGCGAGTGTTCGGACCTGGCGCGGTACTTCCAGGACCCGGGCGGCGAGTGTTCGGACCTGGCGCGGTACTTCCAGGATCCGGGCGGCGAGTGTTCGCACCTGGCGCGGTACTTCCAGGACCCGGGCGGCGAGTGTGTTCGGACCTGGCGCGGTACTTCCAGGACCCGGGCGGCGAGTGTTCGGACCTGGCGCGGTACATCCAGGACCCGGGCGGCGAGTGTTCGGACTTTGCGCGGTACTACCAGGACCCGGGCGACGAGTGTTCGGACTTGGCGCGGTACTTCCAGGACCCGGGCGGCGAGTGTTCGGACCTGGCGCGGTACTTCCAGGACCCGGGCGGCGAGTGTTCGGACCTGGCGCGGTACTTCCTGGACCCGGGCGGCGAGTGTTCGGACCTGGCGCGGTACTTCCAGGACCCGGGCGGCGAGTGTTCGGACCTGGCGCGGTACTTCCAGGATCCGGGCGGCGAGTGTTCGCACCTGGCGCGGTTCTTCCAGGACCCGGGCGGCGAGTGTGTTCGGACCTGGCGCGGTACTTCCAGGACCCGGGCGGCGAGTGTGTTCGGACCTGGCGCGGTACTTCCAGGACCCGGGCGGCGAGTGTGTTCGGACCTGGCGCGGTACTTCCAGGACCCGGGCGGCGAGTGTGTTCGGACCTGGCGCGGTACTTCCAGGACCCGGGCGGCGAGTGTGTTCGGACCTGGCGCGGTACTTCCAGGATCCGGGCGGCGAGTGTTCGGACCTGGCGCGGTACTTCCAGGACCCGGGCGGCGAGTGTGTTCGGACCTGGCGCGGTACTTCCAGGACCCGGGCGGCGAGTGTGTTCGGACCTGGCGCGGTACTTCCAGGACCCGGGCGGCGAGTGTTCGGACCTGGCGCGGTACTTCCAGGACCCGGGCGGCGAGTGTTCGGACCTGGCGCGGTACTTCCAGGACCCGGGCGGCGAGTTTTCGGACCTGGCGCGGTACTTCCAGGACCCGGGCGGCGAGTGTTCGGACCTGGCGCGGTACTTCCAGGACCCGGGCGGCGAGTGTTCGGACCTGGCGCGGTACTTCCAGGACCCGGGCGGCGAGTGATCGGAACTGGCGCGGTACTTCCAGGACCCGGGCGGCGAGTGTTCGGACCTGGCGCGGTACTTCCAGGACCCGGGCGGCGAGTGTTCGGACCTGGCGCGGTACTTCCAGGACCCGGGCGGCGAGTGTTCGGACCTGGCGCGGTACTTCCAGGACCCGGCGGCGAGTGTTCGGACCTGGCGCGGTACTTCCAGGACCCGGGCGGCGAGTGTTCGGACCTGGCGCGGTACTTCCAGGACCCGGGCGGCGAGTGTTCGGACCTGGCGCGGTACTTCCAGGACCCGGGCGGCGAGTGTTCGGACCTGGCGCGGTACTTCCAGGACCCGGGCGGCGAGTGTTCGGACCTGGCGCGGTACTTCCAGGACCCGGGCGGCGAGTGTTCGGACCTGGCGCGGTACTTCCAGGACCCGGGCGGCGAGTGTTCGGACCTGGCGCGGTACTTCCAGGATCCGGGCGGCGAGTGTTCGGACCTGGCGCGGTACTTCCAGGACCCGGGCGGCGAGTGTGTTCGGACCTGGCGCGGTACTTCCAGGATCCGGGCGGCGAGTGTTCGCACCTGGCGCGGTACTTCCAGGACCCGGGCGGCGAGTGTGTTCGGACCTGGCGCGGTACTTCCAGGACCCGGGCGGCGAGTGTGTTCGGACCTGGCGCGGTACTTCCAGGACCCGGGCGGCGAGTGTTCGGACCTGGCGCGGTACATCCAGGACCCGGGCGGCGAGTGTTCGGACTTTGCGCGGTACTACCAGGACCCGGGCGGCGAGTGTTCGGACTTGGCGCGGTACTACCAGGACCCGGGCGGCGAGTGTTCGGACTTGGCGCGGTACTTCCAGGACCCGGGCGGCGAGTGTTCGGACCTGGCGCGGTACTTCCAGGACCCGGGCGGCGAGTGTTCGGACCTGGCGCGGTACTTCCTGGACCCGGGCGGCGAGTGTTCGGACCTGGCGCGGTACTTCCAGGACCCGGGCGGCGAGTGTTCGGACCTGGCGCGGTACTTCCAGGATCCGGGCGGCGAGTGTTCGCACCTGGCGCGGTTCTTCCAGGACCCGGGCGGCGAGTGTGTTCGGACCTGGCGCGGTACTTCCAGGACCCGGGCGGCGAGTGTGTTCGGACCTGGCGCGGTACTTCCAGGACCCGGGCGGCGAGTGTGTTCGGACCTGGCGCGGTACTTCCAGGACCCGGGCGGCGAGTGTGTTCGGACCTGGCGCGGTACTTCCAGGACCCGGGCGGCGAGTGTGTTCGGACCTGGCGCGGTACTTCCAGGACCCGGGCGGCGAGTGTTCGGACCTGGCGCGGTACTTCCAGGACCCGGGCGACGAGTGTTCGGACTTGGCGCGGTACTTCCAGGACCCGGGCGGCGAGTGTTCGGACCTGGCGCGGTACTTCCAGGACCCGGGCGGCGAGTGTTCGGACCTGGCGCGGTACTTCCAGGACCCGGGCGGCGAGTGTTCGGACCTGGCGCGGTACTTCCAGGACCCGGGCGGCGAGTGTTCGGACCTGGCGCGGTACTTCCAGGACCCGGGCGGCGAGTGTTCGGACCTGGCGCGGTACTTCCAGGACCCGGGCGGCGAGTGTTCGGACCTGGCGCGGTACTTCCAGGACCCGGGCGGCGAGTGTTCGGACCTGGCGCGGTACTTCCAGGACCCGGGCGGCGAGTGTTCGGACCTGGCGCGGTACTTCCAGGACCCGGGCGGCGAGTGTTCGGACCTGGCGCGGTACTTCCAGGATCCGGGCGGCGAGTGTTCGGACCTGGCGCGGTACTTCCAGGACCTGGGCGGCGAGTGTTCGGACTTGGCGCGGTACTTCCAGGACCCGGGCGGCGAGTGTTCGGACTTGGCGCGGTACTTCCAGGACCCGGGCGGTGAGTGTTCGGACTTTGCGCGGTACTTCCAGGACCCGGGCGGTGAGTGTTCGGACTTTGCGCGGTACTTCCAGGACCCGGGCGGCGAGTGCTAGACTTGGCGCGGTACTTCCAGGACCCGGGCGGCGAGTGCTAGACTTGGCGCGGTACTTCCAGGATCCGGGCGGCGAGTGTTCGGACCTGGTGCGGTACTTCCAGGACCTGGGCGGCGAGTGTTTCGACTTGGCGCGGTACTTCCAGGACCCGGGCGGCGAGTGTTCGGACTTGGCGCGGTACTTCCAGGACCCGGGCGGCGAGTGTTCGGACTTGGCGCGGTACTTCCAGGACCCGGGCGGCGAGTGCTAGACTTGGCGCGGTACTTCCAGGACCCGGGCGGCGAGTGTTCGGACCTGGCGCGGTACTTCCAGGACCCGGGCGGCGAGTGTTCGGACCTGGCGCGGTACTTCCAGGACCCGGGCGGGGAGTGTTCGGACCTGGCGCGGTACTTCCAGACGCGTGCCATCGGACTGAGAGTTCCTCCTTGCCTTCTTTCTTCTCCGGGCCTCGGCTCGCCAATCTCCGCACAGCTGACTCGCTGTTTCAAAGGCCATTTCAACAAATTTCTGCCCTATTTTGAAAGTCATTAACAACACTAAAGAGTTAACTTATTTTTTTAACCTTTTTAGTCTTTCGTTCCGCTAAAGAGGGCAATTGACAACTCAGTAGTACACAGTCGATAAAAACTTTAATTCTAGTGTACGTCATTCATTAAGGCTATGAAATAAATTCTTTTTATCTCACTTTTATTAATTAGGTACTATTAAATAATTATTAATTATTATAGCGTAATATTATTACCATACAAAAATCCATTAATAGTTCAGATACAAAAAAAAAGTATTAAATTAGGTAAATCTTAGTAAATTACAAAGTGTGACTTTAAATGTCATAAGTAATTATTTTTTTTAAAAAATCGCCTTATATTAGAGCTACAAAAATTGAAATAAAACATTTAAAAAACTTCATAGCCTACCGTAGGATCACAACTGATAACCCCCCCCCCTCCCCCAAATCAAACCACGAAAACCCCAGAACAAAAATAAATGGAGAACTGTAACACTACAAAATAGTTTTTGCAGTAATACTGGGTTCGGATTCTTACCCTAATATTTATGCTTTGTGTTGTCAGTATCTCCAATAGTTAGATACTTATTTATAAACCGTTCCCTGAATAGCTTTCCAGTATTAACTTCACACATTAATAAGCATAACAAAACGAAATAGAGTCAAATTATTAAATATTCTATTATCTTTTACGTCGTTTAAAAATAATGCTTGAATGAAACACCAATTAAAATACAAAATTATTGAACGAATTTTCATAAAAAATACTCAGTATTATCTCAATAAACGTATATATATATATATATATATATATATATATATATATATATATATATATACACAAAAATAACCATAGCCATGAGTTGTACAGTTACAATATCTTTCTCGTAGTATAAGGCAATATTTCTTGGCAAATGGTTTCCAAAGAAATCTTTTGTAAAAGCACAGATAATTGTTTCTGTGTGGAGGAAGCTACCCGACCATCAACTACTATTCATTCCACTGGATCCAGCTCACTCGCCGTTTTACTGGACCAAACCAATTTTGTTCGCACACGGCGAGTTCGCTACGTTTCTCGACACTAGACTAAATTACTGGGCTAGTGTAAGCCGGCCTTCCAGGCGTGGAAATACGCTTGGCCCAAGCTGGCAAATATCCGCACGTTGCTTGCGTGGATGATACCGTAATTAAACTCTCTCAACTTTCACGTGCGTGGCCTACATGCGAACTTCGCGTACTGCTGATTGCGAACTCTTATCCCCAGTTCCACTGTTTGGATAAGTGGACGCACACGCCATTTTAGCTATCCCCCCCCCCCTCCCTTGCCAGTAATACTACATCTCCTCATTGAATGATTTTTATTATTGTTGTCAATAATCATAGTATTATAATTTAGTTGGAAGTTTTTGGATTAATGATATATTTATTTGAATGACATACCCAATGGTTTAATAAATGGCCGCGGTATTTTCACCGTGTAAAATACGCATCTTTTAAGTATATTGGTACATGAACTACAGGTTTAATGATCTTATTAATTGTAATAATCTGTATCTTTCATAGAATACGTGTTGTCACGTTGTCGAAGATCATTTTGAGATGCCACAGTTATCACCACTCTTTTATCAGCAGTGCCTGGGCACGTTTTGGTGCAATGAGTATGACGTTGTTTCGCAGTAGGTAGTAGACAACGCGACATTGAATCGATTTTTCACTCCACCCTTTTGAAGATGGAGTCTGACCCGCCATGTTGATTGTTTTCATTTTCTTGTCACTACTAAAAGCTGAGCGCTATTACTGAAAATTTAACACTATAACTCTCTAGCACATACTTCTCTGTCACAAATATTTTCAACAAGTATGTATGAAGTGTTATGAACGGGTGAAAAACGCGCAAGTGTTTGTTATTCGTAAACAGCAACCCCCCCCCCCCCCCTTCCCCGTTTTTCTGTTCGTAGCTAAGAGACCCTATTGCCGCACAACCCCCAAAAATAAAATTAAAATTTTTTTTATGATCTCATTTTCTCAGTAATTTTTTCCCTAAACAGTTTGACCTCCCACGTCATGTTGATGATTTGATTTTCTTGTCATTACTTTTGTATAAGGACTTTTCGTGTAATTTTATCACAGCAGTTATCTTTCATTTTACGTTTCGTCACAAATATTTATCACCAAATATTCCGTAAGCGTTATCAAATCGTAGCAATAAGTTACGTACCTAAATTTTTATAATCAGTTTTCTCAGACTCTTACTTCTGTCAAATTTTCCTGGCCCAATCTAAACCTTTTCCCTGTCTCATTGGTATATCAATATATTTAAACACATACATACACAAATGCATTTCAACAAACACACATAACATGCAGAATTGACTATAATATGGTTTTATGCTTTCTGTATCATTGCCAGCAACACGTCTTTACCAACTGAACAAGTAAATGAATATTTTTTAAGTTTTACATCTTTAGGCATGTTATGAAAAAATGAGTGAATATTTACGATGCACGCGCGGCATGCAAAAAAAGTTGGCAAGATGAAAAAAAAAGGCTACATACAAATAAAAGTTATTTCTGTACTTTTAAATCATATACATACTTTAGTGACTAATATTGAATACTGGTACATATAATTAAAAATATTTATTTATTGTACCTATTAGTGATCAAAATTTCGTTTGTAAACTTTTTCAAGTATATTTATATAAATGTAATTATGTTCCCGTATGTATAAATTATTTGCCTTTTAAATTGTTAAATTATAACTAATAAATAATTAAAATTAAAAAATGAAACATTCAACATATTCATTGATTTTCATTTTTTATAAAAATATATTTAACTAAATTAAATAATTATTTGTATACACGTAAGTAGTATACGAATGTATGTCCTGAAACTGGCGCCGGAGCGTGGAGCCGGAGCCGGTGTCCGCCATCTTGGATCGTGACGTCACGGCGGCAATCTTGGATGACCTTGACCTTGACCTTTGACTTTGACCTTGAATTTGATCCTCAAAACTTGCCAAAATTGGGCAAAAATTGCCCAAAATTCCTCAAAAATCGCCAAAATTTCAATTTTTGTAGAAAAAAATTCCGCCAATAAAACTCAAAAAATTTATCTTTTCGAGGGAAAAATTTTCCGTTTCGAGGGAAAATTTCCCGTTTTTAGTTCTTAAAAATCCCAGAGCTAAAATTCCTAAAACTGGCTTAAAACTCCTAAGAGTTAGCCGCTTATAAGCCATTTCTAGGAATAAGGTTACCATGACCGACATTTCAAATTATGACGTCACCGTTGCAATTTCCGTTACGGTCACCATATTTAACTTTTTTATTTACCTATAATCCGAATTTAACGGAAAAAAATTTAAAATTTATAAAAAAATCACTTAATAAAATTTTAATATATACCGTATATTTTTTTAAAAAACGTACTTTTTAGACATGGAGCTCGGAGTCCTCGGTTCGAACCCGACGAGGTCAAAAAAATTAAAAATGGCGACAGGCTCCTTCCCCCGCGGTGGCTGCAGGCAGACTGACTTACCCCCACCAATTTTATTTCATAGCACATATATCGCCAGTGAGCATGACGTCATGTCCGCCATCTTGTCTTCGATGTTGGAAGCCATCATCATTGTATCGTCGGCGAGAGTGCGCTGACGCCATGTTAGTTTAATTCTTACCCGCTAGAGTGCAGTAATCATTTATTACTAAGGTGCCCGCCATCTTGAAATTTGGCCGCCATCTGGAAAATCCGTAATTTTAATGCTAGAGATTCGGGAAAAGTTCCAAAATTCATTAAATAAATTGTCAATAAATGTAATGATTGATTAGATCGACTAAGGTCCTTGGTTCGATCCCTGGCCGATACAAAACAACTTTAATTAAAAATATACTAAAAAAGTGTTAGGTTTGAGAAAATCAAAAACACCACAATTTCTTTTAAAAAAATTTTATTACATAAATTCAATACACTACTACAAGTACAAAAAAAACACTGACAAATTACCAAAGCCTTTTGGATTCCTCGATTCAAACAGTCTTCATATTGTACGGACTAAGCCTTTTACATGACTTTAAATGTCTATCCGATCCGTTCATCACCACAGCCAGAGACGGACTGAAGTTCATAGCACTTATATAGTCTCAGTAGCCGGTACAACACATGAGTCAAATCAATAACCATGTTCATTATACGTCTCGGAGCATTTTTTATAATGACGTTGTAAGCTATCGAGACTTGAAATTAGTTTATTGCACTTATTGCACTGAAATTGTATTCTTTGAACATTATTAGAACAACCGCTTCTTTCATGTCTGCGAGCATTTGAGGTGATAGTAAATGATGCACCACAGTATTTGCACTGATGCGAAGTACGCTCTTCATTAATTGAAGTATTCAATGCTGATGAAACTTCAGCTGATGGTGGAACAGCACATATCGTAGTCTCCTCCAGTGTTGTCAGAGGCGTTGCCAACGGGATCAAATCCAACATCGTCGGCGCCGACGTCATGGTTCCCGTAGTCGATGGTACATCCTCCATCGAGTACGACGTTAAAGTCGGTAAAGATGCCATCGAAGTTTCAAGAACAGGCAATTACACGACTTATGCACCAGAAGAAACAAACTAGGTGATCCGTACACCGTCGACGGCAGAAACAAACTGAGTGTCCTGCTGTCTAGCACTCGTTTATATACATGAACCGGTTTGAATAATACGCTAGTCAAATCAAGAACAATTTACTAAAATACTAGAGTCAAAACAACATTAAAAAAATAGAAGCACCATCAACAAAAAAGGAAGCACATTTGGAAGCACCTTCAAAAAAAGAAAAACAATAGGAAGCACCGACTACGAAAAGGCAGCACATTTGGAAGCACCGACAACGAAAAGGCAGCACATTTGACAGCACCGACAACGAAAAGGCAGCACATTTGGAAGCACCAACTACGTAAAGGCAGCACATTTGGAAGCACCGACAACGAAAAGGCAGCACATTTGGAAACACCGACAACGAAATGGCAGCACATTCGGAAGCACCGTCATCGAAAAGGCAGCACATTTGGAAGCACCGACTACGAAAAGGCAGCACATTTGGAAGCACCAACTACGAAAAGGCAGCACATTTGGCAGCACCGACAACGAAAAGGCAGCACATTTGGAAGCACCGACTACGAAAAGGCAGCACATTTGGAAGCACCGACAACGAAAAGGCAGCACATTTGGCAGCACCGACAACGAAAAGGCAGCACATTTGGAAGCATCAACTATGTAAAGGCAGCACATTTGGAAGCACCGACAACGAAAAGGCAGCACATTTGGAAGCACCGACAACGAAATGGCAGCACATTCGGAAGCACCGACCACGAAAAGGCAGCACATTTGAAAGCACCAACTACGAAAAGGCAGCACATTTGGAAGCACCGTCATCGAAAAAGCAGCACATTTGGAAGCACCGACAACGAAAAGGCAGCACATTTGGAAGCACCAACTACGAAAAGGCAGCACATTTGGCAGCACCGACAACGAAAAGGCAGCACATTTGGAAGCACCGACTACGAAAAGGCAGCACATTTGACAGCACCGACAACGAAAAGGCAGCACATTTGGAAGCACCGACTACGAAAAGGCAGCACATTTGGAAGCACCGACAACGAAAAGGCAGCACATTTGGAAGCACCGTCATCGAAAAAGCAGCACATTTGGAAGCACCGACAACGAAAAGGCAGCACATTTGGCAGCACCGACAACGAAAAGGCAGCACATTTGGAAGCACCGACTACGAAAAGGCAGCACATTTGGAAGCACCGACAACGAAAAGGCAGCACATTTGGAAGCACCGTCATCGAAAAAGCAGCACATTTGGAAGCACCGACAACGAAAAGGCAGCACATTTGGCAGCACCGACAACGAAAAGGCAGCACATTTGGAAGCACCGACTACGAAAAGGCAGCACATTTGGCAGCACCGACAACGAAAAACAGCACATTTGGAAGCACCGACTACGAAAAGGCAGCACATTTGGAAGCACCGACAACGAAAAGGCAGCACATTTGGAAGCACCGACTACGAAAAGGCAGCACATTCGGAAGCACCGACCACGAAAAGGCAGCACATTTGAAAGCACCGTCATCGAAAAGGCAGCACATTTGGAAGCACCGACTACGAAAAGGCAGCACATTTGGAAGCACCAACTACGAAAAGGCAGCACATTTGGCAGCACCGACAACGAAAAGGCAGCACATTTGGAAGCACCGACTACGAAAAGGCAGCACATTTGACAGCACCGACAACGAAAAGGCAGCACATTTGGAAGCACCGACTACGAAAAGGCAGCACATTTGGAAGCACCGACAACGAAAAGGCAGCACATTTGGAAGCACCGTCATCGAAAAAGCAGCACATTTGGAAGCACCGACAACGAAAAGGCAGCACATTTGGCAGCACCGACAACGAAAAGGCAGCACATTTGGAAGCACCGACTACGAAAAGGCAGCACATTTGGCAGCACCGACAACGAAAAACAGCATATTTGGAAGCACCGACTACGAAAAGGCAGCACATTTGGAAGCACGGACAACGAAAAGGCAGCACATTTGGAAGCACCGACAACGAAAAGGCAGCACATTTGGAAGCTCCATCATCGAAAAAAAAAAAAAAAAAAAAAGGCAAAAAGGAAGCACAAGTTACGAGATCTAAGTCTTAGTTAGAAATCAGAATACAAGAAATAAAAACAATAAATTCTTTTAATTTAAATTATTTATTTTATTGCTTTACATTATACAAATGCAAGTAAAACAAGCCATTATTGTATGTAGCCAGCATTCCTCAGTTCCTTGAGTATGAAGGATATTTATTTGATGCACGAATAGTTTCCTGCACAAAGCGAACCATGTAGAAGTCTTAGCCGGTCAACCAATATGTTTGGATCTTTCCATGATGTGTAATCATTCTCTTCTACCATCATCTTCCTTGCACCTTTATAATTAGGAACCTCGCTAAACAGACAACACGTAGAAAATACAGTAAATTGGTCCAGCCATTGCCCACAAGCAAAAATTAAATCAACACAACAAAAAATAATAATAAAACTAAAAACAACCTGAGCAAATAAGGCCAACTGCTCAGCTTAACTTAATATTCACCCCCCCCCCCCTTTTTGCCCTTTAAACTTAAACTTAAAGGGAGGGCTGGACAACACCACGAGATTAAAGTAAAGTCACCACACGAAATTAAATCTAATTATTTAAGGCCAATTGCATTCACCACTGCTTCGCAGCATATTTTAAATAACAATATCAGAAAAAGCCAAAACAAGACTTTTATAGGTCAAAACAGGAGGTTATGGGTCGCAGAAAGCGACCTGGTACTCATAAAGGGCCCCAGGGTTCGACGCCAAGTCACGGCATCCAGGCCCCTAGGCCCACACTGGCGATGATGAAAGCCCTGTTAGCCAGACGAGAGTCTGCCTGGGATTGCGCAATTTTTTCTGAGCGGTATTACAGTAAGTAGCCCGTCGCCTCCGCCAGTCATCCTTTCGTCACACTTTCGTCTGCAAACGCCACGAGCTAGCCAAGCGATTTACAACTGACTTCATCCGGCCGTCAGAATATTTCCCCAAACAAGTGCTGCCAACAATTCATTGCATTCTCTTGGACATTAAGACAGATATTGTACGTATTGTATTAGCATTTTCCTTGAAACAATTTAGAGTTTGATCAAACTGTTTGAACACGAGTTTTAAGAACCTCAACATTATTATACAATAACATCTGAACGACCCACATAAACACCACAGGCATGTGTTCTGGTAACAATTGACTGCCGCGGCCGAAAACATAGATATAATCCGTTCGTCTGTCAAAAGCTTGGCAAACTCTAACTTAGGCTCCTTCCACACGGTAGACTTGTCTGCCGGCGACTGTAGTCACTGGAGACTACGGAAAACTAGTGGCAGACAAGATATATCACAGGCGAATTTAGTATAATGTTAGAGGTGGAAGAGGTTGTAGGTGTTGTGGCATAAATGAACACGCAAATATTATGTGTATCATGTTAATAAACAGCATTTGAACATACATATTTCATTTTTTCTGTTGTTTTCTAAGGAATCAAAACCTTGATGAAACTCACGGCACACTTCCGCCCACTCTTCCTGTTTTATTTGAATAATCTGCTCACGAAATGTCCCATAATGTAGGTCGTTGCCGAATTTCTTGAATAAACTTCTCAGTATCAAAAAACACTTCACCGGACGCCATCGCAGACAGCAACAATGGAAATGAATGCCCCTGCAGTCGCTCGCGAGTCTTCAGTCTCTCGGCGACAGCCGACCTCCGTAGCGTAGTCGGATGCACACCGGCTTACGGTGCGAGGGGTCCTGGGTTCGAGTCCCGGGTAAGGCATGGGTGTATTATATAAATACTGATATTTGAAAACGGCTTGAATTTGAGGTTTCCACTGAAACATACTGACCCTTTGGCCGTTGGCGAAAGCTTTAGGCCACGTAACAATAAAAAAAAGATCTCGGCGACAGCAGGTACCCGGCGACTGATATCCTGTCTCCCGGCGACACGGTGGCGACAGTCTACCGTGTGAACCCTACCAATTCTGCGTATGTAACTGCTGTCGCCAGCAGACAAGTCTCCCGTGTGGAAGGAGCCTTACAGTTTTCCAAGATTTTGACGGACGGACACAAGGGCGCAAATCTGTAGGATTTCCAGGGGGGGCCCGTGAATTCTGTGGTTTAAGAATTTTGCGCTAGAGGTCAACTGAAACAAGTCTTCTCTGGTTGACATGCTCGTATGTTATACACTTTATGTTTACGTAAGTGATATTAACAATAAAGTAGAGCAACATAAGTTTTAGTAATTATTAATTAATGACTATAAGAAGTGATCTCTCAAACATGTTTGAATAATTTGCTAACCTAAATACATAAAATATCCATGAAAAAATCTATAAAAATAATATACGTGAATATAATGCAAATTGATAATACCCCACCCATACATTTCCATTTTCCAAAAGTGTTTATTCTAATTTCAATTTAAAAATAAATGATTAAATTAAAATAAAACAAATATTTAAGGGGGGCTCCCATACAACAAACGTGAAAACAGAATAAAATTTCACAAATGATGTATTTCTGTTGCCGCTATAACAAGAAATACTAAAACAGAATAAAATAAATATTTAAGTGGGGCTCCCATACAACAGACATGATTTTTTTTTTTTGCCGTTTTTATAGATAATGGTATGGAACCCTTCGTGCGCGAGTTCGACTCGCACTTTGTCGGGTTTTTTTATGCCACATCACATAATTACTGCCATTCGAATGCTGTTCATGAAATTCTTTGTTCACAGTTTTTGATGCGCCCTAAAAACCCAAAGCGCCAAAGCTAATAAACGGATCAACATCAAATGAACGATCGAATCATATTAAAACCCTTAAAGACTATTTTATTTAGTAAAGGCATCAACAAGGTAAAAAAGAAAAAAAACTTAATGGCACAAATGAAAAATCTCGGAGATAGAACTATGAAATTTATCCTACAGCTAATTGGAACCACATACATTTCTCGGCTTATATTTAGTATAATCAGTATTTTGGCAGTGAATTATTTAGTTAAAATATGCCCCTTGATTAGTTATTAAAGAGACGCGTTTGCTTCCTTATTAACTTAAATACGGATGTGTAACGTTTAAATACGTCTTTCTCACTCTTACTTCTGTTTACTCATGCAGTGTTGCAGTCATCAAATAACAAATGTTATAAAGTGATTATCGGCAATGAATTGTGAAAATTATCGTTTTATAATAAAAGGGGAGTGATTTCAAATTCCATATTGACGAGGAAAAAAATATTTCCTGTATATTCACTTGTAACGTACAGAGCAGCTAGCCTTACAGAATGGAGATGAGCTAAAAAATTCCAGAAAATGGTATATAAGTTTCAGTTCGTAAATAAACTAAATTTTGCTATAATTACTGTTAAAGTATTAAGTTGTTTTTTTACTGGAAAAAAATAACGTTACATAATCACTTAAATAAAATATATTACCTAAATAATAGTCACTACTTATAAAACAATCAAGCTTACCAGGTGAGAATCAGATTCTGTTTTCCGTTTCTTCTGCGTCACGAACTTATCCATGTTGATGTTTGACAAGAAAGCAGAAGACTGGCGCACACGAGAGCAAAACCACTTTAAAAACAGACTACCTGAACCCTATAATACTATCGTTTCAGAGTACAAGGTAGTGTGGGTAACAATGGGAAGGAAATGCTAACGGAACCCTACCCTAGCTTCGTCCTTTGAAATAAACGGTTTCTAGGAATTAAGGGTTTCAAAGTTCTCACTGGAAAACTCCATACCATGGCTTTCGCAGAAGGGGTAAGGGAAAATAACTACGGAACTCGAAGGTAGGAATGTAAAGCATGTCAAAGTGTCTGTCGTTGTAAATAATAATCTTTTATATATATATATATGTGTGTGTGTGTGTGTGTGTGTGTGTTGTGTACACCATTAACTTTAAAATCACGAAGTGGGCCCCCCCAAGGAGGGGCCCATTAATTCCAGGGGGGGCCCGGGCCCCCCTGGCCCCCCCGGGATCTACGCCCATGGACGGACAGATAGAATTTTTCGGGCCATCCGACTGGCTGCAGGTCATGTGAATGACGGGGCATGAGATACCAAGCCTCGACTTGAGGTTTGTGGATCAGCTACGGACGTAGCCAAGGACGTAGCCAAGGGGGAGGTCCGTAGTGTCCAAACCTCTCGCTTCCAGAATTTTAAAAAAAAAGGCAGAATAAGAAAATTACAGCAACCAAGCTACATGAGATTACAGAAATATTATTTTGGAAGGCTAATGTTGTCCTTAGTGGGCTACAATCATGTATTCCCTTTCTATTTTAGCTCGACATGCCGCAAACACTGAAGCGGCAGAAATTAGTATGGCCGTAGTAAACTCAAGACAAAACTTAAGAAAGATGGAAGTTGAACATATATCAGGTTGTAAATCGCTTGGCTAAATGCATGGAGTTGACGGATGAAAGAGTGATGGACGGACAGATAACAGATGGGGGCTCGGACTACTGTACCTAATTTCGCCTTCACTTGTCAAAAAAATATTATTCTGCTCAAAAGTACTTGGCACACCAGCACTGCAACAAACAAATGACTGAAAGACTGAACCAAAATAAAATGGGTTAGAGAGCAGATTAAGCCTCCTATGACATTTCAATTCCCAGATATAATTTATGATGTTCCCTAACTCAATGTCAAGCTTTAGATTAGTTGATAGGCCAATTAATCACTATTCTGAATCAAAATGAAATTTCAAAAAGTGTCATAGTTTTCATAATCCTCGCTCTGCACCATATTATTAGATTCTGTGACTAAACATGTTAGGTACATAATCATAAATAACACTAATATTGATAACAATTCATAATAAAATTAAAATGCTATACTTTTGGGGGGAAAAACCTTTGCACGACTTACGTGACAATTTTTAACTAGAAAACTTTGACTATTCACATTGTGAAAAAAAAAATACTTTGCTAATTTAGCAAGTTTTTTGCTTTAATTAGTGATTTTTTCAAATAACTTTTTAAGTTATAAAGTAATATTTTTTACAAGATGACTGGCCAAATTTGCCAAATTAAAAAAATTTTTGCAGCTTCAGTCTTCTAAAAAAAAATTTTCCCCAAAAATGTTAACATGTTTGATTTAATTTTGAATTTTTAGCAATAGTAGGATTATTTATGGTTGCACAACAAAAAATTTTAGTCAACGAATTTAATAATTTGGTGCAGGGAGGGGATTTCAAACTTTTGAAAAAAATGCCTATAGCTCAATAGCTTTGGGTTTTGATTCATAAACTTAATTTACTGGCCCACTGACTTTTCTCTGCTTGACGTTGAGCTGTACATTCCACTTCTACTCCCTAATTTTTCCAGAAATTCAAAATTTCTAGACAGAAACAAATTTTCATTGTTCTCCCTGAAGCTGGACACTACGTTGCACTAAGCTCATGAATTTTGTAACGTGTGTACCTGCGTACACACTCAGAAACGACAGTGCCCCTAACAGTCTGTGGATGCCGCCCGCGCATCACAAGAGCGCGGGGACTTTGAACACTGCGGCTGGTGGTCGGACTTCTTCGGGAGCGGTCGGGCGTCTTCGGTTGCGCGCCGATCCGCCAGAAATGGAAGTCGGCCATCGTTCCCCCAAATGTACGAGACTATTCTGTTCCAGCCTGGGTAGGAGACCAGCGAGTATAAAAGGGCATGCTTCGAGTCAACAGAGGCAGATCAACTGGGACTTCACCGAGGCAGTATGCCGCGCTGACCAGACACCGCTCGCCGCCTTCGTGAACGTCGTAGCATAGTTAGGGAACTTGTGCGTATAGCTGTCGTAGGGTGTCGCCGGGCGCAACACCAATCACCGTCCCCGTCAAGCTCACGTCGTCTCCGCTGGGTGGCAGCATCGGCCGCGCGCCGTGCTGCCGCCTATCGTGCTGCTGCTCACCTACTTCAACCTCGCTGGCGTCCTGTATCTCCGACTGCTTTTTTGCTGTTCCTATGCTGGTCGTCTCTGCTTCTCGCTGTTTTCGCTGTTTGTCTGTGTGGTTTGCCAGTCCTTTTGCTGTTTGCGATGTCATTTGCGCACCGAGTCTCTCTTTCCCATGCCAATCGGCCGCCCCTTTCCTTCTGCTCTCGTCGCCATCAGAGGATTTTGTCTCTGCCTAGCCTGCTGGTCTTGCTATTCCGGCTGCTGAGCCACTTGGTGTTGTGCTGCCCGGACCTGAGGCGGCTTCGACTACGCTGTCTTTGCTGCCTGCCCTCTCCTCTGCTGAGGCGCTCTCTCCATTGCCACTGCCACCTACGCAACAGGCTGGCGCTGTTATGGACCCACCCGCGCCACCTGCTTACCGATACACCAACTCGTTGATCCAGCTGCCTAATCCTGACCACATGGATGTGGCCGAAGGGCGACTTGGCAAGCGCCCAGGCCCGACAGCTTGGTGTGACGACTTCGACGACTGGACTGCCTCCCAATCCAAGCACCAACGTTCCAAGTCTTCCCGCGCAGCTCGAGCGTCTGCTCGTTCGTCTGCTGGGGCCCCTGGGGCCGGAAGCCGTGATGTCACGCCGGCACGTTCCGAATCTCCTGCTTCTCGCCGACCATCGCGTCGGCCAGTCCTGCTGGGGCCCGTTCCACGTCTGCCCGTGCTCCCGCCCCTGTTGGCTCGCGCCCTTCTCCCTCTGGTACTCTTCCTGTATGTTCTCCCGCCGCCCATGCGTCCCGTCCATCCTCTTCTGACTCCCGTCGGGTCGCTCCATCTCAACAGCTGCGTGCCCCGCCCACGGATGAACGCTTGGCGCGGTCGTGCCGGCCGTCTCTTATTGTCTGTCGTGGTAGCTTACTACAAACTGCCATCAAGGAAATGTCTGCCTTGCGCGCCAAGTTTGGTGCCGATTTCATTGCTGCGCACTATGATTCCTCTACCTTCCAGATGGCCAACAAAGACGACCATGTCAAAATGACGGACCTCCTCCGGCAGCGCGGCATTCCTTATCATATGTGGACTTGCCCGGAAGATAGGAATGCACGTGTGGTCATTCGGAAGCTACATATTGAGACGCCGATGGATGATATATCGGACAGTCTCCGCGAGGCAGGCATTCGGCACACCCGAGTTCTGCGCCTTGAGAAGTTGGGGTTGTATCGCGAGCCGTATCCGTTGTTCCTGGTCATCTTGGAAGGCACTGACCAACTTCAGGATGTGCTGAAATTGTCCCACCTCGGCCACGTGGCGGTGAAGATCGAGCTGTTTCGGGTTGTTGGCCGGCTGGTCCAATGCTCTGGAGCATCAGGCCCATACGCAATGCTGCCTCCATTCTCTGAGCACATTCTTTCAGCAGTAGGGCGTCTTGCCCAACGCGGCAAAGACGTCAGTCATGTTCCTGACCAAACGTCGCCGGCGTCCCCCTGCACCGCCGACTCTGCTTGGTCACCCACTGGCATGGCAGCCACGCATCAAGTACCTGGGAGTCCACTTGGACTCCATGCTGTTGTGGACCCATCATATTGCCACCATGGCCGCCAAGGCCCGTTTGCTCTCCGTTCGGTGCGCCCTCTTCTTGTGCCCACTTGCCCTCTGGACCAAGATACCCGTCTCCGGCTGTGGGAGTCGCTCATCCTGCCCATCTTGATGTACGGCGTCGTCGTCTGGGCGTACGTGCCGGAGTACTGTAAGCGGCCCGTTTACTCCGGCTACAACCAAGGACTCCGCACCGTCCTCGGCTGGCCGCTACATACTGCAGTCCGCCTTCTATACCGACTGGGGAATGTGCCCTCCCCGCAGGAGCAAATTCGACTCCTTGCTGCCTCTTTCTTCCAGAAGATCCGCCGGCATACCAACCCGGTGATTGCGGCCATCGGCGATTATGACATCGCGGCACCCCGTGCTCATCGCCGCATTCGTGATTTTCTGCTGCAAGATCCCCCTTGACCTTAGTTAAGAACCAAGGCCTGTCCTCCCAGCATTGGCATAACTTTGCCTGCTCCCTTCTAATGTGAAGATTCTTTCCCCTCGTGGCTTCTTGCTGACCGCCCTACCTGTTCATCAGTCCCGTACGACTTTCTTTCTTTTGTTAGCGAAACGTCCTTTTGTTTGCTTTTGCTGCCCCTCCACCATGGCTGTGGGCTGGGTTCTCCAATTTTTCCCAGCATTTTATACCTTTGCTGGTAATACCTTATTTTCATTCTTTGCTTTATTTTCCCCCGCTCATAGCAGTGTTTATGAAAGAGCTCCAAGAACTGGAGCGTTTGAACCCAACTGTTGGTGGTGGGATTGTGTAATTTACACGAGTGAGTATCTTGCTCAATAGGTGATACTTGACTTGTCAAAACCTAAAAAAAAAAAAAAAAAAAAACCTAAAAAAACCTACGCTGTCAACATCATGTAATTGCTGCCGCCTAGAGACACCGACGGACTTCATCTGATGAGACCTCTACATGGCATAAACATTGATAGAGACAAGAAAAGGAAGATAGTGTCGCTTTGGAAGCATAAAAAACTGAATTCAAGTCTCAAGTTAGAAGTCGTAATAGGCGAGTGCAAAGGCAACTTCCAGGAGGACGAGCGAGCGGGGGCTACAGAAACATTAACAGAACACAACACGTAAATGCAAACACTGACGTCGACAGAGAACTCCCTACGTAACGAACACCGGCTGACGTACCGCCATGGTCACAAGACAAGTCGCTGTGTGAACACAGGTCACGACGGGGATAAGAATAACTACGGGGAATACGTGGTATTTGTGGACGGCGAGACCTTTTATGGACATAATTAAAACTTTAAACCAACTTCTACGGATATTAAATAAGTTATGTACATGGTCAGCAATATTGTATTTGTTCTATTTGTTTCATTGTTTATAATATTTATGTAAAGCTGTGCTGGGGATCTTTAAGGTTTCACAAGGATATGAGGAATGAATAGAAAAAATGTGTGATTCCATCTGAATATAATTACTCCATACTTAGGAAACGTATAACAGATAAAAAAATATTAACATACAATTTCAATAACGTACCTACTTAAACAGCTCTCAGGTATATTCAGAAAGAAGAAAAAAATATGGGCCGGCCCTAAATTAAATTTAAAAAGGTTTCATTAAAAAAATACATAAACCAATAAAAAAATACAAATATGTTTAAACCATCCCAGTATATATTAAAGTCCAGAAATGATGTTTATCTGATGAACTTCGTCTGACGGAGTGATTTAAGAAAGTTCAGAACAAGGTTAAAAGATACAGTAGCACCGGAGGTCGGGGCTTCGTTCCCGGAGATCAATCGGGAACATGATGCCAGGGCGCCTGTCTGTTGTTGAGGAAGGGTGGTGAAAATGCCAATTCGGCGTTCGGCTCTCGGACCCTGTCTGCGAACAGTCCGAATCAAAACTGATCAGAACTAGTACACAGAGAATGCCCGCAAAAGTTAAGGGGAGGTTGGGGAATGTCGCGGATCGTAACTCACCAGACAGGGAAGTTGGCTTCTATTCTGATGCGTCGCCAGTCCGGATCTGGAGCTCGCGAATACGCGGCTGGCGCGGACGTTTCTACCATTTCAAAAAGAATTTATTTAAAAAAAAATGACTAATATGTTGATTACTGTACAGACGGACTAAACTACTTAAAGAAATTTAAAGGGATCGCATCTCTTGTCTAATCGACTACATCGTCGGTTGCGCCCAGATGGAAGTCTTGCAGTGCGTTGATCTGCCGATAATCACAAACGGTCCGTCTGCAGTCGCGACGCGAAGTTTCTCGCGAAGAACCACGTCTCGTAATTAAAAGTAAATGTTCAATCAAAAGTGGAGAGTGGGGGGAGACTGGGACGTCCGGACCGAAAGGTTCCGAAGTTCCCCTAGTTGGCATTATAAAAAACTCTGACTTTTATGTCTTGAAGTTGGTAGCACTGGCCGACTTTAGCGCTACCTGTTGAGGGGTCTGAAATAAAAAAAGTATCGACTCGTCCAAGACGTCTGCTATAACCTAGGGCTAATGGCGTAGTCTAGGGCTGCACTCTGGTGGCCTACAGGGGAAGGTAGCTGGGAGGTTAAAAAGTTTGTCACCAGATGTCGCGGGGGTCAGCTCCACAGGCTCGTGACACGAGAAGAAGTTACAATGTCCGCCGCTAGATCTCGTGTGTGGTCCATCTTTGCACATATTTTTTCTATGGCAAAATGTCCTTGACGCCGGCCAACGCTTGGCGGGGTTCACGACCGGTCAATGGTCCTGGGCTAAATTCTTAGAACAGAGAGGGGAGGGGGTGGACAAAAACGCAACGACGCTGGGAACGAGCATCCATGACGTGACTTTCGAGGAGAGAACCTAAGACGAATGCGTGACTTTAAAAGCTACGGTAAGCTCGTCTCTGAGAAATGGTAACAACTCGTCAAGAGCTGTTGTATGCAGATTTAGTCATGAAGGAAAGTAATGTTACAGGCCTGGGACGTGACTGCAAGCGAGAGAAATGTCAAACGGGCTGCCAACGAAGTCTTAGATTTGCAAAAGATCAGATATGTCTCTGAGAAAGGTGCTTCAGTCTACTGGCACAAAGTTTAACTACGTAGAGTACACCAGCCTAACAAAGAGTAAATCGCCCTTTTGTAACTAAATTATATAGCAAAAAAAATTTCCAAAAAAATTTAAAATTATAGTAAAATTTAAAAAAAAAAACCTAATTTCCGGCACAAAGCTCACCCAGTAAATCTAAGGCAAACACTTTCTGATTGACGATGTATGCGGCATCGTTTAAGCCGAGGCAGGCGACTTGATTAAGGGTGTTGTTTTCATAATTTATCAGATTGTAAATTGTTGTGTATTTTGTGTTATAGCCGTCCACGACGAGTATTAAAGCCCACCACTCAGAGGTGCCGCTTCAAAAGATCAATGTCAGTTCGAGAAAGAGATGAGCTATTTGTTTGTTAGAACCTGGCTGTTAATAAAAGGTTGTTTATACGTAATCATCTGGGCACCTAATTCTGACACACTCGCATCCGTTCTTTCCTGCCTTATTAGGGTTTCCTATTCCTCTAGTGAAACCCGCAACATTTTTATGTGTAATCCTATCTACCTCCCCCCTTCCCCCAGCCATTCTGATGGTGTCTTCGGGTACCATTTAAAATTCCATTACTTTGGCGCCTGTTACCTCCATCATAATACCAAATCCCAATTATTTATTTTATAATTAGATCTGTAAAACAAAATATTTAGCATATGGCTTAAACCCCACATAAGTACTAAATTTGGTTAAACATTCAGAAAAAATTTAAATAGTAGGCTACAAAAAAATCGAAAGGAATGAATCTCCCATCCAAGCTTGTCCTAAATGACAATGTTTAATTTGCTGTAATTTAATTTAGACCTCTTTATTTTATAGACATTACTGAAATGAAAATCACAAGGTTTACTAAAATTATTTTATATTTATATATATATATATATATATATATATATATATACACACACATACATATACATACATATATATACACATATATACACATACACACACACACACACACTAGCTGCAGTACCCGGCGTTGCCCGGGCTGAACACAGAGTGAAGGGGAACTTTTTCGAAATCAGATGTAGTTAGTAATAAATTGTCTTCTTAATTTGAATGTCAAATGTGCAAAATAACTTATATCACTTTCAGATCCCGACAGACGTTGTTCTGCCAGTGTATAGTTATTTACCTGTATATATCGAAAAATTGGTGGTCTGTATGTAGTCTAGACTCTATAAAGCACTATAGAAAAAAGCTTAACAATAAGAGATTACTAATATTGAAAAGATTCCATTATCTAGCTAATGCTCGGCATGCATTGCAATGCCTCATTCAGTTTTGTTTTGTAATATGTTTAAAGTAGTTGTAGTTACACATATACAAATCATCTATCCATCTCTCTAAATATATATTTATCTCTATCTACATCTATATATATATCTATGTATCTCTCTATATCTATTTATCTCTTTATATCTACATATATAACTCCCACTATCTGTATCTCTTCTATATATAAATTTATATTTAGCTTTATACATCTATATATCTCTTTATCTAGCCCATTTCATTCTCTATACCTCGCTCTATCTCAACTTATCTCTCTATCTCTCTCTATCTCACTCTATATATCACCCTATCTCTGGCTCTCTTTTATATTTAAATAAATTGTCATGCGTGCGCACTTATATAACAAAAACAGAAGAAGTGCCGCTATATAATATGAAATAAACACATTTTTTGAAACGATTCGTGCTCCAACTATTGTAAAATAGTTATACCGTCTCAGAAACCTTCACGGGCATGCGCATAACAACTCACCAAAATTTCATCGCAATCGGATGAATGGTATAGGAACGCATACGGCACAAACAAACGAAAATTAAAGACATTACTAACGCATCAAACATTGGTGCGTTTAAAATTCAAGGCAACTCTATCTATCGACGAAGTTAAGAAAAAAACTGTTATGAGCGCCTTTATTTTGCTAGCCGCTGCGAGCTCCACTAAGCGGGCTGGTCTCACCAAGGAGAAAAATATGAATTTGCCAGACCTTACTATGTGTATGATCGTGTGGCAGAGACAGAGAAATGACACTCACTCACTATTTGTATATCTATAATCTAAGATATTTTGTGTTATAAAATGAAATTATAACTTTTTCACTCCCTTAGGGATGGAATTTCATATTAATATGTGGTCTATGTGTTAATCGAGGTAATGGAGCTCGCTGTAGGGGGGGAAGTTTGATCAAGTGTTAATTGATCAGCTATCGACCGGGGTTGAAAAATATAATATTCTATTAAAAATTGAGGGGTTGGTGATAGAAGGGTGAAAATTTAGGGTTGTGTGTGCTTATTAATGCCACATTATAAATAGAATAAAATAAAAATTTTGTCCAAAAATTAAAAAAAAATTGTTAGGGGTGGACTACCCCTAACATTTAGGGGGATGAAAAATAGATGTTGACCAATTCTCATAGATACCGGATAAGCACAAAAAATTTCATCAAAATCGGTCAAGCCGTTTCGGAGGAGTATGGTAACTAACACTGTGACACGAGAATTATATATATATGTGTGTGTGTGTGTGTGTATATATATATATATGTGTGTGTGTGTGTGTGTGTGTGTGTGTGTGTGTGTGTGTGTGTAAATAGAAATATACAAACTGCAATTCCTAACTATAAAGTTTTAACTGTAATCCGCAAAGCTAAAATAATGTTTTTAAAGTATCTCATTATAACATGTTACTGGAAGGTAAAACATTATCAATAATACTTTACAGTTAAAAATGAACTGGCAGCCAATTTGGAACAGTGAATATGTAGCCTGTATATCTTTAAAATTATCCTGTAAATATTTACCTGCAGATAATCAGCAATCGTGCACACATACCACATTTTAAGGATCAGTTGGAAATTCCATTTTCAAGTTGCTAGTTCTAAGTCAAACACATGACCAGCTTATTTCTCATAAATTTTATATAAAAGAAAATCATACTTACAATTTGAATATGCCTGCATCATGACAATAACCAGACAGACATTGTTACATATACTTATTAATTAAAAACAAACCAAAATCTCGGCTAATCATAAACATGATATGCAATGAAACCCCATACAGAATAAATTTAATGGATAATAAGTCTGTCACAGGTCTAACACAAGCTAGTGTACCTCTCGTACATTTTGCAAATAAAAGATTACATTATTAACTAATGTAATGGCAAATAAAATTAACACAAAACTCCATTACACTTGGAGACAAAATACCTTACACAATGTGTACAAATTGTAACTAAATCAAATATGTAATTGTTGATAATATTTTCAAACAAACAATGAATAACCAAAAAAATGTTCAACTTGAAAGAATACCTATGTTTATAATGATGAAAATTTTTTTCATATTCTAATTTAAAATTTTAATTTTTTCAATTAGTAAGGCTTTTACATCAAGCCACAAAAAAAGTAAATGATGTTCACAGTGTATATACATATACAATTCACAAATCTAATCACAAAAATGTATACACTCCTGTATTTGTATGTTAAATTGTTTTTCACATTTTGACTTGCTAGATAGCTACAAAACAATAGCAAAGTAGCAAAGTTCACAACTACACAAGACTAACACCATTCCATCACTGATAATCTACATATATTAACTGTTATTGCAATTCAATATGCCTTATTACATCGCTGCACCAATTATTTAAGTATGCCAAAATTGTAATCTAAATCTTGACACTTCCAACACAAGTAATGCTTCATGCCACAATAAAAAAAAATACCGTACTTTCATTTCAAGAAGTTTTTTTAACAGCTACATACTAAAGTTTTGCAAAAATGATGCCAAATACTTAAAACATAAATGTATTTCCTTCAATGATGCCAAAATGTGTACAAATAACTTTTCTACTTCACTTTGGCCTAAACATCATTTTGCAAAACCTTGCAACTGAACACCATTACACGTGCCACACAACCATCATGCATAATCAAAGAAATGATACATACAAGAAATGCTTATAGTAACGTCCTATTCATACAAAAATAGCTTGATAATCATAAATTATTTTACATTCTTATTTACACCATTTTCTAAGCCTTAATAAAGTATGTTCTAGATTTCACTGCTATGATTTCGGTAACCAAAAAAAAAAAAATTACTTATGGACTCAGAACGTCAGAACATTTAGTTGTAATAAGGCAGGCTAAAGCAGAAGTAAAATTTAAGCAGAAAGGGGAAGCTATACAAGATTTAACACAATTAAATATAACTTATTTGCATTTCTTCAGAAATCTTAGTGCTTAATATTTTCTCAAAAACTGCAAATCTCTGACCATTTATAATCTTTCTGCATCCTCTTAAGATTTCTCGACAAATTAAATTTCTTATATAATTTTTTTACCAAATTCGAAACCAGATTTTTATCTTGATAATGAAAAAGAATGTACATATACAATAAGTCACATTTTAATCACAAAATAAATTAAAAAAGGTTACGATAAATTATTTTTCAGTCTTGGAAATTACAATCATTGCATACATACTTTTCAAAATTCACAACACAGTACATTTCCTCCTCTCATGAATGTTTTTCAAACCTGTCAGTAAAAATATTCACGCACATTTATTTTACAAATTAAAGTATGTACAGTATGTGTGTGTGTATTACGCGTGCTTGAAATAAATGATTTTATAACCTGAGATACAACTGACCAGGGCACAAATTTTTCCAGCGAAATCATTGCTCGAAAAATTCACAGATTTATTTCCAACTGTATTAATGGTTTTTCCTGAAATTTCATTGGCAAATTTTACCTTCCCTGACCTCTGACATTGCTCACAACTTAAACAAGCAGAAAGTGTTTACCATTGGCCATTCAAGGCTCATAAACCATCACGAGTGTCAAAATAGGAGGTGAAAAGGGACGTCACCTTACTGTTTTGAGCTTATTAACTGTTTACTATAATGTACTTTCATCATTAAGTACGAAATGTGTGATCTTTCTTTCAAGTATATTGTACTAAGATTTTACTATTTTCTTATAAAGGTTTTCAGATATTAATTGATGATACTTCCAAAAATATTACTTTCAATATTAAATATCACTATATGGACAGTCATGGATGTAGATCCCAAGAATGAGAAGGGAGATGGATGGAGAAGGGGGGGGGGAAGCTGGGAGGTCTGGGACTCCCTGGAATCAAAAGCCACTCGCTGAGGGGGTTTGCTTGCACTTGCAAAATCATAACTGTGAAATGGACATGATTAATAATATCCAACAGAAATCCCCCCCCCCAAGAATCAAACCGATTTTCGTCAATGTGAACAGCTGTAATAAGTAATTACACTATTCTTGTTTCAGTTCCAGTTTTTTTTTTTTTTTTTTTTTAAAAAGAAAATATTAGAGTAATTACTACTTTGAGACAAGCTGATATCACTGACATTCAAATAGTTCATCATTATGACAAGTTTTATTTTGGAATCTGTAACCTCAGTCTAATTCACAAGGTCTACTCAGCCTAACTGTGCGACCAAATTTCATAAACAATGTAAAGTAGGTAACAAATCAATAATGTAAGAACAAAAATACATTAGTCAAAGCCTAAATCACACCAGAATCTACAAAAAGAACAAAAAAACTTTTCGTTTAGATTTCTAAAAAAAAATCATCATCTTGTTTGAAACAATACCTAATTTGTACGTCCATCCGGTTGTCTACATATTCATTTTTTTTTTGGACAAGAGATAGTTCAATACTCATACAAATGCGAGGAAAACAAGGAAATTGATCCCCTTACAACTTTATATACACTGTTGATTATTCTATGGTTTCTGATAGCCACAAAATTATTTATCGCTCAAGGGAATCCTATAATTCACAAATCCTTTCCTACACACGCAAATACTTTCCTTAGTGTAACTTCGAGATTTTATTTCAGTTAAAAAAAAAAACATGCTGGTTATAAACCTGATAAAAAGGTATCAAGTGACATAACAAAGATACTTCAGCTATCCAAAACAAGAAAAATATTGATTTGAAAATCGCATTACGTTATTTTTGTTACATCACTTGGTACCTGTCGTGTAGCAAGTTGTTTGCAAACATATTAGGGCCTCACGCAGGGCGGTGCACCCGATAGTGCACAGGCGAACATTAAATGTTTAATTACACATGAAATTCAAAAATTCCAAACGTATACAAATTCAAGTATTTGGAGGTGTACGAAAGGATTTGCGAATCGTAAGTTCAGTTTAGCTACATGCCTCAGAATTGAAACAAATTGCCAACATTTTCACTCCTTGATATTACACAAAAGCAACCAAAATGGGGAAGGGGTAACAAGATATCCACGAATATGGATCACCCACATAAAGTACATAGGAAGGTAAGAGTGTAGGTATCAATATAGGGCCATTGAAACTGAAAAGCCTCTTGTGTGTCAAAATTTAATGAATGTTTACTGCAGCTGGTGATGATTTTTGTGTCGAGACTCAAAAATCACCAATAAACTGACGATTTGAATTTACAATGACAAAATCTTCTTCAGCATTCAGTCAAGTACAAAAATTCATGCAAGTTAATATCAACAAACATAATTTCGTAAAAGGCCCTTCCAAAGCTTCCTCGAACTATCAGCATCACAAGCTCATTTTTCACTATCATAAGAATAATAAATGTTTAAACAGTATGCACTAAAAATTGTACAACCCAATAACTAGCAAGATAACCAATTACAAACTCAATTACTTAGCATCATTTGTCATTCTGATTATTTTTCCACGGAATACCACCAAGATTAAATTATCTCTCGAGGTTTCAAAATATAAATTATATAACAATAACCTTCCGAAAGTTATCTTCTGATCTGGCTTAACATTTTTGTGCGAAAAAAAAAGTCATAAAAAAAGACAGGATAACTCATAATGGCAACTGGAGAAAGCAAAGTCATCCATTCACTTTCACAAATTCTTCACTTTTGGGTAGTGCAGATTAAAGGATCAAACTTATTTCAAATTAAAACACGAGAGTTTTAATCATCTACAAATAAAACACGATCAGTTTGCTAAACCAATACATTCCAGAGAGAAAGCACATTGTGGTAGCCTTCTGATAACACGGATTTCATTAACCAAATAGTGTAGGATTGTGCGAATACTATAATTTTTCTAACAAAACCAAGGAAAACTTTCACAAAACAAAAATTAATATTTTTTTTATTGGAAATTTTTCTTAGATTTGTGATTTTTATGTGCAATTTTTATCTTGAAAAATAATAATAAAAAAATTTAAAAAAAGAAGATATTCACTGTTTAACATGGTCTAACAATCGTGGATCAAAGGTTTCTTTAAAATTGCAAAGTAAAATTGCAAAGCTGCAATTTTTTTCTTTTAAAGTTATAAAATTTCATTAGATGGAAATAAAAAAAAATATTACTTCACAAGTGAGTTTGGCCACTTTAAAACCAATTTTGAAGTAATTTTGAGTCGTGAGTTAAGTTACCTTATATTGTTAAAACCCATTACAACATACTTACCAGGAAAATCACACAGTGAAACTGGACATGTAGTTTCCCACCTGAGGCAGGGTGTACTTGGATGGAACAGAACTGACACTCACGGGAGCCTGCTGTCCCACCCCTGTCTTCCCAACAACCTGAAAAATGTGAGAGGTGAGATGAGATGGGGTCGAAGCAACGACGGAATGAATTGGTGGGGGAAAACGACAGTACCTCAGGAAAACCCACAAGCCACGACGTCTGCAATGCTTTCCATTTGCAAAAAATCTGTTTTCAACCTGTGTAGGCTCTTAATCATGAAAGTACTTTATACTGAAATGTTACAAAATAAAAAACATCTTTTAAAAGACCTTAAATTATAAACTTATAAACACTAAAGTGAGAAATTCTTTAAAATGAGGTAATTTATAAATTATGAAGTTCTGCTGTATTTAAGAACCAGCCTTTATTTTATGACTCCTTAACATTTGGAATTGTTTTATTATTTCAATTTCACATACATTCAAGGTCAAAATCGAGACTGAATTAAGTTCACAGTCATCTTATTTTCTACATAGCTTTATATTCAATGCCATTTATGCTTATTTTTAAATATAATACAGTAAACTATTTCAAAATCATTAGTTACAATAAATAATCAAAATTTTTGTCACACAAATTTCTTTTACAGCACAGAATATCTTTTAACTGAAGTTCAAACGACTGTCGAGAATTTACACAGTGTACAGACACTTCCTTATTTTTATAGTGTTACATTCCAGGTTGGCCCAGCTAAGCAAGAATAGTAACAAAACACTTTAATCGCTTGAAAAGTTTGTTACAATGATTTTAAAGTTTAGTTTTTTAAGTTCATTTAGTTGCCAAAATCAAAATTAATTATTCCCTTAGAATAAAAGCTTATTATGTAATTGAAGAGTTCAAGGCAGACTTTTATTATTATTCCCCAAAACCTAAAAAAAAGTAGATCATAACTTGCATAACAGGTCCATACGATGTATCACATATTCACGTAGTGTGCTGCTCAATTAACCAAAAAAAATTCAAGTCCCTTTGTTTTACTGTGGAACAAAGGTACCAATAAACCTGCGGAAAATATCCCGGGAGAGCAACAACAGTCACCCTGGGCCGCTACTGACACCTGTGGTCAAATTTTAAGTTAAAAGTCCAAAAATTATTAATAAAAAAAGGCTATGTTTCAGCCTGGCCACGACCCGCAGGAGTGAAGTTAGCCATTCGTAACTTTAATTCATTGTTTCCAGCGAGCTGCCGACGACGCGGCCGCACTTAGTGACGATTGAGCGACAAATAAACTAACAATGAAGTTGTCTTCCCTTACAAAAAAAAAACAGTGTTGTCTCACCAATCACAACACAGATCCAGAAGAATTACCATATAAGGAGAAATACTGGAAAAATATTTTTCTATGCAAGTCTGGGAAGACACATCACACCACCTCAATGCTCGCTCTGATTGGCTGGCGAGGCAGCGTCCAGCTAAAGTTCTGGCTCATTGCTGTGGTCGTGCGGTCACGTGCTGGGTTTTCGCAATAATTTGAGCGTGAAAAATAACTTGCTGGTGACAAGTGTTGTGCCCGTATCTTCCTTTCTATTGAAACCTTGTGGAATGTTCTAGATGTACAGTCTTACTACCGAGAATACGCTTGAAAATTTGGGGGAAAAATAAAAAGTATTATTACACATGTTAATTTTCAGTTTTTAAGTAGATTAAAGTGAAACAAATAATAATAAAATACACCACATTCTGCTTTATATAGAACCTAACCCAAATCAATAATAATATTACAGCACAAACAAAATGACTGAAATAACTACACATAATAGAAGAAATATGAGTACCTACAAAATAATTCTGAAACATTTAGAAAACATCAACATAAAACATTCTCAGTCAAAGTGTTATTGGTAGTAGGAGGCACGTATTCACGTATTCTGCGATGTTATAAAAGTAACTCAAATACAAAAATCGAAGAATATAAGAAATTTAAACTATTCTTGAATATGGCAGATGGGAGTAGTGTTTAAAGTTATACTTTTTTAACTGTGTTGCAAGTGAAATTTTAGTAAGCAACATATATGCAATGACATGCACGCACATCAAGAACAGAATTGTAACATGATAGGCAAGTCTAATGTGCATGTGCATTTCGGATATGACGACCTGCTGAAGACATCCAAACAGCTGACCATTTCTAGCTGCATTAACTTGTGTACGTATTTGCTTTCATGAACATCAGGGGATGTATCTAGCATTATAAGTGTGGCAATCAAATCCTTATGATAGCAAAACTGTTCAAATATACATTTGATAAACTCTAATAGTCACAAAAAAGAAAAATCACTAATTTTAATATATATTTCAATGCTGGGATCACAACTGTAATAATCCAATATTTTACACAGCTCAGAGGTAAAGCGTGTGGTTCCTGACCGAGATTCCTAAAGTTCGAAACTACAGATGGACCAATGAAATCCTCAATTATCATCAAATCCTTAGTATTTGAAGGATTCAATATTTGAGGATTAAAATATTCAAAGAAAAATATTACAAAAATAAAGTAAATTAAAAAATTCAACACTGATAACCTCTGAAGTTTACCAGGTAATTTTTTTTTCTCACCTATACTTTTACAATTCCCCATAATGTTGTACTTTTAACATGTAATTGTATACATAAATTACATGTATTGATCCTGGAAACATAGTTCAAGAATAAAACATTTAAAGTGTTTAATGTTTATACACCATATATGATATTTATCATTTCTTATGGATTATTTTATTTTGGAACCTTGAGACCTAGCTTCAGATTCACGTACTCTTTGGGATTAAAATTAGAGAAAGTTATGATTTGACCCACCGCTAGTCTTAACTCATCACGTGCAAATTTTATTTTTTTATTTGTCTTACATAGTACGTATGTTATTTGTTAAACTGATAGTTAAAATAACTTTTGATACATAGCTCAATCCACTGGTTTGGTTATTTTAAACTAGGTAGGCACTTAACATTTATTTTTTACTTATAATAAAAATAAATTTTGTAATCACAATAAAAATTGATTAGTAATATTTCTGTATGTGTGTATATATATCCAAGCATATAAAAATGAGTTTGCATGTGTTTTTGCGTGCTTTTTTTTATGCAAATGTACAGTTTTAATACAAGCTTGATGAAATTTTGCACACTTGACCTTCAAAACAAAAGGACAGAAGGTCTACAAAACCACCTTCATTCCCATACCCCACCCACTCCAAAACAGGAATAACAATTTTCCCAACTAATGAACAAAGAAAAATGAAAATTAGGTACTTTCTCCATCTGGTTCGAAAAAAGAGAGAGAGATCACTGTATACATAAGATTTCGAAAAACCACCCCATATCCATTTCCCACCTACTACAGCTGAATTTTCGTAACTCTTGATGAAATTTTGTATAACTGACCAAAATTACTGTCTAACTGATTTAGAAAAAAAATAAATCATTGTCTTCATGGGATTTAGAAAAAACATCTCTCTTTCCCTCATCCCATGCAATTTTTTAAACTTAACAAAAGTGACATCTAATGTGGAAAATTGTGTAAGGAAAATTTATTGTCAACATATTTTGAAAAACCACCACATCCTACAATTACCACTCCTTAAAAGAGTTTTGGTACTTCATAAAATTTTGCACACATGACATTAAAATTAGATTAATTATACTGTCTACATCTAATTTCAAAAAAATAAAAATAATAAAACCCCTTATTCTCCATCCACCAATAATTTAAAATTTTGTAATTGAATTACCCACTAAAAAAAAAAAGTCTTTTCACACGATACGATAAAAATATGAAAGTGGCATCAAAATTTTAGGTTCATAACTCAAGTTTCTTTTTTGTTATAGGTTTGCAGTAGGTATGCAGTGTCTACAAACATTTAATGTTTCGTGCAGACAAAGTGCCAATCGTTCATGCTCTGTTGTCCCCATTAGACTTCTTTTTATAGGGTTATGTCAAGGACGAGGTCTACCTAACACATGTACCAGATATTGCAACCCTGCAACAACGGATAACCAGAGTCATTGCATCAATCCCTGCAATGATGTTGGCTAATGTGTGGATGGAAATTGAATATCGACTAGATGTGCTACGTGCTACCACAGGTGCTCATGTAGAATTGTACTGATGTTTCAAAAAAACTTGGACAGTTTCTCAACATTTTATCACCAGTTTAATAATTTTATCTTACTTCTAGCCGATATTAATTTGTGTAATCAGGGAAAGACTTTTCGGACATCCTGTATATTAATATATACATATAAATCTTATGTAAACAATCCTATTCCTATTATTCAAAATAAAATGTATTCAGTAACTTTTGTCAAGTTGCAAAATTTCATCAAACAGTACCAAAATTTTACTTTAAGGGGGGTGGTGGGAGGGCGAGGATGACTTTTTAGAAAATCTTATTTTAAACATTTTTTTAAAATCTTTTTACTCTTGGTTTGAAGATCAAGGGTGCATAATTTTATCTAGCTCTGAATAAAACTGTAGATTTGTACAAAAAACAAACAAGCATAAATCCTTCTTTGTATGTACAATTTTTACATTTATGTGTATGTGTATGTATGTGTGTCTATATATATATATTCCCAATCAATAACAATGAATGAGCTTATAAAATTTATTTTTATTATAATTAAAAAATAAGAGTATATGCCTACCTAGTGTAAAATATCTGTGCTGTGTTAAAAGTTATTTTAACTATTAGTAAAATAACAAGTAATATTATAACATTAAATTACAATAATAATTATATAAAATTATATTAAAAAAATTTTTTCAGTGATGAGATTTAGCCAGGAAACTTTATTTTGTGACCATGCACTTTATCACTTGGCTAAGCAGTCATAATAAGTGGAAAATATTGTGATATGAAAGTTGTAATCACAGATATATTATATATTTTATGATAAAGTTATTTATTTTTGTAACTATGAGAGTTGGACTACATTATATTAAACTTCCATCCATGATGCAAGCACAATGCTCCGTTGCTATCTACTATTTTACCCTGAATGTGCTTCAAAAATTTAAATGAAATGTTAAATTTTTTTTATTAGAAAATAAAATAACAAGTACTAATATTAATCTTCAGTTACATGCAATCAAAATTAAAAACTCACATAATTTTTTTTAGTTTCATTGACATTCATTAGAAAATTTTAATTCAATCACAAATTAAAGTTCAGACTACAGAATATTCACACAATCCTAAAAATATGGGAATACATCACGAGTGAAATTAATGACTTTGTAAATTGCATGTTAAATGAAGTAAAGTAACTTTCTCCATTGCAAATCTGGTATTAGCGAAATACCACTGTAAAAACATACTGACTGCAGCTACCCACTGTCTACCTCAATAAAATGCAACTACGTACTTATTTTCAATGTTACAAAAACCAGAATATTTTTTATTGTGTGACAGAGCACTTAAAAAAATGTTTTATAAAACAATCAAGAAAATTATCAATCAAAACAAAGTCAGAAGCATTTAAATATTGAAATGTTAAATTTTGTTATGAAAAGTTACAAAGCTATTTCTGTAGTTAAAGTTTTGCTGACCAATGTTAAAACAGAATAAAATTTTACAAATAAATTAGCCGTGATTGTGATTTTCATAATAAAAAAAGCAAGTCTTAGTGGTTGTAATTCAGGCCATAATACTTGCTGATAAAGCTGTATCGGCTGATTTAAATTCTGTACCATACAACTTTTTAAAAAAAAAAAAAAAAAAAAAAAAAAAAATTCAACAAAATTTAGCAATAGTAAAATTTTGTTCCAGAAATTCATTTATTATTTTAGGGACTGAAAAGATCAAAATAAATTATATACCAACTGTAACATTTAAACTAATTCACACAAAAAAAATGCACAATATAGAAAGTGCATGTAAGAAATATTAAGTCATTAGTCTACAAAAGGTCGAAAGAATTACAAATATTTTTTCTTACAATTTTTTTTATTGATAAATATTGCCATTCAGCTTTTTAAATAAGCCAGTTTAATCAGTTTAGAGTAAAAAATGTTCAATACTGTTACATAAATAATAATTATAATACACAGAACTTAGAATATATTTAAAAAAAAAACTGTGTGGAATATGGCCACTGAAAATGAAACCAGAGTATGTACAAAGTATGGTAAGGCTTCACAAATATTCAAGTGCACACATTCATAGTGGAAAAATCTTTCATACAAGGACTATAACATCCAGATGCATAAAGTATCATGGTAAAAACATAATGTTTCTGATGAAGAGAGTTTCCACTTTGAACCAATGATAAAGATTAGGGAAACACAAAGTGAACCTCAAAAGTACCATGATACCATTTGTCAGGTAACTAATTGTAAACGTACACAAAATAAGTCTTCTACAATAATCTACAATCACCAGAAAACAATGCGAAACTCATTATTTTTACAAATTGGCATAGAAAACAAATTTTTTTATAAAACATATTAATAAAAAACTCTTCGCAAAATTGTTTCTGACAAGATTAAAAAAATTTATTTGAAAGTGAACTCCACACACATGTTGGGTACACATCTACTATGCTTTAGACATTCTTGGTAATTATTGTATAAGGAATATGGTCGACACATTAAGCTAGTTGATTTCCTGCATTCAAGTACAAGAGCATGTCAAAATTTTCAATGAAGTTTGCTTTAGTGTTTCATTAATTCATTCTCCCATATATACATATAAAAAACTTGCTGACCAGGAATAAGAAGCATTCGTGAGCTATTTAACCATCAAGATTCCTGATGAGCTATGATTCTAATGAGCTATTAATTATAACTTTCGGCACTTAATGACACCAGCCTCAACTTTCAGTTTCTCTATATACTACTACCCATAAATTGGTATTCTCTGAGCACTGTTCTTACAGAAATAAAAGTTCAAATTAGAGGACATGACAACAGAGTATTACGGCATCATTAACTCTTCAGTTTTATGAGAAAACAGCCATTGGTCTACAAAAATGTAAAAAAGCAACACTTTATTTTCTTTATTTTTGGGAACATTTGGTTTTCAACATCTATTAATCCTATTTTTTAACACAATAAAAGTCAGGATTGTTTGTAAACACTTAAAATCAATTAATTTAAAAAGTGCAAATGGAAGTTAAGAAGTTATGAGAAAACTTAATATTTTTGTGAATCCTTTAAAGGTTGCTTTCAGTTCATAAGTTAAGTTTTACACTTTTATCGCTAGTAACGCATGGCTACTGACCTTAACTTTGCGATAAGGTTACCTTATAAAGTTAGAATAGACCCCCTAGTAATTAAAATTAAATATTAATGTGAAAAAAATTTGGTCAAATGCACCACTATTTTGATACAGTGGTTTGCATACATATTCACGGTAGTATAACTAGCGATATAAATATAAAAAAGTGAAATTAATATTAGAAAATTTCTTAATTAAGAAAAAATAAATACCAATAGTTGATCCTTATACAATATATGCTCTGATTTGCAACCAGCATGTTGCTTGCATGTACTACATTAAAAATGCAAATTTAACGTTTGGAGGTTGGCTGCAGGAAAAGACAGTATCTGTCCAAAATAAAAATACAGTGAAATTATCTTGAAATTTTTTTTAGGAGAATACAAATTAAATTTTTTTTTTATCAGGGAAGTTTATGAAGTGAGGTGAAAACATTAACAGAAGCACTAATATACACGTGCTGGTATTCATACAAAAACAACTGTACAAAACAAAAATTAAGTGGGGGGAGGTGATGACATATTTGCACAAGACCTGAAGCAAAGAGCATAAAAATATTTTCTTTCTGCAAGAATTAGTTTGTGAGTATTTGTAACTTGTACTCTCCATTTATAAAATTCAATTCTTTTTCTAGCTGCTAGATTTCCTTTTGTGGTTTAATGAGATGACATTATTTATGTTTACAGACACTATGATAAATTATTGAAATACACAATGCATAAAAATATTTTGTACACTTCACTGACATGACCAGAATAAGCTATGTTAAGAAAATTATATTAACCACATTAAAAATATAAAACAGGTTCCTGCAGTGTTTTCTGGTGATCCCTTACATCAACCAATTACAAATAAAAATGTTTATACAATAAACAGTAATTGAATCCTTTTCAACCATTGCAAATAACTCTACTGCACTGTGAGAGGATTATACAAATAAACAACATTCAGTCAATCTTCACCAACTGAAAGCCGACTACAGACATCAGTCACAAAAAATATGTACATCATATTTCTAACTCACTGTAAATACTCTAGCATTCTATCTCTCTTTTCAGGTATCATATAAAAATTATACATAATTCAGAACTTGTAATGATGTCAACAATGGCTCACACCAATTGTTACACTGAACAGTCGCTATACGCAGAAAGACAGGTTGTTTTAAGAGTGGATATTTGGGCACGTACCTTTCCTATTTGATGTGCCTATAACAGACCTTAAAAAATCTCTAAAATCTCTCAGTAACACAATAACAGATGCACACTGCATACTAAAAATATAAAATTTTCCTCATTCTGGTGCTTCAATGTAAACAAGTGAATTTAAAATACTGTGCCTTGTAAATGTTTCAATATAAAGGAAAAAAGTATATCTCTCAACACACTGCCACACTTTTACTGAAAACAGCACACAAAGAATAGTGATTTCAAATGAATTGTGGCCATTTGATAAACTGGATTAAATTTGCTTAGTATTTTTTTTACCATGAGACCAAATTATCATTTAAGTATATCCAAAACAGAACAGACAAGTCTACAATAACATTCATGAATCCACAGCAAGTCATGACAGAATACTGACTATTCAAAAGATACAGGACTAGGATACCTCAAACTGTTTTGCAACTCTTGATACGGCAGCACTAGCGATGGTACATTCCACTATTAAGTACTCATTCGGCACTCACCACCAAAGGCAAATGGAGCATCAGGTCACTCTTTGAAATTGCCTTCACTCTTGACGACCAGGTGGCGTGCTTTGAAGTGGCGGGGCCGGTAATCAATGTTCTTCCCTTCACTACAGCACTTGGGGCACTCCCAGCTGTTGGGCAAGTCCTCGTTGATGATTCCCTCGAGTCCCGGGTACCGAGCCTCGCAACAAGCGGGGTGGATGATCTCGTAGCAAATGCTGCACTCCATGAGCGTGCACGACGCCCCCGAGGAAGGTACCTTTTGTCCCAGCACGGGAGGCTCGCCCCACCCGTTCAAACCGCACGCGATGCAGTCGGCGCACGTCGGCAGCACGGGCTGGATGCACTGCCGCATGACGCAGGCCTGCTTCAGGCCGCCCGTGCCCCCGTACTTGGCCATGTCCCGGCAGAAGTTGCACTCCTCGCAGTCGCTGCGGCGACACGGCTCGCAGTTCTTGCAGCGCACCCGCCGCCTGCGCACGAAGTGCTTCGACCTGGCCGGCTTCGGCTCGTGGGGTTCGCCCGACTCCCGGCGCCGGCGCTTGCGGCCCACCTTGGTGAAGCCGAACGGGGAGTAGCCCTTGGACTTCTTCTCGGAGCCGTCGTCCAGCAGCTTGAGGGCCTGCAGGATCATCCTGCCGGAGACGGCCCTGTCCGAGACGTCGCCGCAGTGCCGCTCCAGCAGCGTGCGGACGTCCAGCACGAGCGCCGACGGCTCCACGATGAGATCCGGCACGTTCCTCTTGCTGCTCGGCAGCGAGTACAGGTACTTCACGATGGCCTTCAGTCCGTTGATTTCCTGTTGGGTCATGTGGGTGTGCTTGTTCGGATTGTGGATGACGGAACTGGTGTCCTCGCCGGCATTATCTTTCAGGTGCGAGTTACCGAGCAGGAAATAGACGTACCTCGCCAGTACGTACCACAGCATTTCTGTGAAGAAAGGATATCTGAATTTCTGGGGAACGTGGGTTTTCTCTTCGATCTGTGCTATCTTCAACTGCATTTCCATTCCAAATGAATGTAAAAAGTTACCCCCAAATACAAGAGAATCCAAGGGAGTGTACACTGCATGAATCCATCCAGATGGAATAAAAAATGTACTTCCGGCTGTAAGAGTCACACGCCCACACTTTGACACGATATCACCAAAAAATACGTCCCCCTGTTTTCCTGAAAGAACCCATTTTTCATAAGTAGCCAAATTCTCCTCCGTTGGTGGAATCAGCCAGAAAATCTTCTGACCTTTGAGAATGTGATACCAAACGGATGTCCCACCAAAATCTATGTGGAAATCAGTGTAGCAGCCCTTTACAGACATCAGAACATATTTTTGCACTTTAGGATACATCATATCATCAACAGCATTTGTAGATTCTGTCTGCGATTCTTTGTACAGTCTTGGCCACACACAATCCACCCAATCTAAACTACGCACCATGGATGGGGTCTGAACATAATGCTCCAGCTTAGTGTGACTAAACTCGAGAGAAATCACATTCAACAGTTTGTCTTTATCAGGACACTCGTAGTACTTCTGCCATTCTTTCATGGTCATCTCCAAGTTCTTCTGGGAGTTGACGTCGACGACGTCTATTAAACGCCTCGATCCCACGCAGATCCGAACGTCGTTCACCGTGAAGTTGGAACTGGGCAGTCGAAGATCCAATCCACTTTTGTCTGGGAACAGCAACGGAACTGTGAAGCCTTCTTTCTGCAAGTAGAAAATGTTAAAATCTGATCCTTGCATTTCTTTGACGAAACACTGCGGGAAAGAGTTGGTTTCCAGCTTCTCTTCCAAAGGAAATGTATAATATCCTTCAATTTCCTCTTCGCCAACAGCCCAGTCGTCTGTGTAGAGCCGCGGCTGTCTGCGGTTACGGAGCTGTCGCACTTCCGCAGTGCCATCTTTTTCGACTTTCACACCTTAAAAGAAAAAAAAAATACAAGCATTAGTAAGCTAAAACATTTGTCTAACAATATTGAATTTCCATATTTGTTTATCAAATACAAAAACACAAACAATCCTACAATTACATACTGTTACCACAGTTCTATACTAGAGTTACTTATCACATGTTGCATGAAACTAAGTTTAATTAAATTAATATTTTTTTTTTGATACTGAAGCATTATAATATGATTTAAGAGTAAATGTTTTGCAATGCAGATCTTATTGGAAAGTATTACCGTATTTACTCAAATTCAAGACTAGAATGCACATGGTATGAGAATTTGAAAAAATAAATATTGATAAAACAAACATATAAGCTGATGCAGATTATGTGTGATGTTAATATTCTGTGCCCACTTTATTTTTTTTAAAAAACATGTTAGTTTACTATCTTTAAATATTCAGCAGTTATTGGTTTTGTGACTGAAATAAAAGGTCAGTGACGTAGCATAGCTTTAACTTAATGGCAGTCAGGAAAGAAAATATTAACTATGTGAATCTTATCTTTATACCCCAATGCATGATGAATTTTAATTTATACGCTGTAAACTTGTGAAAAATCATTGCTTTAACTTAGGTAAATAAGGGATTTGCATGTGCACTTTATTAACAATACAAAAATTTGTCTGTAACTACATACAGATATTCTCATAAGATTAAAAATTGTTATTCGAAAAGGGATCAAACTGAAAATTTAATTCCAGATCTTTGTGTTTCACTCAGTTAAAAATGTTTTCATTGGTCACAAATGAAAATAAGGTTATGTTTCGCTATACACACTATAGAAAATAAAAACTGATATTGACACATCATTATTTGCAAGCAATTTCATTCTCTAGTGTAAGTATGCCTTAGATACAAGTCACCCAGCTCAATGCATGGTAAAGATATACACATATTTCTGAAAGAAAAAAAAAATACTTTCACAAACATATATATAAAATTTTTCTTTAACTGCAAATTAATTACAAAAATTTCTGGCCAAATTACAAGTAAAATTCCAAAAACATTTCTAGGAGAAGTTAGTGAGCATCTTTCTCTTTTAGGACTGTACTACTTTAAACCAGGATTTCTTCTCTGTATCCAGGCCATTTAAAGAGTTTGGCTGGTCAATTAAAAGCTACTAATGAGATTAAAATTATATCAAAACCAAATAATAATATAACTATATCATAATCCACCATCATTATTACATCAGTATGTCTACACAAATCTGCAATACAATTTTCCTGACTTGTCATGAGGAATACTTAAAATTTCCCTATGTTTTTAAAAAATAAAAATTCAAACCAAACCTTGCATATGCCATTTTATGGTGTGAATGACTATTCACAAAAACATCTTTCACAGTCTCGGCGATGGCAGACTGGATCATGACATTTTCCCCACAAATTAACACCAATGGCAATGGTGAATTTCCATTACTTTTCCAGGATTCCAAGTAAATTCTCTGACTTTCCCTGACCAATTCCCACTTCGACTTTCCAGAATTTGGACAGCCAGCCCCTATTATTACCATCTAAATTATTTTGTATCAGGGTTTGTTGATGATGACTGATGGATGATTGTTGGATGATTGATTGATGGATGATGAAGACGGATGGATGAAGAAAATGGACTGATGATGATGATGATGATGATGATGATGATGATGATGATGATGATGATGATGATGCAAATAGTAGGAGAGCACTGTGTTTAGAGATGTTTTGTGCACATTTTTTTCACCTTGATAGCTTGAAACAGTAAACTGTTATTATTATTAATTTTTTTTATCTTAAGGCATGCCATAACCCACAGATTGGTAGACTTTTGAACTAACCGCATCAAAGGGCAATTACAATGAGGGCTTACAGTGAAGCAGTGACCGAATGCATAGGCGCATGAAACATGAGTACCCAGAGAAACTCCAATGTCAACGTCCTGCCTTGTTCACAAAAATGTGAAAATCTGAGTTTGATTCAAAGAGGAAAGCCAGATACTTGGGGTGGAAAATGAGCAGTATGAAAAAACAATGCAAAAACCCAGCCACACCACAGTAATTAGCAAAATGCTGTTTTGTCTGAAACAGCAGCACAGCACTTTTTTTTACTTCATTCATACATACATACATACATACATACATAAGTACCTGAAATCAAAAGTCTACATACACTTATGGCAAAATTAAAAAAAATATATTGCCCCATGACCTCACATTCCAAATTACATGAAACCTAATGAGTACACAGAGTGACAGTACGTACTTTTAACAGTGTCCGCAGTAATCTTGGTCAGTCTAACGGAACACCTAAAACAAATGCAAAATATTATGCACTACCGATTAAAACCAAACATGCTTTAAATTGCAAAACAAGCTGTAAATATTTTTCTGAGACTGACCAGAGCACACTGGCCACAACATTTTTGTTCAGCTGCAACCATAACCAAATCCTCATACACACTCACACCTCATGTGCACTTTCCATACATTTGGCTATTTACCGCAAGTGCAGATAAATACTGAAACCCCTCCAAGCAGGATTGAAATTAAAGTTATCTTACAGCCTGACACAGGATCAACATGATTGTGACAATAAGAGATTGTGAGTATGGGGGATAGAGGAAAGAAAGAAGAAGTGTGAGGCAGCAGAAAAATGAAGAGAACAAAATAAGATGTAACTCAAAAATCCATTCTCTTACAAAATGAAAACCAAGGTACCTTAAAATTCCAGTCTATCAGGACTTAGAATCAAACTATGGTCCTCCAGTGATGAGCTGCTATATAAATCTATTATTTTTGTCAAGAGAGCAAAAGCTATGCATACCTTTCTTCTTGAAAGAACATTGTAACCACTGAGAATGTTTACATGTTAGATTTATATCCTATATTTATTATTGTGTTAGAGTATAATATTTCTTTCTTATATGTTAATGCGTTGAGCTTGCTATATTTTTCACTATTTCATCTTTTTTTTCCAGATGAATTATAGTCAGGCTAGAATACTTTATCAGTTTTCATTCCTTTTCAGTGAATTGCAGCACGGAATATACTTTTATCGTTTGTTATTACAGCTTTGCAATATCTTCCAAGTAGAAATAGTGGTTGAAAACTTTCTTCTTTGTATCAGTCTTCCTTGGTTGCTTAGCATGATAAAATCTGAAAATTTTTTCAATTATATGGATTCGAGCTCAAGTTGTCTATGAGGCTACAGGGTTGCTCTGAAAGGGGTGATCTTGAACTACTCAAAATCCCGCAGAGGGACCAGGAAGAGCTCCCAGCTTTCGCAAGGTGTACACATTTATTTTGAGGCTGTTTCTGCAAATATGTGCCATACTTGCACCGTCGTAAAACTAGGGAGTACGACACTCACAGCCGAACTTCCACGTCTGTTGTTTATCGTCGACACTTCGAGGAAAAGCCAGAGGTGACACAGTTGCTGCACTGTCCACACATCAGAATGTCTTCGCCATTGAGATCGCTGTCTTACAAACTTTTCAGCTTCGTGGAGGTGTTGCAGTCTTCAGATACAGAGTTCCTGAACAGCGCCTCTAGACTAGTTTCCTTTGACAGCCTCGCACGCATGCATGCCGAGACAACGTATCCAGTGGTCCAGAACAATTTCCACCTCTGTGCTCCGATTGTGAGCTGCCGAGACAACTAATGACAAAATAGTCTGTTGCAATGTATGTATGTCAATGGTCTGTCTTCGAAAACCTTGTACATATCTACTTATCAGAATACTCTACGACTGATATTAGTAATTTCACTCAAAAGTATTTATCCAAATAGCTGTCTTGTATAATAATTGCTTTTTTTTTCCATGAAGTATTAACATTAAGTTTGCTGCTTCATTATATTTATGGAATGATTAATTATTTTCTGTCAATATTTAATAAGTAATACTTTATTCATAACAATAACAGTAATAGAATAAGAATTGAAGTCAATACAAAGCCAAACAATAAAAGAGAAGTCAATACACAACAAAATATCTAAACGCAAGGTAAAACACAAAATGCAGCTAAATTCACCTCATTTAATCTATTAAAATATAGAAATTATTTCATTAATCCGTAGTTAGGGGCTCCACCTACCTGAGCACACACGCAGTGTGCAGAGCTTCAGGAAAAATTCAATTTCAAAACTACTCAAGATATCTGAGTGGAGTATGCTTATGAAAAGCATTTAAGAATTTGCTGAGGGACGAAATAAATTTTTTTTATTTCGGGTTAATTTTCTAAACTGTATTTTAGAAGAGTTAAATGGCTAAAATGTGTGTTTTCAGAGTAATTATTAGGCGTAAAAAAAAG
Source organism: Bacillus rossius redtenbacheri (assembly GCF_032445375.1). NCBI lineage: Eukaryota > Metazoa > Arthropoda > Insecta > Phasmatodea > Bacillidae > Bacillus > Bacillus rossius. The sequence goes on from NC_086336.1 coordinate 32,140,138, forward strand.
GTTAGTTCTTGAAAGCACTTAACGGCCTTGCATTACACCTTTATCTTCATTCCTCCACCATATAATGTTAGTCACAGCTCACATTTCACAGTTATCTTGTGACGACGAGAAGACTATGCGCCAGTTCAAAGCCTTGCACTTAGAGGCTATACAGCGTTATAAATACCAGTGAGAGTCACGCTTATCATCTCGCCTCACTAACACACAACACCCCTGATGAGGCAGGCCCCTTAAGCTTTTATTTGACAATTTAAAATATTATGTGCAAAATAAAAATATTATTTAGTTTCTCTGTATGTTTTTTATTACGCAAAGTAATAAAATCTTGGCTTAACCTATAAGCACTAACAATCACAATTGAATTAATATTGCAAAATATTAAATCCACCTTTTATTTAGTCTTTAGGCACACACATACTTATTCCATTCACCAATCTAAAATTATGTAACCACATTCTAAAATACTGTGAGCTACAATAGTCAGTGTACCTCACATATCTGGCATCCCCAGTGGAGCCATAATATATGTTTGTACAACGTAGAACTCATAGTAAAATGTTTCTCCTATATAGTATACCAGGCACTCTTCTGAAGAATTTACAGTAAAACAGTTCTTTAATCTCAAAGATATGGACATTTTAATGTAACAAGCAATAAAAGTGAGATAAAGGTGATCTCATTCAAAATGGGAGCAAGTGTATAGGAGCCTGCATTAAGGTGCTTGAACTCTTTGCAACACATTTTAAACACACCTTTCTCTACGGAAGTTGGCAAGTATTTGCCAAATGTACACCAATGGAAAGGGTCCATACTGCAGTCAACAGAAGATTGCTTTCAAAACATTACTCATACTACTGTATGTATATTAAAAAACTTCAATCTTAATGCTTCAAATAGAATAAAAAACATGCTTTTTCATTTTTTTATGTGATACCTACATAATAACCAGATTCATATTCAAAACTATGACAGGTACCTGCCTTGTTCCTTAAGTCTTTTCCTCTTTACTTAAACCCAACAGAAGTGTTATGATACCAAACGTAGAAAAACACACGAACTTGGTTTAACTATAAAATACTTAAATTTTTGGGCACCCTCTGTGGAGAACCATGTGAACTTAATGGGCACACATAAAGCAAATGTTTTCAGTTGTTGGAGAGTTCTCCAAATAAAAATTAATAATTCAAATTCTTGATCAAATGTAAAAACTCTGGCAAAGTTCAGGCCAGTATTGCAATCAAATCCTATCCATAGGATGTATGGAACTATAATATTTGATAGAATACTAATTTCAATTATTTAGGCAGAAATAACCACTTTTAAATTGTGTCAAAATATGTGCAGAAAGTTTTATTACACTCAATCAAAAATGCAGTTGGAGCTATGAACGGTTTGAAAATACATAACACAATTAGTGATGGGATTTTCGATACTTTGATACCTCGATACCTTCGATACTTGACGGTATCGCAAAGTATCAAGTATCGAAACTGTAAGTTCGATACATTTTTTCGATACTGGAATGCTTGTTCAATTGTATTGAATTAAGTTTTGAGTCGCCATCGTACAAAATACAACTACAGTAGAACCTCGATGATACGTTCCAGTTTCATACATTTTCCAGTGTCATACGCCGATTAATTTTGGTCCCGCCGAAAGTACTATATTTAAAATGGTTAACTTTCCTGGAACATACACTTATAAAATCATTAATTTGCCGTTTAATACGTTTTTACGAAGCGGAAAAGTCATAAAATTCACAAATTGTTTTGTTATATCTTATTTATATTCCACCTGATAAATTACGTTTTAATTAATTCTTTTATTTTGAAAAACGTTCATTGTTTACCTTTGCAAACGTAAGAAAATAACTTTATCGCACCATAGATATGTATAGTATCAGGAAGACTGTGCACTTCCCTAGTAGCATCTATGGCCAGCACCAAGCGAGACTAGTGGCGCAAACTAGCAATGATTATGAAAATGGTGCACGCGCTTTACCAAGGCACGGATCTCATATTTTGTGCATTCATTAATCTTTGAACTGAATATACCCGTTTGTTATTGTTTTCTTACGATCAGATTGTTTTGTATTTTACGTTTCTCAAGTTAAAATTTTATTGAAAATTGTTCTGTTGCATAAAGTTGTTTGTAAAATGAAACAAACAAGCAAAAATTTCTGATTTTCTTTTTAGAATAGCCTATTTTTTTATTTCTAATTTAGGCTTGGTGACCGGGTTAGATTCCCGACAAGGTGGGAGATTTTTATCCAGTAGAAAAACACCTAGGGTACAGGATTGGGTGTTCTGTCATTGCTTCACCTCCGTACTGTTTAAGGCTATGAAGATCCATCACAGATTAATCCTACAGTATTAGCTGCAATCCCATCATAGCAATGACTGGGGATACTATCAAGTCACCCCCCTCCCAACATTTAAGAGAACTTTTGAGGTGGGAATGACATATAGAAGACAGTCAAACGAGTACATATACATATAGAGAACATGCAAACACAAAGAATAATGCTGGCACTACAAGCCGGCAGGCACTGCATGCAAGTAGGCACTACAAAAGACAGGACAGTTACTACAGGACAAAATACATCAAAAATGAGTACAGGCAAATACATGATTATGAAGGGATAACATGATAAAGATAGACATGCAAATACTTTACACATAAAAAAAAATAATAAAATTATGGCACAAGCTATTATATTGAATTTAGTAACAATTAAAAAAATTATATTATTTTTAATTAACATATTTACATTTTACATATTTTTGAATCATTAATTTAATACTAACTTGTTATCTAACAATGGTAGAATATTACCAAATTTATTTAAGTGTGTTATTAGTCTATAATACTAATATATAGCAATTAAAAATGAAACGTACTTTGGAAAGCGATCAGGTGAATTTGGAATGGAGTTGTTTTCAACTGCGACCTCTTCATTCGCAGTACGTTCTTCGTTGCTGTCTGCTTGGACAACGTTTTCTTCCTTAACCACACAATCACTAAAGTATTCTTGGTCAACCTAAAACCACCAGAAAACAGACAGTGTAAATTTGATTTAGATGAGAGCGAAAAGAATCTCAGCATGTCCTTCTTAAGTACATTAAGCCACATAATATTACTTTTAAAAAAATTTGTGTTGGAATCCTACAGAAAGAATCTCAGCATGTCCTTCTTAAGTACATTAAGCCACATATAAATATTACTTTTAAAAAAAATTTGTGTTGGAATCCTACAGACATCTGTCTAGTGAACACAGTATGCCAACAGTGAAAATGACACTTGCAGAAAAGTCAGACACAAAATCTAGGTGCCAGTGATAAAAAAAAACATAACTTTTGTGAGCAGTTTTACACTTAGAATTTATTTTAATACCTATTAAAGTATTAAACAGTACCTCTATAGCTGTAATCAAGTTGCAAATATTTAATCTTTTTGGGGCACACTGGAGCTGCGTTTGCAGTGAGTGACTCCAGTGAGTGAGTCCACCATGGGGAGATGCTGACAACTCATCTATACAAAGTAGTACTTTATCTACAAGCTCATATTGTGCTGCGTAACACAGATAAAATATATGCATGATAGTTTAAATACTGTACCAGTTTCTTGGAACCACTCATTTCTGTACAACAAGATTTTGTAACAACAAACTTTGCTGGTGTTTTCAAAACCACTGCACAGTTGCATCTCGGTATCTTGGCAGAAGTTAGTCGCCCGTATGGAAAAGTAGGGCGTCGTGAAGACCTGGCACCTGGGATTGGTAGAACCCTGCTCCAAGTTACCCTTGTATAGGCTATGTAGAAATTGTAGTTTGCAAAAATTCAGTACTAAAATTTTCTTCCCCCCCCCCCCCCGCCCCCCTTGTATAGCTGAGGTTATGTGACTTCTCTGGAAAAAAAAAGTTATTACCACATCATAATAACTACAGTTTTGTTTCAAAACACAGATGCTCAATATTACTATTCTATGTTTATTTGTGATATAATTTATGAATTCTCTTAGTAGTATAATTATTATTTGATCCCTATGTTAAATTAACTGTACATTTTGTGTTTATTTTTTGTATCTTTTATGTTCTTTGTATTTGTTGTATATGTTAGTGTGGAGCTCACTCAACTTATGTGTGTTGGCCAATTGTGGGTGTACCTACCAGTTGGGAAACACCCCCCCCCCCCCCACGGAGGGGTGTTTTATGGCTTTTGGAGCTAGCGGAAGGGAGTGTTCTGTATACTTGCAGCAACCATTTTTGTCTTCATTCATTCTGTTGTTCATCTTTATTTATCTCTTTGTCAAACTTTTTGTCTTTGTCTTGCAAATATTTGTCGTGCCCACCACTGAAGCTCTAAACTGTTGGTTTAAATTATTAAAGAAAAAACTCTTTTTATGTACCTATGTAGAGTGTTTGTAACAAAACATTAAAATTCAAATGACATATTTTGAATTATATAAATATAATTATTAATAAAAAAATATATTTTTGTATTTTGCTGGATAAAATCGCAAAAATCAGAAGTGATAAGTTCAGTAACATACACAGTCCCAAAATAATTTATTGAATTCATTAATAATGTTGCTTTTTACAATTACTTAGGTGGTCACAAAATCATGAATATGGTAACCGTCTCTATGCCAGAATAATGTCCGTCTCATATTTTCATACTGAAATATATTAGTTACAAACCTCAATCTCTTTTTTTAATTTTGGAATCTCAACCGATGGTGCCACCGCTGGGTAATCTTCAGACCCATTGCTCTTTCCTTTCTCTTCATATACATCCTGCAAACAAAACTCATTGGTTACGGTAACAGCATTAACAAGTTTAAAGATAGCAAAAATTAAGTTATAAAAATGATAAAAGCAAAAAAATATTGAAAGGGAATTTAAAAATGAAACTTATTTTTAACAGCACAAGTTTCAACATAACTAACTCATTAAGCATCCTCTTTTTGAATAATTTTATTTAAGTGTCCAGTAAAAATATTTGAACACCAGCTACAAACATAACCCATTTACGTTCAAATTCTGCTGCTGCAATGTGTTACTAATTCCAATTTCTGTGAATACAGCAATCATCCCATGTGAAAGTTATTAAATCAGTGGTGAATCCAGAAACTCTTGACGGGATGGTGCTATTTCAGAACCTCATACTTTCCCCATAAAATATAATGGCATATTTCATTCACTTTAAGTTGCCATCAGACCCCCCCCCCCAGATCAGCCTTTGCAGATAATGAATTGTTGCTGATTGTATAATGTAAAATTGATAAGCACAAACAAAAAAAATTATTTCTGAAATTTTAGTTCACACAATAGTATATATTGTAGGAATACTCAAACAGTAACACTTGAATTTGTGTATATAAGCACAACAACACATAAATGCTGTATACAAACAGATAAAATAACCATGGTGTAAGTCCTAAATATCATCGCAACAAATACAGATATAGAAATTACTAAACAACTACAGACATCCAAAAAACAATTAAATCAACAAAGTCCTATCAGAGACACTTTATACATATATGAAATAAATGTGGTTCAGAAACTTAGTTTGTTCCAAAGCAAAATTAATTTTTTAATTACTTCTTTGGCAAGAAAAATTAACAATTCTGCCTCACAATTTAACAAAAGGAAAAATTAAATGAAATTAACTGTAGACACTTAGTCACTCATAAATACTAATTAGAAGTTGTGAATAGCACAGAATCTTAATTAATTTAGTCAGAGTGTACCCAGCCTTCTCCCTCTTACCGGAAACGATGATCTCACCTCATACTCTTCCTTGACCTTGACGTTCTTGTAAACTGAGGAAGAAAATAAGTTTTTGGAGAAGTCACATATTGAAGTATTTTCACTAGCCATAGCTTACTTGAACCACCTATAAAAAAACATAAATGAACATAGAATATAGTTATTGAGGTCTACTTGAATATTTATCTATGAAAAGTTATTTTGAAATTTTTAACAAGGCATAATATTACAAATCTATACTAATAATAAAACCGCTCTAGATTTTAAACAAAATCTATTTTGGATGAAATGATAAAAAAAAAAAATACTATTGGAAATGGCTAAATTATTTAGAACTGAAAAATTAAGTTTTTAAAATTTTTGCCCGCTTGTTTCAGCATAAATCAGAAACTACTTGAGAGATTTAAATGAAACTTTTTGAAGTTATACTTCTTTAGGCACATTATGAAAAAATGATGAGAGTGAAATTTTAAGATGCGCGCGCATCACTGTAACACAAAATTAACATGTTGAAGCTGGCCGCTAAACCGCTCATTAAGTCTTGAAAAAAAGCTACCAACAAAATAGAAATAGAATCTCTATTAGTCGCGCATGTTGGCACGCTCGTCACCTCTGATCACTGTTTTCATATTTATAATATTTATCCACGTGTTTCTAGTTTCTACATTCACAACACGTGTTTTAGTTTCATACAAGTGCAAATTATGTATGTGCTAGTAAATTATATTCAGTAGTAATTTAAATTGAATATTTTGATTATTTACTAATCGTAACTATTAGTAAAAAAAATTGTGCTTATATACTTTTTCAAGTGCTCCAATATAATTTAGGTTATTTATCAGTATGTATTATTTATTGATTTAAATTAAAATATTATTGGTTATTTAATATTTACAAAATAAAGAATCTTATAATATTTAGTACAAATTATGTCATATATTTATTATTCTCTAAATTTTATTTATTTAATTTTTCAAATTTAAACTGAACATTATTGACTGTGTTGACTATCTTTTTCCAGCCCTTTTATAATTTTATTGTAATAATTATTTCCATGCAATTAAAAACTATTCTTTAATGATGCCAAAGAAGTATAACTTCTCACGCGCGTATATAAGTACATGGAACCATTTTTTTTTATTAGTAAGGTCTTACAGTTTTAAGATGATTAATGAAATATCCAAAACTAATCAAGCCTAATGAAGATATTGGGTACCAATAATATGTCTAAGAACTTTACCAACCACAATTTTTACTATTTTGCAAAATTCAGCCCCCAAGGAGTGAAAAAGATGTAAAATTGGTTTTAAGATTAAAAATTTTATCTCAATCTTTAAAGAAGCATAAGAAAAGATAGTAGGTACAAATAATAAACACGATAAAACTACAAAACATATTTTTAACATTTTGAAAATGTTAAACCCTAAGGGGTAAAAAAGGTGTTGGTATTATTTTAAAATAAAAAATTTACACTTCCAATTCAATTACAACTAGAAATAAGAAACTAACAAAAAACTTGAATCGAAAATAACGCATTGCATAATTTTTCATTTATTGAAATTTATCTTTTAATGATAAGAAAAGGGGTTACTCATCAACATAGAAAATAAAGATGGATGTAAGAAACTGAGAATAAGTTGTAACAGGGGTTAGTATTATTTAAAAAATAAAAAAAAGGTATAGAATTAACCAAATCAGCATTGGCAAGCTAGATTTAAATTGAATGTAAATGTACGTTTGTTATAATCATTCTGGAGTTCACATCCGTGGTAAAAAAAAAAAGGAGTTTGGTTTTACTTGGTTAACGGATATTGCCATATTTACTTAGTTCTGAATGTTTACATAGGCATCGCTCTGCAAAATGAGGAGGGAGGTTAACAATTTGGGAATTTTGTTTTAGTAATACTAAACATAACGAAGGATAAACTAATACGTTAGTTAAGAAATTTGATATATGTACTCTAAAATTCAATTAAAGAGGCAAATGTATCAAATATGTTAAAATAATGGAGGTATTTGAAATAGGTAAAATTATTGAATTATTTTAAGCACAAATTTAACCATAATGAATTTAAGTCTAAGTGTAAAAGAGTCATAAATTTAATTAAAAAGAAACAGGTGCATTTTTAACAATTTTTTAAGTGTAATTTAATCATGGTAAATTATATCCGCAAACACACACAAAAAAAAAAGAGTTATAAAATCAGATACTTCATCTATACAAAAAATTAAAAAGGCTTATGCATAAACACACAAAAAAATAAACTCCATCTTAAACTGTTTCTTAAGCACCTGAGAATTTATTGGGTCCATTTCTCAAGTAAAAAGGTTTGGAATCAAGCACATACTTTTCTTTCAATGGTAAGCTATCAGAAATACCATAAAATTGTGCAAGCAAAGCTTCAGGTTATTAGCTAGTCAAGCATAAGAAAAGGCATTGGGTACCAACTACCAATAATAGTGAAAAAGGGGTAAAAAAAATTATAAAATAAATGATTATATCTTCCAATCTAATCAAGCATAAGAAAATGTATAATCAACATACAAAAGCTACCAAACAAACTTTAACCATTTTGCAAAATTCAACCCCTAAAGTGGTTTAAAAAAGAATTAATAATTATATATATTGGGCCTAAAATTACCAAAAACCATTTTACCATTTCATTACATTCCTTAAAGGATAAAAAGATGATAAATATGGGTTTAAGATAATTGATTAGATCACCGTACCTAATCAAACAAAAATATATATACTAGACACCAATAATAAACATACTACAGTAGAGTCCCGCTAATTTGAACTAATTGGGACCGAACCCTGTTCGGATTAGGCGGAATTTTCTTATATAATGCCATTTATGGTCTTTATGAGGCGTGGGCTACCTATTTAACATCTGATGTGTCAAATATTAAAGATCAGACACAAAACACACCTTTATTATTTAGCGTATTTAGCATAATATAAATACGTAAATATTTAAGTACTATGTACGTAATCATATTTTTTTCTTTTTAGTTGAAGGAGAAATAGATAATTCATAATTTTCTTATGTACATATTAATAAACGTAAGACATTACTTGAAAAAAACTTGTTTTTATTTGCTTTTCAAATTTCATAATTGTTATAAAAAAATTTCTTTTTTCGTCCTTGCCCTGTTCGGATTAGGCGGATTTTCGGATTAGCGGGGTTCGGATTAGTGGGACTCTACTGTATAATTAAACTCACCCTACAAAAAATTTGTCACTCTAGTGCATGCGTACAGATGGATAGTTAAGCCTGTACAGATGGCGCAGTGAATAAGTCCCATGCTTAACTGCCTCTACGTGAGCATAAGGCTGTGGCAATTAGTGAGACATCAATGTTTCAAGCGGACAGTGTACGTCAACATGGGTAGATGTAAGGATGTGACAGAGTGGCAAAAAGGGGCAATCATGTTTGGCTGTGCCCATGGCCATATAGTGCGTGAAGTTACTGAATTTGATGGTGTTTCGCAGCGGACTGTTCAACGTGTCTACAAGCAAAGGTGTACTACACATGGCCACAAATGTCAGAATTGTTTGGATAAAGATACTGACAGAGGAACAGGAGACACATTTCACGGCTTGTCGATCGAAATCGCTTCCGAACCCCACAGGAATAGCTTAAGTCAGTGAATAGTCCATCCCAACCTGTTAGCGAGAGAACATTGTGACAGGAACTGCATGCAATGAACATTTGGAGTCGGTCACCTCGCAAGAGGCCACTGCTCACACAGGTACATAAAGCTGCACGTCTCCAATAGGCTGGAAATCATTTAACGTGGAAAGCAGCTGACTGGCAGAATGTAATGTGGTCTGACGAATCACGTTTTTGCCTGTATTCCAATGACGCTCGTCATTGAGTGCACCGAAGGCCAAATGAAGTATTTCATCCTGGATGTGTGCAAGGCCAGGTTCAGGCAGGAGGTGAGTCTGTGAAGTTTTGGGGGTGTTTTTCGTACATGGATTGGACCAGCTCACTGTGGTGACCATTAAGGCCGTCCCTGGTCCAGCGACTTGATATGGAATTGTAGGTTAAAAAGTGTTTTCTACATCTTCTACAATTTTTCAGATAAAAATTTCGTACTTGGCTTGTTTGCTGCAGTTTTACAACAGAAATCATCTGTCAGATTAATATTGTAGAAAAAATATTGATGAGTATTTTATTTTACGTTTTTAAAATTAAGGAAAACCGAAAAAGTGGTCTAAAAAACAGGCTGTAAGATATACAAATATTTAGAAACAGTACTATTTTTCCTTCTAAAGTAAAGATAAAAAAAGTAAGCGGTGGCATACTGCTAACTTTATAAGAACAAGAAATAGTTCGTATTTTGCATTTTCAGCTATTTTTTCTGGCCGCGAGTAGGTTCACTTGCGCCTGTCTTGCGCGCGGGAGCGTGCAGCCGGCTGCCATGTTGCCATTACTTCGGACCCATCCTCGGCTAACAAAATCTGACCCCACCTCCTCCGTGCCAGTAAATAATCAGCATGGTGCGGAGTACTGTGTCAACGACATGAAGAAAGCTAAGAACAGTGCTATCAATTCAGAGACGCATAGATGTGCTGCGAAAAGCGAAAGGTTTGAAGAGAAGGTGAACCCAAATTTTTTATAGTTTTAATTATTTTTTCCATTTACTTTAAAGTTTGTTTGGGCAAAAAAATATTTTGTGCCATAATGTGCTTTACAAAAACTTCCAAATTTTGAAATTTGAAATGTGTTCAAGTGACGCTTTGCAAACTGAACTATCCTGATTCAAGAAATGTGTTTATTTTTATGTAAGTATAAGTTAGGTAAAAAATCCTCAGCTTAAAAGTAAGAGTAAACAAACAGTTCTACGTGGAAAATTAGATTTGGTAAGCATGAAAACAAGTTAACGTTCAACCGACTTAAAAAAAGGAGGTTCTCAATTTGGTTGTATTGTTTTCATTCACGTGAGTATTAAGCTGTCCAAGCCAAATTGTTAGTGACAATTAGCCAACTTTTAAACGAATTGCTGCTTATAAAAATATTGTGCCTTAAAATTTAATATATATTATTTCAGTTCCTAAGTGTAAGACTTAAAAAATTAACATGGCAACGTTGGGGAATTCAACCCATATTCAGTGGCAAACTTAATTTCTTAGCACCATTCGTTACTCCCTCTATAATTTTTACTTAATTCGTCTACCGTGAGAATCTCAGTGCACTAGCTGTGAGATAGTTTCTCTCTTAACCCCCCCCCCCCCCCCCCCTCTTTTGTTGGAGTTCAAGACAATTTGAACCAAAAGTGGAAACTTGAAACTTGTACCTTAGATAGGTTAAATATATTTTACATATTTTGGAACAGCTTCGATCCGCTGTGCGAAAAGTTTCATAATGGATTTCATACTCGCATGCTAAGGTTTACATTAAATAAAAGGCTCAGTAGATTAAGCAGCCGGTACGTACATATACCATTGTACTATTACATAACATTTTAAGTTATTCTGTTCTTCGGAGGAAAAATAATAATAGTAAATTTTAGACGACTTCCTGAATGTAACTTAAAGATAAATCCCTTTATCAGGCATTATTTTGTTTTTACTTAGGAAGCTACATTGAATGAATCCACATAGCAATGAGACAACAGTTTGAAAAACTTATTAGTTGCCTAAAAATGAGTATTTTATTTAATTTTAGTATACCAATATTAGTCACAAAAAAATGGAAAATGTATTGGGGTGTGTGGATATTCGTAAACACAAATAGTTGCGCAGTTATTTATGAACTATTCACATTCGGAAGTCGAATATCAAAGATTAAAATTGCGAATATTTACAGGCACATCTGTAGTTGCTGGTTGTTACTCAGGTGAAGCCAAATTTCTCTTTTTTTCATAAGATATTATAGTCATCATTGCTTATTTGCCGATATACAGTAAACTCTTAATCATACAACACTTCACGATTCCAGGTAAAAGCATCGTTATTGTCATTTAGACTAGTTTTGACCATCCCCAATCTAACCTAATAAAAACTTTTTTTTTCTCTTGAATCCGTATTCAACCTTCTCTAGCACGAAAATAATACACTGTTATATCTAACTATTTATTTCCCAAAATAGATGGCTGTCTTATGAAAAAAACTGATAGCCTACAAGTACATGTAGGACCTGAACTGATACCAAAACAAGCCGTGACACGTGACCGTTCGTCTGGCAGCTAGCAACTGCGGGAACAATATCAGCATTCAAATAATGCAGGGTTTATTTCACGCAATGTTACCTCAACACTGTGTGTACGGCAGTCCTCACCGCCGCTATGTGCCCAATCGTATTGTGACGCTTCGCAAAAACGGTTGCTTTTTTCGTTATGATAATACGTGGAAGTAAAAATGGCAGTTACAGTTATAGACTCTGGTTTCTACCAACTGATTACTTTTTGGTAACCAATGATCGTTTTAAGATAATCATGTTTTAAATAGCAAAACTAAACAGATTTACATACAAACACATTTATAAATATACGCGTCACAAGATGATAACACCATCTCTTAGCACTCGCCACCCACGACCGTGCTACCACATTCGTGAAATGTCAGCCTTCACGTGACACTCCTGGAGAGAGATCTACAGAACTATCAGGAGATTGCCGCTACTTTCGGGCAGCTGAGAATGTCTGCCCCAAGTGGTGTGGGTATGTACGTGTGAGGGCGCCCAGTGACAACACGAAACGAAGCGCTGAATCTCAAATACCAGCTACTCTTCAGTGGGCCGTCGACCTTGGGTAGCTAACACAAGCTGGCTGGTAGTATAGTTCTCTTGAAGAGGATCTCAACATGTGGCACCCATGAGTGCAACAAGTTATTTTCCAGCCTACTTCCTTCAAATTTTACAAATTCTCAACTCCCCCCCCCCCCCCCCCTACGTTATTCATTGCGGTCATGGAATTTGGATTTTAATTTTAAAAAGTACAACACTGCACTTTTTAATATTGCTATCTGAGAAATGTGCATATTAATGATGTTTACATTGCTTCAATAGTTAATAAACATGGTACAATTTTCACTCTTTGCAAAAGTTAATATAGTACTACTATTTTCACTACATGTGTTCTGTATTGTTATGTATCTATCTAAGTGAAAATGAAAGATCAATTTTCGACTTTGAAATTATTCGCAATAATTTTAAAAAAAATTCCTGTTCGATTCAAAAATTTTCGACCACCAAAATCCACTATTTGCACAACCATATAATGTGACAGATTTGTGTAGTGAAATATTTGTACATGTGATTTGCATAACTTTTCTTAACGCTATTACTACAATGGTTTTTTTTTATTTAGTTTCGGCAAAGACAACTTTCCAAGAAAATGATAGAGAGTGGAAAAAAAAAAACTAGCTATTGCCATAGGGAACGTAGAAAATGAAACACCACATATTAGTTTCGTAGGGGACGGCGGCTGGAATAAGAGGACTGACTGACATAGTTACAATTCAAGTGGAGTGGTGAGTTATCTTCCTGTTTATACCAATGCTTACTCTACAGTCTGTTGTTCACCAAATAAAACATTTCAGTACTTATAACATCCAGTCAAAATGTGTATGTTATCTTTTTATTTTTATTTTGAAGAATTGCATTATCGGAGCCGAAACAAACCAACTCTGGTACCTGGGAGTGAAAGGGAAGTATTGCTTCGCTTGCGAATTTGCAAGACTCAGAGACAAAAAGGTGAATGAACATCTTTGCTTTAAAAAGTATAGTGGTCCAAGCACTGTAATGGAACAAACTATAATAGTAGAAGGGTTCTGCGGGAGTGTTGAGCAGCACTTGTTAAAATACTTTGGTGACGGAGATTCAGTGTTTACTCTAGAATAAAGCAACGAGTTCCTTACGGAAGGGAAGTCGTAAAAATTGAGTGTGCAAAGCAGATTGTAAAAAAACTATTTTCACAAATTTACCAGAAATATGTCATTTCCACCTTCTGCGCGTCGTTCGCTTGAATCAAGAATAGTAAGATTAAAATCTGGCTCTAGAAAAGCAATCGAAATTGCTGGAACATCTCTTGTTGGTACATCTGTCGTTCAATTGAAACTTGACATAAAAAATGGTCCTCACCATGTATTCGGTTGTCACGAAAACTGCAGTGTAGAATACTAAAAAGGAAAAAATACCAATAAAAATTTTGTGACATTGGTGAAAGAGTCTGGGATTATGGAAGCTATTGAAAAGGCTCTTGATCCTATGGTAATGAAATCTTATAGACTCGTACTTAACAAAACTAAAAATCAGGTTGAGCGATATATGAGTTTGATAGCTAAGTTTTCAGGTGGAAAACTAGTCAACTTTGCTGAAAGAGGCTCTTATCACGCTCGTTCTATGAGAGCTGGACTGGCCCATGTCAGAGGTCCTAGGTGGCACTTCATCCCATGGAAAAACAAATTTTGTCGAAGCCCAGAAAAGTACTTCCAAACAGATTTACAAATTAGCTGTCTCCAGTATGAAGATGGCCCTCCAAATAAAAAAGAGACAACCAAACAACACTCCTGGTCCTGATTTGGAGTATGGTCCAAGTGCTGAAGACATTTTGTGTCCTGAAGACGTGTTGAGTCCTAAAGAACTTGATACCAAAGATGAAGTTTATCCTCGAAAACCTGAATCGGGATGCAACAACATTAAAAAATATTCATTAGTTGGAAAGAAGTACTGTTGGTCAACACGAGAACACTAAATGGAGGGATGCTCCTATGAACAGACTTACAGCATATAGTTTCGGTTTTGTGGTAAAAAGAACACATACATCCTGCCACTGTCTAGTAAAATAAATTTTGTATCACAAAGAGATAAATTCCAAAGCCATTCAGTTTGGACGAGTTAGCGAAAATGTGGCTAAGAATATGTATTCCAAACTAAAAAATGTTGAAGTCGAAGTTAGTGGCTTTTTTTGTACACCCAAGCTTTTCATTTCTCGGAATATCTCCAGATGTACTAGTGGCAGACGATGGTTTGCTGGAAGTTAAATGCTTATTTTCAGCTGGGGACAATAAATTAAAGGACTATGTTTCAAAAAAGAAAAAAAAATACGTGTATCGAAGAAAAACTTGGAGATTTGCGTCTAAAGAAAACCCACATTATTATTAATTTTTTTTTACCAGATTCAAGGTCAACTTGGCGTCTGCAGTAGAAAATATTACGACTTTGTAGTTCATACGAAAAATGATTTCCATGTTGAAAGAATTTTGTTCCACAAATAAATTTGGGAAAAACTCATGCTGTCAAAACTACAACAATTTTTTGTGGAGTGCTTACTTCCAGAGATAGCAGATCTATTAAATACCCGAAGACTAAATGCGCGAGAGCCAGACTTTGTAAAAGAAGCTCAAAAATCACTAAAGAAAAACATAAAACAGATTACTTCAGTTTTGGTTTCCTAAATGTTATGCATGTTTTCTTCTGTTTTTGACACAGTCCTAATATAACAGTGTAGATAATATTATGATCATATTTTGATCGTGAAAGCAATACGATTTTTTTTTAGAATTTGGGTTATCAAACACATATTAAATGTTTATTTGTATATTAAATTCGAACTTATTATAAATTTATATAGATATATATTTTACTAAAGTAATATTATGTGTATCGTAGCAGTGAAAGTGCTTGAAAGACTACAATTTCTCTGTTTAAAAACGTATGTCAACATGTTAATTGCAATCTTTAATGTTATGCTAAATTATATGTAATTAATATATTATTTATTTAAATAGTACACATATTGTATAAATTTTTTAATGGTGTCTTTCAACTGTATCATTAATGTACATACATAAAAACTATCTTTGTGAACTCTCTGTAAAATTACACAAAAAAACTCTAGCCAGAGTATCATTTTTTAATACAGCATTAAATTTTATATAGTGTTTGTTCCTGTACATTTCAGGAAGTATTTAAGACATTACTTTATTAAAGTATTTAGTACAATTAAAAGTAGTTATTTCTAATCGAGTGAAAGGTTTTTTAATAAATTAGAGTTATAAGACTAGGAATTATTTTTTTATTGTTTTCGGTTTATGCTCGAAATTAGACCACAAAATCATACCCGGGCCGAGATTATACATCAGAATCTCTCGCTATAAGCCACTCTTCAAATAGTAACTAAATCCCAAATAAATAAATTGTTTCAGCGAAGAAACTGTAGTTGACAACTGTTTAATTGAAAAGGTATGTAAAATAACACGTGCACATATAACGCGCACAGCATGTGAAGGCCGTGGATCCCCGCGGAGCTAGTGTCTGGCCGCGAGGAAACATATCGGGTGGCAGGGAGGCAGATAACCAAGGCACTGAGACAGCGGCCAGCGCGCGACTGACGACTTGGCAACCCCGCACGCGGAGTAAGCCTCGCCGCAGCCAAGCGCTGCACATTCGCATCACAAGCGCGATCTACTGAATAACGACTGACAGGACTGGCTCTTGTATCCCGTTAACATGAACCAATAGGTTTATTTTTTTTAACATTCTGGATTATCTGGTGTTGCCTTTCAGTCAACATCTGCATAATGAGTATACATCGATATTTCAAGATGACAACATGCAAAGTTCATCGGACTGGACGTATATGTGACTGGTTTTATTACTTTCTTATCCAGTTTACCTATCTTTGCTTTATGTGCAAATTGAGTAAGCAAATTTATATTAATAGTTACTGGCTGAAACAAACATACAAAAGGTTCGTTTTGGAAGACTGAAAACAGGTAATGTTTTCCCAGGCACCAGTCTTAACTTTCACTCAACTAATGGTACATGAAACATTCTGGAATTTTTTTAATATATCTAATTTTGAAAAGACATAAAACTTAAAAATTGAACATTTAATCTAGATATATATATACGGCTTCAAGTATGCAATACTATGTGACAATACGCAAAGATTTTCCAAGATGCAACAACTATTCCTTCAACACATATCACACTAGTATAGGTGACACACAGTTGCATTGGTTATACTATCTATAATTGACTTGTGAAACTTCATAATTTACCAAAGTTAGACAACAATGAAATATATATTATACTAGCTGCAGTACCCGGCTTTGCCCGGGCTGAACACCGGGTGATAAATTGTCTGCGAGTTACAGCAAAATGGATGGCGATATGTTCAGTGTGGTGGACATTAAGAAATGACACATAATTACCTACTGTTTGTGTATCTGTGACCTATGGTTATCTGTTTACCCATGGCGATCGGTTGAAAGGTTTAGAAGTTGATGCGCTACAGCGCCATCTAGCGGCGAGTTACAAAAAAAATGGTTAGCATAAAAACCTTCTCCATGATAAAAACACTTTAATGTGCCAACTTTCATGGCGATCGGTCAAACGGTGTAAGAGTTTATCGACGTCATACATGGCAAATTTTGGGGCTTTCACTTTTGAGGAAGGAGGGGGGGGGGGGGGGGGTTTGGATGTTCAGGATCTTGAATGGTTTGGAACACTCCATTTTGAAAGAATAGATATTTGAAGTTTCTGAAATTGTCGAAATTTTGGGGCTTTGTTCCCAGAGGGTGGCGGGGGGTTCGAGGACCCTGAATGGCTCGAAAACACTTAAAATCGAAAGAGATAGATTTTTAAAATTTTTTAAACTTTCGAAATTTTGGGGCTTTAACCACCTGGGAGGGGGGGGGGGGGGGGGGAGGGGTGATAATGATGACCCCGAATGGCTCGGAAACACTCCAAATCGAAAGAGATATAAAGGAATATAAGAATGTAGGCATTTACTGTACTCCTATCTACCATAATAACAATATTGACAAATAGAAAGCTTATTACCTACCTCTGAATAATTATCTAAATAAATTAATAAATAACTCTATGTTTAAGAATTTACGTACATACATAATATTAAACTTCAAACTATACACACCAAAAAAAAACAAAGGATGATTGTGAAACTATTTTTTATTTGTCATAATGTTTAAAACATTTGTAGGATTTGTTTATATGTAAAACTGTGGTGGCTTATCCAAAGGAGTATAGAAATAAATAGAGATATCACTCCCTGTACACACCACAAATCTTTGAATTAAGTATAAAAAAAAACCATAGTCCAAAATGAAACAAAAAGTATAGATAACAACTAATTTGACAAAAAAATTTATACAACTGGAATGACAATGTTAACATCCGCCTGAAATTTAATAGAAGTAGGTAGGTAAGAATATATATATATATAAGAAATTAAATGAAAATAAAACATACATAAATAAAATTATCTCACACTCAACCAATTATAATGTTTAATATGAAATAAAGGAAGATGGCAATTACATGTAACTATTTTAATTAATAAAAAAATCAACTTTCCTGAAATAGTAAAATACAAATTTTTCAACAATATATTACATAATTTATAAATATTTCTGGTCTTAGGTCTCAGCAGCCCTAAGACTCTTGACGCTCAGCAGATAAATTATAAACACTAAACCAAACTCCTTGCAAATAAGTAGGTACTGTAAAAAAAATAACAATATTGACAAATAGAAAATATTAGTAGGGCCTACCTACCTATGAATAAATTTCGAAGAAATTTATAAGTTTAAGAATTTATGTAGGGTCCTACATAATATTAAACTTGAAACTATCCACACAATAAAAACCTAAGAATGTTAGTGAAACTAATTTTTTTTATTTGTCATAATACCTAAAATACGTGTGTTTCCAAAATGAAACAAAGTATAAATACCAACTTGACAAAAAAAAATTGTACAACTCTAATGACATTGAAAACATACAGGTGAAATTTAAAAGAATTATGATTGCACTAGGTAGGGAGAAAAAAAATATATAGAAGAACTTAAATTAAAAAAATGGGTGCATGTACTTAGGTACGCGCATGAGAAGTTATACTTCTTTGGCATCATTAAAAAATAGTTTTTAATTGCATGCAAAAATATTGCGTGGAGTCCCTCCGCGTGGAAGAAGTGAAACTTCGTAATGTGGAAATGAAAATAGGAAGGGGTAGAAATTGATTTTTTGTGAAATCATATTGTATCAAATCAAACTAAAAAAATAAAGGAAATAAATTTGTAACGATTCATAGATTGATCTTCAGAGAGAGAGAGAGAGAGAGAGACCTATTGAATGTCTATAAAACTAACTTTTTTATGAGAGCAGATTTTCATGAAATAAATCATGAAATCATTCAACGATAAAAGCTGTTTATTTAATTAAGCGGATGGGTTCGCCCCAAGGAGAAAATTGACGCGGCGAGACCTCGTGGACATAGAGAAATGACACACACTCACTATTTATGTGTCTATGAAACATGATTTTTTTCTGCAAGTTAAATTGTATATTATACAAAAACTGTATTGAAAATTGAAACAAATATGGCGACACTACAAACTGTCAAGATCTTTATTTTTTTCTCTCTACTTAGTTCCTTACAATAGAAAAACGGAACGTAATGGCTTGAAAGCTACTGCTCGGCAGACATAGAGACATGACACTAACAGTTTGTATATCTATGATACACATTACATAAAATTAAGATATATTTTTTTAACCCGTTTAAATTTTTTTTTTGGACAAAAGATAGCCTATGTCCATCCCCAGGATATAATCTATCTCCTTGCCAAATTTCATTATGATCCGTTCAGCCGTTCAGCCGGGAAAAGGTAACAAACAAACAGACAAACAAACAAACAGACAGACAGACAGACAGACAGACAGACAGACAGAGTTACTTTCGCATTTATAATATTAGTAAGGATCTTTTCAATCGAATAAACTAAATCTTTAAAGCATATAAGTGACAAATTAAATCAATATTACAAATTATATAACAATTAAACCAGACTAGTCAAAAATCAGAGAGCAGAAATGAATGAAATTCTTAACCTTCAGGAAACTCTAGGAAATTGTTAGTTAGTGTAAGAAAACTGTTGATTCAAAAATGTAAGCTCACAGTAAAAATAAGTATCCATTATCATGAAACTTAAAGTATTCAAGCAAATAGATAATATTGGATACTACAAATAACAATAAATAAAACAATTCTCTCTAAAACTAAAACATGGTACATAACAGGATTTAACAACATAAATAGGTACATGTACAATCTTTTGTTCATAGTAACAATTTAACATGGAAACTGAAGTTTGTCACTATACTAAAGAATATTATAGTCTGGAACCGACGTTGGTAGACACAATCTCATATGCGTAGTCAACCACAAAGACAGCCTCAATCAACATGTGGATCAACACACAATCTTCTAACTGCTGAATTTGAGTTCGATGACCTCGGTCAATAAACTGACACCTCTTCAATGACTATGTGTGCTGACGAAAAGTCTCTGGTTCGAAATGTTGACACAAAAATCTGGTCACCAATGCGAAGTGTCTAGTCAAAGTTCATATAAAATAAGCTCTTCTTAAAACCAACTATTCTTTTCAATAAACAATTGCAGATTCGTATCAATATAGCTGAATAATTCTATTTTCAAGATGTAGAACTAGCTGCAAATCCACTCATTCTCAATCCAGTTAATAAATTATTAACTATGGTATTCATTGTAGAAAAGGTTTTAAAACACCAAATCTTCTAGTAAAATTAAACCAAACCTAAAATATTCAGCATTAATATGGCTGCTGATTCCACATCCAACTACATCCGAAGCCTAAAATGTTCTGAACCAAAAGTTCTAAAACACAAACTTGCTTGTGTTATAAAATAGCATTTTTTTTCCCCAAAAAGATATTCTGTACCTTGCTTAAAAGCAGTTAAAAAAAAATTTTCAAAGCTGTTGATTATGGAATTTTTTTGTATTTAAACTCTCAGTTCTATGTAGTAATTTATAATGTTCCTGATTAAGATAATAATACTTTAATTAAATTGTACATTGTAAAGCTATAAAATTTTCTTACATTATGAATACCCCTTAATCCTATTACAGCTCGATTGGCCTGCAAAATCACCTGACTTGAACCCCATTGAAAATCTATGGGATATGCTGGAACAGCAGGTAAGGTAAAACACTGACATCAGCATCCCAGCAATTTGGTGGAATTGTGCGATAAAATCCTCAGCGAGTGCCTTAACCTGGATGCGACATACCTGCACAACCTTGTTGACACTTCCTAATCAAATCCAGGTGGTTATAAAGTCCAGAGGTGGAGTTACACTTATTAGATGATGCTTGTAATGATTTCTCTAGTGGCAACTAATTTTTTGTCTGGTGAGCATACCTTACCACATTTTTAACATTTTGCAAAATATTTCTCAAAGGTGAAAAGGCATAAATATGGGTTTAAGATAGTTAACTATAATTAATCTAATCAAGCATAAAAAAAAGACATTGGGCACCAATAGTAAACATACAAAAACTACAAAACACAATTTTATTTTTGTAAAATTCAACCCCTAAGGGATAAAAAATAAGTAAATATTGTTTTAGGATGATTAATGAATGGAATCTTCAAAACTAATCATGCAAAAGAAAACGTATTGGGTACCAATAATGCACATATAAACTATACGACCAGAATTTTACCCTTTTGCAAAATCCAACCCCTAAGATATGAAAAAGGAGTAAATATGGTTTTAAGATGATTAACAAAATCTTCAAAACTAATATGCATAAGAAAATATGTGGTTACCAATAATAAACATACAAAAAGTAAAAGTAACCATTTTACTATTTTGCAAAATTCAACCCCTTAAGGGGTAAGTATGAACACTTTCGAACCTATTATAACCGGAGGTAAGAAACTAAGTAAGAAAAACAAGTACGTAGGCATACTGTATATTTTTTTCAATTTATCCAAATTTGTCCTTTTAGGAAATCTGGGCGAACTAAGAATACCAGCAGCGCAGTAAAGGGACCTAACAGGTAAGATCAACAGCTGGAATACACTTGAAAAAAATCAGAATGTGAGCAGCTCAAATGGTGCCGGACTAGGCCTACAGAATGTGCCGAACCACAGTGTAACTATGAGACTTTTTACATGCCTAAATTTTCCAGGTTGTCTGCATCTTATGAAACCACAACCATCTCGAAGAAGTTTACATGTTATAGTTTTCAATTCAAACAAGAAGAAATAAATAATATCACATGTAAGTTGCTAAGGAAAAAAAAAGTACTAAATAATGATGCACTTGTTAGATTGTTACAAAACAAAGTAGGAAGATCAACAGTCATGTGTTTTTAACATAAGGTGCTTTTTTTTTGTTACGGTAATTACAACATGGTGGATAAAATAGATAATTTGTTACGTGATTGCATAGAAACAATATTATCAGAAAAGAAAGCACTAGAAAAAATTGTTTTAAATAAAAGTGCTTATAAGAAATAAAATTTACCTATATAAATTGGTAAGAGCTGTGGCAGTAATAAAAAAGTGAACAATGAAGGAGTGGTTTTTGAAAGTAGAAACATTATTGAAAGAATAATTAATTGATATCTAAAATTAACACTGCCACATTTACTCACACAGCATTGTAACATAGCATGTGACTTTGTGACATTTAAAATTTTGGAATTGTATAATAATTTTTTCTACTATTTTTATAAATTATATATATATTTTTTAATTGTGATGTACCAGGGATATTTTTTACTTTTCAGCAAAGGTTAGTATGTTGTTCTAAGTTATGATAACTTAAGAAGTGAAAGACTAGGTACTGTAGTCGCCAGAACTCGTGAGGGCTATCAGCGCGGGGATGAGGAAACCCTTTTGCGAGGGGAGGTCGGGGTGGAAGAGAAAGTTAGCCCCACCTACAAGCTGCGCTAGGAGCCATTTAAAACACATTGACCTTCGTCTGCGCTGCAGTAGTGATGGGACTGTGAACAATGGCAAGTAACGCGCGGCCGAAGAGATTTAAGAAAGTTATACATAGCAAGGAAAGAGAAATAATTAGGAGTGTTGTTGAAGCTTGTGACTAATAATCACGAAATAAATGTTTGTAATCATAGTAAAATGAAACATGTATAAATGGTCATAACATGTCGAATTTTATACGATTATAAAGCAAGAGACTATAAATAAGTGTGTTCTCAATAATTTAATTGGATAAATTTATATATATTGAATTTTGTCTTCAAAATTATAATACGGATTTAAATTAAATAGATCAGTTATTTTTGAAATATAATAAAGAAAACATTGTCAATGTATTAGAAACTCTTACCCTACTCACCAGACATAACCATGGAAGAAAAGCAGTATTTTTTTTGCTTTTGTCTCATAAATACACATTTTAACGCGCGTGTAAAAAAGATCTTTAGTTTGCATTAATTTCTATATAAAACTAACGACATGTCAACATTTTTGTACATAGTATATTATTTTATATTACCAAACCTGTACGAGATGAGCCTTGGCGAAAACACACACACACACAGAGATATATATATCTTTATATATATATTTCTTGTGTGCGTGTGTATGTCACTGAACTCCTCCTAGACGGCTGGACCGATTTTGATGAAATTTTTTGTGTGAGTTCACGGGGATTTGAGGATGGTTTAGATTCACAATTGGATATTTTATCTCAATTCTGAGTTAAGAAAAAAACTAAAAAATGTAATGTGTGTCATAGATATACAAACTTTTAGTGTCGTTCCTCTATGTCTGCCGAGCAATAGCTTTCAAGCCATTACGTTACGTTTTGCTATTGTAAGGAACTAAGTACGTAGAGAGTAAGAAAAAAAAAGCTCTTGACAGTTTGTAGTGTCGCCATATTTGTTTCAATTTTCAATACCGTTTTTGTATATTACAATTTAAATTGCAGAAAAAAATCATGTTTCATTGACACATAAATAGTAAGTGTGTCATTTCTCTATGTCCACGAGGTCTCGCCACGTTATTTTCTCCTTGGGGCGAACCCGTCCGCTTAATAAATAAACAGGTTTTATCGTTGAATGATTTCATGATATATTTCATGAAAATCTGCTCTCATAAAAAAGTTAGTTTTATAGACATTCAATAGGTCTCTCTCTCTCTCTCTCTCTCTCTCTCTCTCTCTCTCTCTCTCTCTCTCTCTCTCTCTGAAGATCAATCTATGAATCGTTACAAATTTATTTCCTTTATTTTTTTAGTTTGATTTGATACAATATGATTTCACTAAAAATCAATTTCTACCACTTCCTATTTTCATTTCCACATTACGAAGTTTCACTTCTTCCACGCGGAGGGACTCCACGCAATATTTTTTCATGCAATTAAAAACTATTTTTTAATGATGCCAAAGAAGTATAACTTCACATGCGCGTACCTAAGTACACGCACCCATTTTTTAAATTTAATTTCTTCTATATATATTTTTCCTCCCTACCTAGGACACTCATAATTCTTTTAAATTTCAAGTGTATGTTTTCAATGTCATTCGAGTTGTACAATTTTTTTTTGTCAAATTGGTCATTATTTATACTTTGTTTCATTTTGGAAACATACGTATTTTAGGTATTATGACAAATAAAAAAAATTAGTTTCACTAACATTCTTAGGTTTTTATTGTGTGGATAGTTTCAAGTTTAATATTATATAGGTACATAAATTCTTAAACTTATAAATTTCTTCGAAATTTATTCATAGGTAGGTAGGGCCTACTAATATTTTCTATTTGTCAATATTGTTATTTTTTTTACATTAGCTACTTATTTACAAGGAGTTTGGTTTAGTGTTTATAATTTATCTGCTGAGCGTCAAGAGCCTTAGGGCTGCTGAGACCGAAGACCAGAAATATTTATCAATTATGTAATATATTGTTGAAAAATTTGAATTTAACTATTTCAGGAAAGTTGATTTTTTTTATTAATTAGAATAGTTACGTGTAATTGCCATCTTCCTTTATTTCATATTAAACATTATAATTGGTTGAGTGTGAGATAATTTTATTTATGTACGTTTTAATTTCATTTAATTTCTTATATATATATTCTTACCTACCTACTTCTATTAAATTTCAGGCGGATGTTAACATTGTCATTCCAGTTGTATAATTTTTTTGTCAAATTAGTTGTTATTTATACTATTGTTTCATTTTGGAATATGTTTTTTTTATACTTAATTCAAAGACTTGTGGTGTGTACATGGAATGATGTCTCTATTAATTTCTATACTCCTTTGGATAAGCGGAATATTGCCACCACAGTTTTATATATACAGAAATCCTACAAATGTTTTAAACATTATGACAAATAAATATAGTTTCACAAACATCCTTAGTTTTTTTTTTTTTTGGTGTGTATAGTTTGAAGTTTAATATTATGTATGTACGTAAATTCTTAAACATAGAGTTATTTATTAATTTATTTAGATAATTATTAATAGGTAGGTAATAAGTTTTCTATTTGTCAGTATTGTCATTATGGTAGATAGGAGTACAGTAAATGCCTACATTCTTATATTCCTTTATATCTCTTTCGATTTGGAGTGTTTCCGAGCCATTCGGGGTCGTCATTATCACCCCTCCCCCCCCCCCCCTCCCAGGTGGTTAAAGCCCCAAAATTTCGAAAGTTTAAAAAATTTGAAAAATCTATCTCTTTCGATTTTAAGTGTTTTCGAGCCATTCAGGGTCCTCGAACCCCCCGCCCCCCTCTGGGTGCAAAGCCCCAAAATTTCAACAATTTCAAATATCTATTCTTTCGAGATGGAGTGTTCCAAACCATTCGAGGTCCTGAACATCCACTTTCCGCAAAAGTGAAAGCCCCAAAATTTCGAGATATAAGAATATATATAAAATGGATGTTGGCATGTATGTCGTCGATAAACTCTTACACCTTTTGACCGATCGCCATGAAAGTTGGCACATCGAAGTGTTTTTATCATGGAGAAGGTTTTTATGCGAACAATTTTTTTTGTAACTCGCCGCTAGATGGCGCTGTAGCGCATCAACTTCTAAACCTGTTAACCGATCGCCATGGGTAAACAGAAAACCCTAGGTCACAGATACACAAACAGTAATTATGTGTCATTTCTTAATGTCCACCACACTGGACATATCGCTATCCACTTTACTGTAATTCGCGGACAATATATCACCCGGTGTTCAGCCCGGGCAAAGCCGGGTACTGCAGCTCTTTTTGTGTGTGTGTGTGTGTGTGTGTGTGTGTGTGTGTGTGTGTGTATGTGTGTGTGTGTGTGTGTGTGTAAAAGTTTCCAGTTTGTGATGGAAGTTATGGTCTAGTTTTAAGACGATTTATGACAGCTGTATGTACATATCTGTTATATATTCTACATTTACTCAACTTAACGGAGTGGAGAGGTTTTTATCAAAGCTAAAAAGCGTGGCTTGAGAGCTTAATGATATGAGGTATGAAACAGTGGATTTTATCCGGATCGCCAAACTGGAAAACGAATGGTCAGACCATTACATTACCACTTGAACTTATGAAACTAAATTTATCACTACAGTTTCTCATGCAGAGCTTCGTTGTGTTTATGTATTTATTTGAAAAATTTAATATTGGAATGACAAATAAGTTATAGCTTGACTTCGTGTCGACAGAAGGATTATTTGCAAGAGAACACATTTTTTTATCGGGTTTTACAAACCAAGAACACATGAAGTGCACTTTGAACCGATGGTCTAATGCTTTCAGGACGCATAGTAAGCCGTACAGCTGTTGAACTTCAGGTGGGAGGGGAAAAGGGGCATGCCTAACCTGGGGGGGTAGAGCGCGGAGTGGGGGAAACGAGGACTAGGAAGGCCAGCCCTCACGTCATTTGTTAACAACAGTATGGCTGATCTAATTTCAAATTATAAAATTAAAATATTTAATTTATCACAAGTGTGTTTCTTTTACTCTTAACAGATCCTGGAAAATATGCTAAGTGCTTTGAAATCAAGGAAAATGGAGTAGTTTTATAAATCAAAATAAGTTAATACTGATTGAAAATTATTAAATATCTCTGTAATTAAATTATTATAGCAGTTTTATTTTCTTGTGAATAGCTATCTATTTTTTTTATATGAATACATTTTATTACATAATAACCCTTCCCACTCCCACTACAGAATATTTTAGAATGCAGTGAGAATTGAGGGATGATCAAACAACATTAGTACACAAATATACTATTCTGGCACCCCCTCCCCTTCCCAACCAAAAAGCCCTTACTTTCAACATTTATGTTTCACTAACATTCATTAATTCAGATGCATTTCACCACATTCTTTAAAATTAATTAGTTCACCGCCTACAATCTGTAATGGTGAACTTTGTTTGGGTGAGGCCTGCTGTATCCAGGAATAGTGTGTAATGAATTGGAATTAGGTAACAGAATGATTCATAACTATGAAAGGTGTTATTGTTAATTGGAATAGTAATGATTATTTGCCATGATAATGAGTCATAGTTAGGAAATATATGTTATAAAATAATGACAAAATTTTTTTAACTGAATTTAGTAATATTGTTAAGAACTGGAAAGCAGAGCCGCGACGCGTGCCACATACATGAGCGGGCCCTCCAGCGGTAGTCTGGCCCGGGGCATCTCACACGCCCACTGACGTCAAGCGCACATTGGCGCAGCTCGACCTCACCCCCCCCCCCCCCCTTTCCACTGCATCATCCATTCTCGGTGCTGTTATCTATCGCTGAGCGGCCTTGGGAATTCTGCAGGTCGCCGCGCTGAGTGGCATGAATAAACACTGCCTTTCTAGACTTGTCACAGTCGCTCTTGTCGGTTCGAGAAGGGCACCACAAGTATATAAGCAGCAACGCCGGCTTTCGTGGGAGTTCCGAACAAGTTCAGAGAGTTCCTACAGTTTATTTTGCTAGCCGCTGCGAGCTCCACTAAGCGGGCTGGTCTCACCAAGGAGAAAAATATGAATTTGCAAGACCTTACTATGTGTATGATCGTGTGGTAGACATAGAGAAATGACACTCACTATTTGTATGTCTATGACCTATGATTTTTTCTGTTATAAAATGAAATTTTCACTTTTTCAATCCCTAAGGATGGAATTTCATATTAATATGTAGCCTATGTGTTATTCTGATGTATAAGCTATATCATTGTAAAGTTTCATTAAAATCCATTCAGTAGATTTTACGTGAAAGAGTAACAAACATCCATACTTACAAACTTTCGCGTTTATAATATTAGTAGGATAGACTAGAGTTTATGACACCGATAAAACATAATAATTATAGATGTGCCGACTATGACTTTGGCCGACTAGCAGATTAGTCGGTTGTAAAGAAGCAGACTAGTCGGCCAAGCCAATCACGGTTTTCAGGAGTATTCGGAAATTTCCGTGACGCTTCATTTACAGCTGATTCGTGTGCAAGTCACAACCGCCGCCTGCGAGCGTGTCGGAACATGTTTTGTTTACTTCGCATTGTTTCTTGATATTTGCTTTTGCACGGCACAGAACGGTGTTTTTGTGTAAAAAATATTAAAACATTACTGTTATTGTTCATTAAAGTGAAAGAGTTCAATTGAAATTTAATCATATCCGAAAAAGAAAGTCTCGTGTATGGATTTTTTTGACCAATTGGACAATGATTTCTGTAAAGTCAAGTGTAGCCAGTGCCACTCGTGGTGAGCAGGGAAAAACAGCAATTATTACAAGTATGAACAACCATATTAAATACCGACATTCAACCCTGATACCTCAGTTAGGTTCTGCGATCAAATGTTCGACCACAGACGATTTCTCCCAGTCGCAAATCTAAGTAGAAGAATCACCTACAACAGTGCCTACTCCGTCAACTTCAGTGTCGTCAGAAGTCAGTTTATGTTGGAAAAGCAAACAAAATATTGAAGATAGTTTTGCTGTATAATGGTCACGTGAAGACTCAAGATCAAGAGACATCAATATTGCGATAGGTGAGATGATTGCACTTGACCACCAGCTGCTGTTAATTGTTGAAAATACTGGCTTTAGAAACTTGATGAGAAAAGTTAAACAAAAATATAACATACCGGGCTTAAAGTATTTCACTGAGAACACCATTCCTCAACTTTAGGATGAAACTAAATCTGAAATACAAAGAGGAGTGCTGAGTGCAGCTGCAATTTCAGTCACTACTGACATGTGGACAAACTAAATAATAAGGAAAGTTTTTTTGAGTTTTACAGCTCACTGGCTTGACGATAGTTTCAAATATCATCACGCCGTATTGCAAATAAAACATTTCCCTGCCACATACTGCCAATAATATAAAAAAACTGTTTAGAAGAAATTCCAACTTTGTGGGATATAGATACGACCAAAATTCACACTGTTGTGCGAGACAATGGCAGAAATGTGACGAAAGCAATCTACAATTCAGTTTTTAAGAGAGTACCTTGTTTCATACATACCCTACAACTGGTAACCAAAACTGCTTTGAAACATGATACCATGGCACAACAATTGTAAAAAAAGACGAATTGTCACACATTTTAGCCACTCTAATCAAGCTCAGTCAAAACTTCCTGATTTCCAGCAAGAACTAAATTTATCAGACCACCAGCTTGTCCAAGATGTATGTAACAGATGGAATTCCATGTAATATGTGATATTTCGCCTTTTAGAAGAAAACAGGCTGTTTCTTTATACCTGACTGAAACATCGGTAAATATCGAAAATTTGTCTACTGAAGAGTGGAAAATCTCGGAAAAAGTATTGAATTGCTGAAGCCATTTGAAGAGATTACCAAGATTATAAGTTCAAGTTGTTTTACGGTGTCTGAAGTAATACCTCATCTGAAAACCTTACAGAAATATCTAGAAATTTACAATGATGAAATAAAAGAAATCATGCAAATAAAAGTCCTGATGGAAAATGATTTGAAGAGTAGGTTCAACTTGGAGCTTAACAATGTCTTCACCCTGGCTACATTGTTGGATCCAAGATATAAGGAACAGTTTTTTCAAGACAGAGGATCACATCACCATTAGGTCTCAATTTTTATTAGAAACTCAGAAAATTAGCATGAGTGATGATGAGAGCGACAATGGCAAAGATGATCTGCATAGCACCTCCATCGCAACAAGACAATACAGAAATAGCAACATATCAGAATTTTTGGCAATGCTACTGTAATGAAATTGTACTGTATTTTGTCAATAGACAATTTAATAAGTGTAATTTTTTTTGATAACACCAGTTTACTCTTTTATTATAAATTACAGCATTACTCTATTCTTGTGCATAAAATCTCTGTGAAAACTTGTATGTTAAATACTCTTTGTAATTAAATGTTAGTTTTAAAACAATAGCAGGGAAAAAGAAATGAAAGTGATTATTAAGAACATTCAGTTTTGGAATATATATTGAATTTAGAAGGCTGAAAAAGACTGTCATTTTTAACGTGATAATATAGTTTATTAATTAAAGTCCTACACCGAATTCAAAGGAATATCTACGAATCAAGATTGAAGAATGTGAATTTAACACTTGTAAAAAAAAACATTAATAGACTATTAGCTAGATGAAGATTCGCTGCTTTTAAAATAACTCTATAACGTATACTACTACAGGACTGAAGCATCATTCTTCAAGATCATCAGCTTCTGTTCACTGCTATGAAAGACTACAAAAATTAATATTTTGAAGATTTTGTATTGATTGAATATTTCTAGAATTGTATGTATGGTGATGATGTGTTGTTGCTACAGGTATTGTGTGTGTTTAGTTAGTAATAAATTAATATTGAGAAATAGGTTAGTTGTATCCAAAATTCTTCATATCATCATTGATTTCTGTTAAAGTTTGTATAATTCCTAATTTAAATTTAACTTTGATTAACTTCGTATATTGCACAACTATTCCTGGTAAACTTAGTATTTACCCTCAGAAGTCCTGACAATTTTGGTTTAATTAGTCTTAGTGCTATTTTAAATGAGCTAGTTTTGTTTACTGAGGTTAATTACTGTTTGGCAAATTAACTTTTTTTTAAATTTTGTATTATTTAAGTATCTACCATTAATTTTGGATAGAATTAATTAATTAGTTGTAAATTGCTTAAAAATTAATTATTTTTCTTGAAGTATTTTAATTTTAATATTGTATTATACATTTGAAAGATTTCGGTAGATAACTAAATTAATTTGGCGCTCATTTCAGTTAAGTGATTATATTGCCTGAACAGTAATGTTAGATCAGTAATATTTTACCTTACCGGGCATTTTGGTTATTGAGACACGTACAGAAAGATATCTCATAGTTATTATTAAAGTGTAGTTTAAATTTCAATGATAAATATATAAACATATTAAAAATTTTTTTTTTCACTACCAAAAATTTGAATCAAGAAAAATAGAAGATATTCAAGATGACAAGTCAAGGACAGCTCATGAACTGCAGTCCTACTGTGCATTACCGGTGATAAAGCGCAATGATGACCCATTTCAGTGGTGGAGCCGCGCATCACTAAAGTGTACCTTTGTTGTCCCGCAAGTTCCGTTTACAGTGAGCGGCGGTTCTCAGAGGCCGGAAAAATAAACGAAACAAAAAGAAATTGATTGTTGCCACATAAGGCAGAAGAAGATGTAGTCTTTTTTACATCATAATCTTATATATTATTTCTCTAGCGTATTTTTCAGTCGGTCCACGAGATCTTCCTTATTCCTTTATCAAATTCCATGATTTACCCCTCATTTTAAAGCTTATCATGCCGGCTAATAACAAAAAACAGACCCACAAAAACAGACCCACGGTCTAAAAATGTACCGCTTCTCTTAAATTTGAGATTTAAAATCATCTAAGAAGAGGCCCTTTTATGGATGCGTCAATTTTTCGATAGATATTGAATTGGATTCCATAAATATCGAATTGGATATCCACTTGACACATCAGCGTTTACATATTTCTTTTTTAAATTGCACTTCCGTCACAATAAACAGAACTTATGATACAGAAATCTTAGAGGATCCTTCAAGTTAACCAAAATATTCTACCAAAAAATCACTTAACCAAAACTTCTGGCACGTCAGACTTTTCTTATAAGTAAGTACTTTTGAAATTACTGTTGATATTTTGTATCACAAACATAACCTATAAACATAACCTCTTACATTTACATCTCATAGCATCAGTTAGTATTGAAGATATGTAGGTACAACCAAAAAGTGAACGATGATCACATCATCACTTCCAACATTGTAATTAAAGAGGTTTTGTAAAAGGGAATATTATTGATATGTGTGAAAAAAAATGTGTAACAGCTATTTTTATTGATGTGTTCAATTACATGTCTTCTTTTGTACCAACACCCGTTAATTTTTTTCTATTCTTCTACAAAATGTCATTTCTCCCAATTTTTTAAACGGAACGCCACACAAAATGATTTGGTGCACACTGCAGAATTCCGCAAGGATTGACTAGTTTACCTTTAATTAAAAAATATAAGTAATAAAAAATATACGGAGATGACATTTTTGTTTGTCACATATTTGATTTGATTAGGTTACGTACAATTATAAATCATATAAGAACGTTAGACATTGTTTTTGTTTTTATGAAGCAATTAATGTTTAGAATTTTTCGACATGCAATTTTGCTTTAATATTACTTAGTCTGTTAATTAAAATAATTCCTACTCTTTTATTTAAATAAGATATTTATGAATGTTTAATGAAGATAAGATATTATGTTGTTTTGTTTGTTAATTAAGATACTAAGTTTGTTTGATAAATGTCATAGATATATTTTCTTTACAGATAAGTAATTTTAGAAACTGATTACCAAAGGAAAGGTTGCTTTGCTTTATATTTCAAAATCTGTAACACAGATTATAAAATTAAAATAATAATAAACAATCAAGGTTTTTATTTAATGTAAATTCCCCCTTATACATTTTATTGAGAAAAACATACAAAGTAAG
The DNA here is from genome assembly GCF_032445375.1 of Bacillus rossius redtenbacheri. NCBI lineage: Eukaryota > Metazoa > Arthropoda > Insecta > Phasmatodea > Bacillidae > Bacillus > Bacillus rossius. The sequence goes on from NC_086336.1 coordinate 32,172,707, forward strand.
CAGCCGGATAGTCGGCACTCTTTGCAGAATAGTCGCCAAATATGAAAGTGGACAGATAGTTGGTTTTACTGACTGGTCGCCAAATAGTCGGAACATCTCTAATAATAATCAATAAATGCAACACGTGAGAAATAGTGTGTTTACGGTTTCCCACCTAAAACCCACATATACCCGTGCTTGTCCCTTAAGATTTTAGGGGTGGTAATGATGTGACACCATCTTGGTGACATGATTAGTATTGTTATGGAATCATAAAATGGACTAGTCCCCTTCCATACCCTAATGTAAGTTCTGAAGTAACATATTTTGCACTAAACAAGCTTTTGTAAATATATTATCCATTCAAAAAAAACCTGTTATCGCACTTTTACCGTAAAAACGTACAGGTTGTATTTACTTCAGTACTGCCTTGTTTACGACTTAATATCCCTACTATATAGCGTACACTTATAAAAAATAAAAAGGATTTATTGATCGGTAAATATGTACAGTCGCGGTAGATGCCAAAAAAAATGCTAAAAATCCGAAAACACTTTTATTCTGTGCTCTTTCACTTCCTCTTTTCAAATCAACCGGCGGAGATAAGAAATTCCAAATACTTTATGAGATATCGAATTTTTTAATTTTCATCACAATACCTGCGTATTCATGCGGGAAAAAATGCTAACAATCCGAAAATACTTTTATTCTATGCTCTTTCACTTCCTCTTTTCAATTCAACCGGCGGAGATAAGAAATTCCAAATACTTTATGATATATAGAATTTTTTAATTTAGCAATACAACGCCCGTTTAACCCTTCGAACGCCGCCATATTTTATTTTGACGTGTGTTAGTGAATGCGTAATAAATAAAATGGTCGATTAGGTCAGGTCAGTTACATTATAAATACTTTCAAACTAAGCGGACATTAAAAATAATGTGAATTTAATTTAATGGTTCTTTAGTTTTAAATTATTTATAATGTAACTGACCTGACCTAACAAAACCCGGACAAATGATGAACATTAACAACTCACGTAATTTTTTTTACTTAATACTTGCGCAACAATATCCAAATAAAAAAATTATACTTTAAAATTAGAAACGTTAAAAACTCACCTAAGTTGGAGGCGGGTACATTTCCTTTGCCACAATAAGGAAATGATGTAGTCGTTCACGGCAGAAGTTGACCGATTAATTAAACATCGTATTGAACAATAAATGAATAAATAATCACATATTGGTTCATTTGAATACTGACCAATCACGGAATAAATAATCACCTATTGGTTCATTTGAATACTGGCCAATCAGGGAACAGTCACGTGACAAAATTGTCCAATAAGAAACATAATACTCGTAAACAAGAAACCTTATTATCTATGACAAGAAACAATGGTGATCGCCGCATACTACGCAGGTATTGTGATGAAAATTAAAAAATTCGATATCTCCAAAAGTATTTGGAATTTCTTACCTCCGCTGGTTGATTTGAAAAGAGGAAGTGAAAGAGCAGAGAATAAAAGTATTTTCAGATTTTTAGCATTTTTTTTGGCATCTACCACGACTGTACATATTTACCTATTGATCTATCCTACTCTCACCAAACCTTTAGCTTTTTTGTAATTACTTCAACGAGTGTAACCTGCCCTAGGAAAAGAGATTGTTACAATACCTTATAAATGTAAACCTACCAAAGAACACAAATATTTCACCTAGCATCTAGAGTTACATATTATAGCACAGCTTAATACCAAACACACAATCCTGCTAATACATGGATAGCAAACGCAACTGCATAGCTACCATGGATAGAGATTTAACCAACAAAAATTTGCAAACTGTGTATTTAGTTGAATAGTGATCTATGTATGCAACTGTACAAAGCCCAATTTCCTAATGTTAAGTTAGTGTTTGTCAAGAAGTTGGCATTTCAGTGAAAATAGATCTAACTACAGCAAAGTTTTTTATTTTTCTTAAACAAGTGAATTTGTGGGTTGAATCCATATTCGTGGTAAATATTCAATTCAGCAATTAATTGAATATTGTTAATACAAAACAAATATAAACGTTTCTAGACAATTGATCTACTACCTCTGAAGCTACCATTCTGTGGTAACACTCGCTAGTTTAATCTGTATGCTTCTTTTAGAATCCAACCTCCAACAATTACTTTAACTAGAATCCCTTTTGTTTACCCAAAAAAAATCAAAATCTTGTTAAGTAATTTTCACAAGTTTTATAAAATTTAACAAATGTAACAGCTTAAGTTCTACGGAGAAATTGTAGCCTTTATTAAACCATTACCGGCATAAAAAGGAATATATTTAAGAGACTGATGTACCTTCTTAATTCGGACATCTGCTATAAACCAAACGATGGTTAACTATATAAATCATTCTCACGACACAACACACGTAAAGTTAAAACATAAATGCAATAGTTCTTAACAGTAATATTTTCTTTTTTGTAAACAATGGAAGGAAACGTAGTTCTATACATAACCTTACGAAGTTATAAAACAAAGAATTTTCACACCCACTGGTAGAATTCCTGCACTTAAATCAAAGAAAAATATCCATTTATCAAATTAAGTTAATTTTGAAGCTCAACAATACCTTAAATCCTGGGCATTGCGGTAACATTAATAACACAGAATACTAAGCAGAAATTTCTTTACTTTCAGTGCAATACAGCATTCACTTTGTCGTTTATCAATTGTTCTCATTATTTATTGCCAGTGTAGCCAAATCAATGATAACGAATATCAGCGCTCAGAACCCACAATGTTCCGTTACACAAAAGTGCAACTACCAATCGTATTTGCGTTAGTAATTCTTGTACGATTGTAATCGTGTAAATCGAGTACACTTTGTTCTGTTAAGAAACTAAACTGTAGCCTCACATTAAACAACCTCCTTCGGATACATCATTTTTTTTTTCCCCGTTTAATATTGGTGAACACATAAATGAATATAACATTTTATAAAAATTATAAATATAAAGTATTTAGTTTAATTTTTGACCCATGGCAAGTAGACAGCAAGTAGACAGTATTTTACACACCTTAGGAACGTGGTTCTTAATTAATGTTTAAATCTCCCGAAACTATCATGGCAACCGAGCGGCGTTTTTTCTTTGTTTTCAGTTCTTCATATTATGTGTAATATTTTGTGTCATTTTGCTGATAGTTGCTTTTGTGTTCTGCCATCAATTTTAATTTGTGATGCACAGGTTTTCCATATCTTTGATTGCGTAGGTCGTTAGTGATTTAAAACATTTCTTCATACCGGTAGGTTGTGTTTTTATGGTGATGTCAGGCGGGAAACTATGTTTAAAAAACTAATTGATAAATGTAAATAAATAATTATTTGTAAAATATAGCCTTTAAATTTCAAAAAAAGTTAAGTTGCAGAACATGCTGTATTGCATTTCTCTCATTTATTTGGTTCACAAGCACAATATATTCAGACGTAAACATTTGACAGTTATTTTTATTATTAATTTTTTATAAAACAATTAGGCATTAATAATTGCCTATTTGATCTATGCTGTAATTACTCTTTTTAAATAACCGGTCTTATCTTGTAACTAGCAGCATGAGACTTTTTAGAAGAAGTGTAGATCCTGATACCATAACAATAATTATATTTTACAGCCCTACCTATTCTAGTCTAGAACATGATACAGGTTGAATATTAGGATACCTACAATATTTTATTCTGTGCTGCAACCCTACCCGGTTTAGTGTATTTTGTGATACCATTTTGATATAATTAAGTAAAGATATATATTATATATATATATATATATATATATATATATTTATATACATATATATATATATATATCTTTACTTAATTATAGAGAGAAAATGTATGGTTGTGATTGTAGTAGCAACATGGTACCTAAGTGATAGGCTAGTTTGTTTCATGATATTTTATGATATTTTATGTATTTAATGGAGGAAGTAAAATATATACAAGAGTTATATTGATAGAACATATTTATTTCCATAATGCCATTATAATTTTTAAGGTTTTAGTTATTGTTAGTAGAATTTGGGTACATTTCATTTGCTATTTTAAGTGGGAGTCATGTGTGTGTTTATTTGGCAAAATTGGGTTTAATATTTGTTTTATACATAAGGTTAAAAATATTTTTTTTTTCTCGTTCTGGTTCAGCTACACTAAAAATGTTCTATATGTTTGCATTGCGATATGGTAGCAATATTGTTCATTTTGTTATCAAGGCAGTGCATAAATAATTATGAGCTGTGAATTCGGTAAATATATTTACTTGGGCGGTATTTCTGAAAAAAAATGTTAAAAATCCAAAAATACCTTTATTTTATGCTCTTCAACTTCCTCTTTTCATTAAAAGTGGCGGAGGTAAGAAATTCCAAATACTTTAGGAGATATCGAATTTTTAAATTTCATCATATGTAGTTGAGGGGTATTTGCGAAAATAAATGTTAAAAATCCGAAAATACCTTTTATCGTATGCTCTTCAACTTCCTCTTTTCATTAAAAGCGGCGGAGATAAGAAATTCCAAATACTTTAGGAGAAATCGAATTTTTTAATTTTGCAATGCAAGACCTGTGGAACCATTCGAGCGGCGCCATTTTTGTTATTTTGCCGTGTGTTCGTGAATACGTGAATCGTGAATGCGTAATTAATAAAATGGTTGATTAGGTCAGGTCAGTTACATTATTAATACTTTCAAACTAAGCCGACATTAAAAATTATTTTGTGAATTAATTTTAATGGCTGTTTAGTTTTAAAATATTTATAATGTAACTGACCTGACCAAACAAACCCGGACAGAGGGTGAACAGTAAACTAAAATGGTCGATTAGGTCAGGTCAGTTACATTATAAATACTTTCAAACTAAGGTGATATTAAAAATAATGTGAATTAATTTTAATTATTCTTTAGTTTTAAATTATTTATAATGTAACTGACCTTACCTAACAAACCCGTAACAAAGGATGTACAGTAACAACTCACGTACATTTTTTTGTTACTTATTACTTGCGCAACAATATCAAAATAACAAATAAGACTTTAAAATTAGAAACGTTAAAAACTCACCTAAGTTGGAGGTGGTAATTAAACTCCGTTTTAAACAATAATTGAACTAAATAATCACATATTAGTTCATTTGAATTCTGGCCTATCACGAACAATCACGTGACATCATTATCCAATAAAAAAATAGATACTCGTACGTAAACAAGAAACAATGGTGCACGCACCCCACAGGAATGCGCTGGTTTTGTGCTGAAATTTCAAAATTCGATATCTCCTAAAGTATTTGGAATTTCTAATCTCCGCCGCTTTTAATGAAAAGAGGAATTTAAAGAGCATATAATAAAGGTATTTTCGGATTTTTAACATTTTTTTTTTTTGGAAATACCGCTCAACTACATATGAAGAAATTTAAAAATTCGATATCTCCTAAAGTATTTGGAATTTCTAATCTCCGCCGATTTTAATGAAAAGAGGAAGTTGAAGAGCATAAAATAAAGGTATTTTCGTATTTTTAACATTTTTTTTCGGAAATACCGCCCAAGTAAATATTTACCGTGAATTCTTTTGGTACAAGGACTGGAACAGAGCATTTTGATAAGAAAAAATTTGTATGCTTGTTTTGGACAATATTTGTTTCTAGAGGAAATTACTTAATATCTCTTCGGTATTGTGTCCTATAGTAGAATTGGTAGGGTTATAATTGGTATACTTTACGATACCCAGTATATTAAAATCATAGTAAAACAAAAGAAAGAAATTATAAAATAATTCCGAAAGTTACGTTTATCAACTCTATAGGCCTTCATTTATTTACCCTGAAAAAAGAGTTTGAAAATTTGTACTGAATTCTGAGAAACTGCAATTTATAAATTCAATTAGGTAGTTCGTTCAGTGTTGCAGCCACTGCCATGTTGTGTTTTAATAGCGTAGCAGAGACTGTTTTCCATGAGAGATAGGTATCCCTTATTATGTTGTTGCCACCTTACTGTTTTCTTGATGCTGTGATTCTCCAGAAATTCGTAGGCATATAGTGTAGCAGATACTTATAAAAACAGGGATATTTAATGTCAGTACATTACAGCCGAGGCCAAGACTGTTTTCCACAGCCCCAGCTGTGACTTACTGACATTAAATATCCCTGTCTTTTTTTTTAAACAATCTTGTATGTGCTATCTTCCTGAGGATCTCTGGAGAACCACAGAATCAAGTTGTAGATATTATCAAGAAAAACAAACAGGGCAGCAACAACAATCTGGGCAATCTCTTATAGAAAAGTCTCGGCTAAATTATTAAAGCACAACTTGGCAGTGGCTGTATTGCTACAAAGGACACCTACTTAATTCAACCTATAAACGGTAGTTTCTCTGAATTCAGTAAGAATTTTCAAACTCTGTATTCATCGTAAATAGAGTACCTCACTTAGCACGGCTTCAGATTGTGTGAATTCATTTAGCGCGATTTTAATTTTATTGACTCAGTCTATAGCACGTCTGTAAACTTCAGTTAGCACGAAATCTCGGCAGGCAAAAAAAAAAGTGGAGCACAACGCCACGAAATTTGTTTCAATTTCTGTGAACATGTGCTGTGGGATACGTTTAGCCAAACAAGGCGGGGAAGAGAATTGTGCGCAGGTCTGTCTACGCTATCAGCTGTTGTACAAACATCAGCTGTGGCAAGTTAAATTGCAGCTATGGAGTGTAAAGGACCAAATGTTTTTTACGTCCGCGCGTATGCCGCCGTGCCGTACCGTTGTCGCCTGGACACAGACCGGGCCGTGAACTCAGTCTAGCCAGTGGCAGGGAATTCACTCAAAAAAAATTCAATGTCTGCCCATTCAGCTGCCGGTACGTGCTTGATCACTCATAATGCATCGTGTTCAAGTATTTGAGACAAAACTAGAAGTATTACAATGCACAGATTGTCATGAAAGCCACGCTTATGTTGGTCGCACTTTAGTTTTAAGAAAGTCAACTGTGCGCACAATCGTACGAAATAAGGACTCTTACCAAATGTTTATATAAGTCTGATGCTGTTGTTTGTACTAGCGGGAATATATTTTACATTAGATACAGGAACAGAAATGAACAGATGATTCACGTGGAAAAGGTTTTTAAATGAATGTTGCAATGAAAAAAAAATTGGCTTGACAGGATTGGTGTGAACCAGGTGGTGATACGTGAATAAGCACTTTAATTTTTGAAAAATTAAATTGTAATTATCTCAACAGTAATATCGGTTTCACTGTCAGTAAAGGATGGTTTGGTTTGGAAAAGTACACGATGTGAGTTGAAGGTTACGCTAAGGCGGGCAAGTCAGCCAGCTGACTGATGATAAAGTACATAACCACGTATCTACCATTACGCAGTATCGTATTTGTCATACAAAGTGAGAGGCATATAAAGATAAATGGTGTGACATATTTATAGTTGAGTGTTATTCAATGCATTTATATTACCTACGTAAAGTATATTCCTGCACAATTTTGGAACACATTAAATAAATTAGCCTTGCTATTTATGGAAACTAATGCTTCAGAATATGCAATTTCAAATAACACAAGCATTTTTAGGAACAAATTAGTCGTGCTAAGTGAGGGATAGGTGTGATGTCTGTAGTGTTTAAAAACAGAATTTGGGAATTCTTTAATTTTTTTTAAAAAGAAAGCACTAAACTCTTACAATTTACCCTACACTCATTACCACACATGTTCTGCAGCTCCTAGCTTTTTAAACATCCAGAAAGAAATTTTTATCCATTAGGTTATTACCTTGTTCTAATACTATTTTTTATTGCATTACAACTTGTCCCGTGTCTTTTCCTCACCTTCCACAACTGATACTAACTGAAATAACAGACAACCATCATTATTCTCTTTTCCATTGTTTCCAATGCAACAAATTTTACATTATTTCAACCATCTCATTTTCATTGGACTACTTTTATGATGTCATACATTTCCCTTATTTTTTCCCACATAATAAAAAAATTTATAAAATGTACTGTTTTATGCTTTGAACTTGACCTGACGTTTGGTTGTTTAGTTCGTGTAGCCACATATAGGCAATATTTGCACTAGATTATATGTAGGTAAATGTAATTTTAAAACTTTACTGCAAGCTATAGCGTGCTTGATATTTAAAAAGTCAGACAGAAATTTCTCTTAATATAACCATTACATTTAATTTGTGATAAGCAAATCACAGGGACCCACAGGTATCTGTAGGTACATAATATGGGTTTCATAGGTAAATAACAGGAGAACACTGCTTATCTTTTTTTTTTGGAATAATTTTCAGGGGATAATACTAATATATTTACCATGGTAAAAATTCTGTTTAAATGGAGTTTCATGCTCTGGAAATAAAACTAAACAAAATACAAACATCACTTATAAAATAAATGTTTATGGTATGAAACATATTTTGAACATTAATTGAGGCATGTGAATTGCCTTTCAATAAACACTTTCAATTCTCATGTAATTCAATAATCATTCTCATGTGGCAATAGATAAAATTAATTGAATAATTGATCTTATAAAGGGGTCTTTAACACTTTTACCGAAACCCTAGGCCTCACACCACTAACCAAAACCCCCGGTCTGTCAGACCTCAATATAATATAACCCATGATTCTATTAGGTTTTAATGGTAATTACCCTATATAGTATGAAAAATGGTGTTTATTGAAAGAATAAAACCAATTGAGCCAAAAACTACATTTATTTCGTATGAAAAAAATCATTATAAGATCAAAATATTATGTTTTAGAATGTTCAATGAATTTTCAAATGTTTTTCAAATGTTCAAAGAAAATAAAAACATCACCTGATTAGGAGATGACTTCCTTTGCACATTCCAAGCAAAGTTTTCTACTGCACTCCAGACAGATAGCCTTTGAACAAAGTATGCACTTGTAGGCCGTCTACCTTTTCTTTGCACTTGGGCACGTACTGCAGGTTTTCCTCTTCTCCATTTTGTCACTCGGTCCAGCGTCAGCTTCGTCTCCTTCTCCCTTCCCTCTACGTTCTTCGGCTGGCACGTCATTTCCAAGCACTCTTCTGATGTCTTCTTTCAGGGTTCGTTGAAGGCTTGGAAGAGAGAACCTTTTTTGAAGATGGGGTTTGATGAGCTCAAAACTCGACTGTTTTATGGACTCGAATCGTGTCAGAAGAGAAGAGTTCTTGTAGCTCATGTACAGGATGAACGAATTCACGGAACCAATATTCAGCATTCTGTAGAACATTGCTACTGGCCATCTTCTTGTTCGCCGGCTCGAAGAATAGATAGCACACTTCATGTCCATGATGTAAACTCCACATTTAGTTGCATTATAATGCGCTATTATCTCAGGCTTGCGTTTATTCTTGTTTTTTTCAGTTGAATGATGCATCGATGAAATGAGGATAACAGCTCGGTTTTTCTTTGGCACATAGCTCAGTAAAGTAATTCTGTCTCTAAATCCATACAATGATGAGCCAACTGGACGTACAGGATCTTGTAGAAATACTTCTGGGATAGCCTTCTTGTCTTTTTGTACTGTGCCGACGTAAGTGAGTTTTCTTTTCAGTAACTCATCTACAACTTCAAGTGAGCTAAACCAATTATCTGCAGTAACGTTTTTGTTACTGTTTACGATCGGTTTACAAAGTCTTACTACAGATTGAGTTGATATGGCAAGGGTTTTTTCTGTCTCACTCAGTCTCACGGAATCAGAACTCTTTCCGGTGTAGATGTAAGCATTTAGAAGATAGGAGGTTTTAGCATCACATAGACACATGACTTTGATTCCATATTTCTTAGGTTTTTTTGACATAAACACCTTAAACCCGCACCGCCCTCGAAAAGGTACGATCATCTCATCAGTCGTTACCTCAGAAGATACTGAGTACGATCTTTTGCAGTTTTCAATGAAATTTCCAAATATTTCAGATATAGGAGCAGCTTTGTCTGTTACTCTTCTTTGATTACGTGTTCTAAAATCATCGAAGCATAGACAAATTAGATGTATCTCGAATTGTTTGATGGACATAGTCGCTGAATAAATCGGTCTACTGTAAGGATCTTTTGTAAATACAGAAGTTATTTTTTCTTCATTTGAAGATAAAACTGATGATGCCAGCAATAATCCAATTAGAGCATTGAGCTCCTCAATGTCTGTATCTCTATAGTTGTTTTTTTTTAGTCGTAACTGACAAACCAGCTCTTACGGCTTCAAGTTTTATGTTGGTGTTCACTAGGATCATGTTCATAATTACGTCATCAAACAATAGCTGCCATACCTCTTTTTTGCTTGGTTGGTTTCCGAGTGTTCTACCTCGTGCTTGTAATCCAGGTAAGCCCCTAATAATGTTCCTAGCAGGTGTTCTCACGTTTCGGGGTGGTGGCTTGTTGGTCCATGCGTTTGGCACTACTAGCTCAGTCTTCTTAGTTCTTTCAATGAAAAAGACTTCTCTTACAGCTTGATTAGCTTGATCCACTATTGATTCGTTCGAAGCATCCTCTTCTAACAAAATTTCATCTTCTTCCTCAGAACTGTCATCTATAACTTGTCTTCGCGCCCTGGTAAAATGAAGTCGGGATCTTCGTCGGAGTCGTCCACTTCACTTACACTGCTTGTTTCATCGTCAGGTACGTCATTATGCAAGAAATCTCGGATAATATCACCAAACCGTGGATCACTAGGGTCCAAACGTCTTCGGGGTCGGTTTTGATTACTACCACCCTGATCCTCATCCATAGTACAAAACAATATCTTACACACAGATTTAGCCTAAAAATGTTATACACACTACTTTAAATACTACAACGTAACTAAAAACTAAAAAAAGAAATCAGTTCAAACATAAACAGAAACCCTCGGTCTGTGTGACCGCGCGTCACCACTACACTTACAGAAACTGTCGGTCAGGGAGACCGGTTTGTTTACTATTAGGGCTCAGTCAAGGTCAAGTGCCGCACTCAAACTGAACAAAGGATGTGTCAGCAGTAGGAGGGGAGGGTGGGGGGAAGGTACTAGGGAGGTGGACCCGAGACGTCCCATTAGTGTTGCCAACATTAAGATGTACAATTTCCTAGCGGTCTGTGAGACCGGGGTTTCGGTAAAAGTGTTAATGTGATTATCAAAAACTGGCTTAAGAAACTGACATTTTCTGTTGAGTTTTCAAGTTGCGCCCGTAAAGAGATATTCATGGACAGTAATAAGTAACTGTCATAGTTGGTAAATTAAATTATACTACTCATTCTGAAATTTTGAGACATATCTTATGCATTCTGATTTGTGGTTCAGACATACTGAAAGCCATTTTATTTTGACCAGCGTTGGATCTAAATCTAAATGTTTTTAAAATGAGGCTTGTAGACCATAAAATATTTCTATGTACTACAAGCAGCGTGCTTCCTTTAAATTTGGAAGGATTAAAATTTTTGAAGTAGTACCTGCTTTAATCTTTTGTCCATACTGATAACTTTTCGTAATTAATCACAATTTTATTTTATACTTACACACATACATGTTCTTGTTATTTCCATAGACTAAACGATAACAGTTTCTTTCTATCAACACAAAATAAAAACCGTCAATTTATATAAACAAAACATAAATGGGAAATCGATACAATGGATGGCGCTAAATTTGATTTCATTTTAACACGCCCCTCTCAAATTTTTGCGTCTCTACAGACTTTTAATCCCATTGCTTCTGCATGACGATGATGCGCAGGTCCTGGAAGCGGCTTTGTGAGAGCATCAGCAGGCATTATTTCTGTTGGTATATGTCTTAAACTTAGTTCATCATTTTTAAACAATTGACGCACAAAATGGTATCTTGTAGCAATGTGTTTAGTGCGTGAGTGACAAGTAGCATTTTCTGCAATGTATTTCGCACCTCTGTTGTCTGTTCCGAGATCTATTTTTGATAAATCAATCAAGTTCAATTCCAACATTAAATTTCGTAAATACAAAGCTTCGCGAGCTGTTTCTGACAAGGCTACATATTCAGCTTCAGTGGACGAAATCGCAACTGATTTCTGTTTCTTCGAACGCCATGATATTGCAGCTCCACTTAATGTAAATACATATCCTGTGTATGAAATTCTATCGAAGATATCATTTGCGTGATCTGCGTCAGAATATCCTTGAATTCCATATGAGTTCCCCTTAAATGCTAGGCCATAATTTTGGGTACCTCGTAAATAACGTAATACACGTTTAGCTGCTGACCAATGAATATCTTGGTACTTTTCATTGAACTGCGATAATCTGTTTACAATAAATGTAATGTCCGGACGAGTAGCGATTGCCAAATACATCAATGATCCAATTAATTGTCTGAATGGTTTTTCTTCACTCCCTTTTCGATTTGAATTTTCATCTGGTAACTTTGCTTGATGTTCACAGGGAGTGTTTACAGGATTACATTCTTCCATGTTAAATTTTTTCAAAAGATCGTTTATATATTTTTGTTGACTCAATATAATTTCACCATTTTCTTGATTAATTTCAACTCCTAAACAGTGTCGTGCTAATCCTAAATATTTTACTTCGAATTCTTTTGCCAGACCAGTTTTAATTTCATTTAGCTTCTTTTCATTCTTTGATATGTACAAAATATCGTCAACGTAGACAACTAAAATCGTATACTGATCTTCACTCATGTTGTAATATAAGCAAGTTTCGCTTGCGGCTGAAATAAGTCCAATACCTTGCAACACTTCACTTAATCTTTTATGCCACTGACGACCAGCTTGTCGTAGACCATATAACGCTTTCCTTAACTTACAAACTTTATGTCCTTGTGCTAGTGTCAGGAGCATTTTTTGAGCTTCTTTTCCTATTTTGCTGTTTATACCATCATTTGTAATTATTTCTTGTAAAGCTTCTTGAATGTACTGTGGGGGTTCCATAAATATTTCTTCTTCTAAACTTCCATTTAAATAAGCTGCGACAATGTCCAATTGAAAAACTGGCAGTTTTTCACGAGCAGCCAGTGCCATCAAAAGTCTAACTGAATCTAATCTTGCTACAGGAGCAAATGTATCAGTAAAATCAACCCCTTGTCGCTGCGTTAAACCACGAGCTACAACTCTTGCTTTTCTTCGCTCAAGTGTTCCATCGGGCTTTAATTTATTTTTAAGAACAATTTTACTTGTGATAACTGCTCTATGTTTAGGACGTTCAACTATTTCCCAAGTATTATATTTTATCAAACCTCGAATTTCTTCAGAGATAGCTTTCATCCATTCAGCTGCTTCGTTTCCAGTCATAGCTTCTTTCAGTGTTATGTTAACCAAGTTTGCTTCGTCGAGTATGTCAATTTCATTTTCTGCACCATCAACAAATATTTCATCATCACTCAGAACTCCTTGCGTTCCAGTATGGTTATAATTTTCATATTCTTCTTGATCTTCATTTACTTTTGCTGTTGGTCCAGTGTTATAAATTTTACGCGGTCTTCCTCGTTTACCTAATCTCTCCAATCGTGGTCTTCCGGCCATTTTATGCAAAATTGGCTGAAAAATTTCATCTTGTGCCTGTTCTTTTTTATTTATTTGCTCATTTCCTATTTCTTCATTTTCTTCCTGAATTTTATTTTGCATATGTACACATTCAAAATCATCTTTATTACTCTCAATGGTTTTACTTCCCTTTTCTTCATTCAAAAATTGGTTTTCCAGTATTCGTACATCTCTTGCTACAACAACTTTCCTTTCGACTGGAATCCATACTCGGTAGCCTTTCGATTCTTCAGAATAACCTACCAGCACACCTTCTTGTGATCGTGAATCAAATTTTGATTTTCCTAATCCTTTTTCCAAAACAAATGTTTTTGCGCCAAACACTTTCAAGTTACTCAAGTCCAGCACTTCTTTGTTCCAAGCTTCAAATGGAGAATGACTGTCTAGACTAGATGTTGGGCACCTGTTTCTCAAATAATTTGAAGTAGATACTGCTTCAGCCCAAAATCCATGACCTAATCCAGAACTTATCAAAAGACATCGTGCCATTTCAACTAATGTTCTATTTTTTCGTTCTGCCATTCCATTTTGTTGTGGTGTATAAGGAACTGTCAGACGTCGACGAATACCATTTTTCTTTAAGAAATCATCAAATTCCTTATTGCAATATTCTTTACCGTTGTCTGACATCAAACATTTTATTTTACGACCAGTTTGTGTTTCAACACAAACTTTGTATTCCTTAAAAACTCGAAAAACATCACTTTTATTTCTAATGAATCGAACTTCACACCAACGAGTGCTGTCGTCAATGAATGTCACGAAATACCTAGCGTGTCCTAATGACTCTGTTCTTGATGGTCCCCAGACGTCGGTATGTATTAATTCCAATATGTTTGTACATTTTTCAGATTTCTTGGGAAATGGCAAGGCGGTCATTTTTCCTCGTAAACATACCTCACATGTTCCCAACTGCTTTTCTCCATTTAGCTTTATTCCAACAGCTAATCCTTTTCGCGGAATCTTTAACAAGTCTTCTTCATTCAAATGACCAAGACGATGATGCCATAACTTCAAACTAGCAGAATTATCGTTTGCAACATTTGTTTGTTCTCTACTACCGCAAACATAGTATAGATTTCCAACTCTTTGTGCTAACAGTTTTATCTTACCATCTTTCCCGAAAACTGTTGCACCAGTTTTGTGAAAAGTGACTGTATTTTCGTGATCAGTGATTCTCGCAACAGATAACAGATTTGTTCTCAATTCTTTTACTAACAGTGTATCATTTAGTTTTACCGACCTGTTTACTTTCCCATCCGTAGTAGTAACTTGCGCAGTTCCTTTTGCAACAATTTCAGTCTCCGCACTGCTAGCTAACAAAACTTTTCCATTTGTTGATGACATATTTAGAAACGCTGCTTCATTACAACACATGTGAGACGTGCAACCACTATCCAGACACCATCGATCATCGCTTGATGTAATCTTCGTATGTAAAGATTCCTCGGTAATTTTCTCTTTGATTTTGAACACATCTTCAACTTGAGATTCAACTTTTGACGAAAATTCTTGACCATCATCACTTAGTTTTCTGGGACAATCAATTGCCTTATGTCCTATTTCATTACATTTAAAACAGTTGTATTTGAAAGGCCTATTAAAATCACTATTGTATCTGCGTGGACTTCCTCGATATTGCTTGAAACTTTTCTGATTTTTCCTTACCCACATAACCTCAGAATCGTCTGTATCTCGTTGATTTTTAGCTTCATACCTTTCGATAATTTTTTCTCGAAGAACATCCGGTTTTGGCAATTCGTTTTGAGACTCCATTGCACATCTAAACATTTCAAAACTTGGTGGTACTGCGTTTAGAAGTAACGTTGATTGTAAATCATTGTGCATCTGAACGCCCATAGCTGATAGTTTTGCAATTATATCGAAAAACTCCATCAGTTGTGTGTGGAAATCATCATTTTCCCTTATTTTGTACGAAGTTACGCGTTTTAATAAACTTGCCCTTTTTACTGGTCCTGTGGAAGCATATTCTGACTTTAACTTATCCCAAACTTGTTTTGAAGTTTTTAAACCTTTTACCATACGTAATAAACTGGGATCTATGGCAATTATTAGATCTGATTTTACTTTAGCATCATCATCCTCCCACTTTTCAAGGTCTCGTAGTGAAGCGTCCTTACCTTCAACTGGTTCTGGTCTTGGCTTTCTTCCATTAACGTATACCCATGTTCCATTTTTAACCATCACAGCTTCAATTTGAATTGCCCAAGTATCGTAGTTCTCCTTTGTGAGAGGTTTAATCGAACTTGACGAAGAAAACATCTTAAAAAACTTATTAAGTCTGATCAAATTTTCACGAAGCACAACTTTTACATTCAGTGGATCAACAATTTATATTTTAAGCACTCTGGGCCCATAACCTGATAACTTTTCGTAATTAATCACAATTTTATTTTATACTTACACACATACATGTTCTTGTTATTTCCATAGACAAAACGATAACAGTTTCTTTCTATCAACACAAAATAAAAACCGTCAATTTATATAATCAAAACATAAACGGGAAATCGATACAATGGATGGCGCTAAATTTGATTTCATTTTAACACTGAGGGCTGATCGCGCATTGCCGGTGATTTTGAGATGTTAACTATGGGCGCCACCACATGGAAGGGCACGTGGACCCGGCGGAGTCTCTCGCTCAGGGCGTGACGTAGCCCAAGTGGGGACGAGTTACCAGCCCTTTCTATCCTAGCTACCCAGACCTGGCCCGCTCTAGGCGTCGGGCACGCCACACTCCTAGACTCACTCACCACGTGATTAAATAAATACTCACTTTATATTTATTTTCCAGATTTAATTTCACTAACACGTCTCTCTACACGCCCGTTACACGTTACACATTACACGGTTAAAAAGCCTGAGGCACGAATCGGTTTAGGTGAAGGCATGGTCCGCACACGTGGCCATGCTGCAAAGTTTACTTATTACACGATTGCTGAAAACTCGACTGAGACAATTAATTAATTAAACAGTCCGCTGACCGAGAGCTGCCCCGAGGATGACGTACGAAAGAGATTCAGAAATAATTAACGAGACAGAATTACTTGGTCAGTGCTGAACAAAGGTTGAAGTCCCCGGGGTGCTGGCGCGTCTGCTCTCGGTCAGTGATGAAGATGGACTGGGCTGAGCTCATCGCTCGCAGGTGGCAACATGGCGCCCTTCGCGCCAACACAATTACCGTTACTATATTCTACGATTCCGTGCCCCGGCGACAGTTGGGTAAATTACAGATAAACATTAAAAAATATATAAAAATTACTGACAATGGAAAGTTCGTTACTATTTACTTATTTAATGACAATTTATGTAAAAGCATTCCTACCCTCGTCCAAGTCCGTGCCTGTTCGGGTCCGCCCGGGCAACGTCTATAGTTATTTAAGGTAACCTATTTAAATTAAAGAAAACACAAGTAAATTGCACAACACTGGGGCAAAGACGAATGAAAACAAAAAGGGTTTACAAATAATATTAAAACGTAGCAAATTAGGGGTGCGGCGCACTGCAGCTAAGCGCCCTCTTGTGGTAGTTCGTGGCGCGCAATTCAAACACACGACTACGTACATGGCGGTACAAATGCCGGGGAAGGGGAGGGAATGTTGAGGAAACGGAGACTGACTAGGCTCATGGGGCGTAGCCCCGGCTGACGTCAATTGCCCCCCCCCCTCGAATAGCCGGTCATGTCGACGTTTCCGCTGGGTCGCCTGTGGGCGTGGTCGCCCCCTTATCAACAACAGCTGTGCTTCCTCGCGATCCCTCGGGGTCGTAGCGTGTATCGCGGAGCCGGAACCGGGTCTTGTGACGCCAGGTCTCCCCTCTCTTCCCGCGGTGCTTCGTCTTCCTGCGGCTCGGTTACTGTCACCCTGAACGTGGAGTCTGCCAACGAGTAATGCAGAGGCCACAATGGCTCGTCCGGTGAACTCGGCCTACTCTCTACTTCCTCCGGCCACCTTACAAGTGGTTGGGATGTCGACTGGCCCTCCGTCACTCCGGGCGTGTCCCTGAGAAATCCCCTGAAAGGCGAGACGTCACTCCCCGAGTCTTCGAACAGCCGCCTCGGCCGGACATCTGTGACTGCGAGGGGTGTCGCCTGTCCCGCCCCCAGGTCCGGGAAGCCTCTGAACCCGCCCCCGTCTGTTGGGGTGGACGTGGCCAGCTGTGCGGCCGCCCTCCCGTCTGTCTGGTCCGCCGCCTCCGTCTCTTCCTGTCCCGTCTCCGCCTCGTCCGCCGCCTCCGTCTCTTCCTGCCCCGTCTCCGCCTCGTCCGCCGCCTCCGTCCCTTCCTGCCCCGTCTCCGCCTCGTCCGCCGCCTCCGCCTCTTCCTGTCCCGTCTCCGCCTCGTCCGCCGCCTCCGTCTCTTCCTGTGCCAGGCGCACATCGTCCCGGTGATATTTCGCGGCCCGGCCTGAGGGTAACTTTATCACGACCGCCGTGGGCCCCGCCTTGATCACTGCCACAGGGCCAAACCACTTTGGCGCCAGGCCGGCGCAGAAGTTGCGTCGGCCGGAGGAGAGTGGGTGGAGCCTCGCGTAAACCAGCTGGCCTGGTTTCAGTTCAGGGGGCGGGCGGGTCGTCTCGGGTGTGCGTTGTGCTTGGTAAGCTGCCTGGTTACGTCGCGCCCTATCGTGCGTCTCGGCCAATCGCCTCAGGCGTCCTTCGGGGCTCTCTACGTCCGGGTCCGTGTGTTGTTGCCGCACGTGGTATTCCCCGGGGAGGGTGAGGTTCCGCCCCTGGACCATGGTGGCTGGTGTTTCGCCGGTTGCCGCGTTCACCCGTCGCCGGATGCAGTACAGAATGTCCGGGATGTGCGTGTCCCATTGGGCGTGGTCGTCCGCGAGCCTCAACCGCAGTTGAACCTTCACCTCTTGGTTGCGTCGTTCCGTGGGGTTCGCGCGGGGGTGGTACACGGGGGTGGTGTGTAGGATTACCCGCCATTTTTTTCCCAGCTGTGCCCACCGGCGCCCGCCAAATTGGGTGGCATTGTCCGACAACAGGACCCGGGGGTACCCCCACCTAGGGAAAAACTCCGTCTCCAGGCTGCGTGCAATGGTGCCGGCGCGGATGTTCGCAAGTGGGTAGGCCTCCACCCAACGCGTGTAGCAGTCTGTCACCACCAACAAAAATCTTTTCCCTCGGGGCGTGCGGGGATATGGTCCCATTAGGTCTATGGCGACTGTATGGAATGGCTCGGTGGGCTGCCTGGGTACCTGCTGGGCTGTCCCGTCGGTGCGGCGCGCCTTTTGCCTCTGGCAATGTTTACATCTCCTCACGCAGTCCCGTACAAACTTGTTTACCCCTGGCCAGTAGAACTGTTCCCGCAGATCGTGTCGCGTCTGGTCTGCGCCGGGGTGTCCGGCTAGCCTGTTCACGTGATACATGTCAAACACCTCCCGGCGGGTGGCGGCTGGCGCGAACGTCCGCCATTGGCCAGCTGTCCCCTTAGGTCGCGCCTGCAGTGTCCCGTCCAATACACGGTAGCCTTCACATTCTCCGCTCCTGCAACGGCGCACGATCTCCTGTGTGTCCGTGTCCGTGAGTTGGGCCGCTCGCACGTAGGCGTCTAAGTCATCAAGCTCCGCGCCTGGCGGTAATGTCGGTGTGACGTTAAGGTTTAGGGCACACAATGCGGCTTGGGTTGTCGGGGTGCGCGGGGTCCTGGGTATGCGCCCGCTGGACGGTGGCAAAAGCTCCTCCCACTCAGCATCGTCACAGGCTGTGACGGTGACGTCCGGATTTCGCGACAGCTCGTCCGCTAGTTCGTTCTGTTTTCCCGGTACATGCTCGACTTCGAAATCTAAGGCCTGTAGCAGCATGGCCCAGCGCGTCAGCTTTGAACGTCGTCCCTGCATCGTGGCTAGCCATTTGAGACATTGGCTGTCAGTTCTCAGTACGAATTTCTGCCCCTCCAGGTGTGGGCGGTAGCGTCTGAGGGCCCAAACTACGCCTAGACACTCACGCTCGTTTACACTATACCGCTGCTCGACGTCGCCGAACTTGGCGCTTGCATATTCAATCACCCGAGGCTCGCCGTTGTCGCCGAGTTGTAAAAGGATGGCCCCGATGCCCTTCTCGCTCGCGTCTGTTTGTACGATCAGGGGTCTGTCTGGGTCCAGCCGCGCGAGTAAGTGGCACTGTTGAAATCTGCGTTTTAGCTCGTCAAAAGCGTTTTGGGCTTCCGCGGTCCACCTGAACGGACGTTTGGGTGACAGCTGTTCGGTCATCGGCGCCGCTACTACCGAGAACTCTGGAACGAAGGCTCGCAGCCAGTTAGCTAGCCCCAAGAACTTTTGCAGTTGCTTGCGCGTGCGTGGGGGCTCTTTGTTGATAATCACACTCAGCTGTTTTTCCGTGGGTCGGTTTCCGTCCGCGTTAACCACTAGGCCCAGGAAATCTAGTTCTGTGGTCCCCAGGTGGCATTTTTCGCGATTGCATGTAAGACCATGGCTCGCCAGGCATTCCAGGACTAAGGCTAAGTGATGCGCATGTTCTTCCCACGTCTGAGACCAAACAATTATGTCGTCCAGATACGCGGCCGCAAACTTGCCTGAGTAGTTGTCTAAGACCCGTGTCATCATCCCTTGGAAGGTAGCGGGGGCGTCCTGTAGGCCGAATGGCATCGCGCAAAACTGAAATCTCCGCCCGTCCGGGGCTGTGAACGCCGTCTTGGGTCGGTCCGCCGGACGTATCGGCACCTGCCAATACCCAGATTTTAGGTCGAGGGAAGAAAATATCTTGGCGTTACCCAGGCCTGAAAGTGTGTCGGCTATGTTCAGCAGGGGGAGTGGGGCATTAATTGTCACTCTATTGATAGGTTTGAAATTGACACAGAAGCGTAATTTCCCGTCTTTTTTTTCTGCCAACACGACCTGGAAATTATACGGACTTTCGCTAGGCTCAATTATCCCGTCCTGTAACATGTCCTGAACCTGGTCTAGGATGGTCTGTTTACCAACGTGGCTGTAGCTACCGGGTGGGATAAACATTGGCTCGTGAGGATGGGTCGGGATGGCATGCTCAGCTATGGTGGTACGTTTCAGCGGGTCCGCGGACGCAAACACATTACACTGGTGATCGAGGACCTGCTGGATGGTAGCACGAAACTCGGGGGGAACTCCGTGTTGGAACTCGTCGAGACTGACCTGGTTTACTGCTGGTGGAGTAGGCTTACCCAGCCCGTGGATGGTCCGCCGCCCCTGGGTGCCGACATGGACGCAGCCGGCCCGGATGTCGATGGCTGCGTGCTGCTCGTAGAGCCAGGGTAGCCCCAGAATGACGTCATCACCTAACTGCTCCACCACCAGCGCCGTCTTGACGGACCGTTGGTCCCGTACGTCCACCTCCAGCGTCGCGACGCCCTGGGTGTAGCAGGCGTCCCCCGTGGTAGCCAGCTGGAGTTGGCCCGGGTGGTGCTCGAAGTTGTCACGGCCGATCACGCGTGCCGCCACACAGTTGTGGCTGGCGGCGGTGTCAACAAGCGCGTGGACTGCGCGCCCGTTGACAACCACCGGAATGCGCAACAGGTCGGCCTCCGCCGCTCCCACGTGACCCAGGAGGGGCCCCGCCGCCGTAGGTCTGTTGTTGTTAGGTGAGGCGGGGGAGGTGGGCTGTCTTAGCGCGCCCCCCTGCCGTCCGTTTCCCGACGGCTGCTGCGCCGCAAAGTCAGGCCGGAACTTATTCCTCACCGGGCAGCTCTCGTGCCAATGGAACGTGCCTGGTGGACACGTGTGGCACTGAGGTGGTGGGCTGCCGCCGGTAGTCCGTCTCCGCCATGTCAGCTGCGCGTGGCCGCTCGGTCCGGGTTCGTCGCGCCTAGCTTGGTCTCGGGTGGGCGCCGTGTAGGGCACCAGCGCCTTGGTGTCGGCGGGCGTCGTGTCTTCCTGCTTGGTGCTCAGGGTGGCGTGGATCCTGGTCGGTCTGACAGCTCGTAGGTCCTGCTCTAAGACGCGCGCCTGTTGGACGTACTCCTCTGCCGGACGCCGCGTCATCGGGCGTAAATACGGGCGAAATTCCGGGCGCATCAGCTCAACTACCCGCTCCAGCACTCCGGCAGGTTCTTCTCCGGGAAACAGCCGCTTGTACAGACGTATTTTTTTCATGATAAACGCCTCCGCCGCCTCCATCGCGCCTTGCTCGAGACAATACAGCTCCGTCCGCACTCTCATCTCTGTCTTCACGTCCGCGAATCTGGCCTCGAACAATCTCGCGAACTCGGTCCACGGCATGTCATACTCCTGGACGATCTGCCACCACGTCTTGGCGTCGCCTTTGAGCGCGTGGCCCACCCTGTTCGCCCACTCACACTCCGGCACTCCGTAGCGATTCAGGCGTTCCCGACACGTGTGTACAAATCTCCGCGGATCGTCGCTGGTTCTGCCCGCAAATTCCGGTAGCTCCACGTGTCCTATGAGAGGTACCCTGCCCCGTGGTGTGTCGGCGGCGTCCCTCACCGGGCTGCGGCCTGACGGGCCCGCTATTCTCACGTGGTGGCACCACTGGCACGTGTACCACCCGTCTTGAAAGGAAATTATCTCGGACTTCGCGAAACACGCCGTGTGCTTGAACGCGCGACAGTTCCGGCACCAGCCTCCCTCCTGCGTCTTGCCCTCACACTCCGCATCCGTGCACTTCCCGTGTCCCGCCTCAAACTGATCCGCCCGTTCTGCCTGCTCGTGGTTCGGCTGCGTTTCATACTGTCCTACGCACACGCACGTGTCCGTCCACGAAGAAATCGCCGTCCCGCTCACCTGGCGCGGTCGCGCGCACATAACACAATATAAGCTATTCTTTTGAAACAAATCACTTGCCTTAATCGCGCCCGGGTTTTTGTCAAGTCCGTGGTTGTCCGACATGGTCGTGTGGTGGTGAGGCCGGTCCATTGCCTCTCTTCCCTTCGCTACGCGACGCGACGCGGATGGCGGTACACACACACACTGACCTGGCCCGGCTGCTGTTGTCGCGAGGAATGCGGCCACCTGGCTGCTCGCAGCGAATTCCTGGAAGCGCGCGCCCGGCTGGTCACGTGGCCGGCGCGCCAGAGTCCCGCTATGCGCTCCGCGCGAACAATAGTTCCAGCGCGAACTTTAGTTCCGCGCGCTCCGCGTAACAACCGCCTATCTCACACGCTCGTACAGGTCTGGTTTTCGCGGAAGATGTAACTCGCCCCACGCTCTTGGGCGCCATTTGAGGGCTGATCGCGCATTGCCGGTGATTTTGAGATGTTAACTATGGGCGCCACCACGTGGAAGGGCACGTGGACCCGGCGGAGTCTCTCGCTCAGGGCGTGACGTAGCCCAAGTGGGGACGAGTTACCAGCCCTTTCTATCCTAGCTACCCAGACCTGGCCCGCTCTAGGCGTCGGGCACGCCACACTCCTAGACTCACTCACCACGTGATTAAATAAATACTCACTTTATATTTATTTTCCAGATTTAATTTCACTAACACGTCTCTCTACACGCCCGTTACACGTTACACATTACACGGTTAAAAAGCCTGAGGCACGAATCGGTTTAGGTGAAGGCATGGTCCGCACACGTGGCCATGCTGCAAAGTTTACTTATTACACGATTGCTGAAAACTCGACTGAGACAATTAATTAATTAAACAGTCCGCTGACCGAGAGCTGCCCCGAGGATGACGTACGAAAGAGATTCAGAAATAATTAACGAGACAGAATTACTTGGTCAGTGCTGAACAAAGGTTGAAGTCCCCGGGGTGCTGGCGCGTCTGCTCTCGGTCAGTGATGAAGATGGACTGGGCTGAGCTCATCGCTCGCAGGTGGCAACATGGCGCCCTTCGCGCCAACACAATTACCGTTACTATATTCTACGATTCCGTGCCCCGGCGACAGTTGGGTAAATTACAGATAAACATTAAAAAATATATAAAAATTACTGACAATGGAAAGTTCGTTACTATTTACTTATTTAATGACAATTTATGTAAAAGCATTCCTACCCTCGTCCAAGTCCGTGCCTGTTCGGGTCCGCCCGGGCAACGTCTATAGTTATTTAAGGTAACCTATTTAAATTAAAGAAAACACAAGTAAATTGCACAACACTGGGGCAAAGACGAATGAAAACAAAAAGGGTTTACAAATAATATTAAAACGTAGCAAATTAGGGGTGCGGCGCACTGCAGCTAAGCGCCCTCTTGTGGTAGTTCGTGGCGCGCAATTCAAACACACGACTACGTACATGGCGGTACAAATGCCGGGGAAGGGGAGGGAATGTTGAGGAAACGGAGACTGACTAGGCTCATGGGGCGTAGCCCCGGCTGACGTCAACACATACTTAAAAATCTCTTAAATTAAACACAGTTTTTCATTCCAGGATAGCCCTGTGGACTTTACCCTTTAAGATGGAGTGGGTCCAGAGAAGAGTAATATGTGGGAGGAGATGAAATGAGGAAACTGGGGTGGTTGGGAAATGGCAAAGAATTAGGCCCTTGGAGCCGGACAAAGATAGTACGTAGGTGAAAGTTGTGCAAGTACTGATTTAAGTGTGGTATTGGTGGTGCTGACAATTATATTGATGTTTATTTCATGCCATTCTGCACTACAATTATATGCAACAGACGTCAGGTTGTAACTAAATCATGTTGATGAAATAAAGCGTTAAAACAAAATAAACAAAAACAATTAGATTATAGGTCACAGTGTGATAGTAGGTAAATAATACCTTCAAGGTCCAGAGGTTGAGGTTGAGAATTGAGATAAAGGCAAATGCTTGTTATAAGGGAAGCAAATTAGAATATAAGCAGTAGGAGACCTTCTCTCAGCTGGGCATCAGCTAAGCGACACTAGGTAATATACCATTATAATTTTAGTCTCTTATTTAAAAATTTTTTTTGTTAGATTTAACTGTTATTAGCCATTATTAGGGTGATGCACAGTTAGGAGAGTATCAAAAATTCAATTACCAGAGCTACTCTTGCATTAACTATGACAGTCCTAGTAAATTGCAGCCTCAGTGTTTGTCAAATAGTGTCAAAGGGAAAGAGTGAGAAAATTTTGTAAGGCCCAAAGGTTTAGAATTAAAGAGCTCTGAAGCCAAACAGTTTTAGTAGTATTCTGTGCACAAAGTTGAAACTGTATTTTTGTTAGAGAAGTCAAAATATCATAATTTCTGGAAAAAAAATTAAATATGTTCTTTCTTTTGCAGATGTGCTTTACCTTTAAGAATCAAAAGATGGCTGACTGATTCCAGAGTGTTTGACTACTATTACAGTGAGAAAAAACAAACTGTACAATAGACAGAGAAATTGAAGAAGGAAAAATCTTTACATTTGTGGAGTTGCTGAAAATATGGCTTATTCACCAGGTAGGAATAATCTACCACAAGAAACAAGCACGCCTCTCAAAAAAGAAATTAAGAATAATGCAATTTCAACACCAAAAGTAAATACTGCTCCTGTGGATTGTCAAAATGTGGTTGCAGATTTTAAAGCATTCTTGGATGAGCTTGATATTGATGAAAGTAACAATAATAAATCAGATGATACAAATGACTCCACACTAGAGGAAGAACTAAGTAAACTTGAAACTACTCTGAAGAATATCGAACTCGAGCATTCAGTGGGTGACTCTGAGGAAAATGACAAGCATTCTGACTGTGAAGTTTTTAATAGCGCCAATGCACAACTTCCAGTCTTGCATGAAGTTGTGAAAACTGCAGACATTATAACCCAAGAAGATTTTAATAATATATCTCCGAAAATATTAAATGATAAATTATTGGAAGATGTTTTAAACCATAATCCTGCTAAACACATTCCAGAAATTGAATATAGAGAGGATATCAAGGCTTCTGATTGTACAAATGACAAATCTGGTGATTCTGTATCAGTTTTTGAAGTTTTATCTGATACCAGGAGTAACACAGATTTTCTTAGTACATCTCTTCAAGACATCCAGCAAAGTAAGCATGTATCGGGAGACAATTGCAAGCATCCTAACTTTAAAACAGAACTTAAATGTTCCAAACCAGTGTGTAGAGTTTTGCCAAAATCCATCAGTGAATCAGATTTTATAATTTTGGATAAGTGTGGTGGAATGTCTGTCAACACATGTACCACCATAGAAAATGAAGATGTTTCAAGTAATGATTATTTTTTTCATGACATGGAGGAAAGTAAACATGAATGTGGAGTTAATAGTAAACTTCCTGAATGTATGGATGAAATTATTGGATCCAAGCATGTCTCTGTAGATGTTCCAAACACTAGCAGTGAAGCTGACTTTCAAATCTTAGATGTGTCTGAGATTTCAGTCCTAACACCTAATAAAATTTCAAATGAAGATGTTTCAGATAATATAAAATCTCTTCAGGACACCCAGGAAGGTAAACAAGAGTATCAAGAGAATAGCAAGCATCCTGTCTATAAAGGTGAAAGTAGTGGTACCAAATCAGAATTTTCAGTCTCACTGCAAACCATTTGTGGAGAAAACAGCATCCTTACATTGGATGAATGTGGTGAAATTTCAGCCACAGTATCTGAAAACCATTCAGATAACAATGCTGTTAATTATGATGATTCAGTTCTTATTATTTGTGAAGTTATAAAAAATTCAGATCAAGATGATGCAACAGCATTAAAGAAAAGTAATATTTCTGATAAGTCCATCATTTCGAATAAAGTAAAGTATAATGACACCCCACTTAAAGAAGCTGATGAAGAAATGGGTAGTGTAACTCTCAGTTCTGCTATCAATAATATTGGTATGTCTTGTCTAAAGGATGACATTTCATCAGTGGAATCAAATGATGAAATACATATAGTTGCTGAAATAAAAGCTCCTAGTTTACAAACTTATGAAGAGTGTATGAAAATGGCCAGAAAAAATACCAGTTCTGATAGTACCGAAGATAAAGCCAGAATTGATTTGGCAACGGTTGAGCAGCCTCCAAGTGAAGAAATCAGAAGTCCTCGAAAGTGTTTGAATGGTGTGAACACAGCAAATGAAATTGAGATCAGTTGTTCTGCATCTGTGAACTCAAAACTTTCTGTTCAGGATGACGCGGACCGGAATAAGGAGAACATTCTCGATAAGCCTCAGGTAGACGAAGCAGCTGCGAAAAATAGTGATTCTGCGACCAAGAAGGATGTTGTCCGCATTGCAGAAGAATTCATCAGCCACGACCCAGAAGAGAACAGGGATAACAACAACGAGAAATGGGAAGAGCTGCGAAAGCTCACGACGAACCCAGAGCGCTATAGAGCCTTGCGCAAACGCTGGCAAAACATTTCCAACCCAGATCCCAATAAGAACTTGACCACTCGACGGTGTTTCAGAAAGAACTTCATCAGGAAGAAGTTGATTGCGAAACACGGCCTAAAAAGAGCCCACAACGCCGAGAATGCAAAGATAGACAACACAGACGAGTCGTTGCGAAAACTACGCAAGCGCAAGTGCCAAGGAAATGCGTACGGGGAACCAGGCGAGAAGAGGGCGAAAACGTATCCCTGCACAATCTTGTATGACGAGCAGATAGCCGAAGTGACAAATACCATGCGCAACGAGCTAGTCAGTGTTAACGAGGCAGAACACGAAGCTTTAAGAAAACTAAATTTTCTGCAGAATTTGGAGCAGGAGAAGTTGAGGTACAGGGAAGGATACCTTTACAGCCTGACGCCGTATGCTCAGCAGCTTAGGAACAGGCAAGAAACGGTAAGAAAATATCAATTTAATTTTTTTTAATTTGGTGCAAGATGTAATGGCATGGATTTTTTCTATAGAGAGCCATGAAGGTTTTCTAAATTTTTCTTTAAGAAAGGAGCCTTGATTTTTACTTTGTTTTATGGTACCTATGTATTGTATTTGCAGATAATTTGCAAAATTTATAATCCATTTTTACTCCAGTGAAGGGTTTTTAAATGTGTTTTTTTCTAAAGATTTACCCCATTATTGAAATTTCTGTGTATATATTAATTCCTTTTTGGTATATAAAAAAACTTTAATACTAAAAACCTTGTCCATTACCTTTGTTATATAGGCCCAATTGCACAGTCATATCTTAAGGCAAAGGAGAGCATTTATTCATTTCATTAACCTGCAAAGTTTTACCTAAGGTGTCCTTCCTTAGGGACCGTCCATTAATCACGTGAGGCTCGAAAAGGGGGGGGGGGGGGGGTCGGGAAAAATCACGAAATATCACAAGTAGGGAGGGGAGGTGTAGAGCGATATCACGTGTATTTGTTTTTTTCGGGCGATTTCTACTTATATGACTTTCCTGTATTATTTTTATGCCAGTGAGAATAAACCTGCAACCTTAATGTGTGTCTGGACATTTTCATCACTGTGCTTAATTTTTCAGAATTAAATTAGATTATACCTATATTTAAAGATAATATTCTAAAATGTTTAAAAATATTTTGTACCAAAAAAAAATACACGTGATTTATTGGGGGGGGGGGGGGGTTGGGGGTAGTCTAAAACATCACCACAAATCACTAGGGGGGAGGGGGGGTTAAAAAATTGCTAAAAAAAAATCACGTGATTAATGGACGACCCCTTACCTTACTGTGCTAGCCGATCTTTCGCTTTGACCTTAAACCACTTAAATTTTCTAACACACAACCTGGCTTGAGGTGAATTCACTCCTAAAAAAAGTGTTCAAGTGTGACTGGTTCCTATGTATCTATTAGTATAATCAGGACTAATTTACATTGACTATATATGATCATAAAAAAAATTTTAATTGTAAATTTAGTACTTACCTAGTAGGTAGGTATACAGATACATTAGCTAATTGTATTTTGCAAGTAACATGTAAAACTTTTAAATTTTCTCCAATACAATAAATATTTTTAGTTCTATTAATATAATATATTCATAAAAACAGCATTTTTCATTTGCAAAAAATTATAAAATATTTTATATTTGAACTGTAGGTACCTACTTATTTATATTTGTACAATTCTGTGTAAGATTTGTTTATTTTCCAAGATCAAAATAAATGTTTTGATTGATTTTATTCTAGTTTGAACCAAAATATATTTATTCTGAAACATATATTTTTATATTTAACTTAACAAAATTTTGCATAAAAATTTCGCTTTCTCTGGATATTTATTTGGAAGAGGGAGAAAAAAACATTTTTTTATAAAAATGTACAATAATTCAAATGAAGTGGCCTGTCATTGGCTGTGCAATTTGAATAATGTTTTGTAGTATACCTTGCTAAACCCTATCTTTATTTTTTAGGTATATTTCAAAGAAATACTACATACCTTACCATGGGGAGACTTACGGAAAATTTTTATATAGTTTTTCGTTTCATGGTTCATAGACCCCAAATCCATCATCAACTCAAAAGTATTTATATAGATAGATATGTATCACAATTTTGTGGACACTCTTAACTGTCACAATTTTTCTCAAATCGCTTCCAATTTGATACATAAAATCTAGTAGTGGTAAATATCGGTCGAGTTCGTTAATGGGCAATATCCGACCAAAGGGGTAAAATGGGTAAAGATTTTTTGAAAAACAGAAAAATCTTTTGTCTGAATAAGTTTTTGATACGACCAACCATAACTGCAAGGGGTTGAAAAAGAAATCATAACTCTGTTTGTAGCCATAACATCAAATTTGTACAAATTATGTATTAAACTTATGTATAATTTTTATCTAAAACTTTTTGTCTGAAACAATTTTTGATTATATGAACCTTTGCTGCAAGGGGTTGGAAAATAATGGTTAAAATTTAAAAAAAAATTCATAACTCTCTTGGTAGCAGTACTATCATATCCATTCAAATTGTTCGTAATTCTTATAATTTTTATCCAAAACTTTTGGTTGAAACAATTTTTGATAAGACAAACCGTTGTTGTAGGGGGTTAAAAAATAAAAGGTAGAATTTAAAAAAATTCATAATTTACGTTCCATGTGCACTGTTAAATCTATTCTGTTTTACTGTAAAATCTTAAATTATTATCTACAACTTTAGACTGAAATAATTTTTTATACAGCCAACCATTACTGCAAGGGGTATAATAAACAACGATTGGAAGTCAAAAAAAATCATAACTCCCTTCATAGGCACAACATCGAATTCATTAAAATTGTTTATTAATCTTATAATTTATATCTAAAACTTTTGTCTGAAACAATTTTTGATAGTACATACCATTACTGAAATGGGTGAAAATAACAAGGGTAGAAAAACAATTTTTTTTTTTTTTTTAATCCATTTACTTTCATTTCCATTGTAATTTATTGTAAAACACCTAACCTTTATCTAAAACCTTTGGCTTGAACAATTTTCAATGAAACAAACTATTACCGTAAAAACAGGGGTTGAAATTAAAAAAAATTAACTTGTTTAGTATCAAATTCGTCAGAATTTATTAATAATCATCATAATGTTACCTTAAAAAAAATTTATACGATCTCATATTAGTGCAAGGGATGAAAAATAGTGTTTGAATAAATTAAATAATTGCATGACTACCTTAATAATCATGCTATGAAATTTGTTAAGACATTCAATGCTGAATGCATTAAGTTTAAAAAAAAATTGGGTGTGTGTACCTATGTACGCTCGTGAGAAGTTTTTATTAAATGTTTTATTAAATTTATTTCTTTATTTTGTAAGTATTTAATAACCAATAATAAATATTTAACATTAATAATTTAATAATATTTAGTATTAATTACATTAAATATTAATATTTTAATTTATATCAATAAATAATACATACGGATAGTTAAACAATTATATTGGAGCACTTGAAAAAGTATATAAGCACAATTTTTTTACTAATATTTACTAATAGTAAATAATATTAATCAAAATATTCAATTTAAATCACTACTGAATATATTTTACTAGCACATATAATTCGCACTTGTATGAAACTAAACACGTGTTGTGAATGTAGAAACTAGAAACATGTGGATAAATATTATAAATATGAAAACAGTGATCAGAGGTGACGAGCGTGCCAACATGCGCGACTAATAGAGGTTCTATTTCTATTTTGTTGGTGGCTTTTTTTTCGAGACTTAATGAGTGGTTTAGCGGGCAGCTTCAACCTGTTAATTTTGTGTTACAGTGATGCGCGCGCATCTTAAAATTTTACTCATCATTTTTTCATAATGCACTTAAAGAAGTATAACTTCAAAAACATTCAAAATGTTTTTTCTGCATGGAATATGAGAAAATAATCAATCTTTTTTGAATATCACAGACAGAGAAAATCTGTAAAACTGGGAGAACTCAGGAAATTGAAAAAGTAACTTCAAAACCTGGAAAACAAAGTGAAACTGTCAATATTCAAGTACAGAACAGTATCAATAATTTTTGATACTAAGCTGTATCCTAATGTTTTATAAACAAATGTATTTTAATCATAAAGTTGTGTGCCATTATTAATATATCTCTGATTTTCACTAACATTAACTAAATGTAAGAGATGCATACAACTGTGAATTAAATTGAAGAGCAATCAAATAAATATCTTTAGTCTTCCACATGATCACAGTCAATAAGGTATTGTTTCTAAGTTTCATCAAACAAATATATTAGTTTTATTTTTCACACTGTGACAGTATTGGTTACGTAATGTTTATGGAAATTACGGCATTGCAAACTGTATGTTTTACAGTAAAACATATATCTGTGTATAAGTGTGGTTTAATAATAATTTGTGTTGTAATACAGCTGTTTAACTTTAAGGTGCTAAAGGAGCCCTGATTTTTGTTGTGTTTTGCAGATGATTTACAAAATTCATAATCCATTTTTACTCCAGTGAAAGGTTTGCAAATATATTTTGGCTAAACGTGTACTCTATCATTGAAATAACTCATTTTATATATATATATATAAAATTCCCTTTTTAGTATAATATCTTAACATATGTTATATGGGACAGGAAAATCTTGGAAATTGGCTGAAGTAAGAGTGTTTGAATCCTGTGTTATACTACGTATTTTATTTTCATTCAAATTTAATTGATTTTGTTTTCAACAGGAAACACTTGTTGCGTTAGAATACTTTGAGAAAGAAAAAAAGAAAATTGAAGATATGAGGTTTGCAGAACTCTCAAAATTAAAAGCAGCAGCTGATGAAATACATGCTTTTCACTCGTTTTACAACGGTATTACAGAAGACAATGTAAATACCCTTTTACTGACTGAAGAACAGGTCTTGCATCTCCGAGACATTGAAGACTACTATAATAAAATGACAGTGGTTTATGATGTTGGTAATGTCTAGTTCCTGCTGCTGAGTACGTATATAGTTTTTGTTAGGAGATTTACACTTTTGAATGTTTTGTTCTCAGTTTTATATAAAAAAAAATTCCATTAATATTCTCTACAAGTGATTTATGCATTTGTAATTAGTTTTGTATTCTATGCCAGTATTTTATATTCCTGGCACCAAGTTACAATATGTTGTTATTGTTTGAAATGTTAAGTTTTATCATAACTACTGTTTGACCAAAGCATATAGATTCAGCTAATTATTTAAAAGTAAACATTTTCTCATAAGTAAGATTAATGAAAAGTTTTCAATACAACAGTTAAATTTCTCTTGTTATTTAGTTATTATTTTTCTGCTATAGATAAGTATAATAATTCATGTTGTTTGTTTCTTCTGTATACATTTGTGTATAAATAATGGAATATAGTGCCATCTAAATACATTCCATTTTAAGGTGCTCATTAAAAAAAATGTATAATTCTAAGAAATTTTAAGACTGATGATGCTTGCTTTCACAAAATTACATTGTGAAATAAACTTAATGCCTTGTAAAATAAATTGTTCTTAAATTTATTTGTATTCCTATTAAAGTGCCTAATTTTTTACATTTACAAGTGTGTGTTTATTTAAAGGGCTCTGGTTCTATATGCAGAAATCTAAATGTAATTTCGGTTGCATGTAATGTTTGCTCTTTGGAAATTGTGATCTGGGAAAACACACATATATTTACCATTTAACAGTTAGTATGCCAAAATTAAATTTTTTAGTCTAAAAAAAAATCAAATTAAAAATATATTTTAGGGTAATGTGGCTTCAAATTTTTTGCTTTTTGGAAATTGCCATGTTTATTCACCCTCTGTTTACAGTCATGATTACAAGTCACAATTTTGATGTCTTTAATCAAGTTATAATTTTTTTTTCATTCTAAGTGAAAATAATCTTTCCAGTTTTTGTAGTTTTCTCCCCCCTTGTAAAATTATATATATATATATATATATATATATATATATATATAAATTTCTTCAACTTCTATTTAGAATTATTAAAGAAATTTTTTGATATCCATTTTGTAAATCATATTAAGTCAATAATTAACTAATTACATCAGATTTTTTCCTTTCAGTTTTCAATTCCATCTATTTATGATTATTGTGTCAGTTAGGATGCAAAATGTCTTATGTATTAATTGGTATGTTTTCAGGAGGTTGAAAAACTTTCAAACTCTTGCTAGGAAAATTTGTGTTTTGCTTTAGTTGGTAATAATACAACAGCTAGCTCATTTCCTGCATTTTGCATTTGCAGTTATTTGGTTTTGGAAAATTCTTTGCAAGTACATATTTAGTAAGTTTAGTTAATCCTGCTGTTATTTGTGGTGGATTTAGAATTATTTTGATGTCTGTTTTTGTTTATGGTTTATTTTGTAGTTTCTATTTAGATTTATAAATAATGGAAATAATATTTAGCTAAATATGCTGCCAAATCTAAAGTTTAAAATTTTGGAACCTCCTCATAAGTATAACTAAATAAGATTATATAATTTAAACATTCTAGGTTACAATTCAATGCTATTGTATACTTAATGAAATAGTATTATTTCCCTCCAATAAATATTTTGAAGTTAAATATTTTGGTTCCAAAATAAGGTTACGTAAATAGTAATTATAGTACAGCCATAGTGTTATGCAACTCATGTTATAGCTATCCATTTGCAGGTTGTAGCAATGAAGGGGTTGACAGTAAGGAGTGTCTCAAAAATATTTACATAACAGCCTTTCTTAAGTTTTATCGTCCACTTTTGTTGGATGTGACAGGGTTGACTGTTGAATCAAAAGATTTTCTTTTCTCTCCTTCAGTAATGGGGAATCGATAAAGGATCTGAAATATTTTGTCACAAGACATTTGCTGTAAAAATAGAGTGGTGACTGGCAAACCATATTTTTTTCAATCGTAGAGCTTGTTGGGAGTACAATTATTAGTTCAATGCATGTCTCGTCGTGCAAGTAAATTGATTAGACAATGTTCCCTCTGCAGTAGTTTTTAATTTATTGTCAGCTGCTTAATATTTTTTCAGCTTCAATTTCACAAGGGCAGTACATCTCCACGATTGGGAATAAAAGGTGGTTTCTGTACCACTTAGAGGGTCTATATCAGTGATAGCCAGCTTAGATCTTTTTTTAGTGACACATATCCTTTTTAGACTGATCTGATGGCCAGACAAATATGGATTAATTTTAAAAGTCTTAAAAGAATTTTTTAATGTTGTATTATTCTGTTGAGTAACCTATTAATGCAATATGTAGCATGCGATGAAGAACTAAAAAATAATTTTCATAAAAGCAGAATTTACAAAAATAAAATTAAAATAAAATCCAAGAATTTTTTACATAATGTACCAAATATAAAGAATATCTTTCTGTATTCTGTGAGAATATCATATTTTCATAAGGGTGTCTGTAAACATCTTATTTTACATATTCAAACAAATACTAATAAATGACAGTAGGTATACATGATAATATTTTGGTTGGAAGATTCTTTAAGAGGGTCATGAATAACAATGTCACGGGCTCCCATTGGCCATCTTTTCTCTAGATCGTTGATTGATCAAATCACTAAGCTTTCCTGAAAGGCGAGCTGGGTTTAATTCCTTCCAAGACCAAATCCAGGTTTTTCACGAGTGGGGAAAGTGGCCGACGTTATAGCCAGCAAGTGGGTTTCCTCATAGTACTCCTGTTTCCCTCACCAAAGAATTTAATTGCTGCACCTTCTCATTGTTTGACTTCTCGTTTCTCTGAGACATAGAATCCTATTTCATTTATCTCTTTATCCTACCTACTTGTGCTACATTGTGCTTCGTGATTGGCTTTCATGAGTTGCAAGCTGATTTTTTATTTCCATTTCATCCAGAATGTTGTTATAAGAAAATCATGATTTTAAAAGTAAAGCAGAGAGTTCACATTCTGGAAAGTCAGGGCAACGTCAGGAAAGTTGAAATTGGTCAGTGATAGTAATTTGAGGGGAGAAAGCCATGATCCATGCCTTCACCCAGATTTTAAACACTTTTTTTTTTCTTTTCAGATAGTGTTTCAGATAGTGTTTTAGTGCATAGTCACACACACTGTAAAGTGGCGTATGCATGGTTCTGTTTTAATTAGTACAGCTATAAGGATGGTGAAGACTGGATTGTCTTCATTTCTTTCAGAAAATAGGTAAATTATTTGAAAAAATTGGTTAGGGAAATTTGTAAATTTGGTCATGGTGAAGTCAGGGAAATTTTTTTACAGATTCGTGTTGTCACCATGTAAAGTCATTAATTTTTATTCATTTGAGTTATAGACACTCTTGAGTTGCATTTTGAAGTTACAAAGTGTCAGCCTGTCATAAATGTCATGGTGATTCTAATTGATTAAAACTTGATTCAGTAATTCAGACACTACCCATAATTATAGGGTTCAAGTTATGCAAGTGCTAACTTTGGCATTGCCACTGATGTGGTTCGGTTTCCCACTTCAGTAAAGTGTTTTAAAAAAAATTGACTCGAAATTTAAAATTTTCATTTAAATGTTAACAAACATATACAACATATCTGTTTATTTTGTGAAATATGTGAATACATTCTTACAAGCCCATGGTTTGTTTGAAACCATTATAGTTGTTGCATTTTTATTGGAGTTGAACAATTATATCATTTTGAATAAAGGTTAAAACAATAACTGCGATAAAAAATTTTATCCTGTCAGCTTTCTCTTCTTATTAATATAGGCATTGTCACATTGTCAAATGTTTGTCTCAAACTATATTTGACAACAGAGTTGAAGGGGTAGTATTGGATGGAAAATGGCTTCCAATTTTCTCCATCACATATATTTGGACACATAACCTCAAAATGTTTTAAATCATGTCACACTATCCAAGTTTATTTTTGTTTAGTTTATTTATTCTGAGCTATCTCAAACTTTTAATTTTTTTCTCATTTTTGAAAGTAAATAATGCATTAGTGCTGGATGGAAAATGTTTTAACTTGTTATGCTATTGGTGCAGTTTTAAATTTTTAAATGTATAAATTTAATAATTTATTCGTTACATAATGAAATAAATATTAAGTGATTTTTTTAAGTTATAGCAATATAATGTTTGTTTTAACATAAAATTCTTTTGCGCACAACATTCAAATTAAAATTATTTTAGTTATTTCACTTTTATAACCTCTTTAAACGTCCATTTGTTCTTTGCCATTTTAAAGAGTCATTGTGACTGTTTCGTTAAGCACAATTTTGATTGGCATATCCCTCCAACATCCAAGATATTGTATAACCTGCCCTATATGCAAAATAGTTGATGGAAACTAAATTCATCCAATTTGTCAAATAAACATGGCCACACTAATGGTGTTTTCTGTGACATCTTAACTCTCCAACTTCATTTGACACAACATATTGGAATTTGTTGGAAGCAAAACTTTAACAGCGTGACAGTGCCTTGAACAAAAAATAGTTGTGTATTTAATTTTGTATTATCTGTGCAAGCATGTGTGTTTGGAATCCTGATTATGATTTTGGAATTCACATTGGTCATGGTCGCCAAAATGGTGAATAGTTTGCAGAAGGAAGTCATAGTAAGATAGTAGCAGATGTAGAAGTAACAAAGTATGAAAATCATGTGAGACTAAAGCCATTTCACACAACCAAATTTTGTTTCAAATCACAGTTAGTTTTTATTGAACTAAGTCTTTGTCTAAGTGTTTGTTTCATCTTTTCGTTTTGTCGTGTTTTTGTTTTGTTTCAACCGTTGTGCTGAATTTTTTTGGGTTCAATATTTCTGTGTCGTCATCATTTGTGGAGTTTTTTTTCGTTCTCTTAGTACATTTTCTTTGTTTTTCTTTGTTTGTTGACCATATTCCTGTTACGGAATATTTTGTGGTGTTTATATCCTTGTTGACAACAGCAATTTTTTTCTTAATTTTTTGTTTTTTTTTTTTGTTTTTTTTTGGGGTATTTTTGTTTATTTTTTTTATTATTTTTTATTTTTTAGTTTTTCTTCAACAGAAAAAGTTTTTAGCAATGGCGTATGTCCAAAAACTTACATCAAGTTAAGTCTCTAAAAATTCAAATAATGTTAAATGTTTCATAACCTTGGCCATTATGTTATTCGAAGGTAAGAGTACAGTTTCCATCAAAGACAGTGTTCTGAATTTCCTTGAACTGTTTTTTGCAGCCATTTATAATTGCATTGGTATTTTAAAGCCAGTTGTGTCGCTTCAGAATATTTTATAATTAAGTATAAACCAAAAAATTGTTATTTTTATATAGTATGTAATCTAAAATTGTTCAAGCATAATTGAATAGTGTACAAAATGCCTTTCAAATAACATTTTTAATCATCATTAAATCCAGTCTTTGAAGCACTTAACATGTATCTTTCAATTCAATCTATTGCACTCTCACAGGGTGGCTAGCAACAGGGAAAATACGGTAAACCTAGAAAAGTCAGGATTATAGCAACAGTGAAAAGTCAAGGAAAATGCAGAGAATTTATTAGAATTTAAGGGATAATTTTTAATGGAAAGCTAACTGAAAAATTAAAGTTATATTAGACACTGGTTTTTATGTGTACCATTTCCAGGTACACATTATTTATTCCACCTTGTACAAATTGTACCTCAGTGCTACAAAGAGTTCTTCTCCCATTCCTTTTTGCTCATAGTGATATGAGCGTTTTGATTAGGAGCATTGACTTCAGTGATATCGACAGTAGTACTATAAAATAATAGTCTCTTGTTGAAGTAGTGATGTGTGATATGTCTAGAAGTTGCAGTTTTGAATGTTTTATAGTTATTGGCTACTAACTAGTATCAGTAGTCAGGTAAAAAAAAATTCCTGAGCCTGGAAAAGTTAGGAAATTTTTCAATTTAGGTGTGCTAGCCACCCTGTCTCAAAAAGATTTTCATACATAATATGAGTGCCGTGTTTTTTGAGTCAGTTGGCACTCACTCTATTAGGGCAGCAACATTCCTTTATCTTTAATAGTTTCCTTACATTGCCTACAATTTTGCAGAACATTCTGAGATGTTTGTTTTGTAATATTTGACTGAAAAGAAAAAAATTTACAAATTCTAACCATGTAACATACTAAAATCATGGAATAAAAATTTATTTACTAAATAATTAAGCAATTTAATCTTAAAAAATCATGAAAAATTTAATTTAGATGCCTTAACTGCAAAGTATTAATTCATTTTTGAATATTTGTTTTTTGTATCACTTGGCAACTAACTCATTCACGTGTGAAACACATTTAAGAATTTTTTTGCATAAGTTTTAATAGTTTTTCATTGTACCTATTAGTATATAATTCAATTGAACTAATTAAAAAGTTTTCTTGACAAAAAGCTTAATTTATCAAGTTCCTTTAGAAACTTCTTGACATTAATTTATATTGTACTTAAGATACATCTGATTGATTGTAATTCCAATAAAACCTCATTGGTACAAACCCTGTTACAAAACTCTCATTAATAAATAGTGTTTTCACAGTTCCTATAAATTACAAATGAGTTAAGTGCTACGTAAAATACAAAAGTATAGGTATTATGTAATACAAAGTTTTTTTCTCCAAAGGTAAACAATTGCACGGAGTAAATGGTTTAATACAAATATTGTTTGATAATGTAAAGAAGAAATCTGAAGTTTCAAATAAAATAATACATGCCATTACTTTGGTTCCGTGGAGGTTGAGGAAAATGATGATATTTTGTTTTGTACGTAATTTCTAAACCATTACTTTATTCTTGTCTTAAATCCTTTAAATTTAGTACAGTACAAAATAATTTTTAAATTAACAGATGTACGTAATCATCCTAAAATTGTATTTTACTGTTCATTAAAAAAAGTACATATTATGGTGAGTATATTCTATTTTTCTTAGGTACGTTATGTACGTACTAAAAGAGAAAAATATTTTTAATTTTATTTTAAATTGATTTAGAAATTATATAAAAGGTTTGATAAAATTTTGTAATAGTATGGTTAATACAAACCTCGTTACAAGAAAGTGACAAAATTATGATCCCTTCAGGTTTGTAATTGAGGTTTGACTGTACATCTGAAATTAATGTCATTAAATAACAAAGAACCTAACATTTGTGTCCGGGCTGTCAAGAGGTCAATAGTTTTCTTGCCCCCTTTCCCCCCCCCCCCCCTCCCTTCCTTCCTCATTACCTAATCTAGGAATTTTCAAAACCCAAAATTAAAAGAAAAAAATTCATACATTCAACTTCAAAATATTAAAAAATAAAACTTAAATTTAAAAACTTGACTGCCAGTTTAGTTTTTTTTTTTTTTTGTTTTGATAATATTTCAGTGGTAAAAAGTAAACTATGAAATGTAAGAACAGCTAAGCAAATATTGTTCAACATGAGTTTTTAACCGGAATTTGAGTAAAAGCTATATCAGGAAATGCATTATGCACAGAAGCTACTGTACAACGGTGTGATAGCATTTAAAACACAGCGATAAAAAGTGTGTGTGTGTTTGATACTAGTTATGATTTCAAATGCAACCATTTTTTTATTCCTGAAAGTCTCATTTAGTGAAGCAAATTCCAGAAGAGAAATAACTGACATGTATTTGGTCCATGTGAAATAAGAACATTAAATAAAAACAGTAAAGATTTTTTTGCTGTAAGTTTTGCATTGTTCTCATTATTATAAAATGGATATTTTATTCAGTACGTAAGTGGTTTCCAAGCTTTTGACATCTGTGGCTCCCTTGACCTACTGGTGGCATTATTTCATGTCTTGTAAATTATTGTTCTTATATTTATTGCTTTGTCATGATCAAGGTGTTGATTGGGCTGGTAGAATGTGAGAGACTAAATTCTTTTCAAATAAAATACTAAGTGTAAAAGATAATGATAATTTTATCACTTCTATCCAATGAGAAGGCACATGTTGATATCCTCGGTGCCGTGATTTTCTCAAAGTTAGGTAGTGCTATTATGAGCTACGGTATATACTTTCAGAACCACTGAATTGTACTGTTGTAATTTTGGAGTAATTTTAATGAATTGTCAAAATATTTTGATCACCATAATTTTTATAACATGTTCTTACATTTGAGTCATTTTTTCAACAGTTATTAAGTAATTAGTTTTTACTGTTTGCCATTTTGGAACTAACATGGAAAGTAAAAGGTACAAATAGAAGTTTGAAATAAACGTAAGATGCCAAGTTTTCTTTATGGGTTATGTTTTTGGTTGTGGCACTGTAGAAATATCTTCATGTTAACTATTATGATTTTTAGTTTGTGGGTGTATTTGATGTTAATGATTATTTTCAACTCCCAAAATACACTAAGAAAAGTCAGTAATGTTGTACACAAATAGGAATTATGTTACCATGCCATGCTCACTAGACAATGCTTTGAGTTTGTAATCATGTAAAGCATCCTTGTAAATGGCATAAGATTATTAATAGTAGTGCAGTTTTGTTTTGCATATTGTTATATATGTGTTGTAAATATTGAATGTGTAAATAATGTCAATGTTATCTAAATGATGAATGATTTGTGTTTTTTTGTTACTTTTTAACTATTTTTTATTGTGGCAAAGTAGCCTGACTTCAGTGAAAGTAAACTTTATTTTGTAAATAAAATTCCTTTTCAAAGCTGAAATTCATGAGTTCATGATTTGAATGGATCTGTCCATAACATGAAATTTATGCCACTTGACAAAGGCATTTCTAGTTTATTTATGGTTGTTGAATAGTTTCCCAGGTAAAATACACAGATTGAAATAATTTGCAGGTTGTTACCTGGTGTAGCTGGCAACATGAATGTATTAGGCAGTATTATTTTTACCATTTGTAACATGCATACACTTAAAAAGGTTACAAGGATATGCACGACCTACATTTACAAAAAAAAAAATAACATAACTTAATAAAGCAAAACATAAAAAAAGGACCAAAACACAAATACATAAAAAAAAATTAAGAAAGGACAAACAACTGTAGTAAGTATGTAATGTTGTAATGGTTGGCTAACCTGGCAGTTGCCAAGATGGTGAGGGTCCATACACATGTATGTAGTATGAGATGATTGGAGACAAAAGCAAACAGTGAAATAAAGAACAATACATGGCGCAGTCGGTAGGATTAATATGACGAATATCTTATATGTACGCGAACCAACAGTGTTCATAATTTGTTTTCATGTATATTAGTAAAAAATAGTGTCGGCCTGTAGTGTCATTTGTATACAACATGGCGGCCGGTTTCAACACTCCAGAAAAATTGTCGCTTCGCGGCAATTTAAGTGAAAATTGGAAGAAATTTAACCAAGCATTCAACATTTACTTAGAAGCATCGGACTTGGTTTTACAGTCAGAATCACGTAAAATCGCGATCTTCCTCAACATTGTGGGTGAAGAGGCTTTAGATGTCTACAATACCTTCACTTTCACTGATGAGGAGGTTAAGAATAAATCGTTGGCAAATGTACTCAAGAAGTTTCAAACGCATTGTAACCCCAAGAAAAATATATTACATGCCCGTTTCTTGTTCTACAACAGGAGTCAAAGAAAAGGTGAACCATTTGACACATTTTTAACGGATTTAAAGACACTAGTGCGTGACTGTGAGTTCAAAGATGCTGACGATCTACTCCGAGACCGCGTGGTATTCGGGACACTGGATCGCCCGACCCAAGAAAAAGTTGTCAAAACTGGCGGGGCTTCTTTGGAAGAGACAGTTCAACAGTTTCGAACTGCGGAGGTTACAGCTGCCCAGGCCAACCAGATACTGCAACCTAGTCAAAATAACCCGGATCACATCAGCATTGATGAAGCAAAATACAAACAGATCAATACTCAGAGGTTGCCCAAACAGCCAAGCATGTCACGTCATAATGAAGAGTGTATCTGTACCTGGTGTGGTTACCGTCATGTAAGAGACCCATCAAAATGCCCTGCTCGCGGTAAGTCATGTTCTGCGTGTGGCAAGCAAAATCACTTTGCTAAAGTGTGTCGTGCTCGCCCCAGTGAAACCAGGTCTACACATCGTGCAGTCACTGAGATAAAACAAGATACAAATCCCGGCTTTGATTTAAGCTATGATGACTATTATTGTGATTTTATTGCCAGTGTAAATAACAGAAGTGTTTCACTTGTAAGTTGGACAGAAACATTCCTTGTAGACAGTGTACTCAGTGTACAGTTCAAACTGGATTCGGGTGCATGTGTAAATATTCTTCCTCTCGAAACATTTGCCTTGGTGCAGCAGATGGGAAAGGGCGCAAAGCTACACCAAGGATCAATTTCCCTCGCTGCGTACAACAACTCTAAAATTAAAGTTGTAGGTTGCTGTGACTTGACTGTCTCATAGGAACATCAGCTCACTTGAAAAGTTTGTGATTGTTGATGAGGACTCTGTACCTATCCTGGGCATTGGAACCTGTGACCGTCTGGGTTTGCTGCAAAAGAATGTGATCGGTGAAGTACATGGACCAACCAAGCAAAGCATTGTCGTGGCATACAAGGATGTGTTCGCAGGCATTGGTAAGTTTGAAAATGAATACAAAATTAAGCTAAAGGATAATTGCATTCCAACTTCAAACCCCCCACATAGGCTTCCAAATAAAATCAGAGACAAACTGAAAAATGAGTTGGACAGGCTATGTCAACTTGGCATTATAACAAAATGTACACATCCAACAGAATGGGTAAACCAACTAGTCATTGTAGAAAAACCTAATGGGTCCTTAAGGCTGTGTCTAGATCCGTCTGACTTAAATAAGGCTGTTGTCAGAGAATATTATGAAATTCCCACTGTAAGAGATGTAATTGCAAGGATAGGAAATGCTCAATGTTTTAGTGTCTTAGACCTCAAGGACTCATTCTGGCACATTAGCCTTGATGAAAAGAGTGCAAAATACTGTACTTTTTCGACTGTATTTGGCTGCTACCAATTCAGGAGATTACCGTTCGGCCTGAACATCTCATCAGAGGTGTTTCAAAAGTACAATACAGAGACATTTGGTGACATAGAGGGTGTCATGATTTACGTTGACGATCTACTTATCTTTGCTGAAGACGAACCGACTCATGACAAAATTCTGCTCAAAGTGTTGGATAGAGCCAGAAAATTTAATGTCAAATTCAACTTGCAGAAGTTCCAGCATAAAGTGAATAAAGTTAAATATGTTGGCCACACTTTCAGTGGTGAGGGGGTCGGCCCAGATAATGACAAAATTTCAGCGATTCTTAATTATGACACACCTAAATGCAAACTAGACCTTCAGCGTTTTCTGGGATTAGTGAACTATGTTAGAGATTTCATTCCACAGTTCTCTGAGGTCACCGCTCCTCTGAGACACCTGTTGCGGAAGGATAGTGAATTTGTCTGGGATCCTAATGTGCATGGTGCTTGCATTGAAAGATTGACAACTATATTAGTCACAGAGCCACTCTTGCAAACATTTGACGATGCAAAAGAAATTGTAATCCAAACCGATAGTAGCAAAGAAGGCATAGGTTGTGTCCTCCTCCAAG
Source organism: Bacillus rossius redtenbacheri (assembly GCF_032445375.1). Taxonomy (NCBI): domain Eukaryota; kingdom Metazoa; phylum Arthropoda; class Insecta; order Phasmatodea; family Bacillidae; genus Bacillus; species Bacillus rossius. The sequence continues at coordinate 32,216,014 of NC_086336.1, forward strand.
ACAGCAAGCCAGTGTGCTATGCATCAAAGTGCCTCTCGCCAACAGAAGTAAATTATGGACAAATTGACAAAGAGTTTTTAGCAATTTTATTTGCTTGCAAAAAGTTCCATCAATACGTATATGGACGCGAGGTTATCGTTCAAACAGATCATCAGCCACTGTTGTCAATAATGAAGAAAGACATTCACAAAATTCCATCCAAAAGGCTTCAATCCATTAAACTTAAGCTCAGCATATACAAGCTTAAATTAGAATATGTCCCTGGCTCAAAATTGTTTGTGGCTGATGCCCTGAGTAGGGCTTGCTCGAAGGCTGCAGTGAATGACGTTGACGTGTCCCTAAATGAAGTAGTGCACACAATCAATATGTCAGACGAAAGAAAAAGGATCTTTCAACAAGAAACAGACAAAGAAGCGGTCTTAAGGGAATTGAACAAATTATTTTTGAGGGGTTGGCCAACTTCTAGAACAAAAGTACCAGATATTGCTAAGATGTACTACAAGCTGAGAAATGACATCACAGTAGATGATGGACTAGTGTTTCTAGGGGACAGAATTGTTGTGCCCGTTTCTCTGAGAGGATTTGTGTTGCAAAATCTTCACCAATCCCATTTTGGGGTGACCAAAACGAAGGCCAGAGGTAAAACCCTCTTCTACTGGCCAGGCATGGATGTGGATATTGAAAACTACATAGCCAAATGTAGCTTGTGTGAAAGATTTAGTGCCCGGAACCCGAAAGAACCAATGATCTTGCAGGAACCACAGACACTGCCATTCTACAAGATTGCATGTGACATTTTAGAATTTGACTCCCGTTCTTATCTTGTCCTGTGTGATTATTACTCCAAGTGGATAGAGTTAGTGCCGCTGCGGTCAAAAGATGCACATAACATTGTGAAGGTTCTAAAAATAATTTTCACTACTCATGGTATACCGAGTATTATGGTAACTGACAACATGCCTTTCAACTCTCTGCACTTCAGGGAGTTTAGTGAAAAGTATGGTTTCAAGATGCAAACTTCCAGCCCATACTATCCTAGAAGCAATGGCTTGGCTGAACGTGCGGTAGGCATATGTAAGAGCATGCTGAAGAAATGCAAACAGAGTCTACTTGACCTACACATCATGCTGCTGGAGTACCGCAACACCCCAGTGATGGGCTCGGATGCTAGCCCAGCTCAGCTTCTGTTCAGCAGAAGAACACGGACCCAGCTACCGATACGTGACACATTGCTAAAACCCAGAGTCGTGCACAACTTCAGTGATGTGCAGTCACGGAAGGACACCCACAACAAAACATATTATGATAAAAATGCTCAAACTAGAAACTTGGGTCTTGAAAATGGTGACAATGTTGTTTACTGGGATAAGAGTGTTTGGAAACCAGCGAAGGTGGTTGGAGAAGAAGGAAGCCCACGCTCCGTGTTAATTCAAGATGAACAAGGAAAAATAAAGAGGAGAAACACACTCCATTTAAAGAAGTCCTTGGTGAGCAGGGAGTACCAGCAGAAAGAACCCCAGCAGAACTCAAATGTGTACAACCAATGCTATTGGTCAAACAAACGTAGTGTGATGAGGATGAACTCAGAGCAGACTGTTCAAGGTAGTGGAAGGGACGGCGAAGTGGAAGAGGAACCCAGTGTTGGGAGTGAACAGGAAGAGGGATTCAAAGGATTTGGACCTGAACATAGGGAGACGGCAGGAGTGAGAATAGATCAAGATCCGTTTGTTGAGTCTGCACACCGACCAAAGAGGATGACCAAGACACCGCATTACCTTAAGGACTACAGACTGAAATAAACTTCTCACAGTGAGGTTAACTGTATTAATTTAAAAGAGAAATCTTAGTTTTGTATAAAGGGAGATGTAGTAAGTATGTAATGTTGTAATGGTTGGCTAACCTGGCAGTTGCCAAGATGGTGAGGGTCCATACACATGTATGTAGTATGAGATGATTGGAGACAAAAGCAAACAGTGAAATAAAGAACAATACACAACATAATACATGAAACAACTTAATACAGGGAAGTACTTTTACAGGACACAACTTACAAGTTAATATGAAATTCATTATTATCTAAGAAATAATACAGTTCAATAAGGAAATATTGATAGAAATAATATATAGTATTAGTCATGGAAATGACTGAAAGACAAAATAGACCTGAAAATGTTAGTGTTTACTTATTGGTTTCAAAAGGATCATATTGTATGGCACCGTACATTAATATTATGTAGTTTTCACATAATAAAAAATATATATACAATTATTAATGGGGTGAAATAAAGACCAGCAAATAATTAAATTTGTAGCTAAGCAAAGGTTATATAGAAAATAAAAAGCAAATGAAGTTTATAAAAAAAAAAGAATATGATAAGATTAGCAATATAATGGAACGCAAGACAAAAAACTTTATCACACTTTTTTTGTAACTATTAGGCTGCAATAAATCAACATAGGAATTAAAATGGGTGATAGTCTATGTTACATCATTAGTATTAGAAAGTGTACATAAAAGAGAAGGGTTACGCCTATTAGAAGAAGGAATTTAATGCCAGTAACTTTTAACGTGTAAGGACATATAAAATTTGAATTAAAACAATTATAAAAACAAATATAGCATCTAAACTCTTTCTTCTAGTTGAAAAAAAAACCTAGAATGCAGTTAAGATAAATTTTATCGTAGTTATTTAATTATTTGTTAATGAAGTGTGATAATTTTAATTGAACCCTATCCAACTTTTCAATAACTGTATTGTTGATGCTGTTCCATATTATTGATCAATATTCAAGTTTGGATCTTATTAACGCTGTGGAGAGAGAGAGAGAGAGTGTCAATATTCAATGTGTTGAAGGTATAAATTTAATGAGACCAAGTACTTTATTAAAATATGAGTTAAGGTATTCGTTATGATGTTGGAAAAAATAATTTTTGATCAAGTAAAATGCCTAAGTCTTTGAGTGTTGAGATTTTGTGGTAGATAAGTTATCAAGTTTAAAATGGTACTGAATGGTAAGGGTTTTTCTGGAGATGGTGGTGATATAAGTTTTATCCTTGTTAAGATGAACCAAGTTAGTTATGCACCAAGTGACAATTTCTGTAATATCACACTGTAGAAGGTAGCTATCATGACAGGAAGATATTTTGCTTTCAATTTTTAAATCATCAGCAAAGAGTATGCCTGTGGAGTTCTTTAAGCCTAAAATTATGACATCAATCTAGATGTTGAAAAGTAGAGGGGATAAGGAGCCGCCTTGAGGGACGCCAGAAGTAGCCAAGTAAAAATCTGAGTTAAAATTCTGTATTGTAACTTAAAAATTACTGTTACTTAGGTAACTAGTTAACCAGGTTATGTATTTATCACTTAGACCAAATTTGGAACATTTTGCAAGTAGAATTTGATTATTGACAGTGTCGAAAGCGTTAGCTAAATCAAAGTAACTAATGTCTATTTGACCACATGTAATTACCTACGTCTGAATAAATGGGGGAAATAGAGAATCAGGAAATGGTGGTGGGGAATGTGATTATAAAAAGACACTAGTGGTTTACTGCAATTTTGGTGACATTCTCACTTGCTGAAAGTCTGATCTGGATCTCTTGTTAAAGCCATTCTTGATCATCTTTGTGAGAAGAAAGAGTTGGACCATACTAACCTTTCAGAGAAAAATTTCTCATAATTGCATGGTAATAGGCTTTATGTACATTGTGTGTGTATATATATATATGTGTGTACACACACACACACTTACATACTTACTTATTCAAGTTTACACCAGATTTAAGAAGTGTTTGTCCATCTTATAAGTTTTAAGAGTGTGCATTGTGTGCAAGTTTTCTCTAGGGTACAGTCAACTAGTAATGGGACCATTGCATTTTTGTAGGCCTTTGCTTATAGGCCGTAGAACTTTAATGATAGAGCCTAGAAAACTTTCAAGACTAGCAAATTTTTTGCAGTGTTTAATGTGTTTGACATTTTTCACTTGTTCATATTTCATTTTAAAAATGTACATTTTTATTTTTATTCCTTTTTCATGGTTAGAATGCTTCAAATTTTTTCTTTCAAGTCCTTTATTGTAAAATGCATTTCAAAAAAGATTGTAACCATGTGCATTAGAAACAAACATTTAAAATAAAGGAAAGTTGTGTGTGACCTATGTAGCATACGAGTGCCAAGTGACAGACTTGAACTGTGTGCTCATTTCACAATCAAACAAAAAGGAAAAAAAATGTTTTCAATGCTAAACATAGACAGAATATTAGTAAATTATTAAAAGTTGCACAGAAAACCCCTGTTTTGTTTAAGCTTCAACCACCTATCCTGAAAACTGCACAAATTACGATGGTGACTTACAGTGGTGAATGAGTACAAAGAGTTTGTTGCCCCCCAAGTGGGGAAACAAGAGTAAGGGTTGATTAGAGCGAACACTAAAACAGTGTTGTGAGAAACATACAAAATATTTATTGACATTATTACAAAGTCCAACAACAAACAAACACTCATGTATGCTTGAAGACATTTACAGCAGCGTGCCATTACTGGGAGTACTCCATTAAGAGTAACTAAAAACAAAGAAATATCCAAATTAACAAACAGCGACGTAATCATTTACATGAACCAAATATAAAAGCTATTCTCATCATAAACATGAAACAATTATTATTCAACAGTAAAGAGAAATATTAAATAACGAAACTTCATTAAAATACAAATGACAGCAAATGGTCTTAGTTGAGTCTAACAAGAACTTATTAAATATGGTTCGGTAACAACGAATTTTTATTAAAAGAATATTTACTATATGATTATTATTAACTTAACTATAAAATAAAAAACCTTGGAATACATTAAAATACTGCAACTTGTTGCAGCTTGTATCTAGCATTTATCAAACTATCATATTGAGTGTGCTCGGTGGTAAACGAAAGTGACACTAAAGTTAAGCCCCTCGGTTATTCGGGTGATGACTCATACGACACTCTCCTTAGAGATAGTTGTAAATGAGGGTCCACTCTAGGGCCTCACTGCAGTGAGTCGTCTGGTTGTCATGGTGCCCGCCGTGTAGCGCACTACTCCCCAACGATGCTCAACGCGGACTTAGCTGACACGGATCGGAACACCAACCTCCGAAGACGACTTCAACAGCTGGCTAAAGAGCTGACACACTTCGGTCTTCCGACTCGTTGGCACTCGAGACCAGCCACACACGTAATAGATAATTACTATACAGCCAACTTCTCCACGTTCCCGTTGCGTAGCTTTGTCAGTGACTCAGATTCATCATACTTCTCAGTCTTTCCCACTTCGAACACCAAAGTCCAGTGTTGGTTAAGTCAAAGTCGGGTGATTATGGCTCTGCCTTAATATGTCAGTCCTTGACACACACACTAAGTCCTCTGTAAAGCCTCCGACGACATGTGCCCTTCTAGCAGCGATTTTCGCCCACTCACACTCGCTCGACGAGTAAACAAAAAAAAGTCGTCGGCGAGTATTTTTATAACTTGGTGGCGACTTGCCCTTAACCAAAGGTCGTAAATCAGCCGAGTGGTTTTTCAGAATTTACTCGCTCAGCTAGTACCCACTTGCTCCATGAGTGGCGATGACGAGTAACGGGACGAGTTACCTCTTCTGCGGCTCCTTGGCGCTGAACATGCTAAGTCCGAACTCACTTGAGAAAGTTAAAGTACAACTTACTCACTTCTGAGGCTAAGTCCAATGAGCAGGTCGTTGTTTTGTCGGGCAGAGTGACATTGCTTGAAGACGTGGTGACGGGCTGGGTGACGTAGTTGGTGGTGATAGTTTCCTCAGCTTTCTGAAGACTCTGAAGACTCTAGGCCAAACCTTGCCCTTATATACGCCCTTGGCTGGTATCGTCTTCATGGGAAAACTCTCCAGAAGCATGGAGTTACTTCCCCGCCTCCAGGGGAGGGTATAGAGGTGATGAGGTCAGGTGATTAGTCACGTGGTTTCCCCCTCCTCGTCCGTGCCTTGGAGTCGCTGTGTATGAAGTATGCTTGAGGGGTAGGCAACCAGAAGTGCCTCGCTGTTCTGCCGGTGGTGTCACATTCAGGGGCTAACTCTCAAAACATCGTTACAATCGGTATTGTATGTTGCGGGCGGAAAACCAGCCGCAACAAGCTAATGCTTTCTCCTCATCATGGTAACATTGAATAAAAAGAAGTTTTTTTGGGGGGAAAAAAGTATTTTTGAACATGATCCAATCTCATATTTGGCTAAGTTTATAAACTTTGCAGGAAACGCAATACAGCAAGGATCCAACACGGAAGCAAGAAGGCATCACGCACCCTACAATTTTAAGCTGTAAAATATTTTAAAAAAATTAATATTTTTTTTTTCATCATAAGATCTGAAAATTTTAATAATTTTATATTGAAAACTGTAATTTCCTTTTCCATAAACACAACTTTATCGATTCGTAAAAGTTTTTGGAACACATCACTTCCAAATGTTTGAAAGCAAGCAGAATTGAAAGTTCAAAGTTGTCAAAAACTTTTCTTTGTGTTTTTGCATTTTATGTATTTTATAAACAGTTATTTGAAAACTTGTTATTTAGGTTTTTGCATTTGGCGCTGCTTACTTTATTTTGCATATGTAGTTTACTACAAACCTGGCTTTCTTGCCAGCCACTGGTAACTTTCTTTTTGCATATTTCTTGCTGTTAGTGACACAACAGCGTACAGGCCATAAATTATAAAAGGTGGATCAATGTATGTAGGTGAGAAACTAATATGATGCAATGATGGACTCGGTAGAAGTCGTAGAATGATCGTAGAATGTGTTCTTGTTTTTAAAACAATACACCATTGTTCGATAAGGCTTGGCGTCATACTTACGGTAATCTACAGGTAAACACATGAGGGCGACTAAGTGTTAGTTACCGAATGATGTGGATGGATAATTAGAACACAGACTCAGTCTCTCAAGTTCGCTTCGTAAACTTCTTTATGGACATTGGTGCGCGCTGCAACGTCGTGGAATATCCTGAAGCAACCGAACCTCCACAGAACATAACATAGTCTAGTAAGTTCACGAAGCAATACTCCATGCCCAGCAATTCGGGCTGCTTGAAGTTAGAGTCAAACAAGCTTCGGTTGCAATTGTACCAAAACAATGTCAGCTCCTGAAGTATACCTATATATTTTTATTTCATACGGAGCATGATTACGCAAGCAAGCAGGAAAGTTAATATGATCAATGATATCACGCCCGAAAGGAAATATAAAACGAAATGAAGTATCCTTATCATTAATATCATTTCAGCTCAAAATAAATTCGGCAAAATTGAAATGTATTTCATGTTGTTATCATGAATATTTCCCCATTTATATATCAAGATTCCTTTAACTTAATGTGTTGTCAATTGTATGTATTTTTACTTTGGAACACAGTGAGGTCACTGAATTTGAATTATATTTGATTGTTGAGCACATTTAACCAAAAAAATAATTCCATGTACCAATGTTGATTACGTTATATAACTATGGAATGTGAACCGTTCATATATGGTCTGTATGTAATTTGTATAAACTGAGGAAACCATCGATGCAGTCGATCATTGGCACATGTACCGTCGATATATTCACTATATGGCGGAGCAATAAAGGATGTTCTGGTGCAGCCGCTCGTCGGGACGCCGAGGAAAGTCCGAAGGGAGCAAGAGCGCAGGAAAGATGAAGACAGGCGGAGACAAGAGAAGGAGCGAAAAGGCAGGAAGCTGCAAGAAGATGAGCAGCGGCAATGCGACGAGCTCATGATGCAGTATGCACGAGCCCTGCGCGAGCAGACACAGTGGCGTGGACAACACAGCTGGCCAAAGTATTGAACTTTAGTTGAATATATGATAACTTGTAAATGTATTTGATATTTAAAATTTAAAAAAAAAAACTTGTTCCTCAATAATATTCATTTCATTTTAATGTGCATGCTAGCTTAGCGACAAGTACTGAGCTTACATGTACCTCCCTACAAATACCACGACACACCGGCTTTTCTACATGATACTAAACATTCTGATAGTTATCTTAATATTAATAACACATTGTAGTGGTTCTACCCACTAAGATGTAGTGCAATATTCATCCCGTACACAATTAACCGTGATAACTACACTTCGTAACACGATTGTAGGGGCACCGTGACATGCTATGCAGCGATAGGTAGGTACAGTGAACGTTACGTGAAGTTGGTACGTAAGCATTTCACCATTTATACATCTTGCTTTGCATCTCGATGAAGTTCTGGGTAGGGTCTCTGTCATACTGTAGTCCTAACATTACAGGAAAAATAGAAAGTACACATGTTTAGAACATTGTTTTATTACATCATTATAATCTTACCAAACTTGTAAGTGATACAGTGACAAATCTTTAACTATTAGTAAGGTGTACATATATGTTAAATACATGCATATGAGACAGTAGTTTTTTTATGTTTGCACGTCAAAATGGATGTCGGTTCTAAACAAGTCGCCATTCATTACCGTTACGAGCGAACTGTAGCCAATATTCCGCAGTCGCCACATCCCCCACTGATTAATAAAAGTCTAATTGTTACTGGTCCGTGAACTTCGATCATGCGCTGATAATAATGTTTCTTGTAACAGTATCGAACATTCCAGGTAGTAATGCAACCACAGCCCGACGTAGTTCACGCAGTAGTGATGCCAGTGACCATCTTTACAACGGTATTCCGAATCCTCTTCAGATGGCGGGATATTGCGCCGACAGAAGCAAGAAGCGTGCTCACCCCACGGACAGTCATCCAAATGAACGAGACTGACGAAATTGAAGAGCTTGGTGATAACATTGAATTCGGGGTATACCGTGAGGTACGATACTTCCGAACAGGGGTAACAAGCTGTTGACATCCACGTGCAGACATACTTAAATGATAAAATATTCTTGGACCACATCAGTCAAACTTTCATTGCTGTGATAATAAATGATCTACAAGTCATCGTGCTTTCCAATATTGGGGCCCGAGAGTCTGCCATGTGTTTACATGTTTACTATAGATTGTATCATACGTCTGATAAAAGTTACGATACAAATTTAGTAGATCGTTAACAGCGTTTAGTCGCTGTACAGGATGCATTGTCCTCGGTGCCTGGCTCGTAAAGGCGGCCACACACGCTCAGTTTTGTCGTAGGTTTTACCTGTGCAGGTAAAACTGCACAGTTTTGTCCGCGCGAGTGAGTTGCCCACACACTACTCCGGACTACCTGAGTGAATAGCGCAGTTGTGTTGAAGACCTCGCGAGCGCGGTCCTTCCTCGCGTCCGCAATGTACGAAGAAACAGTATTGTTAGCAGTTCTCGCTGTGAATGTAATACTCCAGCAGGCCAAGCGAAAGAGATGCAAGAGGCGAACAAAGTGGACAAAGGGTTGGCTGCTGAAAAGAAACAAATATTCGCACACAAACTTGTTGTCTGATTTGCGATTGGAGTCAAGTGATTGGCACAACTACCTGCGAATGGATCAAGAACAATACTTCGACTTGCTGTCGCTAGTTTCGCCGTTGATAAGAAAACAAGACACGTGCATGAGAGCTGCAATTACACAGCACGAACGTTTGACTGCAACACTACGATTTCTCGCAACTGGTAGATCTTTTGAGGACCTCAAGTACACAACAATAATATCACCTCAACACCTTTGGGTGTAAAAGTACCAGACACATGCAGAGCCATTTATGCAGGAAATGTACATGAAGGTAAGTAATGTGATTAATGTGTTAGATAGAAATAATTCTATACAATGTATGGTAACAAGAAAGATCTTAATCATGCGCAGACACACTCTTTACATCTTCTTCCTCAATTTTCACAAATAAAGTATTTAAACTAACACTGTTTAAGTAGACATAATATATATTCCAAACGGTATTAAATCAACACATTGTTTATTGCTGCACATCGTACTTATGATATACAAATATACCTAACACTTTCACCGTCATCACTATTGTGAGAATTACATTGAAGAATGTAGGTTACTGCTATAGAATTGAAATGATTGGTTACCAATAATTATACTAAGACTTAATTAAAGCACTATAATGAGAATAAAATTTTGCTAACTTTGAAGCATCCGTATCAATACTCGCAGAAAGAGTGTTTTGTACAGACGTCACCATTCCCGTGGTCTGTGTATTTGAGGGTGGATGTTGCCAGCCAGCTGCATGCCTTTCCATGGATTCATATGGCGTGAGGAGCGGCTGATGTGTAATATTTGTGACAGGAACGCTATGCGCTACATTTCCCACATGAAAATCACGAGACAGACCTCCCAATGATGCTTCCTAGAGAACATCATTAATGAACTTTTCGGAAAATATACGCTGGTTTTCATCTAGTGCGCGTAACTTGTAAGCAACATGTTTGCCGAAAACATCACTTGAGTCCTCTGGCGTCATCGTTTGCAAGCGTTCGCTGACCAAAGACGACCTTTTCTGTTTGCGTACCATCACAACAATCTTTCCTCTTCTTTGTGGTATGACGTTTACGTGTATACAATGACTCTGCAGATGTAGAACAGAAACTTGTGTTATCATCACCAGGTTGTTGAGAAGTAGGAAGTGTGACATTTGTAGCTGAAATATCACTGTTAGATTCATCGGATAGGGCTGTGTCCTGCGAAAGAATACGTTGTGTTAATATTCGGCAACATATATAGAGTTGTGCTTTTTATAAATATTATGTCAATGTTACATGCATAAAATCAAGGAAATGTTAATGATACATTTGCTTATAATTCTAAAATATCCGGAGAAAATGGCGAAAGGAAAAAAAAACAGAAAGAAAACGTGTTTGTTCCAAAATGCTCCGAAAAATAGGAATATTAATTCTAAAACTAAACACATGGTCGTCTCTGAATATTTATTTGTGTACAAGGCATATGATTGTGGAAAAACGGTAAACAGAAACATACTGTTTTAATGATAAGGGGAGAATGTCGCCTACTGAAGTAGCAAGTTTCTGTCTTTTTTATCTTGGTATATATTTATTAATATATACGTACATGACACCACACAATACCATCGTAACATGACACCTGGCGAACGGTTATGTCTAGTAGTATCGGCAGTAGTTATAGTTTCGTATAGAATCATTTCTGGTTATTGCATGTGCCACTGAGCCACTTACTATATAATTATTTTTTTGGAAAATTACAATACATTTATTTATTATTTGATTAATGGTGGTATGTGCCTAGGCCGGTAGGCGTTATGTAAATAAATTTGTGGCCTGTAAACTAAATTGTCACCTGCTTTTTCCCCAATATTTTCGGTTTTTCCCTAAGCTTCAGAACCCTAATTTTGATAGAGTATCGTATACCTACCTACAATCTATTGCCTAGGCTATCTTTAATGTTATATGTTGTCTGTTTCCATGTTCCAGTTCCCAAGCACTGAGCGAGAATGGCAGAACATTTCAAAAGGTTTTGAGGACAGATGCAACTTTCCACAAAACCTTGGAGCAATAGATGGAAAACATGTCTGGATAATTCCACCAGCTGACAGTGGTGCTTTTTACTACAATTATAAGGGTTACAACAGTCTTGTTCTACTAGCGATCGCAAATGCTAACTACGAGTTCGTTCTTTGTGATTTCGGAACAAACGGTCGTGTTTCTGATGGAGGTGTTATAAGCAACACAAATTTCTATAGAAAACTTGTGAATGGAGCACTGAATATTCCAAGACCTGGACGTGTGGGAAATAGTGAACTAGATTTACCGTATGTATTTGTAGGCGACGATGCTTTTGCGCTTCGTCCGGATTTGCTCAAGCCCTTCAGTTACACTGATTTGGATCCTGCTCATCGCATTTACAACTACCGCATTTCAAGAGCACGTAGAATAATTGAAAATGTTTTCGGTATATTGGTAGCACGGTTTCGTATCTTCCACACCCCAATTAATATGGACCTCAATAAAATTGATGATGTGGTAATGGCTTGTTGCGTTTTACACAACTACTTGCGTAAAACGTGTCCCACTAGGTATACACCGTGTGAATGTTTGGATTTTGACGACTCTGACATAGGTTCAACCACTTTGGGTCTGCAGCCAGATGTGGAGCAATTTATTGGACTTCAGAATGGAATGGTCCGCAATGCAACAAATGACGCGAAAGCTGTGAGAGACATGTATGTTAAGTACTTTAATACCGAAGGGAAAGTGCCATGGCAGGACAGTGTTTAATGACACAATTCGTCTTTTGGCAAAACCCTGGTGATTTTTTGCAATGCATGTTGTGTATTTTAGTTAAATTTGTTCATACAAATGCAAAAACTATGGATAACACTATCATCAAATATGACTTAAGATACATCCTACCTCAACGATTATTACCTAAAACATGTTATCAGCATCTGCCGTTTAAGCAATCTTTGTCATTTGTTACCTGTAATGTTTTTCACAAACTTTTTCTGTTACCACATATATGCATAAACTTCTGTAAACTTTATTGTTAATAATAATATAAACATATACAGAATATACATTTGTATTCTTGTAAAATTTCTTATAAACATTAAGAATTCAAAGTGAAACACAAAGTATATGCCATAGGCTACGCAATTTAAGCGAGGAAAGGTTATCGGCTGTCCAAATAACAATGGGGCTGTGGGTAGAACATAGGATTACCAACTATTTCAGCCTGACCATAAGGTACACCAAACCCCCGGAAAAAAATTGAATTTATAAATGTAAATTGGTGCTATTTTAGCAGTTTTTGTATCTGAAAATAATTTATGTACCTGTTTGAAATATAAAATTTTTTTGTATTGGCTTAGTAAATTTTTTTGAGTGAAGAATTTAATACATAAAGATATTTTTAGTTAACGCTGTTCAAAAATTCCAGACAACTCATATGTGATTGAACATTGGTAAACTAAATTAAACTCTCCAATGCAAAATGTGATCAGGAAAAAGGTTAGGGGGGGGGGGGTGTTATATTTCAACATTCCTTTGCAAAAAAATCATTTATATTGTAACTGCAATAATGTAATGAATGCACCTATTAATGTTTAGTCTACAGCGTCACTACCTCGGGCAACAATGTATTTCCGCGATGGCGCGTTGGTAATTTGATCCTGTTTACCAACATAACATTACATGCACTTTGTACCACGTTGATATTTTATTTTAATTCCTATTGACTGGAGAAACCAGCTCCTGCCGATCGGCCATATCATCGCAAATCACATTGTGTATGAACCCTAGCAATAAAATTCCATAATAAAAAACAAATACATACCTCACAACTATCCAAATTGGATGTTGGCTGCCTTGGTGTTTCCTGATCTTGCAAGAAAAGTAATAAATCGAAATACCACAACTTCGGCGTGTACACATCATCAGAGCCAACTCCTGATTTCTTTGAATCTTCGTGTTTCTTTAGTTCTTTTCGAAAATTGCTCCGGAAAATGTTAATTTTTTTCACTACACTTACGCGGGTTGCACCACAATCTACGGTCTTCATTACACTGACTAGTCTCTCATAAGCGGCAGCCTTTTTGTCTCTATTCAAATATTCCTTACTTTTCACTTTCCAAAGACATGGTTCGCTGCGATAGACTTCCAAAAATTCAGTAAGAAATTGCTTTGAATAATTCCGCGAATCTGACATCGTAGCGCAATATGATCACACACTCCGCGTGCGTCTGTCCACTACCAGCTCAACAGCCCAACTGCGTAACTGGCCTGATCACCGCACACACGCTCAGGTTTCGCCTTTGCAGTCCAAACCTGCGCAGGCCAAAATCAACCAGGGTTTGATTTTGCTCAGGTCGGAAAAATACCTGCACAGTTGCACAGGTTTCGCCCACACACGCTACGTTCTACCTGCGCAGGTCATGCCTGCACAGGTAAAACCTACGACAAAACTGAGCGTGTGTGGCCGCCTTAATAATGACCCGTCCATAACAGTTCTGCTTGACACTCATCGTGAAAACCAGTTAAAATGTTTGTACGTTTATTCCCGATAAAACATACCATTAAGCACAACGTGTCTTAACAATTACAACGACAAGATTGGCTCAAAAGTTTGTTGAAAAAATAACTTTTATTCTAGTAGTAGTGGCTGTTGTGAGTGCCCGCTATGTATGCTGTGCTGCAGTCGAGCATCATGCTGACATTATGCAAAAGTGGCAAAGTGGTGTATGGCCTACGAAACGCGAATGACTGCTGCTTGTGAACGAAGCAGATGATTCCACAAGAAGTATGTTTGTTCTAGGGGTTCTTACTTTTGTTCTGTGAAGTACGTGAGCTGTAGGTTTCTGATAATTCGGCCCCAGCTTGAATGCTGATGCTCTGGCCCCAACAGTTGGTGTTAACTGTTGCATTGGCCCATATGTATAGCACTGTAAATGTGGCACACGGGGTCCACATACAAACCAGCTTAAAGTTTTCGAAAATAAGTGCAACGCTGATGCACCATAGGGCCTTCATCACTGAATCCATAAACACCACCCTTGCCTCGCCTAGATGCTTAATTTTGAATTTATGACCCATATGCTAAGGTGTCACTGTATGTTACTAATGGGTCCAAGGGAATTTCTACCTCAAAATGGGGAAAAGGCAAAAAAAAGGGGAGGGAAGTATTTTTCTAGTTTGTAATAGTTTCTTTCCGAGGATTAAAATGCCAACAATCATCTTGTTATAACATTTTTAAGAGGAAAAGGGGGTAGCTGCAATTCTTTGGTCCCCATACTTTCTGGATACACCCTTAAACGGATATACTTCTAGGAGCCGGTGGTTTTCACCGGATCGCCAACTTCGTGGCACGCATATGGAAACTGTTTCGCCATTGAATTGTTCGCGCCGTCGCTACCCGCTACCCGCCCACGCCGCGAAGGTCGACGAGTCGGCTCAAGGCCCGCTCGCCGCTTGCTCGTGAAATGTGGACATAGGCTTATTGCGGCCCGGTGCCCCGGGGGCATCGGCGCGCAGGGAAGGGGCCGCTAATAACCGGACACTGGTGCTGGTGGTCCCGAGAGGGGAGTGACAAGAGTCGTGATACTGCTCCGAGGTTAGGTTGCGAGTTGCCCAACTCCCCCGCGCGACTTGGTCCGGCTGTGGCGCCATCGCACGGCGACCGCCGTCAAACACACCAGCAGGCCCGTCCACAATCACAATGTCCCGAACTGTGTCCGACGGACACTGATCGTTGATTGGTCCACACGACCCCCCGACGCCATGCGTTGTGTGCGCGATGGTCCGAATACATCAGTCAACTTCAACTTTTTGTCCCGACCTGTGTCCTTTGGTAGCGTAGATTAAGAATACTCATGTCAGCTGCTGCTTCCGGTTCCCGTTTCAAAAAGGAAAAACAGAAAATAACGGGCTTTGGTAGGAACAGTAAACTAATAAGACAGATACTAAAATATTAATTAGTGTTATCCGTTTGCGTCCGGCGCTTTCCAAAGGCCGAACACATTGCAGTGTGCTTAGAAATCCGTTTGTTAGCATTTAATTTTGTCTTACGTGTTAAATCAATATTTTGAGCTCCCACAACTTTCACTAGTTAAATGAATATTCAAAACTTAGCTGCATACTCATTTACAATGCATGAAAATAAGAATAAACCATAGAAAAAAAAATTATTTTGGTATATTTACTGCGCTCTGGTGACTTCGTTAGAAATCCGTTGATTTTGACATCGAACATCGTAATTGTAGATAGTTGCTTTCCATGCGACAATGTGACGTCATTCACATTAGTATAAGGACGCGGAAACCCCACAGGTTCGGACTGTTGTAGCCGGGCCTTAACCACGCGAGGAATGAAACATGCAATCAATGTAAGAAAATCACCATCGTTCATTAAGCACGAAAGTCCCAAGTTTTAAAATATTAGAAAAGATTTTTTTTTCCTGGGTTCTTCTGATAATTCATGTTTATCATAAACATATATGAAATTGTCAAAGAATTCTTTCAAACTAACATTTTATTTTCGCTCTATGAAATTTTATATAGTGAAAATGTCATACATATGTTTATATATGTAATAAAAACACACCGGAGGCCTTCTATTTCCAAAACGACGTCTTATTAGCTCCGTCTTTATTTTCTCTTAGAAATCGTTTTTTAATCATTATACATTATAAACATAATTATTCGCCCCTGGGCCCTTAATTTCTCTCGACGGCTTTGTCAATCTCAGCTATTGTATCCGACGTAGGTATGTCACACAATTGAACAATTTTCCGTAGTTTTTTTTAATATTTCCCCCCCCCCCCCCCCCCCCACCAATCACTCGATTTTCACCATTGTTCTAAAAGTAAAAATGTGGTTTCGTCAGGTTGGTAGGTTCTAACCTACCCGTAAGCCATCACAGCCTACCCTCCAGACCTGATCTAGCTTGATCTAATCTGATCTAGATTGAAAGACAGCGCACACACTCCCGGAGCTCCGAACCCGGAACCTCGCATGGTGGAAAGTTGCAACCTTGGAAACTTCGGCCGCAAAGGTTGCCGGATGAAAAAAAGAAATTCCGATTGTGTCCGATTACAAGGTTTATACTGCCGACACAAGCCGGAATTACAATAGTCCGTCGCCTCCGTCCGTTAATCACGTGATCTACAGCCAATAAGATGACCAGAAAAAATGTCATCCATCCGTCCACCTAAATTTTGGTAACTTCACACTTTTGACGGATGGGTGAATGAAATTATAACCTCCAAATAGCAGCTAGGTTTGCGCGTGTCAAAAATTATTATATTAGAATGTTTTTAATTTTTATTTATTGTTTAGCTGCTTCCATAATTATTTTTTAACTTGCGTTTGAACACATTCTAAAGGCTGTTTATTTTTTTCCAAACAAAAATAACTGTCCGAGTCACAAAAATGTAGCTAATTAATCACCCGCGGTAACTCTGAATATGTTGAAAAAAGTGAAACAGAAATGGAGTTTTATTATTTATAAGTGCATAGCTTATATGATTGTCGAACTAATGTATCTAAACAAGAATAATTTTCGCCAAAATTTAAGCTTTCTCTACAGTTGGCAGCGTGGGTATTAAAAAAAGATATTACAATGGATGAACGGAGTGTTGTAAATCGCTCGGCGACTGACGGACGAACTGATGATGGACGGATGCGACGGGTTATTGTGATCCCTGCTGTAGTCGGAGATCCCTCACCCTCCAGGTGGAATCGTCGGGCGTCGACAAGAACGACAACAATGGAGAAAGGTCGCCTCTCGCCTTAGAAGTCGAGCGGCGTTACCCTGCTCCACATGACGAAACTGGCGGGCGAGTAAGGAGTTGGGGATTGTCAGGAGACAGCGTGCTGTGACGTAGTTGAAGTCATGTTTTAACCTCGCCTTCGCCATATTGTTCCGTTCAAAACATTGCGGAAATGGTGCTTGATAATGTCAGATGATGGCTAGTTAAGTATGTATTAGAAACTCAGTCTCTAAAAAAAAGTCACTTTTATTTTCACAACACAAACCCTATTCTTCAGCCAATATTTTAGGCGTCTAACCAACATGGTGCAACAATGTGCTGAAGAAAAAGACGTCCTCACCCAGGTACCTGGGGGTGATGGCGGTACTCAGCGCTGGAGGATTCCATCTTGCAACTCTTCGACGTCACAGTTTCTGGAGCTTACGTATATTACTGAAACTTATTTTGTTTTATAAGCTACTAGCTGCAACACCCGGCGTTGCACAGGCAAGGATATATATTATTATATTAGATTTTTAGTGGGTGATTGATAGCTTCTTGACAGTCAAACTGTAATCTTACTTCACTGGAAATTATTTTCAATCGTTTAAAAATTAAGTTAATCGTGGTGTGAATAGCCTACCAATTTCCTTTTTTTTTCTTTATCCATTTTTATTCTCTCTTCGATGAGGTTCTGCAGACTTTTAATACAGTCTTGAGCCATTCAGAGTCCGCAGCAAATTTTTTCTATCAATGAGCCAAGCTTCAGGTTGAGGCATTGCAACGGAATTCCTGGCAAATTTTACGAATCCAATAATTCACTAGAATGCATACAAATACAATAGCTATAGCCAGGAAACGAAGAATGCGTCAACAATACAATAGCCATTACAATGGAGACAAAGAATGGATAAACAATGCAACAGCTGTTGCCAATAGACTAAGAATGCATCAACAATGTAAGAAACCATTTTCGTGGAAATGTTCGACCGCAAACGAGAATTTTAATCTTAAACGCCCCAGAAACCACCCTTGGCAGTTCATTTTTGTAAAATACGTTCTCAGAGGATGCCATAAGTAGCAAAAGTAAAATACGTGCCAAGTTTTAAGTCTGCAGGTCTTATAGTTCCCGACAATTCGTGATGAATGTGTCTGTGAGTTAGTCAGTGAGTGGTGTTTCGCAATCTTATATATAAAATTCTCGTGTCACAGTTTTCGTTGCCATACTCCTCCGAAACGGCTTGACCGATTTTGATGAAATTTTTTGTGCTTATCCGGTATCTATGAGAATCGGCCAACATCTATTTTTCATCCCCCTAAATGTTAGGGGTAGTCCACCCCTAATTTTTTTTTTTATTTCCAGTTTTTGGTAGGAAATCACCATGGCAACGGCTGTTGCTTTGTTGATGCTTCATTCGTCTCTATGGCAACGGCTATTTCATTGTTAGTGCAGTCCTCATCACCGTTGAAATTTTGCAAGTGGTAGTGGGAGGGGGAGGTGTGGTGGTAGTGGGGGGTGGTGGGGGAAGTGTGGTGGTAGTGGGGGGTGGAGGGGGAGGTGTGGTGGTAGTGGGAAGGGGAGGTGTGGCGGGAGTGGGAGGGGGAGGTGTGGCGGTAGTGGGCAGGGGTAGGGGGAGGGTGGGAGAGGGACCGCCGCCGCCGAGCAGATTTTTTCGCGAAATATGCCTGCCCCTAATGTTCCTTATGTTACGCAGGATGACATTTTCCGAAAATTAGATCTAATGGGTGGTTAAAACCAGGCAACAGTGGGTACTTTGTCTGCATGAGAACAGTATTTTGCATTGTTCATGCCTTCTGCGTCTCCATGGCAACGGGCATCGCGCGGCAGTGGCGTACCCACAACGAGGGGCATGTATTATGAGCGGCGCAAGAGTGATCTGCCTGTAGACTGCCGTAGCGAAGTACGGGTACATCAGTGCTATTCATTTTCTCTCCGGTACATTATACAGCACTGAATTTTTTTATTTACCATTACTATAAATGGGAGATGAATGTGTCTGTGAGTTAGTCAGTGAGTGGTGTTTCGCTATATATATATATATATATATATATATATATATATATATATATATATATACACATACACATACATAAACACACCTAGGTGTGTGCGCGTATGTGTGCTTTCGAGGTTGAGCCGCGTAGTAGTTGTGGGTGAAGTAAAAATTTACTTGAAATTATGAAATTATATTTTTTGGTGGTGTAATGTCCATGGCAGCTAAACCATCGGAAACTAAGATTTTTTTTCACCTGCTGTTCAAGAAGAAAACGCAAAATAATAAATCCAGAAGTCCTGTTTTTTTTTGCTTGAAACTTCTTCCATATAGCTAACTCTTCTCTTTTTAGTGACAGTGACGATAATGATTAAGATAAGATAATTTGAAGACTCATTATATACTATGAAAGCAAATGAACAAATATGTTTGTTCTTAACATAATTTTTAATGTTTTTACTACTTGAATATAGTTCTTATATTTTAACTTATTACTCCTACGATCGACACATAAAATAATAATTAAATTAGCAACATCTGCCAGTTTAGTGACAAGTTTATTTAGATTGCATTTTCCGAGGACAGAGGTTTTGTCAAAAGAAAATCGGTCAATTTGCGCCACCGTGCGACGTTTCACTCTGCGTTGGTGCAGGCATCTTCGAGGTTGACAGTCAACTGAGAACTGAACTGGAACAACACTTAAAGGAACAATTGTTCAAGTATAAGTGCAACAAAAGCCATGGTGGTGGGAATGTCACACTGAACGTGGTAAAAGTTTGAACAAACTCGAATAATGCAGTGGTCAAACAGCTTATGTTTGCCTCGCGCAATCGCGTACCCGCAAGAGATGTTAATTTACGATATATCTCTCTCTCTCTCTGTCTGTCTCTCTCTCTCTCTCTCTCGTGTTTTCGTCTTTGCAACCATGTCCACTTTCGCTCATGTGTGCATACCATTAGAGTTGTTGGAGGGGGAGGGAGGGAAAGCGTTAATGAATCATCTCAAGGGACTACACAACTTTATTTAAACAAGTATCACGGATACTCAACTGTAAGTTCTTGGCAAGGAAACGAAATATGTTGAATATAATTATATTATAATATATTTAGGCAATTTCTAGACTAACCAACATACAACTTAGAACTCATTAGCAGTAAATTGTACGGGTACATGGTACCGCGTACAGCAACATAAGACTATTTATTAATTGTTTTATTATCATATATGTATTTCTTTATTAGTTATGATACTATGTTGTTGTTTAACCTTCTAATGTAATACGTCGAACCTTCAAACTACGAAACTGTCATGCTACAGCTTAGCATTCATAAACATTGAACTGACCATACTATCATCAAACCTAACCTGATTCCATATTTAACTCATTGTTGTAATTTCACTTCTGTTATTTATTGTAATTTTTGTCTCACCACAAGTATTTTATATTTAATTGTGTTTACATTGTGTTTTGAGGTGATTGTTAATCACCCACATTATTTTGTCTGTTCTTGGATGCATTGTTTGCAGCCGCAGGCTATCTTGTAAAATAGCATACCGCTGTGGGCGGAAATGCGTCCGTGAATTATGTTATGTAGAAATAAATAAGAATAGGCGTCTCTTCGTCAGGGCCTATCCCGACGCCGGCCTTATCTAAATTAGCATTTTTGGCATAATCTTAAAAGATCAAGTAAATTCAGTGACTTAATATTAATTGGTATGGTGATAGCTACGAACGTGAGTGTTTGCAGCAATATCAGGCAGTAAAAAGATAAGTTACCAACAAATTAAGTTGAGGCTTATGCTATAAGCCAAAGGTAGCCATCTTGATCTTAGTAGCGTCCTTGGTACGGACTTTTATGCGATGTTAATGTTGAGACTGATGATTATTGCAAAGCTAATTATCCATATTAAGTACATTTTTAACATCTGATGGAACAGTATTATAAATTAATATTTTTATTTCAGTGTCCTTTACAGTTCATTCTACTCAGTGGTCTTAGAGCAGAACTCCTGCAAACCCTGAGCTAATAGCCGAGGTGAACACAATATATCATAAATAAATTCTAAGATATTTATTTATTGCACTTAGATTGTTTTAAACACTGAGCTACGATAATTTTAAATAAGTTGAAGAGTTTGAACACTGAATTGTTTATCATACACGAACTTTTGGAGTGATGATAATTTTAAATTGACGAACTTTTGGTTGAATATAAATCTGTGCCTACGTATATCCTGAAAATTAAACTACATAAAAATAACCAGGAAAGCCACAATAATCCATATCAACCCAGAATTTTACTACTATACATCTACACCATATTTACTTCCCTTTAATAACACATTTAATTACCGATTATTTGCAGTTGAAGTGTTATGTTTTGTGTATGTATTTGTTTATAGTTAAGTGTATGTGTTATCGTTGTTGTCATTCTGTATTTAATTAATATGTGTTATGTTCCCATCACAATCCGCACACATCTGAATCATTAAAATTAATTATTATTCTCTAATTCATTTTTTTATGTACGTGTTCAATACTCTTAATCAACATAATAGATCCCTTTGGGTAGTATAGCAACGGCGCCCAATTCATCACAGTTATATGTATTTAGCTATATTACTACCATTGGGAAACTAATATTATTGTAGCACACTTCTACTTATAAGTACTATAGTAATTATTATAATACTTTTAGCATAGCATTACAAAAAAGTGGCCCACAACGTGGTGGCTCGAAGAGGAATTTCACTGTAAACACTGAAATATTATTAATAATATGTCTTTGGGAAAAGGGTACGAACTTCGTAACCGAGCTGCTAGCCAGTCTGCTGCCATGGAGGAAGTTAGGGAGCTGGAGGAGTCAGAAGCCCCTCCATTAGATAATTACCCTGTCCCTGTTCAGGAGCAGGATGATCACAGATATGCTGCCACCTACAGTAGCAGTATCAATGTACCAAGGGAACAGTTAGAATCTGCTGTTACTCTCACTCCTGCGAAGTCAACAAACGACTCAGATGAGGAACAATCTGAGGAGGAGGAATTCCAGGGAGTCGGGACAGCTGAAACCAGCATGCCAACCGCTGGGACAGCAGCAACCACAGGTCCTGCAGTGAACTCCATGACTACTCAGCCCCCTAGGATAACAGATATGTCACAGTTGCTGCAACAGCTGAGATTGATAATACAAATCGAAGGACAGCAAACAGCCAGCCAGCTGAACAACTTAGTCAGTCAGCAGCAAGAAATGCAGTCCAACCTAACCAGTCAGCAGCAAGAGGTACAGTCCAACCTGAACAACCTAGCCAGTCAGCAGCAAGAAATGCAGAGCAACTTGGTCAGTCAGCAGCAAGATTTGCAGGCTAAACTGATTAGCCAACAGCAGGACATGCAGGCTAACCTAACCAGCCAGATAAACAGCCAGAATGCAGAGATGCGTCAACACATTGACAGCAAGATGGATCTACTCAACTCCAGGTTGCAAGAGGGACTGACTGAATTGGAAGAGAGGATAGAGACCAGATTGCAGGACCAGTCTCAATCAATGACTCAACTGTCAGAGCAAGTCCAGACTCAGGCATCCAGAGTTGACAATTTGGAAACTCATACCACCACATTGGTGAGAGCAGTAGATAGGGCCAGACTGGAGCAGCAAGGACATGCCCAGGTATTGAGTGAGAGGTTAGAGGAGGTGGAGAACACAACCGCCCTACTAAAATCAAGATGGGACAGTGTGGAAGCAGAGTGCAGAGCTGTGGCAGAAAAGAATTCACAGAGTGGTGATGCAGCCATGCAGCTACAGGCCACCCAGCAGAAAGGTGGGCTGCCTAGCAATGTGACCTCTGTCACATAACTCACCCCTACCACGCCTGCACCTACTACAGCAACTATACCTGCCATCAACCACTCTCCTCAACCACGTTCATGCTCACCTGCACACTTGGACCAGGTCACACTTATGCACCACCCCGCCAAACACTGGTCGGAGTCTATTCCCACATTCTCTGGCAAGTCACAAGAAAATCCCATTCGCTTCCTGAAGAAGTTTGAGGATTATGCCAGAACGTTTGCCTTGACAGACACAGAAAAATTAAAGTGTCTGAATTTTGCACTCAAGAGCACGGCATTCTATTGGTGGGAGCTTCAAAGCACTCAGACTACTTCATTCGACCAATTCAAGGACCAATTCAAGAGCCAGTACTGGAGCTTGAAATACAAGGCAATCTGCGTGCTCAGCTGCATGCTGACCGTTTTGACAGCAAGAGAGGTGGTTCGCTGGAGGCGCACATAGTCACCATGTACGAACGCACCAGGTACTTGGACATCGTCATGTCAGACGAAGAGTTCATCGCCACCATGCTAACACAGTTACCTGTCGCCTACCAAATACAAATGTCTGGCCATGCCTACAAAGATGTCACGGAGTTTCGTGATCACGTGTTGGCAGTAGACAAATTACAACGCCTTCAGAAGGGTCAAGCCAGCAAGGAGGAGTCTGAGAAGCCATCTCAGCCAGCCTACCAAAAGCAAGGACCAGTTAACACGTACTGGCAAGGTAGAAACAAAGACGACAGACAAGCAAATGTACATCTCATAAACTGTGAGAAGAGTACCAGATACTCTGAGTCAGAGCCTACTAACAACAACAGTTTCAAGTATGGATACAAGAAAGGTAGGAAATCTTACCAGAACAAGCCCTATCCGAAGAAGAAGTGGTGGAACCAGCGGCCCAGGAGCAACAGTGAAGGTGAGGATGAGGACCAGCGGCAACAGAACAGGAAGGCAATGGAACGGCCTCCCAGGAAGTCAAGCTATAGGCATAGAGCTGCTGAATCAGATGGAGAAGCTGATTACCGCCCTGTAAACCAGAAGCGCAGCTACCCATCAACAGCTTACTACCAGCATGACTACCGAATGCCACACACCAGAGTCCCGACTGAACAGGAGGAAGGCTGCGGAAACAGAAGAAGTACCGGTCCACCTGCCAGTCATCAATATTCATTTCCCTATCCACCGCCATCACATCATTCACCCAGCCAGCAGAGCGTGGGATATTTCCAGCGCAACACGCCTATCAACCCCATTGCTACTGAGTTCCGGACTGCTGTGGCCAATGCAGCCCATGGTCCATCGAGCAGCTGGACCGCACCAAGTGGAAACCACCCTGCTACATCATCAAGTAGCAACAACCAACGGGACAGCCCGTTATACTAGAGTGGATCCAGTTTAAATCGCCCCGAAACACGACCTCTAATTCTGAGTAAAGCCCTAAGTCTGGATCGGTCGGTGGCGATTAACCCACTCTATTTACCTGAAAGAGACATAGATACGGATGTGACGGAATGGCCAACCGGTCAAGAGGTTGAGCACCTCATCAGTAAGCGACTACAAGCAGAAGCTTTAGCCAGGAGGAAACGTAAGAGTTCATCTAGAGTGAAGCAGTTCCAAGTTGGAGACCGAGTGCTTCTAAGAACAGCTCCGGTGAGCAAGAAATGGGAACGAGTGACGAAGAAGCTGTTTCTGCTCTTCGAAGGCCCATATGTGGTAAGCAAGATCATACGTGGAAATTGCTACGAGCTGCAAGACCCTGTTACCAACCAAGTTGTGGGAAGGTATAATCTAACACATTTAAGGGCCTACAACCAGCCCAGTAATCTGTAAAAATGTGTTTGGTCAGAGCTCATTAGAACTCATCATGTATACTACTGTGGAAGATAGCCTGAATGTACAGTTGTTGTATAGAATACATTGGATGGTCCTATGTAAATAGAGGACAGGACATCCTATAGTGCAAATGTGTGATGTTTCACATGTTATGCCAGCAATGGTAGTGCCAGCCATGAGATGTTATTTTTGCTGTTATTGTGTTTGTAGTGTCTATTGATACACTACACTGGCAGCCTACGAGTGTAAGGCCAGTTTGTCCAGTGATGAGGCATGGTGAAATAGTCCACCCACACTAGGATTTTATTGTGTGTAACAGTGTATAGCCAGAGAGCTATTTATACAGCATTGCATGGCGCTAGCACCACAGAGTTGGTGTCAACATTACAACATGTGCACACGAGCATGACCAGGTGTCAGCTGTGGAATTAAAAACAACTGTGTATCCTGTATGAATACCCACTGACATGTGTGAGAATAGCTATCATGACCAAGTGTAACAGAATGTGTTAGAATTCGCTGACCAGCTGATTGTCCACATAAGCAAGCATGCACACAGCATATCAAATAAGCCACATATCACTCTTGCAACTACGAAGCCATGCAAACCCTCTATGAACTAATTACCTTGTTTGCGTTATCCATATGCTGAAATTATTGTCGCACTGATTGAGGATTTTTAAGCTAACTTCAGAAAAATAAAATAAAATGAAAATTGCCCTGAATTTGACTGTGTAATATCATGTGTAAAAAAATTGCACAAATTTTGGTTATAATGAGTATTATGTTTGGCATTGTATCTTATATATTTATTTATAGTGAGCCATTTAAAAACACTTTGCTTTGAATGAAAAAAAAACACTTGAATTTAAATTTGAATATTAAGCAGTAGCTTAATTTATTTTAAATTTGCCACTGAAAATAAATACAACATGGTTGTATATCCTTCACACACTAATTTTGTTGTTGTCACACGAAAGTTATCATTTCTTGAAGTTTCAAACGACCTACTTGTTGGGGTCTATTCTTCTGGCTGTGATACAGAACATGGAACACTGGTGTCACGAGCAAGAGGAAATGATTTTCTGTGCTACCCAGTTGTTGCCTGTGGCCAAAGTGTGTAACAAGTGTCAACAAAGTGTGATGAAATCAGTCAGACTAATATCCTGAAATTATAATTTCACATCAACAGTGAAATGAAAAAAAAAATTATTGAACACTGCAAGACATGTGTTATGTGAAAACACAGTATGTACTGATGGTACAAAAACATATTAATACACTATTATTGTCTGCAAGTCTGCAGCATTTGAATTTAATTAATTATGTTATAAGATGAAATAACATGAGATGATTTTTTTTTGAAATGAACTATCATTATTACTGTAATAATAATTCATTTAATTACATTGCAATTATTTATGTAGTCATAGTGACATCAATGTGTAAATAATTATTGTATTATGATGTGTGATCAATTTATTGTATATAATTTCTAAGTCCAAGAGCAAAATGTAAATAAGCCGTTACTTTAGTAAATTACAATTTGTAACTAAATATTTTGAGAATTAATCTCAAAGCAACTTGTTATATTTGAGATAAAATCGTATCAATTATTTCTGGTTAAGTTTTAGTGCAATATGAACTGTAATCACACTATTACTGAAATTAGTGGTAATCAAATTAATTATGTTACCAGAAAATAACTGAAAATAATTGCTATGTCTATGAGCAAATATGTAAACAAAAGAAATATAATCTAATATTTATAGCATGAATCTACTGTATGTTAGTACCGATACAATAACAATGGTACAAGATTACCCTGTGGCTCATGGTAAATTAAATATTAATAGGTTTAAGTTATAAACAAAACACCTAAACCCTCATAATTTATATATATATATATATTTATTGTTGTAATTAAATACTTTTCCTAGTATTTTAAATGGTTATTTGTGGTTGAATGGTTATGATCGAGGTGACCCGAGGCTACGACTGGAAAGCACAGATAGGACATTGTTGCTTTGAAGAAGTGAAATTTGCGAGTTACGCCCGAGCTATAGTTAAGGACGCCCGTGTAAGTGCGCCTTGAAAGTGTGTTTGAACTAACCGCATACGCAACGACTGTGTAAGGACCCAACTCCGACGTCCCACGCTAGTCGTGAAACGCCCCGATGTCGGACCAGGAACAAAGCCGTCGCCGTCAGCAGGCACTGTCTCGCCGAGACGCCGCCTCCCGCCAGCTGAGAGTGGTGTGGATTACGCCGCCCTTGTAGCTGTGCAGCCGACAGCTGGGATCTCGCGGCAGGTGGCCGTGAGACTGTTCGCCGCCCCGCCACCATGTCCCCTCCCGTGGCGCTGTCAAGGTCGCCACGACTCGTTCCAGGGTGCTGTGCAGTAGCGCCTGACGCCGTGCTGGACCTGTACACAACAATGCAGGGCTTGCAATTGTTCTTTACATTGCATATTTTCGCTATCTTCACAATCGTAAGTACACTTACCAGTGTCTGAAATGTGTCCGTGCCTCGTAAGCCCTTCCAGACTGCCATCAACGACGGAGCAACGGAGAAAAACGTTGGAGTTTCGCGGAGCTGCGTGACGCAGGTCTTGACTGTACGACCGTTCAGCGAGAAGTGATCGCGCGATCCAGTGTCGTCGCTGATTGGGTGTCGCGTTGGCGCGAAATTTTCCCTCCCTCCACTCCTGCTCCTAGTTCAACCACCGTGCGCTTTGTTTTTTTAGCTCACACCTGCTGAGGGAAAAATAAAATATAAAAAAGACGTTTGCTCGCCAACCGCCAATTTATCGCGTGACCAGAATTGACTGAAAGAAAGGGTTAAGATGAACTTTTGAAAACCCCTAGACTTATTAGAAGGATCTTTCATAAAACTTCATCTGGGACAGCATTCTGTACGGGTACATGGTACCGCGTACAGCAACATAAGACTATTTATTAATTGTTTTATTATCATATATGTATTTCTTTATTAGTTATGATACTATGTTGTTGTTTAACCTTCTAATGTAATACGTCGAACCTTCAAACTACGAAACTGTCATGCTACAGCTTAGCATTCATAAACATTGAACTGACCATACTATCATCAAACCTAACCTGATTCCATATTTAACTCATTGTTGTAATTTCACTTCTGTTATTTATTGTAATTTTTGTCTCACCACAAGTATTTTATATTTAATTGTGTTTACATTGTGTTTTGAGGTGATTGTTAATCACCCACATTATTTTGTCTGTTCTTGGATGCATTGTTTGCAGCCGCAGGCTATCTTGTAAAATAGCATACCGCTGTGGGCGGAAATGCGTCCGTGAATTATGTTATGTAGAAATAAATAAGAATAGGCGTCTCTTCGTCAGGGCCTATCCCGACGCCGGCCTTATCTAAATTAGCATTTTTGGCACAATCTTAAAAGATCAAGTAAATTCAGTGACTTAATATTAATTGGTATGGTGATAGCTACGAACGTGAGTGTTTGCAGCAATATCAGGCAGTAAAAAGATAAGTTACCAACAAATTAAGTTGAGGCTTATGCTATAAGCCAAAGGTAGCCATCTTGATCTTAGTAGCGTCCTTGGTACGGACTTTTATGCGATGTTAATGTTGAGACTGATGATTATTGCAAAGCTAATTATCCATATTAAGTACATTTTTAACATCTGATGGAACAGTATTATAAATTAATATTTTTATTTCAGTGTCCTTTACAGTTCATTCTACTCAGTGGTCTTAGAGCAGAACTCCTGCAAACCCTGAGCTAATAGCCGAGGTGAACACAATATATCATAAATAAATTCTAAGATATTTATTTATTGCACTTAGATTGTTTTAAACACTGAGCTACGATAATTTTAAATAAGTTGAAGAGTTTGAACACTGAATTGTTTATCATACACGAACTTTTGGAGTGATGATAATTTTAAATTGACGAACTTTTGGTTGAATATAAATCTGTGCCTACGTATATCCTGAAAATTAAACTACATAAAAATAACCAGGAAAGCCACAATAATCCATATCAACCCAGAATTTTACTACTATACATCTACACCATATTTACTTCCCTTTAATAACACATTTAATTACCGATTATTTGCAGTTGAAGTGTTATGTTTTGTGTATGTATTTGTTTATAGTTAAGTGTATGTGTTATCGTTGTTGTCATTCTGTATTTAATTAATATGTGTTATGTTCCCATCACAATCCGCACACATCTGAATCATTAAAATTAATTATTATTCTCTAATTCATTTTTTTATGTACGTGTTCAATACTCTTAATCAACATAATAGATCCCTTTTGGTAGTATAGCAACGGCGCCCAATTCATCACAGTTATATGTATTTAGCTATATTACTACCATTGGGAAACTAATATTATTGTAGCACACTTCTACTTATAAGTACTATAGTAATTATTATAATACTTTTAGCATAGCATTACAAAATACTAATGCATTTAACATAAATTACAGATTAAAAAAATGACCCATTAAAAAAGAACACACGGAATGGGCATCCACATATCATAAGCTTAAGATAGGAAAGGTCCCATCCTGCATATATGACGATAATATAAAAACAATAATGGCATCTGAACGTCTTGACAAAATTCGATGTGGTTGGTTTTTGTCGGCTAGATATTTTTCATTGCAGAAACTTGAATGCACGGAAACAGTCAAAGGTCTTTTTTTGAACGCATGGTCACGCGTGTCTCAAATATAGGAGCGGCCCGTTGTCTGTGAAGTTTCACTGATAACGCGCCGCGCTCGGGACTCGAACCCGCGCCGGGCGGGCGGCGAGTGGCCGCTGCAGCGAGGCCAGCTGTCACTCCGGCGCCCGCCGCCAGAGGCGTGAGTGCCGTGCCTTGCAGGCGAAAGTAAATCAGGTCACATACATGCGGCGTCCGAGTCTGGCGCGAGACAGTCGGTCTAATACTTGCACGCTGCTTAAAAAAAGGTTTTATGTTTTTATTATTCTACAGACTACTTACCCCTCCCCCCTCCCATGTGTAACATACTATCTCTCGGTGTACGGCATTTTTTTGAGGTGATTTCGTGAATGAGACGTAGGTCAAGAAACGGAAATATGTAACAGCCACGGTGCTGCCATCTGTGGCGGATAGCGCAAACCAAAGTACACAAATACAAAGATAAAATTTAAAGTGTTAACTGTTTAATGCAGTTTTAAAACAAGATGGGCAGTATTTAAAAAAAAATTCCTTGTTGGAAATCGTGTCCAAAGCCCGGGTTTAAGACTTTTTCAAGTCTTTTCCGCTTTTATCGGAGCCGTTTCAAATGATTCGATAGTCGAAGTAGCTGCTCCGGCAACGAATTCCAGTGACAGGTAGGTGCGGAAACTACGTTTTATTCGCGCCCAGATGTAGTTGAGAACACAATTTGCTTTTATTTATCACGCCCGACATCATTTTAAATAATTCTGCGTTATATTTTGTGTTCTAGTTTCGTATTAAAAGTGTATTTGCAACTCGAGAACACATGGATTGGCTCATTACCGAGGTTAGAAGTTACGCATCTCTGACGAGTAAAGAAAGACTCGCACTTTTTTTTTTAAACTGGAACTACTCTGTAGTCGGCGAGGGTAAGTCGAGATGATGATTCACCAGAGCGTAACGAAAAAATATAACTCTTGGGAGTGCGGTGTTAATTGGTGAAAAGGAAAAGGGAAATGGAAAAAAATGTATAAAGTAAAGAGCCAGACAGCTGTAAAACTATTAGCAGGTTTTTCTTAGTCGCCTTGTTTGTTACAATTATGAACCTTCAGTGCGAATCTTCATTGTGTACTTTATTGTTTAGTTTTATTTTTCAAGTGGATTATTAAAATAGGAAGTTACACTTCTAACGCGCGTGGCAACCTACCTGGTTCCTTTTTTTTTTAATTTTAGTAAGTTTTTTTTTCCCACTCACATGAACTATGGAACGATCCTCCTTTCTTTACTCTGTATCACGAAAATGCACACTTATAACCCCATTGTCACTCAGATAAGTTTCAAAAGTCCTGACGTAAAATATAGCCAGTCGTAAAGAAGATAATACGGTTAGTGTAAGCTTGTTAGTAGACCTTGTAGTCATCCTCGCCTGCACATGGTCACTCTGTATTTGCCCGGGTGCGTTACTATTTAGAAAGCCGCCGTTATGGTAAAAATACTAAACGTTCATCAGTCTGTTCCAACTTTGAATGACATGTTAATTAAAGTGTATTAAATATGCTAATAAGGGCAATTGAAAAGTAGTTTTATATTTAGGAAATTCATTTTAAAATTACTATCGATACGTAAAACAAATATTAGCCAATTGTCTCGGGTAATCGAATGATATGATAACCTCTCAAGTCGTAGCTACAGGGACTGAAAACCGTCATCTTGTTTTGAAATGTTTTTAGGGCATAACCATTTTCTATCGTTTGATTTTCAAAATTAATCTCCATCGATGCATATTGTATAATTTACTTACTGAAGTACTTGCGCTTCGCTGCGTCTGTCTGCAGGCAGAACACGCTTGCACCGCTCATTATAGTTGAGCCTCCTCTTGGGTCAAACAATGCAATGCGCGTTGCCATGGATACGTAGTAGGAATCAACAATGCTGTTACGTCCGTAACTTTCCACTATAACTTTTCCGGACGTAACTAATATTTGGGACGGGTGTTGGCGCCTGGTGGTGGACCACACTCATCATTTTCCAGCACGGTGAGAGCAAGCTACATGTTTCAGACGTTTGCTGCCTGCGTGACGTCATCGTCACGTGGACAAGTGGCGATCACAGAGTAGAACAATCTGGCAATAAAGGTTCTTTACTTTGCTGGTGGTATAAATACGGTCCCTAGGAAGGCAGAATGCGACTCTTCCCTGCATAGTTAATCCCAGCATGACTAGGCGTATAGGCTTCGGTCTGAGACGTACCTAGGTCCCTCCCTTACCCGGACCTCTCGTACAAATACACTTAGTTTTAGTTAGGTTAGGGGAAAAAAATAAATCGTAAGAGGGGAGTCTACTGAAGACTACTGGAGTCGGTGCTACACCGTCATCCAAGAAAGCTGCGTTCACACTGCCCCAATCGCCGTCAAGCAGAAGTTACAAGAATGTCACGCTGCCCGAAGGGGTGCCGCCTCTGGGATCTTTCCGGTAAGATCTCAATTTAATATCGGGAAGACGGTCGTAGCCCATCATCGTTGTGGACGCCTGCAGAGTTGGGAACACAGGACGCCACGAAGGAAGAGGTAGCGAGTAGCGCAACCAAAGGCTGTGCTCGCTACAAGCAAGGGTAAACAATGAAACTCGGTTTATTAATTCGAGCACGAACCCGAAAGAATAATGTGTACCGATGATACCAGTGTCTGTCGCAACAGAAAATAACGTCTGGTCAAGACAATGTCCTGGTGTACGTCATTAATTCATACAAGAAACTTCGAAGTATATGGCAGTTGTATACATGAGGCTCGGCAGGTGTAGTGGCAGGCGGCTAAATTGATTATTTTCGTGGGTCACGACATATGCGGGGGTTAACGGAGGTGTTAACCATCAAGCGATATCCGTTGCTGAACAAAAACCCCCAAGTTTGCGGTACTGCTGAATTATTTGGGTCAGTTGGACACGGCGCAGAGGCGAGTTCACTCGCTATCTGTAGGGAAGATAGGCGAGTTCACTCGCTATCCGGAGGGACGTCGGGCGAGTCAGCACCCGAAGCGGCCCCTGAGCACCTGGGAAGGTGCTCGTTGTGATGCGTGGTGACAGCGAGCGAACTTGAGGCGACCAGGTCGCCCCTGAACGAGTGCCGAAGGGGTCGTTACCACAACGCCGAAATACCACAACGCCGAACGTACAATAACGCCGAATACCATAACGCCGAATGCCAAATTGACTGCAACGCCGACAGCTAGAAAACTGCTGTGTACCACAACGCCGAGATACAGTAACGCCGAAAAATATTGCTGCGGGGAGGTAGGGGGGCCACAGGAGCAAAATGAAAAACAACAGAAGGAATTTGTATGCTAACCTTACCTAACCTAACCTTTGTGGCAGTCCTGCAATGACATTTTTCGGGGTTAATGTATTTCGGCGTTGTGGTAATTCGGCGTTGTGGTACACAGCAGTTTTCTAGCTGTAGGTGCTGTGGTCAATTTGGCATTTCGGCGTTATGGTTTTCGGCGTTATTGTACGTTCGGCGTTGTGGTATTTCGGCGTTGTGGTGCGTCTCCGTGTCGAAGGCGAGTGAGAACTCCACTCGCTGATGCGCTCTTCATGAGTTCGGAATTAACCAGCGCGGGTCGGCAGTTAACACGACGACTAACGAAGGCGAGTGAAATTGTATTTACATCCGCTATGTCCGAGGGGTGTAAGCCAATACATCTAGCAGTGCTAGAACTGATATAAGTTCGATATGATCAATTATCACTCTAGTCAACGAGGCCGTTGGACAAAGTAAACATTTGATATTTCCCCTTAAATTTAATTAATGTTGTAATATTGCTTACAGGGGATTAATCTTGTAGTAAAGTCTTAATATTGGCGGCGTTGCCTTTAACGTATTTTGATGCATGTGACGATATAGAGATTTGTGACAACAATATTTTGCTACATTTTTATTAAAAAAAAATTTTTGAACTGTGATACAATTTTTGGGGGCCTTAGATGAGTTTCAAGATATTAATGATCACGTATGTAATGAATCGGGCAAGTTTAATAAAAGTTGTAACATTTATTATTTCGTGTGATTATTATTGTTGTATTTATATGTTCATTTAAATGAACGTGGCTGTACTGCAAGATCAAGCCGAATGAAAAGAAAACGTGTGAATCGGTTATGTTTGTGGATAATATACTTTTGAAAATAAATGAAAATTTATGCTTAGCACTTTACTCGTTCTTTAACAAAAAACTACGTCTGTTGTTGCACCTCTTGTGTTATAGTAACATGCTAAAATGAAATAGCGAAATTTCATCAAAATAATAAAATTATGCTTGGATGGGTAGTTTTCTCGCAGTCTCACCTAGACAGTGGCCTTCCTCGTGTGTCGAAGGTCACGTGTGCAGAGTTTCAACTCAGTGGGATGCAGGGACATAACCAGAAGGGGGGGGGGGGGGCAGAAAGGGCTTGTGCCCCGAGTGCCGCTTTGGGGAGGGGGGAGGGAGGTTGCTAAATTAGCAGAGTAATTTTTACTATAGATATTTCCTTGAATATCGTATTGTTAGAACACAAAAAATTAATTGTATGGCAGATTAAATTAATTTTTTGTATTGAAAAAAGCATACATGTATATGACCAAATATTTAAAAAAAACTGTTTTTTTTTTTTCGCGTTCTATCCAACTTGCGATGTGTTAAAATTGAAATGAATGCAAATATATATATATATTTATATACGTAACATCTAAGTTGAATCAAAAATATTTGAAATAGTGGAATCAATATGTGGTGATGATATGAGGTGTTGTCGGGAAAGGTTTTGGTTTGGTTGGTTTGAAAGGGGGAAAAAAAAGGGGCACCAAAATGAGTTCTTGCCCCGGGTGGACACTGGTCTTGTAGTCTTGTTACGTCCCTGATCGGGATGAATGGTGCGCGACAGCATTGAGGACGAACGCACAAACATAAATTTTTATATTTAAGATTGAAGTTGTTGATACTGACTGGCTTCTACGAATAGTTTCCCCTGTGATATCGTAAGTGTTAAGCAGGAGTGACTACAAATGTATAGTAATCCTCAGTGACGTAGCTAAGGCAAGGGCGTTGCCAGGGGGGGTAGGGGGCAGTTGCCCCCCCCCTAGAGCCCTATAGATTCAAGAAAATGTAGCCAAATGCAAAAAAAAAAATACATACTTTTTGCACAACTTGCCCCCCCCCCCCCCCCCCCCCCCCCCCCACACACACACACAGGCCATCGGCTGGCGACGCCCTTGAGCTAAGGTGACTGGCGCCACTGGCCAGAATTGAAAATGGCGCCCCCTCTTGGATTAAAAGAGGAAGGGGGGAGCGTTCAGTAACCGCGTAACCGTCGCGGCAGCGCCCCCTCTGCTCCGGCGCCCCTGGCGGGGGCCATCCCTGCCAACCGCTTGCTACGCCACTGTGGTCCTGTTGATGGTCCCCGTGGTATAGCCCCCAGGCTGGCTCGCGAGTCCTCTTCTTCCTGGTGATGGTGGCTATCCTCGCTCATTTCGCAACAGAAGGCTGGGAATGCTTGTACCGAGCGCGTCTTGTACGTCATCCTCCTGGGAAATGTAGCAACGCCTCGCTACTGGCGTGAAACTCGCCTGCAACACCCCGCAAGGTCAGGGAATCCCAGAGATTTCCTCAGCCGGTAGACGTCTGGTGGAACCCTGAGTCACGTTAGCTTGTCTCGAATTTCAAACGGTCCTCAAAAGTAGTAAGCAAGGTTGTTCTGTCAGCAGTGCTTGCAAACAAACTTCGTGTGGTTGTCAGTGTTCGTAAACTAAAATCAATACGTTGCTTTTAAAAGTGTAAGTTGGGAAATCAGCACTACTTGGCACTACATTCGAGAACTGTTAGACAGGGACGTACAAAGGGGAATGAAGGGGTTGTGTCCAACTCCACACAACCCCCCCCCCCCCCCAATCCTAATATATTCTAAAAATATATCATCCTCGCCAAAAAAAAAAGAGAATTTAAAAACAAACAACATCCAAAGAGGGGTCTATATCTCTTTATCTCTCTCTCCCCCTCCTTTTTTATCAACCACCGAAATTATAATCTACATATATAAAATTGGATGTTGGTATCTATGACGTTGATAAACTCCGACACTGTTTAACCGATCGCAATGAAAGTTGGCACATCGAAGTGTTTTTTTTTTAATGGAGAAGGTTTTTATGCTATCCATTTTTTTTTGGAACTCGCTGCTAGATGGCGCTGCAGCGCATCAACTGTATACCGTTCAAGCGATCATCGTGAAAATTGGTATACATAGCTATTTGCACACGGAGAATATTTTAAAGGTATCCATTTAACTATAACTCGCCGCTAGATGGCGCTGCAGTGCATTAACTTCTAAACCGTTCAACCGATCGCCATGGGTAAACAGAAAATCATAGGTCATAGACATACAAACAGCAATTGTGTGTCATTTCGCTCACACTGTCATATAGCGCTATCAATTTTGGTTTAACTCGCGGACAATATATCACCCTGTGTTCAGCCCGGGCAACGCCGGGTACTGCAGCTAGTACTTCCTAAAAATATATCATACCCTCCAACAAAAATAAAGAATTTGCAAGCAAACAACAGGCAAAAAGGGTATATCTCCTCTCTATCTCTCCCTCTCTGACTTCCTATCCCCCCTCCTTTTTCCGAAATAAAATTCTGCATACGCTCCTGCTGTCAGACAGGAGACAAGTTGACATGACAGCCTACACGTGACAGATGTGTGTCATGACACGGCGGAGAGAAGATACCTATCCATTTTTTTGATCTATACAATTGCATATCCAATTTATTCGTTCAGAACCCTTTCAAAAGGAGAGGAACACTCTATCATGTATGCTTATTTCCCTCTTAACAATTGATTCAGATGTTTAAAGTAGCATTTTTCTGTACAATTCGTAAGCTTTTAACAAATTACTTAATTTTTTACATGGGTAATCAAATATGATATTTTAGTATACATTTTTTATACTTAATTGTAGAAAGTTTGAGAGCTTGCTTATTTATTTTTAGTGTATTCGAATGGTTTCCAATTCTTCATGGGAAGAACATTTTTTGAACTCTTAATTCTTGACATTTCAAGTATTATTTTTCCTAATATTGATTTGTTGTGAAATTTTATGTTACTTTATTACCTTTATTTAATTTATTTATTGACGACAAATGAGGCAGCTGTATAACTTTACAAACTCTTAAAAAAAATTCAAAATATTTAGAATATTTAAATTACATGTGGTGTTTTTTTAAATTTAACAATTGTTATCGGTTTACTCTTATTTTTTAATCTGATTGTTATAGTATATGCTTGTATTATAAATTTTCTCTTTTTATTTTTTGACGGCCTTCATGTATGACGTCCGCTTCGTTAGGGTAATTGACAAGTATTCGCTAACATAGCGTGAGTACCTGGCAAGGCATCGTGAAAACGCAACTGTAGGTATAACGGTCTCTCTCATATTATTATTACTCTTGCGCCACAGACATCGTAAAAGGAAAAACCCCTGTTCGAAAGTTGGCTCGTTAACATTTTTTCTTGGTTGGCACTAGAACTGATGACTTAAGATGGTTTCACAATTAAAAATAATAAGCCAGCTCACATAGCGTAGCGAGCTATGCACACAACCTGTGCAACTTCGGTTCACAAAATAACTATTTTGCATTAACTTTAGCCAATGAAATTTTAAGATCTATCGGACATCTATTGGTAGTGTTAGTAAACAAATACTTTAAAAATCTGGTGATCATTCCACGGCAGTTGTCCAGCAATCTGGCAACATATTTTTTCAACGTAAATTAAGTTAGGTTACGTAAAATTTTTAGTAAACAATCCTAAACTCAAAATCATTTTTAGTATTTTTTTATTTCCATTTACTATTAATCTCTATTTATAGACCATTTTCAGGGTTTATTACTTCACTTGGAAATCGCCCGAGAAATTTAGGCTTATATCTCGGCGATCACTACAAACATGATGGAAAATTTTAATTATTACAAAAAAGTTCCTACTCCTGTCAAAAGGCCATCCAATCATCCACAGTATGGCTGTTGCGCCAACCGTCCGTAACAGAACTAAAATACATTGATTTATCTCCCATGCGCACGACTTAGCTTCAATGCACACAACCATGCTATGCCTAGTTGTTAACCATTATCTTTGAAAGATTTGTGCAATGGGAGTGCATGACTTGATGTAAGTTTTTGGACATACGCCATTGCTAAGAACTTTTTCTGTTTTCTGTTTCTGTTTTTTCTTCTTCTTCAACAGAAAAAGTTCTTAGCAATGGCGTATGTCCAAAACTTACATCAAGACTAGTTTGAACCGTTATAATTTACTGTAAATATTCAAAACCATTATTCAAAACCTTTGGCTGAAACAATTTTTGATGAGACGAACTATTACCGTAAAAACTGGGGTAGAAATAGAAAAAACTCAAAATTTTTTACAATCGAATTTAGTTCAAGGCATCTTTATATTCTTAAACCTTGGTCGAACATAAATTTTTATACGACCATTTATTATTTCAAGGATTGAAAAATAGTTTATTATCTTTGAAAGATTTGTGCAATGGGAGTGCATGACTTGATGTAGGCTTTTGGACATACGCCATTGCATTGCATTGCATTGAAAAATAGTGTTTGAAGGTAAAAAAAAATAAGTAATCGTAGTATGAAATCCGATCTAAGCTATTTAATGTTGGATGCATTTAGTTAAAAACATTCTAAACATTTTCGATGCATGGGATATGAGAAAAAAAAAATTTATCAACCGTTTTGAAATATTGAAGAACATATAGAATGTCATGTTCATTAAATTCTTAAAGTGTTACAGAAGTTTCCAGAAAATTTCCAGAAGAAATAAGTATTTAGAAAACTACCTACGCCTGTAGGCTGTGCCTGTTTTTCTTTTCTTTTCATGTGTGAACCCAGCCTGAATATCGGTTCGAAACAATTATGCTACCGACAAAAAAAAAAACACTAAAGATGGCATTGTAAGTCGAAATTCTTCACACTTCATCACACGCAATTCTTTTGAACGGTAAGCAATGTTCACCTCCCCAAAAGCCTTCACTGAAAACGGGTCCATGGCCACGTCATATTTCTCACACAAGGCTGTGGTTCACAAACTTCCCGGCATGCCTGGCAGAGGAGTGGTTAGCTCATCCGACCAGAGCAGGAGCGACCGAGCCTCTAGTAACGAGGCCAGTTGAAACCATATGAAACCCATGGGGCCAATGTGTGACTGGTACAGACTTCTTAATGTTAACAATTCACGTCTTCCCTATCGAGTAATGCTCTTTCAGTTTGTAATAATACATTAAGGTTTATATCAGTAATTGGTAACGTATAGCGTTGATCAGTTTTGAAGGAAAGAAAATAGTGTGTTGTTTCTTCAGTTTTGTGCATGACTGTGTTCCGAGGTGAAAAATAATATTCCGTATTTGACAGTATTTCAAATAGTGTTTCACCATCATTAACTATTTTTTTCTATATTATGGCAGGGAAAAATTTAAAGTCTGGTCATCTTTATCATTTATCAAATCTTGAGTTTTTTTTTAACTTGGGTCACATTTATTTTTTTAATAAACCCCGCCCTTAATATTGGGTGTGTTTAACCAAAGCTAACGTAGTTCTGAGTAAAGTGTATTTTAAAAGTTTGATATTTTATATTGATACTGTGGCACTGTACAAAAAATTACCTCTATCATTATATCATCCCCTTATTCATCGTGTTCGTTTTTAAAAACTTCTAATGGTGTAAGATATTCACTTTCCTTTCTGTTGATTAATTTTTATTTAATGCCATTTTACACAAATAATAATTTAAAAAAAAATCACATCAGTGCTAGCTCACACTCACTCTGATATATTCACACTGAATCGGCATTATTTTGGCTACGTTTTCTGGAATGCGTTCATCCCTATACTCTGTGTTGCCACCTTTGTGAGTAAACATCTCCTTAGCAGGAAGTTTAAGAAAGTGACAGCCATTGAAATTAATTGTATTGTAATTTTGCAAGAACTTGAAGTCATGTCTTTTTAAAATGTATTTATCAGAGTGTAAATGATTGTTGGCTGGTCGTTCGAATTATTCACTAGTAGGTATTTTAATTTACTTCGTATGCCGTTAGCTTCATTTTTCAAGATATGGTAAAATCCGAAAAGGGTAAAAAAAAATATTTTTTTAAATTTGATTTTCTTTTTGTTTCAAAGTTGTCAAGTTTCTTTCCAATAATTAATAGTAACATTTTCATGTATAAAATGTATATATATATATAAATATATATATGTTTATTTAAAGCTGTCTTGAGTGAGATGGTAAGATTGTTAGATGGTCTAGTAACAGAGAGGATCAATATTTGAATTTCATCTCACGTATGTACCACGCAAGTTAGTGTGAATGTGTATGTGTGTGATCGTGTGCGTATGTAACTTTCTTAAAGAAAAAAAAAGACCTTAAATAATTTTGTGTCAATCCTCTTGATTGCGTCTTATTTTTTTTTTTTACCAGGCGTTTATGAAGGGGAAATATAGCTTCTATAACACACTTACACTATCCCTCTTAAGAAACTACGTCATTCTAACATCACAAAAAAAACAATTGAGTAACTATTTAAAGATATCTGTAAAATCTGTCCTTAATTTCGTTGTTTCATTAAATTTCCAGTAAGAATTCTTAATATGTAATTGTAAAACAAACCCTAGCTGTAAATGTCTTACGCACTTAGCCACGCAGTATGTTGTTTTCCAACTGATGTTGCATAATAAGTTACTTGCAGTTAAGTAAGAGATTGTAAATCATGCTGTTTAGGTTTTACAAAATTTGGGTCTGGTATTCGCTACAGAGCGTTTGTCGGGCTGATACCTTTTTGACTGGCGCACGTGAGCTCTACCTTCAAAGTTTTAAAATGAATATTAATAAATTAATTTGCCTATGTTAGTTCCTATGGCTTTGTCTAACTCTTGGGCTCTGAGATAATTGCTATCAAAAAGTTCACACCTTAAAATTTGCAAATGACACAGGTTATAAATTGTCTAGGTTGTTTCGTAAATACACAAATGTCCTAAAAGAATATATGAACCTAATATGAGTAAGCTTTATTTCAAAATTAAATAAAATTCTTTTTGAAGTATTAATAAAATTAATTTTTTTTAATGTCTTTAACATCATCACACTTCATCCTGCCATGTGTAATTTTAACTTTGTTTACAACGTAAGTCAGCATACAGTATAGTTTCTACTAGGATCCAGTTATCTGGATCCACGAACATACCCTTCATTTATTTCAGGAGCATTATTTGCTGTATATACGGATATATCAAAACGGACCAGGAAATTTTGCTGAATAACTCCAGATTCGGATTCAGCAATTAAAAAAAACATAAGGAATGATACTAAAACCGACTACTGGATTTTTTGCAACGAGAAACTACCATTTACCTGTATTACAGTCTCATTTCAGAAACATTTCTTCAGAATAATTTTGAAATTAGCAACAAAAAATATCTCAAAAAAATATGACAAGTGTGTGTGTGTGTGTAAGCGAGACTTTCAGTACTCGGTAGTGACGCGTATACATCTAACCTCGGTAACGAGCAAACCCATGAGTTCTCATTTTGTGATGTTGCAAATAAACTTATAAGACGAAACTCGGACACAAAATTTAACGTAGAATTCTTTAAAAGAATGCCGAGCGTGATATTAAAACTGATAAACGTAATATTCTCTTTTCAAGTACCAACATTTCTGGATGCGAATCACATACTTTCTCCGCCCGCCGCTAGAATGCGCTTCATCAAACGCGAATAGCAATGAGCAGCACGAAACTACCAGAAATTTTAAACTATTAGAAATTGCCCCGATTAAACCCCGGTTTTGGACCTGTTTTTCGACAAGTAATGTTATTAACAAACTGACCGTTTTGTTAAAATTCAATGAACAATTAACAATACTATAAATTTTCCGTATACGTTAGAAGTTTTACTTCCATAGCATTACCTACTAAAATACTAACCCGAAGTATTTTAAATATTATAACACTAGGTATGTGTTTGTATAGGTATTTATATTATCCTAAATGACTAAAATCAGTTGGTAAATACTTCCTGTAAACAAATATTCACCTTAATGAGTTGATTCAACTTTATTATTACGTAATATTATATTATTATGCTATTAAAAAAATTAAAATTTTTCAATGACGGTATTTTAACCACATCCTTTGAAGTTAACAAACGCGCTCTCTAGCGCTGTCCTACTAAGGCTGTTTGCATGTTGCAAGGAGGATATGTATTATTATAAGTTTTGTAATGCTAGTTTCTTAGGTATTTTAATACTAGAGATTACATTTTACTATAACTATTTTAGCTTACCAAATATTTTCTGCGGCAGTTTCACTATCGTAAGGCTTCATTTGGCACACCAATACGTTTGGCAAGTCTTCTTATGTTTAAGAAAGTGACATTTATACGGGTTTATGTTGCTACACGAGCGTCCGGCGTCTTGGTGTCACATTTATGTTTATCTTCTTCCGTTCCATCTTTATAAAATTTCTCTTACCGAATGCCGTATACCATGTATAGGTACATCAAAAATTACATGTTAAGATATTGACAGAATGCCTTGCACCGAAAGTTGGCACTCTTCCTACAGCGCTACGGTGGTCGGCTTAAAATCAGTGGACACTGAGGCAAGCTCTGAAGGAATTATCTACAAGTCTACATGGGAGAAAAAAATGAAGCTAACGGCATACGAAGTAAATTAAAATACTTACTAGTGAATAATTCGAACGACCAACCAACAATCATTTACCCTCTGATAAATGCATTTTAAAAAGACATGACTTCAAGTTATTGCAAAATTACAATACAATTAATTTCAATGGCTGTCACTTTCTTAAACTTCCTGCTAAGGAGATGTTTACTCACAAAGGTGGCAACACAGAGTATAGGGATGAACGCATTCCAGAAAACGAAGCCAAAATAATGCCGATTCAGTGTGAATATATCAGAGTGAGTGTGAGATAGCACTGATGTGATATTTTTTTAAAATTATTATTAGAGTCCCGGAAATTTCGCAAATTCCTCTGGCCTCAGGATAGAATTCAAAGTTATAGGTGTGCTCGACCCATGTTTACTCACCCATTGGTTGATTTCTTAGCGAGAACATTTTTATCCTTGTTATTTGGCACTACCTGATTCGCTTACTTCTCTCCTAGCTGGACATCGTTGGCTCACGGTCGTAGAGGGGCGTGTCCAGATAACTGCGGTCCAATCATGAACACAGTGCGACAGTGTGGAGGTTTGCATTCTAGCTTGCGACTAAATGAATCCGCGAAATTTCCGTGGCTCTAATTATTATTTGTGTAAAATGGCAGTTTTTGTCACATTCCAACGTTGCCTGATGGTTTTGATAACTTGAGACTTCCCCATCGTCGAGGGTTACAGCCGACACTGTCGCCAGGCGAGAGGGTCTTCAGGGACGAAGAAAAGGGAGGGAGAGGGAACAATGGCGCACCGACAGATATCTGGGAGGCAGGTGTCTCCCCATTTCACGGGGAGGTTGCCAGCCAAGTGTCGTCGTCCGGTGCTGCGGACAGAGTGCGTGGCGGGCCATGAAGCGTGTCCGGCGTCGTTGTTCCGCTTGCTTCCCCCTCTCCCCCCCCCCCCCACCAACAAGCTGTGTCACTTCGGCTTGTGAACTAGAACTAGATTGTCACACGTTCAAACTTTCGCTTCCAACACCTTCAATAGTATGTAGCGCCAAATAAAATTGGGGGTATACGAGGTCACTAGGGAAGCCATGTTTCTTTGACAACTTTGGTGACTTGAGTTCCGTCTAATGTTTTTTTTTTTTCACATAGAACGGGTTCTAAAATTTACCGGATGCAAACAGGTATTACAAATCGTGCCTATCGAAAACGGAATTTATACATCCGTTTCCGTCCCAACGAATATTCAAGATGGCGAAGAATACATAGTATGATTAAAGATGTTATAAAATTGAAATAACTTAAATAATGGTAATATTAATGTCGTATGTGAAATAACTTTGTGTTTATAAAGGAAATTTATTATGTTTCTATAATTTTAAAAAATCACTGAACATATATTTTCCTTATGTAAATTACATTATTGTGAATTAAATTTATGTATGTTTAAAAAATTTATAAATCCACAAAGCACATTAGTTAAAAAATTACATCCAGCATTATGATGCGTTATTTATTTTAAAAGTTAAATTAAAATTGAAAAGTTTGAGATAGCTTAGGCCAAAAATTAACGTCACGTGATTAAAAAACCCTTTTTTTTGTTATCTGGCGAAATTTATTTGATGGAAAAAATTGTAAGCAATTTTCCCTCCAATATTACCCTTCCAACTTTATTTCTGGAGACAAATATTTGACAGTGTGATAGGACCCTAATGCGGGTCAAACGTCTAGCTTAATATCAGCTTGGGGTGAGGAGTATGATGAGTAAACTAGGTGGAAGGCGAAGTAGGGGAAGTAATACGCATCAGCGGGTCGCGGCAAAGGGGGTTGAAAAACAGCAAGTTTTCTTAAGCCAGATTTACAACAGTCCGTCGCCTCCATCTGTCCGTCAATCACGTGACCTGCAGCCGTTCACATGGCCCGAAAAATTACACCCGTCCGTCAAAAGCTTGGTTACATCCTACTTCTGACGGACGTACGGATGAAATTATAAATTTCAAATGTCTGCAAGGGTTTTAGCGCGTCATATTTCACTATACATAATTTCCCAG
The DNA here is from genome assembly GCF_032445375.1 of Bacillus rossius redtenbacheri. Classification (NCBI taxonomy): domain Eukaryota; kingdom Metazoa; phylum Arthropoda; class Insecta; order Phasmatodea; family Bacillidae; genus Bacillus; species Bacillus rossius. The sequence goes on from NC_086336.1 coordinate 32,260,335, forward strand.
TTTCAATGGTACATCATAACATTTTAATTTAGACTATTTACAACAAATCAAACATCAAATTGAAGGTAATCTAACCTAGTTGCTCTTACAAATAATTCAAATGTTCAATACGTGCATCTTTAGTTACACGGCACACATCCAACCGCAAATTCAACTGATCATACACCTTGGTTAACAAGTCCGACGTAATGGAAGCAATAGCCTCTTCAATTCTGTGTCTCAACTCTGACAAATCATTAGGTAGCGGCGGAACGTAGACACGATCTTTTATAAAGCCACAAAGAAAAAAAATTGCATGGCGTTAAGTCAGGTGAACGTGGAGGCCAGCGGAAAAGAGCTGTCATCTCGACCATTACGACCAATCCAACGGCCAGGGACTTCGACGTTCAAGCACTTTCGTACAAAGAGATTCCAATGGGGAGATGCTCCATCCTGAAATTACTTATTCACTCTTAGCAAATTGCATAACACAAAACGCTTTACACTCAAAAGTCCCATTTTGCGTAGGTGGCGCTGCAAGCGAGAAAACAGTAAAGTAGTACTCGTGCATGCGCTTATCTTAAACTGTTTGCTTTACTCTTTAATTGTGACGTTGAACCAAACTCTAAAACACTTAAAGTTGATACTATTAAAATTTATAACTGGAACATTCTTTTATGAATATACAGTATTAAAAGTTTTTTAACTTTCTTTTATTATTTAGATACTTACATCATAATTTTTAATTAACGTTGAACACTTTTTAAAGGTTTTTCTTTGAAATAAAATTCGTCCGATTCACAAAAGTGTAATTAATTACGCACAGTATCTCTGAAAATGTTGAAATAAATACCAAAGTGCATAGCTGACATGATTGTAAAGATAAATTTTCTCCAAAATGTTATTTTCTCCGCATTTGGCAGCGTGTATATGGAAGGATATTATGACCGGCGGTTGACGGATGAACGGATCCCGGAGGCGACGGAATATTGTAATTACTGCTTTTAGAGTGCTCTACTCATGCAAAATATGTCGACCATGCTGTGCTTAGCGAGATATGCTTAGATACACAGATACACACACCAGCTTTATTGCGATGATGGATGTTTTAAAGTCTTAGAAAGTCTGCTAATGTAATTTACAAACTTGTAGTAAATACTTACTAAAGGTACGTGTATTCTCAGTGAATCCATGGTACGTTTGATTAGGAAAAACGTTCAATTCATATGAAACTTACATCAAATGTTTCAAAATATCACCAAAACCCTTTTTTACTTACCTTTCAGACATTCTTGTGTTGTCAAACGTGGCAATATTTCGTTAAAAACCTAGCTTGCCGGTGGGCAGACGAGCCAGTAAACCGGCTCGAACTGCGAGCCCACTGGGTTCCAGGCAGCCTGGCGATGCTTCATCTTCATCTTCTTTCTTCCTGTCGTGCCAGGGTGGGGGTAAGTCTAAGACCCTCTTGTCCACTCAAAATCCTCGGGTATGCGGATAATCGCGCCATCCGAAGCTAACATTAACCCCAATAGTGGCCCCAGCCGAAGTTCACCACTGTCTTCCTTCAGAGTTCCGATGCTGTTCAGTTCCGTTACGCGCGCAGCATTTCGCAGCGTCACCAGTTCCAGCCCGCAGTTCGTCTACACTTCGCATCAAGGGCACATCGAGCTCCCCTGCGGTGCCTTCGCCGACGGAACCGCTTCCAGCTGGAGCGCCGATCAGCACCCAGGCTACCTTTCACCCCGATAGCCGTGATAACGACTCCACCAGGCCGGCCAGTGTTTATTGGTTATTCGCAGTCCCTCCAGCGAGACTGCAACTCTCGGGCTGGGACGCGGGACGTGGTCGGTAGCAGATGGCACTGCCAAGTCGCCCCCAGGCAGCTACACTGCCGGCCCCCGGTAACCCAGCAGGTCTCAGGGCACATCCCGGCCAACAGCGGGAGAGATGCGCGCGCCCCGAGAGACGACCGCCGACCAATGTTCAAAGTAAATGAACTAAGTGCCCGTTAATCTACGAAGATTGCCGTAAATTTACGAAGATCTCTGGATAATTTTTAACCAGCATTCTTAGTAAATTGAAGGTGAAAATATCTAACAGAAACAGGGAGGTTGGCTTAAAATTTTGTTTGAAAAAATTAAATTTTTCAATTTTTCCTGGGGAGGGACTTCATAAAAGTAAATAGCCCAAGGCCACTGCCACTGCTTGCAATGGCGCCAAACCGAAGTCGGACGACCATGTTCTCCTCGCGCGAGAGGCAGCTAGCTCAGCTTCGACATTGTCTCGAGCTGCAGCCAAGCGCGGCTCCAGAGGCGGGCGGTAGGGGCGGTGGCCTCTCCCGAGCCAGAATTATACATATTTTTTTTAATTAATTTTTTATTTGTCTGTAGTTGCTTGGCTTCTGGGTTACTAGGAAACTGCCACCCTGAATATGGCGAATGCAAGGCCGGCCGAAACGCCGGTGAAATCTTCGCCGTCGACGCGCCCACAAGCCAAGCAACTCCGGATGTATTAATGTTTACTTAAAGACATTAATTTATTGTTTCAAACGTTTTCCATTTAATCATAAGTTGTATGAGACCAAGTTTATTATTTGAGGCAGTTGATTTTATAAATATTTCAAGACCAGTGTCTGAATGATTTAATGTATGTTTTTGTAAGTACCTCCTTTCTCTGTACGACAGCGCCTGCCGAGAAGTCTCCCTGGAGCCGCCCTGAGCGGCAGCAACGGTGGGAGTTGTCCATCGACAAACCGGTCGGACGCCCTGCTGGGCACATCATTTTCGTGCAGTCGTAAATAACCTTTGCGTTGCCCCAGTACCACACAGGGGGCTCCCACTCTGTCGGCGACAGGCCTGAAGAATAATTACCATAAAAGGTGTACACAGATGAGAGTAATTTTTCCACGCCAACAACGGCATATACTTCTTCAGCTCACCCAGAGGGTGGCCACGTCTGAAAGAAATAAGCCGGGTATTTTTACCAGCTCATGGCCTGCGTCTTGTTTGGTTAGACGCCCAAAACATTTCTGAAGTGAAGTATTTTCATCGTGGAAACTGTTTAAGTTAATGTGTTTAACGTCAGAGATCTTAGTCGTACTTACTAACCATCATCAGACGCGGTCAGGCACCATTTACACAAGATTTTGGTTGGAACAATGTAAAGAAGCTGAGTTAAAAAAAAAAAAAAAAAAAAAAAAAACACTTGAGTGAGTCTTTCCATACTCACCAGAGATTTATTAAATGTTACCACGGTAACGACCAAATTCATGTGTTCTTAGGTTGCAAATAAACTTATAATACGAAACTCAGACACGAAATTTAACATAAGATTCTTTAAATTAATGCCAGCGTGACGAACATATAGGAAAATTGTGTTTTCAACTACATTTCTTGGCACGGATCACACGTAGTTTTGCATCCACCGCTAGAATCTGCTGCCGGAGCAGCTACGTCGACTATTAAATCATTTGATTAGCAGACAGAATTTTTAGACTTGAAAAAATATTAAACCCGACATTGGGCCTGATTTTCGACAAGGACTTTTTTTTATTAAAATACTGCCCATATTGTTAAAATTCTTTAAAAAGTTAATACTATAAAGGTTCCCTTTAGCTTTGTGGACTTTGGTTCGCGTCATTTTCCACAGATGGCAGCACCGTGGTTACACATTTCCGTTTCATGCTACATCCTTTCCATTCACGAAATCACTCGCACCAAACGCCGTATACCGAGAGCTAAGATGTTACACATCAAAAATGTTACTTCAACTACGTCACAAAGTACCATCTCTTAACAATTCCTAACTACATGAGCTCATTATTCCTCACTGAGTGCGTGGTTTGATGCAGCGTTCAGGTATCTTGGGCTGCTCCTCCTATGACAAATCTAAGTTTCTGAGTTAAAATTATTCAGGAGAATTTTTTTCCCTCCCGTTGTTTCCGTACCAATAGCGATGTCGCTGGAATCAAAGCAGAGCGACGGGCACGACGCGATGGATACGACGCGAATAAAAATATTTCATGTGTCAATCACGTGCGACACATCTGTGACGTTAGTCCAACGAAATTCGCGATTAGAAACTTTGTTCATTTCCTATCACGTCGCGGTCGCTGCGTTACTGAAATGTGTGCCAGAATTTTGTGCATTAATAATAAAATTATTAAATTTTTAAGTTTTTGTTAAAAAAAAATAGCTGACTGTGAAAACGGCGAATGTGTTCACTCAAAATAGTTTTTCCGAAAATGATTTTTTTTTTTGAAATTTCTTCCCCTCTCTCCCCCTCGAAATATTCTGAATCCGCCACTGCTCAAAAGTGCACCGAATCTGTAGAAAATGACAGTGACCAAAAAATGTACATACTGTCATACTTTAGTTTGTTTGAAAAATAAATGGATTTGTACATTGAATGACAGTGTTTTGCTTGTTTCGTATTACATTCACTCTAGCAGTTGTATTAAAATAAATATTTATAAAGTGTACACGTGGGAGCGAACCCTAATCGCATGACATTCCAACCGCTGTGTCATGCTTTCTTAGCGAATTCGTTAGCCACATTTTGGTAAGGCAGACTACAGAGTACCTCGTTTTTCGATCGGCTAAGTCAAGAGAACGAATAAGGGTTGAATTTTCTCTTTCACAGGGTAGATTGCTATTGGGAAGTACTTAACTCCCGAAAAAGGACGTCAAAATCGGTGACTCAAATTTCGCGCCCTCTCCTTGTAATCATGTAACTTTTTACATCAGCTGATATTGGCTTATCCTTCGTGTATTTATGTAATCATCTCCTCTGTCCATTCTTTGTTTAAAATTTTCACCTTAAATTTTTACGAAAAACGCGGGTTACAAATTATCAAGGGAACTTCGTATATTTATCGTTATCGTCGTAAATTTACGGGCACTAAGTTCACTTACCTCGAACATGAATCTACAAGAATAATCTTAGTATATAAGAAAAATATTCAGAAACTGGTACACATGACAGTAAAAAAAAATTATTTTTTTTCCACGTGTGTGTAGGTGTTTTTACCGCAAAACAGATCTCAGAAGTTTACATGCTCCGGCGTTGTTTCTACGAAGGCACAGTTATCTGAAAATACCAATATCTCTTTTAATGGTGTCGAAAAACGGCCTCTCGTTGCAAAAATTCCAGTATTAGATTTTATTATCATTCCTTATGGTTTTTTTTGGGGAGGGGGGGGGGGGGTGGAGGTTGAATCTAAATCTGGAGTTATCAAAAAAAAAGTTCTTGGTGCGTTTTGAGATATACGCAAAAAAAAACTGCGATTTTCCGTAATATTTTTTGCTTATAATTTCAACAGTATATGTGGTAGCGAAAAACTCACACTCTTACCTTTTTAAAGAAGACAAAATGTGCCATAATTTGAGCTCAACTGCAGTTCTATACGTCCCATACCTGAGCTCAAATTGTGGCACATTTAGTCTTCTTTAAAAACGGCAAGAACGAGTTGTTTGCTACCACATATACTGTTGAAATTATGAGCGGAAAAACAATTACGAAAATTTCGTTGTTCTTTTTTTTGCGAATATCTCAAAACTCACCAGGAAAACATTTTGTTGGATAAATCTGGATTTGGATTCAGCACCCCAAAAAAACATAAGGAATGATAATAAAACCCAACTACTGGATTTTTTGCAACCTGAAACACCCATTTGCCTGTATTATTTGTTTATTTGAGGTGAATTCTTCGTTGAAAATTTCGTGAATTGATTGCAATTTCTAATAGTAGGTTGATGTTTATTCTAAGGCAACCAGTGTAAAACCAGCAACGGCGTATGTCCGTGAAATTCTTTGAAACGAAATGTAATCGGAATGTTCCGCGCACCCACTGCATGGTTCCGACCTTCACCTTCTTGCGCGCGCCGCGTTCTTTCTCTTTCCATAGGTTTAAAACATGCATCAGATGTTGGTCGCTCCCTTGTCCCAGATCCCCGCGAAGGTCGGCAGTTGGCGACACTGCATGCGGCCTGTGGCCCCGACAGAGTGAGGCTGCGACATCCACTTTGGTTGCATTTCTCATCATTTAGTCCGTGCGCCGTTGAAAAAATTGTTAGCGAGTCTTTTAAGTTTGGCCAGAGATGTGCAAAATCTAACCTCGGCGAGGAGAAAATTCACGTGTCCTCATGTTGCTGGTAAATTTATGATTAGAAATACGCACACGCACAAATTGTTTTTTCAACTACATTTCTTTACGTGGATCACACATAGCTTCCTCGTTCTTCCGCTAGAATTCGCTGTCGGAGCAGCTACGTCAACGATTGAATAATTCCATTTGCAGACCAAAATTTTAATATAATATACCTAATTGAAACGGTTTCGATAAAAGATTTTAACAAACTTGAGAAAATTCATGTATTTTTCATTTGCAAATATTATAATACGAAACTCAGACACGAATTTGAAGAAACATTTTTTAAAAATTAAATATTAACCAGAAACATTTTAAACCTCATATTTTAACACTAAGAGTACGTTTTTTTTTGGTATTAGCTTTTGCTTAAACGACTGAAATCAGTATTAAATACTTCGTACACATAAACCTTAACCTAATTAAGCTGATTCAACATTTAAGATTTAAGAATAAAAATTTAATCGACAAGTTATTTTTAATTTTCAAGGCGTGTAATCTATGTAGGCTAACGACCTGTTGTGTCACTACAGTATAATGAACGCTGCGCTATCTCTACATTTTATCGCCAACTAGGGGTTGTAATGCCAGGATTCTAACGTATTTATTTTAAGTTGTCATTATTTCTTTTTGTGACAATAAATTATAACATAAAGCATTAAAAATAGTTGTGATAATATTAAGCTCATATTTTTTAATGCCTCTGCATGGTGTAAATTCTTCGATGTTCACAAAAACAATATATACGGATGAATCACGCGGGTTCGCCATCTTTTCGAGGTTTCTGCGACTTCCACAGATTTTAAATTCCGAATGCGTCGTTCGTTGCACGAGCGGGTCGCGAACTTCGGCTATGTTCGGAAGGAAAGAGGAGGGGGGGGGGGGGTTTGATTGAGGTTCAGTGAGTATTAAGGCTTCCCCGGTGCCAGCACACCCTAGCACAGAGTTGGCAAACGAGCAGTGAAATCGGGCCGTCCAGCTCTCGTGATGTCATCGACTCTGTTCGCGTGCAACGCGCTGACTCACGTGCGCTGTGGGTGCGTTTGTGCCAATGCACTGTGGCAAACTTTTGAAATGAACCACTGTGTGTGGGTGTACGTATACACCTACATATCACGGCGCGTTACAGATGACACTGACTGAAGGTTTACTTTGGCTGGAAGGTACGCACTCATGTAGGCAGGAAAAGAGTTATGGAACATAGTTGTACCAGTTCATGTAAATGTTTTGCTACCAGATGTTTAGTGGTGACAGCCAAACTATTTATGGTTCGGTCAGATACGACACGAGTTCCAAACTCCAACCAACTCTTTTCGTTTATTAATTCCTCTAGTTCCCGAAATAACTCAAGGATTTTTTTCCTCTCTGTTCTTGCATTCTAAGGTGCATGGCCGTTTTTAAAGACATAGTCGTAACTCAATTAATATCATAAATTAAATTATATATTTATTTCCAAAAAGTGAAGTGCAAGTTATGGCCATAGAACTCCTAAAAAAAAAGACCAACAGTAGGTCTATAATTAGGGCATTGTATTTTTCGTGAAATTATATTATACTCCAATAAGATACGACCGCGCTAGCGATTGTTTCTTTGTAATTGTCGGTCGTCCGCAAGAGAAGCCATTTCCCTTTTTGGCCGAGTCATTCAGGACACGTTTGCTTCCGTACTGGATGGCTATGATTGGTGTGCTGGCATTAGGCATGCACCTCGAAGAAACCCAGCCAACCACGAAACACAGACAATGCTACAGATATTTAATACACAGCTGGCCTGGAAATCCTCGCGAAAATTACACGGACCTATATATTGGTAAAGAAAGATCTATAAAATTCGCGTTATTTCATTTAAATTATATTTATTTTATTTCTTTGGCAAGTATTTAATTTTATTAAATAATTTTAAGTTTTCTTTTTTTGTGATAGACGCGTAGTAGTAGACCTAACTTTCAGAAAATTATGAAACAATCTTTACGTTGTGTTTGAACGATCGTTTAAAATTTAGATGCGATTGATACAATCATATTTGAACTATAATTATATCATTTTATTTGTCTTCGAGTTTTCTTTTTTTTTTTTTTAGATTAAACCGTACAATCAGGTTTTTTAATTAAATTTGTAGTAGCACTTAATTCACAGTAATTAAAAACTATTAAAAACCACGCTTAAATTATTTTCACAAGCTATCTTTGAAATGCACTCAGGGCATTTCAAAACAATTGCTAGCTATTTTAAGCCGCTGACGTAGTATTTATCCATGGCGTATTGTATGCTGATTAGAGAGAAGTTAGTTGTTGGACAAAATTCTGCTTACGGTTTTCCTGTGCGTGTGTTATTCTCCAAAGTAGTAGCTGCCATCTTTTTGTGTACAATCAACTTCTGTGCGTATGTGCTGTGCACGTGCTGTTGCGAATGTAGTACAGCACATAAGACTCTGTCACACTGTCAGTTATTTGTCTCCAACCATAACTTTGTCAATACAGTTGGATGAGTAGTATTGGACAGAAAATGTCTTCCAATTTTCTCCATCAAATAAATTTGGACAGATAACTTCAAATATTTTAAAAATCATGTAAAACTACCAAATTTATTTTTAGTCTGAGCTATCTCAACTTTTCAGTTTTATTCTCATTTTGAAATTAAAAAACGAATCACATGCTGGATGTAAAATTTTAAACATATGAAAATTAAACAGGCAATAATATTTTCTTACATAACAAAAATAAAAGTTCAGTGAATTTTTTTTAATTAAAGAAACATACTTTAGTTTTTTAACATAATTATTCTGCATACACACGACATTCATATTATAATTATTTTGGTTATTTCACTTTTATAACTTCTTTGATCGCCCATGTGTTCATCGCCATGCAATTTCCGTATTCGATGAGCACGATTTTGAATGGCTGGTTACATCCGACATCCGACGTATTTTAGAACACGTCCTATATGCGAACTATTTTTTGAGGGAAACTCAAGTCATATAACTTGTCAGATAAAACATGACTGCGCTAGGGACGTTTTCCGGTGACGTCATAAACCTAGAACTTCGTTCGGCACAACACATCGGAAGGTGTTGGAGGCGAAAGTTCGACAGCCAGCCGTGTTTCTGGTGGGAAGCCTTCATTTCACAGACGAGAGAGTCAAACGCCCGATCGTGCATCTTCGGTTTTTTTTTTTTCGTTCACTGTAACTCTTGATAACTAATGGTCAATTAGGTTAGGTAAGCTACATTATAAATACTTTAAAACATTGTGGACGGTTGATTTAGTTAGGATAGCTACATTAAAGATACTGTGAAATCATGTAAACGGTTTCCTAGCCCTGGATAGCTACATATTAAAAAGTTATTTGCTGAGCAACCATAAAATGATTTTACAGTATTTTTAATGTAGCTATACTTACCTTATATAACCAACCATCCACAATGTTTTAAAGTATTTTTAATTTAGCTACCCTATTCGAATCGACCGCAAAATTGAATGCCACACCGGTTTATACAATGAGATAGAACGGGGGGGGGGGGGGAAAGCGAGCATGAACTTGGAACTTCGGGTGTGGCTCTCTCGTCTGTGAAATGAAGGCTTCCAGTTTCTGGTGGCGCGGTCCTCAGGTCTCGCTGTTTGACCGCTCTTGTCCCGCGCGGCAACCACTCTCTCTGAGCGGCGCATGCGTCCGAGGCCCAGACCCAGTTTGCCGGCCGGTGGGTGGGCCTGGCCGCCTCGCCTCCTCCAACCCGCGCAGCCGAACCAAGCACACCGTGCACGCGCCCTTGCTCTGCATGGTAGAGTGTGCAGGCTTCGGCCTGAGACACGCTTAGGTCCTCCCCTAACCTAGAACCCCTACCCCCCCCTCCCCTTTATCTCACACACACACACTTAGAATAACTTAGACTAGGAAAAAAAAATTGTTGTCTGTAAAGTCGGTTTACGTCATAACGTCATAACAAAACACTGATGAAATGATTGCATACTTTTATGAATAAAATTGAATCATTTTTACTGAATTATCTTTATTTTGTATGGATACAAAGAATGAGTGAAATTAAATCTACAATTTAATTGATTAATTTACTTTTATTTGCACTCATTAATTCAAATATGTTTATTATTTTAACGAAGAGATAATTTTAACTATAAATTTTATACATGTTTGCTATTTAACTTCTTCCAATCTGTGTTATTCTGTTAAGGATAGGACGATGATAGGAAAAGTAGGAAACGAATGGGAGTGTTTCAAGTTTAATGTGCCTCGAAAAAATCAAATCGATGGTTGTTCCAATCAAGTGGAAGAGAGATAGATGCGGCGCAAGCGTACAACGAGCGTAACGGGACACAGCGTAACGGGACAATGTGCGCAACGGGACACTTTTTCGTGCGTGCATCGATTTATTAGACGTTGTCACGTCAAAAAATCACAAATCACTGGGAACCTCGTCGAGGTCAACTGCCAAACGAACCAAAAGTTTTCCACTCCCCCTGCCGCCGAGTCCACGTCGAGCCACGTCAGAGGTCCGCTGATAACACAGTAAGCAGCCGTTTATAAGTAGAGACACGTAGGAATATTGAGGGGATGTTAGAGAACCAAAAAAGACGACATCTTATTTTCAACAGAATCTAGGCCCCAGCAATTATCATCGGTTTGATTTTCAAAATTTGGCTTTGTTAAAGCCAGAGTGCATGAAAATTATTGTGAATGGTTGAATAAATAGTTTCCCTCCGTGAAGTAATTGGACTTTACTATTGAATTAATGTTTGGGCATAACTACTTCTGTAATTATTCTTCAATGAGCAGTGTGTTATAGTATTTTTAAATCTCTTAATGTAATATCTCTGTCTTGACGAAGGCAAAAACCTCCACACTGAATGAAAAATGTTGCTAAAATTGCTATGTCATAAACATGGTTGAAAATACATACTGTAGGTAATATATAGTTTGCTTATTTCCTGTCACGGAATTTTCTGTGCTTTGTATTTTTTTTTTTAATTTTTGGAAATCGGATGGTTTTAATTTGATTCATGTGTGTTTGCATATTCTTCTGTTTTATTAGTTATTAACGTTTATTATGATACACAGTGTAACTATCAATGGCGTATGTTGAAAATTAAAAATAAAATTATACATCCCAATTGAATTAACCATTCAAAGAACGAAGATCGATTCTTATATGGGAATTCGGTTTCTATATCTCCCCCTCAAGCTATCTTAGATGTTTTAAAAATAAGTTATAGCAAATGTAACTCGAGAATACCACACAACCTAAGCTTTTGACTCCCGTTAAAGTCAACATTCGTGCCCTAGTGTTAACTACCTATTGGAAGTGGAGTCACACACGTGAGATAGTCAGTGGTTTTCTCCTGGTGATTGCAAGCTGTAGCCTGTTCGTTTATGCTGGTCAATTAATGCGCAGGGACCGGAAATATTTGCGGATTCATTTCGTAATAGGATAAAATTCTAATGTGTATACCTCCAAACATATTTTGCTTTGGCACAAAGTTTGTAGGGAATACTCTTGGCTAATATATAATCCTCAACTAAAGAATTACCGAATCACGCGCTCCCAAGTTGAGATGTCTCGCCAGTCGGTAGCCAACGAATTGGTGGCTTTTGTCCGAGTGTACAAATGACTGTGGAGTCTATCCTGGAGGTTATTGAAAACGCAAATATTTCAGGTGCCCATTAATGACTAGAAATTTTTGAAAACATAATTTTTTTGTATCATGTAGTTCTAATAATCGGAATACACGCTAAAATTAAAATTAAAATTAAAAACTACCAATTTCAATTCTCATTATATCAAGTTTTAAAAGTTATAAAAAAAATTATAAAATAACCGTACATGGATATTTAAAGGAGTTTTCTTCAAATAAAAAATTATGGTTTTAAAATTTTTAAATGCTATTAGATATATATATATTTTAATTCAAGCATAAACTGAGGACATTTATTCGTGTGGTTTATATATTTTAAATTATAATAAAGCTTTTACAATAGAATTGTTTATTTTTTTAAATCATATTAAAATAATCTTTAAAACTATGATCGGTAAAAAAAGCTTCTCCAATATTTTGGGGAAATTTGTTTCAGAGATTAAGCACTTGAACTTAATTTATTATTTAAAAATATGCAGCATGACGATTAGTATAATAATACGATGAATATTTCACAATAAATAAATGTTTTAAAACAGCAAGTAATCTCAAATTCATTAAGAAATCATAACACACTACTCAAACATTTTAGTTAATCCGCTTCACAGACTGATGTGATTTTAAATGACATGCGAAAATAACGTTTATCAGAAATGGTTATAAAACATTCACGTAAAATCAAAAATTTAGAAAATAAATAAAAGTAACACCAGAGAACAAAATTAGTTTACATAACGTAAATAATCGAAGAACATAAAAGGGACTCAGAAAGCCGTTATCCCAATTTTTAGAATATGATACTTTTGCATTAAGTGTTTTGTTTGTTTCTTAGTTTCACAATATTATACAATAAGTACAAACAGAAATTTGGTTTAGCAAATAATTTTTTTTGTTATTTTCCTTGTATATTAACTAATTACGTTATTTTTAGCTGCCTTATTTCTGCTTGAAAATGGAAATTGGTAGAGTGAAATGGTACGATAATTTTCTTGGTTTGGAATAAAGTAGCAAATAAAAAAAAATCTTAGTTGGTTTAAGATTTTAAGATCTGAAGAGCAATTAGTGGTGGTCTATGGCAAAACATCTAAATCACGTGTAAATCAGTGTAAATGCTGTTCAAACTACAGAATACCAATGAGGAACGTTCTTTGCATGATCCATGTTATGGCGAAGATTAATTTGAAACAATTTTATTCATGTACGCCATTGCTGGTTTTCACTTAACAAGCCAAAGTCAGCTAGCTGATGTCAAATGTTTATCTGTTTACAGCACAGAAAATTCCGTCGGGAAAAAAAGCACAGTTTTGTAGGCCATGATATTTTCCCGACTAACTCCTTCTTTGTATTGTCTATCCATACAATATTTTACATCAGCTGATTTCCACTTGTTTATCTTGGTCTACGTGTTTACATGATTTTTTTTAAATTGTTGTGGTTTTTTTTTAAGACACGCAGTGAAACCCAGGAAAGCCGTATGTTTTAAGCCAATAAAGTAAGAAGGTCTTCAGTGGTTTCAGTCCAGCGGTATACGTGATTTTCCGGTTCAACCGCACGCCCGGAGCGACATTTATGTATGCGTTCGAATTCCTGAGTGTACCAGATTCACAGACGTCGTCGATGCGTGTGTGTGTGTTTTTGTGTGTGTATGTGTGTGCTCCGTGGTTGGTACACGACTCGCCTTGGAACAGTTCTGCTTCAAGGATAGACCGAGGCAAGGCAAATTGCTTTCACAGAGGGTTATACTTAAACAAAACCACTTTTATTTCTTCTTTCACTTGGAAAACACCTGCGCCATGGTTTCGTGACCGATCGTGCTGGCGGTCGGGTGACAGGCAGTTGCGTTCAAGACCGACCCCTAGCGCGCATTTGAGCTGCGTGCAGTGTGGGCAGCGCAGGGCAAGACGAGGTAGAAGGGGTGGAGGGGAGGGGGGGGGGGGGTAATGGGTGCATTTCGCTCGTTAGAAGTGAAGCTTTTAATTTCAACCACGAAATTGGACTAAAAAAAGAGAATTTTGGAGGCGTGAAATTTGAGTTTTATTTTTACGAAAATCATTTTAGGTTTTTTATTCAGTTTATTTTTTTTAAGAGATTTCTGAATACATTTCTCTCATGGACTTAGGGATTGTAAAGAGAGAGCATTCTGTGACGTAGTTGGTCACTTTTTAACCTGGCCATCGTCATATTATCACGCCTAAAACATTGCGGAAATGGTGCTTGATAACGTCTGATGATGGTTAGTTAGGTATGAATTAGAATCTCCTACGTTAAAACAAGTCACTTTCATAAAAAAAGTAATATATAAACTGCTTCCAGCCAATGTTTTGGGTGTCCAAACCAATATGGTACAACAATTAGCCCGAGGAAAAAACACGGATTCACTCACATACCATGTAATAATGCAGTCGTATACACCCCCTGTTTTTTTTTTCAGATAATCTCTATGACAACGGATTTAGAATTGTTGATGATGCTTTCTTCGTCTCGATGACAACGGCCGTTGGTTGCATTGTTGATGCCTCATTCACTCTCGGATCTTAATACAGTATTTCCGTAATTATTAACTTTGCCACCATGCTTACACGTTTTTTGTTGTTTAAATAAATGCGAAGTTGAAGGCCTTTAGAAAACTGTTGAATCTAAGATGACGTCTTTAGTTTATATTTCTTCCCGTTAATCTTCATTCTAACTATTTTGTTTTCATAGGTCTATAATCAAAATGTGAATGTGATTTAGTTATTTTTGACGTGACGTCTAATAATTCGATGAACGCCGGCTGCACGCACGAAAAAGTGCCCCGTTACGCACATTGTCCTGTTACGCTGTGTCCCGTTACGCTCATTGTACGCTTGCACCGCATCTATCTCTCTTCCAATCGATTGGAACAACCATCGATTTGACTTTTTCGAGGCACATTAAACTTGAAACACTCCCATTCGTTTCCTACTTTTCCTATCATCGTCCTATCCTTAACAGAATAACACAGATTGGAAGAAGTTAAATAGCAAACAAGTATAAAAGTTATAGTTAAAATAATCTCTTCGTTAAAGTAATAAACATATTTGAATTAATGAGTATGAGTGCAAATAAAAGTAAATTTATCAATTAAATTGTAGATTTCATTTCACTCCTTCTTTGTATCCATACAAAATAGTGATAATTCAATAAAAATGATTCAATTTTATTCATAAAAGTATGCAATCATTTCATCAATGTTTTGTTATGACGTTGTCACGTTAAACTATCGTCCGTAAACCGACTTTACAGACAACCAATTTTTTATTTTAGTCGGAGGCGCGGCAGTGGCGTACCCACGAGGAGGGGCATGGCCATGTGTAACGAGCAGTGCAAATTCAGGGCCGCAGCCAGGATATTGTGAGGAGGCGGTGCGGTTTGATCATTATATCACTTTCATGAGTAATTTTTTTTATAATTGAATTCTAAAAGGACAATTGATTGTCACACTAAAATCCCGGGGAACAGTGGACATTCAGATCTCCAGCATTTACACACAGCTTGAGAAAAGAAAACTGAACATTTTATAGATGTTTTATTAAATTGTTGCGGTACTTTGTTAAGTCAATTAATTGAGGAATTTTTGAAACAAGTCATAAATACACACATACATACGTGTTATTCAATACATGAATAACTCAAGTCAAATTTGTATGAAAGAAATGGCTGCGTGCACACGTGTGCACACCGGAATAATATATTGACTACTCGGAAACCCAATCCCTGCTTTTGTGTGTGTGAGGACATAGGCGCAAATCTTTAGGATTCATAAGGGGGGCCCGCGTATATTTCCAAGTTGGCGGAGTGGGTGGGGGGGGGGGGGGGGTGGGGGGTAGGCGTGGTCCGAGAGTTTTGCACGCGGGATTAACGGACATGTCATCTCTGGATATGGTGCTTGTATGTTGTACACTGCCCATATTTTTGTCTACATACATGCAATAAGCAGAAAACTTTAAAATATACCTACAGAAAGTGTTCCATAAGACATAGTTTTGACGTCAACCGTGTTTCATAGTTACGCTTTTGCAAATGCAAAGAAAGCCCTTTAATGAGGGGCTTCTTAATTATTGCAGGGTGGCCTGCCCCCCCCCCCCCCCTCCCTGGCCAACGCCCATGGTGTGAGGCATGTTGGGTTATAATGGGGAGGAAATACATGATAAAAAAAATCCTTCCAAAATATTACCTTTGCAACCTTTGTAGCCTGGTTGCTACAATTATGTGATTCTATCTTAGCTTGTTTTATTTTTCTTTTAACTCCAGGAATGGAGGGGTCCGGACCTAACTGACCTCCCCCCTGGCTACGTCTTTGCGAGAGTGTCTGTCTGCAGACGGCCTTGACGAAGAGAGTAGGGGGCAACAGCCAGTATGCAATAAAGTACAAAATAGAATTTCACACTGAAGGCTCGCAATTGTAACGTCTATGGTAACGAAAAGCCTGCAAAATGTCTTGCAGTTGTGCAGTTGTCTGACTCTCTACTTTATTTCACTTTGCTTATTCGCCAAAGAGCACACCACTCCATAATGTTGCACTTTTCGTTACGCCCTGGTGGGTCATCTCCTAGACTTACCCTCCCGGCTGCCAATAAATTTCACTTAGTAATAATAATAAAAAAACAGTGCGTGTCACAGTGTTGTCCAAGTAAAATGGATAGCAGTTTTGTGGTGCAATCTAAATCGAAGGTCGTTCTTAATCGATATTTATGACCGGCATGTTGACTAATTACTAAGCTCTGACGTGAGTCATATTTGGACGCGGAATCTAAAAAATAATAATAATAATAACATCATTACTCATCAGAAGTGAAGGAAAGTAAATATGTGGAAAGGTAAGCATATGAAAATGATGTGGGGGGGGGGGGGGGAACTCATGGTTAATTTGCACTAGCAAAAGTCGTCAATGAACGATTTGTATACTATCAGTCTACTTACGCCATAAAATAACTCAAACTGAGATGTGAACGGAAGCGTGTTACAAAATAAGTCGTACTGTTATTTTCAGCTGATCATGGCTATTTCCGTGTTTTATTATGCATTCATATGTGTTGCATATTATTTAAGCATTTCTATGACAGTCACTGTAAGCCAGCAATTGCATTTGTACATTGAATAATATGATTTTATTCAAATGATATACAAACAATACCCGTTATGCGTTGCTATGCCTCTTTCAATACTTTTTTTTATAATTTGTTTGGATTAGGTACAAATTAACAAATCATATCTCTCTATCTCTCTATACATATGTCCCTCTATTAATCTTACTATATATATATATAATCTATATAAATATCTATCCATATCCCTCAATATCACTATCTCTCTACATATCTCTCTATATATCTATATCTCAATCTATCTCACTCTCTTTATCTCTATACATCTCATATATCTCTCTCTGTATCTCTCTATCTCTCATATCTGTATTTCTCCCTATTTCTCTCCTTACCTCTCTATACATCTCTCCATATCTCTCTCTATCTCTCTATGTCTAAAACTTCCTACTTGTATATTTATCTTTATAGAAAACAGAAGACGAACACACATTATTTATATATATTTTTACCCATTTATATTTTTATCTATCTTTTTACCTGTCACATGTGTCATTTTTATATTAAACCACGCGCGTATTCGAATCCAACATTGTGTCAAAAATTTCAAAGAAATCGGTGAAGAATTTTCGAAAATTTAACATTTTAAATGAACTAACACTTAAATTTATATATATAATTACATAAATTTAATTAATTCCAGAGAACAAAATTATTTTACCATGACGTAAAAATCAAAGAACGTGCTAAAGGACACAGAAAGTCGTTATTCAAAAGTGCAGAATTACATAATAAGATAGGTTTTGCGTTGATTGTTCAGTTTCGTAGTGTCAAACTAAAGTATGTGAAGCGGATTCACTTAAAAGTTTGAGAGGCGTTGTATATTTCTTTTTATGCTTTTACGTTTAGTTACAGGTTTAAATATTTTATTTTTGTACAAGATTCAACGTATTACCATACAGTTATTTTTGTTAACCGCACTATAAATTTTCAAATAATTAATTAAGTTCAAGTGCTTAATATCTGAATTTATGTCTCCTCAG
The DNA here is from genome assembly GCF_032445375.1 of Bacillus rossius redtenbacheri. Taxonomy (NCBI): domain Eukaryota; kingdom Metazoa; phylum Arthropoda; class Insecta; order Phasmatodea; family Bacillidae; genus Bacillus; species Bacillus rossius. Next base: position 32,278,215 of record NC_086336.1, read on the forward strand.
TATCATGGTTGATTTTTTTTTGATTGGTCATAGTTTGAAAGTTTATTTTAATATGATTGTAAAAATAAACAGTTTTATGGAAAGTTCTTTAGTAAAATGGTTGATTTAAAATATATAAACCACACGAATATGTGTCCTCAGTTCATGCCTTAGTTAAAAATTTATATTATCATTTAATTTTTTTTTTTACCAACATATAATCTGTGTACAATGAAATGATGTGATTAATATAATCTGTGTCGTTTGACTTCTGGTATTCGAGTGTTCTCGAAAAAAAAAGTAGTATCACTGGTATTCGGGAAGCCTTCTTTTCACAGACGAGAGAGCCAAACGCCGATCGTGCATCTTCGTTTTTTTTAATAAATTTTTGTTCATTGTAAATAAATATGGTGGTGTTGATAAAAGGAAAGACCATAAACAAGGCAACGGTATTTATTTGTACGCCGCCATATTTTTCGTTTGCCGTGTGTCCGTGCATGTTTATTTTGGACAACTCATGATAACTAATGGTCAATTAGGTTAGGTTAGCTACATTATAAATACTTTAAAACATTGTGGACGGTGTATTTGGTTAGGATAGCTACATTAAAGATACTGTGAAATCATGTAAACGGTTTCCTAGCGCTGGATAGCTACATATTAAAAAGTTATTTGCTAAGTAATCATAAAATGATTTGACAGTATTTTTAATGTAGCTATACTTAGCTAATATAACCAACCATCCAAAATGTTTTAAAGTATTTATAATGTAGCTAACCTATCCTAATCGACCACAAAATTTAATGCCACACCGGTTTATACAATGAGATAGAACGGCGTATGACGTATGAGTAAGCTACATCCCAAATAAATACACCTGTTGTGGTACGGAAAAAAAAGGCTAGTATGAACTTCGGGGAACTTCGGGTGTGGCTCTCTCGTCTGTGAAATGAAGGCTTCCCCTGGTATTCGTATCCTGCTGCCAAAATGGCGGGTGAAACCACAAGTCTACGTCATCATTACTCTATGGCTGAGCCTCGCGACGACGCGACGCCCGACCTTGGCGGCTGCCGGGGTTCTGGAGTGGGCGTCGCCCCCATCCGCGGGTCGATGTGGCCTGGGGGGGGGGGGGGGGGGGGGGTGAGGACAAATTGCTTCAGCTGCAGACAGCTCGCTATCCGCGAGGCATCAGCGTCATGATCCGAAAAAAGAACCACGGCTCAAAAAAACCGAAAGGCTTCCCCGCGGGGTGTTAGCGCGGCCTTGCCGCGACCTTGCTCGCAGCTCTGGAAATAAGTAACTAAGTGCAGGTTCTTTTCGTTCGTTACGTAGCCTTGGTCGAGAATCACGTGCTGCAATCTCGCTATTACGGTTACCTCCCACGAAATTGAATTACAGCCGAAATATATCATTCTTTTTTTCATTATTAAGTGCGGTTTGCTATAGATTTAATTTTCACTTGGAGTTCCTCAGAGTAACATTTAATCAATATAAGTAGATAAATAGGCAGCAAAGTATGGCATTGAAATCGAACGTTACGTTTTCAGTTGCAGAATTTTCCACGGGCTTCAAATAATACCCCCGAGGAAATAGCAATTAAGGGTCTGTTCTACCCTAACCTCTAGTAACATGGTGCGTCTCCTGACATATTGGATTATTGTGTTTTCACAACAATGTGTGTATGTATGTACTTATGTACTTATGTAGGTGTATGTATAGTTAGTGTGAGGCCATTTTTAATTTCAATTGAACTTTTATTGGCAGCCATGACGGTGGCGCCAATTGATACTCGTTTTGCTGGAAATCTTTGCCATCATAAAATGCGCGCAAAAACATTAAAATTGCGAAAGAATTAAATTTCTAGGGGATTTATTAGGTACTTTAGTTTCTTACAATATGAACAAACGTTGCTATACATTTTTAATGCCCACCAATCGGTCAAAACATATCTCTGTCTTTCTCACTCAAATTTTAGTTCCCCAGTCTGTTGTCAACAGCAGTAAATGGTGCTGTCGTCAGCATGTTGGCGTGTGTGTATTATATGTATATACACACACGACATTGCGTTTTCATGATAAAGTTTGGCTACAATCGACAAAGTTTTAACCGTGCAATTTTGCTTATTTGAGTTGTTTTAGTTTGCAAGAAATTAATGCTAGTGTAGTAAGTAGTGTATAATTTAAAAAATTAATATTTACACGATAAAAACGATAATAGCGTAGGATTTCCAAATTAAATGTAGATTTGTTTTCTCTTTTGGAAAGTGAGCTGTAATATTTATATCGTAACTCCATTGGTGCGAACATAATGAACAAAAGAAAATAATATTCGGCACAAACTAGCCAGCATACCCATTTTATTGTTCATTAAGTAGTGTTCTTAAATTACAATACAGTAACCTGTCCAGAGCTTCTTATTGGACGAAAACGTAACAAAGTAGAAGAAATAAACACAGTATTATTCAGCAGTTAAACGTATAGCAACTCTAACAAATACTAATACGGCGTTTATGTAAATGGTTATCGTAATGTACGCGAAGTTAAACTATTATGTATTATACTATGTTGTGCTTGTGAAATTCTTATGATGGTTGTGTCTTGGCCTTTTTTAATTTTTGTATTAGGTCTATTTGTACAGATGCTTTACCATATAAGCAATAAATATTACATTATTTTCTAATTTGGTCACCATATGTATGACACACTGTACTGCGATTTTTTTTTAATTTCAGTAATCTATACTAATATTATAAAGCTGAAGAGTTTGTTTGTTTGTTTGAACGCTCTAATCTCAGGAACCACTGGTCCGATTTGAAAAATTCTTTCAGTGTTGGATAGTACATTTATCGAGGAAGGCTATAGGTTATATTATATTATCAATAACATTAGGGATCCTTACTAAAATTCCAATTTAGAATCAAATGCAGTACACGTACGAAGTGTGTATTGACAATGCCGCAGGCGCTGGAAGTTTATTTCCTATTGCCTATTAACATTGTTGCCACGCACTAGATGCCTTATCATTCTTAATTTTCCCATTCAAGTAAAAAACACCCGTGTGATATTAACAACGAAGCAATCAGTACCCTCATAAGAGTTAAATTAGTATTTAAATACTTTTTGTCACTTTAAATCGCAAACATAAACAATTGTTTTTTTTTCTCTCTGTGTTTAATTTGTTTTTTTTACTAGAATTATTTTTATTATTTTTCATTTTTTGGACCATCAATTATTTTCCTCTCCCGTTACAATTATGACAAGGACTTGTATCTATATATATAAGAGAAATACCACTCACTGACTCACTCATCACGAGATCTCTAAAACTATACACTCGATTGACTTGACATTTAGCATAGTTACTCATTATGTGATGTACACGCTCACTAAGAAAGTATTCTGCAGAAATCCGATCCCAAGGGGAGTTTCGGGGGCGTAATATATCAAAATTTCCAGTTTTTGGTAGGAAATCACCATGGCAGCGGCTGTTACTTTGTTGATTCTTCATTCGTCTCTATGGCAACGACTATTTCATTGTTAGTGCAGTCCTCATCACAGTTGAAATTTTGCGGGTACTTTAAATATCAAAAATTTCCCTTTTTTTCAAGTACTATATATATTTTACAGACTTGAAACTTCACAGTAATGTTCCTTATGTTACGCAGGATGACATTTTCCGAAAATTAGATCCCATGGGTGGTTAAAACCAGGCAACAGTGGGTACTTTGTCTGCATGAGAACAGGCAACGGGCATCGCGCGGCAATGGCGTACCCACAAGGAGGGGCATGTATAATAAGCGGCGCAAGAGTGATCTGCCTGTAGACTGCCGTAGCGAAGTACGGGTACATCAGTTGTACGTTGCGTGCACGAGTCGGGAAACCATTGGTGCTATTCATTTTCTCTCCGGTACATTATACAGCATTGTAATAAATTTTCACTGAATTTTTTTTAATTTACCATTGCTGTAAATGGGAGATGTGGCTTAATTTTTTTCCATTAGTATAGCCGTGCGAAGCCGGGTCGGGCAGCTAGTGTGTTCATAAAAGCACAGTTCACTTTTTTGTTCGACTAACTGCAGCATGTTTCCTGACTAAATGATCGTTTACCTATAGCAAGAACATGCTACAAACTTATATTGTCATATCTTAAAAAAAAAATTCCTTCATATTGTTACGATTTTAATAATCGTTGAGGGAGAAGAACTGGGTTCGTATAGGGATAGCCCAATTATATTTTATTGCACAATTTTATTGACTACTAATATTCACAACACTGGTACATAATCTTACTTAAAATGCCTACTAATCAATTACTCGCACCCAGTATCTCAAGTCCTTACACACCGCTCACCTCGCTGGGCCGCACCCCTCGCGCAACTCTCGCAACAGCACTCCTCGTGGACCTCCATCGCCGGACTCTCGTCGTACTCCGTCGCCGCCGTCGTACTTCCGAGACACTGTCGCGGAGGCCGGCGTCCAGGCGTATATAGACCCTGGCGCCCTTCTAGAAGTGACGAGCGTGGCTGGGGGCAATCGCGCCATCCTGTGCCGACCCGACGCCCGAAGCGTCGAGAAGGGCATCGGCAGCTCAGGCGATGGCCCGCGGAATTCCCAAGGACTGTCCGGCGCCGAGGCAGGGCGCCGCGCGGTGAGTGGAGAGGAGGTAGCGACGACCCTTGTAATCCGGGCAGGCATGAGTGGCATGTCTTACGTCAATGGATGGCGCATGACGTCTGTGACCGTGCGGGGCCGCCAGCCAGCACCGAACCCGGCGCACGTCGTGGCTCTGCTTGCGCTTGTAACAATATAAATCTGAATACCGCAAAAAATTAATTTAAAACGTGGCGGATTAAGCTGGGTCACTATCAAGTTTGATTGTTTGCTATTTATAGTTACTCCTACCTCTATATAATCGTAACAATAGCTTGGGGATTTAAGATTTAATTAAGTAGTCTGTTATTTGAATGATTCTGTTTGTACCTGATGATATGAGCAGATGTAGGTTCCTGAATTTCGTAACTGTTTTGACGTAGAAAGCATACTGCGTTCATCCGTGCTGCAGTCGTTGTGTTGCCCAAGTTCGTTTTTCTGTGTATTTACTGTTTTTGTTGCAACTGTCTCGTCGTTGTCGAGTGTTCGTCTGTGATGTAATTTCTTTCTGACAAAATTCCTTCCACCGAATTATCTGTGCTGTCTAGATATGTAACTTTTGACATCAGGCGATAATGGTTTGTTTGTTTTCCGTGGTTTTTCTGGCTTAAAGAAGGTCAGTTTTAAATAATAAACGATGACAAAAAAAAATGGTTATGTAAGGAAAACTGTCGAATCCCGTATGGCGTCTCTCGGTTCCCAACTCTCCTCCCCTTAACGGTCCATTTCCTTCCGCTTCCCGTCACGACGGGCGAGCTTTCAGCGCGCGCCGTGTCCGCCCGCGGAGATGTCTTCTCCTTTCACCTGCTTCCTCATTGCTGGGGGAGTGGAGCACCGGCGGGTTCTCGTGGCGTGGAGCACAGACACGCACAGACACGCACAGACACGCACACTGCGGTGACGCTGCGCTCGTGTAGCCTAGAGGTGGGTTGCAGAGTATCAACCTGCTACTTTGTAACTGATACACGCCTGTATCACGTACTGCAAACGAGTACACTATTCAAGTATCAAGTACTTTAGTATCAGTTTAGAATTCGCCTGAAACAACACCACGGCCAATGTGCGCAGAACCCGATCGCAGATGGCGGTCACTTGGGCGGAGCTTGCGAAAGGGGAGGGAGCGGCACGACGAATAAGGGATAAAAAAGGGAAAGAATGTAGGGGTGGAAGCGCAGGGGAAGGCGTTGAAGGAGGGGAAGCCTAAGATGTACATCAAGTTCTGTCCCTGCCGAGCACGCCCGAATATTCACCTTCGGCCAACCTCGGGTTTATTTATATATATTTATATTTCTCTATTTATTTTAATGTAGCTATACTAACCTAACTAACCGTCCATAGTGTTTTAATGTAGCTAACCTAACCGACCACTTTTAATATTTGAATTCATTTTTCCTGCGCAAAAATAAAACAAATCCCGAGGTTGGCCGAAGGTGAACATGCGGGCGTGTTCGGGCAGGGACAGAACTTGATGGACATCTTAGACAAGAGTCTAGCGGCAGCATAGCTACTTCCTGCAACTGGCTGCAAATGCCGAGCCTTTCCGAAGTTGGCCGATCGGGAGCGCCTACCCCCTGGATGTTTTTTATTTTTACGCGCGCGTTTTTTCTCTCCAGTATAAAAAAGCCACACAGACTGTTTAGTGGATGTTTGGTTATATTAGGTAAGTATAGCTACATTAAAAATACTGTAAAATCATTTTATGGTTGCTTAGCAAATAACCTTTTTAATTTGTAGTTATCCAGCTAGGAAACTGTTTACATTATTTCACAGTATCTTTAATGTAGCTATCCTACACAATGTTTTAAAGTATTTATAATGTAGCTAACCTAACTTAATTGACCATTAGTTATCATGTCCTTACCTGAAAATTACAAGTTGCGTAAAATTACAAGGGAATATGGGGCGTCACGAGAATATTTGTGGAAGACAAAGACTTCCTAGATTTTATACGGTACAAAAAATATACAAATCCACGAAGTACGTTTTTTCCTCTAAAAATAATTACAAATAAATACCATTCCCTTGTTTATGGTCTTTCCTTTTAACAACACCTCCATATTTATTTACAATGAAAAAAAAAAAAAAAAAACACCGAAGATGCACGATCGGACGTTTTGCTCTCTCGTCAGTGAAAGGAAGGCTTCCCGTTGCGGGATCGCGCCGCCGGCCCCTGATCGAGCGTGAGCGGTGCGGCATTTGCAGCCAGTTGCAGGAAGTAGCGTTGCTGCCGCTAGACTCTTGTGACATCTTAGGCTTTCCCCATCTGTGACGGATGGCGCGAACCAAAGTTCACAAAGACAAACTCATCAATGAATTTTAACAAGAGGGGCAGTACTTTAGTAACACTCCTTGTAACACTCCTTGTCGAAAATTAGGCACAAAGCCGGGGATAAGTAATTTTTTTTTCAAGCCTTTATCGTGTTTATCGAAACCGTTTAATTATACAGTTTAAAATGTCTGTTTGACAATCAAATGATTAAATAGTAGACGCAGCTGCTCCGGCAACGAATTCTAGAGGCGCGTATGTGAACTACGTGTGATCCTCGTCAAAAAATGTAGTTGAAAACCCAATTTGCCTATATATTTATTACTCTCAGAATTAATTTTGAATAATTGTACGTTAAATTTAGTGTCCAAGGTTCGTTTTAAATTATAAGTGTATTTGCAACATTATAACATATGATTTAGCTCGTTACCGAGGTTAGAAGTTAGCCTACACATCTCTGGTGAGAACTGAAAGTTTAGCTCGGCTTTTGTTATTATTTCTAAAGTAAGTGCTCTTTTTAAAAAAAAAATGTTTGGAAAATATTCTGAAAATATTATTGTATTCTCATTCTATTCGACGATTGTTTTAAATTGATGTGCGATTATTTCAAGTAGTTTACCTTACCACTATTTTACCGTTTTGAATACTGGATGTTAGTTACATTAAAAATACTGTAACAACAAAAAAATTAAAAATTTGACTTTTTTCATTTTAAATTCTAAAATAAAATTTGAACTTTCCTTAATAAAATGGTATGATTGTTATTGCAGTACTTTTCCTCCATAGTTTTTTTTAAGGTTGAGCTGCACTTGTTAAAAAATTTATTTTTTTGACTTTTTTACTTTACAATGCTAAAATAAAATTGTAAGCGTTCTGATTACAATGTAATGCTTGGTTTTGTAAAACTCATTTCCGAAGTATTTTATTTTAATTTTTTAAACTTGAAACTGCATTTTTTGCAAAAGTTTCCACTTTTATCATTTTTTATTTTTTATCATTGTAATCCATAGAGGAATGAATTTCAAAGTCTGGTGTTTTGTATGAGCTTAGAGGAAACTTATACTTTTGGGGATTGCCACATTTTTCAGGAAAGCTGTAGATCGTGAGAAATACTTAATCTAGTATTGAAAATGTTTTTCATTGCTGCTAGAGTTTTTAAATTAATATTTTTTAAGGGTTAATACTTTTTTTTAAATTAAAATTGGTTTGAGTAAATATTTTTCTAGGACACCTTTCACTGAAAAATATAACGAAGTATAAAATTTTAGGAAATGTGGAGTCTCACTTGAGATTTCGTTGATGTACAGACCTTTACAACTTTGACCTTCATTTATGGAAAACTACATTTTTTATCATATTTAACCCATTATCTCAATAACTTTTAAAGCTACAAAGCTCAAACTTATACCATAGATGAAGATAGTAATTATAAAATTACTGTACTAGAATTGTGAAGTTTTGATAAACAATATTTAATTTGCAAAATATATTATATTAATTTATTTGGGAAAAATTATAATTATTTAAAATTTGATTAACTTTCTCCAAAAACACATATTTTAAATTATTCTAGTACAGTATGATAAAAACACATAAAAGATAACACATGTAAAATATAGATGGTATAGGTTTAATAGTTTCTGAGATAATGGGACACAAAAATTGCAGATTTAACATGGGCAAGATAGGACAGTCAGACTCCCCTTAGGGGTTCATCGGTGTAAACGGCTAGTTATATGTTAACTTAGCAACATTAACATACTTAACAGCGTTTTTCGGACAATATACGTAACAATTAAACATGGCCGACACATTAGGTGGCACTAGAATTTTGGCAAACAAAATCAAAACAAAATGGGATGATAAGTGTGTAACATGTAAAAAAAAAATTGGTAAAAACGGTATATGATGTGAGAAATGTGATCACTGGTATACCTAATTTATGCTGCTGGAAATTACATAAAGAACGGATTTGTGAACATGAAACCGTAGAGTGGATCTGCACCACGAATCGGTAAAATAGTGATAAAGATGCGGTAGTAGTAAATACAAAGGATGCCCAATATACTAGAGATGAACAAAAATTTTTACGTACAAAACATAAATTTTATAAGATGTGTGAGTTAAAATAAGCAAAATAGGCAGTTTTGGATCTGATTCGTTTACTAAGAAGATCTTTGTACCTCCCGAATCGAGTCACGACACCAGTAGCTACTCCACAAAGTGAAATACAGGTGTGACAATGTCAGATTTACCAGATCTTCAGTGGATCTTTGGGCCTAATAATTCTTCAAATGTGAAAAACTGAAAAGCCGTGAATTTAAAATCCCAAATATTCCAAAAACCAGAAATAGAAATATTCTCATCGAGTTAGGGCAGGGGCATTGTTGTGAGGCTTGAAGAAAAATTAGACAATGTTGGACTACATGCTGTGAAAATCTAGCCATAAAAAAACGTGTAATGATGTATGGAGGAGGGAATGATGTATACAAAGATCGGACAATGAAGGCACGTAAAAAACTTAACAGTGTTTGCTTCCCCAGTTGAGACACGTAAATGTGGCTGTGTAAATGTAGACGAACAGAGGACAAAAAATCAAATCATTTGTAAGCGATTCAGATGTGTTGAAATGATGGTACATATTTCCCAACCGCCACTTGTAAAAACTTCACCTCATTTAAAATGTTGTTTTAGTTTTTTCTGTAAGTACACCTTGCCATGTCTGATAAAAGACATTGTCCACTCAATTACTTTCAAACATTGTAACAATAAAGAATATATTAAACTTATGTGGTGCAAATAAACATAAATAAAAACTATATATGGACCCCAATACATGATATAAATGAATCACAAGGGACCAAATGTACTGCAGTAAACAGATAACATAATTATGCTGATAAAATATATTTTTTTAAAGAGTATTTATATATAATTGACAGTGATGTATGCAAGCTTGTAGTAAAAATCGACACAAACAAATGCCATGTTATCTCAAACAGTACAATAAAAAAAAATTTTACACTGTCTTTAAGTGTCATAAATACTGAAACAAATAACTACAATATCATTTGTCTGACTGGATATTGGAAAAGTGAAAATAACAGTCTTTTATTTTTATAGATGGCTACCAAACAGTATCAATTTTTTTGTAGAAATTTTCTATTAGTTGTTTTATTGTTGATCATAATTTTACTTAAAGGCATTTTCAGGAGTGAACAAACAAAAAATTTAAGTCTTGAAAACGAATTAGAATGCAGTGCGCTAAAAATAAATTAAAAATATAAAGTATTACAATTTTATCAATATACAGACCACTAGATTGTGCCATAGAAATATTTTTTTTCAGCAGTTAGAATAAATATTGATGATGACACTGAAAACCTCTCTAGACAAAATTTGGTTTGTGGAGATTTAAATATTGACTGTTTAACAAACTAAAAAAAAAAAAAAAAAAAATAAAATAAAATAAACACGCACTTTGTGATTTAATGAAACATTTAATACAACATAATTATATGCTACGGCCCAAGAAGAATAACAGAAAATACTGCAAAACAAATCTAGAGACATATAAAGCAAAAAATATATATGAAGGTTTGTCTAACAACATGGCATAAACCATCTCATTATATTTTACAAGTGAACTTTCTAAAACAAATATTAGTTATAAAAATTTTCAGTGAAAAAAGATTTCTCAATTGAATAGTCTCTTGAGAGGATTCATCATAGGGAAAATTTTCCTGCTCTGCCTTTTTGGTGATATTCGTACGTGAAGGGAAGGCAGGAAGGTAAAGAAACCCAGTGGGTAGCAAGACAGGCGAGGATGAGTTGTTAAATCAGCGGGAGGTCTGGGAAGGAGGGTTGTGGGGGTTTCCACAGTCTTATCATGACAAGGGTAAAGTTGCTGAAGAGTAGGGTTAGTGGGGAAAGGTACCTGTGTTTCTAATCTGTTAACCAGAATATATTTTTTCAGAAAAATGAGTTAACTTGAATATAATTTTTTTTACTTAGTAATTTTTTTAGTGCTTATCACGAATATCACAATGAGACTATTGAAATAAGCTAGTTCAATATCTCCAATGGCGTTAAAAGTTAACTGCTCAGCTTCAAGATCACTTTATAATTGATACTTATCTAGTTTATATTCTAGCTTATATTTATCAACACTGTGAGAAGCATTTTTAGTCCAGGAAATAAGAATTTCAATCTGTAATTAATTTGTACAAAGGTAAATAGTACAGTCGTAGAGTCGTAGAGTCGACCATACTAAGTAAAATACCAAAGTTCACTGTCACAAAAAAAGTTCGTCCCACACATTTATATATACCGGCCATGCTGAAGTCGCTTGGGCTGGGGCTTTTCAATAGCAGGAAACAAAGGTCTAACTAAATAAGTCGAAAATCGCTAATAAATTGCTTTAATTGTTTTTTTTTAGGTTAGTACATAACATTACATTAGAATATACCAATAGTTCCATATTGTAGGAAATGCATATCTTCATTGGCCCTATTGGAAATATTAATATTTTGTTTTTTATTGGCCACATAGCCTGGATATACTTAAATTAGATATAAACTACGTAACTAAAGAAATCGTATGATCTGTACCTTATATTAATATTTTATTATTATAATTGGTATAATTTAAATGGTTTTAAATCGTGTATTATACTCTCCAAATGAGCTATTTTTCTTGATAATTTACATACTGAAAGTTTATACTAACATAACTTAATTTCTTATACTCATCCTTGTGTATATGACTAACCTAATCAGCGTTTCATTTTTCTTAACAAGATAAAAGTGATTGAAATATATTGTACTTACGTTAATACAACTTAAATATACTCTATCGAATATATCTAACATATTTGCAGCAATTCCTAAGCCCAGTAAACACTGTAACTTCTAAATGCCTGGCCAATAACAAACATCGCACGGGCTGGACTCCAGGCCTGCTCTCTAAGGCAGGGAGGCGTGTGACGTCAACAGGAGTGCCAGGCCTCCCTGGTCGGCAAGGGTCGAGCCAAGCGCGCTCATGTTTCCCCCCTTCTGTAGCTCGTCAGAGGTCAGGGCCTGTCGTGATATCGTACTGAACGGCAAGTTAACATGTCGCATGGCTGTTTTCTTGCAGGTTGTATCAGGAATATATATGATAATGAGCCTCGAGTTCGGGTAGTATTCTGTTTTAAAAAAGAAACGAAGACCAGACGACTATCCCTCGTGTTCAAAATCCCTCATGCCAATTTCTAGCCACCACACTCATTCAGGATAGGTTAATTTTTTATCAAAAATATTAATAATTTACATATTTAATGAAAACATAATCCAAGCCAGTGTTACCCTGTTATTGTTTTATACAGTAGGTAAATAAAGTAAATTCGTTAAAAATTCTAATTTCCCAATTATTTAAAAAGATCGCATGTTTAACAAACCACAAATTTTTTATTAATGTATTTGTAATTCCTCTAGTTGCGTCGTTAATTATCTCATATGTGAAAAATCACCTTGAATACTTCCCAATTAGGTTTCAACCATTTAAGAAATACATGAAATCTATACTGCAATAAGTGCTAAAAATATGTAGTTTTCTTAAGCTGTATATTTATGCCCAGATTTATAATGATATTTTACCGCACCGTAGAGATTGGAATAGGCGATAAGATCAAATGACTAAGTCAAAATGATTGCTGATCTTCTTGAGAACAAAAAATACAAAAAAGAATCTACAGAAAATATTTTTTCTTGAAAATCATTTGATTATATAAATCACCAGTGAAAGAATTTAGAGAAAATCCAACAATAATATTTTAAACGCCCGATAGCAAAATCGTATTTTTATATGCATACCAGCTGACACGGCAAACGTTGTTTTGCCATATAAATTATTTCTAGGGAATTTCTAGCTGCAGTACCCGGCGTTGCCCGGGCTGAACACAGGGTGAGGGGGACCTTTTTCGAAATCAGATGTAGTTATTAATTGTCTTCTTAATTTGAATGTCAAGTGTGTAAAATATTTTATATCACTTTCAGATCCCGACAGACGTTCTGCCAGTGTGTAGTTATTTACCTGTATATATCTAAAAATTGGTGGTCTGTATGTAGTCTAGACTCTATAAAGCACTATAGAAAAAAGCTTAAAAATAAGAGATTACTAATATTGAAAAAATTCTATTATCTAGCTAATGCTTGGCATGCATTGCAATGCCTCATTCAGTTTTGTTTCGTAATATGTTTTGAAGTAATTACACATATACAAATCATGTATCCATCTCTCTAAACATATATTTATCTCTATCTACATATGTATATATATATATGTATCTCTCTATCGCTATTTATCTCTTTATATCTACATATTTACACATATACCTCACAATATCTCTATATTTTCTATATATAAATCTCTATATAGCTCTATACATCTATGTATCTCTTTATCTAACCCATTTCATTCTCTATACCTCGCTCTATCTCAACTTACCTCTCTGTCTCTCTCTATCTCACTCTATATATATATATCACTCTATTTCTGTCTCTCTTTCATATTTAAATTAATTGTGTCATGCGTGCGCACTTATACAACAAAAACAGAAGAAGTGCCGCTATATTATATGAAATAAACACATTTTTTGAAACGATTTGTGCTCCAACTATTACAAAATAGTTATACCGTCTCAGAAACCTTCAGGGGCATGCGCATAACAACTCACCAAAATTTCATCGCAATTGGATGAATGGTAAAGAAACGCATTCGGCACAAACAAACGAAAATTAGACATGACAAACGCATCAAAATATGGTGCGTTTAAAATTCAAGGCAACTCTATCTATCGACAAAGTTAAGAACAAAACTGTTATTAGCGCCTTTATTTTGCTAGCCGCTGTGAGCTCCACTAAGCGGGCTGGTTTTACCAAGGAGAAAAATATTAATATGCCAGACCTTACTATGTGTATGATCGTGTGGCAGACATAAAGAAATGACACTCACTCACTATTTGTATATCTATGACCTATGATTTTTTTTGTTATAAAAAGAAATTATCACTTTTTCACTCCCTTAGGGATGGAATTACATATTAATATGAGGTCTATGTGTTAATCCAGGTAATGAGCTCGCTGTAGGCGAGGAAGGTTGAAAAATATAAAATTCTATTAAAAATTAGGGGTTGGTGATAGAAGGATGAAAATTTAGGGTTGTATGTATTTTTTAATGCCACATTATAAACAAAAATAAAATAAACAAGTTTGTCCAAAAATTAAAAAAAAAATGTTTTGAGGTGGAATACCCTTATCACTTAGGGGTATGAAAAATAGATAGTAGCCGATTTTCAGACCTACTGAATATGCATACAAAATTTGATAAAAATCGTTCAAGCCGTTTCGGAGGAGTATGATAACTAACACTGTGACACGAGAATTTTATATATAATATAATTATTTTGAAGACATGTACATTTATTCTCTATTGCCCTTTTTGTGAATGTACAGGAAAATTTTGATGTATGGTGCAAGAGAACCAGTTTATTTGTGGTTAAGGCTAAAATTTTGTATGAATTATGATAAATAGCAATTAAAACGTAGTAATTACCTTCGCTATTGTGGTAGGTGTGGTAAGTTATCTCTAGAAATGAATTTTAATGGTATTTTCTTAAGTAACTGTGGTTTTACTGGATGAATAGCACTCTTTTTTTATGTCAAGAATCGTTTCAAAAATTCAATAAATTTATGAAAATTGTTTCATTAGTAAAGACGTAATTAATTAACAAACATAAAAATCAAAACGTTATTTAGCTATAGTAGAATGCGCTACTATAACTAACCCAGTAACTTACTTACTGCTCCATTATATTTAGAATTATGACTTTTTTTTAGAAGCCACACATTACCACCATTTCGTCATCTCAGCGGTCGAATTTCGAAAATATGAAGATTAACTATGTAACATTCTGCATGCAATGCATGATCAGTGTCTTACCTTAACACGTAGTAGATTCTTGATATGAATATTGTTGCATAAAACGAACCTCATTTTCACACCCTAAAGTTGTAATTTTAGAAAACGGTGAAAATAATTTTAAGATTATGTGGGATAATATGTATATTATTTAATAACTATATTTGAAAATTAGCTTGAACTTCAGATAGTGGTAAGAAACATATAGTAGTTGTAGCGTGTATTTTTTTCGTGCACTTAATTTGAACTCGCACATTATTCGATACATAATTTCCTGACTGTACGGTCAAATTGAGAGAAAATGGATAATACATAAGAAGTAACTCTTTTTGAGCTTAAGTATATTAATTGATGCGCAATTATCTTTATAGAACCAAACATACCAGAAGCATACACAAGAGGGGCATATTAAAAGGAAGTATTACAAGAGCGCTTATAACCAGTTTAAAAACTATTAACAATATTAAAGTAATTCAAAAGTTAAGTGATCTTCTATTGTTTATTTGCGGTAGAACTGCACGCTAGTCGACCAATCTTAATGAGCAGAGACAGTATACGTGCAGCCATGCTTAGGTATATATAAATGTGAAATGTTCGTTATTCATTGTTTCTATAGAAACATTTTTGATGAATTTAGTAACAGAGGTAGCCATATAATGGAATAAAAACAAACGGTATATTTATCCCATTAAAACATAGTTCCATATGAAATAGTCATTATAATACTTTTAAAATTATAATGCTTGTCGACACGGGCCGCAATAGCGATAGTAATAGGAATTAGCCAAGTAGTATATGAATGTATTTCCTGCACCTGGCTTCATGGCTGTGGTAACAGTGGTGCCGACCGCCTTCTAGGATTTTGAAGTCACGGCAGCTATCTTAGGCACAAAATTCCTCAAAATGACTAAAAAATTACACAATATTACTCAAAATTCTAAGAAATTTTCATATTTAGAGGGTAAAATTCCAGTTTTAAGAGAAAATTTCCCGTTTTATTCCTAAAAAAAGTTCCAAATTCGAAAAACCTCAAAAGATCTTTGCCTTAGAAAGAACCCAAATTACTAAAAATGGCCTAAGACTCCTAAAAGTAAACCGCCATAAGCCGCAGATATCAGGACCTTGAACTTGACTTTGACCATTAAATTCAAATTCTTTAATTTTTGAACAAAAAAATTTAAAAAAAATCAAAAAATACTCCGCCGATTTGGATTATGATATCACGACCCTCATCTTGAAAATTCGTAATTATTATCATATTTTAATGGGAAAAGATTTCAAATTTATAAAAAATCATTTAATCAAATTTTAATAAATTATTATTTTAAAAAATGCATTTACGTCATGGAATATTTTAAGATAGGTTTCCTGAATGAATTTTCATTGCAAAAATAAAACACTTTTGAAACAGCTATTCGCTCTAATTTTTGTAATGAATGGTGGAAATGGTTTCTCTTATGCAGTGAACCTAACAAAAACTTTGATTCCCCTTTCTAATAAATGTATTTTTAAGTAAAAATCAGCAAAATAATATTTTATGAGTAAATAATTCTGCCAATGTGTATTTCAGTAACCTATTTGGTAATAACGATGCGGGAAAGAGATCTAATGATATTAATGTAGGCCAGCTATCTCCTTTCTTCTCGCCAGTGGTGAACCTCAGTTTTGGGGCAGCTCCGCAGGTAGTGCCAGCTCTCTCAACCCCCCCCCCCCCCCCCCAGCACAATTGTTAACAAGTTCGGAACAGAGTCCAGCGGTTCAGCGCCCAGAAGGTGGAGCTTGAAGCCCCATTGGGGGGAATTTGCCGTCTGCTTTTCTTCTTCTCTCTCCTGGCTCCCACCCAGTTACCAGCGCACTCAACAATTATTCACCCAGCAATATGTGCATTACTTTAGAAAAATTCATTTTTCTCAAAAATCTCAGTGGCAACAATGAGGGAACATTGAATAAAGGTTTCATAAAGGGCTTAACTATGCTTTTATATAATAAAAAAATGATTCGAGAAATATTTAATTAGAATGTATGAAAACGTTTTGCTTGATTCCTTGCACCTTGGTCCCTCACTTTATGTTTTTTTTCCCCCTGAGTATCAACAGCATGGAAAAGTGTACGAAGTTGTTGTTTCTATAGTCTCAAAATTTACAATTTATCTTGTTAAAAATTTGAAGTTGGCGAAAACTTAAAATAATAAAATAAAATGTGAGAGAGTCTTTCAGTACTCGCCGGTAATGTGTGAACATCTAACCCCGCTAACAAGCAAATTCCTGTGTTTTCATGTTGTTCATGTTGCATATAAACTTATAATACGATTCTCGCACACGAAATGTATGGTAGAATTCTTAAAATAATGGCGAGTGTGATAAATATTCTGATAAATAAAATATTCGCTTTTCAAGTATGTATATACCAAAATTTCTAGCCGCGAATTAAACACACATTCGCTGCCTGAATCGTAAACGTTGCTTGCCACCATCATTAACAGATAGCAGCACGAAATAAACGGAAATTTCAAACTATTATAAACGGCTCTGATAAAGTTTTGGTTCTGATTTTCGACAAGTAATATTATTAAAACACTGACCAACTTGTTAAAATTTACTAAACAGTTATTACTATAACGTTTCTGCACACATTATAAATTATACTTCTATGGCATTGCTAGAATATTAACATGAAATAATTTATAACACATATTATAACACTAAGTTTATGTTTGTTTTGTTTTGTTAAAAGACTGAAATCAGTCTGTAAATACTTCCTAAAATAAATATTAGCCCTATTGAGCTGATTACACATTATTATATACTAGTATTATATTATAAAGTTATTTAAAAAGTGAAAGAAATTTTCCAGTACAGAGATTTGAACCACGTTTCTTGAATTTACAAGCTCACGCTCTATCGTTGTGCTTCTAGGCAAAAATAGAGTTTAAAGGGAGAATATATAATAATATATTTGTAATGACATATTTATTACGTTCTGTACAACTTGAGATTGCGTTTTACTATCATTATTACTATTTTAGTTCCCAAAATTTATTCCCGGTTAGTTTCACTATAATAAAGTTTCATTTGGCACACCAATAGGTATGTTATGTCTCGTAATGCTGACAAAAGTGGAAAGTTGCTATATACGGGTTTTTGTTGCGTTACGTGGATCCGCCATCTTTGTCCCCACATTTCCGTTCATCGACGTCCGTTCCATTTTCAATAAATTATTACTAGGGCCATGCATATTTCGCGAAAAGATTCCGAGACTAGCTGATAGTTAAAACACTGTAGCATCATCTGTGTTTCGTGATTGGGCGAGTTTCTTTCAGGTACATGACGATTGTTAAAACACCAATCACAGTCATTCAGTGCGGAAGCAAAAGCGTCCTGAGTGGCTCGGTCAAATAAGGCAATTACTTCTCTCGTAGACGGCAGCCTATCACGAGGAAGAGACAGCTGGTTAGGGTATACTTTGTTGCAGTCTAATAAGTGGTCAGATTGTTTCGCGAAAAATGGCTGCCCCTAATTATTACTACTAAAAGCCGTACACCGAGAGCTAAGATGTTCACACATCAAAAAGTACTGGATTGGAGCCGAGTGATCCCACCACTCCACTCCGCTCCTTGCTGGGAGAGCAGGCGGACCCTCGAACATGCCTGTCTGACGCTACCAACATCTCCCAGACCAGCTGCTCGCACAAACAACACCGCTAAAGGACGCGCTTCAAACTGCATCGTCACCCAGCAGTTTTGGGGTCTCGTGGTCCGACTGCCAGAACCGGGCATCGACCCATGGCGACGGATCACCGCCATCTGCCTAAATTATGGGCTGATTGAGGTTACACTGTCAATTTTTTTGACGTGACAACGTCTAATAAATCGATGAACGCCGGCTGCACGCACGAAAAAATGTCCCGTTACGAACATTGTCCCGTTACGCTGTGTCCCGTTACGCTCATTGTACGCTTGCGCCGCATCTATCTCTCTTCCACTCGATTGGAACAAACATCAATTTGACTTTTTCGAGGCACATTAAACTTGAAACACTCCCATTCGTTTCCTACTTTTCCTATCATCGTCCTATCCTTAACAGAATAACACAGATTGGAAGAAGTTAAATAGAAAGCATGTATAAAAGTTATAGTTAAAATAATCTCTTCGTTAAAGTAATAAACATATTTGAATTAATGAGTGCAAATAAAAGTAAAATTATGAATTAAATTGTAGATTTCATTTCACTCCTTTGTATCCATACAAAATAGTGATAATTCAATAAAAATGATTAAATTTTATTCATAAAAGTATGCAATCATTTCATCAATGTTTTGTTATGACGTTGTCACGTTAAACTATCGTCCGTAAACCGACTTTACAGACAACCAATTTTTTTGTAATGAAAAATTACAGATATTTCTCAATTTGTACATTTTGCATGAAAACATTTGTATCACTATTACAAAATAGTGTTCGCAGTAAGACTGTGTTCTGATTTTTAACCGGGCATTTATGCATTTTTAAATTTCATTGGTAAATCTTTCCCCGAATAGTATGAACTGTGCACATAGTAAGAGCGATACAACAAAATAAAGTAAATTGTTGAAGAATCGATTATTTTTCCATAGTTTTAAAAATAAATTATGCTTGAATGAAACATCGATTAAAATATAAAATCATGCGGCAATTGTCGTAAGAAATACTCAGTATTATCTTTAAAAACCGTATTTCATATATTCAAAAATAACCATAGCCATGTGTTGTACAAAGTTACAATATATATTTTTTGTACTATTACGAAGTATTTATTGGAAACTGGTTTCCAATCGAATGTTATAGAATTTTATTTTTTCTGTGTGTAATAAAAAAATAATTTAGGTTAGTGTTACAGTGTTCTGAATCGAACAAGCAGACCGGGCTCGGACCATAGCTGTGTAGTTCAATTCGGAAACAACGTAACCAGATGAAAGAGGCTAGGGGACACGGGTTCCGTATCTCTGTGGAAGCAGTTTTCAGCTCGTACTGCCCGTCGGGCGTCCTCTTCGCCGGTCTTTGTGAAAAAATTTTTTTGACGTGACAACGTCTAATAAATCGATGAACGCCGGCTGCACGCACGAAAAAGTGTCCCGTAACGCACATTGTTCCGTTACGCTGTGTCCCGTTACGCTGATTGTACGCTTGCGCCGCATCTATCTCTTCCTCTCGATTGGAACAACAATCGATTTGACTTTTTCGAGGCACATTAAACTTGAAACACTCCCATTCGTTTCCTACTTTTCCTATCATCGTCCTATCCTTAAAAGAATAACACAGATTGGAAGAAGTTAAATAGCAAACACGTATAAAAGTTATAGTTAAAATAATCTCTTCATTAAAGTAATAAACATATTTGAATTAATGAGTGCAAATAAAAGTAAATTTATCAATTAAATTGTAGATTTCATTTCACTGCTTCTTTGTATCCATACAAAATAGTGATAATTCAATAAAAATGATTCAATTTTATTCTTAAAAGTATGCAATAATTTCATAAATGTTTTGTTATGACGTTGTGACGTTAAACTATCGTCCGTAAACCGACTTTACAGACAACCAATTTTTTGCCGATATAATTTGGTTTAGACGCGCCCCCTACGTTGCCTGCGGACCGGGCAGCGCAGCCGCAAAGACCGCAACATCCTGCCCGTCGCCGCGAACTCCCCGACAGCTCAGCTTTCCTGGTGCTGAACCCAAGAGCGCGTGACACCATATACGGGCCTCGAAGCCCTGATAAGTCAGGCCGAGATCACACCACCGCACGAGATGCAACATGTCACCTGTGTCCTCGTGTGACG
Source organism: Bacillus rossius redtenbacheri (assembly GCF_032445375.1). Taxonomy (NCBI): domain Eukaryota; kingdom Metazoa; phylum Arthropoda; class Insecta; order Phasmatodea; family Bacillidae; genus Bacillus; species Bacillus rossius. The sequence continues at coordinate 32,298,885 of NC_086336.1, forward strand.
ATCTGCACTTCGGTCCGGGAGAATCTTGACGCCGATAGTGACGACCATCCACGGCGGACCGATCCACCAGGACAAAACTCAAAATGGAAAACTGTTGCCAAGGCATTCGGAGTGCCACAGTGTTGCACCTGTACTGCTGGACCTTACGAGGTAAAGTTTCTACGACAAAGTTTGCAGGAAATATTTTTAGGCATGTTTCCGTACTATTCTTTGCTCTTTACATTCGGAACTCTTGTTTGCAAGAGCATGTCATTTTGCCAGACACATATAACATATAAGAATATGCTGATATAAGCATTTACAAAAAAACAGTAATTATATGAATACTGGGGCTGATACAGGAATACTGAAGTTAAACATGGATTTAGGGCTGGATTATCTGCCAGAAACAGTATGTTTGTTCATGTGACAGAAAATAAGTTGAATTTGTAGATCAGTGTAATTATTATACTTATTTCTTTATTAAAAATTTGTTTCTCTTGCACTATAAAGTCCAAAGTTAAGTAAATTCTAGCTACACCGAAATGTAAAATGATTTAGAAAACTTGTAAAAATAATGTACACGCTAGATGAACCAAACATTTGGATACATGTTCTGTAACAGTCTTAGGCGTGGTGAATGGAAAGAAAAGTATAAGGAGGATAACTCAAGGAACAGATAGATGGTGGTTTGAACGTTTTCAACAAATCGGGCAACTTGTGTTTTGAGTGCCAGTGCAGCCAATTTCCATGAGTGTTGAACTGACACGCCACTATCCGTCGTATATCCGATTGGTTGATGAACGAGCTGGTTCTTAACCTGCATATTAGCCAATTGACCGCCTTCTTTCGAACGCGTTTCACTTTGCACAAACAACCGGACCTAAGTGACTGAATATACGTCGTGTTTCAAGTAAAGCTCAAGGATTTAATCGGGAAAGAGAGCGTAAATAAACTTCGATGAACAACACATATTTCAGTAATCATAAAGGTTAATATGTTTATTATAATGGCTAAATATGAACTTTCTCGTAAGTTTGTTTCACTGCTTCAGTATTAAATTAAATTTCGTGAGTGATGTTACTCTTTCAAATTAAAAAATATATTTTTTTTCTTCATGAGATCAATTATATATATTCCAATTAGGCTGGACTTTTTTGTTTAAAAGTTTTTCATTCTAGATCATTTTTGATATTTAAAAAGATAAAGATTGAAATTTCTATATTAAATAAGTTTGGCTTCTTCAGCCTATGACTAGGGTAGGTAATTTTTGTGAAAAAATCTTAACTTTCATTAGACTGCAAAGACAGACAGAGATTCAGGACGCATTTGCGTCAACACATAATTACTGTGATTCAATTGCTGACAGTAGACGAAAGAAACTGAACGAACAGCAAAACACATACTTCACTAACAGTATTTTTTACACACTGCTGGCCTAGAAATATTTTCGTGAATAATACTTGCCCCATCCCACAACAGATAACCTAATGCATATATTTAGAGTAGTTTTTTGTTGGTTCAAAATAAGTTCAAAGATGTTCACCGAGGGCGAAACTACTAAGTCAGAACTTTCAAAGTTCCATGGCTTAAGTTTGAATCCCAAGGAAGTATTTCGTAAATGCTTGCAACGTTTTCAACTTCACGTAGTTTTTGAAAAGCAAGGTGCTTCTTAGTAGCAAATATATTTTTCATTCATACAATATTTTTATAGAATGCAAACAACTTGCTTCAGAATTTTTGAGAATATGTTTATATGGCAATTTTGAATGTGTGACAACATATATGTTCGTAATTTGTTCAGTGTTTATTGATTCCAGACCAATTATTAGATAACGCCATCTGAAGTTGAAAAGCGGAACTACTTGCAGCAAGTACCTTTGCATAAGATAAATTAACTTTCACCACTGAATAGTGCTATTGTAGTCAGTTAGAGACATGAAGATTCAAAGCCACGTGGCCAATTAGTCATGCAGTCTCGTAAACATGCGTTCTGGAAGCTTCGTAGTCCTATAGCCTCGCGATCACGTAACCTTGAAAACTTGTTATCGCATAGTCTCGTAACCTCATGGGTCGTAGTCTCGTAGACTTGAAGCTACGTAAGCAAGCAGCCTTGTAATCTTATAACATAATGCTGATGGAGCAGTTGGAGCAAAAGAGAAAATTCCTTCGAAGACAGATGCGGCAACTGGAGCCTTGTAGACGAGTAGCTTCGTAGTCAAGTACTCATGCAGACTTGTAGTCCTGTATCCTCGCAAGTCACGTAAACTTGTGTACTAGAAGCTTCGTAGCTCTGTAGCCTCGCAAGCCATGTATAACTCGTAACCAGCTAGATCATTTTAGACTCGTAGCCATGTGACCTGATAGTCTCTTAGACTCGAAGAACTCTGGGCAAATATATTTGGAGCCAAAAGACTTTTGGAACCAAAAGACTGTTGGTGTCAATGACTGTTGGTGTCAATGACTGATGGAGCCAATGAATATTGGAGCCAAAGAATATTGGAGCCAATGAATATTGGAGGCAATGAATATTGGAGCCAACGAATAAGGTAGCTAATGACTATTGGAGCCAATGACTATAGGAGACAAAAGACTGTTGGAGCCAAAAGACTGGCGTCTTTTGGAGCCTGTTGGAGCATTTGGAGCAATTGGAGCCCATTAATAGTGAAGCCAATGAATATTGTAGCCAATGAATATTGTAGCCAATGAATATTGTAGCCAATGAATATTGGAGTCAATGACTATTGGAGCCAATGACTATTGGAGACAATGACTATAGGAACCAACATACTGTTGGAGCCAAAAGACTGATGGAGCCTTTTGAAAAGACTTTTGGAAGCAAAAGACTGATGTTGTCAATAACTGATGGAGCCAATGAATATTGGAGCCAATGAATATTGGAGCCAATGAATATTGGAGTCGATGACTATTGGAGCCAATGAATATTGGAGCCAATGAATATTGGAGCCAATGAACATTGGAGGCAATAAATATTGGAGCCAATGACTATAGGAGCCAAAAGACTGATGGAGCCAAAAGACTGATAGAGCCTTTTGGAGCATTTGGAGCAATTGGAGCCCATGAATATTGTAGTCAATGAATATTGGAGCCAATGAATATTGGAGTCAATGAATATTGAAGCCAATGACAATTGAAGCCAATGAATATTGGAGCCAATGAATATTGGAGCCAATGAATATTGGAGCCAATGAATATTGGAAGAATGAATATTGGAGCGAATGAATATTGGAGCGAATGAATATTGGAGCGAATGAATATTGGTGCCAATGAATATTGGAGCCAATGAATATTGGAGCCAATGAATTTTGGAGCCAATGAATTTTGGAGCCAATAAATATTGGAGCCAATGGCTATAGGAAACAAAAGACTGTTGGAGCCTTTTGGAGCCTGTTGGAGCAATTGGAGAAATTGGAGCCAATGAATATTGGAGCCAATGAATATTGGAGCCAATGAATATTGGAGCCAATGAATATTGGAGCCAATGAATATTGGAGCCAATGAATACTGGAGCCAATGAATATTGTAGTCAATGAATATTGAAGCCAATGATAAATGAGCTGCCTTTTCGTTGGCGGGGCTACCTTTTCGTTGTCGGTGCTTCCAATTGAGTTACCTTTTCGATGGTGGTGCTGCCTTTTAGTTGTCGGTGCTACCAAATGTGCTGTCTTTTCGTTGGCGGTGCTGCATTTTCGTTGTCGGTGCTGCCTTTTCGTTGTCGGTGCTTCCAAATGTGCTGTCTTTCGTTGTCGGTGCTTCCAAATGTGCTGCATTTTCGTTGGCGGTGCGTCCAAAATGTGGTGCCTTTTTTGATAGTGCTTCTATTTTTAATGTTGTTTTGACTCTAGTATTATAGTAAATTTTTCTTGATTTGACTTGCGTATTATTCCATCCGGTGCATGTATATAAATGAGTCCTAGACAGCAGGACACTCAGTTTTTTACTGTCGTCGACGGTGTACGGATCACCTAGTTTGTTTCTTCTGGTGCATAAGTCGTGTAATTGCCTGTTCTTGAGACTTGGATGGCATCTTTACCGACTTTAACGTCGAACTCGATGGAGGATGTACCATCGACTACGGGAACCATGACGTCAGCGCCGACGATGTTGGAGCAGATCCCGTTGGCAACGCCTCTGACAACATTGGAGGAGTTTTCAACAGATGTGATATCACCAGCAGAAGATAGCTTAATGACTACAGAGTTGGATGTCCAGGAAACCACGACGATCGACGATACGACCTCGATGGAGACTTCAATGGATGCTGATTTGACAACTAGCGAACATCGGTGCTGTTACTGCAACAAGATTTTCTCAAACAACAGCAATGCTCGACGACACGAGAGGAGCGAATGTGCCAAGAACCTATATCGTAAAATGTTTGTTTGTGAGAAATGTCATAAGCAGTTTGCCAGAAAAGATAATATGAAAACGCACATGAAGGCATGGAAAGGTCCTGCTGTGCGGCAGAAAGTAAAGGTTTCGGCGCAACAACGATGCATCGATGTGCATAAGAGTATGCCTGGAAATGGTACTACTGTTGCAACGCCTGTATCTGGATCAGGTATGAAAGGCTCTTCTTCATCACCACGGTATCCTTGCAGCTACTGTGATACGTCGTTCGCATTTTCCCATGATGCACGAAGACATGAGCGGAGCAAATGAACGAAGTATCCTTCTCGCATGAAGTTTCGCTGTGATGAGTGCCTTAAATGGTTTACTCGAATTGACAGTTTGCGACATCATGCGAAAAAATGTAAAGGTGGAGTCTGTGCTCCTACTGCTGAACTACCTGCCGACATTTCGACTCCTCGCTTTAGATTGGAGACACGAAAGCGTACAACCAAAAAAAACAGATGCCCAGCAACCGATTGTTATGACGTCTGAACATGGAACTAAACCTAAGACTATGTTCGGAGCATTACAAGTGAACGATAATGGCTTATACTTGGCGCAGTCTGCATTTCTTGGAACGTTGAAAGACTACTATTATCTAAATACGTTTAGTGAGACGAAAGACATTTGTAATTTTCTTGACGATATCAGACAGAACATAATCAATCAGCTTACTGATGACGTAGCAACAAACGGTCAATTAAAATATAACTTGTGGTTGGACTGTCTATATGGAAAGCCATATCCGTTAGATGACAAAGTGAAGAAGTGTGCATTCAAGACATCGGCTGCAGTAATTTACAGTTCTGACGATGTGAAGCAAACTGTTAAAAACGGTATCCAGAAACTCTGTCAAGAAGAGGAGAACTATGTCAGTAAAGGTTCTGGTTGGTCTCTGTCTAGTATAAACCGATTGGAGCTAAGAATTAGTCATTTCACACCTATGCAGGGCTAAATATTTAAAAGATTAATGGCTTTCGCAAGTGATCCTGTTGTATAGGATAGAAATTACGTAATAAATATTATGTTTGTAAAAGAAATTGTGTTTTATTTTCGAACCTGTCATTTCTGAGGCATTTTTACCTAAAAATTAAGATTATTTTTAGCTTCTTCCAGGATCGTACCAAGGACCTTAGTCGATCTAATTAATTAATCAGTATATTTTTTGCTAATTTATTTAATGCATTTTGACCTTTTTCCTGAATTGCTAGGTTAATTATTACGAATTTCCAAGATTACGGACGTACTGGCTTATAGGATGATGGTTGATTTGGAAACTATGCTTCTTTTAGGACTTTGATCATTATTTATTAAAATTATTATTTTTTCATAAAATTAAATGTTTTGCATCATCCACGGATCGAACCAAGGACATGAATCGATCGAATCAATCAGTATATTTATTGCCAATTATTTAATGAATTTTGAAATTTTCCCCGCATTTATAGCTAAATAATTACGGATTTTCAAGATGGCGCCCAAATTTCAAGATGGCGTTTGTCACAGTAATAAATGATTACTGCACTCTAGCGGATAAGAATTAAACTAACGTGGCATCAGCGCACTCTAGCAGACGATAACATGATGGTGGCTTCCAGCAAACGAAGACAAGATGGCGGACATGACGTCATGCTCACTGGCAATATATATGCTTTGAAAAAAAAAGTGGTGGGAGTCAGTCTGCCAGCAGCCACCACGGGGGGAAGGTTCGGTCGCCATTTTTATTTTTTTTGCCCTCACCGGGTTCGAACCGAGGACTCCGAACTATGTGTCGTAAATGTATGTTTTTTAAAAATATTTTATTAAATTTTTATTAATTGAATTTTTTATAAATTTAAAAAAAAATTATTAAAATCGGATAATAAATTTAAAGATGGCGGACGTAACGAAAATTGCAACGGTGACATAAATTCTAAAACTAGCTTATCGGAGGCTGTAGACATGGATGCTTAAGCCAGTTTTAGGAATTTTCAGCCGCTGGGATTTTTTATGGACTAAAACGGGAAATTTTCCCTCGAAACGGGAATTTTTCCTTTGAAAACGGGAAATTTTTTCTTAAAACGGGAATTTTTGACTCATTTTGAGTCATTTTTGAGGAAATTTGAGGAATTTTAGCCTCCGTGACGTTACAAATCCAAGATGGCGGACACTGGCTCCGGCTCCACACCCAGAACCCAGATCTCGGACATACTATTATATACTACTTCGGTGAATAGTTAATTTGCGAATATAAAGACTTTCAATTAATTAAAATATTTTGAACTATATGATGAATATTCCCTAAATATAATCATATTAGTATTATAAATTTTTCTTATGGTTGGTGAGCTGCAGGGGTAAATTTAAATATTGACTTAATGTGCCTTTTCGTAAGTAAAAGACTTCCCAAATTTTCGTTAAAGTGTCCTAAATAAGTTCCCATGTTTGAATACTATGTTTAACTCAGCATGTACGTAGGTTTTTTGAGTATAGATTACTTGAAGCCTTCACCTCATTAGAATTTCTGCTTTAAATGACGATCCTAAAAAATTCCATTAATATTAAATATTTAATTCCAGAGTAATATTTTTATAAATTTAAAAACGTTATATGGTAAAATTTCTCAAAGTCTAACCTGAAATGTTGAAACAAGCGAGAGCGTGCCAGTCATGGGGAAGTAAAAAAAAAAAAAAAAAAGCTGAGAAGGAAATTCAGCTGGGCGGGGGTTTTAACGAAGAAAGATTGAAGTCATTGACGCACAGGTAAAGCCAAGGTTGAACCAGTTGAAAGTGGGCAACACCAGATGACGTCACGATGTTAACACGAAGAAGCGAAGTGCTAGTCACCCAGTACAAAGACCTGCGAAGAGAACATGAATGAGCTTAAGATGCTGGATTAAAAAATATATTCTGTGGTTTGAAACTGGGAAAGTACGCGACAGTTGAATGCTGATCACGAGGAAAAGAGCAGGGAACACACTGTCGCTCTGTGGTTCCGACACATACAACGTTTACAGGGAAAGGGTTTAAATAATTTGAGCGATGAGAAATAACTAGGTTTTTTGATATTAATAATAAAATATATAACAATATAAGTAGCCACACCATTAGAAATTACATTAAAAATTACGGACTTTTCAACGAATAATTCAACTCAAATAAACGAAAAGTTCTTCGTAATTTAAAAAAACTACATCTTCTAAGAAACTACTCCGTATTTCAACTTTCGAGTTGTATTATCGTTATAAACAAAGGTAAACACACAAGTGGGCAAAAGAAGAGTGTTTTTGCTGTAGACTTTACCAGTTTTTGACGTGACAACGTCTAATAAATCGATGAACGCTGACTGCACGCACGAAAAAGTGTCCCGTTGTGCATATTTTCCCGTTACGCTGTGTCCCGTTACGCTCATTGTATGCTTGCGCCGCATCTATCTCTCTTCCACTCGATTGGAACAACCATCGATTTGACTTTTTCGAGGCACATTAAACTTGAAACACTCCCATTCGTTTCCTAATTTTCCTATCATCGTCCTATCCTTAACAGAATAACACAGATTGGAAGAAGTTAAATAGCAAACATGATAAAAGTTATAGTTAAAATAATCTGTTCGTTAAAGTAATAAACATATTTGATTTAATGAGTGCAAATAAAAGTAAATTTATCAATTAAATTGTAGATTTAATTTCACTCCTTTTTATCCATACAAAATAGTGATAATTCAATAAAAATGATTCAATTTCATATTCATTATTCATAAGAGTATGCAATCATTTCATCAATGTTTTGTTATGACGTTGTCACGTTTAACTATCGTCCGTAAACCAACTTTACAGACAACATATTTTTTGTTTGTTTATATACCAAGAATATTCTTTTGGATTCATGTCCAAAGAAGGTAAACTCAGTGTCCGTAAATTTACGAAGATCCCTGGATAATTTGTACCTAGCCTTCTTCGTTAATTGAAGGGGTAAAGATTTATCAGTGTAAATATTTTACATTTCAAAAAAAATCTGAACACATCAAACAAATGTGATTATTAAACGCAACAACAAATAAGATTTTAAAAACGAAATGGATTTACGTCATTCTGATTCTTAACTCGGCGGATGACTCCGAGAGATACATATATAGAAAAGACATAGGATACAATGCTAGGAGGAAATTGTGATCTAGGAGGAGAGAAAGAGAGATGAATTTCTAATGGGAATTGTGAAATAAGACAGAGATAAATAAATGTGATTATCATACAACTGGCAAATGAAACATCCTGCTTTTGTGCCAGTCTTTTTAAAACTTGATTAAGCAAATTAAAATAAGTATTAAATTGGTTGAAACGGCTATTGTCGAAGTAAATTTCTCCTTTAGATGTGGAAATATGCATTCTGGAACATTAACTTAAAATGACGTCCTTAGATGAACATTCATCGCTTGTATGCAATAAGATTTTAAGGTCACCACTCTTAAGTCAAAAAGTTGCACGTAGCACAACGGAAAGATTACATGTCAGTTGAGTGTTTTACATAAACGTGTACATGAGAGATGGGGCACTCCATGATCGTACCATTGTCACTCTTAATGCACCCTGATGGGCCTTAGACGCGTAAAACAACTCAATTTACCTATTCCATTCAGATATGAGTACACAATGCTAAAACGTTTCCACTAAAAATCCGTGAAATATTGTACCAACATGAAATAAAATTACGAGGCCAATTACAACAACAAAAAATACGTGGCTCAAAAATACCTACCCATTAGGCAGCGTAAAATTGTACATTTATTTTAAAGTTTTATTTGGTAGGATAGTAGTTCTTCTAAGCATAAACATCTTAGAGTAAATAAAACCTGCAAAACTCACTGATACTTACAAGTATTTATATGAACATTAGAAAATAACGCCTTTTTTTTACTACTTTCATGATTAATTTCCTGTGACTTTAAACTTATACAGTAGGCGCAGTATATCTGAAGTTTACCGAACGAGGGGCAATGTGTAAACATGTAATTAACATATATTTATTTTTAAAATTCTTCGTGGCTCATACGTAGTTGTTCAAATATCATACGAAGCGCGTACGCAAGAGGAGGGGGGAAAATATACAGAGAGAGATCGAGAGAGAAAGAAATGGTTTGAGATATATCCTCCCTTCCAGAAATCATAAAAAATTTTATCAATCCCACTAACAGAAGGAAATAATTTGAAAGCAAACAGAGGGTAAAAAGGTTCTATCCCGCCACGAAATAAAATTCTGATGCTCCTACTCGTGCGTGTGGAGTAGATGGCTGTTGCAGAGCAAGGAGGAACTCCAAGTTATGTAGCTCTCCGCGAGCCACTGGATGCTCATCATGAATCGAGTCAGCAGATTTTCGGGATTCTCGCCACGTAACTGCGTGGTCTTGAGGTGGGTACCCAATATCCATGTGTGAAATTTAAGAGCTGCGTGTGATGGTTCCGTATAACCTTGAGACACGACACGGTGAAACGATGTTGCGGGGATTCCCACCGTGTCATCCATCCGTTACAGCGTATCCGCATCTAAAACATATGTTACGTCCCGTAGAACACACCGGAAGGGCTGTTCGTCAGTAGCCACGAGCGCCCGCCTACATTTTTATACGCCTAGTGCTTTTTATGTAGATTTTGTAGAATTCATACTGTAGCTGTTACCATGGCGAGACTTCCGGAAAATATTTTTATAGTATTTGGTTTCATGGTCCATAGACTCTAAAACCATCGTCAATTCAAAAGTCTATAAAAATGTGACATATACGTAACGGATTTGAAAACATATTTAATAGACCAATTTGGAATATTAAAGAACATACTGGATGTTATATACATAAATCTTCAGAAGTTTATAGAAGTTCTAAAACGTTTCAGAAAAAATTAGGTGTTTTTTTAATCCACCTAAGGGCTGTGCCGAAAGGGATTTTATTTTATTTTAATTTATTTTGCCGCAGTGCTGTTACAATATTCTCAAATTTCTTCTTTAACTGGTTTTACGATTTGTTTAGCAATTCTTCCCAGACAGCTTATTTCCGCCATTTAAAATAATTGTGCAGGTTTTGTTGGTCCCAAATCACACTCATTTCTTTGTAAAGTTCTATAAGATGAGCTGTCTGCTCTTTAGTCATCTCCATTTTGCCAAATCAAATAAAAGTAAACCCGGAAGAGCTAACCGAGAACAAACAAGACCAAAGCATGAATGTTCTCCCGCGGCTTCACACTGAGCGAGACAGAGAGAAGAATCACACGCCACTCGTACGCACTGGTTTCTTCGTCGAGCCGAGACTTCCTTGGATGTGACGGCGCAAGACCGATATATGACGGATCTAAGCCCGTTGCGTACCTTCGCGTCGAGTTTTGAACCCGCAACGCTGCAACGAGTCCCGTTCGCACGTGCACATTTCGGTTACGCAACGTTGATACGTTACGGTCGTTGGTAACGTACGGATCGTACCTTTAGAGATCATGGCCACAGACACCCTCTGCCGTAGCCGGGGACATTCGTCGCGCTATGTCGGAACTACGTTGCTCGACGGGAAACACTGATGAAGTGCTCCTATCGCACCGGTAAAGTCAAGTGGGTGTGTGCTATCTTTGCCATGTTTATGATTGAAGTCAAAATGAGACCGACCCCACACATCCATTTCTCATTTGGATAGCAAAACCGCTTATGGTTGTTATGTAGTTAAACGCTAAATACTTGTTTATGTGACAATACTCACTTCACAAGGAAAAATATAATTTCTGTTTCTCAAGGAAAAATATAATTTTCTAGTTTTAGCTTTTATTTATCTATCGTTTGTTTTGCCAGCCAAAGTTATTTTTACTGCGGCAATATTTTTGTTAAATTTAAGATAGTAGTATTGGTAGATTTTAAACTGTTTTCGTTTATAAATATTGTAATACTCTTTACTAATATGATTTTAAATTAATTTTTCACTCATTAAATGTACATCCAATTATATTTTGAACTTTATATGTTAAAATAATGTTGTAATTTTTTCTGTAATTTTTTTATTTAGTTTGTAACGTAATGTAGGTTTTGGAATACATTGTGATAATCTGGTAATTATTTTTATTTAAGTTATCTCACGAATATGTTTCTATTTATTATTTTTACATTATTTGTAATTCCGTGGTATAATAAGACATTATAAAATAAAGTATGTACATAATAGGAAAAAAAGCCTGGGCTACTATTGCCAGAATGGACACTCTTGCATAATTTCCTTGTTGACCTTGAAAAAATTTTCTTCAGGCTAATGCATGTTTCTATGAAGTGTTAAATCCACACACCCGTGCACTCGCTGAAGTGTTGTGCATTTCTTGTGGCAAAGGAGGATTATCGTTGTAAATTTATCCTCAAGTTTCTGTAAGATGTTTTGAAACTAAAAGCACACTGAATTAATGACATGGTCAGTAACTAATAAAACTTCAATGAGTATATTTTTGTTTTGAACGGGGATTACGCGGTTAGGCTCTTTCGATATAAGGATAAAGATGTATTAAACTATTACTCAAACTAAATTTACACCAATAATGACTTGCCTGAGTTTTATTTTAAAATTACATACACTACGAAACCACTCAGTTATCTTGTATGCATAGTATGGACGATTATACAATTTCAGGCTTTGTTGTTTAGGTTTGTATTGTGAAGTGTTGAAGTTTCATTCACTTTTCGCAGTAAATTGTTGGTCTCATGCTTGCATAGAAATCCTGGTGGTGCAAAACTTTTTTATGATTGGTGTATATAAAGGTTTAACGTGTTTTCATTTTAAATTTAAATTTATTTAACATTATTTATTACTATCTAAATACCCGCGGCTTTACTCGCGCAGTTTCAAAGTATTGCTAAAATCTTAACATTGAAATAAAAGTATGTTTAATAATACCAAACCTTTTACTAAATAAACATACACAAATTGTGAGGTGAATAAAAGTTTTATTTCATAACAACACAGTTTAAGAATGATATTTTTTAAAGTGGTTGTGCGTAGGCTTATTTTAATTTTTATTATTGTATAAGTATCTACTAATTTTAAAACTTCTGTTTTAGATTGTTCGATGATATATTTTCCCTTAATGTAATCACACTTACCACTTTTTCATTTCATTATGAAAATAAATAAAAAAATTGTTGTGTTTAAAAACTAACTTTAAATTGTGTCTTTATACACACATATTTAGTTTTAAATAATTTTATGCCATCGTTTGCACTAACTCTTATTTATTATGATTAAAGATGGGCTTAGAATAATTAAATAATTTTATCTTATTATAAATACTTCACTTTATTTAATGCTATTTGATACAATCGCATCTTTATTCCAAATATAGAGTACAGACATGAAATTTACTATCCAATGTATTAGTGGATTCTTAGTTCGCTTAGTATAACTTAAACAAAATCCCCTAATACCCCTCTCCTCATTTCTCACACGGATGCCAATGTAAAAATTCAGAACTAAGTAAATATGGCACGATCCTTTAACAAAACAAAAGCCAAACTCATCCCGTTTTTTCCTTCTTTTAAGTGTTGATGTGAACTACCAAATAATTGTATTAAATTTATAATTATTTTAAGTTTAAATTTATCTTGCTATTACTGATTCCATAACTAATTTTATTTTTAAATAATATTGACCTCTGTTAAAACGTACGAGGTGATATTTAGAACGTTGAATAAGAGAAGGTAGATAAAGTTATGTTTATTTATCATGTTAAATTAAGTTTGATTGTCCATAAGATATTATATTTAAAGTTAAAACCATATTTACAATATTTCACCTTTTAAACAGTAGAACTTCACCAAGTTGTAAAAAAGAGTTGGTAGATTTTGGATGTATATAAATTAACTTAACTTTCATTCTGCTTGATTATCTTCAGTGATACGACTTTTATAGTAAAAAATGACCAACTTTTCATTTCTTTTGCTGTAAATTTTAAAGGTTAAAACATGATAATAAATTATAACTTTGTACATTATTCTTGCTGGGTTTCTTATTTTCATCTTGATTTGCTTGGATGTATGTTTTATTACTTTAAAAACTAACATGCCCCCGTTCCACTGCCTATGGAATTGAATATCAAAAAATGGTAAATGTACGCTACGTAATTAATTATTTACAGTTTTGTTAAATTTCCTACATCCCGCTTTAATTTTTATGGAGATATAAAATCGGTATGTTAAAACAAACTTAATATATTTTCACGCCCATAAAAGACAAAATCTGGAAAACAGAAAAAATACAAATCATTACTCTATAAGTGTGTTGTTTATTTTTGATTTCTAACCCTTAGATTTAGTAGATTCGGTATTACGCTTCTTTTTCTTTAAACCAAACCTAAACCAATTACAGCCCTTAGGGGAGGAATCTTGAAAATTAATAAAATTATAATTTTTAGTATATAATTTTTACAATTAAATTCGTCTTCCTTAATTAGTTGCTGAGATACTTTATTTAAAAATAAACTAAATCATAACATGATCACACCCCTATTTAAGGACGAATTTTAATATTAGCCAAAAATTAGCAATACATCACTCTAGATGAAAGATTTTTTAGTTTCTTACTCCTAGTGTCAATTCAATTGGAATTGTTGCTTTTCGGTTTTAAAAACACACCTACACCTTTTACGAAACATAGGGTTTTAATTTCTCAAAATTGTAAAATGTGGTTGGTAGTTTTCGAATGTTTACTATTTGTACCCATTTTTTATTACGTATGCTTGATTTAATTCGAAATTAAAATTATTTATCTAAAAACCATATTCACTTCTTAGGGCTGCGATTTCACAAAATGGTAACATTGTGGTTGGTAGTTTTTGTGTGTTTATTATTGGTCCCTAGTATTTTTTTATTTATGCTTGTAAGCTTTGGAGATGTAATTAATCTTCAAACCATATTTACTTTTTTTTTTACTCCTTAGGGTTTGATTGTCGCAATATGGTAAAATTGTTGTTGGTAGTTTCGTATATTTATTATGGGTGTCCAAAATAATTTATTATGCTGGAACTTAATTCGGACATAGCTATTATTGTGTACCTTAAAATCACCTTTACCCTTTTTCACTCCTTAGGGGTTGCATTTCGCGAAATGTACATTAAGTGAATGGTTGTTTTCGTATGTTTATTATTTGTACCCAATAATATTTATCATGCTTAATTAAATTCGGAGATATTAGTCATCTTTAAAACATACTTATCCCCTTTTCACATCTTAGGGGTTGATTTTCGCAAAAATTAAAATATTTCTTTGGATGTTTTTGTATTTTATATACTGATACCGAATATTGTTTCGTTAACTTAATTAGTTTCAGAGATATAATTATCTTAAAACCATATTTCCTCATTTTTCACCCTCTTAGGGGTGGAATTTTGTAATTAGGCCTATATCCTATAGCCTTATTTTTAAGTTAACCAAAAAACTTTCTAATAAAAAACGATTTATCAAAATCTATCAGGTAGTTTTTGACTGGTGCTCGAATAAACAGACAAAAATATAAAATAAAAAAAACTATATTATTGAGTTTTCAGTAATGTAAACAGATATTTGCAGTAGATTTTTCATTATTTCATCCAATGTATAGACTTTTTGCTTCGAACATTTTATTATTAGTATAGATTTATTACTGAGCCTTTATATTATGGGCATAACATATTCCTACATCATGAAATCTATTGGTTTAATGCCTTCATACGGCGTGCTAGTTAAATTGGTTGTACACAGAGATGATATGACAGGAAATGTGTGCGGTATATAATGTTCTTAATTTTTTTTTTTCCTTTCCTTAGTCTTTAAGTCATCGATGACTTTAAAGCAAGCGGTTCAAACAAATTTGCAGGCGGCGCAACTCAGTTTCACGAGGTTGCAAACGAACACGTTATCCCCTCCCCCGCTTACGGTTTTGCCCAAAAGATTTCAGTCGTCTCGCGACACGCCCCCGCAAGGTACACAGAAGCGTCGACTCCCGCGCGCCGGGAACACCCACTTAAGTAATCGCCGATGCGGCTGTTACGTCCGCGCGCCACACGTCCTACCGTTATTTCGTGGCGTGACGTTGCCACTCCTTCGTTGCCTTGCCTACCCCCACCCTACACCTTCGTCGCCCGGGTCTCCCCTTCCCCTCCTACTTTGATTCTTTCACCTTTATCCCCTCCCCTCCCTTCTCTACCAGCGCCAGCGACCATCCCCTGGCTCCCGCAAGCCGAAAGCCTTTCTATTTCCTTCCAAACTGGCCGCGGAGCTGGTTAGTAGGTGAGCGGGAGGCGTGCTGCAACGTGCTGTCGGCTGCCACACGCGAGAGTGTTTTGTTTTGCTTGCGATGTCCGCGGACAGAAACGTGGGTACCAGTTCAGGCGCGAGGTGCGATCAGTCCGGCATGTGTTTATTGTAGTAGCAAGAGGACCGCTTCGACCGGAGATACAAGGTAAGACACTAATTAATTCGTTTTCTTACCCCTCCCCCCACCAGTTATTCTCGTCCACACCTTCCACCCCCCCCCCCCCCCCCTAATCACTTCTCAACTGACCGTTCATCAAGTCCTTCGGGCTTGCCAGGTTGGCGATACTCGTCGAACAGTGCGTTGAAGTCTCCATTTCCATATTTTATCGTCGAGGTCGTTGACCGAATAATTCAGGTTCTAAAGAAACGCTGCGACACCACTTTCGATCTCTGTAGCTAACCACGTACCAGTGACGATAAAAAAATCGTAACCCAACATAAAAATAAAGTTTTTTTTTTGTTTTGTTTTAATTGAGCGATAAAAGCAAGTCGTGAAATGGCTTTCGTAAAACAAGAAAACAGAAAATGTGCACGTTAAACCAAATGTTATTTCACATCACGAAGGTCATCTTAATGTTCGAAGTCCATTAAAAAAAATAGTCTTAATAATTATCATGTAATTTTTCCAGCCATTTTGTGATCCTGTAGTATTGTCACGTGTAGATAATATAATGTATTGACGTTTTCATTATCGATGCAAGGTAACAGTTTCTTAGTTTCATTATCGCACCAAACCTTTTGTGCATATTAGGGCCTCTACCCGGCTACAGTTTCCAAGTGAAGCTAATTACAACAGTTCGTCGGTCCTCTGACTGTCGGCTTCTCTACTGTAGGGCGTGTTTACTCCCGGAGAGATGTTATGTGGCTCTTTGACATTCCCGTGGTCCTGATTAAATGCGACTTACATGAGACTTTCACCCACAAACCGCACTGCGCTTTAGGCAGTCAACGTTTCATTCTTTTACTATTTTTTTTTAAGTTTCTCTTACTGCAGTTGTACCGATATGTACGTGTGTACAATTGCACCATTTAACTTGAATCTTAACTATCCATTTGACGCGTGATCCACTGAAGCTCCCTTGCGTGCATTTAATAACACTTTAAGGCTTTAAAAAGTACGCTGTACTATATTTTTTTTTGTAAATGGAACACTTATATTCATGTACAATTACAGCTATTTGTCACTTTGTACATTTACATGAAAACAACTGTATCACTACAAAATAGTGTCCGTAGTAATACTGGGTTCGGATTCTGACCCGGGAAGTTATGCTGTGTGTTGTCCCAATACCTCCAATAGTTAAAGTTATTTGTGAACCGTTCCCTGAATATCTTTCCAATATTATCTGCGTACATTAATAAGCACAATAAAACAAAATACAGTAAATTTTTTATAATGACTTATATTTTCTATGGTTTAAAAAATTATGCTTTATTTAACCATCAATTAAAAAAAAATTGGTTGTCTGTAAAGTCGGTTTACGGACGATAGTTTAACGTGGAAACGTCATAACAAAACATTGATGAAATGTTTGCATACTTTTATGAATAAAATTGAATCATTTTTATTTTAATAATAAAAGAATAAATACTTAAATATATACTAGTAATCAGATTTTTAAAATGCAAGAATAATTAACCTTTATTGCCGAAATTGTTGTTTAAATAAGCAATGAAAACCACATTAACTTTTCACTTCACTTTATAAACAGTCGAGTGGAAGAGAGATAGATGCGGCGCAAGCGTACAATGAGCGTAACGGGACACAGCGTAACGGAACAATGTGCGTAACGGGACACAGCGTAACGGAAAAATGTGCTTAACGGGACACTTTTTCTTGCGTGCAGCCGGCGTTCATATATTTATTAGACGTTGTCACGTCAGTAAAATTATGCACCAATTTCAGTTAGAAACACTCAGTTAATCTCGGGAAACCTATTTCATGTATGCAAAAATAACCATAGCCATGTGTTGTAAAAAGTAACAATATCTTTCTTCTACGTTTTTTGAATTCGAACTCAAAATAGTCTTCTCGGAACGTTAAAAACACATTAAAAAACTCGTTAAGTTACAACAGACACTACATTATTATTTTCACGTGCTTATTGACCATGTTAAAAAAATAATACACACAGAACCAGGTAGCGTGTAGTTTTTACAGAGATTCAGTTAAGTCATGTAAAATGTCTTCAATTCAACATTTCTCGAAAGCATTGTCTGCGGTGCTCATTTTCCAATCTTCACTTGCAAAGCATCGCATCAGAACAACAGTTTGCAGAAGGATGCGTGGAGCATGAAATAGTTTACACGAAGAAACCGTCCGTTCACTTGAGGTACATACCAGTGGATGACGCAGGCTTTTTGGTGGGAGTAAAAGGAGGGGGGGGGGGGGGGGCGAATACGAGGGGTTTATACTCCCCTGAAGGTACGAAAAAAATCGATGAAGCCAGTATGTTATTTCAGGTAATGCAAGGTGACACCTGGAATCACGAATCACAAAGGTAGTGATGCATGTTGAGAATAATAACGTAACACTCCCTCTGTTGTTGACGTAAGGATTTTGAATGTAGGGATAAATAAATTCCTGTTCATGCCACTGGAACATTCTTGGTTAAAAAGTCCGTTCATTGGGTGTGGTTTACAAAGGCGTGCAAGTTATTACGCTGTGCCGTCAGACGGCTGTGTTCATTTGAGTCAAATGGGGGTCCACACTACATAGGGGCTACAAAGATCTTATATGAAGTTAGTTCCTATACCATAACCAATTTCAAAATAAAGCACAAACCCGTATGATTTATGTTATCTTTAAAAGATTTGTGCAATGGGAGTGCATGACTTGATGTAAGTTTTTGGACATACGCCATTGCTAAGAACTTTTTCTGTTGAAGAAAAACTAATAAATAAAATAAATAAATAAAAATACCCAAAAAAGACAAAAAAACACACAAAATTAAGCAAACAATTGCTGTTGTCAACAAGGATATGAACACCGCAAAATATTCCGAAACAGGAGTATGGTCAACAAACAAAGAAAAACAAAGAAAAATGTACTAAGAGAACGAAAAAAAAAACCCACAAATGATGACAACACAAAAATATTGAACCCAAAATAATTCAGCACAACAGTTGAAACGAGACAAAAACACGACAAAACGAAAAGACAAACAAATACAATAGTTTCACCAAAACAGAAACAAGCGACGTTTCGGGAACTGCTATCTGCTCCCGTATGATTTATGAATTGCTTTGTATTTGAGCGATAGTAATGGTTTTTCGATAACGTAACAATCTTTCTTTTGCATCTTAAAAGCTATTTAATTTAAGTTTATAAAAATCATATAAAACAATTAGAAAGGTTGGTCACACTGTTAAACTTCATTTTGCTGCTTTTGTAGCAGATTTTGGTAGTTTTACGCACGTGTACGTACACTTTCATTGTTTTTGTTGCAAGATAACTTGAAAATTGAAATTGTATTCGTTTCTAAAATCGAAAATGGGACGGAAAAGATGTTGGGTGTGAGTTATAAACAAAAATAACTCCTCTAAACGAAAGAATATTGAGCAAAACATCTACGAAAATACCACCCTGCATGGCCGGAAAATTTTTTTAAGCATGTAGATATAAATTGTGCATTGACTTTTCAAACCAATAAATTACATAGTTATTGTCATTAGTATGCAGGATATACATAGGCAATGCTAATTTTAAAAAATGCTTATTTTCTAACATATTATTTGAAGAATTTTTTTACCGTTTTTATTGACAGAGGCCTTTGCGTACACAGAGACCTACTGACCCCTAAAGAGGCTATCTAATTAAGTAACTTGCGTTCAGGGACGGCTCCAAGGCAGGGCAAGCCGTACAATCGCCCACGGCCCCACAGTTTTTCATTTTCATTTTGTTTGTCTAGTTTTCTGTTAAAAAAATAGTTAGACAAAAAAAATTATTAGCATGTAAATAAAAGTGCTGATCAATTACAATTTCAATTTATAAATTTAAAGTATTTTCTTGTCGCGTTTAATTACGCTATTCCACAGGAATTTTATCGTAAGCATTTAAAAAAAACTGACACGAGGATAATTTATCAGGAAACAATATAAAAATTTATTAAGATAATTAGAAAAACCATCGTCACATTTTAAGTTCCAGGTTGGTTTAAAAATTTTTTTTCGGAAGAAGTAATTTTTCCAACTTTCTGGGAAAAGAAGGATTGGGGGGGGGGGGGGGGGGGGGGGCCCTTTAAAAACGTAAATTGCCCAGGACCTTGCAAAGTCTACGGCCGCTACTGCTCTCACTAACATGGGAGTGATGTTCCTGTGCCTGTCTCTCCTGCCTGACCAAGAGTGCCCATGCCCATTGTCAAAAGGGTGAGGGGCTTCCTCCGTATCTCCCAGGGAAAGGAAAAAAAAATATATGTAGTGTAGTCAAGTTTTTTTTTCTTTCAAGAAAATGAATTAAAAGTACCGTGGACAAAGTTTTTAACAGAATCGGAACTGTAACATTTTTATGGCTACTTATAAGTCAAAATTCGCCTTCCAAAATATTTAAAATACTCCATACTCCCAGCAGGAACTGAGCCAGGCGGGAGGTCCAGGGTCCGGACCCCTCCTTTCAAGGATTTAAAAAACTTACAAGCGAAGACAATTAGAAAATTACAGCAACTTAGGTACACATGGTTACAGAGAGATTATTTTAGATTGATTATTGTAATCCATAGTGGGGTACAAAACTTTAATTTTCTACCCGTTATGGCTTGATGTGCGGCTGGAATTTTATTTCTAACTATGTAGTCAGTATTTGATGCTGGTTCGCACAAGTTACTGTGAGTATAACTTTCGTACAAACTTGACACGTGTAATTCATGTTTTTAATAAGATTGACATGAAAAAGGGTATCGTCCTTGTTTATGGTCAAATGTGTCACCGCAAAGATAACTTTTTAAATTTTAAATATGACTAAAAGCACACGAAATGTTACATTATTTATGTAGCTGTAGGGTATTGCAAGTATTTACCCAACCTAACCTAAAAAGTTCCTGTCCACATCCAGAAATGCTTCCAATCATGGAATAGACATTGGGATAGGTGCGCATCGCTATCCAAGTAGAGTTTTTTGAAAGAGTTTTCTTCATATTTGTTGTAGGTAGCTATTAAATTGTACTAAATAAAATTATTTACCGTATTTTTTTGATCACATCTCGTAACTACCTTTTTTTTTTTTTTTTTTTAAATCTCTCGCTATCTTCCTCAGTGATCGTCATGAAATATTTTTGTTAATACAGAACCTAACGATTTTTTTTGTATTTAACAAACATATAGCCTATAATAATCTTCAAATTATTAAAAAAAAATTATACACCAAGATATAATATGTTCAGTTTTCTTTTCTGAAGCAAAAGCATTACTTCAGTTTTCACGTGCAAACGTTGGAGGTCTAGAAGGGTTGGGAGCGACAGTGTTTTAAGACTCACAGAACACGACAACTGGCACCCTGGCTGCGGCCTCGCGCCCAGGCCTAGGTCCCCCCACGACGCGACGCGCGCTGTGCGGCTGCCGGGGAGGGAAAGTTGATGCTCGGGCGACGACTGCTGCAGGCTTGTCATTCCTCGCGGCTGCGCGCGGCGCGGGAAGGCTTCTTTTCACAGACGAGAGAGCCAAACGCCCGATCGTGCATCTTCGTTTTTTTTTTTTTTTTTTTTTTGGTTCGTTGTAAATAAATGTGGCCCCTTGAAATTTTACGCAACTTGTTATTTTCAGGTAAGGAATCATGCTATTACTGATTGATTTTTAGAATACTGAATCGTTTTGTGTCTAACATGTTTATAAATATTAAGAAGGCTCTATACTAATGGTAAATGAGGTTAGGTTAGCTACATTGTAAATACTTTAAAACATTGTGTACGGTTGATTTGGTTAGGATAGCTACATTAAAGATACTGTGAAATCATGTAAACGGTTTCCTAGCGCTGGATAGCTGCATATTAAAAAGTTATTTGCCACGCAACCATAAAATGATTTTACAGTATTTTTAATGTAGCTATACTTACCTAATATAACCAACCATCCACAATGTTTTAAAGTATTTTTAATGTAGCTAACCTATCATATGCTTCTTTTGACTCAAAAAACCAGATACCGTTTTATCTTCATTTACTGAATAATTCTTTAAATTAACTTACTTCTTGCTAATTTTAAGAATGACATCTTATAAGTTAAACCCGCACATTTGGAGAATAAATGCCGGCGAATTTTTTTCCTCCCCCCCCCCCCCCCCCCCAAATAAATACACCTGTTGTGGTACGGAAAAAAAAAGCGAGCATGAACTTCGGGGAATTTCGGGTGTGGCTCTCTCGTCTGTGAAACGAAGACTTCCCGCGCGGCGCCGAGGCTGCCACCTGCCGCCTTTGCCTGAACTGCGCGCGCGCGGGCCTCTACTGTCTGCGTGGCTCCAACTTCCACGGTTCACGGAACTAGCTTCCAGCGGTACCCATTCCCCAACCGCCACTTGTACAAACTTCACCCTTTTTTGTTACATACATGCGCCATTTCTCTTTGCACTGCATGCCAAAAAATAAATAAAGAAAGGTGAGCGTGGAAACACACCGGAAAATAAGCCAGAATCAGCTGATTTCAAAAGTAAAATACTTAGACAGACAGCACAGCAAATTCCGTGAAAGGAACTAGTCGGAAATAATTATCAAAGTGCGGATGAATACAGTGGCCTGACAACGAAGAGAAAAAAAAAAACTAAAAAAAATATTCCCATTGCATAGAATCGTTTAAAGAAGTGTTGCTTGACATTAATTTACGAACACGTAATTTTCTGTACTTTAACAAAATATTTCTTTGGGAACCCTGGGCTACGAAATAGTTTGTAATATTACAAGAAATATATTGAAATTTCGTACCAAACACGGCTATGGTGATTTTTCCGTATATGAAATAGGGTTTTTCGGAAAATACTGATTTTTTCTTACAATTGGCGCATAATTTTATATTTTAATCGATGTTTCATTCAAGCATAACATTTTTTAACCACGGAAAAGAAAATCGAGCATTAAAAAAATGGACTTCATGTTGTTTGATTATGCTTATTCGTGTGGTCAGTTAAACCTGGAAAGCTATTCAGTAATCATTTTACAAATAACGTTAACTAAACAAAAAAACGCAAATGCCCAAGTAAGAATTCTAACCCAGAATTACTGCGAACACTATTTTGTAGTGAAACAGTTGTTTTCATGTAAATGTACAAATATCTGTAATTTTACATAAATATTTTGT
This sequence comes from Bacillus rossius redtenbacheri, assembly GCF_032445375.1. NCBI lineage: Eukaryota > Metazoa > Arthropoda > Insecta > Phasmatodea > Bacillidae > Bacillus > Bacillus rossius. Next base: position 32,321,834 of record NC_086336.1, read on the forward strand.
TCCATTTACAAAATATTTTTACAGTGTACCTACATGAAGTTATTTACAAACACTGCACGCAGATACTAGTAGCGGAAGGATACATAGAACACTGAGAACAGTTCAATTTGAGACACGTTATATGACCAATACTATTATGTCCCCCAGACAGGCTCGGAGGTTTCTTGGGGGCCTGAGCCAATCAACAGCTAACATTTTTGTAAATCACATCAGTAAAGTCTTGGATAATATATATCTCTGTATACTTATAGTTTTTTGTAATATTTTTATACAAAATGTTAAAAACTATTTAATATATAAGAGATGGGCCAATCAAATCCCAAATACAATCAAATCCCTACTATCCGATAAAAAATATCTTAAGGAAAATATTAAAGTAAATAAACTAAGTAAAAAATTCATAACTGATAACATATGAAGTTTACGTCAGTATTTTTTCTTCATACATATAAATAAAATTACGATATGTATTGATTCTGGAAACTTAATTTCTGAAACAACAATTTAATGGGTATAATGATTCAATATTATAGTTACTATATTTCATCTATTTTATTTTTGACTCTTGACACCTAGATTCGGACTAAATGGGTATATTCGAGGTACTCTCTGGAATTCAAATTCGATATTCGGATTTTTGAAAATTAGAATTTGACTCATATATACACCCACAACTCGTGGAGTCTTTTACTAAGTGGGGCACGAGGCACCATCCCACCTCTGCAACCCAAAAACCTCAGACAAAAATTCTGCGAAAAATTACTTTTTGCATTTGTAGTTTATATATATTTACATATTTATATAAAGTGTAATCGTATCGTTATAAACTTTCAAAATTCACGTTGTATCTAGTACCAAGATAAACACCCTGCACTTGTACCCAACAGAATTAAGTTGGTATCATTCTATATTATTTTATTCATTATTTGTTTATTTCAATGCCCATATATATATATATATATATATATATATATATATATATATATATACACTAGCTGACCCGGCAAACGTTGTTTTGCCATATAAATTATTTCTAGGGAATTTCTAGCTATTATTACTATTTCTACCATTACTATTGAAGTTTGCAATCACATCTACAGCATTAAGTGGATGGAGAGTTTTCAGCTTCTCGACGTTTATTCTCTGTATCCATTCATTGTATACCGTTTCTTCGTAAACTGGGAAGCGGTGTCTAACAGCAAATTTATCATCGCAACCAGGCACACAGCATTTTCGTACACGTGGCGGCATTGTATTTTACTTAATACGTAATTTTATACTCAATTTAACAATCTTACCTCAATGAAAATATGACCACTAAATAATTGAATAAATAAACGCCAGACATGACAAACGCATTAAACGATGGTGCGTTTAAAATTCAAGGCAATTCTATCTATTGACGAAGTTAAGAAAAAAACTGTTATGAGCGCCTTTATTTTGCTAGCCGCTGCGAGCTCCACTAAGCGGGCTGGTCTCACCAAGGAGAAAAATATGAATTTGCCAGACCTTACTATGTGTATGATCGTGTGTCAGACACAGAGAAATGACACTCACTCACTATTTGTATGTCTATGACCTATTATTTTTTTCTGTTATAAAATGAAATTATCACTTTTTCACTCCCTTAGGGAAGGAATTTCACATGAATATGTAGCCTATGTGTTGATCCAGGTTATACTCTATCTGTGTGCCAAATTTCAATCAAATCCATTAAGTGGTCTATGTGTTAATCCAGGTAATGAGCTCGCTGTAGGCGGGGAAGGTTGATCAAGTGTTAATTGATCAGCTATCGACCGGGGTTTAAAATATAAAATTCTATTAAAAATTAGGGGTTGTGATAGAAGGGTGAAAATTTAGGGTTGTATGTATTTTTTAATGCCACATTATAAAAATAATAAAAAACCTATTTCCAAAAAATGAAATAAAAATAATGTTAGGGGTGGACAACCCTTATCACTTAGGGGTATGAAAAATAGATAGTAGCCGATTCTCAGACCTACTGAATATGCATACAAAATTTCATAAAAATCGGTCAAGCCGTTTTGGAGGAGTATGGTAACTAACACTGTGACACGCACCGGCGCCATCTACTTAAAATGTTGGTTTGTCCTGAATTTTTCCTGAATTTTCTTTGCTATAAACCTCACGGAGCCCGAGACCTTTCCAACGACTGCAAAACCGTGGAAATCGGTTCGTGCGTTCTGGAGTTATAGCGTCAGGAAGGAAAACCCGACTTATTTTTATATAGTATATATATATATATATATATATATATATATATATATATATATATTTGGGCACTGAAATAAACAAATAATGAATAAAATATTTTTTATTAATTTGTCAACTGACATATGGTTTTACGAAATACATGGGTAAATATGTTTATATTTTGTGCATAGTTGTATATGAATACATTGAATTCATGTAATTAATATATATAAATTTATCTATATAAAATATATTAAGCTGTAGTTGCACCACAAGGTTTTAATTGAATGCATACGTAGATTTGTTAATTTTTTTTTTCTGTTTAATTCTTATCCCCATTAAGTACTTTTTGTTGGATCGACAATGTTCCTACTTTAATCTGAATTAGATTATGCTGATCAGTCATTAGAATAATCTAAATAGCAATAACGGTACTTAAAGTTGGTATCTGTGGTTTGAACTAATTTCCTAAAATAACTTTGGTCTACAAAACTAAATGTTTATATTTCCTCTTCTAATTTTATGTTTGAAAACACTCATAGTTTAAATGTTTGTGGAGCGTATTCAACTAAAATATAACTTGCACACCAGTAAATCGTGATGTAATTTGCAAAATTGACTTTTAAATTTAATGCAATTACTCTCTTAAACGTTTTATAGTCTTAGAAACGTGTGCAAAGATTTGGGAAAACGTTAATGTACAACACTGAACTTAATACAACTAAACGGTATAGCTGTAGTTTATATATTAAGTTACTTATTTAATACCTGTTTAATTAATATATTTTTAAATCAGTCATTCTGATATTAGCGTTTTATGTTGTACCTACACTATGTGTGCATACCTGCGGGAATACATGAAGGAGAGTGAAATTAATACCTACATCGTAGAAAGTTTACGAAACCATATCTACACACAGCAACAAAGAGCAGTTTCAAATAAGTACAACTAAAATACGTCAGGCCTCATGAGTGGGGTCTACGAACATAACTCACTTTCACTGGAGTTCTATCGGAGCGACCACATAATTCTCGCAGCAATGTCAAGGATGGACAACATTTTCTTAAAGTGGCAGTAGGCCTATCTCTTTTTTCATGACAGAATGTGGACAAGACCTTTTAAAGCCGTAAGCTGTTCTCAGATTCCCTGCCACACATCGAATGTCTTTAAGAACATCGTACGTATATTTTTAACAATTGAAAAAAAAAAGTTAGGACTAAGTTAATTACTTAAATTTAAAAAAAAAAATCATTCCTATATCTTGACATCAGTACAGCCCACCACTTTCAACGGTAAACTCGTCGGTAACCATTAAAATAAATTACTCTAAGGGCGATTGAAGATTGGGGATTACCATGCCGGAAGAGTAATTAAAAAAAAGGTGATCGGGTCTTTCAATACTCGGCAGAGATGTGTAACATCTAACCTCGGTAACTAACAAATTCATTTGTTATCATTTTGAAAATACACTTATAATACTAAACATGGACATAAAATTTAACGTAGAAATCTTGAAAATAATGCCAAGTTTGATAAAAAAAATATATACGCAAATTGTGTTTTCAACTAAATTTCTCGACGCAAATCCCACGTAGTTCCGCATCGGCCACTAGAATTCGTTGCCGGAGCAGCTACGTTGACTATAGAATCATTCGTTTTGCAGAGCGAAATTTTCAAGTATTTAATAAAACGGCTCCTATAAAAGCGAAAAAGCCTTTAAAAAAATACTGAACTTCGGCTTTGAACCTGATTTTCGACAAGGAATTTTATAAAAATATTTCCCATCTGGTTAAAATTTATCAAAAAGTTAATACTTTAAAGTTTCCTCTTACATTAGAGGATTATAAACTATAGCATAAATTATTGAAGGATAGTTTTACTATTATAAATTTTTAATACCTATGCGAATCCGTGGACCGTCAATTCCTAATAAAAATAATTAATTTTATTTAATTTGAGTAAAAATAAAGGGTGTATGCCTACGTATTATGAAATAAACAATCCAATGTACTCAGCTATGTACTTAATAATATTATATCAATTAATAAACAAATAAAGCGTATTCATATATATTTGCTTAAAGCACAATTGGTATAATCCAGTTATCTGTTATTGAGAAAAGTGAAAAGAAAATGTTTCCAGTGACGAGGTTTCAACCACGTCAAAATTTGCCCTTTGAGATTATCAACCACTCCTTCTACCACTAGGTAGACAATTCGGGTTAGGGAAAGAGACTATGTATTGTCCAATTTAATGTATTACAAAAATATTCCAAAGTAGCTTATTTTCACTATCATAAATTTTCATTTGGCACAGCGATACGTTTGGTCCCCTAATGTTTACGAAAGTGACTATGTACGGTTTTATGTTGCTACATGTGGGTCCACCATCTTGTTTTCACATTTCCGTTCATCGACTTCCGTTCCATTTTCACTAAATTTATTCTATCAAATGTCGTATACCGAGAGCTAAGATGTTTATACAGCAATAATTAATAATAACACTGATTAAATTAAGTTTTATGAAATAAGTCAAATTTTATATTAAGAAGGCATACATGTTTTTCTTTAAATTATAACTTAAAAAATGTATTAGATTTTCTGGCATGCAAAGGCATTTACGTATAAGATCTCTCCAAGCTTTCTTACATTGTTTTGTTTTGTGCTTGAAGCTTCTAAATGATGAAAGTTGTATTCTGAAGATAGTTAATTATAAGAATCACTAAGGTTGGGATGAAGTGAACCCTTTACGGAGACAATGATAAAAATTAGTTTTACTGTAATGTAATATTAGTACAGTGAAGCATAGTTCAACTTTGAAAGTTTTTTAAACATTGATAATTATGTAAAGGAAGTTAATAAACCTGTACAATTAAGTGGAAAATTTCTCATGAATCCATGCCATTCCTCTTAAATTTGCTTAAGAATAAATCAAATGTATATTTGAATGGGAAATTTCCCATACAATTGTGAACGTTCATAGCTTTCATTACATGTTTGGGAACATAATGAAACATTCCTTACAGTGATAGTAAGAAAGGAGGCCTGTTCGTACGACAAGATCATGAAAATTAGACTTTTATATAAACAACAAATTGTATCTTAGAGATAAATTTAATGTACTTATTCGTTTAATTACTTCTTCACCGACCAGCGCTCATTTTTTGGCCCTCGTGTTTTTTTTTTTTTTTACAAAATCTGACGAAAAAATATAGTTAAAAAAACTAAAGAAACATGCTTTTAAAGATTATCAAACTAAAAAGTAAAAAATAATTTTAAAATTAAATGTATGACAATAGTATATAAGCAATACTAGTATAAATGAGAAAAAAGCTTGAGGCGCTTTGTGCCATATTTTTTGAATATTAAGCGCCCCATGCTTTTTTCTCATTTATACTAGTATTGCTTATATACTATTGTCATAAATTTAATTTTAAAATTATTTTTTACTTTTTAGTTTGATAATCTTTAAAAGCATGTTTTTTAGTTTTTTAAACTATATTTATTTTTAACTTTTTAGTTTGATATTCTTTAAAAGCATGTTTTTTTAGTTTTTTAAACTATATTTATGTATAATTATCATAGGGAAAATGAGTTACCGACACTACCTATTACCATCTGAGATAACTATTTGGAGTTGCAACGTCACAAAGAAATGGTAAAGTCTCTACGAATCATTTGCAGTTAGATGTATGGATATAATATTAGAATTTACCGGGGAAAAAAAAACATTTTTTTTTTCGGCGTGGCCGGGAGTAGAACCCACAATCTTTGAATCCGTAAGCTGACGTCATAGAAGTCGCGCGCCTTAGACCGCTCGGCTAACGAACGTAATGAAATGGGTGGGACATTTTACTGTGATGAGTCACTCACTCTTAGTCGAAAGAGTTACAGACGGACAGACAGAGTTACAGACGGACAGACAAACATACAGGTGAAGCTAATATAAAGCATGTAAAAACTTGGAAAACGCCCCCATTCTTCAGGACCTACATACCCAGGAAAAAACCGAGAAGGAAAACATTAAAATCTCGGAAGGTCTCTACGACCTCACAGTCTCACCTCGTCGAGTCCTGCACAGAAAACAATTCTCTGTACTTTTACAAAAGATACCTTTCGAACCAGTTGCCAAGAATAGTTTGAAATACTACAAGATAGATATTGTAACTTTGTACACATGGATGCATGTATGAAATAACATTTTTCGAGATAAAAACAAAAATTGGGGCATCTTTTTATATTTTAATTGGTGTTTCATTCAAGCATAATTATTTTTAAAATGGAAAAGATAATAGAATATTCAATAATTTGACTTTATTTCGTTTTGTCATGCTTATTAATGTGCGCAGTTGATATTGGAAAGGTTTTCAGGGAACGGTTTACAAATAGATTTAACTATTGGCGGTAGTTACTGGTAAGAATCCAAACCCAGTATTATTGGAAACACTATTTTGTACTAATAGAGTTGTTTTCAAGTAAATGTTCCAAATTTTACAAATATATGTAATTTTATAATACTTTAAAAACATTTACAGTGTGGTTTTGACAGCCAGGATGGACGGTAGTTACTTCCTTCCACACGGAATTCTCTGCCGTGAGAATCCTCAAGTTTCGTGACCAGTGACGTTAGAAAGTGGCCCGATGATCTTTGTGCAGATGTCGCTGAAAGCTGTTTTTTTTTCTTCAAATAAAAAACATAAAAAATCCGGTATACTCATAAAATATCATGAAGATATGGTGCTTAAATATGATACGTGTTTTTCTCTCTCTAAAGTGTAATTATTTTTTAAATTAGAAGTTCATTAATTTTACCCTCGAATCGAAATTATCTACATATTGCAGACACAGTGGAATATAAAGGACACTAGCTCAAAATTATTGTATTACGCTATTCACAGAAAATTTTGTTTACTTACTTTCTTCATTCAACTTCAAAGTAAATAAATCGTAGAAAACTAAAACATTTTCATGGATATTCAACCTAAGTCAGTTTTATAATCTTTTATGTTTACAATACGAATATCTTACTGGTTAATTTTTTTTTTATTTGAAAGCAATTTACGTTACATAGACTTTTTAATTAAACTTTATCAAGATGTTGCAATTGATAATTATAATTACTGAAATTTTATCTCAGTTGAATGATGACATGAAAATATTTTATTTCTTGGTAGATGTCAGAAGCTTGGTATTTTTTATCTTTTTATCGTAGCAACACAATGTTAACTTGGTGCATGGTACGGGCACCTATAAAATGGCATGCGTACCGAGAGGTCGGTACGCCTAGCAAAGGCTCTCGTCGAGGCGTGCGACTTCCTGGTCGTGAGTTATAGCTTTCAGGCGATCGTCAGCGAGGATAACCGATTACGTAAACACGCACAGGAAGGCGCGCCTCGGGTCGGCAGCCGGGTCCCAGTCACGGAGGTATTGCGAGTCCGTGGGGTAGGCGAGGCGTCCTTCCCGGAGTTGAAGCCACACTCCTCGGAGATCTCTTGGAACAACAAGCCGCGAGCCGGTCCCGTCAAGTTTGTTTCACGAGTCGAAAGGAAGTCGCTGAATGGAAACCTAATTTTCTGCACTTTTACAAAAGATTCCTTTGCAAACCAGTTACCACGAAATAGTTTGTAATAACACAATAAAGATATTGAAACTTTGTACAACACATGGCTATGGTTATTTTTGCATGTATAAAATACGTTCTTCGAGATTATACTGAGTATTTCTAATGAAAATTGGTTCATTATTTTAATTTCAAGCATTTTTTTAAACTATGGGAAAGGTAATCGAATATTCAAAAATTTGTTTTTGTTTTGTTGCATCACGCTATATGCGTAGTTGATACTGGAAAGCTATTCAGGGAACGGTTTACTAATAACTTCAAATATTGGAGGTACTGGGACAACAATAAGCAGGTAAGAATCTGAACCCAGTATTACTGCGAACATTATTTTGTAGTGATACAGTTGTTTTAAAATAAATGTATAAATTCACAAATATCTGTAATTTAACATGAATATTTCTGTTTCATTTACAAAAAAAGTGTATCTTATCTTTTGCTCACAGTTATAAAACTATGTTTGAGGTGTCGGAGGTCGGTAATGGGAAAGCTAACATTGTTGCCATAAGGGAACTTCGGCCGAAGCAAGTGTTGGGCCGGAACTGTGGTCTTTGCATCTCCGACAGAGCGAGATATTCGTGCAACCGGCCATTCTTATTCCTAGCTTGTGTCACGTTTACAAACTGCCACTTGCAATACCGACAACCACTTGAAGGTTTTTTTCCAAACATTATTAACATAGCAACAGTGGCAAAGGTTACGTACACCGTCGGAACTACTTTTGAGCACTATCACATTTGAGAAACGTTACACGACAGAGACAATACTTTCTTTACATGAAAAGAATATGTGAAAATGGCGATGTAGCAATAAAAATCAAATTTGCACTTTTTTATTACTTTTTTTAATGTAAAAACTTTCAATGACAAATTAATATTAAGTATGAATAGTCTAGCACTAAATGTTAATACAAGCAGAGGAACATTTTATGACGACTGTATACTTAGCGATATGTCATAATAAGATAGAGCCCACCTAGTCAAGGGCGTATTTGTGTTATTGAGGTGGGATGTTAACTGCGACGTTCGCTAGTGCTTGTAGCGCGTTATCGTCTCTGAACAAACGCGCACTCTTATCGTTGTTCATAGAACGTAACCATAACATTAAACAGCGGAGAAATGAAGATAAATGTGTATTGAAAATCTCTTGAGTGCTTTCAAGAATCTGTATCGGGTGCCTATAAAAAGTATTCTCAAAACACGTGTTTTAGCCATTTTCTCTCGTCTAAAAACATTGTTTCGAAAATGTAATTAGAAAACAAAGTTAGTCATCCACCCTCAGAGTATTCTTTAAATTTTTTTCCCGTAAACAGACCCCACTCGGATATCTTGAATAGTTTTCAAATCACAAGGTTTTTGTTTTGAAGCTCTGCACACCGTATATGCGCCCGGGTAGACGGGGTCCTTAGAGTCCAGTAGAAGACTGAACCACGGTCTTTGAGTGGTCAGATCACTCCCCTCCCACCAAAGCGGCCAGGGATCGGTTCCCGGTTGGTCGTATCATAAATGTTTCACAAGTGGAGAACGTAACGGACGTTGCCGTTGTATGTGGGTTTCCTTGGGGTACTTTCTTCTTCCAACCCTCCCCAATCACCCCAGTGTTTGCACCCACATGCTGACGAGACCTTAAGTCCGAATGAATGAATGAATCAATTCAAAATTAAGAGCGCCAAGATGGCAACGACTGCAATCTGTAGAGCATTGCCTGGCTGGTAGAGGCTACGAGGCACCTGCTGTGCTTCTAAAAGTCGCTCTTACCGCTATTACTAGACCCCGAACAAGCTTAAAAAATAATAGTAATCCAGTCTTTCAGTACTCACCAGAGATGTGTAACATCTAACCTCGGTAACGGGCATATTCATGTGTTCTCGTGTTGCAAATACACTTATAATACGAAACTGGGACACGAAATTTAACGTAGAATTATTTAAATTAATGCCGAGCATGATAAATATATTATGCAATTTGTGTTTTCAGCTACATTTCTTGGCGCGAATCACATACGTAGTTTCCGCACCCGCCACTAGAATTCGATGCCTGAACAGATATGTCGACTCTCGAATCACATTGCATTTGCAGAGTGGAAATTTAAAAATAAACAATGAAACGGCTCCGATAAAAGTAAAAAAAGACTTGCAAAAATACGAAATCTTAGGTTGGGACATGATTTTCAACAAGGAATTTCATTAAAACACTCCTCATCTTGTTAAAATTCACTAAACATTTAATACTGTAAAGTTCCCCCTTGGCTTTGTGAACTTTGGTTTACGTCATCCGCCACAGATGACAGCAACTTCTTTACAATTTCCGTTTCATGCAACTTCCGTTCCACCCTCGATATTACTCCTACCAAATGCCGTATACCGATATATATATATATATATATATATATATATATAAAATTCAGGTAGATGGCTTCCCGAAAACAGCCACACACAAATGATTATGGTTCGCCTTCAGTGGAGAATTTTTTCAGAAGCGGTGCCTAAAGAAATATACATCCTCAATTCTCCCCGTAGGTTGCAAATTCAACAACACCGGTGGGTGAACGGTGTATTTGCGTGCATGCGTCGATCAACGCGAACCTGCGCAAAGCTGGACTAGCACCGGCGCGACGGGTGCGTCCAAGGCCCAGACGCGACAGCAAAGCATCTCGTTGTTTTGAACTTGCAGTTCTTATCCAACCGACAAACCAAAATAACATGCATATATGTAAAGTTTCCTAGCCGTTGCGTCAAACATATGGCAGCAACAAATTTTTTTAGCTTTTAATTCGACGTGTATGAGAGAAACATATTTCATTCGAAATTCAACTTTCATTCGGAAATATCACTACGTGTAAACACATTTCAGAGATTTCCCAGATAAATATTTACCAAAAAAAGTTTTAAAACACACGAATAAATATAGTGTTACCAATGCACCAGTTCTTAAAACGTTATGAAAAAAAACCTGACGCTTATTTCAGTAAAGTTTGCGTCCGCGACGCGATTGAAATAGAAAATATCTTTCCAATCGGAAAATATGTCACGTCCGCCATTTTTTTGTCATGCTGGCGTCACAGTATTGGATTTGGTGGTTTGAAAAAAAATTAAAACTATCCCTTGCCCTATTGTCATTCCAGCATGATTGTTACAAATCATTTAGCTATATGTCGCCGCGATGCAGACGTTACCTGATTTTCACAAACGAAAATTCATGCACTTAAAACAGCCAAACATTTTTAACATTGTCCGGTCAATAAGTCTTTGTATCCTATAACTACTTACCTGAATTTAAAATCAGTTGGACACGGTGCAAACTGAGATATATTTGAAATGAGCCGTATGCGTATACTGTATTTTTTTTTTGTAAATTGAACAGAATTTTACTTGTAGAATTACAGATATTTGTAAATTTGTACATTTACATGAAAAAAACTGTATTGTTCAAAATAGTTTTCGCATTAATACTGCGTTCGGATTCAAACCCGGGCATTTATGATTCGTATTGTCTCAGTACTTACAATACCTAATTAAAATTAGTTGTAAACCGTTCCCTGAAGAGTTCTCCAATATTAACTGCGCACATTAATAAGCAAAATAAACCAAATAAAGACCAATATTTTAATATATGATTCTTTTCCATGGTTTTAAAAAGTTATGCTTCGATGAAATATCATTTAAAATACAAAATTATGAGCCAATTTTCGTAGGAAATACTCAGTATTATCTCGAAAAATCGTATTTCATATATGCAAAAATAACCACAAGCCATGTGTTGTACAAAGTTACAATATATTTCATGTAGTATTTCAAAATATTTCTAGGCATCTGGTTTCCAAAGGTATCTTTTCTCAAAGTACAAATTTTTTTTTTCGGTGTAAGCACCGAAAAAATTCGCTTCTGCGGTTGCCCCGCAGTTTATTTAACATACTCTGAGCAGACAAGAGACCCTCAACAAATAAGTATTGAATCACAGACAACACAGTTTGGACTTCTCCGAAATGAGCAGCCACTCCGAAGGGGAGGGACATTTGCCCGAGTACATGAAAGAGGTAATTGAACTCGCGCAATTTGACGGTGTCCTACGTGCGCAGGTGCCGAATGAAAAAAGCGCGAGGACCACGATAAAAATATTTTTCAAACCAATCACTTTCGACACACCTGTGACGACAGCGTGACGAGAAATGGCGGACGTGACAGACTTTCCGATTAGAAAAAAATATTTTCTGTTTCACTTGCGTCGCGACGCAGTTTTACGGAAATGAGCGTCAGAATTTGGTTTTCGGAAGGTGATTAGAACTGGTGCATTGGTAACAAACACTCTTATTATTCGTGTGTTTACCAAAATTTTGTTTGGTAAATTTATTTCTGAAATCTTGAAAATGTGTTTACGCGTAGTGATATTTCCGAATGGAAGTTAAATTTGAATGAAACATGTTTCTCTCAAACATGTAGAATAAAAATCTATAAACATTCTTAGCTGTATGCGATGACAAGGAAACGTTATGCATATAAATGTAATAAGAACTGCATGTTTAAAAAGACGCGATGTTTTGCTGTTGCATCCAGGCCTTTGTCACATCCGTCACGATAGTGTTTTTTGATTTAAAAAAAAATTTACTAGACAAACGCGAATGGACCGTCGTCACGACAGCGAGGAAAATATTCACGTACGTCTTTTTGATCGTCGGCCATTCCCGATGCCGTTCACAACGGTTGGAACTTTCTAAGAGGGTCGTCTAGACAAAGCCCAAAGCTTGCCTTCACCGTTCGTTACGTCATTTATCCGCATCCGTCAGTGTCCCGAAGCTTCCACCGCGAGCATTCTTCATCTCGGTCGTAGCGCCGTTACTTAAATCACTCCGTGCACATGCTATCATTCGTCGCGCGCGAGGGAACAAACGAACATCAAATATGAAAGACGCGATGCTCTTCCTCCTAAAAAAAAATTCTCTTGTAATGCTCACAAAGCGTTCAAGTCCACACTTTTATCTCAGCATCTGCAAGCTAGGCAAATTTCACTGTAGGTGGGTACGAGTCATTAGGAAATTTAGTTACACACACGAACAACCAGGTATTTTTTTCTTTGCCATGACTAGCCCCGGATATTTCACATCTCAACTACACACGAGTTTACAGTTCTTCACCTCTGTAAGGCTTTCTTAAGTTTTATTAATACATCACAAAATTATATTCCATAGAGTCCATCATAATAATTAGGTTTAAAATAAAGTTTACTTTACAAGCAACAATTTGAATAACAAATAAAAAAAATCATCAAAATCTAACTGAATTTTTTGTTACTTACACTGCAATATTAAAAATTACATTTTCAGTGTGCCGTGATACTTTGGTTTATAGTTACCACTTACTTCCCATCTGTGATATAAAAGTAAATATTTAACAAAAGTCCATAAAAACCTCTCAAGGTTTGTCAGTAATTGGACTGTATAATATGAATACATGTATTAAATTTAATCTCGGTTTTAAGAGGCCACTCCAGTGTTTCAGGGGCACTACGCAACCCGCGTTAACCTCATAAGATTCAATGCTCTTTTCATTTTGCTTATAACTAATTAACTAATATAGATTTCGAAATTATGCTTGCTTAATATGTAAGACAATGATGCTCTTATCAAAGCCCCTTTCTTCAAAAACGTGCATAAATTATGGTTTTATTCTAATCTTTACTAATATGCATAAGTGTATTGTCTAGGTTTGAACCATAATTTATGCACATTTTTGAAGAAAGAGGCTTTGATAAGAGCATCGTTGTCTTACATATCAAGCAAACATCGTTTCGAAATCTATAGTAGTTATTAAGTAATAAGCAAAATGAAAATAGCATTGAATCTTATGAGGTTAACGCGGGTTGCGTAGTGTCCCTGAAACACTGGAGTGGCCTCTTAAGCGCCCTGCGTTCACTTACAAGCAGAGGCGAACATATGTAGAATACCCGGTTGGGGGGGATGAAGCGGAATCACGTTTATCATTCCCATTTAAAAGTTTAGATTTTGAAAGCGCAAGTGGGACTCTTTTGTGAAGAGCTTTTTATTTTTTGGGGGAAGGGAGGGTTACAAGTGTAAATCCTGCATTTAAGGAGAAGCTATTTATTTCGCAAGAGTCGTTCTTAAGTAGGTGTCAGTAGATTGTAATTTACTGTCTGTAAATTCGGCGTTTCGCAAGTCCTCTCACTTCTGCTCTTGACATTTCACTTAGCAAAGAAAAGACAGCACATAACCTCGACAAAAAAAAAAGTATTTTTTCTCACCTCCTAATCAGGAAGTTTTCGAAATGGCTGTGGTACTTGACACCAGTAAAATCATGGAGTGGGTGTCTGTTCTGAAGTTAATGACAACTGGTTAGACATTGTATGGCAAAAAAATCGTAGCTGTACAAAGGTTAATCTACTATACTGACTGACAGGCAACGCATAGCCTAAACCTGTTGACATAAAGGTTTAACATTTGGAGGAAATATTCCTTGAGTACCCTAGGGGTGCACTAAGGAGGAATTGTTTGAAAATTCCAGCCTTAAAGGGGTGAAAAGGGGTAGTAAATTTTGTCTGAAGCGAAATATCACTCACTGATTCACTCATTACTAAATATTAGACGTACAAATTTGGAATTTGGCACGTGAATTCCTTTTGATACGTAGACATTCGCTAATAAATAATTTTACGGCAAACAGCTCCCAATGTGGATTTCGGGGGCTTTAAAGATAAAAATTTCCCTTCTTTTCAATGCTATTGCTTTGTTGATGCCTTCTGCGTCTCCTGGCGACGTTTTAACAATTTACTCACTTTCAGATCGTAATCAGCCTCCAAGGCGGGTTGCGGGGGAGTTAAAGATTAAAAATTTTCCGTCTTCCAAGTATATGTCCTGAAGACCTTGACCTGATGTGTAATAGTGTGTAAAGCCCGGGCAGCTTTGGGCACTTCAGCTAGTATGCTAAATATTTGTTTAATAGCTTCAAAATAACTCGCTAGGAAGAATTGCAAAGATGCCATCATGTAGTGAATATTGCTAGACAAACGTAATACCAACACACCTGCAAGAAATGAGCGTTAAACTTTATTATAACCAAGAATTCTTTCACTACGTAGATTGTAAAAGGGGGTGAGGGACGTTCTCAGATTGACTTCATGTATTAATATGGCAAAGATTGTTCACACAAACTCCCTTACTTCTTATCTCCATGAATAAAATATACTTATTTGTTATATCAAAGTGAGGTTGTGTGGCCTTAGCTTCATATTTAGATGGAAACGTGATTTTCGTAACGGACCGACAGACCTGCAAGGAACCAAATAGTTTTGACTCGGAAGGCCAGCTGTTCTAAAAACATCAGTTAACACTAATGAAGCTGTTTCGTGTTTTTACGTATCGCTCGCTAAGCACCGTGGTCAACATATTTTGTACCACCGTGGTCCATGACCTCGCTCCACCGACTGTTATTCTCTTTCCTTACTTCCCCGTCCGTCCTGTTTACCACGCGTGCACTTTCCCCACTTATTCGTCATTCAGACGTTTAGCCGACACTATATAGAGACCCTCATGCAACATCAAAAATCGCAAATAGTTTGTTTCCACGATTCAGAAGCCGATACCTAGAGGTCAAACAGAGGCACGTAATGTTGTAATGCAGAATTATTATTTTTCACTGTGTTTATTTTTTTTTTTGAGAAATGTCAGCCAGAATTTTAAGCGGTATGTATACATATATATTCCAATATATAAGAGTAAAAAAAATTCCTTTTAGCCGTTTTTAGGCAACTCTCGTAACTTTTTTCTTAAAAGTTAAGTAGGACCTTTTCACGAATATATAAATATTTCCACTTGGTGAAGATATGTTCAGCGTTTATTAAGATAACCGTGATGAACACTATGGAGGGAAAATAATTTTTGAAGGAACCGTCATAACAACCGGTAGCTCAAGTAGAGGCGATGACTTCAAAGCGTAACAAAAGTGAAGGTTCAGTGGGCAACGAAAATTTCAACGATCAAGAGTGGGGCCACGATTACGAAGAGGGAGTAGATGCTTTAGTTGTTGGGCACTCAAAATCATATTTATTTTATTACACACACGCGCATGTTTCCACAACCACATTACTGTAAAAAAAATTTTTAAGGTACTGAAATAATAATGACAGATAGGTGTAGCTACATGTGTACATTTATATGAAAGCAACTGCATCGCTACAAAAAAGTTATTACATTAGTTGAAGTTATATGTTAACCGTTCCCTGGGTAGCTTTTCCAGTATTGACTGCGCGCATTAATAAGCCTAGTAAAAATAAATGAAGCACGATTTTTGAATATTCCATTATATTTTTAATGGTTGAAAATTTTATAGCTGGATAAAAGATTAATCAAAATTTAAAATTAATGTCTAATTTTCGTAAATATGCAAAAATAATCATAGCCATGTGTTGTAAAAAGTAACTATATCTATCTTCTAGTATTACAAACTATTTCTTGGCATATGATTTCCAAAGGAATCTTTTGTAAAAGTACGGATATTTTTTTTCCCAGTGCATTATTTGACCTTTTGTCTGTGAATTTTAACTTGGAACGCGCGAGGCGGCTGCGCATAAATGAGTCGTCCCTCCTTTGCTGAACGACGCGCGGTATACGCTGGAGTATGTGTGGGTGGTGTGGGTGATTGTGGAGGAGGAATCGCAACGTTATTTTCGTCGGACAGCTTTTCCCGGTCTTGACCCCTTCCTGCGACCCCGGCGGAGAGGCGGGTATGCAGATTCAGGTCCGAGGCGCGATGGAGGCAAGGCTGTCGACGCGCATGCGCGGGAGCGAAGGTCAGCACGACGCGGGTGCGCTTATTTCCAGGTCCTACGAAGCGCCTGTTCGCGCTTCGCGAGTGTGTGTATGTGAGAGAGAGAGAGAGAGAGAGAGCGAGAGAGCGAGAGAGAGAGTGTGTGAGAGAGACGGGCGGAAGAAACACACTGAAAAAAAATTCTCCCAAAATATTTTGTCAACGTTCACTGTATTTTTTTTTTGGTAAATTCATCGGAAATATTATTTTAAAATTACATTAACTTGTACATTTACATGGAAACAACTGTATAACTACAAAATAGTGTTCGCATTCTTATCTTTCTGGGAATCTATGCTTTATGTTGTTCCAGTACCTTCATTAGTTAAAGTTATTTGTGAACCGTTACTTGAATAGCTCTCCAGTATTGACTGGACACATTAATAAGAACTATAAATTAAAATAAAATCCAATTATTGAAATTTTGATTATATTTTACTCTGGGTCTTTTACGTGTAGATATTTATTGTAGCTTCGTTGAACAGGCCCCTGGGCACACATATGCTGGGCAGAGCTTCAGGAAAAAAAATCTCGTGGTTTTAATACTGCTTAAGATATTTGAGTTGGTGTCTGATTACGAAAAGCAGCATTTAAGAATGCACCGAGTGTGGATGAGAAGTTCTGTTTCCGGATTGCGTTTCAAAACTGCTTTTTAGAGAGGGAAAACGGCGAAAATGCGATTTGTCAGAATAATCTTTACACATGAAAGGCTCGGAACAGAATTTTGAAAGCACTCAAGGGGCCTTCATCTTCATTTCACTACTAAAATACCATATTTATCCTATGCACGAAGAGAAGTCTCCGCCGGCAGTTTAGAGCATTGTGCTTAGAGGCGACACCGCGCTAGAAGCACCAGCGAGCGTCGCACTTATCATCCCGTCTCACAAACACAGATACACCACTGACTAGCCGGGGCCCTTTATTTTTAGAGTCCGGTAAGAGTCGTGTTACTATCTGAATGGAGGCTGGAAAGCACACATTTGTACACTTCAACTGCGTTCTCGTTGGACCATAGGTAGTTTCAACACCAATATCGACATTACATAATTCAAATGATCCAATTACATGCAATCCGGCCGGAAGGCAATATGTGACAGCAGCCACTGGACAACAAGCACCGTCTTGTTTTGTTAGCAATAAATTTACGTGAAATTTGGATGTCTAGACTTCATGGTGACAGTAAAACATCGTTGCACCTGTAAACGGTTTTGTTAATATTGCAAATACATTATTTTTGTCAGTTGCCACGAAATATTTAGTATGTTATATACTGTCGAAAATATTTATTGCCAGCCGCACACGTTTTTCTCTCCAGCGATTGTCCGCGACGAACAGAGACAGATTCAGGTCCAGGAAGAGCTTCACTTCTCCTTTCTGACGAAATCTTACGCCAGATAAAATAATTCTATTTCCTCAGTTCTTAAAATTTGTAACTTTAAACCACTTTTAATACAGCTACAAATATGGAACAAGAATGGAGATATAGAGCTGCGACTCTTACAGAGGAAACTGAAACCATGTTAAGCGCGACTTTTGACCCTATCGGTTGGGTGGGCTGATTATTACTTGCAAAAATTACTGTGAGGGAAGGTTCAAATACAAAGTGTTAAGTTTATAATGTTCATTCAACTACTGGACTACTAATTGCTTAGTAACAGAAAGAAACTCTTAATGCTGATTTGTAATAAAAAAAAGCATGTTCTATATAAATTAGGAGATGCAATATTTCTGGTATGCCACGCCACAAAATATGTGGCTACCAAAATAAAGTGAATAAAAAATTTTATTTGTTTGTTTACCTGATAATAGCTCATGCATATCTTCTCACAATCGATATAGCCATGTGAGTAATATTATGAAAGCTACCATCTAGCGGATGGGCCCAAAACTACTTCAAGAACTAGGCCTCAGTCTCTGCAAACAGAGATTCTCTTCCATGGCATTTTTACTCCAGCCCAGAATAAATTTGCCTACACATAATCAAGCCTTTTATATTTATAGTGCTCATTGGTCGATAAAAAGGTTCTCAAAATTTGGTCGGTGAACGTGATTGGGTAATTTCTTATACTACTTTTTTTTTTATAACTGGTCAATGATCGCCGAGGCCGTGTCGACAGCACAAAATCTTATCAACAACACACCCAATGAATTCGCGGAACTATCGATCCAAATCGTTTCTCCCCACGTTTCCCCGATACAGTGAAAATGTCGTTGATACGGCGATCTACGGTCTTGGCACATTCTGCAGTCGGGCACAAATCCAGACCACTCGCGTTCAGGCTTTTCCCGGGTTGATCCAGGCTGTCGACCTTGGGCGCCGGGCGAAGCCTGCGTTTCAGGTTTCCTTCAGAGTTTATCGCTACTGTCGGTTTATTCTCTTTATTCCAGAACAGGGTTTCCTGTTTCATAGCAGGCCACATTCCACATTTTCAAATTTCGCCGGCTCGTGTTACAAAAAATTAATTAAAATCTATTAATTGCAATATTATTGTATATAAAATATTTGGTATCTGAACTTTGGTTAAGCACATCAATAAACATAAAATAAGTGTAATTTTATTAATTTAAAATGTATTAGATTCTAAATAAATTTTTTTTCAAAACAAATTATATTTTTTCCTTCCCTGCAAAAATTTGTTGTTTCTGAGATAAGGTTTTTTTTTATTCTGAGGCTCGCTCCACAATGACACGTAAACGGAGACGGATGACGTAAACGGAGTTGGCACGCAGACGGAGACGGACCCGTTCGGATTAGCTTCCGTTTTACGTTGCTCCGTGCGACCAATACAGGCCGAATACTTGGGTGCGGTGGTAGCCATGTCTGTTTATAATCTAAATAACTTACGTGGAAATTTTTTACACAATATATAGTGTTCTATAATTACGTTGTCGTTTGTTTTTATTATATAGGCTACCTAAATTCTGCCCGTGATATACTATGTTTTTGAAGCTTAACATAACTGTATTCCTTGATGAAATTCATATTTCGCAACCTTGAAATTCAATCTCATCGGTTGGCATTTGTAACGTTTCCGTGCCATTTATTCCCGTTCAGACTGTGTTAGGTTCGGCGAGCGCGCGGGTTCGCTGGTCCGGCACGACGGAGGTCGGGCCGGGGTCAGAGGTCGGCAGCGCGGGTCGTATGGGAAACCGGCGGTCGGCGCGGTCTCATGGCCGCGGCGGTGTTTACGACCCGGCCAGCACTCCGCCCGGCACGCGACGCGCATGCGCGATGCTCGGGCACTCTCGACGCTCTTCGATTCCTTCCGATGCCGGGGTGTCCCGGCCCGACGTCAACTGTGTCTGCGTACCTTGCCCGGGGGGTTTGAAAACAGTAACACTTGGAATGGGCACAATATCAATATCAGAGCATATAATTCAAATGCAGTGCTGACAACTCATACTATGTCCCATAATTGAAAGGATGAATGTCAATAAACATACGTTCAAAATATTAAATCTCCGAAAGTCCTTCAATGATATTTTTGAAATTTTAACACGACATTGAAATCAAATACGCGTGTGTTTTTATGTACCTATGCCACACTTGTACTAATTAAAATGATACATAAAATATAGATAGGTTAAAAATATATATATTAAATGTTTGTGTGTTCGTCTTCTGTTTGATAAAAATAAAGATATAGATAGGAAGATATATGTATACCTAGAGGGATAGAGATATAGCGCGAGGTATAGAGAGATAGAGGAAGATATGCAGATATATAGAGAGTGATAAAGCGAGGGATATTTATAGATATATAGAGAGATGGAGATAGATAAAGATAGGGAGATGGACATAGATGTATAGAGATAGAGTGATATGGCGAGATATGGATATATATATAGATAGATTGATAAAGAGAGGTTTTTATGTATAGATAAATATGGTCAGATTTATAGAGAAACATATATATGTATATGTATCGAGAGATAGAGAAATGTTTTTTATATGTGTACCTACTTCAAACAAATTATAAAAAAAAATTTAAAGAGGCATAGCAACGCAAGCTGGACATTAGCTAGTTACAAAAAAGAATCAAGCAACAAGCGACAGCTCTTTTCCTTTTTACTGGACCGTGAACCACCCTTAATCTTAAAATAGCGCATTACGTGCCCCGCTGTCGTATCAAATGAATAGAGGAACCGGAAAATTTCGCGGGTTCAGTGACTGCTAGGATGGACTCCACAGTTCTGTGTCTACTCGGGCAAATGTATCCAACTCATTGACTGCTGTTTTGTGAGACGTCGACACGTAGTTACAGATTTGGTTGAGTGTTTCCCATTGGCTCAGAGTCCTGCAGATGGTTGTGAGCCAATAACAGAAGCAGCTTTGGGGTATAACTATTTGAATTTGATCCTATCGCGAAATGAATCCACGATTATTTTTCTTGTCCCTACCTATAGCATTTTTTTTCTGGAGTGATGTTGGCAAAAAAATTGTCAAACCGAAATCGAGATGAATCGAGATGCTGAGCTGGTTCCCTCGGAATGGCATCGCAGTGTCTAAATACATTTTATATTTTATTGACGCGTTGTTAATTCAATATTACCAACAAGCCAACTATCCCCTCTTTAATGACTAATTTGTGACATTTTTAACTTCGTATTTTGACAATTTAAGTGACGGGGATAAGTGTTGTGAGTTATTTTGACACAAATTAATTTGATACAGTTTTTTGGACATACGCCTTTGCAGTTTTGCACTCCTTGTCATAGAAAAAAATTTAAAAATTGCAAACGAAAAAAAATTAAAACATCAGCCCACATAGAACAAAACTAAATACGCTGATGTCAAACTTAATGTATCAGTCAACGCAGAAAATTTGAAGGACGGAATTTATTCATGCAAAAATAACAGCACACATGAACACAGTGGGTTAACAATGACGAGGCAGTTTCAACGAGAATAGTAAATGCAGACAGACAACAACCATGGAACACACTGCACGCGGACGAACACAATTATGAAAATAATCAGTAATTATGGACAACGTAATGACAGCACAGACGAATGCAGTATACTTCATATGTCAAAACAGTTTTGTCATGTGTTCGTCCGTGCTGTCTGATATTCGGCTTGTACTCTGTTGGTTTTTGTTTTAATTTGTATTTGTTACTGTGATTTATTGAAGGACTATTCTGCAATGGCGTGCGTCCAACGATTAAAATTAAATGAAAATTTCCCAATGCATGAACTTACTATTAAATAACTTACAAATTAACGCCCATGTCTTACCCGGGACTCAAACTCAGGAACCCACCGCCTTGTAAGCCGGCGTGCGTCCGACTGGGCTATGGAGATCGGCAACTTCCTACATTGCATACTGGTCAAAGGAATGCCGGCTTCTAAGAAGATCGTTTGAAATTATTTAAATCCTAGCCGGAGTTACCCTCGCTTCGCCCGGACAAAGCCTGCCAGCTCCTATCAAACAGGAACAGAAAGTCCCTTTGAAGATCCAGAAACATCTGAGACACTCTAGAACATTCGCGAGCATTCTAGAACATCCCCGAACCTTTTGGAAGATTCTATAACATTTTGGATATCATACAACATGCTTGAACATGCTCTAACCTTCTGGACGACTCCAGAACATCCTGGAACATTCTACAACATTATAGATTATTATGGTACATTCTAGAACATGTATGAAAATTTTGGCCAGTCTCTGCCCCTTCAGGACTCTATCCATTCTATTCTTCACCGACTTCACATAAGAAGTCCATTGTTGCGATGCCCTCTTCTGACACCCATGTCTTCGAACCCCACACCAGCTTCACGGATGGGGAATATAGAGCTATAATACCATATAACCCCCATGATGCTGCGGGGGTGGGCTGCGGAGTTATACCGGCATGCACGGACAAACCACGATTACACATGTTAGTCTTTTTTTTCCGTTTATATCTTTCTTAAATGTTCTGAACATATATATGAGAAACTGTAAACGTTGAACGAGGCTGAACTCGGCTCAACATTGGCGAAGGAAGGCGTGATATCCAGCTCTTAAGAACCGGGTGGTCGAACAAACAGGAAGTGCGCGCCAACCACCTTATTACGCTACGCATGTCATTATCGGTCGTGTTAAGCAACTTTTTTTTGCTGCTGCTGCTGCTGCGGAAGCCGTTACGAAACGCTCGCGCCGAGAAAAACTCTTATACACACATATATAGCCTTTCTGAGAGATGAGAAGATAATGCGTTTGCCGGGAACCGTACCAGAGTTCAAAATCTTTAATGTCAGCAGCACCGCCACCTTACGTAATTGTTGCGCAATGCGAATTTACTTTCTAAAGCCGGATCATGAACATGAAACCACAAATATTAATCTTAGCTGTCGGAATACTGCACGTTTTAATTTTTTATTTTTTTTTACTTGTGTAGCTACTCTTAGTGGCTTCCCAAAATAAGAATATTCGTGTTGAACCTACGTTTCCTGTTTAAATAACCTTCCGGATAATGTTACGCGGATGATATTTACAAAACATGCGGTTAGCAGGAAAGCTTGGTTGAAAAATTTTGGAGCTTCGTTATTGTACAAGTATAATATTTTTAAATAAAAATACAACCGAAATATGTTTCGAATAAAATAAGCCTTTAGAAAACATTCAAAGTACAAGCACAGCTTGTGATGCACAATTTGTCTCAAATTCAACAGTTTTAAATATCGTAAAAATGATCTGTGTATCATTCTTACTCCGTAGTAAACAGCGTTTGGAGACAACATTCATTCAGCCGCTAGTACTTGTAAGCAAACAGAATTCGAAGCTTCGGTAAGTGATAGTGATGTATGGGATGTGGTCACCATTGATACCAAGCGGGGCTTTAGCCCCTGCCGAAGGGGGGGGGGGATAGGAGTTTATTTGTGTTTACGTCAATACTTAAATTCGCGTGTTAAAATTTTTGTCCACCGAAAGTTGTATTTAAGTATTCAGGGGTCCGCCTAGTGAGGGGTACATTTGTGTGAGGTGGATGATAAGTGTGATGATTGCTGATGTTTCTAGCGCGGTATCGCCTCTAAGCGCAAGGTTGTGGAATGGCCCATAGTCTTCTCGGCGTGCATAGGGAAACTATGAAATTTAAGCAGTAACCATAATATTATATGGCGGAGAAATGAAGATAAAGTTGTAATGAATTTCCCCTGAGTGCTTTCAATAATCTGTACCAGGAGTTTCATGCACTTTAAATATTTTTTTTTTTGTAAATGGAACAAAAATATTCATGTAAAATTACAGATATTTATCAAATTGTACATTTACATGAAAACAACTTTATCACTACAAACTGTTGGTCCCAAAAATACTGGGTTCGGATTATTACCCGGGCATTTATTCTTTGTGTTGTTCTAGTACCTCCAAAAGATAAAGTTATTTGTATGCCGTTCCCTGAATAGTTTTCCAGTATTAACTGCGCACATTAATAAGCATAATAAAAAAATAATGTCAAATTTTGAATTTTGATTATCATTTCCATGGTTGAAAAAAATTATGCTTGAATGAAACATCGATTAAAATATAATATTATACGCCAATTTTCGTAAGATATACTCAGTATTAACCCATAAACCGAACTTAAATTATGCAAAAAATAACCACAGACATGTGTCGCAAAAAGTTGCAATAATTTTCTTGTTGTATTATAAACAATTACTTGGCAACTGGTTTCCAAAAGGAAACTTTTGTAAAAGTGCAGAATTTTTTTTTTCTGTGTGTAAAAATTCTGTAATACGCGTTTCAGCAATTTCCACTCTTTTAAAAAATACAGTTTAATAAACGAATTACAGACAGAGAACTATACCAATCCACCCTTAGCGTATTATTTAAATGTTTTTCGCATACAGACGCCACTCGGATATCTCGAGCAGTTTTCTAATCGCGTGGTTTCTTCCGAAGCTCTGCATCACCGCAATGTGTTCCCAGAGAGACGGGCCCTTAAAATTTTATAACTTGTGAATATGGCAAGGCGTATATTTGAATTGATCACCGCCTTGTTTCGCGACGGGCCTACATATGCGTATACGCAAGGTCTTCCCCTGGACCCGCACTGCTGTCTGGTTGCATACGAGTCGCCCGCTCCTGCGCGGGAGACCACGTGCTTGAAGCAGCCAGAGGCAGCCATGATTAGGGGCAGGCATTTTTCGCGAAAAGATCTGAACGCCCGTTAGACTGAAACAAGGTACACCCGCACCTGTAGTTTCTTCCTTGCGATTGGCGGCCGTCTGGCGAGAGAAGTCGTTGCCTTATTTGACCGACCCATTCAGGACGCGTTTGGCTTTCACGTTGAATCGCTGTGATTGATGTTGTTACAATCGATATGTGCCTGGGAGAAGCTCGCCCAATCACGAAACACAGACGATGCTGCAGTGTTTTAACTTTCAGCTGGTCCCGAAATCTTTTCGCGAAATCTGCATGCCCCTAGCCATGATCCGTGGTCGCTGACCGCCAGCAAGTCCCGTGGCCCGCCGCACTGCTCTTCATGTGCGACACCTCAGCTCACGGCATGCGGCATTCGGGAGGAGTATACTTTCGTGAATGGAGCAGAAGTCGCGTGGAAACGGAAATGTGTAACCGCTAGAGACCGGAAAAATTCGCGGATTCATTCGGCGATATGCTAGAAGACAAATACATATACCTTTTAGATGACTTTTCTATCGGCTTACTGTTCATCTGGACGAATCTCAACCAATTATAAACCTCCAACCAAATAAGGATCGAATCACAGACAAACCAGCTGAGACGACTTACAAGTCAGCAGCCAATGAACTGACGTTATTTGGCCGAATGCACAGGGAAAAGTGCAGTCTATCCTGAAGGCCATTGAAACCGCGAATTTTTCCAGTCTCTAGTAACCGCGGTGCTGCCATCCGTGGTGGATGGCGTGAACCAAAGTTCTCAAAGTTTCCAAAAGTATTTTAATACAATTCCTTGTTGGAAATCATGTTCAAAGCCGGGATTTCGTAATTTTTTTTTTCCAAATCATTTTTGCTTTTATCATTGTATATCTTAAAATTTCACTCTACAAATGCAATGTGATTCAAGAGTCGACCTAGCTGTTTAGGGCATATAATTCTAGTTGCGGGTGTGGAAACTACGTGTGTTTCGCGTCAAGAAATGTAGTTGAAAACACAATTTTCGAATACATTTATCAGTCTTGGAAATATTTTAAGGAATCCTACGTTGAATTGTTAGTCCGAGTTTCGTATTATAAGAGCATTTGCAACGCGAGAAAACATTTTCCGCTCATTACCGAGATTCTTCTCTGGCGAGTCCTGAAAGACTCGATCACAATTTTTTTTTTTTTTGTTTCCAATCGCCTCTCTGCGGTCACGCTGCTTCTTGTTGCCACGAAGTATTTGGCCCAGTGGTTTCGAGATATGTTTGGATTCTCTCCCCCTCCCCTTCCTTTCCTCTTCATCTTCATTCTCCTTCTCTATCTTTATCACCTTCTCCGCCCGACCACGCAGAGGTGTCCGTTGCTTTTTGAGGTTCACCGCTGGTTTCAACCGCAAGGACATCTGGAGCATTCCTTCTCGCTCCTGCGACTCAAGGACGTCCTACAAATCGTCACCACCGAAACTAAACGTAGCGTATCTCGTTCTTAATCGAATTTTAATGGACATTTACTCTTGCTTTCCAATGCACGATTTCTGTCATGGGATGCACATATAACTTAGAAACACACCGATTAGAACAGTCATAACTTAGAAATCTCGAAAAAAATCCCCATAACGCGGAACTGTCATAAGAAAGATCGATAATAACTTAGAAACATAAAATACAGAATTAAATACCTTATAATCGTCGTAACTTAATCATTTATAAATTAGAAACATACAATTTAGAACTGTCGTAACTTAGAAACACGTAATTAAGAAACACACAACGCCGAACCACATAGCTTAAATCATTAAACCTTAGCAACACGAAACTCAGAACAGGTATAAAATAGAAAATTCTAACTTTTGTGTTTATTAAGTTATGACAGCAACCCTTTGCCATTAACGCTGTCATTGTTCCGGTGTGCTCTATTACCAGGAGTACGACAAGGGGTACTTAGACAACTTTAATATGTAATTTTTTTTATATCTGAAACATTTATTTTGTAAAAGAAAATTTAGAATGAGAATTTTGTAAGTATATTTTCTTTTTGTATTTCATCATTAGCATCGACTGAAAATATTATATATTTACTTTTAAGGAGGTGTAACTGAAAGACGTCAATTTGGATTCAAACTTTTTTGTCAAACTTTTTTATATCATTTAGATTTTATTTAAAAATTATATGAGTGTTAACATATCACATATTTTAAGGAATACCTTGTTATTAATAGTGACCGACTGCTAAAAATGGGTTTTCTTGTGACATAGCAATTGGTAGTTAGATTTGAATGATATATTTTTTCATTTATAATGATTAAAAGTTGTAAAAATTCTGTCAAAAGACACTATTATATGGTCTTAGAAAATTTAACAAGCAGTGAAATTAAAAAAAACTTATTATAATTAATGATTACATACAAATTTAAATTATTAATGTTAACACCTCGTATATTATAAATCTCGTAACAGTGGGTGCCTTATACTCTGTACTGCAAACTAATCGAGAGACACACTTTAAATACATGTAGTATCTTTCTACAGCGTGTAGCATACGACTTCTATGCAACTTAAATTACTTTTTTAGTATTCGTGATGACTGAAAACAGTAAATATAATAAATAATTTAAGAAAAAAGTGCGCTACAATTTATACTCATTTTTTCATGGTTAAACAAAGCATTTAGTTAACATAAAACATGTATATAGTGCAGCATTCATAATATTTAAGAGAACAAACCAAGTGGTAAATATCATGCATGTTCTTACACATTTTCCTCAGCTAATAAATTTTAAGTAAATCTGAAGAAAACCTAATTGCTGCCACTGTGTTCGCTGGATTCAGTATATAAAAAAATACTATTAGTTCTACGAGGGCGTATCAATAAGTAATGCACAAGTCTTATTTTAAGTATGAAAATAATTAGTAAAAATGAATACAATTATTATAAAGGGAACTAAAGGGTGCTACTGACTGAGCACAGTGCAAATTCTCGTGATTCCACGAAGCGATAGCGTTCGTAAGTCACCGTCACCGTGAAATGGTGTTAGTGATTACATCGTCAACTGTGGAAGAGGAACGAGCAGTCCCCGGTTTTTTATCTGAAGAAGTTTCACCCATTAAGAAGTTCCACTCATGAAGAAGTTCCAGCCATGAAGAAGTTCTTCCCATGAAGAAGTTCCACCCATGAAGAAGTTCCACCCATGAAGAAGTTCTACCCACGAAGAAGTTCCACACATGAAGAAGTTCCACCCATGAAGAAGTTCTACCCACGAAGAAGTTCCATCCATAAAGATGTTCCACCCATGAAGAAGTTCTAACCATAAAGAAGTAGCCTACCTCGGCGGTAATAAGTCTGACTGACGACGAACTCAAAGGGCCGCGCTAATGTGGCTCTTCTTGCAGCCGACGGGGTTCTATGAGACCGGGAATTTCAAACTGATCCATCGTTTGGACAAATGGCTCAACTTAAAAGGACGTTACGGGAAAAACTAATACATGGATAACTTTCATTTCTGTCTAATATGGTTATTAATTGGTTTCTTCTTTTTTACATTATGCGGGTTACCTATCGATATTACCTCGTATTTAAAAAAACATGTACATTAACACATATTATGCATTTTTTTTGATCACATGAATTTATTTTCCATTATTTTGAAAACAAACAACCTGAAACGTAATACGTCTTGCGTTTAAACACAACCGGATGAAACGCGCCTGCGCATCGGACTGCATCCTGTTAATGTCCGTTGTATGATGCGCGCGCAGCACTAAAATTCCACCCTCAACGCTCCAGAAGAATATGACTTAAAAAAGGTTAACTGAAATTTACTCCTAACCTAAAATTTAAGTTATAATCACTAATATGTAAATTCAGTAATAAAATCAGCCTGTTTAACTAAATAGTTGTCACAAGGAACATTTTAAATGTGTATAGGAACTTGTTGCGACTTAGCTTTTAAATTTGATTTTTATATTGGTAAGAGGTAAGTAGCTTATTTAGTTTCGTTATGGCATCCGATTAAAAATTTACAAAACGTTTGTAACGGTTAAGTTCAATACATCGTGTCCTTATAAGAATGCCCCAGTTTCAGTAGTATATTATGACAGTTTAATTTAGACAAATCATACATAAATTTGAAGGCAAACTAAACTAGTTTTTTTCACAAATATTTATTTTGTACACCTTTAGTTATACGACGCACATCCAACCCAAAGTCCAGTTGTTACCACACTTTGGTTAACAAGCCTGGAGTAATGGAATCAATAGCCTCTTCAGTTCTGTATTTCAATACTGGCAAATCAATTATAGGTAGCGCCGGAACGTAGACACGATCTTTTATAAAGCCCCAAAGGAAAAAAAAAATCGAATGACGTTATGTCAGGTGAATATGGAGGCCAGCAAAAAAGAGTTCTGCCAACTCGACCATTACAACCAATCCAACGGTCAGGAAATTCGACGTTCAACAAAGAGAATCCAATAGGTAGTGCACCATCCTGTTGCAAATAAAGTTTACAGGTTCACCCTCAACAAATTGGGGGAAGAGCCATTCAGGAGTCGCCATTTTGCGTAGGTGGCGCTGCAAGCGAGAAAACAACAAAGCAGTACTCGCAAATGCGCTTATCTAAAATTGTTTGAGTTACTCTTTAATAGTGACCTTGAACCGACACTCTATAACGGTACTATTAACATTTTTAACTGACACATTCTTTTATGGACAAACTCTATTTTGAATTTCATTTCATGTCTGGCAACCATAGCTTGGTGACTAAACACCACAAGAAACCATGTCATTTCACGACCACGTCGATAATCACAGTCCTCAGAGATCAAAAGAAAACTACTGCAGGTGGTTAATTTCCCACCAAGTGCTTCGTTCGCCCGTTGGCTGGATGCTGCGGTTCGGCGAATCAGCCTTCAAGCTGATTATCCATCCCTACCACTCACGAAGCGTAACTCAGATAATAGATGCAATCAGATTGCATCAGTTTTAAGTAGCGGTTATTTGACGAATGATTATGCGGCTTTAAAGGGTTTCCGTTTTCGACAACACAGTAGCTAACGCGCACTCAACGTAACCAGCTGTTGAGCAATAACATGAAACAATACATAAGCTCTGTAAGCTGTTGGAATTTTTTTTCAGATAGCCCTTATGGTGAGAGTTATCCCACTAAACACTGTCGAGTTGTGAATCTTTCATGCATAAAGCCACGTGAGTATTTTTATTGTTGAAGTAATTTTAAAGAGGGAAGTGCAAACATTTTGTCTGGGTGAGAAAAAACGGCAGGAGTAAGGAGTACCCCCTAAGGGCAACAGTATATATTCGGTAGAACAATGGGTTAAATTAGGAGGCTTTCCAAAGGAAAACGCGCCAACGTTAAGAATTATTGTTTAAAGGTTTTCCGACGTGGTTTCACTGTTTCAAAATATCTAAAGCTTTTATAGTGCAACTACACGATGATAACAAGTTCTGCTGATGCTATGGACTGTCAATTTCATCATAAAATATATACGTATAGAACGGAAAAACATATAAATTTACTTAAGGAAATTTAATTATCGTAGGTAAAGTAGTGGCTTATAAATTTAAACTTTAATATTTTAAATAATGAAAAAAATACTTATGAATCGCAAAAAAAAAAAAAAAAAAAAAAGTTCAAACATTCGTGTTTCGCAAGCCATCCAGTCTCAAATGATTATTATAAACCGTTTAAAATTTTGTTCCTTTGTTAGTTACTTGCTCGTATTAGGAATAAATAAACAACCTCTTCGTAACACTGACAAGAATAAAGATAACACACGACAGCTAGTTTCTTCAATAGCTGCCGAGTAATTAATTGATCCGTGAGTCCGGGTGATAGCATCTTGTATAGCGCTATTGTTGAACAGATACATTTATTTTTTCCATTAACCAAATACTGGCCTGACTAGGTACGACGATCGTGATAGATGTTGCTGGGAAATCTTGATCCAGCTCGCAAGTCGCTTCTTTCTAGAATTTAACTTTAAATTAGGCCTAAATTGCTGGTTTTTACGACCTTTGTTTATAAATATGTTGACATCCAAATTTGAGCCACGTCGAAGTGGCACAAGGAAACCATTTTTCTCAACAAAATTGGCGAATAATTTTATATTTTAATTTCTCCTTCATTCGAACATGATCTTTTAAACCATGGAAATATAATTGAATATTTAACAATTAGACTTTATGTTATTATGCTTATTAATATGCGCAGTTAATAATGGAACGTTATTAAGGGAACGTTTTACTAATAAATTTAACAATTGGAGGTACTGGGATAACACAAAGCATAAATGCCTGGGTAAGAATCCTTACCCAGTTTTACTGCGAATATTGTTTTGGGTGTTTGAGTTGCGTGCATGTAAACGTACAAATTTACAGATGTGTGTGGTTTTCCAAGATTATTTCAGTTACAATTACATTTGTCACAGTGCACGGTGGAGTGCCCAGGGGTGCAAACATGTTTATATTTGGGACTCAAACATAAGACTCCAGCAAAATCTCTGAGGTCAGCCATTTAAAACATACCGCAACTCTGATACGTTCTAGCTCATTGCACTAGAATATTAACAAAACAGCTCTGCATAGCGACAATGGTGCATATCGGCCGGTTCTGGCACTGGAGTCGAGTGAGGACTGGATTGTTGGTCGCCATATTGGAAGATCTTGTCCTTTATCCTTGACCCCGGCCGAAAACTTTGATTCCTCCATTCTGGAGTCTAGAAAATCTCAGAGTTCACTATTTTAGATTCGACGATGTAGTTGAAGTGAGGATTAGATTTTCGGCTGACATATTAGATGCCCCTGCCCCCTGCCACCATATTTAACTCCATTTTGGATTTTAAATCATTAAAATATATAAAACATTTAAAATTAAAAAAACGTGCTATCATCATCGATTCAGATGATGTCTTGTGTATATAATGTAAAATGGCTAAGATTTAAAGGATTATTGTACTATAATATTTATTATTTTGTTTTATTATACTTAATTACCAGTTTTTTGGAACAGCTTTTCGTAAACCAAGTGCATGGGGCGTGGTCTCTTATGCTCGAACAAACCTCACAAACAACTGAATGAGTGACTGGCCGACAATTACTATTTCGTTACTGTCTAGTCTACTTACGGGAAATGTATCGGCTGTTATATTTTTTATATACACGGTTCGTCCTGCAAGCCTAGTTTGGTTTACTTTACACTGACGTCGAAACTCTTGTGTTTACTCCCGTAATATAGTTATAGTATATTTTAAAATCTGAGAGTGTTAAATTTTTTTATAACCAGGATGTGGTTTTCCTTTTATCAGCTAAAGTTCTTCGGAATAAATGTCATTCCGTAGAAATATATTCCGATCATTTTTGTACAACTAGCGATTGTGTTTCACAAGCATATTATGCATTTCATTCAACATTCAATACTTGCATCCGTTAAGATTTCATGCTCTATTTGGATTCAAAGATAATTTTTCTGCTTCCTAACAGCTCAAGCGGAAGATCTACAGTACAAACTTGAGGAGGGTTAGGTTTATCAGCTAATCAAATGTATACATTTTAAACAACAAATTATTATTTTAAACATTTACTTTCAGTATTTATTGGATTTGTGTATGTGTATCTTAATTATATTATAAAGAGAGATAGTGTGTGTGTGAGAGAGTTTGCATGTTTTTTGTAAGAAGAAAAGTCGAAAGCTACTGGAAGGTATATAAAAGATCTTTCACTGTTATAAAGCTATTATTACAAATTGACATTGCATGTTTGAATTTTTTTAAATGTGGTTCCTGTTCCATAAGATATATCAATATTTATAATTAAAACTGGAGAAAAAGACAGAATTTACTGCATTTTTTACCGTACTGTTTAAATCGTTACAGTTAAAACAAAATAACCATGTCACGTATACCTATAGTACGCGCTGGAATGACATGGTTGTTTGAAATAAATTGTCTGTTATATATATAGATATATATAGCAATAGAACAGAAATTCCAAATCATGATAGAAACTTTCTGTAATTATTTATCCATCTTATCTGCACAGCTTTGGTTTCATCCACTTGGATTTTAAGGTCAGAAGTTTGGAAGTTGGCACTGATTAAGATGTCTGTTTTCAGCGTGATTCACAAAATAAAGCTTGCTCTGTCAAGAATGTATGTGCGTGTGTGTATGCGTTTAGAGCCGGGTACCACAGATAACATAGATGAATGAATAAACATCGCGTGCTCTTGTCGCGATGAGTCACCGAGCGCGCACGGGGTGAGGTCTCAGGAGGCACACGGCTTCATCCCGCGTGTCTGATAAACCAGATTCCCTGCTCCATCGCGAGGCGAACAGCTTTCACACGCGGCGCACTGCACGGACCACTTTCCGTAGTAAGCCGCGCGCGGTCGCTGAACCGGGGACTGCCTCTACTCGCACCGCCCTGTCCCAGCGGGGAAGCCTAAGATGTACATCATGTTCTGTCCCTGCCCGAACACGCCCGAATATTCACCTTCGGCCAACCTCGGATTTACTTATATGTCTCTGTTTATTTTAATGTAGCTATACTAACCTAACTAACCGTCCATAGTGTTTTAATGTAGCTAACCTAACCAACCACTTCTAATATTTGAATTCATTTTTCCTGCGCAAAAATAAAACAAATCCCGAGGTTGGCCGAAGGTGAATATTCGGGCGTGTTCCGGCAGGGAAAGAACTTGATGGACATCTTAGGCTTCTCGTCCTAGCGCGTCGCGGCCGCCACGCGCGTTACCAGTGAAACTTCGCAGGTGGAGGGTTGGAAAGTTTGCAGGGCACACAGATATCAGAGTGTGCAAGCATACAGGTGTACAGGTGTGCGATCGAATGTATGAGAATATAAGAACGCAGCGGCACAGCACTTAGCGAGGCCCTGATCCACCTACCTCAAGGCTATCAAAATATTTTGGAGAGGGCCCTTATTAGAGGATCTGGAAGTATAGGATAGCTCCCCAGGGAATAGTGGCATTAGGAGAGCCAACGGAAAATTAAAAAAAAAACTCCTTAAAACAAGGTTTTTTTAAACCAACATGGAACTTCAATTTCGAAGATCATTTCGCATAAGAAATTTTTGATATTCTTTCATGATGAATCATAAATGGATAACTTTTATTAATTAGAAATTTTAATCAACATAAATTGTTATAAATAAACGGTCAAAATCTGTGGAATCACGTCGCTATGAAAGGCAATAAATTCTTTGGAAAATTTTCTAATAATAAATCATGCAATTGAATTGATATCGAAATGTATCAACCAGTACTTTTAATTACATAGTAATAACAATTCAATACTTCCGTTCATATCAATGTCAATCATTTTTTTCACATAAATCTAGATAAAAAAAAAAGGAAAACAAAAATCAAAATGGGCTGTTGACCGGCCCTGGAGGCACCCCTGTGTGCATGTATCCGTAAGTGTGCGTAAGCATGCGATTGAGCAAGTATTCTAGAGCGCAAGCATGCGAGTGAGAAAGTATGCAAGGACGCAAGTACAACAACTGTTTTGAAATGCCAGCCTGCAATCTAGAGTTGCTGCGATCATTTGTGTCTTCAGAAATGAGATTTGAGAGCTGAGAAATGATGCATAAATTCGCGTTGCATATTTCGTTACCCTCTGAACATTACAATTTTCGTCTCGCTCTTATAACGTCATCACCTAGACTTAAGATATCGGATGTAAAGAGGTTTCACTTCCCAAATTATTGTAAGAATGGTTCATGTTCTTTTCTCAATTGATTTTACTACACCATCTAACTTCTCTGAAAAGATGCACAATTTTAAAAGGGGGAAAATATTATAAACGTTTTATAAGTTATCATTTGTGTCTATATAACAATTCACTTTAAAATCAGTTAATTATATAATTCTCTGATTGGCTTGTTTACCATTTTTATATTGAGGTGATAATTAATTAAAAAATATTTTTATCATAAGATTAACCTTTTTTTTTTGCATCGAAGCAGTATCGAACCTTGTATAAGAATCTATCGAATCTATTAATATATTACAAAGCAAATTTGAATTTTTTTTTGTAATTTATAAATAAAAATAGGTTATGATTACCGATTTTCAGTATGACAACCAAGATGGCCGGTAATATTGTGGATGCCACGACAGTTTGGAGATTGGCATTACTGCGCTCAAGAGGGTAAAAATAAATCAATATGGCATTAGTGCACTCTAGCAGACGATATGTGCACTACACAACACTAGCGCTCATAGTAGCAAGGATTGAAAACAAAGATGATGGCTCGACCTCTAACGGTGATGCTAATATTCCTTCGTATAAAAAAAATACAAGTACGTGTGGTTAATGGCATATGTTTTTTATACTAGAGGTCCGACCTATCATGGATCGAATCACATCACTTCCCATATATTTTGTATAAAATTTTTTATTTAAAGTGCCTATAATTTTCATACAATACTGGTAGGTAATGGAATATCGACCTTACGTTCATGAGACAGAGCGATGGTAGCACACTCTAAGAACAAGCAGCGAAAAACATTTTGGCGAACATTACATCGTCAAAGATGGAAACCTCAAGAAAAAAAAATCAAAATGACAGCAGACGAAAACAATATGGTGGGAATTACGCCATCCAAGATGACGACCTTCATCACACAGAAACAAAATGGTAAACGTGACGACAGATTTCAAAGTGGCGGAATCTAATATGGTGGACGTGACATCAGAATTCAAAATAACAGTAAGTTCTAGAAGTTTAATTGGCGGAATCCAATATGGAGGCCGGGTTCAAGATCAACCAAAATTGTTGCCTAGGGGTTAAGGTCAAAGTCAAAGGTCTTGGTCAAGGTCATATAAGATTGCCGCCGTGATGTGACAATCTAAGATGGCGGTCATCACCTCGGCACCTGAACCATGAACCAGTACCGGCCAAACATACTAAAATAAGTTTCCGTTAAAAGTTCCAATGTAGTTAACCTAACCTAACTGTTCACAATATCAGAAGTATTTTTAATGTAAGAAAAATACCTAATCGACTTTTCTCACGATATCACAAATTTTTAATATTTACTCCTAACTTAGCCACATGTTAAAATGGTAGAATACTAACATTTTGGAATTTTTATTTTTATCCTCAGAAAAGTGGCTTTCCATCAGAATTACCAACGTTTAAACTAATCAGCATTAAACATTTAACCAATACAGAACATGCGCTATAAATGGAATTTTTTAAAATTCGAATCCTCTGAGAATTTATTGTATTAATTTCATCTCAGAGAGAAAAAACCGAGGATAAAAAAATCGAGTATAAAAAATGGACTCAGAATGGACTGGGGCGAATCTTAGGTTTCCCGGACGAACACCCTTTCACCTCTACAGGTGCGCCAGCTAGAATTTCGGCACCGCCAGGAGAAACCGACAGTGGGCGGAACTCACAGGCGGCAGATTTTTTTTCCCCTTCGGAGAACGAGTATGGTTTCACCCGCCACTGTAGTTTCCACCCCCCCCCCCCCCCTTAGCATCGACGTGCGTGGGCGTCATGCAGGCCTGGCGAGGCGACCATGAATTTGAGGAAGACCAATCGAAAACATTGTACTTTTACCTCTTGCCACGAATTGCGTGTCATAATCATATTTTTTTTAACACTGTTCTACAAGGATATAGTTAAATTGTTCCAAGACAAAGTGATTTAAGTACCAAATAAGACTTTCGTTTGGATTAGGGGCCGGAGGGGGGGGGGGGATGTTTAGTAACTCAAGTTTTAGGAAAAACGTTTATAAAAAAATTATTTCGGACTACAAGGAAACTTCAGGTGGACTTAGATCAGAATGCGCTGCGTTAGCGATTGTTTCTCTATCACTTTACGCAACCAAAAAAAAAAATTCTATTTCGAACTTAGATCACTTTCTCACGGAATGCTTCTATTGTTTTTAAGCCCTGTATACCCTTACAAAAAGAATAGGCGAAACTGACTCCTATCCGAGGAGGTGGCCTGTGCAGGGCGTACATACAGTAAAACATGTAATGGTTTAGTGCATAGTTTGTAAGTCGTGTTTGCATTTTTTCTTCCCTATTTGCGTCCCTGGTTATCAAAATTCAGTCCCGATTTAAAACATTACCCTCGAATTCCATATGGTACTATTTTTTACTCTGGCCAACTCGTCATCCAGACCATCCTCTGACTCTTATATTCTCCTACGCTATTAAAGCAGGCTCTTTGTATCCCGCATGTTTGTGCTCAATGGTTTTCCCTGTGTCTATGCAGGTTTTACCTTCATCCAACTGAGCATAAATCTGATCTAGATCTAAGATAGGGGACTTAGTCATGGCCGCACAAAGCATACGATGCATGTGACTCTTACCTGCATGGCTAATCCCAGCATGACTAGGCTTATAGATATTATCTTTGAAAGATTTGTGCAATGGGAGTGCATGACTTGATGTAAGCTTTTGGACATACGCCATTGCTAAGCACAAGTATGTCTGTAGAAGAAAACTACAAAAAAAAACACAAAAGACAAAAACACAAATTAATCAAAAAATTGCTGTTGTCAGGATTTAACACCACACAATACTCCGCAACAGGAATATGGTCAACAAACAAAGAAAAACACAGAAAAATGGACTAACAGACTAACAGAACGAAACACAACCCCCCCCCCCCCCCCCACAAATGATGACAGCACAAAAATACTGAACCCAAAATATTCAGCACAACAGTTGAAACGAGACAAAAACACAGCAAAACGAAAAGACGAAACAAACACAATAGTATTCCAAAAACAGAAGAGAAACGAAAAAAAAACCACAAATGATGACAGCACAAAAATTTTGAAACCAAATAAAATTCAACACAACAGTCAAAACGAGACAAAAACACGACAAAACGAAACGACGAAACAAACACAACAGTTTTAGAAAATTACGAAACAAAAAGAATAAAAGACGAAACAAACACAACAGTTTTAGAAAACTGTTGTGTTTGTTTGGTCTTTTCGTTTTGTCGTGTTTTTGTCTCATTTTTACTGTTGTGCTGAATACGACGAAACAAAAAGACAAAAAGACGAAACAAACACAACAGTTTTAGAAAACTTTAGAAAAATACGAGCAAGAAATATTTGCTGGGAGCAGTTGATGTTTACTTTGTGTAGTCCTAGGACTAGGTTTAAAATTTCTTATAACATAACTTCTCTTACCTGCATTTTAGATAATATATATATATTTTATAACTAATAACTATGCCACTATAATTTTTTTATTTTCTTTAATAAAATTTTCTCCTCGGAATATATATTAGATGATAAAAATAAAATGAAAAAGTTGATCTTGAAAACTGATTCACAAGGGTAGACTAAACAACGAACGTTTTAAGATAGAACACTCAGAGAAACAAACAAATATTTTCACGTTTAGGAAATTAGCTTACTAAATATATAATTAGTGATTTAGTCATGCAAGATTATTCGTTTTCGAAGCTGTCTAAAGTTTTTCTCCTTACTTTCAACTCTCGAAGCACTTTGCCCATATACCAAGCTCCTCGAATTTTTCGGAAGTTATTTTATCGTCGAACGTATTAAACTACACATTAGTAATATACAGGAAAAGTGGAGAAAATGTGTGTTTAGGGTATGGGTGTTTGTAAATATTTTTACCCCCATTTTTTCGATATGAAAATTACAACTGAAACAATTGCATAAATGGAACATAAAGATTATGACAAAAATACATCTATTTTTTATATACAAGAATAACAATGTATTAGTCAGCGTACTTAAAAAAAGTTTCACACTCATTGACCTATCAATTTTGTCATGAGTTCTGTGAGGGTAACAGACGTCCCATCCGTTCATTATGAAGTTATGTGGTAAAATTTTTTTTAAAAAAACCAAAATCAAAATTTTTATATACCACACATATAAAACAAATTTGAGCACAAAAATTTAATAAAAACAAATTTTTAAATTTTTAATAATATTTTAGTCTGTAGGATTGAATTAATAAAACATACCAGCCTTTTTTCCACACTTACCCAACTTATAATTCGCCAGATCGATACTTGCAATATAATTGAATTTCTTCTAATATCTTCCTAGCCCAAAAAATGTTTTTCAAAACCAGCACCATGGTCGAGGAATTTGCAATCCATCAGCCAGCGATCTGAAATGGGAAATGTGGTGGAGAGGTGAGGTGAAAGTCACTGATCCGACAGACGGCATTTCAGCATCGCAACTGCCAGCCACACTTTGCGGGCAGCCGGTGGTTTTTTGCCCGTATACTTAACACTTTCGGCGCGCCGGGCACGTCCACAACATAAGCGTAAGGCGGCAAAACGTACGCCACTTGCCCGCAGACCGTGACGACGGATGGTGTTTCGACAGGTAACGCCAGCAGGGTAGGAAATATACGAATACGGTAGGTTCTCACCAAGCAGAAAGTAAAAGTTAATCGAAGAAATAAGTTATTTCCCACACTAAAATGTATTCTCATTCTGACATAATGAAAATGCTGTAGCACGATGAAATAATCTTCAATGCATAATTGCATGAGAAAAATAGTCTATTAACAAAAGCTCTGTGTTTTTGTGCAATATTTTGAATGACAGTAAGACCCTGGCTAAGCAAACTCTGGGTAATTAAACCCGAGCTATCCTTAATGCCTCTGAAAAAAACAAATGAAAAAAAATACGTTCTGTACTGCACGGAAGTAATAATATGGTGACACATTTTTGCTCTAAACGATTGGGAGAGACGCAAGAAACAACCAAAAATGTCAGTTTTTTTAATGAGTAGGTACTGTAATCTGTAATCTGAAAAAAAAAAATTACTGTAATTCAAAATAAATAAAAACAATAATTTTAACTTTGTTAAGAACATAGAAGTATGGCCTATAAGAGGAGTTTTGAATTTTTTTCACCTTCAAAACATTTCAAATACTGTAATTAGATAAAAGTAGTATTTAACCGAAAAAAAATTGTTATCGGAAACGGCTTCCTCCCTCCTTTAAGTTCTGTTAACTGGGGCTGTACTGTAAACTAAGGCTTAGTTACTGTGAACTTATAAAAAAAATTGTAGTAATACAAAAATTAGGACTCCAGCTCTTGCTTTAATATAGTATTCTAATTTTAAATAATGCATATCAAACATTGTTGTACCTATACCACACTAATTATAGCATACTTTATAACTTAGAAGCTTGAGATCAGGATTCTCTAATCTTTTCTGGAATTCATGATCACAAAACGTTTCTAAAACACAATCAGATTATCAGGCACTGATCGTAAGAAAGGGAAGCACGTATAAAGGTTGCCGTTCATCCAAGCGTGTGGTATCGATCAACACGTCGAAATAATAATAGCTATAGTAACATACCGATGTTCGTGGACAGTCGAGCGCGGCCGAAGTTGTACTCCACGAAACTTCGTTCTCGAGCTGCAGCGATGTGGTCACGGTGTTAGCAAGGCCAAAGTCAACTGCTCTCGCCACTTACTTACCCCGAAAAGTCGAATTTCGGTCCGAAACTTCGTGTTTTCTCTCCTCTTCGGTCCAACTCGTAGGAAGCAAACAGAAAAAAATTATGTGCTTTTACAAAAGATTCCTTTGGAAACCAGTTGCCAAGGCATAGTTTGTAGTACTACAAGAAAGAAATTGTAAATTTTTACAACACATGACTATGGTTATTTTAGCATAGGTATATGATATACGATTTTTCTAAATAATACTGAGTATTTCTTACGAAAATTGCAGCATAATTTTATATATTAATGAATGTTTCATTCAAGTATAATTTTTTAAGCCAAGTAAAAGGTAGTCGAATACTCGATACTTGGACTTCATTTTTTTAATCATGCTTAATAATTTGCGCAGTTAGTACTGGAAAGCTATCCATGGAACGGTTTACAAATAACTTTAACTGTTGGAGTTACTGGGACAACACAAAGCATAAATGCCCGGGTAAGAATCAGAACCCAGTATTACTGCGAACACTATTTTTTTTTAGTGATATGGTGGTTTTCATGTAAATGGACGAATTTACACGTATCCGTGTTTTTACGTTAATATTTATGTTCCATTTACAAAAACCAAATTATAGTGCATATATCAGCCCACCGTAAGACTTGTGATCACCACTATACTTTTCGTGAAAAATACGTGCTCCCTAATCTAAGGTAGTTTCGTCAGGCCCCAAATGACAGCAAACCAATCACAAAATTCAAATGACCGAATCACATGCAATCCGACGAGAAAGTAAAATGTGCCATAGTTTGGGGCAGGGGCTCTTGGGCACACTTATGTGTGTACAATAGTGTGGAGTTCATCCTGGTACCAGAAAAAATACATAAATATATCTGAGACATTACTAAGGCCCTTTAACGAACACTGAAATTTTCGTCTCCAACCATAACCGATTACGAAATTAAAGGGGTAATAATGGGCGAAATGTTGATATGTGTCAATTCCTCCACAAAATAAGGTGATAAGTAACTATCCGTACCTGCTGCAGTTTTATGCATTACTTATATTTTTTAAAAAATCGATAAATTTATTATAACACGTTGCATAATAAAAAAAAGATGTAAACATAACATTTCTTTGCACAGTTGTGTACTTGTTCACTAGTTTCAAAAGTACAATTTTATTAATTGAAGTATCACAATACGTGCAACCTTTTACTGAAACCTTTCGTTTGACAAATGAACAAAGGCATATAGTTAACATCAAAAGGAAGATATAGTTCACCGTTCGTCATATTGAAGAGAACCAACAAAGGAATGAATATCATCGACGCCTTGTTTGTTCTTACACAGTTTTCACGGCTAATAAATTATAAGCACACCCGAATGAAATCAAATAGTATAAAATATGTTCGCTGGTTTTAGCTTTGAAAAAGAAATACAGGCAATTTTTGGCATTCGTTGTTTTTATTCGTGTGGAAATAAAATCATGTGTTTGTTCTACGTTGCATTTCTTGACGACCGGACGAAACGCGCATGCGCATTGGTCTTAATTCTGTTAAAAAAAAAAATAGGTTGCATAGCGTGGGCGAATTTCTTCGCATGCTGAAAATTGATCGTTCGACACGTCGTAAGAAGTATAACTTAAAAAAAAAAAAGTCGTCAAGACGAGTGTGTGAACTCGGAGAGTTTCCGCGAACCTGCTGCAAGCAGCGCTGTGTCGCAAGCCCAGGAGTTGCGCGCCGCACATTCCTGCTGGCTTCACGCCTGGTTCACACGCTCGCGGGCGGGTTCCAGAGCTGCCGTGGCGCACCAGGGCCCGCGTCGTACCTTCCCCGGAGGGACCAGGTGGGCGGGGCTGTCGTCGGCGGGTCTCAGCTGGGTTCCAATCCCAGGTGTCGGTCGTTACAATCGTCTCCTTGGCGCTTACCCAGAGCCGCCATAGGCCATGCAAGGTCCCTTGGGCGCACAGAGTTTGAGGAAAGGGCTCTTGGGCGCACAGAGTTTGTGGAAAAGGGCCCTCCGGCACACAGAATTTGGGGCAGGGGCTCTTGAGCACACAGCGATTGCGGCAGGGGCCCTTGGGCCCACAGAATTTGGGACAAGAGTCCTTATGTACACAGAGATTGGGCCAGGAACTCTTGGGCAAACAGAGTTTGGGGCTGGGGCCTTCTGGCACATAGAGTTTGGGGCAGGAGTTATTGGGCACACATAGTTTGTAGCAGGACTCTTGGAGTCTTGGGCACACAGAGTTGGTGCAGGGTCTCTTAGGGCACAGAGAAATGGGGAAAATGGCCCTTCGGGACACAGGTTTTGGGACAGGTACTCTTTGGCACACAAAGTTTGAAGCCCTTTTAGAAAGATAAAAAAAAATGAAAAGTACTTTTATTTAGTGACTTTATTGGAATTATGGTTGGTTTAATACAAATCGAATGTAAGCGATGTCATTTCATTTTTAAGATTTGAACGTAAAAATGACGTTGAATTTTTGAGGTCCCGTGAAGCCGGGGACCCTGCGCTCGTGCTGCATGTGTCCTTACGGAAAAGACTGAACCGCGCCTATCCGTACACATATAACTACATTCATATCCACATTACACAACGACTCGGGATTAGATAAAACAATACCACTTTAAGAAGGGGGAAGGGAATTGTTGTCTCACTGGTGACTGCCAGACTTGCCAGTGTGCCACTCACTCATCATCCGGGTACGAACCTGCAGGGACGAATCAGGAATTCTTCGCAAGTGTGGAAACGCAGTGGACGTTGCGGTTTTCTCCCCTTCAACTGTTCGAACACCGTCAATGCTCCGTTCTCATCTCACCACACCTCATACAGAGTCTCCAATGACCCCGATGCAGACGAAACTTTAAGCCCATTCATTAATTCATTCACATATTCGTTGCTTCCTGCATGGATTGCCACCACAACTCCCTTTTTTTTTCCTCTTTGAATATAGACAAATTGTTGTTACAGTACTTTTTGTAAGTTCGTTATCGTCGACCTCATGTGTTTTGAAGGTTGGCGTAGTCATGTCGTCTTGTGTTCAAATCCCACCTTGGATAGGTGGTTTCTTTTATCAATGAATTTATTACCAGCATAATGTTGGCATGTTTACATGATCTAAATTAAACAGCTATGGTATACATACAGGTAAGGTGTATGTAGCTAGGGAAACTTGATAACAATACTGGCAGTAATTTCAGTTAGTAAATTTAATTAATCGTTTTATAAATAAGTGTAATTTTTGGAGTAAATCTAAACATATATTTTTCAAAGGCTTGAATATAATGGCTTCTTTAACAAGTACCTTGAAACGTTCTTATAAACTCGTTCCACTGGGAAGAAAATTTGCTCATCGTGGTGTAAGTGCGGAACGAATCTTCAGAGAATCCGTGATACAGTAAACTCCCTATTCCCTTTCCAAGTCACTTATGAGCATAACATGGATGTGAACCACGACAAGGTGTGCCGCACAGCAGTTGTGGGCCCCCTGGTCCTTCTGCCAGCCACGTGTATCGAACCAGAGTCCGTGGAGACTCCCGGGTGTCGGATGTGATTGGGGTTATGATTGGGGTTAAAAGACATGGAGTTTATGGTATGTTATAACTTATTTCAGTTAAGTTTTGCGGAATAGCACCCGGGGCTTTAACCCGCGCTGTATGTGTTGCGAATTCGGGGGTAATTAAAAAAATTATTCGTAGGATAAAGAAATATTATTTTATACATTAAAAACTACAACAAATTAAACTTGATTTTCAACATAATCGCCGTATACACTTGTCATAACATTTAACAAGTTTTAAACACCTTCAAATAAAATCTGCCTCCTGCAGGAATTAAACCATTCTAACAGCATCGCGAAGTGCATTGCCATCGCCCAAGTGCATTGCCATCGCCGAAGTGCATTGCTAACGCCGAAGTGCATTGCTATCGCCGAAGTGCATTGCTAACACCGAAGTGCATAGCCACCGCTGAAGTGCATTGCATCGCCGAAGTGGTGCGAAGCAAGCTACTGTTTCGTGTGCCTGAAGATGTGGTGATTTATTGATGTACAGATCTGGGAACTTTACATTTGGCGGGATTTTTTATACGACAGCGTTTATTCCCAAATTATGTAGCGGAATAGCAAGCTGCAAGTCAATTTTCTAATTCCACTCTTAGATACTTATTGAACATCTGCTCACAGAATCACAAGGGTAAGGTTCCTATCTCCACTCGTTGCTCGCACATGCTGATTACCCTCGCATATCACTTAAGTTGTCAGAAGTGGGGTGGGGATCAAAT
Organism: Bacillus rossius redtenbacheri; assembly: GCF_032445375.1. Lineage (NCBI taxonomy): Eukaryota > Metazoa > Arthropoda > Insecta > Phasmatodea > Bacillidae > Bacillus > Bacillus rossius. Next base: position 32,366,327 of record NC_086336.1, read on the forward strand.
GGACGCAATTAAGAAGTGTGAGTTTTGATCCCCGTGAAAGAGGGCCTGTGGCCCATTTCACAAAATTGCAATATTGTAACCAACACGTAGCCTCAAATTGTACTACGAGATATTTGTGGAAACATCAGTTGTAAGTTTTTCACAAAAGCACTCATGAAAACTTCTAGTGACGAGTGAATTTTCGCATGTTTACAATTGTAGGCTAACAAAAAACCTTGTTTATTGACAAGAGTAAAATTTAAAATTGTAACCAACACACATGTTGTGTCTACTTATTTTTTAGCTAGCTCACATCTCAGGTAAGTTACATTTATTTACAAGTTGAGTAATATCTATCCTAGATTGATTTGCAGTCTAGTTCCTCCACAAATTAATAAAACCGGGGGGGGGGGATACAGAAGTGAATAAAAATGATGAAGGAAAATAAGCTGTACTAAACAAAACTAATCGTTATTAGTAGATTTATCAAATGACGTAAAGACGCTTTTTTTAAGTTACAAACAGGGGGTGAGCACGTACTCATGATAACATGGTAAGCCGGTTATTTTTTTACTATCTTATGGCCTGCGCCTTGTTTGGTTAGACGCCTAAAACATTGTTGAATTGAGGTATTCACAATGTGTAAACAGTTAGAGTGAATGTTTTTAATGACGGAGATTCTTTTACGTACTTACTATCCATCATCAGACGTTGTCAATCACCATTTCCGCAATATTTTGGGGGTGACAATATGACGACGGCGGGGTAAAACAAGTTACTTCAACTAAGTCACAGCATGCCGTCTCCTGACAATTTTTAACTCCATGGTTACAAGTGTACCAGCTACACTTGTCACAACACAACTGAAACGTATACTACTTATTTATCACTTTTGGAAATCAATGTGAAACACCTGTTAGTAAAAACTTAAGAATCAAATTGCTGACAATTTATTTTGTTTTCGTGATAAATATGAATTATCAATAGAATATCGTGGTACAAACACGTTTTTTCCTTCTGTTTTTATAATTTTAAGTTTCAGGGCTGGTGACGTTCAGTGTCTTGCGTACTTTATAAATGACTGATTTCCTTACGTTGGTTGCGTGTTGCTCTGTTTGGTCGTTGCGTTCCATGCGTAGTTTGTAAACTCAGCCTGACTCCCAACACGTGTTTAGGAACATTTGAGAGATCCATGTTGTGTATGGTTACAAGAGCTTATTTTTCTTGCACTATTGTGAACAAGCAAAGACTTGTATCTTTGGGGAACTAGGACCCAGGTGTACTCTAGGCGTGCGGGAATAAAAGTGAGAGTAAGAGAGAGAGAGAGAATGCGCTGCTGCACGCTGCGAAACTGGACCGACCGGACTTTCGAAAGTGATCTTGCTAACGTCCTTGGCAGGAGTGCAGTCGGCGTGGCTGGCCATGCGCCCCGCAACTCGGCTGCGATCACACTTCTGCCGTGGGCCCGGGGGAGGGGGGGGGGATTAATAAAGGGAACAGCTGTACAACACCAAACCATACAACATGAATCTGTCAATGTTCCTAAACACGTGTTGGGAGTCAGGCTGAGTTTACAAACCACGCAGGGAACGCAACGACCAAACAGCGCAACACGCAACCAACGTGAGAAAATCACAATTATAAAAGCAGTCAAGGGGCTAAACGTCACCAGCCCTGTAACTTATAAACCTTACAATGACTATTAATTATTGCGCACATATAATTTTTTTTAACTTATTTGAAAATTTGAGTAACCGACTCACGTAAAGTGTTAAAAATATATTTATAATAAATACGTTGTGCGTGTTATTCACATATTTCTGTATACCAGTTTAAAGTTATCCTGTACATAGGTACTCCACCTCGAGACCTTTCTTGTCCTGGGACGGTCAGGTTCTTTGCCATTGTGGCCACACTAAATATATTTGTAAAATTTATTTGAAAAATTTAGGAACCAACTACAATAGCAACAAACTGAACAATTACATTGCCGTCTATTGTGGAGCAGATGTTAAAATTAAAACTGCAACGGTGAGTTTAAAACCGGCGATAAAGGTCATATTTTATTATGGCATTCAGTATTTAGATGACGTAAAAAAATTTACATGCTTTATTGAATTCCTGCTTCGGGTATAACACTGAAACCTTAATCCTATAGTACAAAAACGCCTGTGTTTAACTGAGAAAATTTTTATGAGTTCCAAGAGATAAATGTCAAAAGTAAATTATCTCTAAAAGTATGCAAATTAAAAGTATGAAATCGCATTTGAAATTCTCATACAGCGTGTGTGCGATGAATGTGTGCTATGAATAATTCATATGTTTAACGCAAGGGGAAAATATAAATGATATATTTGCATCAATAAACCCCAAGACTAGTTGTAGCAATTCTATCACAGAGTCCTGCAGTAGAGCGCAGTAATACCCATTGGGCAAAGAAGTACTTGCCGGATGAAAACGATTAAACATTTTTTTCGAGTTTGAAAGAGAGGTTGTACAATTTTTTATAGATTCCGCATTTTCCCCCGGCTGCATGACTACTAGCAAGTATCATAGACAACGTCCGTGGAATGCCAGCAACATGAAAATAAAATAGAAGTGTAAGTAAGATTTAGTACCAAACGTAACTTTGATATCTCCACAAGGAAAGCATGAATATGTTAATTATTATGTGTTCGGAAGTTGGTGTATTTTATAGAACCTCTACACTACACAGAAAAACTAATTTAAGTAAATATGTTAAGGAATCCATGTTTGAAAATATTAATTTGGCCGAGAAAAGAGTGCTTGTCCGGTTATTCGGGAATTGATTGTTTACCGCTCGAAACGATCGGTATTTTTGTGCTTATTTTTTAGTGTTTATAATAACTGGTCTTTAATTACATGCTTAAAGCTAATATTCCAAAAAAAATTGTTATGTAAATATAAAAAAAAAATCAATTCATGCATTTTATTTACCTGCAGATTTTTCTGCTGCTGCACGAATCGCGTTCGGCCATCCATCTATGGTTTGTTGAAGTTAAACCAGTCAATTTCAAGCAAGCATAGAAGGTGTATCGTTCTGAGGCACTTGCAAACCCTGGTTAGTTGGAATGAAAAAATAACGCCGATCGGAACACCTTCAGAATGCACGTGGCCAGTTGCTGAGTTGAGCGTACCCCAATGAACAAGTTCTAAGTGCTGTGTGTAAACGTGACCTCAATTTTCAACATTTGCAGATGTACCGGTATACAAGTAAAGATTTCATGGTATGACAAGTAAAATCTACCCAATTAAAATTTTTTGCCACTAAAGTCTTCCAAATATCCTCCCCACGTCCCTAAATGTATATATTGTTTGTGTGATTTTATTTACAATTTTTAGAAATTGTAGGGTTATTTATAATTGCGTAGTAACAATTTTTAATCACAGTATATAATTTTGCAGTGCAGGGTGGGGAGTTTTTAAAACTAAAAAAGCATATAAATCGAAAACGGCTTCACTTTTTGAATTTCATTTTTGAATCAGAAACGTAATTTACTGGAGCATCAACTGTTCTGGGCTTGAGGTTGAGTTACGGGACATTCTGTATGTATAATATTTTCATTGTGGCACTAGAATTTAATGTTTCAGCAACTAGTTTTCAAAAATTCCATTTTAATATCCATACAATGTTTTGAAAGTCTACTGAAGTTTGAGACGCTGAGATGTGAAGATTGGTTGGGGGTTAGAAATGGGCAGGCCCTCATGAAGTAATTAATTTAAAAAATCAAGTAAATTGAATTTACCCTTAAATCCAGCAGAGCGTATTTTAAGTGGATCGGTGATTGACTGATGTCCACGGTAACAATTAGTTTAAACTTCTGTGATTGAAACGTTAAATCTTTATCGAGTATACATGAATTCAAAATTACTATTTCAGAATATGCTTGAAAAAATTCCGTATCCTAATATCAACTTTGAACTGAAGATGACAATCAATAACTCGTAGGCCATAATATCAAAAGTTAATTAAAATAAAATAGTAGTTGTCATTCTATGCTTTTCTCTCGCTTCGGCCAAATCTTCTTCGGCATTTTGGCGGCTGAATATCCTTTCGACCGCTCTTCTCAGAGTGCATAATGTGGCTCTCTCAAGAATGCACAAAGTTAATTTATCAAAACAAACATGTGTTTGTTCCAGAATAAAGATTTTGAGACTCACTCACATTATTTTATTATTTTTGTCGGGCACCAGTTCTGGAATATAAACTGGTCCACGCACCCGCAAAAGATTAATTATATTAAATATGATACGAAGTCACCTAAGGTCACCAAAATTTCAATCTTGTAATTTAAAAATAAAACTTCCTTTCATTTCGCCAATTTAGTAGCATTTATTCTTAATTTTTTTTTATCACGGGACTGTACAACAAACATTGGTATTCATTCACTGGAGAACACATTTTAAATTTCAAAGATTACATTAGAAATACCTCTACGAAGTAAATAAATTGTTGATGGTAAAAGTTATCATTACATAATGTAGAAAAAAAAATCTCGAAGTGGAAACTGGAAACCGCTTCGTGTCGACCGCATAGCGTGACAGCGGCCTTGCAGTGTCCTTTACACCAGCCCTGCAAAAAAATAAAACCGTAAAATTACATACACAAAGGCTTGGGAATTTTACTTTATTCGTCACGTTATTTGGAAAAAAATCTAATACATTTGATGAAATTTTTCACAAATATTTCTGGTAAACCAAATTGTGCTACAGGCTCGGTAAAAATACACGAATTTTCATTTTTTAAAGAATAAATCACATGTTAATTTTCACATTTTGGTATGAATATCAAATGACACACATAAAATGTTTTTTGTATAAATCAGTGTTCTGTTTTTTGTCAGTACACTGTACTTGTAAGTACAATGTAAAAGTGCGAAATCTTTGCCAAAGTAAATAATCAAATATGAAAGATTGCAAAATAAACTACAAAATTTGCAAGTAATACTAACAAACTCCATTTTAAATACATTAGATTGTAAAAGCGATAATCCCATCTACTTAATAATTTATTAGTGTGCACGATGGTCGAGTGTTAAGACGGAAGTCTTAACAGCCAAAAGGTTGTGAGTTCAGTTCTCCTGTAATTCACTAACATTGTTACAGGGATTAACTTGAACAATTAAAAGTGTTAACAATAAAAATTTTTCTGACGGTACATATTGTTCATGAACAGCTATTATTTATAAAAAAAAAATTAAATGTTTGTGAAAGTAGTAAAAATAGACATGTTATTGTTAATGTTTCTTAACTCAAAGATGCAGTAAAATGAACTGACAGCTGTGGTAAGAGTGCACATGCATGCATATGTGGATTTATATTTCACAGAGTATAAATACACCAACGGCTATGAAATATTTACCAAACCATAGCATCTATACGTTTTTACACTTTTGGTAGTATTTTTACGTGAACACAATAGTAAAATACATAAACTCATTTAGGGTTAAAATGACAATAACGTCGGTGGATTCTCTGCTGCCACGTACATTTCGTTTAAAATTACAGAGAGAGAGAGAGAGAGCGCTGGGTGCTCAAAACCTACCACGCTACCGTCGCACGCGGACGCACGGAGTCTCTCCTCTCCTCGGCCAATCCGCGGGCTGCAGCGAGCAACGACGAGGCATCCTTGGACCGCCCGCGCTAATGTCAAGGCGACGCGACGCCGTGAAAGTTCCAGCCAAACGCGACTCGAGTGGGGGGGTGAGAATAGCCGGCTGGCATTGGTCAATCCCCGGACACTGCACTTGCTGCAACACTCTCGACTATGCCCTCTCTTCCCCCTTCCTAACCAAGTTCTAATCTGCACAACGGTGTCCGAGATCTATTCGTTAGTCCGTTCACAATACCCAAACTTTACTCTTTAGCCTGTATAAAATCGAATTTTTTTCACAATTTTTTTTTTTCATTCTTCGTGTACGTCTTGTTTACTTATTTTACACGAATTTTTTAAGCTGTATATCTTTTATACAAGAAGATACTGAATTAGACCGTCAAACCTCAGCCTTATATTCATCAAGAAAAAAAACTATGTTATGTATATAACATTCTTATGATTTATGGTCTAAAGTTATACCCAATGTTAGTATACGCCTTTTGAGGTGGGTGCTGATAAATGGTTTGTAGCGAAATTATTTAGGATGGAACACTATGAGCCTGGAAGCATTTTAGGTGAACAAATTTCTACAAGCACCGCAAAACTTGTTTCTGTCGTAAAATGATTAATTTAAATTATTAGTGGTTATAACGTCAGAATATAGTTTTTTGATAAGAAATATGCTACCACGAATTATTTTAATGAAATCATTTTATTACAGCTGCACGTTTTGCAGTGGTTGTATAAATTTGTTAAGTTAAACATCATCTAATAACATAGTGTTCTATCTTAAATAGTTTCTATATTATATATTTTTGGCTTAAAATCAGCTGTTCAGCTCCGGGGTCATCGAGAGAGACCAAGGGACTCGTTGCAAAGAATTTTGTCGCTCCTCCTCCCAATTATTTATCATATAACGTTTCAAACCCCACAGTTAAAAAAATAATTAAAGACGTTACTTTGGACACAACTTAAACGTGATCTGTGCTTATCACATTTATTGTAAGTTTCTTATGAATCATATTAACAATAGACTTTTAATTTTCATTCTATCAGGGAAAACCCAAGCATTTAAAAAAAAATCTTGAAACTCAGTCGGTACTCGGAGAGTTTGCCCCCACCCTCCCCCCATTCTATCAACTTCAAAGGTGAATTCTAACCATAGGAAGCACTTAAGACCATGTGTCGTTGGTTTTGTATTAACCTGCAGCCAATGTTTGTTGGTCGAGTCACAATCACGTTACGAAGGAAAGTTATTCCTTCCCAGAAAATAGAGAAGGCATTTCTTTTAGTTACAGACAACTCAGTACATTTGCAATGATAAAAGGCCATAATTTTCATGCCCATGTAAGAATTGAAGTCTGTACTTTCGTCAAAAGAATTTTTTTTTCTTTCTGCTTTATACATTTAGACAACATCCATATCTTGCCAGTACCAGCCATCCAATAATGCTATGAATCACAGCTTTACATGATAGATTTGCATGAAAAGCCCTCAAAGAATAATAATGACAAGGAAATGAAATAACTAACTTTGCTAGTGAGACATCACCTCAAACACCAATTAATAGAAAGCTATTATTGGTAACTATGACGGAAGTGTAAAACCTTTCATAAGCAGTATTTTTAGCACTAAATATGTAAGCACACTCAAGCATTCAAAACTGTCCTCCTATTGTGTTAGTGACCTTTGGAAATAAGTTGTCTGGGTGGGGGTGGGGGGTTAGGGTGTTATAGAACCCGTTTGTTTTCATGACGTGTGCTGCAGAAACTCTTTCAACAAAACTGTGATATCACGCTATACAAATATTCATTAGTTTTCTAAAAACCGGTTTAAACCTCCTTCGTTTTGCTATTAATATCGCCGATGCATCTGTGCTTTATTCGAAGATCAGCTCACGTAATTTTAATTTTTAATGAATCATCTATTTCTAAACAAAGATCCAAAGAAATAATTGTTACTTCCCTAAATGTGAGGAGTAGTTAAAAATATATATATTTCAAAATAATAGGGAAAAACGCGGAAAATTCGACTGTGGTCTAAAAAAGTGTCTGATCGTACCACATAATAAATCCAAATAAAGGCTGCTAGATTTCATATTGATTAGACCACACCTTGAAATTACAGGAAAATTTTTTTAGATATCACAGATTTTACAAAATAAGATATATTAGTAGTATATAATAGGGGCTACTAGATCAGGCGCCAGGCGGTGGATTGAGATTGTCGGTCCGCCATCTTGGATTGTGACGTCACGGCGGCCAACTTGGATGGTTGTGACCTTGACCTTTGACCTTGACCTTGAATTTGATCCTCAAAAATCGCCAAAATTGGGCAAAATTTGCCCAAAATTCCTCAAAAATCGCCAAAATTTCCATTTCTGTGGAAAAAACTTCCGCCAAAAAATCTCAAAAAATTCCACAAATTAAAAATTTCTCTTTTCGAGGGAAAAATTCCCCGTTTCGAGGGAAAAATTCCCGTTTTTAGTCCTTAAAAATCCCAGCGGCTGAAAATTCCTAAAACTGGCTTAAGGATCCTTAACTCAAGCCTAAGTTAAGCCATTTCTAGGAATAAGGATACCATGACCACCATCTTGGATTAAGCAAGTAGCTTTGTAATCTTATAACACAATGCTGATGGCGTAGATGTAGCAAAAGAGAAAATTCCATCGAAGACAGATGTGTCAATTGGAGCCTTGTAGACGAGTAGCTTCGTAGTCAAGAACTCATGCAGACTTGTATTCCTGTATCCACGCAGTCACGTAAACTCGTTTTCTAGAGGCTTCGTAGCTCTGTAGCCTCGCAGTCTCGTAAACATGAAGATTCGTAGTCACGTAATCTCGTAACCTCATGGCTCGAAGTCGCGTAGTCATGAAGTCTTAGGACCTCGTAGAATTAAAGCTACGTATCCAAGTATCCTCGTAGACTTGAAGCTACGTAAGCAAGCGGCCTTGTAATCTTATAACATAATGCTGGTGGTGCAGTTGGAGCAAAAGAGAAAATTCTGACGAAAACAGATGCTGTAATTGTAGCCTTGTAGACGAGTAGCTTCGTAGTCAAGTACTCATGCAGACTGGTAGTCCTGTATCCTCGCAGTCACGTAAACCTGTGTACTAGAGGCTTCGTAGCTCTGTAGCCTCGCAGTCTCGTAAACTTGAAGATTCGTAGTCACGTAGTCTCGTAACCTCATGGCTCGTAGTCGCGTAGCCAGGATGTCTTGGGACCTCGTAGAATTGTAGCCTCGCAGTCTCGTAACCATGCGTTCTGGAAGCTTCGTAGTCCTATAGCCTCGCGATCACGTAACCTAGAAGACTCGCAATCGCATAGACTCGTAACCTCATGGCTCGTAGTCACGTAGTCATGATGCATTGGAGGCTCGTAGACTTGAAGCTACGTAAGCAAGAGGCCTTGTAATCTTATAACATAATGCTGATGGAGCAGTTGGAGCAAAAGAGAAAATTCTGTCGAAGACAGATGAGGTAACTGGAGTCATGTAGACGAGTACCTTCGTAGTCAAGTACTCTTGCAGACTTGTAGTCCTGTATCCTCGCAGTCATGTAAACCTGTGTACTAGAAACTTCGTAGCTCTGTAGCCTCGCAAGCCATGTATAACTCGTAACCAGCTAGATCATTTTAGACTCGTAGCCATGTGGTCTCATAGTCTCTTAGACTCGAAGAATTCTAGCCTAATATATTTGGAGCCAAAAGACTTTTGGAACCAAAAGACTGTAGGTGTCAATGACTGATGGAGCCAATGAATATTGGATTCAATGAATATTGGAGCCATTGAATATTGGAGCCAAGGAATATTGGAGCCAATGAATATTGGAACCAATGAATATTGCAGTCAATGATTATTGGAGCCAATGAATATTGTAGCCAATGACTATTGGAGCCAATGACTATCGGAGCCAAAAGACTGTTGGAGCCAAAAGGCTGATGGAACCTTTTGGAGCAATTCGAGCCAATTGATATTGGAGCTCATGGATATTGGAGTCAATGAATATTGGAGCCAATGAATATTGGAGCCAATGAATATTGGAGCCAATGAATATTGGAGTCAATGACAAATTAATGTGCTTCCTTTTCGTCGATGGTGCTGCCTTTTCGTTGTCGGTGCTTCCAAATGTGCTTCCTTTTCGTTGGCGGTGCTGCCTTTTCTTTGTCGGTGCTTCCAAATGTGCTTCCTTTTCGTTGGTGGTGCGGCCTTTTCGTTGATTGTGCTTCCTTTTCGTTGTCGGTGCTTCCAAATGTGCTGTCTTTTCGTTGGCGGTGCGGCCTTTTCGTTGATGGTGCTTCCTTTTCGTTGTCGGTGCTTCCAAATGTGCTGTCTTTTCTTTGGCGGTGCTGCCTTTTCGTTGATGGTGCTTCCTTTTCGTTGTCGGTGCTTCCAAATGTGCTGTATTTTCGTTGGCGGTGCTGCCTTTTCTTTGTCGGTGCTTCCAAATGTGCTTCCTTTTCGTTGGCGGTACTGCCTTTTCTTTGTCGGTGCTTCCAAATGTGCTTCCGTTTCGTTGGCGGTGCGGCCTTTTCGTTGATGGTGCTTCCTTTTCGTTGTCGGTGCTTCCAAATGTGCTGTCTTTTCTTTGGCGGTGCTGCCTTTTCGTTGTCGGTGCTTCCAAATGTGCTGCCTTTTCGTTGGCGGTGCTGCCTTTTCTTTGTCGGTGCTTCCAAATGTGCTGCCTTTTCGTTGTCGGTGCTGCCTTTTCGTTGTCAGTGCTTCCAAATGTGCTGCCTTTTCGTTGTCGGTGCTGCCTTTTCGTTGTCGGTGCTTCCAAATGTGCTTCCTTTTCGTTGGCGGTACTGCCTTTTCTTTGTCGGTGCTTCCAAATGTGCTTCCTTTTCGTTGGCGGTGCTGCCTTTTCTTTGTCGGTGCTTCCAAATGTGCTGCCTTTTCGTTGTCGGTGCTGCCTTTTCGTTGTCAGTGCTTCCAAATGTGCTGCCTTTTCGTTGTCGGTGCTGCCTTTTCGTTGTCGGTGCTTCCAAATGTGCTGCCTTTTCGTTGTCGGTGCTGCCTTTTCGTTGTCGGTGCTTCCAAATGTGCTGCCTTTTCGTTGATGGTCCTTCTATTTTTAATGTTGTTTTGACTCTAGTATTATAGTAAATGGTTCTTGATTTGACTTGCGTATTATTCCATCCGGTGCATGTATATAAGCGAGTCCTAGACAGCAGGTCGCTCAGTTTGTTACTGTCGTCGACTGTGTAAGGATCACCTAGATTATTTCATCTGGTGCATAAGTCGCGTAATTACCTGTTCTTGATAACTCGATGGCATATTTACCGACTTTAACGCTGAACTCGATGGACGTTGTACCATCGTCTACGGGAACCTTGACGACAGCGACGACAATGGTGGAGCAGATCCCGTTGGCAACGACGACGACGTCAACATTGGAGGAGATTTCAACAGATGTGATACCACCAGCAGAAGATAGCTTAATGACTACTGAGCTGGATGTGCAGGAAACCACGACGATCGACGATACGACCTCGATGGAGACTTCAATGGATGCTGATTTGACAACTAGCGAACATCGGTGCTGTTACTGCGACAAGATTTTCTCAAACAACAGCAATGCTCGACGACATGAGAATAGAGAATGTGCCAAGAACCTATATCGTAAAATGTTTGTTTGTGAGAAATGTCATAAGCAGTTTGCCAGAAAAGATAATATGAAAACGCACATGAAGGCATGCAAAGGTCCTGCTGTGCGGCAGAAAGTAAAGGTTTCGTCGCAACAACGATGCATCGATGTGCATAAGAGAATGCCTGGAAATGGTACTACTGTTGCAACGCCTGTATCTGGATCGGGTCTGAAAGGATCGTCTTCATCACCACGGTATCCTGGCAGCTACTGTGATACGTCGTTCGCATTTTCCCATGATGCACGAAGACATGAGCGGAGTAAATGCACGAAGAATCCTTCTCGCATGAAGTTTCGATGTGATGAGTGCCTTAAATGGTTTACTCGAATCGACAGTTTGCGACATCATGCGAAAAAATGTGAAGGTGGAGTCTGTGCTCCTACTGTTGAACTACCTGCCGACATTTCGACTCCTCGCTTTAGATTGGAGACACGAAAGCGTACAACCAAAAAAACAGATGCTCAGCAACCGATTGTTATGACGTCTGAACATGGAACTAAACCTAAGACTGTGTTCGGAGCATTACAAGTGAACGATAATGGCTTCTACTTGGTGCAGTCTGCATTTCGTGGAACGTTGAAAGACTACTATTATCTAAATACGTTCGGTGAGTCGAAGGACATTTGTAATTTTCTTGACGATATCAGACAGAAGATAATCAATCAGCTTACTGATGATGTAGCAACAAACGGACCTTTGAAATATAACTTGTGGTTGGACTGTATATATGGAAAGCCATATCCGTTCGATGACAAAGTGAAGAAGTGTGCATTCAAGACATCGGCTGCAGTAATTTACAGTTCTAACGATGTGAAGCAAACTGTTAAAAACGGTATCCAGAAACTCTGTCAAGAAGAGGTGGACTATGTCTGTAAAGGTTCTGGCTGGACTCTGTCTAGTATAAACCGATTGGAGCTAAGAATTAGTCATTTCACACCGCTGCGGAACTAAATGATTATAAGATTGCTGGCTTTCGTAAGTGATCCTGTAGTAGAATAGAAATTATGTAATAAATATTATGTTTGTAAAAGAACTTGCGGTGTTTAATTCCTCGAACCTGTTACTATTATGTTAAATTGATGTTATATTTAATTTTTTTTGCATCATCCTAGATCGTACCAAGGACCTTAGTCGATCTAATTAATCAGTATATTGATCGGAAATTTATTTAATGATTTCTGAACTTTTTCCCGGATCTCTAGCATTAAAATTACACATTTCCAATATGGTGGTCTTGATGTCTGATAGGATGGTGGTCGTAGAGGATTTAGAGTCTCTTTACGAATGTTGAACATGGTTTATTTAAATAATTTTTTTTACATAAGATTAAACATTATTGCAACGATCGGGTATCGAACCGAGGACGGGAATCGATCGAATCAATATGTAAATTAATGAGTGATTTATTTAATGAATTTTGGAACTTTTCCTGAATTTCTAGCTAATTAATTACGGATTTTCAAGATGGCGGCCAAATGACAAGATGGCGAGTGTCACAGTAATAAATGATTACTGCACTCTAGCGGATACGAATTAAACTAACATGTCATCGGCGCACTCTAGCCGACGATACAATGATGATGGCTTTTAGCATCGAAGACAAGATGGCGGCCATGACGTCATACTAGATGATAAAAAGTGGTGGGAGTCAGTCTGCCAGCACCCACCACGAGGGAAGGATCGGTCGTCATTTTTATTTTTTTGCACTCGTCGGGTTCGAACCGAGGACTCCGAGCTCCGTGTCGAAAAAGTATGCTTTTTAAGTATTTTTATTAATTTTTTTTTAATAAATTTTAATTTTTTTTATTAAAATCGGATAATAAATAAAAAAGTTAAAGATGGCGACCGTAACGAAAATTACAACGGTGACGACATAATCCAAGATGGTGGTCATGGTATCCTTATTCCTAGAAATGGCTTAACTGAGGCTTGAGTTAAGGATGCTTAAGCCAGTTTTAGGAATTTTCAGCCGCTGGGATTTTTAAGGACTAAAAACGGGAATTTTTCCTTCGAAACGGGGAATTTTTCCCTCGAAAAGAGAAATTTTTAATTTGTGGAATTTTTTGAGATTTTTGGGCGGAAGTTTTTTCCACAGAAATGGAAATTTTGGCGATTTTTGAGGAATTTTGGGCAAATTTTGCCCAATTTTGGCGATTTTTGAGGATCAAATTCAAGGTCAAGGTCAAAGGTCAAGGTCACAACCATCCAAGATGGCCGCCGTGACGTCACAATCCAAGATGGCGGACCGACAATCTCAATCCACCGCCTGGCGCCTGATCTAGTAGCCCCTATTATATACTACTTATATTTACTGTTACAATACGTTGTTCATAAATAAGATTTAGTTAATTTATTAATTCCTTCTTAATATATTTTTAACTGAATGAAATGGGGCGCCGAGTTATAGAGGCTAGGAAAGAGAGAGACTAGAGGCCAACTGGTCTGATAGCTAGTACTAATTAGCATATTCTGCTATTGGAAAGTGAATACAGCTCCTACGTTATTTGCGATACGGACCAAGGCTAACATGTTAGCTCAGTGTTGCGCCTGTTGTCGCCTTTATGCACACTAGCGCCAGTATCTTGGGAGCCAAAGAGAAGAATTTTTTGACTTAAAAAAAGATATAAATTTCTCATAACTAACTAAAAATGCAAATTTCCTTCAAAAATGTTACAAATTGCATGCATTATGTTGTCCGTCAAGTGGAAATAAGCGTTTTGAAAGTCGAATCTGCATTTACAGATTCAAATTCCATTTTCGTTAAAAAAAATTCATCTTAAACTCCAGAAAATTTGACTACCTTCAATGGTGACTCGATTACTTTCTCTAAGATACGCCTTTCTTCCCAGCGACTACTAGGGGAAAATGTCGACAAACTGGTTTGGGCCAATTTGTGACCCCCCACTTAGTAAGAAGTATAATAGGACTGAAAGTCTTCAGCCTGGAAGCACATCTCTCTGTGTGTTAATGCAGTATTCACATAGCACGATGGTTCTCTCAGATCCAGTATTTAGCTAAAAAAAAAATAGCTTCACATAGGTATAAGAGTACTCAACAATCTTACTAGCACGGAGCTTATCTCGTATGTAGTCTACACGTAGTTGTAGTGCAGTTGCGACAGCGCATTTGCTTATTTTAGTTAACACTTTACATTATTTTAATTTTTTTTTTACGTTTTCATAACATAAAATGATAAACTATTTTTTAATAATATTTTATTGGAAGTGATTTTCCAAATTTCAAACGCTGTACATACTATAAACTTCTTTGGCTTATTTTTGTTACACTTGAATAACGTTAAAATTAAACGATATGAAACACTGTCATAAATATTAAAAATTTTTTGTTCTTTAACATTCATTAAAATATTGAATTACCACCGATGCTTAAAGTTTACGCGTTTAACATTACATAACATTTTCAAATTACTTAATTTACATAACGATTAAAATAAAAAATAAAAAAGTCTTTGAAAATGTGTGACCATACTTAAAACACACACATACTTTTAAAGACTTTTTTTTACAAACAAAATAAAAAACTATGGCAACTTACAATAAATTACAAAAAAAAATTCTTATGCTTGATTTGCAACAGAAATAAGCCTAAACTGATATATAGGGTCTACATTCTTTGTAGAGTAACAGATTGAAATTTATTTTCGAGGCGAATGTATGGCTAGTCACTACAGTGAACTTAAAGACGCGTTTCTTTCTCAGTGCAAAATGTTTATACAATTTTGTATGCTCACAGCAAAATGTAGGGCACACGTTTATTCCTGCTCAACATTTTTTAAAATATGTTTTTAAATTTCATCTAATTATAAATGCGTCCACGACTAATAACTCGAGAATACTGAAGATAAGACAAAAAAACAAATTTAAATCGTTTCCGTTTAAACGTTTTTTCACATTTATAGTAACGGTTTGTGAAAAATAATTTTGCATAATGTTTTCTTAGAATATAGTCATGGTGTTAACTGTATTAAGTTGTTAGATGTATTTAGATTAATTTTACTTTTTTTCGAGATTTTTGTGAAAAATATTATTGTTAATCCCTAGATTTTATTAAAATGAACTTTGACCTTGTTTACGCTAACGTACATAAATGACCTTTGAAATCTACCTGCGCCTTTAGGCCGAGACGAAAAGGTTTCTTCAGTGCTGCCACATTTTAGTCACCCCTTGCTGCAAGGTTTGTTGTACCAAAGGTTTTTCAGACGAAAGTTATAGCTGATACCTAGAAGGTTTACAATAACTTAAAAACATTTGTAACTGTGTTTACTAAAGGAGTTGGTCTTACAAAAATCCTTTCAAAATAAAGTTTTTATAAACTTTGAGTTGAAATTTTCCTGATCTAGGATCCATGAAATTTAAAAACTAGGTAGATTTTTAGGAAGACGCACTATAATGACGACTGAAAAACGTAGTCTTTTTTTGAAAGAAATTGATAAAATATAGTATCTCCATCGTGGAAACAAATTTAAATGAGAATATATATATATATATATATATATATATATATATATATATAAAGTGACTGTTAAATGATGCAGATAATAATTTATATTTATTTATCAGTTGGGCGTGGTAAAGTCCCATTTTCACGATGTTTTGGGGGTTTTAGACGCCGGTGATGCTTTCAGTGTTAGGCAAAAACATTTACAACTACGTGTTTTAGGGCATGGTCTTGCACGCAATGTTGTCTTATTCATTTTTTTTCCAAAATATTTATTTAATTGATATGCAATGAAATTAATCTCCATACCTCTCCTGAATGTGATTTTTCGTCCTCCTTATTTGCGAGCAGTAAAATACTGCGCAAGTAACCATTTCGTGCCTTTTAACTGCCTTTTGTAAATGTCATACTGTCCAATGTTTGTCTCCAGAATATTTGAAAATAGAGTTGGAGGTGAAGTATTGGACGTAAAATGGCTTCTAATGTTTTCCATCATATAAATTTGGACAGATAACCTCAAATATGTTTTAAATAATGTCACACTATCAAAATTTAATTTTTTTATTTTAGCTATCTCAGACTTTTCAATTTTAATCTAATTTTAAAACTAAAAATGGCATCACAGTACTGGATGGAATTTTTGAACCTCATATGATCTTTAAGAATTTTTAAATTTTTAAAACATTTACACATTTAACCCACTGTAATACCTGTTACATTTTACAATAAATGTTCAGTGATGTTTTAAAGTTATAGATAAATAATTACCTTTTTACACATAAAATTATTTCGCACATGACATTCATACTCAACAATATTTTAGTGATCTCACCTTTATAACCTCTTCAATCGCCCATGTATTCTTCGCCATTTTATAGATTCGTCGTAACGAAAACGGACGTTATTTCCGTTTTCGCCAGGCACGATTTTGGTTGGCTGATTGCGTCCAACATCAACATATTTTAGAACCCATCCTATACGAAAATAATTAATGGAAATTCAAATCATTAATCATTCAACTTGTCAAACAAATATGGCTGTGTTAGTAACATTTTCGGTGTCATTATAACCCTCCAACTTTATTTGACACAACATATTGAAAGGTGTTTGAAACTAAAGTTTGACAATATGGCAGGGCCTTAAGCAAATATCTAATGACCAATATTGTGACGAGAAATTAAATTCAAGTTCTATTTGAAATTTCCAAACATAGGCACTGAACCGAAGGTTCGCCAAGTCAGGGGTGTTTTGTGTTATTGAGGAGTGTTGATAAGTGCGAATCTTACTGGTGCTTCTAGCGCGGTATCGCCTCTAAGCGGAAGGTTCTGAACTGGCGCGCAGTCTTTACGTCGTGCACAGGGTAACAGTGAGATTTTAGCCGTAACCATAACATCATATCTATACTAATATTATATAGCTGAAGAGTTTATTTGTTTGTTTGTTTGAACGCGCTAATCTCTGGTCCGATTTCAAAAATTCTTTCAGTGTTGGATAGTACATTTATCGAGGAAGGCTATAGGCTATATTATATTATCAATAACATTAGGGATCCTTACTAAAAGTCCAATAAGGTAACCCAAGGTGTAAAAAAATGACCCGAAAAAATCCTTACACGGCGTGCGCTGCGAAACCTATTGATTATAGAACAAAACAATACACTACCACTTTACAGAACATATAATTGTCTTCAAAAAATATCGCGTAACCATATGTCTAACTATTGTAGTTATCTCACAATTAGTGTTTTCTTTTATTTTTTAAATAATTAAAATACCGTCGCTTTAAAAACTCTTTATTGTGTACCTTGGTATTAATCCTTATCAAAATAAATGACTGCATATTCAAGACGAATTCAATACCTTTCTAGAACTTTCTGAATTATTCAATTCGGACGTTTCATTCAAAAGATATCGCGATATTTAAAATGTAAGTATTAGTGTTGTAGCCAAATAAGTATTAAGTATTGCACGCGCATGTATGATGTGGTGGGCGGTCATGAGGGACGAGGGGGCGGTAGCCTCTGCGATATATATATATAATATGATAATATTATATATATATATACATTTTATTAGTTTTCATTTTCTGACAGGCAGAATTGTTCATATGGTGTTGATTTGTTTTTTGATAAGTAATGTGTGCCAGATAAGTGATGATAATGGGTCAGGAAGATAATACTGCTTTAGACCTCAATTTTAGTTTTTAGTTTGGTTGATTGAAAAATTTGTGGTGTTGACTCATTGGTAGGGACAAAATTATATGGTGAATTGCGATATAACCGAAATAACACCAAAAAGCAAGTTAATACACCAAGTGGACCGTTCAACCGATCGCCACTGGTAAACAGAAAATCATTATGTCATAGATAGAGACCGGAAAAATTCGCGGGTTCAATGACCTGTAGGATGAACTCCATAGTTCTACGTACACTCGGTCAAATGTCACCCACTCATTGGCTGCTGTCTTGTGAGACGTCCCAACGTAGCAGCCTGTGCTTCGATAAAGCTTTGGCTGGGTGATTTCTCAGTGGCCCAGAGTCATCCAGGTGAGTTGTGAACCAATAGCAGAGGCAGCACTGAGGTATAACTATTTGTATTTTAGCCTATCGCGAAATGAATTCGCGAATTTTTCCGGTCTCTAGTCATAGACATACGAACAGTATATTGCGTGTCATTTTGCTTATGCCCACCACACTGTCATATGGAGCTACCCATTTGGCTTTAACTCGCGGACAATATATCACCCTGTGTTCAGCCCAGGCGACGCCGGGGATTGCAGCTAGTTTATGATAAATGAGGGTAAAAATGTATTGCACGTCAATTCAGTGCTTTCGAGAAAATCTAACGCGAGTTTCATGCCTGAATAATACTTTGAAAATACCACCTGTTTTTAGCGATTTTCTCCCTCCAATACACACATTTTGAAAACAAAATCCGAAACCGTTCCGACCTCAACATTGTATTTAATATTTTTCGTAAACAGACTTTAGTCAAATATCACGAAAAGTTTTTAAATGGGGGGGGGGGGGGGGCGGGAGTTCTGAAGTTGTTCTGCCCGTGGTAAATGTGCCCAGGTAGGCGGGGCTATTAAAGTGCTAATCCTAAAATTTTAACCCCATAGCTCTTGTTCTGCCACATATATTCCAACAGACATGCTTTTAGTGTAATATCACGGGTGTAAAAAAGCGCGCAAATCTTCTTAATTATCATCATTTGCACGCCTTTCCACATACGTGATAAAACACTTGGTGAACAAAAAGGTGGTGTGTGACACCGAGTCTTAGGCGCGTCAGGCTGTGCGAGTAGATCAGGAGCGCCAGACAGCGTCTCCAGCGGCCGTGACGCGCCCGGGGGTACCAACCCGTGGAGAAGTTGGCACCGCACGCGATACACTTTCGCCCGTCCGCGGGGCTTTACAAGCATTTTCACGGTTGGCACCGCCGCGGCACTCCCGCGCCTCGCCGCTGGAAGCCCTGCGACTCACCGACCCCCGAGCAGCCCCGAACACACCCGAACACACTCGAAGCTCGCCGCTCGCCGCTCGCTCGTACAACATCATGGTTGGAATAAAAAAACATGTTAAATATTTTAGAGTACAGGCTTTCCAGAAAAGAATGTCGCAGTTTCAATGGTATAACAGTTTAATTAAAAATATTTTCAACAAATCATATATCAAATTGAAGGTAAACTAACATAGTTTTTCTTGCAAATGTTCAATACTGCGCTCCTTTAGTTATACAGCACACATCCAACCTAAATTCCAATTCTTCTTAAACATTGGTTAACAAGGCCGGAGTAATGGTAGCAGTAGCCTTTTTCAATTCTGTGTCTCAACTCTGGCAGATCATTAGGTAGCGGCGAAAAGAAGCCACGATTTTTTTTATAAAGCTCCAAAGAAAAAAAAACGCATGGCGTTAAGTGAGGTGAACGTCAAGCCCAGCAAAAAAAGAGCTCTGTCGTCTCGACCACTACGAACAATCCCTGACCAGTCCGGTCAGAGACTTCTATGTTCAACCACACTCGTACAAAGACATTTAAATGGGGAGGGGGGTCCATCCTGTTGCTAAATAAAGTTTACAGGTTCACCCTCTACTAATAACGCTCAGGGGTCGCCATTTTGCGTAGTGGCGCTGTGAGCGAGAAAACAACAAAGCAGTACTCGCGCAAGCGCTTATCTAAAACTGTGGAGTTACGCTTTAATTGCGACCTTGAACCAACACTCTACAACGCTTACAGTTGATGCTATTAAAATGTATAACTGGGACATTATTTTATTTAAGTTGCCACGTACCTAACCTAACAAATATTTAATTTTAGTTACGATTACCTAGACGTACCAAAACATACACTCTAAAAGAAAATTTATATTTACAAGGAATTCATTTAGTTAAAACATTAAGGTAAGCAGTCATAGAGTTGATATGTTCAATCATATTTCTTCCTGCATAGCAAAATCTCTTTTTTTAAGCGCCATTTTCTTGCCGATGTGTTGTTAACATTTTAACATCTTTGTTTCATGACGGCAATTGAACGATTATTCCTAGAGTTACTTTAAAGCATTGAAACGAAACATTTACCTTAAGCCTTTATGAAACTGCGATCTGTTCTGCAAACCGACTGGTACCAAGAACGACTTTAAGTTTAGAATAATCAGGCCACGTACCTAACCTACCTGCAAAAATTAATTGTTTTCCTTACCTAACTAAAACCAAGTGTGTTGGTAGGAGGGGTCCGCTTTAGGTGCGTCTCAGGCCGAAGCCTATACGCCTAGTCATGCTGGGAGAGGATCACATGCATCGTGTGCCTTGTGCAGGGATTGGCCAGCCATGGCAGGCATTGATGTCACGACTAACTCCCCTACCTTGAATCTGTATTAAAAGTATGTTAGTTGAGCCCATGACTAGAGACCGGAAAAATTCGCGAGTTCATTTCGCGATAGGCTAAAATACAAATAGTTGTACCTCAGTGCTGCCTCTGCTATTGGTTCACAACTCACCTGGATGACTCTGGGCCAATGAGATACACCCAACCAACGCTGTATCGAATCACAGGCTGCTACGTTTGGACGTCTCACAAGACAGCAACCAATGAGTGGGTGACGTTTGACTGAGTGTACGTAGAACTGTGGAGTTTATCCTACAGGTCATTGAACCCGCGAATTTTTCCGGTCCCTACCCATGACTAGAGCCACGGAAATTTCGCGGATTCATTTAGTCGCAAGCTAGAATGCAAACCTCCACACTGTCGCACTGTGTTCATGATTTGACCGCAGTTATCTGGACACGCCCCTCTACGACCGTGAGCCAACGATGTCCAGCTAGGAGAGAAGTAAGCGAATCAGGTAGTGCCAAATAACAAGGATAAAAATGTTCTTGCTAAGAAATCAACCAATGGGAAAGTAAACATGGGTCGAGCACACCTATAACTTTGAATTATATCCTGAGGCCAGATGAATCTGCGAAATTTCCGGGACTCTACCCATGACGGATGAAGGAATAAAAACCCGAAGACGCACGAACATGAATTCGGGCGCGCGTCTCGGAGCTTGTGAATGCTAGCGTCTCCCCGCGACGCCCGCCCGCCGGAGTGAAAGCTGTGTGATTCGCCGTGCGTGTGTGTGCGTGCGCTCACGCGGGAGTGCGCGGTGAATACCTGATGTCGCGCTCGCTAGACGACCCAGCCTCCTCCGCGGCTGGGCGCGAGCTGGCGACCTCCTCGACTAGGGGGTTCGTTTCCCGTCTGCGAGGACATCTTTAGTCCGGCAACGCACGCTTCGGCGCATCCTGTAATCCGACTCCAATCGAGCCGCACGCGCTCAGATTTATTTATTTATTTTTTGACGTGACAACGTCTAATGAATCGATGAACGCCGGCTGCACGCACGAAAAAGTGTCCCCTTACGCACATCGTCCCGTTACGCTATGTCCCGTTACGCTCATTGTACGCTTGCGCCGCATCTATCTCTCGTCCACTCGATTGGAACAACCATCGATTTGACTTTTTCGAGGCACATTAAACTTCAAAGACTCCCATTCGTTTCCTACTTTTCCTATCATCGCCCTATCCTTAACAGAATAACACAGATTGGAAGAAGTTAAATAGCAAACATGTATAAAAGTTATAGTTATAATAATCTCTTCGTTAAAGTAATAAACATATTTGAATTAATGAGTGCAAATTAAAGAAAATTTATCAATTAATTGTAGATTTCATTTCACTCCTTCTTTGTAGCATACAAAATAGTGATAATTCAATTAAAATGATTCAATTTTATTCATAAAAGTATGCAATGATTTCATCAATGTTTGTTTATGACGTCACGTTAAACTATCGTCCGTAAACCGACTTTACAGACAACAATTTTTTTTTTAATGTGTAAAACATCTTAGCTCTCGGTATACGAAATTTGGTAGGAGCAATTTCGTGACAATGGAACGGAAGTCGCATGGAATGGAAATGTGCAACCACGGTGCTGCCATCTGTGGCGGAGGGAACGAAACAAAGTTCACAAGCACAAAGAGAAACTTTATAATTTTAGCTGTTTGATGAATTAATAACTAGATGGTCAGTATTTTTTTTTTTAATGAAATTCCTTGTCGAAAATCAGTGCCATAGTTGGGGTTGAATATTTTTCAAGTCTTTTTCGCTATCACCGGAGCCGTTTCATTATATAGCTTTGGAATTTTGCTCTGCTAATCAAATGATTCAATACTCGACGAATTCTAATGGCGGGTGCGGAAACTACGTGTGATTAGCGTCAAAGAAATTCAGTTGAAAACACAATTTGCGTATGCATATCACGCTCAGAGTAATTTTTAAAAATTCTACTTTTAATTTCGCGTCCAAGTTTCAAATTACAATTTTAATTGCAACACGAGAACACGGGAATTCGCTTGTTACACAGGTTAGAAGTTGCGCATCTCTAGTGAGCACTGTAAGACTCGCTCAGATGTTATTTTCCCGGGTGTATTCCGGCTGTTGACGTTGCCGGCAGTTCGCATTACTGCGCTGCAGACATTTTTTTTTTTTAATTGGCAAACAGTTTATCATTAATGTCGGTTTTCGTTTCAGTGCAGTGTTTCCTGTTTTATAGCTGGTTGCATTTCACATTTTCACACTTTAATATTCACTTTTGAAACCATGTTGGCATTCGATGATCCGGCCAAGTCGCTGATCCGGCAGGACCGTGGTCCCGAAAGTGCCAGAGATAATGCCCTGGCGTACCCGGGCACACACACGGTTTGCAAGGCTTCAGTAGAAACCACGCGATTAGCAAAGTGTTAAAGATATCCGAGTTGGGCCTGAATACGAAAAGCATTTAAGAATTCGCTGAAGGCGGATGAGTAGTTTTTTATTCTGTATTACTTTTTTTAAACTCTACTTTTAGGAGAGTAAAAATGCGTTTTTTTTTTTTTCAGAATAATTTTAAGTCATGGTACGCTTGGTACAGATTCTTGAAATCACTCAGTGGAGTTGCATTACACCTTTATCTTCATGTTTGCCTTCGACATCTAATGTAATGGTTACCGGGTCAAATTTTATAGCTGCCCTATGCACGAAAAGAAAACTATGCGCTAGTTCAGAGCCTTATACCGCGCTAAGAGAAGCAGCCAGCGTCGCACTTGTGCCCTGGGCCGGCGCAACCAGGTCTGCAACCCTAGGCGAAAGTCACATTTGCCGCCCCTATCATGACTAAGCTGACCACTTTTGAGAAGTCAAATTACCGGACACTAATATGTTGTCGCCCTAGGCCAGGGGTCGGCAGGCCGCGGCTCGCGAGCCGCATGCGGCTCTTTTCGTAGGATGTTACGGCTCTACAACTCACTGCGCTGCCACAGATTGTTCCGACCTACGTCCGGCATTCTCACGGTCCCCTCCCACATATGCGCCCTATCAGGGTAGGGTGGGAGAAACTTCCAGTTCGTTTTATACAATCCAGAGCTATATCATTTAAGCAGAACTGCTAGGGATCACTACCTCTTTTTTTTATCGGGAAGGTATTAGAGCTTCGGCAATGACCAGCGGCTGAGGCCACCAACCCAGCATAGTCACCGCCTCAGCCCCGTACCTCGCTCAGCTAACGAGACAGTTGGCTGTGTCCTGAGCCCTGAGACTTTATCAGCACTGCTGGCGCCTTCCCCGATCTCCCACACACACATTGCGCTGCCACAGCACGAAAAAAATATGCCTAACAAATCAAACGGCCCAATCACAGCTCATGTCTTCAACCTGCGCTCGCACCAACCATCGCACCGCCCACCATCACTCGCCCTAGCGATTTTCTATTTAAATAATTAACAATTACAAAAATTTTTGTTTTCTTGTTTTATCAGTAGAACTCTACTAATGACTACCATATGTTTCTAGATTTACGTGTTTTTGCCCTATTAACTCATTATTTTTAAGACTTCATGTGGAAGTTGCGAACGAAATATTTTTATTTCATCACGTTTATTTTATCGTCTTAAAATTCCACGTAGATACAGAATAAATACATGCTGCGGCTCTCTTAAAAAATGGGAGAATCTGTTTACTTAACATTTGGCTCATTTCACTGGAATGTCTGCCGACCCCGGGTGTAGGAGGTCACCTGACTCTCCTAATGGGGTTGCCGGTCCTGCTCGTGCCGACTCATTAAAACTGTACTGCCGCGCTGGAATTTAACTTTTCAGATACTAACTGCCATGTTTATTTGCGGTCTGCGAAGCGCTGCAGCGCAGTGGTAAGACACCGTGCTTTCATCCTGGGAGATTCTGGTTCGAATCCCGGTTGCGGTAATGCTGATTAAGGTTTCTCCTACACATAAATGCCGGGACGGTTTCTCAAGGAAGAAAGATGCCATCTTGGTTTAAACAGTTTTATTTTTATGTACTATGCTTCGCTTTAGCATATTCACAACTTAGTGGAATTATTGGAATTATTGGAATTAATAGTAACTGACTGCTACAACTATCATTCCCCAAGAAGTCATTGGTGTTTATTACACTAAATTCATGTTTTAGAATACCGATATCTGTAATAACACCAAATACACTACAGACAAATACCGGACAGCTTCAGCGTTGTTGTCACGTCAGTCCTGTAGATGGCAGATGTTATGCCCAGAATGAACAATATAGCTATTTAATGCATCTGGTACCGACTTTATGACAACGAAAACAACTTTCTTATCGCTTGGAAAATTTTTATTTAAACAATTATACAGATTTATGGATGGGAGAGGAAAAATAAACCTCCAGTGCTTCAATATTTCTCAAAAGGAAGTTAACCGTTTGACGCCAGATAATATGATATATAATTAAACTGTTTATCTATCAAAAACTGTGTGGTCTCGCCTGTTTGACACTAGGTTATAGTTAGAGGCAGGCATTTTACGCGAAAAGATCTGAACACTTATTAGACTGCAACAAGGTATGCCCGCACCAGCGGTTTCTTCCTTGTGATTGGCGGCCGTCTGCGAGAGAAGTCGTCGCCTTGTTTGACCGAGCCACTCAGGACGCTTTTACTTCCGCACTGAATCACTGTGATTGGTGTTGTTACAATCGATATGTACCTGGGAGAAATTCAACCAATCACGAAACACAGATCGTGCAACAGTGTCTTAACTTTCAGCTAGTCTCGGAATCTTTTCGCGAAATATGCATGCCCCTAGTTATAGGTTATGTCTCACGCTCCCGCCTGAGTTGCTAGCACAGAGCTGTCTCTAGTCTCTAGTGTGTCTGGTATAAGGCGGCGAGGGTTGCCCGGCCTGGGAGCCGCCCCCTGATTCAGAGATGGAGCGACGCGGAGATTGAGCTCGCCGTCCAGGAATAAGCCAGGAGCTGGACTCCTCTCGGCTGGGTCCGCCGGTCCTTGACGCGAGAGAGCGAGAGAGAAACACACAGGAATGCGCCTGCTCCCTGCGAACCAAAACAACCCGCTGGTTGCTTTAGCGCGTTAAGCCATGGCTGGCTCGTGTTTACAACACATGTTGTGGAAGTCCCGCTGAATCAAGGCTCGTTTTCTTCAAGGTGTCCGATCACGAACAGCATCGAAGAGCCGCTGCACTTGCCGATAAAATTATCGTTCCGTGGTTGCGAGGTTTAACGTGTAATATTTTCGGACAGCGAAAAAGGCTGATAACGCGTGTTTTCACGTACGTTTAAGGATATGAAAAAAGGCATGAGAAAATGCAGAGAGCCTTTAATATTCCAGGATAAAACTACAGGAACATTGCTTAAAGTCCCAAAGGCGCATAACCGACGCTAAGACTGCACACCAGTTTCGTGCCTGGTGCGTAGAGACGAAGATATGTGTAATGAACGAGCCGGTGTCACCCTTAAGTTGGGTGCGCAATTAAAAAAAAAACTTAAGCGAGTGCACATAAGGGCAATCACACGTCTTTACAAAATACGTTTCACAATTGAAATCTTACTGTTGAGTTCAGCCAATGAAATTTCGCGATGTATACAACATTTTGTTGTTAGTGCTAGTAAATAACTATATGGACTAGCAAATGATTACCCCACGAGCGTTTATGACGTCTCCCTATGGGGTTACGTCAAGGAAAAGATTTTCTAACATCGTCCTCACTCTCGGAAGAACTGAAGATGCAAATTCGGGAGAAATCACCGCTATACCCCTTTGAAATGTGGCGAAAAGCGGTCGATGAGTCCTAAAATCGCCTTTATCAATGCATCGCTGCCGATGGCCACCATCTTCCTTATGTGATTTTCATAACTTGATTTTAAAAAATGTTGGGATATATACTGATTCCAATAAAATAAACCTCAATTTCTGTAAGTTGCTCCATTGATTTTTTTAATAGCCTTTCATAACAGCTATCTACCTTCTGTTCCATGCTGTAGTTTCACGCACTTAAAACCGTAGGTACACTCCACGCCGTCAGGTTCGCTTACATCACTTGTATCACATGTATTTCTTACCAGTTTCCCATATTGTCCATATTACAATATCTATTTATTTTTTTAATCAGTAAGTTCGAAAACATGGCAGTGAAATCTCGTCCATACGACTTTATGTTACTGTTATATATGTATGTGTGTATATATATATATATATATACACACACACCTATACCTCACTTAGCATGTCTTCAGATTGCGCGGATTCATTTAGCGTGATGTGAATTTTACTGCCCCAGTCTTGAATAGCACGTCTGTAAATTTCAGTTAGCACCAAATCTCGGCAGTCAAAAAAAAAAAAGTCTTGCACGACACCACGAAGTCTGTTTCAACTTCTGTAAACAACCGATGTGCCGTGGGATACAGTTAGCCATACAAGAGGGGAATAGACGGCGCGCGCAGGTGTGACTACGCTATCGGCTGTTGAACAAACATCAGCAATGGCAAGTTAAATTGCGGCATTGGAGTGTAAAGGACCAAAATGTTTTTTTTACGTCCGCGCGTATGCCGTCGTACCGTACGGGTTTTCGCCTGGCGAGCGACCGGGCCGTGAACTCAGTCCAGCCAGTGGCAGGGAACTCACTCAAACAAAAGCGAGGTGTGGGCGATCGCGCGCTGCCGGGTCCCGCCGTGCTTCGCGCCTCGACCGCCAGGCGCCGCTAGCGGCGCGGTGGTCGTCCTTGAAGGGTTGGTTGTTCCCAGGAACCAAGGCGGCGCCCGGGAGAGGTCAGTGCTCGGGACCCCCAGGTCGTGACCCCACCGTCCCGACGTGACGTAACTCTCGTATTCCAGCATCTCTCCCGCCGTAAAGTACTCACCACCTGGACCCATCTGACTTGCACATCGTCGACTGATCAGCAGAGACCTGGAGAATTCGCGTTGTTTTCTGGTTCCGGGGATGAACTTCACAACTGGACGATGTGTTATGTAGAAATGGTTCAACCCACAAACATTTTCAACTGAGTAAATTGAGCTCAAAGTTGAACACACTATAACCGGTATTGTGGCAGTGCATTGAATGTTTGGTCGCAAGATGGCATAGTAGCAAGGAACGTCGGTTAAAAATTTTTAGCTCAATTAAAAGTGTCATTTTACCTACACATTATTTCAATAACTTTTTTTCCCCTTTTGTTGATTAACTCATTTGTGCATAACACCATCCAAACTATCCTACACAAATAAGTGGGTGTCTATATTGTCCACTGGCTGATGACTAAAGACATGCAAAATTCGCGGATTCATTTCGCGATATGCTAGCATCAAAACAACTATACCTTCGTACCGCTTCTGTGATTGGCCCACATTTTATCCGGGGAACTGTGAGTCAACGAGAAACACTAAACCAAGAAAGTGCCAAATTACGGACAGCCTAATTATTGAGACATCTCACGCGTCATTAGCCAATGAACAGGTGTCATTTCCGCGAGTATTTAAAGGACTGTGGAGTCTATCCTAGAGGTCAATGAATCCGCGAATTTTGCAGGTCTCAACTGATGACGCATTTTACCTTCCCACCAGATTGCACGTGATTGGGTCATTTGAATTTTCTGATGTCATTGGTATCCTTTTCTTCAGGGCGGGTGGAAACTGCGTACGGTCCAACGAGGATGCGGGTCAAGTGTATGTGGAATGCAGACCAGTCTCTAGAAATAAATACGTGATTTTTTTTAGTTGTCTACCGATTAGTATACCTTTTAATGCTCGGAATTACAGGCTATGTTTATTTATTTGATTCCCTCGTATAAACATATCTATGGAGTAGCCTAATATTTGTGCTTCATGATATGCCTGTCTCCAAGGTAAACATATCTCTTTAGCGTTTCAGAGTCAGTGAGTTAGTGATGAGCGGAACTATTCATAAGATTAATATAAACACGTGTATAAATTATTAATTTAATTTAATAAAATAATTGAGATAAATTTTAATTAATAATGAAAATAAATCGATATTCCGACTGCTTATTGTAATTTAATGTGTATGATAGTCAGTGACTGACTGCTACGCTACTTAATTAACTTCATCTCTGCTCCTCCTCGTGGCTACGCCACTGTCCTTCCTCGAGGGTACGATATTCCATGCTTCATGGCTTTTACGTTTCGAATAATAAATAAAAAATAACTTTAATTCTGCATCCAAATAATCAATAGAAATAAAATAATAAAAAGATGTAGTTTTATTATAAATGCGGTTTGTAAAGTTAAATTTAATCAAATTAAAAACATTAATTAAATACACATTATTAAATTTTAATATAAATCCGTGTGTACAATTAAGTATTAAATATAGTTAAATAATGGAGATAAAATTTAAATTATTAACGTAAATTCATAAACGCACTGAATTTAAATAATAAGTAATAATTTATAATGTGTTATTTGTAATGCAGATAAATAACACTTATAGGAACATAACCTCACTTATGTAGATACACTTGAAAATACACTTGAAAACATTCATAGACACAATTTCTTTCACTGATATTTACAATAAATAAATATTTTTAATTGTATGGACCAGTATTCGATATAATTCACTAAAATAGGTATATGATGTAAAGCACTTTTTTTTATTTGTATTTTGCTTTTTTTTTCATTTCTTCAATTATTCGTAGCAAGCTGCGCGCGAATAATAAAAATTCACTCTTATTTTTCCATAACGCTCTCATATATATGTAACTTCAAAAAAAAAATTCGCCCATTTTGAATTTAATATTTAGTTCCTTAAGAGGCCACTCCAGTGTTTCAGGGGCACTACGCAACCCGCGTTAACCTCATAAGATGCAATGCTATTTTCATTTTGATTATAACTAATTATCTAATATAGATTTCGAAATGATGCTTGCTTGATATGTAAGACAACGATGCTCTTATCAAAGCCCCTTTCTTCAAAAACGTGCATAAATTATGGTTCAAACGTAGACAATACACTGATTCATTTTAGTAAAGATTAGTATAAAACCATAATTTATGCACGTTTTTGAAGAAAGGGGCTTTGATAAGAGCATCGTTGCCTTACATATCAAGCAAGCATCATTTCTTAATCTATATTAGTTAATTAGTTATAAGCAAAATGAAAATAATATTGAATCTTATTAGGTTAACGCGGGTTGCGTAGTGCCCCTGAAACACTGGAGTGGCCTCTTAAGTAATTTATTTAGCTGTAAGGCGCCTAAGGCACCCCATGAAAAATGATGAATATACCAGACACTTTAATTTAATATACAAGAAATATTTCAAGAAATATTACTGTAATCCAGAATAGACCGAGTGGCTCGGTCGATGCCGCATTACTAGGGACCGGAAAAATTCGTGGGTTCCATGACTTGCAGGATGAGCTCCACAGTTCTACGTACACTCGGTAAAATGTCACCCACTCATTGGTTGCTGTCTTGTGAAACGTCCCAACGTAGCAGCCTGTGATTCGATACAGTTTTGGTTGGGTGTTTCTCATTGGCCCAGAGTCATCCAGGTGAGTTGTGAGCCATCAATAGCAGAGGCAGCACTGAGGTATAACTATTTGTATTTTAGCCTATCGCGAAATGAACTCACGAATTTTTCCTGTCTCTACGGATTACAAAACGTGTCAAACCGAAGAATGACGGGTCATAGAGCGCCTCATCCTTTCGCGAAACGCTGCATTGACGATTCTGTAAGAATATTTGAAACTATGCTGAAGGTAAACAAAAATGGCTGATGCACTTTTCAAGGATACTTGAAATAAAAGGGTCCTTTAAAGAGGTATTTGAAATCAGCCTAATTTTTTCTATCATGGGCATTCACAAAAAGAAAAGGAGGGTTTTAGGGAAGATATACACCCTCCTCCCCTTCGAAATCCTAAAAAAAAAAAAAAAAAAAATCCATCCCCTCCAACAAAAGGAAAGAATTTGAAAGAAAACGAAATGAAATTTTGCGTACGCTCTTGGTTTCAATACGATGACAGATGGAACAGGCGTAGTGCAGTCGGTAAGTTTTAATTTTTTTTGCGCTGGTTATGACATGGATGACTGTCAGGTTTGCTGGAATACATTTAAGCTCGGTCATAATCTGCAAGGTCTTGAAGGATTTATCGCACACAGAGATTTATATCCTTCCGCACCGACGGCGATTGGCGAAAGTCCGGACTACATGCCGCGGGGACATCACATTCAAGGATATCAACACACCTGGACGTGACCTTGGTTGCTCCTCAGCCAAGGTGTGCCCTGGTTCCGTAAAAGTAAAAAAAAAAAAAACTAATTATTTATTACTGCATTCTGAACGACGTTGTTGATTAAAACTTAAAAGTAACAGCAAAGCTATGCAAATCACTCCCCGGCTTTAAAGCAGGAACGTGTACCATTTACTATTTTTGCGTTTCCTGTTCTGTTTGATGGATTATATACTGAAACTAATATTTAATTATGTTATTTTTTATTTAGCGATTCCGTTCTTCAGTTAATTAATATATATTTTTAAAATTTTTAACATTTTGTATAATTGCGTGAACGAAAAAAATAATAATATTGAAACTTATGTTTTTGACTTTTTAATATCTAAAGTTTCCATGATTAAAAATATCCTTTATGTAAATCACGACTTCATTTTGTCCACATGAGCCATTTCTCTCAAGTTTGTAGACTTATTTAAATGAAAAAAATAAATTTTTTTTCATTTTTATATAATCGTAGAGATTTCCTATCCAAATTTAATATTTTATGGATTCGAATAGTTAATGTTGGCGTCCCTAAATCTCAACATTTCCACCTCTCTAGGTATCGTAAGTTATAACATAAATTTTAGTAAACGAGTGTTTGAACGATTGTGTAATAGATCTTTGCATGCAATCGCACGACTTGTGAAATTTGAAAATACCGGACAGTAAAATAGATTATTGTAAGCTCCGAACCACTTGGTTTACATTTATTTTCATATCAAAAGTTAGTAAGTCACGCGTGGGGCAGGAAATGCAACATCGTTTATGCGGTCTCCCAGCAGAAAGAAACCGAAGCTTTCTTCCTCAAACACTGTTCGTTACCAAGGTTAAATGTTACGCATCTCTGGAGAGTACTGAAAGATTCGCTCACATTTTTTTCTACTTCACTGAATCACACTTTAGTCACATGATAATAGCCATCTGCCTAGATCGCCAACAAAGTACACAGCTTCAGTAAACATAAATATTTTGACGTGACAACGTCTAATAAATCGATGAACGCCGGCTGCACGCACGAAAAAGTATGACTAATTGTCCCGTTACGTACATTGTCCCGTTACGCTTTGACCCGTTACGCTCATTGTACGCTTGCGGCGCATCTATCTCTCTTCCACTCGATTCGAACAACCATCGATTTTACTTTTTCGAGGCACATTAAACTTGAAACACTACCATTCGTTTCCTACTTTTCCTATCATTGTCATATCCTGAACAGAATAACACAGATTGGAAGAAGTTAAATAGCAAACATGTATAAAAGTTATAGTTAAAATAATCTGCTCGTTAAAGTAATAAACATATTTGAATTAATGAGTGCAAATAAAAGTAAATTTATCAATTAAATTGTAGATTTCATTTCACCCCTTCTTTTTATCCATACAAAATAGTGATAATTCAATAAAAATGATTCAATTTTATTTATAAAAGTATGCAATCATTTCATCAATGTTTTGTTATGACGTTGTCACATTAAACTATCGTCCGTAAACCGACTTTACAGACAACAACACTAACACATAACTTACACTTACACTAGCACTTCACTATCAATAACACTGCCACTAATAATAATACTAACACTAAAACTAAAAATAACACACTCATCAAAACTAAAATTCTCACGAAACCTTACAATAACAGTAACATCTGTACTAACACTAACACTCTTACTAACACATAACACTCACTAACACTAACACTCTCACTAACACTGACACGTTCGAACCGAAGCGTCAGTGAACCCTTCTCTTTTGACGCAGCTAGAGCCCATAGGCCAAGCAAACTTATCAATAGTGAACTTCTGAATGTTTATTCAAAGTTTCTGGTTAATTTCACACACAATATCTCTGTTTTTTTTTTGTTTTTTTTTTTTTTTAAATTATAACTTACAAATTTCAGTACGAGACTTTATACCGTTCTGGGGCTTGGCAATTCTCAGTACCTAAGTGAGGACACTTGGATTCAATTTGTAGTCTACATCACCCCATAAGAAATAACTAGTTATAGCATATCAGCGGTTGCATACTGAACGTGTTAATACATTACAAACTTAAACGGCACAAAGAAGGTGTAAAATACACACACATGTATTTATATAAATTATATGGAAAAAAATTGATTAATCCAAAACAGAGGTGATCAATTCCCTTACTTGCATTTAAAAAACCCACACAAACTTTCACGTCAGTTCCACTCCGTTTCGGTCGAAACCAATAAGTTCCAAATTGCAACTAAAACTGAATTTAGTCATAATTAATTACCTTACGCCTGCATGGTTGCCATTAATCCCTAGCCGGTCACCTGAAATCGTGTATCCATTACAATTAACTTCAGTTTTTTTTTGGTGAAAGTAATTCCGTGCTTGAAATTTCCTAACTGCGTGCACATAGACGATACGTCGTATGTGTCACGTAGCTTATTTACTTTCACGAGTATCACGATTTGTTCTTTCTTAGAACTTTCTGACGACATTGATTTTTCTTTTCCTTTAGTGAAGGACGGTTGTGCGGTGACGACATCAGAGCTTCGTGTTTCTTATAATAAACATTGTTTGCATTTTCTTTAATATGAGCTCTTCTTGCTGGAATTTAAAATTTTAGTTGAAACGTGAAGCAGTTCAACAAAATATTTGATGTACATTCAGAACAAAGTCTGCTATTGGAGATTTTTAAAAAAAAATTCTTTTGAAGGAGGCATGTAATTTAATGTAAAATTTGAGAAATATATAACGTGTCTTTGTTGTTAGTTACATAAGCTCGGTTTGCAAGCGTGTCTTTAAGGTGGCAACATATTTGATGGGTTGCCAGAAATTGGTAACTGCTTGTTTCATTAAAGGATGCCTGATGTGTTCGTTTGGTTTACCTCCAGCGTATCATAGACAGTTTTTATGCATTTTTTTCCATATGCGTATGATAAATTAGAACGTGGAGCGTTAAACGATTCTAGATGATGAATGAAAACGAACATGTAGCTACTAAAATTTTACATGTTTGAAGTGAAGCTTTGTTACAGTTGGTAGAGTAATGTCAGAATCACAGGGTAACGGAGTTAACGTGTGTAAAGTATGTAACGTATGTTGTTCGATGGCGTGGGGTTGAAAAAAATAAGTTTTGAATTGAAAAATCTTAATAGCTGGTGCAGATGGAAGCAGAAGCAGCGCATTTTTTTTGTATAGGCCTACTTTCCAATACTTTTGTTGAAGTTTATACACTTGCTCATAAGTTTGTATAATTTCTCATACTTTTTATACATTATCACACTTTTTGCATACTTTCGCCTTTTAGGCATACTTTTCGCATTGTTTGCATACTTTTTGCATTCTTTGCATTCTTTTTGCTTAACTTTTACATATTTTTACACACGTTCACGTACTTTTTCATACTTTTGTACAATTTCGCATGTTTTCGCATACTTTTGCATTCTTATTCATACGTTTACATACTTTCGTATACTTTCGCAACTCGTAGTTTGCAACTCTAAACCCTGAGGTTGGATCCGTGTAAGCATTCGAATGGTGACTATTTAAATAAATATTCCGATAGTGTTAAGTATTATATTTTAGCTATCATAAACCCATTAATTCATTCTTAGATTATACTGAAGAAATAGATAGCCATTAGTAAATAAATTTATATTTTCGGTGAATGATTACGCGTGTTTCAATTATAAGAGTACCCTAAATAAAATGTCCTTCTTACTAGTGAAGTTTCACTTCCAACGCGCGTGGAGAGCACGCACTCGTGTGTTTTTTTTAAATTCATAAACTGTTTGACATTAAGTGGCACATTATTGAATTACGTACCTACATTATAATGAAGATTTGGATTTTTCTGGAGTTCGTTTGTTAGTTGGATACAAATTTAGGAAAGTAGGATATTCGACCTGTAAACTCGAAAAAAAAATGCACTTCAGACTGAATGGATGACAGTTTATTTTTTGTTTTTTATTTTTGGTTCAGTGATATTTGTACACAGATTAGTCCTGCAAACACACCTCTAATATAGTTTCCTGTTGTTGCAGGACTGCGCCGAGGAAGGCGCATGTCAAGATGCGACTGGGCACGATCACAGGTGTGTATACTTTACCTTCCAACTGGTATGATGCGGGCAGAAAATATTCTTTACCTTCCAACTGCCATGATGCGGGCAGAAAATATACTTTACCTTCCAACTGCCATGATGCGGGCGGAAAATATACTTTACCTTCCAACTGATATGATGCGGGCAGAAAATATACTTTACCTTCCAACTGCCATAATGCGGGCAGAAAATATACTTTACCTTCCATCTGCTATGATGCGGGCAGAAAATATACTTTACCTTCCAACTGCTATGATGTGGGCAGAAAAGCGAAAAGCTATTGTAGTTTCAGGAATCAGTTATAGAGCCAGCCATGTCTCTTAAAAAAACGCAACTTACTAGTACACGATATTTGTGATCGTACATGGTTCGTAAACCTCCTTAATATCCTTAAAAATACCTTAGTTTTATTTATTTTACTAAAAGGCCCGTAAATAATGACCTCTAATTTTATTATGGGTCATGCAGAAGTCCTTAATAAAGGATAAAATCCCCCCCCCCCCCCCCGGGGCAAAGTAGTATGCCTGGCCACCTCGTACGTTGCAAGTGAAATTTCACAGTTAGAGATATAATAATGTGTGCAAGTATGCGAGAAAGCAAGTATGCGAGTGTGCCATAATGAAATAAAATGCCATTGAGTTTCCCACTGCTGAGCCACTTCCTTCCCCGTAACACAATCGAGTGTCCCACACATGATCGTTGCAAATTCCGTTGACCCTGAGCGTTTCACTTTTCTTTACGTTATGAGACTTGCCCTATACTGGCTGTAAATAAGTTTCACATAAAAAGGTTTTTGTTGTGTAACATTTTAGCTCTCGGTACACGGCATTTGATGGAAGTAATTTCGTGAATGCGACGGAAGTAAAGGAACGGAAATGTGTAACCACGGTGCTGCCATCTGTGGCGGATGGCGCAAACCAAAGTTTAGCATTATTTAGTATTATTAGTTATTTTTAGTTTAGTATGTTTTTTTTTAGTTTATTAACCTTTCATCGGAGCCGTTTCATTATATAGTTTAAATTTCCGGGAGTTAATAAAGTGATTCAATAGTCGACATAGCTACTCCGACATGGAATTATAGCGGCGGGTGTGGACACTACGTATAAATTCGCGTCCAGAAATGTAGTTGAAAATACAATTTGCTTATGTTTATCACGCTCGGCATTATTTTAAAGAATTCTACCTTAAATTTTGTTTCCGAGTTTTGTATTATAAATGTATTTTAGTTTGAGAACACATGGGTTTTCTCGTTACCAAGTTTAGATGTAACACATCTGTGGCATCTCTCACATATTTTTTCTGTTGTTACATGCTTGTTACTATTTATTTACACATCCTGTTGACATGCGTCTGTATCTTCCCTCAGTTAAATTAATGTAACTTGAGGTGATAGTCTTGAACTTGTAAGTTATTTTTAGGGGCCTGATGACTGACTCACATTTGCAAAAATGCAGTGGATTGCCAGGTAAACTGCGCCGTAAAATATTCGTTGCAACGATTGTCAACTATCCTACATATTTCTGGGAGATAGAAACCGAAAGAGGTCATCTTGGTTTCAATATTTTTAGGCCATAAAATTTATTTTACTTGATTTTAAAAATTAATTTTCTTAAAACAAATTATATATTTTAATAGAATACCTGAAGTTAATAATTACAACTGGCTGCTACAAATCAGTTACTCTGTTAAGTCATTGGCTTATAAAATTACATTTATTTTTTGCAATAATTACAATTTTAGTAATTTTACATTAATTAATGTATGATATGTGCTCTAAAAAGGCAAATTTTTAATATATAAAAAAGTTTATTTCATAGTATCTGCTGAAACAAATATAGCGTCTTTCGGTTCATATTATTTCCTCTTAATTGGCTTTCTGTATATATAGGTTGTAATTTGAAAGAAATGTTTAAATATTAAATTCGGTCAACAGAGACGTTCATTATGAAATAGCCAGCATTATTCTGGATTTGCATGTACGGCAAAAATTATGTTGTTGTTTACTCTTTCCACATACACCCAACTTCGAATCAAACAAGATCTACATCTGGTGAGTCTAAATGAACCTTTATTCCTCTTTATTTAATTATAGAAACATAATTTTAATCAATTAAACCCTATTTTAGTCTAATTTTATTGAGCATGTTACCAAAAGCCGTAAATTTTCCTATTTATTAAAAGTTGTTAGCTAATGATATGAAAATCATAAAAAAAAGGAAAATATTTTATAAACTATTTATGCCGTAATGAAACTGAAAATAAGTTGATTTGTACATATATGTCAAGCTTTTTAATATTTAGTAATAGATTCATTAAATCAGTCATTCTTTTCAGCATTTTTCTGCACCTAAGATATTGTCATACCGAAAACTGCCGTAGAAATTTCTTCTTGTATATTGAGGGTTATTTTTTATATTTGTTTGAAGAACTCTATTTTTAAAAGCACATATGACTCTATAAAACAAAAATAATAGCAGTCAGAAATATTTAATGTCATTCTATTGAATTAAGTATGATTGGTCTTCATTGTTAGAAATTGGCACTCCTTAAATGTAATATAAAAAAATGCATTAAAAATTGTATTTAAATATATTCTTTCGCTGAGCTAGCACCTGTAGCTATAAAACTCAGAGAATAACACATTATTTAAAAAAATTACCTCGTTTAGAATTTATGAAAAACTTTCCGAGAGATTATTTTTGTTCATTCGCTTTGTCTTTCTAAAAGCCCTCGTGACTCTCTATATACCTACTTTTATCAATTATCAGGCTAAAAAAATTGCATTTGTTACTTATATAAGCATAAACACAATAACTGTATTATGTTATTTTACCAAAATTTTATATTAACATCATAGTGTCATACTTTCATGATTGTTCTTATGATAAAATCTTAATTTGAACTTTGAATTTTACAATTCACAGGTTAAGCTTGCATGAGTACAACTCAAATGATTTTGCCTAACACGTAACCAGTAAATAATGCGTTTGTAAATTTTACTTTAGCGGCATTGAAAAGTTTTTAAAGTGAAAGAAACTGCATTTAAATCAAATAGAAAATATATAGTGCCTTGATAGTGTAAGGGGAAATGGGGTGGGAAATAGATTATATGGAGAACAAAATTTTACTTAGGAACAAAGCACACCACTACAAAATTATATTTGAACATTAACATTTGGTCAGCGAAAGGAAAGGAACTTGAGAGCTGCGTTGCCAAATCTTTGGTTCGTTGTAATGTAAGTGGCGGTTCCCCCAACCCCGCTCCTTATTACGAAACTAAAGCACGTGCGTGCGGCAATAACGCTGGCTGATAATTGGGTCGGCCTGAAAGTATCTGGCATTTGAAGACTCCGCGGGAGACAACTGAATCGTGTGCTACGTTGATTAGTCGATGACGACAGCCGGCGCAAGAGCTGTTTAAGCCCTCGCTACTCTGTAAAAAATAAGTGCGTGAAACTCAGTACACATGATAGGAGTGAAAATGCTTTGGCAATTCAAACTTCGACTCGTATGTATATCGTAAAGGGTAAAACAAGCGATCAAGAGAGAGAGAGTTTAAATAACAATAAATATTTCTCACTGTTGAAATACTCACGCTATAAAGAAAAACCTGTGCGTGTTATTGTTTCTTCAAACAATTCTGCCATTTGGAACACGCCAAATCACTGATCTAAATATGAATTTTCATAACTGGTAACGCTCTATTTAAGCGGGAAATGGAGGGACTGTCTCAACAGCGCTCTCTACGCCGCTGGTTGAACAATGATGAACGCGAGCGCGCTGGTAGCAAATATAAAATTCAAGGCACTCACAGCTGACTGTATAGGATAAATATATCTATTTTCTGAATCAAGCGCATGCGCACACTCTCTGTCTAATTCTTTCGTTTATCTATATTTCTCGGTTCTATTTTTTTTTGGGTGGGGGAAGAATCATCGCTTAAATATGAGAACGAAAACGAGCCCAGCAACTTATATAGATCTTGATACCTCTTTGGCCAAGTACATATTCTCTGTCCTGTAAGTGTCAGAATCATCGCATTAAAGTTCGGCTTTGAAATTTTACTCTCATCACGCCCAAAGAGATTTCACTTCAAAATTGTTTTACTTTTACAAAGAATATTCTTGTAAACTCAGTTGCCAACGAAATCACGCAATAGATGATAATTAACGAGACTTGCGCGCCTTTTTACACCCACTGTATTACACTTAAGTGAGTACACGTTGAAAATATTCGTTTCAAAACAACAAATGCAAGGAGATATTAAGTTAAAATGTTTTAAATAGCTCTTTAATTAAAAGAACGAAGGGGGACTCAATTTGGTGTGAGACCGAGTCTCAAGGAGAAGAAACAAATAACAACTTTACAAAAATTAAAACGATCGAGAAAGGTAGGCAGTAGAAGCAGCTAATGGACAATAGAAACTAAATTATTTGTGTCAAGTATGTGGAGTCTATTCCAGTGCCAAAAAACAACGCAAATTTCGCAGGTCCATAGTACATAATAATTCTTATTTGTTCGGGGGAATTTTTAATTGTGTCATTATTATTGATAAATTAAGTTATAAGTCGATTTATCATTCTGATATAAACCAGAATTTAAATTTAAACATTCATAAAATATATTGTAAAGGCCCTACTTACTCCTTAATAACACGTGGTAAAAAAAGTACTCTATTCAACGAAAAGCGTTAAAGAATGGAACCGGTCGACAAAGGATGACGTTACCAGTAAGTGCATCAGATACCATTTCCCCTTTACATTGCAGTTTTTTAAATTGAGGGATTTCAATGGAAGTATACATAATGTCGAAGAAGACGAAAATCGACTTCGCAGACGCATGTTTCTAAGCTTAAAATAAATTCGTATTAAGCAGTGTTTTTTTATTCATTACTACAAATAAAAATAATAATATCTAAACAGTTAATTTTTTGTGTATACATTTGGATTTAATAAGACTGACAACATTAAACCATAGCAATATAAATCTGTAATTTGAAGCATTTTTGTTAAAATGCTTCAGAACTTTCATATGATTTTTTTAAATGTCAAACATGAGTGAATAAAATATAATTTACGATATTAGCTAAAAAAATCTTTATAATTTAATAAAAAATATGTATGTCAGTGGTAGACAAATATTTAATTTTTCAAAGATAGCCTATATAACATTTTTCAAAGGGTCGGAAACATATATAACGTAGTTTTTTTACTTAAATTTATTTTAAAAACTCAGAATCGGTGGAAATCGTTATAAATAATTCAACGCTATAAATTTTTAAAACCGTAGCAGCATATTAAGGTTGACAATACCAGAAATGGAACAATTGTGAACAATCTGGGAGGTACATGACTAGCATTTTTCAATTCTTTACTCACAACCATCATTTATTTTATTGCATTAAAAATTCCTAAACAGCTGATTTAAATGCCAGTGGAAACTAAAAATGGTTTCTACCACGTACATTACAATAAATATTCTTTCTTACACCTCTCGCTACCTCCCCCTTCACAAAAAAATAAATAATTACATTTAAAGGACATATTGATACGAATATATCTATTTTTTAAATACTTTTTATGAATCTGTTATCAGCATTGCAGCAGTGACAACTTTCGTTGCAGCAAAATGTTCGGAAATTTACCAAACCAGTGTTTTGGAGTAGTAAGAAATGTGTCGAAAGATACAGATCAAGAATAAACAAAACTAGTTTTTCATAGAAAATTTACCAAATTCCTTCATCTAATATCCCTTAGAGTACAGGTTAAGTGCTTTGTGTTGGTGAGGCGGAATGATAAGTGCGACTCTCTCTTGCGCTTCTAGTACGGTATCGCCTTTAAGCACAAGGCACTGGACTGGCGCGCAGTCTTCTCGTCGTGAAAAGACAACTATGAAATTTGAGCGGCGACCGTTAACATTATATGACGGAGAAATGAAGATACAGGAGTAATGCAAGTCCCTTGAGTGTTTTCAAGAATCTGTACCGGTTGTTTTATGCCTAAAAATTACTCTGAAAACACTCCTTTTAACCATTTTAACTCTTCCAAAAATACAGTTTTGAAACTAAATCCGGAAACCAAATTAACTATCGGCCCTCGGCGAACCCTTAAATGCTTTTCGTAAACAGACCCCACTCGGATATCTTGAGTAGTTTTCAAATCGCGTAATTTATTTATTTATTCTGAAGCTCTGCACACCGTATGTGTGCCCGGGTAGGCAGGGGGCCTTCATAATTATTGACACTTAACTGGTGTGAAAACAAACGAGTGTACCGCCAGCATGAAAGTGGCGCCGCGCGGTGTCTGACCAATGGTCCCGCCATCTAGCGCGAGCCACTTCATCACGCGCCGAGCCGCGCGAGCAGGAGACCATTAGTCCACATCCACGGAGACCTTTGCGGCGCGGCGCGGGCGACCGACCCAGATTCCTGCTCCGGCCGAGACAATAGATGGTTATCGTGGGAGCTGTGCGGGGGTTGGTGGGGGGGCGTGGCCCAGGAGGCGGGGGAGAGCGGGACCCGCTGTGTGATACGGCCACGTTGCGAAAAACCACGCCCACTCCCGCAGCGCACAGCTGTTTCCCACATCACGACCTGCCCTCCCCCACCCCCTCCCCCTCGTCTTGACCCCCGGCCCGGCGCTGGGTTCCGGAGCCGGGCGCGGGCCGGTTACTCAAACACAAGGTTCGCCCGCCGTCTGCGGTCGTTGGGCAAGCGCCTTGACCGGCGACCGCGACGCACGCGGGCTTCCCGACCTCGCCTCTTTGTCGAGTCTGGCGACGCGACGTGCGAAGACCTCGCGGGTGACTCCACCCCACGTGGCTACCGGCACTTTCTAAAACACCACCTCGACGCCCGCGTGATGCTACATACATGAACCAATACCTACAGCCGGTTATTTCGCGGATTCATTCCACTCCGCGTCGTTGGCGTGTTGCACTTTATCGAGCGGCCACTTCTCCACTTGACCAAGAGTCGTCACGGGACTGTAGCTCAATCTTCAACACGGAGCACATGCATGTGTGTGCTTCAAGTCAACATGCTCCCTAATGATTCCGTGAAATAATCGTGGATATAGTAGTACTTTCCAAATAGAGATCTCAACTTACGGTGGAAAGAGAAAACTCTACCTTTTTTTTTTTTTTTGAGAAATAGATCAAAAATGATTTTCTCATCAATGGGTTTTCTCTGAAAGTAAGTGGCGCATGATTTAAAAACCACGAGAGAGTTTGCAGCTATAAATGTTCAGTTCTTGTTTTGAGAAACCAAGATATATTTTTTTAATTAGCTTCAAACCTTCAGCATAGCCTATAAGTTGTGAACGTTTACATATATCTAAACAAAAATAATAAATCCCAGTCCATGATGTCTTCGTATACTATAATTATAAAGTGATGACTGTATACACTATCGGTAACGAATAATATACCCACCACTAAGTTAGTAGTTCGTATCAAGGGTGAGCCGATTTTATGTGTAAGCTTCGCTTAGTTTATTTTATTATTTTGTTTTTTTATTCCCTACAGTCTAATTAGAATGTATTAGTGTGCGCGTATGAGGCAAGAGGACTCTTACACTAAAAAAAAATATATATATAGAAAAAAAAGAGGTAGCTTGTCCCTGGAATCATTTGTTTATATTTCTTTCAGCCGATTGGAACCACCACTTATATTTATCTGCAAGACATTCACCTATGTGATAGTACAACATTGCAGTCTGTTCATTCATCATATAGACGGTAGTCTAAGACGGGTTGTGGATATGACAGTAACTAAACTCAGGGGTCGTATTCCAGAACGTGTGCAAACCGAATCCCAGTAAGGAAACAAATCGAACACGGTTTTTAATAAACGGTGCGAGGCTAAAAACTGGGTTCAATGCACTCTAGTGGACGATCCGCAACCATCGACACAAATGTTACAACAAAAATACTAGAGAAAGCAGCACAATTGCACAAAAATAGAACCGCCTTTCTAACTTTCTCAAGTATTTTCAATGTTGCGATTATTTCGTGTTATGGCCACTAAAGTGTACAAAATATATTCCAGGATAGTTTCGTTATCAAAGTTTAATTTGACACACCAACACGTTTGTTACGTCCCCCGTTGATCACAAGTGTGACACTACACGTGTTGTTGGCGTCAAACGCGAGTCAGTCATCTGGAAGAAATGAACGAAAAAGTGAGCTCTGTGCATGCGCGGAATTCGGGCAACAGATCAGTAACGGACCAGACACCAAACTCCGTTCCCAAAAAATAAAGGAAAGGCCATGTAATACCGTGCACTAGGTATACTGTCACGATACAACAGATGTAGCATATTCAATATATAAACCCTTATTTTTGTGTCTTGGAATACCGCGGCCTAGCAGTCACAGACCAAAACAGAGCTCTGCTGGAAGTTATTCCTCCCTTTGATAATGACTGAAGCGTGGATGTGGCCAGATGACCGTGTACTTCTGTTTACTAATGCTGAAGTCATAAAGGCGGGATGGCTGCTGCGAGAATGTTGCGAATATGTATCGCATGATAATGAACATGTAGTTTTCAAACTAAGTAAACCAACTTTAAAATAATTTTTACCATTTCATTGACTCCACATATAAGGCAGTTCGTTTTTAATTACCTGCTCGAAAAAAATAATCCCAATTTAATGTTTCGGAAAGTGGACGCATAAAAGTTTTCACAAACTAATTTTTATCAGTTTAAGATGATTCGAATAC
The DNA here is from genome assembly GCF_032445375.1 of Bacillus rossius redtenbacheri. NCBI lineage: Eukaryota > Metazoa > Arthropoda > Insecta > Phasmatodea > Bacillidae > Bacillus > Bacillus rossius. Next base: position 32,409,920 of record NC_086336.1, read on the forward strand.
AAAATCCTGACGCTCATGTCAGGAACGTCGCGTCCGCGATACAATGGAAATAAAAAAAAAAAATGGCAGGGAAATCTGTCGCGCCCGCAATATTTGTCGCGGGCGTGAAACGTGAATCATTACAAAATAAATCAAGTTTTTCAGTACTCGTCAGAGATATGTTAAATCTAACCTCGGTAACAAGCAAATTCATGTGATCTCAAATTGCAAATACACTTTTAATACGAGATTCGGACACGAAATTAAACTTGGATTTCTTTAAAATAATGCCGAGCATGATAAGTATACTAAAATTGTGTTTTAAAATGTATTTCTTGACGCGAAACACACATAGTTTCTACGCACGCCGCTAGAATTCGCTGCCGAAGCTGATACATATTCAATAGAATCATTCAATATGCAAACCGAAATTTTAAACTACATATTGACATGCTCCAACAAAAGCGGGAAAAAAATACTTAAAAAAAATTTAAAGCCCGGTTTTGGACCTTATTTTCGGCAAGGAAGTTTATTAAAATACACCCCTTCATATTAAAACCCACTAAATAGTTACAATATAAAGTTTTCCTTTGTATTTGTAAACTTTGGTTCCCGCCACCCGTCACAGATGGCAGCACCGTGGTCACATATTTACGTTCCATGCGACTTCCGTTCCATTCACGAATGTACACCCAGCAAATGCCGTATACCGAGAACTAAGATGTTGCACATAAAAAATATTTTTATCGTGTCGCGTCCATCGCGTCGTACCCGTCGCGTTTGTCATGATTCGGCGTCGGGCTGCGGCAGTCCTCGTTCTGTCCAAGCATCCGGCGGTAACGTATTATTTCCGAGTTGATAGTAAAACTTTTCGCTCCAGCATGACATTCATTGTGTACTAAACTTCTCGGGCAGCCAGAATTATCTTTGGAATATGAAAACGGTATCATCTTGTTTGTTTACCATCATGTAAGTCTTATCATAAGAGATTCCTCGAAGGCTTGGCGCACAAAGGCTTCGCGTCATGTAACTGAACAATGGTCGATTGTTCGATCTCCGTCTCCGGCATAAATCACGTCACTTTATAAACACCGAGTCGTCAATAACGTGGCAAGGAAATCACTGGTAATGTTCAAGGTTCCGGCGCCATCTACCTTAAACCTTCCTATGTATGCATAACCATGCGTCGTAAAACCATTCTATATCCCACCTGGGAAGTCTTACACTTAGAGCGTCCGCCTAGTCGGGTGTGTATTTGTGTTGGTGAGGCGGGATGATAAGCGCGACTTTAGCTCGTGCTTCTAGCGCGGTATCGCCTCTAAGCTCAAGGCTGTGGACTGACGCGCAGTCTTCTCGTCGTGCACAGGGCAACTACGGAATTTCAGTGGTAACCATAACATTATAGGGCGGAGAAATGAAGATGAAGGTAGAACGTAGGTCCGTTGAGGCGCTTCAAGAATCTGTACCGGGCGGTTCATGCCCAAAAATTAATCTGAAAGCATGTGTTTGAGCCCTTTCCACTCTTCTGAAAATACAGATTTAAAACCAATTACGAACACAAAACTACTCATCCATCCACAGAGTATTCTTACGTGCTTTTCGTAAACAGACTTCACTCGGATATCTTGGGTATTTTTAAATTGCGTGGTTTTTTTCTGAAGTTCTGCACACCGTGTGTGTGCATAGATATTGCGCGTCATATCCTTAGATTGCATTGTGCATTTAAAGTGGAATTTACTTTCTCTTTCTATCCCCATTTCTGCTATTATCCCTGCATTTGTTTCGGTGTGTTTTGTTGCTAGATATGCACCAGAGAGCAAAAAGCTTTTAGATAGAAAAATTCAGATTAAAAAATTGTGGAAATTTCTAGAATTCAAAAACGACTGCCGGAAATTATGTAATGAAAGATGATGACTGGAAATTATATAATTCAATATGGTGGCCGATTTTCGTGCTCTCATACAGTGTAGGGATATACAAAATCATAGCTCTAACATCTATAATTAACTAAACATTAACCAATGTGATGAAAACCCCTGAAACAAATTTTTCATGCATGATCTTACCAATCAGAAAGCTGCTTCTTTATCCAAATGGTGGTTTGTTGGGTGGCTGTTAGGCGGAATACAAATCCACTGTAGGGATATGAGTGACTGCTTAGAAAATGGGGGAAGTGGAAAAATTTAATACGGAAATTTTGTGGGGAAACCTGAAATTTTGGGGTGAAATGGGATATTTTTAAGGGGAAAAGGGAAATTATTAGAAAATTTTTGGAAAAATAGGGAAATTTTCAGGAAATTTCGATGAATTTGGTGATTTCAAAGGTGAAAGTTCAAGAATCCGAATATGAACCTCCAGGCCCATGTCCCCGAATCGATATAACCATACTTACTACTAACACTACTTTATGGTCTTATAAAACAACAAACATTAAAATTTAAAAATATTAATACTTAAAAAATAACATTGCCATACAGAATTAGCTGGGTAGTATCAGTCTGGTAACAGTAGCCACCATGTGTTCTGTTCTGCAATCAAAGCGTGAGACTGAGTATAGGTGGGAGAGAGAGCCTTAAGCCTTCCTATGTATCTATAATCACGCGTCGTAAAAACTTATTTCCATCTTCATGAGCGAAGAAGCTGGGAGATATTTTCCTGAATTAACCTGATCCCACATCACACGAGTGCTTGTCGCTGGTCTGGAATTCTACATCACGATGAAGCGACCTTGGTCACTGAGGCCGGAGCCGTAGTCGATGCCGTCTCACCTCCCCGCATTCCCGCATAATATGTCGACTACATTCACAATAAACGAGACTTCGAAGCTAAACACGCAGGAGTGTTTTTTTTTTGTCTCCCCTCCTGTCGGCGCATACCATACACTCGCAAATAACGGCGCGCCGTGTGCTGCAGGCTTCACGCGGCCTTGGCATTTCAGAGGATGACGGCTGCTTGGCAGTCGGTGCCAATTGCGGTTCTGACGCCTTGGCCCTGGAGATGGCTCTTTTTTAATATATAATTTGATTCCTTGTAAGAACCGCAGCACGAGAGAGTGGTTATTTGGCAGGCCACCTTAATGCCGTTAATTGCGATCGTTTCAGGGTTGGTTAAACGAGTGGATGGATGCTTCCTTGAGGAGTTCTCGTCTTCATTCTCCCGACCATGCAAGTCTATTTTAAGCAAGTGACGTTTCATTGCCGATATTTCTCGTCAGATTAGTTTAGCGAGAAACTGTCATTAATTTGCGCGCTTGGACGTAATCACGAAATGTATTTTTGAATAATATTTCTGTCGTGAAAGGAAGAGTTTTTTTTTCCTTAGCAATGACGAATATATTTATTTATAAATATGTTAGTTTCCTAGCTCATTAAAAAAAATAGGAGCTAAACATGGCTTAAAATAGCTGATTGTACTTACTTTTGCCCCCTTAAATTCTGTCTCTGCAACTTACCACGTACTAAAAATTTTGAATATTTATTTTTTTCGTAACTGTACAGCATAAAAAAATGAAAACGGGATATTTCGTGAGCACAAAGAGTCGTTGACAGCAGTGTGGAGGCAAGTTGTGGGCTGAGTGTCGTGCTGTCTTTGTGCCAGTACAGCGGTACGCTTCATGCACAAGAGGCTAATGTTGTTGGCTCGTGTTGCAGCTCTGCTGACCATGTTGTGGGTGCGGCACGGACCAGACGAGGCCAGCGCGGTGCAACCTGGGGTGAGTTAGAGTGTAGCCATTCTTCTATAACAGCGGTGTTTAGATATTAAAAAAAAATGCGCGTGTACTTATGTGCGCGCGTTATAAGTTATACTTATTTTTGATTCCAGACACTGAGCTATTATGAAATTTACTATAGCAAAAAATTAAGTAAATAAATACTCAATATTCAATATTAGGTAATATAAAATGGGTATAAAATTAATTATTTAATTTAGTAAAATTTTGTCGAGATAAATTTAACTCAGTAATGAAAATCAATAATTATTATGCTGAATGTTTATTCTCATTTATAAATTTTAATTAGCTTACTTATTAAATAATAATGTAATAATTTAAAACAACAATTAAATTATACATACAAGAACATAAAATCATTTATATAAATATACTTGAAAAATTTTAAAAACTGTCACTAATATTCACAATATATGTTTTTTAATTAATGGACCAGTATTTAATATCAAACACTAAACTTCTGAACGCGACTCACAAGAAGTTCCGCTCCCGCCGCTAGAATTCGCTACCGGAGAGATTTGAAAAAAATACCATCTAACACCCGGATTAGACCTGATTTTAGACAAGGAGTTTTATTAAAATACTGCCCACCTTGTTTAAATTCACTAAAACGTTAATACTATATAATTTCCCCACTTGTTATGACTATAAATTATTAAGTATTAAAATATAGTTGTAATATTATAAGGTTTTATTTTTTATTACCTATGTGGATTCATGGGAATACATTTCGTAACAAACGTGATTAATTTAATAGTATTTTAATTTAAAATATAGGATGTAGGCCTATCTAGTATGAAATAATCAATCTAATGTACTGAGCTGTGTATTTAATAATATTATAGGAATACTATAAACAATAAAGTGTATTCTTATATATTTGCTTAAAGCGCCATTTTTATAATCTAGTTATATGCAATTTTCAAAAAGTTAAAAAATATATCCACTGCAGTTTTTATCCACCTTCCTTCAGCTTAATAACCGCGCACTATTACAGTTAGTTACGAAGCCTGGCAAAAGACTGAAAGGAGAATAATTGTTGAAATACCAGTATTTTTTTTTTTTTTGGTGTTTTTAAAACTTGAAATTACACTCTACTAAGGCTATTTTTGTTTACCAAATATGTTACAGGGTAGTTTCACTATCATAAAGTTTCATTTGGCACAGCAAAACGTTTGGTGAAAGTCAATATATAAGGGTTTATGTTCATACACATTGGTCTACCATTTTCCTGTGAAAATTTCTTTGCATGATGTGCGCGCATCGTTAAAATTACTCTCATAATTTTTTCCATAATGTGCCTAAAGAAGTACAGCAGTACAGCTTCAAAAAAGTACATGGATGTTAAGGGGTTCACCTAGCCACGGGCGTATCTGTGTCAGTGAGACGGGATGATAAGCGCGATGCTCGTTGGTGCTTCTAGCGCGGTGTCGTCTCTGGACTGCCGTGCAGTCTTCTCGTTGTGCACAGGACATTATGTGTTTTTAGCTGAGAAATGAAGATAAAGGTGTAATGCAAGGCCTTTGGAGTGCTTTCAAGAGTCGGTACCGGGCGTTTCATGTCCAAACATTATTCTGAACACACGCATTTTATCCCTTTTCAGTCTCTAAAAAAAAGTTTAAGAATGAAATACGGGACCAGAAATACTCACCTGTCAGCGTATTCTTAAATGACTATCATAACCAGACGCAACTCGGATATAATGAGTAGTTTTCATATCGCGTGGTTTCTTCAGAAGTTCTGTACACCGAATGTGTGCCCAGGTAGGCGGGGTCCTTAAAAATTTTGACCCGGCTGGTGGTAGAGTTCGAATATAACTGACAAACAAAAGGACGAACGAATACCAAATAACAAATACTTAACTAAAATTCTCTACACCACCCCCCCCCCCTCAAAAAAAAAGATTCATAAAACCTTTGATGTTAAACTTTTTAGTAAATGGCTTATACAGGATACATCTTTAGACATTGATTTTTTTGTTGGTTTATTAAAATAACTAATTTTTATATATATGATATATGTTACTCAACATATTTCCCATATCTTCTTTTTGGAATGAGAACACTTTCATAAGCTCATTCTTTTAATTCAGACAGAAGAATTTATTACTGAAAAGATTATTCAAAACAGTGACCAATGAATAATGATTGGGTCTTCACATTCAAATGTTTCGAATGTCTGGCCACTAGGTTGCGCTGCCTCGAAATCGCCAAGGCACCAGAAGGACGGAGGCTGGAATGTCCACGCTTGACCTTTCATGGCCGGTTTCGTAACCGAATTAAGAGCGTGCACGAATTAACCCGAACAGGCGGTTAAACGTTCGGAAGTAAAGCTTGCCCAGCTAAACTTTCAACGTCGCCCAGTTGCTATTTCAAGCAGTTGGACAACGCCCAAGGACAACGTGTCACTGTACCGAAAATTGCTTTCCAAACTTGCGAAACGAAGTGTCGTAATCTAAGCCTACATCGATAAGACTATAACCGCTGGCGTTAAACACATTAAATGTAAATATAGATCTGGCCAACCTCTTAGAAAGATTTTTTCCTCGTTATTACTGAAGGAAAATAACCCATTAGGACTACCGGAAGGTCATGCTTTTGAGAGTAGGTTGTGACATATCTGCTTACATATTATATGCCAAAGGATATACGAGTATTAAGTTTGCCATACCTGACTCAATTCGGCTGCATTTTCATTCAGAATAAAGTAAGCTCTACTAGTTATTTCCTTTCCAAAACTTTAAACACGATAGGTAATTTTTTTACATATGCAGAAAAGTACTTTCCTTACTTTTACGAAAGATTCATTTGTAAACTTATTGCCAATAATTTTTTTTTAATACTACAATAAAGTTATTGCAACTTTGTACAGCACACGGATATGGTTATTTTTGCATATATGAAGTACGTTTTTCAAGACAATACTGAGGATTTCTGACGGAAATTTGGTCATAATTTTATATGTTGTTGATGTTTATTCAAAACATACTTTTATTAAACATGGAAAAAATTATCTTATATTTAATTATTGTTGTTGATTTTGTTTTATAATGCTCATGGATGTGCACAGTTAATAATGGAAGGGTATTCAGGGAACGACTTGCAAATACCTTTAACTATTGGAGGTACTGGGACAACATAAAGCATAAATGCCCGGGTAATAATCAGAACCCAGTATTACTGCGAATACTAATTTGTAGTGATACAGTTGTTTTCATGTAAATGTACAAATTTTCCAAAAATAAACACTGTAGTTACAATGCCATTAAATGGATTTTAAAAATTGCTAGGAAAAAGTTATAGTATGAAAAGTTTTCGGGAGAATATAAAACCAATTGCAAAATGCATTTTCCATGCGTAGTTTTTGTGTATAGCTGGATGTAAGTAAGTGAATGTGGCGGTCCTCAGAGGGCGTCATCACCGACTCATCGCAACTATGTGGACAGGTGTCGTGGGCTGGACGCCGACCATCCAGCACAACACACGTTTATGAGCAAGTCAGCTGCCAAGTACAGGATGTCCATAAAATAACGTACTAGCTACAATGGTATATTATATCAGTTTAATTTGGAATATTTACAACAAATAATACATCAAATTGAAGGTAAACTAACCTAGTTTTTCTTACTAATGTTCAATACTTGCACCTTTGGTTATACGGCACACTTCCAAACTAAATTCCAATTCTCGCTAAAAATTTGGTTAACAAGTCCGGAATAATGGAAGCAATAGCCTCTTCAATTCCGTGTCTCAACTCTGGAAAAGCAGCGAAACGTAGACACGATCTTTTATAAAGCCCCAAAGGAAAAAAAGAGATCTCATGGCGTTATGTCAGGTGAACGTGGAGGCCAGCGAAAAAGAGCTCTCTCGTCTCGACCATTACGACCAATCCAACGTTCAAGGATTTCGTCGATGTTCAACCACTCTCGTACAAAGATATTCCATCCGATTGGGAGGGGCACCATCCTGTTTCCAAATAAAATTTACAGGTTCACCATCTACTAATTGGGGAAAGAGCCATTCTGACGCCTGACACCACCCCGACTTTAGGGAGTATTTGGACAGAGGGCAACACAACGGGGTTTGAGCTTATTGTTGTGAACCGCGCCACGGGCCCTATTTGAAAAAAAAAATATTTTTCTTTCATGTATGTATTATTGATTTAATTCCTTGTGTTAATCAGTATTGTTAAACAGTGTTGTATGAGTATTGTTTTGGCTTGTAACTAAATATTTTTGCTGGTTTAATGGTTTTCACGCTTTAGTTTGATATGGGTAATTATTTGCTACGAATTATTATTTGATTAACTAAATCACATACCGTATTATAGTTATGAGGCCACGAGTGTGTAAATATGTTAAGTCCAACTAAGAGGCGCAAACATTTCTCGATCGGATTGTAGCTGTGGGTGACTGTGGCTCAACAAAATAGCGTTGAGTTAGGTCCTATGCCATGTTGTCACTTTCACATGCCAGATACCTACCTACTTTAGACTACATATGTCCAATTGGACAATTAGTTAAGCAGCAAAAACGAATTAATTACCGGCAAGCTTCAAGTTTAAGAATTATTTAAAATCAAAGTTCGTTTCAAGTGTACGAGAAAAAACTGTACAATTTTTTATGCAAATAACCTACAATTTTTCTTTATTCGTGTGGATAAGAGTTATTTCATTTGAGGTCATATACGCGTCCTTACTATTCTCAATTATTATTTCTTGTTCTATGAAAAAATATTAGTAATTAATCTATATCTATAACTAATAGAGAAGAGGTTTCACTTCTGTCGCGCACGCGCACACATTTTATTTATTCTTATGTCACAAATATATTTTAAAAGATAAATAATTACTTATTTTAATGTGATGGTTGTAGAAATCCGCGCAAGTTTACGTATTTATTATCACTTACGCGCCATTTTATATCTTAAAAAACTAAGTTTAGTTAATAGGTACCTGCCACCAAACAACAAATTCAAGGGAGCTATTGTGATAAAAAAAAGTTTACAAGAATAGGCCCTAAAGCTAAGTAATGCCATTAAGAATGAAATTATAAATTTTCCATGTGAGTCCAATCCCTAAGCCTCTGCGAAATTTTATATTTTTTTCCTAACCTAACGAAAACTTAGTGTAGTTGTTTGGGAAGGGTATAGGTTAGGGAAGACTCTAAGTGCGTCCCAGGCCGAAGCCTTTACGCCTAATCATGCTGGGTTGCAGCCATGCATAAATGGTAGCATGCATCGTGTGCTTTGATCGGGGAATGACCAGCCATGGCAGCGATCGATGCTCTGAGTATCTCCCCTATCTTATATCTAGACTACAACTAGTTAAGTTGGATCCAGGTAAAACCTGCATAGACACGGGGAGAACCCTGGGCTCTCATCTATGCGGGGACCAGAAGGATGGTCCAGGAAGAAGAGTTGGCCGGGGCAGTAAGTGTCAACCCTGCTGGTCTGGGGTCGGGAGCTTGGGCCTTGCGGTCCTCACTGGTGCTTGTGCGAGTCTGGGCTGGTACCAGTGGCGGTGAGCGACTTCACTCGTCGCGCTACGGCTGCCAGTCAGCACGTGCACTGAAACACTATGGAAAGGAAGACGGTGTTGAGCGCATAGTAATGATACTTATTGTAATTTGAATTACGTTGATTAATTCCGAATTTGCATGTCCAGAAGGGATAGAGTGGTATGGTGACAGTCGCCAGTAAGAAGCAGTTAGCGAAATTACCGAATCTTTCATTGCAAGCCTCTGTGCAAACCATGCGACGTTAAGCCCGATCGATTACCAAACCAAGGAAACGGGAGCGTGCATTCACGTCACGACGAACTGGAAGTTCTCTGGTGCGATTGCAGCCTTGGAGCCATATAAGTCGATACTCCGATCTCTCGGTCGGCGAGCGTGGGACGTCCTGGGAGATACACTTTACCGAAGCCGTTCCCTTTCCCCCTTCCCCCGGGGCAGCCCTCCATTCCGGGAAGTAATCGTCGTGGCGTGACGTGTAGCTTGATTGGATCGTCACAGTCCGCTGAGCCAGACGCCGACAGGTAAAAAAAAAATGCACCTATTGTTGTCCACCGTGGATACTCCGGTGTTGAAACATGTCCTGAGGGTGCATTAACACCAGCGACTAAGTGGTATTTATGCGAAGGACGCCTTGTCACGAAAAAAAAAAAAAACTGGTTGTTACTTAACGCCAAACCGACAACAGTTGGTAGACCAGTACACTAAGATTTGAAATTCAAAAATTCAAAAAAGTGTCGTAGTTTTCGAGTTATTGTCATTAAAAAAAATTTTTAACCCCACCACCCTGCACCAAATTACTAGAAGGTTTTTACTACGCAATCAAATACAAATAACACTACTATTGATAACAATTCAAAATAAAATCCAACATGATATATTTTTAGGAGGATAAACATATTTGGAAGATCTATGAGGCATACAATTTAAATCAGGAAAATTTAACTTTTTTACTAGCAAGTTGTATGAAAAGATAGTTAATTAAAGCGAATAACTTGCTAAGTTTATGAAGTAATGTTTTTTATAGTGTGAATTGTTAAAGATAAACGATTAAAAATGGTTGTCTCATAAGTTCTGTAAATAAGTTTTACCAAGGTATAGCATGTTTAATTTAATTTTATTGTTATAAATAGTAAGGATATTATGATTACAAAAAAATTTTTTTGGTCACAGTATCTAATAATTATGTGCAAGATTGAGATTTAAAAACTGTTGGAAAATGCGTAAAACTCGAAAAAATTTGAATTTTGGTCTTTTAGATTCAGAACCGTTATTTACAGACGTATCAACTACTGTCAACTTGTCGTTAAGTTATCGCATTATTGTGAACATGCAGTTTTATTAACCACGCACAAAAATATGTATATAATGAGATTTTTCTTTATATTACATACCCACCAGACATATGACATCCATTCGTGTTTAGAGATTTTTAATCGACACGTTGCTTTCTTAAGGAATATTTTACTGTATTCTGCTGGTATGCAAATCTAGTTAAAGCAAATGACGTTTTATTTCTAAAAATTCTCTTGATAATCAAATTTATTTTTATGGAAAATTGATTCAACTGGCGCACTCAAAAGTTATGCAGTAGTAACGCATGCATAGTTACCCGTTGTCATAGAAAATCCTGAACGAAAACTAAGTTTCACTGACTCCAACCAGTCTCGAACACGTACGAAGTTCGCCGCTAGCTCGGGAATCTTAGGCGTCGATATTAGGCCTGGTTTATAAACTAAGCAAGGACGTAAGACTAAAAAAATGTTCAGCAACCACATTTTAGAGTACTGGCTTATGAACTAAGTATGGCACAATAGTGCAATGTAAGTACTGTTCAACTTCCAACTTTCTTGCGTTTTGTCTTACGTTTTTGACAGCCATATTTGAAGAGACGTGCTTCCAAAACTTGTAAAAGACACAGAAGTGATGTACATAGAAGAGCAATATGTTACTTTTTATACGTTATAAATTATGTTTACACTTGTTAAATTTTCACACATTGAGAGAAAAATAACACATTTACATTAAATTATTGACAATTTCTTTTGATTTCATGATAAATATGAATTATCAAAAGAAGTCGGGGATGAAAATTGTTTACTACTGTTTTAAAATTTTTACCCACGACGTAACGGAGAATGTGTATACGTTTAGCGTGACGTTGTTTGCGTGTGCAAAAAACTAATGTTCCCATTTATCTCCAAAACGGGTTGAACGATTTAGATACAGTTTTCTGTAAAATGTATGTGATTCATCGGCGATGGTTCTAAAATAGGTGTTATGGCGTTAACCTACCAGCGGGCGCTGTAATAAACATTTTTCTTCTTGTTTCTGTATATGAACTGCTGAGGGTCTGATGATAGATAGATCAGGAGATCAATGTCGGAAACTAAGTGGAGGCACGTAGCTAGTAAACCATGTTGTTTGAGATCTTTGTTTTTCATAAAAATCAAATAATTAATAAAAATAAAATCAATAAAAATTAAAAACTTGCTTTATTTAGAGTATGGCTACCACTACAAAGAACGGAAATTACCAACTCCTTGAACTGCAAATAAATGTTCATAACATCGTGATGGAGACTTTTTTTTAACTAACTTACGTAAAATTTTTAAAATTGAATAAAAAAATACAGGACTTCACTTTACGAAAATTTATTTTAATGTTTCCCTTGCGAAGCAACACATGAAACACATTTCTGTATAAATGTTTGGTACCGTATATTTTCGCTCTCGCACACGTTAAGATGGCATTGGAATGCCCATTCTTGAATAGTGAACATGTAAAAAGTCTCTTTGCCCATTTTAATTTCATTATTTTAAATTACTTATTTTGATAATCATATTTCATAGTTATCTATTGTTAAAAAATCTTATTTTATAGAATTACGTATTAAAAACTAAATTTTCCAGCCTCCATTAGTAAATTCATGTTTAAATAAGCAACTAACGGTCACGCACAAAGGAAAACGAGCTAAAAATACGAATTAAAAAAATATAGGTTATATTCCTTTTATAAACTAAAATACATGTGCATTTGCATTGTATGCTTTTCTTAGAATGTGTTTTTTTTTAGGTAATCTAATAAAATTATGAAATTTTTTTTACAAAATGTGTTTTCTCCTGTATTGGTTCGGAATCGGTAAATCAACAACCGTTGTAGCGGCATATCCGGCAAAATGTTGTGAATCGTTACAGCTCTATTTTAAGTTATACGGTTGGTGACGACATGCGACTTGTGTGCTTTATATACGACTGCGATTTTCTTGCGTTGGTAGTTTGTTACGCTGTTGCATCGTTGCGTACCCTGCTTTGTTTATTCACCCAGCCTAAAAGTACACAATTTTGAGAGAATTTATTTGTTTTCACGATTTTAGAGAGTTTTAATGGTCGCTTACCTAACGAAATCTAGCTTTAATTTTAAAGTTGTGATGACCTAGAAGCAGACGTACCAAAACCTACCCTTCCAGAATAATAAATCTTACGATAATTTCCTTTATAAACAGACCTAACATTAAAAAAAGAAGAAGATATACTAAAGCGGATTGCCAGGGCGTCTGATTCGGTTTCATCGAAGATAAACATATATTATGTACAACACGACGACGAAAACACCGACGAACATAGTATTTTTCTTATGACAAAACAGTTGCAAAGTTTTAGGAACAGGCATATGTTCCCGTCATTAGGCACAAACAGACTGATACTCATCGTTGGATTCGCATATTTGCTGCGTTGCCCAGAATTTGTTGTCCGCCTGCATTTTTTTTTTTTTTTAACTGTCTCGTCGTTGTTAGCCCAACGTGTTAGTCTGTTCCGTTATTATATATTTTTTTCATGACTAACTTCCTTCCAAGGAATTTTTGTTGTGTCTGATATTTAAGTTTAAACATGTTCGTCTGTGCTGACATCGTTGTGTTGTCCATAATACCTGTTTAGGTTCATCATTGGGTTTATCTGTTTAACACCAGCAGATTTAGGCTTTGATTTATGTGGGTTTATATTGTCATTTTTATTTCTTATTTTTCTTTTTATGAATTTTTGACATCGGCTGATTTTAGCTGTCCCGTTATTGAGGTTTCTTATTACAGTCAGTGCAACCATCAATGGCGTACGTCCAAAAAAAAAAAAATCTTGAACTAGGCTTACAGGGCTTCCAGGTGTTCCCGCCGGTCGCCCTCGCAGTGACGAAGCGGATCGCACTCGGAGACCAGTCTGCCGGCCCGAGGGAGAGGCGTCTCTCGGTGGCTTCTTCGACCAGCGGCCTCCAGGCCTCGAGGACGCCGACGGCCCCTGGCCTCCTGCGCGCGAGGCTGACACCGTCGTTGTGGAGTTAACTCTCGAGTTAAGCTCACCTATTCTAGGTCCCATACGTTTGCGGAGAGTTACGCCTACGGAACTCTCAAGTTCAGCTGTCTTAATTCAGGTTCCGTACGTTTGCTTACATTCGATACGCCAAGGTACATTCTCTTTTGTTTAAGCTTATACATGCAAAGTAGCAATTTCACGCGAAAAAATTTTAAACGTACTAGTAAGCAAATCTATTCTAACTATAAAAAAAAATTTTGTACGGATTTGTGAGAAAAAATATATATTGTAAGAGAGATTTAACACAATTATTTAGAAGCAATCTCACACAACTCACGCAAATTCAGGAAGCTAGGGAAGCTATCATGTACCAATTGTCACTATGGAAATTTGGATGAACAATTCAAAACCTTAATTACGAGGAAAATTTAAAAAATAAAATATATAGGAATTACGAGGTAGGAAACCAAAAATAACCGGAATCATAATGTGGCGCATCATGTAGGCTACTATTAGTACATTTTTTCGCCGCTAGGGAACTGTTGAATGACCTTTCCTGTGTCAGTCTGCCAATTGTCGTCGCCCGAAAACTACTAGTGTGGTTTCTCTGGCAGTTCTGTGTGCGTGTCTTCATTGCACTCGTGTCACGGAAAAATGGCTGATTCTCACGAACAACGTGCGTCTGTGAAGTTTCCACTGTGTTCTTGCCGAGTAAAAAAAAAGTGTCAAGTTTTCGTGTCACGAGTGCACTAAAGACACACACACACACAGAACTGCCAGAGAAACCACACTCGGCTTTTTCGGGTGACGCCAATGGGCAGATTGATTCACGAGAGGTCTTACAACAGCTCCATAGCGGAAACTGGTGCTATAATTACGTGATGCTCAACATTAAGATTCCGATTATTTTTGGGTCTACCCTCATATTAATCATCTCGCTTTTCTTTGTAGAGCCACGTGACTTAAAACCATAAATACCTATACACGACGAGCACAAATGATCAGTACAAATTTCAAAAAATCATAAAAAATACACGTTTCAGCAGATTTACTTGGAATGTGTTTTTAGAGAATCTCTGAAAGGTTTTTTTTTATAAGTTACAGTGGTAAATATGCGTTCCTCGAGCTACGCGGCAAACTCAGGCGGTATTTAAACTCCTCCCACACTTCGTGCAGTGTATCGGCGGTGACGGACTAAACTGTCACTGTGATTCGCTGTCTCAGATAGCGGCAGAGGTGGCAGGAACACCTTGTGTTTGACATAAACCCACAGAAGGAAATCACAGGGGGTTAAGTCCGGTGATCTCGGTGGCCATCTGCCCCACACCGCGTCGTCGACACCTGCACGACCTAGTCATCTCCCAGGGAGACGTGAGTTCAGGTATTCCCTTCATGTTGCATAACAGTAACTGACTCCCTTTTCGCTAACTGAAGCACGCCCCAACTCTTCTGCCGTGTGGTAGGCGCCATTATATACACTAGCTGCTTATAGCGGAGGCAACCTGCAACGAACGAATCCGAAACATTTGTAAAAAAAAAATATCTTTCAAGTATTTTATATTGAATGAAAGAAGGTTCAGATAAATCGTCCACACCTTTTAGGTTTTATGAATTTTTTTTTGAAAGTGTACTGATAATTTGTGCTCACCCTGTATTGTAGCCGCAGCACCGAGTGTGCCGCAAGTTATTTCCGGGTGGTTGTTGACCCACGAGACTGGCCGAGGCGCTCAGCGGGGGCGCACCGGGCACTCACGCGCGCACCAAGAACAGCGCTGCTAACTCCGCAGCTGGTTACCTAACCTGACCTCTGCCCCGCATGTTCTTACCAGCTCGTTCCCCGATCCCCGCCCCCGCTTGGCTTGAGAGGGAGGGCCCCGTCGTTGGCTCATTAATTTTCCTTTTTTTTCGGAACCGGCTTTCTCTCCCAGCTCATTAAGCACTTCATTAATACCGTTGTGCGCGAAAGTGGGAAAACACCTGGCTGGAGCTCGTTACCCGCGCAGTTTCAGAATGCCAAACACGTCTTTTTTCTAACGCGAGCAAACTGAAGAAGACTAGAATGCAGGACTTTGCAGCCGTGGTCTAATTAACTATCTTGGCTTTAGAGGTTGAGCTGTGTCTTCTTGGTAGATTGTACCAACGTTTGGTCTGCATTGCAACAGACGTCTTCATTGTTGAGAAATTAACCTGCAGCATTTTTTTTAAATTTTTTTTTCTAACACCTTAGCTCTAGGTTTAACGGCATTTGGTAGGAGTAAACTCGCGAATGGAAAGGAAATGTGTAACCACGGTGTTGCCATCAGTGGCTGCTATCGCAAATCAAAGTTCACAAAGACAAAAGGAAAATTTACAGTATTTACTGTATAATGAATTTCAATAACAAGGGCAGTGTCTTAATAAAAGTCGTTGTCAAAAATAATGTAAAAATCTGGGGTTTAGTAGTTTATTCAAGTTTTTTACTCTTTTATCCGAACAGTTTCATTAAATAGTTTAAAATTTCGCTCTGCAAATAGAATGATTCGATAGTCAACGTAGCTGCTACGGCAGCGGATTCTAGTGGCGGGTGAGGAAACCATGTGCGATTCGAGTCCAGAATTAATTGTAGTTGAAAAACAACTTACGTATGATTATAACGCTCGGCATTATTTTAAAGAATTCTACGTTAGATTTAGTGCCCGAGTTTCGTATTATAAGGGTACTTGCAAAATGAGAAAACGTGAATTTTCTCGTTACCGAAGTTAGGTGTTACACATCACTGGCGAGTACTGTAAGACTAACTCATATATATTTTTTTAACTTAATTGAAAATATGTGTTTTGTGGGAGGGACCTAGGTGCGTATCAGGCCTAGTCATGCTGGGATTAGCCCTTTGTCTCATAGTAGCTGACTTCAATGTATTTACATAAAAGCAATGCACACGGAATCATACGCGGCACGACGCCACAAAACTGTCGCGATCAGACACGAGGCGACAACATGGAATGACTCCTCCCACTTCGTCGCTAGGAGACTGTCTGATGGCTGCAGTGTTCCGGGCATGCGCGAATATTAAAAAAAATAGTCAACAAATACGTACTCTATGGTAGTATGTTTATAGCTGACTAGTTATATGCTGTTATTCATCTATACTTTAATTTGAGTAAACATTCACTTGTAAAGTATTTAAAATGAATTTTTCACTATGAGCTGAATGCAGACCGATTTGTATGTTCAGTACAAGAAATACATTTTATATAATACATTTTTTGAAAGAATGTCACAAAAAAATATTTAATTTAAAGAATATGGGCATAAATAATGTAACGGAAATACGGTGTCAAGCTATCGTGCTGCATCATATGCACAGAAGAAAAAAAAATTCTGTACTTCCAGAAAAGATTATTTTGAAAACCAGTTGCTAAGAAAAAGATTCTAATACCACAATAAATACCTATAAGTATTGTAAATTTTTACTTTACATGTCTATGGTTATTATTGCATATATGAAAGATATTTTACTAGATAATATATTATATTTATTAATGTGCGCAGTTTATACTGGGAAGCTATTCAGGGAACGGTTTACAAATAACTTTAACTATTGGAGGTACGGGCACAACACAACACGAACGTGATATAGTTGATTTACATGTAAATGTTGTAAATTACAAACATGTGTAATTTTACATGAATATTTATGTTTCAATTTAGAGGGGGGAAAAGAAGTATGTGAGTGTGGTGTCGCGCCTTGTTGCTCCCGTGTGCAGCCGGCCGTGGCGGGACTTGGGGCGCCATGTTTGCACAAGCCCGCGCGCATGCGCGTAAACACCCGCCGCCCAAGGAAAATAAAAAAGCAAATGGCGGTCGCCCGAGCGTGGAGCCAGCCCCGAGGGCGGGCGTGGTCCGACACCGAACCTCTGCCCTTCCGCGCCCGGTCAGGGGGAGGGGGAGTGGTCCTTACGAACACCACCTCCGCACGTAACACGCAGAACCTTGCGTAACCACTCCCGCGTCGCGCCCGGGCGTTACAAAGGTTTACCAACCCGCGTGACAAGTCGCAGCTTGATTAGGCCCTACCTGGCGTCGAACAGGCTTTACGCAGAAGCGCGGCTCCAGAAGAGGGGCGGTGGGGGTGATAGCTCCTCCCGAGACCAATTTTATTGATTAGTGTATGTTTATGTTTACTTAAATATTTAATTTCACGCGTTAAACTTTTATCTCATCAAAAGTTGCATAGAGCTACTAAGGTTCTGTATTTGAAACCTGTCATTTGTAAATAATATTCCAAGGCCAATATCTGACCACTTTCATTTTTTGCAACTACGACCTTTCTTTGTGCGATAGCCCCTCCCAAAAAGTCATTCTGAAGCCGCCATTTACGCAGAGTGAGGGATTTTTTTTTTAACATGTTACATTTTCACCTCTCGGTAAACGGAATTTCGCGGGGGTTAATTTCGTGAATGGAACGGAGGTCGCACGGCACGGAAATGCTTAACCGCGGTGCTGCCATCTGTGGCGGACGGCTCGAACCGAAGTTCGCAAAGCCGGAGAATCCTTCCGCTATGCCAATCGGATGGTTCAACAGTCGACGTAGCTTCTCCGGCAGCGAATTCTAGCGGCGCATGCGGAAACTTCGTGCGATTCGCGCCAAGAAATGTAGCTGAAAAAAAAATTGTGTTGTATATCATGCTCGGCATAATTTTGAAGAATTGTAGGTACGTTAAATTTCGTATCCGAGTTTCGTACTATAAGTGTGTTTGTAACACGAGGGCACGTGAATCTACTCGTTACCAAGGTTACGTGTTACATATCTCTTACGAGTACTGAAAAGCTCACTCATGTTATTTTTTTTTCTATACCAGATTTATGCAGTAATCTTATTTTGAACGTCATGCGAGCAAAATCTTATAAAGAAGAACTACAATATTAATTTACGGAGTAGAAAAGGAAAATGAAGGAGGTTTTTATAAATCTCATTGTAGACAATGACCTACATACCTTCCTCTTGTTTGTTTTAAAGGTCAAGTGCAACATTTCATAAAGGTCTGATTAAACCTGTACATTTCTTTAAAAAAAAGGCAATACAAGCAAACACTTTAGCAATGTATATAGCATATAGATGTTTACTTTAACATATTTAGATCAGGTAGAGTAAGACGAGGCGATGACTGATCAAAGCTTAACGAAAATTGCGGTACTCAGGAGATGAAAAGAAATTTTATTTTCGTTGATGTATACCCAGATATTTTAATTAATCATTCAAGTGTATTAGTGCATATTTCGTTTTGTTATGTCTTACTTTTAACCCGCTTGGCAGCCACGCTTTAATTTTTTTTATTAGGCTTACTACCAGTTTCGCGCTGATGCTAATATGTAAGTCTTTGATGAGGGAGCGGAGAAAGTTTGTTTTGTAAACTAAACTTAACATACGTTAAAAACCTATGCATACATTTATTACTTAATCGGTATTCTAACGCAGTACTACTCACTAGTGAACTAGTATTCCTGCACTTTGGTTTCAGGCTTTTATTCTTTCTATGCAACCTGCAGGTTAACAGTGCGATTAAAACATACACCTTATATTTCTTCTAGAACGTTAATCGACACTAATTGGACAACATTACCGAACTGAACTGTGCTGGTGCTTTTTAGAAGAAGTGTTTTATGTTGAATTTAAGGTAGGGTATCGTTTCTCGTCATTACTTTTATGTATACACTGAGGAAATAATTAGATTTTAGAAACCAAAGTTTGGTACTTTCAACTCACTTAGAAGGTTTATATAGAGACAATAATTACCTGATAGGTTATAGGTGCAATATTAATGTCAATGTAACACATGGAACTGTTATAAACTGCCGTTTAGAATGTTCTCTATACAGATCATTCTATTGCTGGTACTAAGCTTGCATAACTGCCACCTTGTGAACAAATTTCATGCATGTTCTGATACCTTTTCTGCGCTAATTTTTGTTAAGTATGGATATCCTTCACCCGACAGGTACGTGAACATAGAATCGTTGCCTACGAATGAAAATAGAGGTGTGGGAACGACTCACTGACCCTTTGACTGCCCGACCCTAACGACCACGGCTCACCCAGAACCCAACGAAGTGTTGCCAATAAGCTCAGCAGATATCGAGAAAGGAATCAGGTCGAAAGGTCGGGAGTTGATGGGGGGGGCACATTCCAAGCTGAAGGTTATCCTCCAGCTGAAAGTAAGGTCCGGGCACACACAGAATGAGGCACGACACGACACGACGTGACATTTTGCCTGATAGTAGTTGTCTTCCATGCATTTACATAAAAAAAAATACACCTATAATCATACGCGGCACAAAACTGTCGCGATCAGACATGGAGTGACAACATCGAACGACTCCTCCAACTTATCCGCGAGCAGACCGTCTGATGGCTGCAGTGCTCTGCGCATACGCGAGTATAAAAATATGTGCAAACAAAGGCATGCCGTAGTGTGCATGTCCTTATTTACTCTATGGTATTAGTTGACCAGTTAAATACTATTTTTCATCTTTACTTTAATTTGAGTAAATATTCACTTGCAAAGTATGTTCATTGACCTTTTTTCACACAATGGAGCTGGATGCAGATCCATTAGTAAGTTCATTACAGGAAAGACCTCGTTCATGTAATACATCTTTGAAGGAGTATTGCGACAGCAATTTTATTTCAAAAACATGGAAAGAAACAAGGTAACGGAAATACGGTGACGCGCCGTGTCGCGTCGTGGCTTGTCTGATGATGTGTTTGCCCAGCCTAAGAAAGCACGGGAGTAGACGGCATGTCCATCACGATCATATTTTGTAAACCTACAAAACCTTTTGACCGACAAAGCAGGAAAAATCGCGCCGCGCTCAAGGCCTAGATTTGGGACCAGGCCAGATCACGTGGGTTCCTCCACGGATCAGGAAACGAAGGCCAAATTCTCACGGGCATATCTCCTAAATCAAAAATAAAAATAAAAATATGAACGAGTTTTTCAGCTCTCGCCAGATATGTGAAACATATAACCTCGGTAACGGGCAAATACTTTGTGTTTTCATGTTGCAAATACACTTCAAATACGAAACTCTGACATAAAATTTTACGTAGATTTCCTTAACATAATTTAGAGCTTGACAAATATAAGAAAATTGTGTTCTGAACTACATATCTGGACGCGAAACACACGTAGTTTCCGCACCCGCCGCTAGAACTCTCTGCCGGTGCAGCTACGTCAATTATAGAATAATTTGATAAGCAGACCGAAATTTTAAACTATATAATTAAACGGCTCTGATAAAAGCTAAAAAGACTTGAAAATTATGACACGGTATTTTATCATAGTACTACCCATTATGTTACAATTTATTAAACACTTAATATTATAAAGTTTCCCTTTTGACTTTGTTAACTTACATTTCCGTTCCAAGCGACTTCCGTTCCATTCACGAAATAACTCCTACCAAATGCCATGTACCGAGAGCTAAGATGTTACACAAAAAAAAATGTTGAGGTAGGATTCGTGCATTTTAATTGGTAAATTATTTATTAATGAATTTAGCTGCAGTTCGTTTTTACACTTTGAAGGCTGTTTCAGTAAATACTAGCCAGGTCCCATGGAATTATCCCTACTGGGTAAAAAAAAAACGCGTTCTGGATGTACTAAAATGTACTCATAGCCGAGCTCACTATTATGAATTATTTAATTAGGTTAAAAAATTCCCTGCGACTCAGCCTACAGACGCAGGTAGTTTTCGAATAGCCTATTTATTTTGGAACATTCTGAAAAATAATGTAAAAAAATACATATATATATATTCTGGAATCATCGAGCACACATTATTTTATGTTCCATGCAACAAAATGTTTGAAATATTTTATATGAAATCCATCCATAATTTTCGCAGAATTTCTACAAAATTATCGGTAAAAATTACATGGACATTATCTTGACACCAGCCTAGCACAGGTAGCTTCTGTGCTATGCCGCTAGTGAAAACTCCCATGAAATTAACATACAATTAATGAAGCACTAAACAGATTTATTCATTGCCTGCACTAAGGTTTGCAATTATAAAAAAAAGTTTCAGAGAAAAGTTTTGGTAATATATAGATAATTTTTATGAGGTTTTTACGGCTCCATATTGTGTCTACTAGGAGAGAACCTCATTTAATTATTTTATCGGTAACCTAATTTTGGCCACTAATTTTCAGTAAGGGCTGGTCGTATAGATTTTTTCAGACAGAAGTTTGAGATACTATCTATAAGGTTTACAATAACTATAAATGGAGTTGATACTGTACCTACTGAAGAAATTATATATTTTTTTTGTTCAACTCCTTTTTTTTTCTATCCTTGAGGTAAAGGTTGGTTGTAGGCCTATTGGAAAATAAATGTAAGCTAGTCTTTCAGTACCAGTGATGTGTAAACATCTAACCTCGGTACCGAGCAAATTCATGTGTTCTCATGTTGCAAATACACTTATAATACGAATCTCGGACACGAGATTCAACATAAAAGTCATTACAATAATGCCGAGAGAGATAAGTATACCCAAACTGTGTTTTCAACTACATTCCTGAACGCGAAACACGCGTAGTTTCTGCACCCACCACTAGGATTCGCTGCCGGAACAGCTATGCCAACTTTTGAATCATTCAATTTGCAGAGAGAAATTTTAAACCATTATAATGAAACGGCTCCGATAAAAGGAAAGGGGCTTGAAAAAAATACTAAACCCCGGATTTGGTCCTAATTTTCAACAAGGTATTTTGTTAGCACATTGTCCATCTTGTTAAAATTAATCAAAACTGTTAGTACTATAAAGTTTCCCTTTGGCTTGGTGAAGTATGGTTCGTGCCATCCCCCACAGATGGCAGCACCGTGGTTACGTATTTCCGTCCCATGCGATGTCCGCTCCATTCACGAAATTACTCCTACCAAATGCCGTATACCGAGAGCTAAGATGTTTACACTTCAAATGTTTTAGTCAAACGTTTTTAAGGCTGTTTGAAAGAAAACTTTGAAAGTATTTGATGTTATGCCTACTAAGGGAG
Source organism: Bacillus rossius redtenbacheri (assembly GCF_032445375.1). Classification (NCBI taxonomy): domain Eukaryota; kingdom Metazoa; phylum Arthropoda; class Insecta; order Phasmatodea; family Bacillidae; genus Bacillus; species Bacillus rossius. The sequence goes on from NC_086336.1 coordinate 32,432,485, forward strand.
TTAAATAATTTTCTGCATTAAATCCGTGAAATAATCGTGACTCTAGTGATTACATAACTACTTCTCCTCGTTGTCTATAACTGTCTCAGGGTCGTGAAGGCCGTGAAAAAAAAACTATGTATGTAGCATACGATCAGCAACTTGAATCAGATGGATATGCGCTACAAGTCTACTTAACTGCCCAACGAATCTGCGAAGTAATCTTGGTTCTCCTCTTAAACTCGAGTCATTCCGGGGGTAGCTGGGAACGAGCCAACGACCCTCGCGTCAGCGACCACGGCCCTCGAAGAAGACTCCACGTGACCGCACCAAGTAGGGATGGCAACGATACATCAACATTCAAAAATAACGAAATATCAGTTTTAAAATAATAATATTTTGGAATCGATGATTTTTTTCTCAATATTTTGTATTGATAATATCGAAATTATAATTATTATTAGAATACATTGTTATATTATAAACAAAGACCATTAATGAATAGTAAAAAATTGAAAGAAAAAAATTCTAGACGATTTTATTTGCTAGTGAGAACCAAACTTATGAGTTCATTTTATCATAAAATGTTAGATGTATATAGAACTCACTATTACATATGTAAACCTACTTAAATTTTACTATTATAATAATTTAAACAAAGTTATAGTTTCGGTATAATGATAACCCGATACATCGTTTGATATCGATATTTTATCTGTGTCGATATATCGAAATGCTGACGTATCGATGTTCGGAGAGATGTCGCCATCCCTAGCAGTGTCGCGAGAGAGGATAGGGACGGACCTCGCCGCCGAGAAGGGCGTCGCCCCACGGGATCTAGGGTCAAGGGTCAAGGGTCGAGGGTCTAGGGTCGAGGGGAAGGAATGTCGCTCGGCTGGGTGACTCAGGAACGCCGCGCGCCGGTGACTCAGGGGGAGGAAGGCTCGCCTCTCTGCGCGGAGCGGCGCAAGGTCGCGAGCGAGTCACAGGACCCCCTCGCAGGATGCGGGGCGGGACTGGCTTTCACCCGCGGGGCGGGCCGATCCGGGTCCGGCCGCACACATTCCGGGCGACGACGAAAGGTCACCAGTGGATATGCGGGCGGGAACAACCTTGCGGGGGAAATGTTCCTTTTGGGAAAAAAAAAAAAAAGAAATCCAAGCTCTCATACGGCATTTGGCAGGAGTAATTTCGCGAAACGAACGCAAGTCGCATGGAACGGAAATGTGTAACCACGGTGCTGCCATCTGTGGCGGATGATCCAAACCAAACTTCACAAGGCCAAAAAAAAAAAAATTATAGTATTAACTGTTTTAAAGAATTTTAACAAGACTAACAGTATTTTAACACGATTTTAACAATTTTATTTACAAATCGAATAATTCGATAGTCAATGTAGCTGTCCCGGCAGCGAATTCCAGCGGCGGGTGCGGAAACTACGAGAGATTCGTTTCCAGAAATTTAATTGAACAATTAATTTTCTTGTTGTTACGAACGCGGGAGACAAGGCCGAGACGCGCGCCTGTTACCTAAGCTGCTTGGCGGCCCCGCATATTAACTGACGTCACACGCATACCTTCGGGAATTATAGCGGTTCGGCCTCGTCACCCCTCCTACCCCCGCACCCTCCGTCCACAGCGCTGTTATCCATCCCACAGCGGCCTGGGAATTCCGCGGGCCACTGCATAGAGTGGGATGGTTGGCGCGACGACCTTCTGGAAGCTTCGAGCGTCGGGTCCAAGGGCGGATCCAGAATGAAGGTCAGGGGAGGGCCAAATTAAATTTTCTAATACAATAATCGCACATTTAGAATTTAAAAATATTTAGTTGGTTTTATTTGTAGTTCTAAAACGTCCTGTTATCTATAGCACTGCAGTAAAATAACACTTATGTAAGTTTAGAGAAACTATGGTAAGGAATTAGGAGAAAATTATATATATTCCGGGTTCAGGGGAGGGCCATGCCGCTATGGCCCCCCCCTCTGGATCCGCCAGTGGTCGGGTCAGCCCGGGATGACGCGACACGTCACAACCACTCCAGAAAGACTGCCAAGGGTATAAAAGCGGCGAAGCCGACCGGCGCGGGAGTTGCGAGGGTTCCAGCAGGCAGTGGAGTGAAGTGTGAGTTCGGCGAGGCAGTGCATGTGTGACCGAGTGGTGCGAGACTGTGCGTGCGGACAGGTGCGAGTTAAGGTGCGAATCACTGTTGATCCTAGCTTCTGTGAGGACTAGACAGATATTTAGTGATTAATAAACAAACAGTTTTAAGTTGCGTGTGATTTGTGAACAAACATTAAGTGTGGTGATTTAATTAGTAATATAAATATATTTAGTAAATATACTATCCTTATAACCCGTTTTTCCTACTCGTAACATTTTGGTGTCAGAAGTTGGATACCCCTAATAAAGTAATTTACGAATAATTAATAGTGAATAGAAAAACTAAACAATGAAAACTTAAGAATTTAGATTTACGAGATTCAAATTGGTGTTAGGAACTGTAGTTAGTTTTGACTGTAGTAAGGTTAGTGTATGTTTTGAGTAGAAGTTTAGGTTAGCTCATAGGTGAAATTATAGTTTAGTTCGTAGGACAGTAGTGATAGTGACAGATTAATCGTGTATGTGGACAAGGGAGATGGCTGCGGACGAATTTAAGAACATAATGGGTTTCTTGACCGAAGTGAAGAGTGGCCAGGAAGAGATGAAAAATGAAATGAAGAGTGCCAAGAGAAAATAAAGAACGAAATGAAGAGTGAAATGAAAGTGCTTTCTAGCAGACGAAAATGTGATAGCGGCCTTAACCAGACGACAACAAGATGGCGGCCCATGGCATCATACCTGATGGCGTAATATCTGTCTTGGCATTAATGGTGGGAGGTAAGCCTGCCAGTGGCTTCCCTGGAGGAAGGATCCATCGCCATTTTGAATTGAATGACCTCGTCGAATTCAAGCCGAGGACTTCATGGCGCATTTACATTTTTGTATTATAATTTTATTATTTAATTGTTTATTTATTAAAAAATGTTTCCCATCTAAATCGGATAAAAATTAGGGAATTTAAAAATGGCGGATGTAACTAAAATTGCAACATTCTAGCATACAAGATGGAGGCCGTAACGAAAAGTGCAAAGATGAAGTCATACACATTCAAGATGTCGGGTGTAACACAAAATTCAACGCTTCTGTAATTCAAAATGGCGACCATAACGAAAAGTGCACCAGTGAAGTCTTAATTTAAGATGGCTAAAGGTTTTATTAAAATATTGTATTAATTAAATTTTTATGAAATTATAAAATTTTCCCGAATTTCTAGAAAAAAATTACGGATTTACAAGATGTCAGGCGTAACGAAAAGTGCAACGTTTCTAGAGTGCAAAATGTGGCGTAATTAATTTTTTATTTAAATTTTATTTAAATTGCAACTAAGAATATTTTACTTTTTATATATAAATTAAATGTGTACTCTCGGCGGGAATCGAACCAAGGACCGGAATGGATTGGGTAACTAAAATTTTGAAGTGAGCAATTTTTTTATATTTTGAAAAAAAATTCTAATTTTTTGGTCATAAACTAAAATTTCAAATCTATGGTCAAGTTCAAAGGTAAAAGTCATGACTTAGGTGGCTTAGGGCGGCTAGAAAACGAGGAATTTAAACCGCTATGTGGAATTTTTGTGAATTTTTTCAGAATTTTAAGGTAAAAAATTAAAGATTTCGTGTTTATGGCCAAGGTCAAGGTCGTGACCTCGGAGGCTTAGGGAGTCTTGTCGATGGGGAATTAAAGCCGTTTTTAGGAATTTGGGTTCTTTCAAAGGCAAGAGTCTTTTAAGGAATTCCAAATTACGAATTTTTGAATTTTTTAGAGAAACCTGGGAAAATTTCCTTAAAAACGGGAATTTTCCCTCGCAATAGGGAAATTGTTCGGAATTTTCAGTTATTTTTAGTATTTTTTTAAGTAATTTTTATTTAATTTGACACCAAAAATGGCCTTTGTGTCGTCAGGACTGTCGGTCATTGACCCCACCTCACACCTTCCCCAGACTCCGTGTGCCCGGAACCCATTTACTATATACTACTTGTTCGCATGTCGAGAACAGGGGCATGGCCAGCGCGACTGCCCGAATCGTGTGAGGAAACCTAAGAGAGGAGGACAATGCTGTGATAACACGATTGGACAGGAGAAGAGTCTACTGGTTCGAAGAACAAGAGGTCACCCACGGTGCTTCGCATGTCGAGAAGGGAGCATGGCCAGCGCGACTGCCCGAATCGTGTGAGGAAACCTAAGAGAGGAGGACAATGCTGTGATAACACGATTGGACAGGAGAAGAGTCTACTGGTTCGAAGAACAAGAGGTCACCCATGGTGCTTCGCATGTCGAGAAGGGAGCATGGCCAGCGCGACTGCCCGAATCGTGTGAGGAAACCTAAGAGAGGACAATGCTCTGATAACACGATTGGACAGGAGAAGAGTCTACTGGTTCGAAGAACAAGAGGTCACCCACGGTGCTTCGCATGTCGAGAAGGGAGCATGGCCAGCGCGACTGCCCGAATCGTGTGAGGAAACCTAAGAGAGGAGGACAATGCTGTGATAACACGATTGGACAGGAGAAGAGTCTACTGGTTCGAAGAACAAGAGGTCTCCCACGGTGCTTCGCATGTCGAGAAGGGAGCATGGCCAGCGCGACTGCCCGAATCGTGTGAGGAAACCTAAGAGAGGAGGACAATGCTGTGATAACACGATTGGACAGGAGAAGAGTCTACTGGTTCGAAGAACAAGAGGTCACCCACGGTGCTTCGCATGTCGAGAAGGGAGCATGGCCAGCGCGACTGCCGTAATCGTTTGAGGAAACCTAAGAGAGGAAGACAATGCTGTGATAACACGATTGGACAGGAGAATAGTCTACTGGTTCGAAGAACAAGAGGTCACCCACGGTGCTTCGCATGTCGAGAAGGGAGCACGTCCAGCGCGACTGCCCGAATCGTGTGAGGAAACCTAAGAGAGGATGATACCGATGCGACAATGGGGCTGAGGAGGGGGACACTACGGTGTTCTGCGCTCCAAGGACAAGGGCGTGTTCAATGAAGATGTCCAGAACGGTAACTTGCCCAGCGGAGCTGCCTGATACATTATTATATATTTATCATGCATCAGGTGCAAAACGAATGCTGACTATTTTAACCAAAAGGGTTGAGATGTCCCAAGTTGAATTTCCTGAAACTGGCACTTAACTGCTATACATGCTGCAAAAAATCATTTTTAAATAGATTTAAAGTGTTTTATGTAGTTATAATCCCTCATAAAATTATAAATGGCTTAAACATTAGTGGAGTAGCAGTGATTTTTGGTCAAGATACACTATTTGAGAGAGCATTTTACATGTTTTATCATTTTTACTTCTATCCATTCTACATTTCTGACAAATGTGTTCTCCTGGCTAAGTATTATTTGATCTGCTTTAATTTTTTACATTGCAGGAACATATACAATTAATAATTATCTTTTTTGTAATAAAAAAAACATGCAGGAACAGTGAGTGTGACAACAACTGAAAGTCACAGGATGTAAAAATCTTTTTTACAGAACCAAATGACTTATTTATCTCTTGATTCTAAATGTATTCAAGGTTCAAGCATCATCTGTAGGGAAGGGAATGTCTCTAAGAGATAGCCAATAAAATTACATAAGCTTTGTTCTTAAAGTTCTAACAAATACGAATTGAATTGTAATGAAACCTAATTAATGACACTAAAACGTTTCTTTGCGACTGATAACCCCTGCGCACTTTAGGCCCCCGTCTAGTTAGGCATACATTTGGTGTGAAGGGCCCCCCAAAAAACCACGCTATTTGAAAACTGCTCAAGTTAGCTGAGTGGAGGCGTCTGCTAATAAAAAGCATTTAAGAATACGCTGAGGGTGGATGAGAAGTTCTGTTTCCATGTTTAGTTTTTAAACTGCATATTTAGGAAAATGAAAATGACTGAAACGCGCGTTACGGATTCTTGAAAACACTCAAGGGACTTGCACTACACCTTTATCTCCATTTATCCACCATATAATGATACGGTTACCGCTTAAATCTTATAGTTGCTCTATGCACGACGAGAAGACTTCGTGGCAGTGCAGAGCCTTGCACTTAGAGGCGGTACCGCGCTAGAAGCACCAATGAGCGTCGCACTTATCATCCCGTTTCACTAACACAAACACACCCCTGACTAGGCGGGCCCCATAAGTACCACTCCATGTTCGTACTTCAGAATGCAATGGCGAACCAATGGAGTTATCTCTTATCTAATGTGTCCTAGACATTACGCGATTATCACTCCACAGCAGAGGCAGAGGATCCAAGCTAGCCTCCCCCCTCAACAACTTTCTAGGCATGTCGGCGTGCAGAACTCCAGGTGTTAATGCACTATTTAGAGACCTCAAAAGATTAGCTGAAAGTGTCTTATTACGAATAGCACTTGTGTTTACAAGTGTCTCGTTTCAAGTTTTCGAGTTTAATGGGTTTTTTCTTCTTTTTTTTAACGGTCATTATGATTCGTATATCCAAAATCCGGTTGACTCCCATACGGATAACCGCTCAATGATTTTCCAACTGCCAGAGATCTTGGGTATGAATTTAAAAGCCTGGCTGTTATAAATGTGCAGCCTTTATTTGACGATATTATTATCTATCTCCCTTGAACCATAATTGTAACCTGTTGTCGCTCAGTTGTATCAACATACAAGGGACACTAAGTGTTAAAATGACTCGGTACCCTATAATTCAGCCTATCGCGCCTCTTGGGATCTTCTCACCTTCAGTCTCTGGGACTCCGTAGCGGCTCTTCAGTCGTCCAATCCCGAGTCACGTTCCTGGGCTGTATCAGTATTTGTACCCCAGGGTCCGCGGCAAGTTCCTGGCTCCCTCCCTTGTGTCGTGGTGACGCCGGCCGTGGTGACGGCGCTGACGGCACAGCGTGCCTCTGGCCGCCGGTAGCGAGACGTTTCTGTTCATCGAAACGCAGCATAACGGCTGAAACATGTGCTTTCACGTACGTTTTTTTTAGGTATGCAAAATTCTAAACACGGTATTTTAAGTTGTATGGAAAAATGCTGGAAACATTTATCTTTAATATTTCAGCGTAAAATTATAGTCACCGCTTTAAGAGGCCACTCCAGTGTTTCAGGGGCACTACGCAACCCGCGTTAAACTCATATGAGTCAATGCTATTTTCATTTTTCTTATAACTAATTAACTAATATAGATTTCGAAATGATGCTTGCTTGATATGTAAGACAACGATGCTCTTATCAAAGCCCTTTTCTTCAAAAACTTGCATAAATTATGGTTTTATACTAATCTTTACTAATATGCATAAGTGTATTGTCTAGGTTTGAACCATAATTTATGCACGTTTTTGAAGAAAGGAGCTTTGTTAAGAGCATCGTTGTCTTAAATATCAAGCAAGCATCATTTCTAAATCTATAATAGTTAATTAGTTATAAGCAAAATGAAAATAGCATTGAATCTTATGAGGTTAACGCGGGTTGCGTAGTGCCCCTGAAACACTGGAGTGGCCTCTTAAGTTCCAAAAGAGAAGACTGCACGCCAGTTCGGTGCCTGGCGCGTAGAGGCTGTTGGACGTGTGAACTTTTATTTGCCGTGGCACAGGATTTAGCTTTGGCTGCTTTTTGAAGTCAGCACCTGTGAACTGGCGGCGTTTACAGACTGTATAGCCTTTTAGCAAATACGCAGTTCCAACAATGTATAGAATGTCTGGGTGATTCGCAGTAGCGGCTAAGGGGCTCAAGCCCCCTCCAAAAGCATCTGGGTCCACTATTGTTTTAGTGTTTGCCATGATAAAGCCTAGCCTCAGCTGGGTCAAGCCCCTCCCAAACCAAATTCCTGGATCAACTACTGGTGATTCGAATTGTTCCATGACATTTCAGAAATTGGGACGGACAGTCCAAAATTATAATTGTAGCAAACAGATGTTAAATTCCAAGATCGCTCGTGGTTGTTTCAGTTCCTGGACTTCGACAACCTGCCCGACACGAACTTCTCCTGCGAGAACAAGGTGATCGGCGGCTACTACGCCGACGTGGAGACGGGCTGCCAGATGTTCCACGTCTGCACCATAGGTCAGAAAGGTAATTAGTTGTACTCGGGGCCCCGCCTCATTAACCGCTTCGGACGGCGAGCGCGAGGTCGCGCGACGCTGCTTGCTAACGGCTGTTGACGCTGCTGGAGTAACGCTACCAGGTAACAGTCGGCGCTAGCTCGTGCACGGAGACTCCCAGAGCCAGCATGCATGTTGCATTCCAGCTGCTGTGTGGAAACTAGGTGTTCAGGAAGGATTAAACTATTTAGTTATTGGCGAAATTTACTGTTTAAGGACGACTTTGTGTCTATTAAGTATTTTTTTTTGTCTAGTAGTGTGGAAGATGGTGCGAATAGGTCCGGTTGTTAATGGCAACGTTACGAAGGACAATTTAACCGTGCACACAATTCTGGTTGTGGGATGCAGGACTGGTGTGGTGACGTGTGTGTGGACAATCCCGTGGAATCAGATCTTCATCGCAATAGATTGCGTGGTCCTCTGGTGGAAATAAGGCTGTACTTGGCGAGAGAAAAAGGAACCGCCGTGCGATGGCAAACACCAGCTAATGTCAAAGTTTGCGGAATCGACTTGCGACCGTCATTCCTGTCAACAACTACATAAAATTCAATTTAATATCCGCTCGTCTTCATGTGCTTAGACTGAAAAAAAATTGTGAAGGGATGATAAAATCCTCTTATTGTAAAATCCCATTAAAGCTTTAGTATTAGAAAGATTTTATATTCAAGGAAACATTTTAGGAAGGGATATTCGGTGTAGTGTAGCTGAAATGGATTGCGTGAATGGAGCTACAGCGCTCTGAGAACTTTAGTTCAGTACTTCAGGGAAAATTTTTCTACACGAAATGATGAAATTTTTTTATTCTTGATTCTAGAGAGTCGAATTCTGATTGGTTGCATTCTTTTGAAAAATTCTAATTCGAGATTCGGATTTGAGAAAAAGTGGATTCGCCCATCGCTACAAAATACCTATTAGGAAAAGAAGTTTCGTGTCCTAACACCTCCTTGACAAAAAAAACGCCAATTTCAAGAGTTCGAATAAATCCACATCAGCTGGAATGTATTTAGTAAGTTGCTTATTTTTAGCATGTGCCTGCCTGATGTTTTGAATTGAAATTCTGGGTTTGCGTAGTTATTTATGATTTCATTTGTTTGCTATGTTTGTAATTACAATCCTTGTAGTGTACTGAAATAAACAAACATATTCCTCAGTACAATACTCAATTTAGTTTAAACCATCTAATTCTCGAGACATCCTTGTTCAAAAATGTTCATCTTGGTTTTTGTAACATTTCTGTGGAATTGTAAATGGGATAAAGAATTTCTTATCCAAGCTACTTGAGAAAAACACGTATTAAAAAGTAGTGCCATGCTCTATTGCTAATATACCTGAATTTCTCAATTTTTCTTGTATTAAACTGGATCTGAGCCGGTTATTGATTTTAAAATTATTAATAAAAATGTACAAAACTTTGAACATTTGTCTCAGGCCCTAAATTTTTCTGGCTTGCTCATAGAGGTATTAGTGTGCGTTGGTTCTGAAATTGAATTTTTTTTTCTGTGATTAACATCTGGTTAACAAAACAAATATTAGCAGTTTAAAGACTAAAGTCACGAGTTGGTTTGTTTGCTTGAAAGGACCTCATTAGGAAGAATCGTAAAATTGTCATCATGCAGTTAAAAATACATCAGCAAAGAATTAGCATCTTAACAAAAACTATCCAGACGTGTAAGATGCTCATTTTTGACTTCAATTACTAACTCGGCAAAGATTGCACATACCCATTCTCTGACGTCTTACCTCAATGGGCTTGGTTACGCTTACTTATCCTCCTTCTCAAAACTTATTTTGTTTTGCCAACCGGTTCTTCTACTATTGTTTAAAGGTACCTGCGAGCCCGGATATCACCTTCTTACTGATTGGAGTAAAAGAAGAGAAGGTTTTAAGTCGCGTGCTATTCGCCTTAATATGCTAACTGTTACTTTCACTCGCTCCTCTCCCGGGCCACTTTCATCGCGCGAAGTGCGTCGCAACTTCCATCGCGTATGCGCACTGCGCAAGACGCAGTTGGCAGGCCTGCCGCTGTCCTGGCCCCGGGGACAAAAAAAAAGTTCCCTTCTACTTGATACGTCAGCGACTAATGTATGGCTGCTTTGCAGTCTCGTGAGCAGAATTTTAAGCCCTGTTAAGGCCATCTGGGTTCCAACCGTTTTTAGAGCATAACATGTAGCGAGTGAGCCAGCTACATCTGACTAAAATTATTTCTTAATTTATCTGAATTATTATGGTTCAGTTGAACCAGATTATTCTTTAAATAATTATATTTATGTCCATATAAACTTCACCCTATATTAGATTTCGATATTGCAACAATGAAAGCCAGTTTTTCCAGAAATGTATTTTTATGTAATAATACAGTATTAAATGAAGAAAGCATTATATTTAGTTTTTTCGCAGGAAGTAAATAGTAATATTTTATTTGTGCCATGCTCATTTAAATATATCTATTTACAAGGAAGCCTCAGATAATTATGATAGATAACAGTTATTGTTACATCTCATGGCGTTATATTTCTGGTATTTTTTATTGTAGAAAACATGAAAGTATACAATTTGATTTCATGGTTGTTTTTATGACGGCAAATAAAATTACCTTTATTCTTGTTTGAATTTAGGTCTAGGTTTATTTATATGTGTATTTTTTCTGTGTCATACTGTTTACTACATAATTGACAGCCTATCACGAAGCACGAAAAATAGCGGCGAATGTATATGAGGAATTAATATATGCTGGTTAATTTACAGAATATTAAAAGGGAAAAATTGATTCCACGGCAGAGGAACGAGGGAATGACAGAAAGACGCCCTTGTCACGCCAATCAACAGACACTGCTTCTGAAAGGGCATATTTTGAAACGACAGAAAATAGTAATCAGAAAAAATTGTAGGAATTGTTAGCACAAGTTGAAGTGGGCTTACTAATGTGTGCACAGACTATTGTAACTGCAATTTGCTGCCTTATAACATACAAACACGCAGATGATAGAACGGCTATATCAAACAAAAACACACAGAAATATAATGTATGTATACTTACAAAAGATTTCTTTGGAAACCAATCACCAAAAATAGTTTGTCATACTCCAGGAAAGATTTTGTAACTTTGTAAAACACATGGTTATGGATATTTTTGTTTATATGATATACGTTTTTAGAGAATATAGTCAGTATTTCTTACAAAAATTTGCGCATAATTTTAAACCTAAAGATGTTTCATTCAAGCATAACTTATTTAAACTATGGAAAATATAATTTAATATTTATCAAGTTGACTTTATTTTGATTTATTATGCTCATTATGTGCGCACTTACTACTGGAAAGTTATTCAGGAAACGGTATACAAGTAACTTTAACTATTGGAGGTACTGGGACAATACAAAACATAAATGCTCAGGTATGAATCCGAACACAGTTTTTTTCTGGGAACACTATTTTGTAGTGATACAGTTGTTTTCATGTTAATGTACAAATTCATAAATATCTGTAATATAACATGAATGTTTCTGTTCCATTTACAAAAAAAAATTACAGTGCACAAGTAAATAAACACATGCATAATGTCCAGGCAGACATAGAGGATGTTTAATATGAGGAATGCAATATTCGGCAGGAGTTAGGGACGTACCAACTATTCTATGAGAAAGGAGGGGGAGGGGGAGGTAGAAAAAATAAATTTAGTTAGTTTTGAATAACGTTTTTAGAAAGGTGAGATTTTAAATGTCAAATATAGCAAATAAACATATACAGTTTTTCAATGATGCAAAATTATACCAGATAATCACTATCAAAAACTGGATATGTTATCAATTGCCAACTGGTGACTCACTTAAAGAATCTTTCAATAAAATATTATTAGATGAACCCTTATGCATTGGCAATCTTTGTGTGGCTATTAAGTGGGAAAGGTTTTAGCAGACACCGTTATGAAGCCATGGTATTCTCTCAGAAATAGTGAAAATTAATATTTATTCATTTTTGTGACATATACTGTTTCAAATTCTCCTTTGATGAATACATTTTTATTTATTATTTTTGCCAAAACTATGTTTAAATTTGTTTGCGTTTCTTGGTTACAGGCTCCGTATTGTATTTATTGGTTACTCTACGGAACAATACGAAAAAAATTGTTTTAAGAAATATTATATTTATTCACATGTGTCTGACTCTCAGATTAGTTTGAACAATGATATCTGGCCCATGAAAAGAACGAAGTAGGTCATCACTGGTGATTTTTACTTATTTTTTATATTTTTAAATCATACTACGCACAACAATTTAATGATGCCTGAAGTGATTTTACATGTTTTTGAGATAGCTAGAGAATATTAAACTTTTTAAAAAGCTACCATGATACATTCTTACTTGTCACACATAACGGGTCACATACATTTAAACAATTTTTTTCCCGTTATAATCTAAAACGTTTCGTGGTGAGAGGTATTTATTTAATATAAATATAAATGTCGGTAACGATAGCTGAGTAATGGGGAGTGCCTCCCCCCCAAACCGCCCTTGGTGGCACGACTCTGAACGGTGGTAGAAAATGTTCAGTTTTATTTAAAAGCCCAAGGCTCAAATATCCATAGTTTGGGAACACTTATTGCGAGTCAGAAGCATAAATTTGAAAAGGAATTTCAAAGCGAAATCAGAGACATACAGTCAGATGTGACGTCACAAAGCCGCTGGACGCGAGTTGCTAGGTCAAGCTCAAGAGGTAGAGGCGGAAACCAAGCAGATTATCAGTGACAAAGTTAGGGTACCGCAGTTAATTTGAAGGAAAGATGAAGGTGGATCGAGCACGTGGTGATCAGCGAATGGCGCCGGAGTTTGGCAGGCGCGACGAGGAAAATGAATTGGACGAAAACGATTGAAGCTGTATAAATACGCGAATTTGGCCCACGAGTTGCCACTGTAACAGAAAAAAATTTTAGATGTTGGAACGAGTGACACCAGGCACGTCTATGATTGAACCTGATGTACCACCGCCCGAAAAGTGATGTTAGCGGAGCTATTCAAACAGTGGCCAAACTTTGCTCTGGAGACTTGGTATATGTTGAGATCAAAAGCAATGTAAACCCGATGGATGATGATTTCGAGTACTACGTTAAGTGGTTTGAATCAAAGAACCTGAAGCGCTAAAATGTTTGAATTTCTAATTGAAATTGACTGTATGTATTTTGCGGGAGTAAAAAAAAATCAACCATTAGTTCATTTTAAGATTTCGAAGCAATTTTCTTTAAGTATTTTACAGTTCACGCATTCAAGTAGATGTATGCGTACAATTTTTGCCATGAAATAGACAGAGCATGGAAGCAAATTTGGCAAAAATGTTTCAAAATTCAAGTTATTTAAGCCACATAAGTTAGTATCAATAGTGCTGACTTAATATACGTATAAGAACCAATTACACTAGATTGACCGTTACTGCGACGATTAAGAGAATAATTATTGGCATTGTATTTCGTTCCTATCTGTCCCACTTAATTCGAATGCACGATGTATCAAACTTAACGAAAAATGAGCTTACTGTTATAAGATTAGAAACACCGAGAGAAACACAGCTTTGAGTAGAATTCACAACCCATTATATTGACAATACAAAACTTTGTAATATGATTTCAAACAAAACGGAATTCTAATGAATTTACTGGACGTATCTTAAATGCAAGTCTAAACTGTGGTTACTTATACAGGACATGCAGAAGAGACAGAACTGTCAATGAACGTAGGTCCGGAAATACTTTTGTTTATCGCTAAAGTTGTTACCGAGGACAAGTAGATACCTTGTTATGTAGAATGCCATATCGGCAAAGTACGCAACTAAACATACATGGCCATACATGGCGTTCCACGTAAAATTTATCAGTTTGTCTATTTGTCAACGATGTCTACTGTAGGGATGAACAAAATATTTTCCTGACATACCTTCCACCTGAACATACTCCCACAGTTTTGAATTTTTTATATATAAAAACATCGACCTTAATATTAAGACTTCTCTTTTTCAGCGCTTTAAAATATAATTTTTACCTTTCCCCATGAGGACCGTAATTCCAAATAGAATATTCAACTAAACCGTTTACTATATTATTACTCATACAAAAGCCTTTATGCACATTGGTATACCGACGAAATATTCCAAGTTTAATTTTAAATTCTATCATGTACTTGCAAACATATTCAATTAAACGTTTTTATTAATAATATATACCTACATTTGACAAACTATAGTTTAAAATTTTTTTGTGTGTGTCACTGCATGAACATCGGCAATCAACTCACTAAGTAGTTTGTGATGGTTAATATTTCTCTGACCCAGGTAGTTATGATTTGTGAAGTGACAATCCAGAGTAATGCAAGTAAAGGTGTAATATTGGCCTATTTATTCAGCTACTACTCAATGGAGGAAAACTTATGTTATTAGATTACTGGTTAAGTGTCTGAAAATATCCCTTTGTTGCAGTTTCAGGTTAAAGGCAGTGCCACATTATCTTTAATGATAGCCAGTAACAAGTGCTGAATCATGTGCCTGTGGCTTTTAACTTAAAATTCCTACAAAACAGCTGCACCTTTACACAGGGTATTTATTTCACTTTCACGAAAGTGAGTGGGAGTATGTGTATCGATCGTTAAAGTGCGTCTATATGGCACACAAACCAGTAAATAATCGTACGCCAAGAAAAAGGTTCGGAGGCAGGGTTTAACATTTTCACTAAAACCTGTTGGGTGGGTTACGAAAGAAACCACACGACTTGCAAATTTCGCAAGGTAGTCTACTTGACACACTTCACGAGAGCTTTTTTAACATTTAAAAAAAATATGTAAATTTAGATATTAGCCACGAAATCCTTGCGAACCTCACTCTCATATAAAAATGGACACGAGGGGTTTCCGGTGACAGTAATCGCTAAAGCTGGGTACACAATTAAATAAAAAAAATAACCGTAACAGTAGGTCATGTGCACAAGATTTGACCGCCATGTTTTGGATCCTACCGATACACAACAGCGCATAGGACGGTCGTGTTCATAGGAGGGAAATGAATATTTTTTACTTCTATTACGGACGCACAGCCAATGAGAGTGGAGTAGAATGCCATTTTGGCGGGACTAGAGATTTGTTTGTGTTTATCATTCATAGTGCGGCACGAAATTGTGAGATATTACAATACTTAGGTGTAATTCCTGCTTTAAAATCTAATTAATGCTATTGCTTATAAAAATACTAGCAATTAATGCAGTTAAAAAGATAAAAATGTTTCATTGTTAGAATGGTTAACTAAAAAATTTTTGTGAGCCAAATTAATTCATACGTTGAAAAATTGTATTCAAAAATGACTGGTAAGATGTCACAGGATAAACATTCGGTAGTTAATATAGTTATTTACTAACACTACCAATAGATGTCGGATAATACATCGCGAATTTTCATTGGTTAGAATTAACATTGAATTGTGAACCCAGGTCGAGTGCATGGCCTGCTGTGCACTCGTTTACCTTTATTTTAAATTGTGAACCTAGCCCAATAGAACATAGCTCATGTGCATTGAATCGGAGACTAGAGGTGTATTTGTGTTAATGCTCCCACACACAGTCAGTCCGAACTGTTAATTCGGTCTTATCATTCGGAACATATCAGTCGGAACTGATGTACTGACGAAATGATTACTTTCCATGGGCTCTCAAGCCCACAGTACGAACTGCCAGGTGTTGCAACAGCGTCTCACCAGTCCAAATTGTTAGTCCAAACAAGCAGTCCATCAGCTGAGTGTCGTGGCAGACATCTTTGTTTATACTCTTTGGTTACTTTGCTATTTTTTCCCCATTTTGTAACTAAAAGTGCAACTGCCGCTGCAACATTAAAAGCGTCTTCCATATTTTACGGTAAAACGATACATCCAAAAGCAACATTTCTACGCGTATCATGAAAAATCAAAAAGGGTATTGTATGTTTTTTAATTAAGCATGTAGCGACAAGGATAAGCTTGGTTAAATAAAAAAACACTTTCTTAGAAGTTCTAGGAAGGTTTAATTGAATTGCAAATACGAATAAACTTCCGTTTACCCGAGACAAGTTAGAAGCTAACAAAGTGGCTTTTAATTTCTAACAGTTTGGGTGGCATTACGGTGCTTGTGAATTTAGGTGATGCGTAGGTTTGGGGAATCGAACCCGCGTCCCTCGCCTCATTAGAGACCACGGCTTTCGAAGACCGGCCAAAAAGTAGTATACAGGGTCGGGAGCCGGAGTCGAGGTGCCAACTGCCACCTTGGATGACCTTGACATTCAAAATTTCCCACTTTATCCTTTTGAAACCTTCAAAAACCCTTTAAAATGTCCCTATTTCGAGCGGAAAATTCCCGTTTTGATGGAAGATTCCTTTTTAATTTAGAGGCTGCTTTCCTCAGGGAGGGTTCATTTTCCTAACGAGAATTTTACCCTTAAAATAGGGAAATTTTGGAGGATTTTGTCATATTTCGAAGAGTTTTTCAGGAAAAAAGGGAAAATTCTGAAGGTGAAAGTCATCCAAGATGGCGGTCGGCATCTCGTCTCCGGCTTGCGACCATGGACGCAGCTCTTGAACCTAAATCTACATACCACTGCAGAGTACTGGAGGACAGCCTGGGGTCATTCCCTCGCCGCCAGCCGAGCGCCCACGACGGGAACTCGCTCTGGCGTCTGGAAGTGGAAGCTCTCTGCAACCGCCGTGTCCTTGACCAGCTTCGCAGCGATCGAGGTCACAGGCCTCAAAGCTGCACGCTCCGACTCGCCGCTTAGAACAACTGTTATTGACGTCTCCTAAGGCTGGCCGTTGCTTTTATTTTATTTTAATTGTACCATCATAACATTATTTTAGGGCGACTTCTGAAATTTTAACACGATACCTTCCCAGCATTTGTTGACCTGCCATAAAAATATTTTCAAAAAGTATTCACTAACTATAACAAATTGGGTGTATAAATTCGCGCAAGTGACAACAACTACGAAAACTTGCGCGAGTTTTTACACCTTATATATTAGTTAATATTAGTAAATAGTACTTAGTAAATATCTATTAAGGGAGGTGTCGTTTTAAAATGTCATAAATAGCCTTTAGGTATTAGGAATGAAAAATATTAACCCCCAAAGATGGGAAAATTGCAATTTAATGTTATCAATTTCGTCTAAAAAAATTCTAAAATTGTTTTACTCTATAATTATTTCAAGTTATGTTTCCAGACATATTTTGCTACCCGCTTCATGGAAGTAATAATTTATGGAATGGGTAAGGGCAACCTTTGTCACATTGAAAATTTAAGTCTAAAAACGAAAGACACATTACTATTTTCCGTATGGATTAAAACCCTTTGTTTTGTTATTAAGAAGTTTAACGCTAATTACATGCTTATGTGTTATTATTTCAGCTGGAAATGACATACTTTATGATGTAATTTTTACGATTCTTTCAAGCGACTTCCTTTCAAGCTGTCAAAAAATTCTAGCATTAGCTTAACACAGCTACGGTTTGTTTTGTTAACTAATTGCTAACAAGAGTGACTTCAAATTTAGAACAGCTACCCACTCATTAGACTAATACCTCTATGGTACGCTATTTGGTGTTTGTAAAAGGTCAGACAAAGATCAACCTTTCTTGTTTGACGAGATCACTTTCTAAGAGTCTATTTATTGTGTTTCTGTAGATAGATAATGCACAAAAATTAATCTGTATACGTAGTTGCAATAAATTTTTTATTAGTATTTGCAAATAACAAAAATTTAAAAAAAATCAAGCATAGTGGGTGAACCCGAGCCTAAACTTTCTTTCACCTTCCAAAAAGCAATCATGGGCAGAGCCCACTGGTCCCACATAACTGAATCACGAAAACAGCATCAAATCTTCAGGAATCTCGCTTTTACTGGAAATCTACTAAGCTGCTTGATTCTCGACGAACGTATTAGCCGTTAATTTAGCGGTATAGTATATTTACTCATTAGTCTGAGATAAGGAATCCAAAACATGCACAACTTATTGAAAGAAAAAGTACCAAATCTATTGCCATTACAGTCATAAAAATACACTTAAACTTGCATGGAAGAAAAAATCGCGTATATATATAAAGTAGTGTTACACAATATTTAGCAAAATAAATTCTTTGTATAAGAAATTAACTCGAATTTAAAAAAAGTAACAGTTATTAGAGAAGGTAATCAGTAGTTCAGCATTTATTTAAATTATTACAGAATTATAATTATTACATATGGAATTAATTTTAATGTATTGAAACAGAATACAAATAATACATATATCTGTATTACGTACATATAATTCATAATTAAATTAAATATAATTATAAAATGGTACTAGCTGATATGAGTTAAATAAAAACAATTTCATTTAACAGCTATATAATATTACTAATGATTTAGTAAATCAGTGACAATTTCAGTTTCATGTTCCATAAAATAAAACATAGTGTAGGTTTCTCTATCTTATTTCATGAATCAAGAAAGAGCGATTGAAATGTTTCATAAGAGAAAGTAAAAGTACGTTTTCTATAAGAAGTAAATCTTCCGTCAATTGTTTTAATTAAATTTTAACTAAAGAAAATTTTAAAAGATATATTATTGTTGGTTTAAGTTGCTTAACTTTAAATTGTTTCATGTTTTTAAATACTGTATGAAAAATTAGATGTGTTTATTATTATACAGCTTAATTAAATAAATTTTTTCCCTGTGTTAATTGTAAGCTTCAGCTAATATTACGATCATTCAACAGAGTGTTTATGATAAAAATAACTACAATGTAAAAAAAATATTTGATAGTAGTGTTTTCAAATATGTACCTTTATAATAAAATTTTGGTGCATTTAACGTTTTCCTAAACAAATTTGGTAGATATGCCTTGAATCAGCAGTAAATTTCCCACACAACTCTAATAAGTTAATTATTTCCTTTATATATTTAGTAACTTGTGTTTAAAAGTCTTGCGATTCCACTTGAATCTTCTTGAATATTGAATGTTGGTATATTTTTAAAATCTTGTTACTTAAAACACTAGTCATATAAAAGGTAAGACCCGTTCGTTTTCATTGCACATGATTGCCCGACTGTGCTGGTTTACGTTTTAAACAGCACGCAGCCCTATTAGCATTAAATATAACCAAGGACACACTTTCATTAGCTGGAAGCACATATACAAACCGGTCCTCGGGGAATATAAACAAATTTGTCTCTCTTGTAACACACGAGCTCTAGTAGGCAATAATTATGAATGTGTTATAACGCGATATATGCACAGAAGACTTGTACGGTAAAATTCTTTTACTCGTACGGCTAACAGTCTTCACCTTATTAGAAAAATCCCTGTATTCTCAGGCAAAATGTTGCACGCGTAACTTATTCAAGCAATATATTTTCATGGTAGACTTTCACATGCTTTAGAACCACTCTTTTATGTTTTTGTTTTTGAGATTTATTTTAGAGCATGAAATCACAGTATCCGAACCAAATATGTCTTAGCTAAATGTAATGGCAATCTCAAGTTATTTTCTCAATAAATTCACCTGGCTACATTGCGTAGTATGTGACAAGAAAACAGATAACATATCAAATGTTCTCGTTCCCCAAATAGATTAAATGTGAAAAAAACACTCTATTGTACGAAAGTTTTGGACTGAAAAAGACTGAACCCAGGTTTAAGTATTTACGCAATAAAAGCTAGAACGCATCACCAAAATAATGATGATTCAAGAAAATCACGGCTGTTTAAAGAATTTGCAAGTCAATAGATATTACTTTTTTTTTTAGCCAAACAACATAAAAACAGTAAAAAAATGTCATTGATGTCTGTGATCGCTGAAGCGTCAAGCTCATGTGACGAGGATTGTGGGTTCGATACTATCCCAAGGCAAGAATCAGTTTATCAGGTCGTTTATCAAGTGGTTCAAAGCCTATTGTAATCTTGAAAGTCCCATCTTGTGAATCTTAGTAGCATAATCGTGTGACGTAAAAAATTTTTTCTTAAAATCATAAAGATGTAAAAGTCCAATATGGACCACTTTGTTTTTGAGTTGCATGTAGCTCTCCTATCAGCTTTATAATGAAACTTATGGCGCTGATGGACCCCCAAAAGATCTGTGAAAGTTTACAAAGGATCATTTTTAAATTTATAGACACCCAAAAAACTAAACTTTTTATTAAGTTAAAGAACTTGAAATTGGACTTTCTAATTTTCGTAAAGGCAGTATGGAAACCTACCCTCAAAATTTAAATTAAACCCTTTTTTCTCACACAAACAAGATTATTTGTGCGGAAATAAAAATAACGGAGTACAGTATTATTTCAATACATAAAATAACTTGTATTTATTGAACAGGGTAGGAATAACCTTTTATTTACACACAGTTCAAAGAGTTCCATTTGCAGTTATCACCAATATATTGTAGGTTGTGGTGTGCACTACCACACTCACTGTGAGTCCAGTGCCGGCAGATCATACACTGAAGCTCACAGCTCACTCGATCTGAAAACAGAGAACTGTTAATTAAGAAATATGCAAATTGTATCATCTTGTGCAGTATTGTCTTCCCGTGCAGACCAATATGAATATGAGTCTTCCGATTTATCGCCTCCAAACTCTACATCAACTGACGATGAACTGAGAGAAGAGGCTTACCTTTTCTTTGTTTTTGACTTAATATTCCTAAAGGTTTTGAGAGTGTCTGCTGATGTTGATGGAGTGGGAATCGTGTTGCCAGCAGTTCTTGCTGATCGCTTTCCTTTGCGCTCTATGCCTGTTCCATGCTTTCGTTCTGTGTCTTGTCTAAGCCCAAAAACAAGAGTTAGTTTCTGTTCAGCTTGACGCTTGTAGTCTCGTAAATGTTGTTTGTGGGGGAAGCTAATCTACAAAAACATTCCGTAGGTTGTCTTCCCCAATATGATGAAGTTCGCAGGACATATTATGGATATATCGAGGTTAATCGTGTGGCACTGCATTGACATTAGCTGGGGTTGTTTCTTTGTCAAGTCTCTTATTGGCTGCCTCTGCAGCATTTGCCGCTTCTGCGGCTTCGTGCTCACCAGCAAGGAATCCAGCGCCTGAAAATGTATTTATATTGCAAGGAAATATACCTGTCTCTTCGAATCCACTTATAGCTGTGGCAGCTGTGCAACATTGATTGTAAACTCGACCAAACGTTAAACTTGTGTCTCATGGCCCAGGAATTTGGTCCTTGCGTATTGCCTGATATTCTCGTTGTAGCATGACTTCAGGGGACCCATGAACGTGCGGTCCAGAGGCTGTGACTTGTGGCTCGTGTAATATGTAATTTCACCCCGCCAAATCGATGACGTCAACGTTCCGAGTGTGCGGGTAGTAACCATCGAGAACTATGAGAGAAAGATCTTCCTCCGTTGGTTTAACATGCTCAATGAAATGTTTGAACCATTGTGTAAACAGGTCCATATGTGTTCACCTGAAAAGGTCAGCGACATCGACGATTCCAGGAGATGTGTGCCCCCCAAATTTTTGCGGAGAACGATCACCATTGGAGGTACGAGGTTTCCTCCTGCTGATGCACACATAAAACAGTACAGTTACTAGAGAGCCAAGTTTCGCAGCAGTTAATAAATACACCTGTCGTTTTTCTTTCAGAGAAATCACCTCAGCCATTTTCGATTGAACAATCGTCAAACAACTTTCATCAACGTTGCATACACCTGGTTAGCTTTATAAGTTTTCTTTCCATGTTCTGTGGATAGAACGTCATGGAACGAATTATCTCTCTCTGTCGTAAAACCTGAGGTCCTCGCATATGATGTTCCGATAGGGTTTCTCAGAGTTGATTGATTTTTGTGACGTCTGAGATAATGGTCTAGCCAAAACCTACCAGCTAATTCATTTTTAAAGAGTAACTTAGTTTGTAGCTTTAAGCGATTTGGAGGGTTATTCGATGAAAATCCATCCTCGTGAAACTGCAAAAAAAAAAAAAAAAAAAAAAATCTCCCCATCAAAAGAAAATCACACAATAACTCATTCTACAATTTAAGGTTGAGCACAGGTGGTCGCCCGAGTTTATTTTTAACTGCTTCGTCAGCAGTTGTATGTTTATCGCAAGCGTTGCGTACAATAGTGGTATTTGGTATGCTATAATATTAAGCGGCCTATTTTACACCATTTTCTTTTCGCTATTGGCTCATATCGCCAGTGCCATTTTACTTTTCTCCCATACTTTCCTCTTCTTCACGTCTGTCAATTTGGAGATCGATGTCCTTGGCATTCTGCAACAAAAGAATAAAATTATTTAGAAATGAAGACCAAATCCGTTCATAAATAAATTAGTAGGTATTTAAATAAAATAAGTTTTACTTCGAATGAAACTGAAATAAAATGGTAATACGGAACCATTTGAAGCTGAGGTTTCATATTATTTTCATTAAGGGTTTCATTTTACCAATATATCAATTTTGAAAAAAAAAATTGTTACGATATCTCTGAAAAATTAGATACAAAAATCGAATGCCATGAAAACGGCAAAGAAAACTAGTTCTTAATATTTACACAACACGAAAATTTGGTTGCCTACACTACACAGTTCACAGTAATTGACTTAATACATAAACTTCACAAAAACGTTTTGAGAAACCTTAAAACAAACTCGAACATATGCTCTCTCAACAGGTGAACGCAGGTGACTGAAACATGGAGGCGGTAGTTTCTTAGTCTTTAGGAATAAGGACTAGTTCCGCTGCCCACCAAGCGATCGCTGAAATATCAAGGGGTTCCATATTAAAAAATGGTTTCATATATCCACCACCACCATACTGGAAAAAATGTTCTCTGCTTTATTGAGTTATTTGTGAAATATATGAAAAATTTGTATTAAAGAGATTACCCACCAAACATTGTAAAAACATTTAAGAAAAAAAAATAATGGAAACCCAGCCCAATAAATACCTAACATAATTCACACCTATAATTCCAGTCATTATTTTTTACAAAATACAATATTTTATAAAAGGCAGAAACGATTTACGTATTTCGTAGTTTAAAAACGGGGAGGTAGGTATTAGAAATCGGGTACGTATGCATGAATCATTAATGAAGTTCTTTGTGCGCATGGCGGGCTGCATGGATAAGGCTGAGACATCTAAGGCAGAAAAATAGTAACGAAAAAACGCCATCTTGGTAACAAAATTTCCTAAGCCATAATATGTTTTTATAGTTTAATTTTGTAAACATGTCAAATATAGTACATAATTCAAAGGAGTGCCCTAATTTAATAGTTAAATATGTGCTATAAAAGTTTATCCGGTGATGTCATTGGCGTTTGGTATTAAATTTATTTTTCAGGATTACTGTGGTACTGTACTAGCACTATCGATATACACTACTTTTTAGTGGTAATATTTGCCTTAACTAACGTAATTTTGTAAATATTACACGGTAAAAAAAATTGTATTGCATAAAAATGATTGAAATCAAGAAAGCACGCATTTGTTTATAATCCCCCCCCCCCCCCTTTTTCCACCCGAGTTGATTATTTCCTTATTTGTCATTGTTGTTATATGAAAGGTTATTCTGTACATTTATCTCAATAGCCCTCTGTATTATTTTTTTTCCTTAAAATTTATCAACCATTGCCAGCCAAAAACCACCTAATAGCGGTAACAAGTCTCGCAAGTGTTATTAGTTGTGACCACTTGTGTAACCTTTTACAGCTCGAAAATGACGCCCAGTAAACGTCTGGTGAGAAAATAAATAAGACAATTTCACCAAAAAAAGCAATCACAGGTGGAGCCAACTGGAGCCGCATGACTGTAGCACGAAAAGAGCATCAAATCTTCCGTAAGCTCCTTTAGTTAATGGCGAGAACAAGCAAATGCAAACAACCAACACACGAGACAGATCCTCAAGGTTCGGTCGCACATCCTATGTAGACTTATTTGTTTATTCGTCATTACTTTTGTTTAAGGGCTATTTATATTATTTAAATACGATACCTCTCTCGCGTTTGATGTTAAATCGTTAATATATTCAACGGATATTCCCTAAGTGTAATATGAAATGTGTAAAACGTCGGGCAAGTGATAATGATTACGTACACTTGCGCTCTTTTTTACACCAATCATTTTACAATATGTGAATATCTGTTGAAAATATTTGTGGAAGGATAAAAAATACAATGGAGGTATCGAGTAAATTTTTTATAAATAGCCCTTTGACAAAAGAAATGACGGGAAAACGAAGAAAAAAATATGTGAGTGAATCTTTAGTATTCGCCAGCGATGTGTAACATATAACCTCAGTAACGAGCAAATATATGTGTCCTCCTGTTGCAAATACACTTATAATACAAAAATTGGAACCTAGGAAATGAAACTTAACCTAGAAATCTTTAAAATATTGCCAAGCATGATTAATAAACGAAAATTGTGATTTCAACCACACACGTAGTTTCCGCACCCGCCGCTAAAATTCACTGCTGGAGCAGCTTCGCCCTCAATAGAATCATTTTGGTTTGCATAGCGAAAGGTTAAACTATATAAAGAAACGGCTCCGATGAAAGCGAAAAAGACTCTAAAAAAAACCCCCGGCTTTGGATCTGATTTTCGACAAGGAATTTTATTGAAGTACTGCCCATCTTGTTAAAATTCAACCGCCTCTCCTACCAAATGCTGTGTACCGAGAACGAAGGTGTTACACATAACAAAAGAAAAAGAAACCAATATGGCGGGAGTTGTACGGGCGCTGGCGGAGAGAGAGCACCGCGATATCGGTACTGCCGCGGCGGGGAAAGTCCTTCCGTTAGTCCGCTCCTCCCCTTTTTACCCGCCACCCGTTCCACCCCGCGAGGCTTGGTCCAGGCCAACTGGACGGATGAGGGAAAAGTGCGTGTCATCGGCCGGTTTCGCCGGCTCACGAAGCCTCCCTCCCGCGAGAGCGCGAACCGAACATCTCTCCCTCTCTCCCTCTCTCTCTCTCTCTCCCTCTCCCGTAACTCACTCAGGAACAATTCCTTCATCATTCGGCGAAAGTTGTAACAGCCTAAGTCCATAGCTGGGGTCTAGTTACAACGTTATGTACCTGTGGCTGTTATAAAAATAAATCTGCCCCATTCGGAAGAAATTATTCTGAAGTGCCTTGTTCCCGGTCACACGCATACGAAGGTCTAAGAAAAACAGTATCATTGAAAATTGCTGAGTTGAGACACAGGTTCGTTTGGTTCTGAGGTAAAAAATTTAAACCAGTCAATCATTTTAACATATACTAAATATTTTTAAAAAAATAGCAATCAAGTAGGACCTAAGAACTGCAAAAAAACTTAAAAGTTATTATTTCTATATTAATTTACTAGCTAATGCCCAGTATGTGTTGCAATGCCCCCATCTATATATATATATATATATATATATATATATATATATATATATATGTATATATAGTAATTTGTTTTGAGTAAGTACACACATACATAGAATCCCTCTATCTCTCTCTAATTCTCTATCTCTATGTTTATCTCTATATTTCTCTCTATCTCTATATATATTTATTAATATCTATATCTCTCTCTAAATCTCTCCATCTCTATCTTATGTATACCTATATCTATATCTCTATATCAATGACAATATTAAATCTATGTTTTTACCAATCTATATTTTTATCTATCTTTTTACCTGTCACAGGTGGGACATAAGTACATTTATGAAAACACGCGCATTCGAATGCAACGTTGTCAACATTTCAAAGCAATCGGTACATTTACATTTTTATGAATATAGATTTTTTTCTTTACGAAGACGAATGTGTGCGGGTAATTTTGCAAATGGATTGGCTAGCGGTATCGAGTTAAATAAGAACGTGTCTTCCTGGTCCGTAGGAAATGTTTGAAGTAATTTGCTTCCAAGTGGTTTGTCGAGGCCACAGAGGTAAACGACCTTGGCCGCGGTCGATACAGAAAACAACAAATCCTCTGAAAAAAATGTTTGTTACACTATTTCACTTTCTAAGAAAGTCACGACAGACGCTTAATTATAGTTTTAAAAAAAATACGCTGTATTAAAAAAAGTGTATTTGATTTTAGTGATTGTATATGTGATTACCCCGGAAACAATATGTAAACCTTAACTATAATATAATATTTAAGTGCTCTTAACTAATTATTTTTCACAAATTATCCAGAACGTTCAAGCTTTATAGGTACGTTTAAGTTAAATTGTTCTGATAAAGTAACAAGAAATCTGATGTCAATCAGCTGATTTTTCTTGTTTCTCCTTTCTGTCAATTCTTGAGGTTTTCCTATTTTTCCTATGACAACCAGTATAATCCAGCAATAGCGTAGGTCCATGAATTTGTTTAAATCAAAAGGGTTTCGTCTGATTTTTTATTGAATCTTCACTGAGATGACAGCCTACATTTTACATAAATAAATTCGATGCCATGAATGAAAATCACATGAAAGCCAAATATAGTATCATCTACGTTTTTTTCTTAACTTATTAAGATCCAATGGATAGTACATTACGTACATAAAGGAATGTCCCATTTATACATTTTAATGGAATCAACTCTAAGCGTTGTAGAGAGTTGGTGCGAGGTCACAATTAAAGAGTTACTCAAACAGTTTTAGATAAGCGCATGAGCGAGCACTGTTTGTTTTTCTCGCCTGCAACGCCACTTATTTTGTAAGAATGGATCTTTCCCCAATTAGTGGAGGGTGAAACTGTAAACTTTATTTGGCAACTGGAATCTCTTTGTACGAGAGTGGTTGAACGTCGCAGTCCCTTACCGTCGGATTGGTCGTAATGGTCGAGACGACAGAGCAATTCTTTTTTCGCTAGACTCCACGTTCACCCGACACAACGCCAAGCAATTTTTTTTCCCTTTGGGGATTTATAAAAGATCGTGTCTAAGTTCCGCCGCTACCTAATGATTTTCCAAATTTGAGACACATAATTGAAGAGGCTATTTCTTTCATTACTCCAACTTGTTAACCAAATTGTGGGAAGAATTGGACTCTAGTTTGGATGTGTGCCGTATAACTAAAGGCGCACATATTGCACATTTGTAAGTAAAACTAGGTTAGTTCACCTTTAATGTTGTAAATTGTTTTGAAACTGGGACATTCTATTATTGACACATTGTATTTCATAGGTTTAGTTTCGAGTAGGTAAGTATTTGCATTGGATAAATGGACCAGGAAGGATAACTTCCTACTCTACACGAAAATGTAACGTTAAATCCTGTCCCATGGCTGTTGGGGTTAACATAGATTGTAACCATGCTGTGTGTGTGAGCAGTCCGAGGGATGTAGCGAGATTTGACAGAGAGCACCTGAATCGTTAAAATAACCAATAATAACTTACAAAGTAAAGCAAGCAGTTGCCTAATTCCAACAAAAACTACATTATCGTGTTAGGTACACAGTTAAAACATTTACATTATATTTACGAAGATATTTACAAATTATCCAGGGATCATCGCAAATTTATAGTTATCTTCGTAAATTAACGGGTGCAAAGATCACTTAATTTAAAAATGAACCCGAAAGAATAATATTGGTATATAAGAATAACATTCAAAAACTAAGACCCGTGTGCGTCTTATTTCTACCTCGTGTGCGATTACCCTGTTTATACCAAAAAAAAAATAATTTCTAAGTTAAAATACGGTGTATTTTCTACGAACATTCAGTTATCTTCGTTGTAAAGTCCGTGAATTTGTCGTAATTTCTAACAGTATAGAGCAGGGGTTCTCAACGTTTTAGCAACTGCCTAGCACTTGAAATTTTTAGATACTTTGGTGTGCCACTAGGCACTAGGCTTACTTAATCTTTTAGTTTAAGATATTAACATATAAGCTACGTTTTTTTTTAATTTAGTAAAAAATAACTTATCTATAGCAAAATGGCAGTTTAATTTATAACATACAACTCTGAAAAACAATTATTGACATTATTTAAAATTGAACAACATTACAAAAAACAAATTTAGACAATTATTTAAAAGTTAGTCAAAAAATCAAGATTCATAAAAAAAGCTATTTTTAGTAGGAAGCTTGTTGTTGTTTGTCCATTATCAAACTTTCAATATCAGGGTCAATGGAACTTGACAGCATTTGATCGCATTCCACCTGCAACGCTACAACTTATCACTATTGGTATCACCGATTCGGAAACCCTGGTGTATAGACAGCGAGGTGTTGGTGTAACCAAGCATGACGTCAGACTGAGCATCACCGGTTCAAGGCCCTGCTGCAGTAGGACGTACTGGCACGTGCTGTTCCCAAACCTGGAGTCTGATTGGACGTGACGTCACTCCGGCCAGGGCAGATTCGCACTGATTGTACGCAAGCGCGTTAGAAAATGAATTTCGTAGTAAATGAGGTTAATACCGAAGATTAAAACATACGTAAATAAAATATATTTTTAAAATGTAATAGGCCTAAATGTTTACGGAAAATTATTATAATGGGTAAGTATATTTAATATAACAATATGTGTTTTCATTATTTTATTTCTATGATTTGTGATTTATTAGACTCAAAAGGTTTGCTAAAGAATGCTAATGCGAGAGCGTTAAACCTCTATGATATATAGTGTTGCATTTTTTAAATTAAAATTTAAATTTAAAATCACGTATGCAACTCCTCCGATCGCCAACACGAGGCCGACATTTGTCCGAATCGTCGCTCGGAGAAGCGGTAATTCGGGCAAATGGTGTGCATCCGCGCCAGGACAGCACGCTAACACATGAAGTAAAGCCAGCACGGCGCCGGCAGTAGCACGGTAGCAGTTAAGGCCCTGTCGCACTTTCAGATATTTGCCTCCAGTATATTTGACAATAGAGTTGTAGGGGAAGAACTGGACGGAAAATTACTTCCAACTTTCTCCATTATATATACTCTCCATTATATATATATTCAATTATTTTCTCAAATTTGAAACTGAATAATAAATAACAGTACTTGACCGAATTTTTAAACTTGTTATTATTATGGTTGTGAATTTATAATTTTTGAACATGTATAAATTTAAATCACAATAATATTATTTACAAAATGTAATAAATTTTTAATGATTTTTTAAAGTTATATAAAATTAATTTCATTATCACGCATAAAATATTTCGTTTGCGACATTAATATTTACATTATTTTAGTTATTTAAGCTTTTTAACCTC
Organism: Bacillus rossius redtenbacheri; assembly: GCF_032445375.1. NCBI lineage: Eukaryota > Metazoa > Arthropoda > Insecta > Phasmatodea > Bacillidae > Bacillus > Bacillus rossius. Next base: position 32,461,784 of record NC_086336.1, read on the forward strand.
TTTAATCACCCATGAGCTCCTCAACATTTTAAAGAATCGTTGAGACCGAAACCGATGTCATTTCCGTTTTCTCTAGGCACGATTTTGATTGGCTGATCTCATCCAACATCCAATTTCTTTCAGAACCCGTCCTATATGCAAAATATTTGATGGAAACTCAAATAATCCAACTTGTCAAACAATCATAAATGTTCTAGTGATGTTTTTGGTGGCGTCATAACCCTCCAACTTTATTTGAAAGGTGTTGGAAGCGAAAATTTGACAGTGTTACAGGGCATTTAGAAATGTCGTACTGAAACAGGGAATGAGTATACACTATAAAATCGCTCTATTTTCCACACAAATGGTTTGTTTAAATATGAGCATTTGCAGAGGTAAGTTGCTGCCGAACACAATGTTTGTTTAGCGTGTTAGTTTACATTAAAATAAACTTTCCATTGTCGTTAAAATAGTGCAAGAATTTTCTTAATGTCAAAGAAGTACTATTTTTGCAAAGAAAAGTTTGTGTTGAAGCCAAGTTATTGCAATGTCCAAACATAGCGAACATAGCAAAGAAAATTTTACAAGAAATAAACGTAATACTGATATTTATTTTTATTTATATGCAAGTTGGACAAAATGTTTCTATGGTTATTTCTATTGTTGCTCTAAAGATACTATTTTACACTGCTTGAAGAGAAAAGCATCAAAGCGTCATAACCTCGACGAATGGAACCACGTTATTTTTAGAATATTTGCGGGTCTTTATTTATTTATGGTTCTGACATAGTTTCGAATTAGAATTTTTATTTTTGTCTCTGCCTTATAATTGCAGTGCTATAAATATGAATGAATAAAATAAACTTGTAATTTTAATAGCCCAGTTTCCTTACGGATTACTTTTTCTTTCTATCATATATTGACTGGTTTTAATAACTTAGCTGTTATAAAGTTTTCTAAATAAAATGTTTTTACTCTTTACTTTTAAAATATATACAGCCTACGTAGAAATAAATACACACTAGAAACTAAATAATGTTATGTACATGATAAAAAAATTAATTTCCTAAATAAACACATTAATTAAAGGTTTACGAATGAAATTTTTAATTTTAACTGACTAAATTAAATAATTTAAGTAAATTAAGTAATTAGTTGCATTTCGTGTATTGCAATGCGTTTTAGTGTTATGCAATATATTGACTTACATTTTGGTGTTATTTAGGTTAATCGATATAGACCATAATATGACCTTTTAAATCTCGTACCGGATTACCTTTTAGACGTGAGCTACGCTTCTTGCTCTAATATTATTGCGTGATTCTTTTTACTTGTTGTTCCTTAATCGATTGTGTTATGGTTATGTAAAGAAAACAAAAGTGTTAATTTATTACGCTTCGTACAAATAATTTATCCTCTAAATAAAGAATTAGAAAACGTGTAAGCTTATTACCATTTTTATTTATAAGTAACATCAATTGAAAAATTAAAATTTAATGCTTACTTTGATATAATATAACATATTTTACCCTTTAAAAATACAAAAAGACTTCATTTACTTCACGAGAAATAATGCCTATTTGATTTTATTGCAGTTAAAATTAACGTCACCGCACTATGCACGGAAGCTAAGTGTTTTTTCCGAGGTAGTACTTGAACCCACGACTCAAAGTTATAGGTCATTACTTTCAGAACATTATCTCATTTGAATCAACACACTGTATTTGCTTCCATGATGTTCCCTAACGTTGCTTAAACCGTAAAATATTTGATAAATAATATTATTACTGTTGTTGAATTTAATTTGAAGCTAGATAGTCAAGTAACCTACTGTCCATTTGACTATGAATTTCATACGAAATCACTAATGGTAATATCTATAACTGTGTAGCTAATTATATCTATACAGAAACTAACATTTAAAATTTTTATTTTTACTCAAATAAGTTCGTAAAATGCTTGGCAGGGCTTGGTGTCTGAGGTTTTGCATGACAACATATTTGTAGATCTGTACTAACACATTACTGGCTCTTGAAAATGTGTGGTGTTGTGTTATTTCTTATATCTCTTAACCATATGCATGGCATGACCTACTATTAATAGTGTATAAATTTGTAAATTTGTTGCCTTTTTTTTGGTCTTTAACACTTATAAAAATCATTAATTAGCATTCTTTAATTGTAGTTCGTTTATGTGGCTGGAATGATGGACCTAATAAAATAGTATATCTGTAAGAAAATATAAACAAATTAATTCAAACAATAAGTTTATTGTAAATAATAAATATGTTAATAATTTTACATATATCTAACTTACTAAAAAATGTTGACTTAGAAAACCCTCACAATACCTCAATAGTTACCACAACTAAAAACATCCAACTTATTAAAATTTTCTAACATTGGTGTTGATCACAACCTAACATGAACTTTCATAAACATTTTTTTTTCATTGGTGAGAGTGATGATTTCCATGTAAATAATCTTAACAGAAATTCACCTACATTATGTTAATTATCATTTCTGTCATTCGCACGACCTTTGGACAGTGAATATCAAAAATAGCCATCAGCTTTTAAATATATATAAAGACTAGAAAAAAGAATAACTGATTCATTTCAATACTTTTTTTTTACCTTAGTGCTACTTCTTTTTATGGATAACAGTTTATCTGGAGGACTCTAAGCCAATAAGGAAACAACAACCAACAAAGTATGTAATCACAGTACACCTAGTTCAGACATTCACTTGTCAGCAGCCTAAGAATAGGTGGCATTTGTCCGAGCAGTCGAAGAACTGCGGAACCTTGGAAATCATAGGACCCACAAATTATTATAGAACCTAAATAAACTGCATATACCACGGCCTTCCGTGAACACCCACGTTATTTAGATTCTAAAAACTTACAATTTTTCTTTCTCTAGTAATTTATAACACAATGGCAGTGCTGTGAACCAAGACTCGCAACATTCTCCCGTGAAACACTGCTTATGTTTCATCCTGATGATCGTGAGTAATCAGAGTGCGTGCCTTTACCTACTGATATACTTATATCTACTTTCGAAGAACACTTGATAACCTTTATCTCGCGTGGGAACCAACAGGAATGTTTGGAGTTCGTCCAACACGAAAGAGGAGCCAGTCTGGTGAAACTGGTTGTTTCACTCTCGTTATAGATCAGTAGTTAGCGATGAAAATGTTAAAAAGCAACATGCTCGTAAAAACGACACTTTGCTTTAGAATCTTTGGCGAATGCTGCGACGCGAATTTTCAATTTTATGGTAAACATAATTTCTAAGAACACGAAATTTCAACTGGAACTTGGCAGTGACACCAGTTGGTGTAGTTATATTTCGATTATAATAAATTCCAACCCGTACGTTTTTGTTGCAAAGAACCCAATTATAGCAAGCTGTCCAATTCAACGAGCGAAGCCAACATTTAAAGCGAGAGTTTAAAGTAGACATGTCAAAGAAAAATAACTCTCATGGCGTACATGAATAAGTCCTAGCAATATTATAGCTTTATTTTTTGCTATAGTTTTAATTTTGAGTTATTTATATTTTCCACATATAATGATTTTTTTTAGTTTTTTCGTCATTACTTTTATGTAAGAGCTATTTCTAAAATTTTAATTAGATATTTCCGTTGCATTGGATGGGTCACAAAGATTCAAACTACGTGTAATATAATCGATGTAAAAAGTCACACAAGTAATGATAAGTACGAAGATTTGTGCGCCTTTTTAGAATATCTGTTGAAATTGTTTGTGCCAGAACTACAAATGCAAAGTAGGTATCATGTTAAGATATTAGGAACAGCCGTAAACAAAATTAATGACGATAAATGAAAACAATCAACATGGCGCTTGGGACCGAGACTTAAATGTTATCTCCCCAAGTTTTTAAACCTTCTTGAAGTCTAATATACGTCAACAGATTCAAGCCAGTGACTCCCTAGATGAAATAGCTGATTATTTAATGAATATGACTTCTAAGTGACATTATAGCCTCAACAGACTTCGAAAAAGTGATAAAAACTATGTTCTGTTCCAGAAATAGCTAACGTTTATACAGTACGGGCCAATCACCAATTGAATTAATTATTAACGGGCCAATATATATTTTACTTGGTTCTTTAGTATAAAAAAAATACATCTCTCCCTCTCCCCCCAACCATAATGATCATCCTCATGTTATGTCATTTGTGATTGTAACAAAACTTATATATAGGAAAATGAGTATATTATCAGAAACACCACAGCCCTCATCTATTAAGATAGAAAATAATAATCTAATAGACTAAAGTTCTGCAATAATGTTTATATTTGCTCGATTATCGTATTTGTAGACTATTTATGCCACGTTGAGCCAAACAGAGATATAAGGAAGCTATCCTGCAAGTTGTTCCTAAGTATAGTTTGTTTCTTGTAACAAGTCTCAATTTGGACATTTTTTTTTAAAGTATGGTACCGTGGTACTTATTTCCACACTTTTACATGTAAAGCAGCACGTTATGTTAGCTCACGAACAGGGGAACACCAGGGCCCAACGTCGTTGCTTTTCATTTCTATTTATTTGTGTGTCCAGTGTTCTATTAAACATATGGACTTTAACGGAGAAAGAAAAATTATATTTTTATAATCTTGTAAGTTATTGTGCTGGTCAATATCTATTCCAATATCTATTTCGTATTAGAAAAAAATCCAAAGATTATATTGCCACGTGTAATGACGCGATTATACAGGAAATTCGATCGTAATCAATCTTGAAACTAACCTGAGTAAAAATTATCGGGAAATAATATTAAAATATCTTAAAAAAAATTAGCAAAACCATCCTCGAAGTTTAATAATGTTGTTTGAAATGGCAAATGTTTCAAATTTTCCGGAGGGAGGGTCCCCTCCATAAAAGTAAATATTCCATGTTCCCGCAAAGTCCACGGCCAATACCGTCCACAAGCACTTACTTTAACACGAATTCAAGAAAACAATAGTGGCAGAATGATACTTTCGAGAATGGTCTCAATTCGAGACACGTTGCGCGACACAAGACTGCATGAGTGTGTGGTGAGGATGTGCAGATCGTGGGGATTCGGCCGCGTCGAAGGCGAAGCTTCCACCCATGTTTCTACCGGCCTCGCAGCAGGTACTGATTACTTACTGTGTGTGTGTGCGTGTGTGTCGTCGCAGGAGAGATCACGGACATCAAGTTCCTGTGCCTGAACGGCACCGTGTTCGACCAGGAGACGCGCGTGTGCGAGCGCGTCGACGAGGTGGACTGCAACAAGACGCTGAGCTTCTACGACCTCAACCTGGAGCTGTACGGCAACTCGCCGCCGCTCAGGTCAGTGGCGCCCCCTCCCTCCCAACCACCCTCCCTCCCTCCCTCCCTCCCAACCACCCTCCCTCCCTCCTTCCTCTCTTCCCTTAGGCCTGCATGCCCTTCGGCCTGGCCGCTGGCTCTCTGCGACAGACTCGCGGACAAGCGCTTTTCAAAACCAAGTCATGGCTAGGCTGGTATTAATAACATTATACACTTGAACCGCGTCCTTTATTGGACCGTATTGGACCCGCCCCCAAGGAAAAGAGACAAATAACCACATCACAAATTTAAAATGACCCGATCACATGCAATCCGGCGGGAAGGTAAAAATGTGACAGCAGCCAATGGACAATAGACACCCGATTATTTGTGTACAATAGTGTGTAGTTCATCCTGTTACCATACAATTATTCAGGTATCTAGACATGGCTAGGGGCATGCAGATTTCGCGAAAAGATTTTGGGACTAGATGAAAGTTAAAACACTGTAACATCGTCTGTGTTTCGTGATTGGGAGAGTTTCTCCCAGGTACATATCGATTGTAACAACACCAATCGCAGTGATTCAGTGCGGAAGTAAACGCGTCCTGAGTGGCTCGGCCAAATAAGGCAACGACTTCTCTCGCAGACGGCCGCCAATCACAAGGAAGAAACCACAGGTGCGGGTATACATTGTTGCAGTCTAATTAGTGTTCAGATCTTTTCTCGAAAAATGCCTGTCCCTAGTCATGGCTTAGTAAAATCGCAACAAAAAATCCAGATGATGAAGTTATCTTTTTTTTTTCAATAAATCGTGTAGTTTACATTAATTAATATATTTTCTCCGCTATGATGAGGCCCAGTGGTCGAGCGGAACTCTCGCCACCCACCACTACGATCGGGGATAGTTTCCCTGCGGGATCGAACCCCTGTTTTTCGCAAGTCGGAAATGTGGCGGACGTTGCCGTGGCTTGTGGGTTTCCTCGGGGTGCTCCCGTTTCCTGCACAAATTCATTCCGTCACTGCTTCACAATCCATCTCATTTCACCTCGCGCATTCCTTGGTCTGGCCGGAACGACTGGTGGGGCAGCCGGCTCCTACGGGTACCAGTCCAATTCCATCTAAAAACTAAATGTCGATTTTCATTTTTCATTTTCTCCGCTGTAAATAAATCAAATGAAAATATTTTCAAAATTATTTAATGTACATCATAAAACTATTTTAAACAAAATTAAAAATCTATATTTGCTTAAAAATTTAAATATATATACCATGTTTTGTATTTGTAAGCTATATTTTAAGGCTTTGGCCAATTTCCATTAAAATGCCAATATCATCGCAATTGTAACATAGGTAGGTTTATGTTCAAGTCATCTACAGCCCATACTTGATGGAAAACCACTTAAATATATTAATAAGCGTAGTTTTATTGACAATGAATTCTTGAGAAATATTAAATAGGGAACAAGTATTACTTACATTCTTAATATGAATTCATGATAAGAAATACTTGAGGATCCATAATATGATGAAGCACTACTTCAAGGTTGGCAAATAAGTAGTACTTGTTTCAGCGACTATGAATTGAAAACCCAAATTAATTAAGATTAAAATCATAATGTGTTTCAATAAGTGCGTGTATACCGACTGTAAATTATACCCTTAGGTGGGGTTCTCTTCTGAGTCGACCATAGGCTAGGTGAGTGGGTTTTGAGGTCGTTGGGTGGCAACGATGCTCTCGCTATAGCCGTTTCCCTAACTCCTCCAGGTCATTTCCCAGTGTCTTAGGAGGCCATTCCAAGCCTACTGCTGTCCCATATAAGGAGCCTATGTTGGTCCTGCAAGGGTTTAAAGCTAGTGTGTAATAATAAATCCGCTCTTGGAAAGAGTAGTCCAAGGACGCGCATCTTCCATTTTTTTTTTGTTTTGCTATTGTAAAACAATAGATTCGACAATTTCACGCAAGAATTCGTTCGCAGTTTTTTTTCAGTATGGTAGTTTAAAATACTTAAATTTCTAACCTGACTAAAACTAAGTGGTTTCTGTGGTATGTGTTGAGGTTAGAGTGGGACCTAGGTGCTACTCTGGCCGAAGCCTATAAGCCTAGTCATGCTGTGGATTAGCCATGCAGGGATAGGGTCGCGTGCATCGTGTACTTGGTTCAGGGATTCGCCAGCCATGAAGGCGATTGAAGCCACGACTTACTCCCCTATCTTAAATGTAGACTAGATATATGCCATGTTTGCCCAGGTAAAACCTGCATGCACACAGGAGATACCTTGGGCTCGGACAATGTATTAAGCAAACAGCACAATACAGTACAAACAGGATGGTCCGGAAGAAGAGTTTATGGGGGGTAGTAAAAAGATTGTAGCATGCATGTAAATCGTGTACTTTGTTCCGACCGCAAACTTTCGCGAGTGAGTGGCGAACTTCGGTTGTGTTCGGGACAGACCAGAGGTCAATGAATCGAGGGCCTCCCTCACGAGCTTCATGAAATTGATTAATACCCTTGAACCTATCAATTTCTGATAAACAAATTTCAAACATTTGTTATCTTTATTCTTCAAAAATAGTTATCAAAAGATATAATGTCAAACAGTTTTTCCCTACAAAAATATTTTGTATTTTTTTTGTTTCATTTAAAACTTAAAATGAAGTACACTGCTCATGTCTTGTTACAGAAGAATTCCTAGCAAAAATCATACCAGCGTCTAAAAATATGTAAGGTTAAATATGATAGCAAGTTAACCTTATTCTTGACAGTCTTTAGGGGCAGGAAACCAAGAACAATAGGAATAACTAATCCATCCTTTCTGTTTTCAGTATCTCGGAGGAAGAAAGCACAGAAGCAAACTACCATGACGACCTGAGCCGGGAAGCCACATCTTCGCCTCTGACCACCACCCCTCCTTCTACCACGACCACAATTATTGCCACCACCACAACAACCACTACGAGCAGACCTTTCTTCTTTACCACACCATCGAGGGAACAGTTCCTACCGACCATTCACTCCCACGATGAAGACCACCCCTATGGTATCCACAGCTTGCACTCGTACCAGCCTCCTCGGGTGAATGTTGACAAGCCGGGACAGAGCGGGTTCCTGCCAGCGTCAACCCCGGGTCACCAGGACGATCCCCAGATCCGCCACCAGCAATTTCTGAACAACAGGTTCACATCCACTACCCACTCTCCAGCCCACCTGTTCAATATCCACAATCATGGCCCTTCTGGGTTCTCCATCACTTCGACAAGCCAGCCACAGTCTTTCAATGCCAACCCCTTCCCTGGTCGAGACTCCTCGCAGGAATTTCACAGACCTTTTCCTTCAATATCTCCCGGATTTATCAATCACCAGCTGTCACAGCCTTCCCCGTCTTCGTCCACAACAACGAAACGCCCTCCATTTTCCATCAGCCAAAGTCTGAATAGGCAGAGTCCAATAGTGCATGCGGCACATAATTTGAGGACCAAGATCTCGAACAGCGGCGATGGCTTCAAGGGTCATCATGGCATCAACTTCCACTCTCAAAATCCCTTGAACATAAATTTTAACAGTCACCAGCAAGGACACCAGCTCCTCGCCACTCCATCGGTTGCAGTCGTCGCCACCACCATCAGCACCTCCAAGAGCATGAACAGCAAAGGGTTCTTCTTCAAGCCCCAGGCAGGTGGCACTGCCACGAACTACTCCGACCACTTCAGGCTAAGCCCGCTAGTGTCAGTGAACCTGACGGTGTCGTCGCCGCAGCTGACCGAGACGAGCAGTCTACCGAGTTCCTACGACGAGTATCAAGAGCACGATGTCCATACAGATCCCTTCTTCAGAGATGTGCCCCGAGTCAGCAGCGCCAGGTCGAATACAGCAGCTCAGCAGGGCTATGAAAGACAGAAGAGAGGCACCGATACCATCAAGAAAACTGATAAAACACTTATGAAAACTAAGAAACTTGGATATCACCTAAAAAGAGTAAACCCTAATAGCGACGAAGATAACTCATATGGAAAAGATTCCAGGCATCAAGAGCATGTTCATAAGAAGAATAAGGAAGCTGCTTGGGTGCCCGAGGATTTGGAAAATATGGCGAGACGTATCAGTGAAGTGACAAGAAGTCGTGTTTTCAACTATCATGTTGCGAGTGTTTCTTCTAATGGCAACGAATACAGACGGCCAAGTGTCGCGAATTCAGGGAAACATGTACGTCCTAAGTGTAGCAAAAGTGTGGGCAGGGAGAAGTGTGCGTCACCCACGAGACGAGACAGTTCACACAGAAGGTCGGCCAGGCAAGTGAATTCGGGGTACTACAGTGGTGACACTCTGCCAACGACCAGTTTCACATGCAAGGATAAAGTACCAGGAGGGTATTACGCCGATGTGGAAACGGACTGTCAGCTGTTCCACATCTGCTCTCAAGGGCGGCATGGCAGGTAACACTAGTAATTAGTAGATACTTAAGAAAGTTGCTCTGATGGATTGATTTAGTGGTCAGGACACCTAACTGTTGGATATAAGGTCCTAGGTTCGATTCATGAATTAATTTTTCTTCCATTTGAAAGCTATGGTATCCTACAGCAATGGCTGGGGTTTCCCAAACCATCTCCAGATGGTCTAACCCTTTATCATTACTTGGGTACTGTGTCATTCTTGGTACCAAGGAGCCTTATATAAGGTGTTTTAAGTCACATGGTTACACACCAACGCTAAATCTTGGAATCTCTGCGCCACTTAGTTCTTAGTTACTGACTTGGTGCACCTAATTCAATCCATTATATAAGTCTCATTCACCAAAACATTGCTATATAAGCAATGAGCATCCATGACTAAATCTATCGAGAAGCATTTGGAATAATTTGAAGGCTTTCACAGTTATTGTCTCATAAGCTAACCTGACGATCGTGGTTCTAACATGTCCAAATGGTAATGTACTAACCTCCAAACAATATTGATACCTGCTGAAATACAGAGCAAAATGTCCGAACAATGCACTATTTTAATGTGGCTAAACCTTGAAACACAATATAGATTAATTAATTAGAGCTTATTTTTTGGCATAACGAACATAAATAATGTTACAGTGCACAGTGCTTTACTACCAATAATAGCGTGTTCATCATTTAGGTATGAGATCGGAACGTGTTTTTTTTTCGCAAGAAGGGAACAAATGTTGGACGTCACAGTGAGTCGGTGTGTTTTCTCGAATTGCTCGTGTTTCCCTCTCACCCTCCTTCACCATTAACCCATGTTTTACGTCACTGCTCCGTCACACCGTCATCCGTCTGTGGTGACCTCGTCCCGCCGGAGGCGGCTCATTTGCACTCGTTGTTACTTCCCGATAAAATGACAGGGTGTTGGATAACACTGTGGCCAGATCAGGCACTGTCTGAGTGGGAGGGTCTCAGGCCAGAGGGACACCGTAGGCGCATCAGAGTGACCGACTGTCTCGATGCTGTTAGCCTTGGGAGGTTTCGTGATTGGAAATGACTATCCTGCTATCATGCCTCATATGTAGGGCCATTGCACGTACTTTTCGCGAAAACATTTCCAGGCCAGCTGTGTGTTAAGGCTTTGTAGCATTTTCTGTGTTTTGTGGTTGGCTAATTTTTTGATGTGTAACATATTAACTCTCGGTATATAGCGTTTGGTGAAAGTAACTTCGTGAATGCAACGGAAGTAAAGTAACAGAAATGTAACAGTGCTGTCATCTGTGGAAATCGAATTATTCGACAGTCGACATAGCTGCTCCGGCACCGAATTCTAGCGGCAGGAGCGGAAACTACGTGTTAATTGCGTCCAGAAATATATTTTAAAAATACCATTAATTTCCGTTTTTTTATAACTTTTGGAATTATTTAAAAGATTTATACGTTAAATTTCGTGTCTGAGTTTCGTATTACAAGCGAATTTGCAACATGAGAACCCATGAATTTGCTCGTTATCGAGTATATATGTTACACATGTCTGGCGAATATTGAAAGAGTCGCTCACTTTTTTTTTCTGGTAGCCTACATGTCTTACTGTCAGCACACAAACCATAACCTCCAGTGCGGAAGCAAACACTTCTTGAATTGTCTGGCCAAAAAGGGCAATGGCTTCTGTTGTAGACGGCCGTCAATTACAAGGAAACAATTGCTAGCGTGGACATGCCTCATTGCAGTCTAATCAGCGATCATATTACATCGTAAAATAAATAAACACATATCTCTTCCCATCAGGGGCGCAACAACTAAATTTCGAAAGGGGGGGCAATATAACTTTTTATAAAGAATCATCGATCCCTCCTATTGAAGCGGGGGGTCCGGGGGTCCTCCCCCGGGAAAAAAATGTGTTCCAAGGTGGAAAATGGTGCTATTTAAGCAGTTTTATTATCTAAAAATTGATTACACAGCACTTTCTTTGCCCCCGTTTGCCCCCACTTCAAGGTTTCAGAGGGGGGGCAAAATACCCTTCCCCCCCCCCCTGTTGTGGCGCCCCTGCTTCCCATAGAATGTCACAGGTACGGATGTGCAACAGTTGTTAGCAGCTGAAGAGGTGAATATTAGTTGTCGCCTTGATTTCTATAGGACGTCAAAACCTTTATAACTTAATTGCGCCTCTGAAATGCGGTGTGAGTACTCGCGCCGTCGCCGAAAGGTCATCCCATTGGTGGTTGGCGTGACCTTTGTCACGTGGCTCGGGGGAAGTTCGCGGACGCCGCCGCCAGGCGCGCGACGAGGAGGGGGAATAGAAAGTGACGGCGGGAACATCTCTGACTGCCAGCCACTCCGTCAGCGCCAGGACGGTTGCACGAGGGACCGCTTCTTTCCTCTTTGCTGGCTGTTCCACAGTCGCTTCCCGCGACGTCGAAGTAATCCTCGTGCTGCAGATCTGTACTACCCGCCAAAGCGCGTTAGGCACTCAGCCAACCGACAGTAGAATAACTTACTAAAAATCTAAAGTCCAAAGAAAATGTTTTGACGTGTTTCATCTTAGCTCTCGGTGTACGGCATTTGGTAGGAGTAATCTCGTGAATAGAACGGAAATATGTAACCACGGTGCTGCCATCTGTGGCGGATGGCGCGAACCAAAGTTCACAAAGCCAAAGTACTAACTCTTTAATGAATTTTAAACTGAAGGGTAGTATTTTAATAAAATTCCTTGTCGAAAATCAGGTTCAGAATTTTTTTAAAGTCTTTTTTAGTTTTTATCGAAGCAATTTCACCATATAGTTTAACCTTTCGCTCTGCAAATCGAATGATTTAATAGTCAATAAAGCTGCTCCGGCAGTGAATTCTAGCGGCGAATGAAGAAACTGCGTGTGATTTGCGTCGAGAATTGTATCTGAAATTACAAATTTTCGTACATTTATCACGCTCAGTCATTATTTTAAAGAATTCTGCGTTAAATTTCTTGTCCGAGTTTCGTATTTTAAGTGGATTTTCAATACGAGAACACATATATTTGCTTGTTACCGAGGTTAGATGTTACACATTTCTGGCGAGTACTGAAAGACTAACTCACATTTTTTTTTTACAGTATTACTTCATAACTGCAATGTAATAGTTATCTTTGTTATAAATTTTGTTTATTACACTAACGATATTAAACGTAGGTGTATGAATTGCACGTATTTGTTTAAAACTGACCCTTGAATATAAGGCACATGGATAAATAAACATTCAACTAATTAAATAAAATTTGACTTATTAACTATGATTCAACGTATCGTCTTCATCGGAGTGATTAGACGCGATTAGAGGTGATGAGATGGGAAGGAAGCATTAACGAATGCATGGATGGGAGGAACCGGTTCACGTCAACGTCCGCCATGTTGCCTACTAGCGGAAAAAACTGTTTTTCCTCGCCGGGAATCGAACCCGTATTCACTTCAGGCGAGGTCCTGATCACTGAACCACCGTGGTCTCCAGGTCAAATTCTCGTTGCTTTCGAGCGGAACGTCTACACAGAAAATAATTTCTGTACTTATACAAAGCGTCCTTTGGAAACCAGCTGCCAAGATATAAATTGCAATGCTAAAAGAAAGATGCTGTAACTTTGTACATACACATGGCTATGATTATTTTTTGTATATATGAAATGCGTTTTTTGAGATAATACTGACAATTTATTTTAAAAATTTGCGCAAAATTTTATATTTTAATTGTTGTTTCATTCAAGCAAAATGTTTTCAAACCATGGACAAGATAATCGAATATTCAATAATTGGACGCTATTTGGTTTAATCATGCTTATTAATGTGCTCCGATAATAATGTAAAGCTATTCAGGGAACGGTATACAAATAACTCTTAACTAATGGAGACACTGGGACAACACAATATATTAAATTCCCGGGTAAGAATCCAAACCCATTATTACTGCGAACAATATTTTGTAGTAATAAAGTTGTATTCTTTTAAATGTACGAACTCCGAAATATCTTTAATTTTACACGATTAATTATATTCCATTTAGAAAACAAATACAGGGATTCTGAGTACATCTGAATATGGAGTGCATCATGATACTTAAATCATTTTAAGACGGTTTTCGGCACCCATAGAAGATGTCAAAAATTATTTCATTTTGGGGTATCGACTGGCAATTGGGCATGACCCAAATTTATGAACACCGTGTCGGCACTCAAGTCATTTGGAGTTCGCTATATGCTAAGAAGTCCAGCCGCCTTAAGCCTCCGTGCCTGACCGTGTGAAATCGAATTCTGTAATCAAAGCAACCAATGAGTGACCTTTAAAACTGTTCATACTCATAACTATTCATATTCTTGTTTATTATTGAGATATTAATAGTATCAGGTTTGAGATATTTAAGTACCTGTTCAGTTTGGTTGTTTTCTATGCGTCTATACGAACCAAAAACCTGCCTAACGATTCTGTCTGGGGAGACGGATTTCTCCTGGTGTGGCGTTAATGATTGCCACTGTATCCATGCATTTAGTTCAGGAGTGCCCAGCCAGCTTGAACCGTTCATTACCAAGGTTACAATCACAAGTGTGTGTATCACATTATTCAAGAATGAATTAGTGTCCTCACAAGTGAAAAGCCTAAGAGGTAGGGACCGGAAAATTTCGACTTTTCATTTACCTCAACCGGTAGACTCCACAGTCCTGTGCACATTCGGGCAAGTGCCAACTGTTCATTGGCTGCCAACTGGTGAGGCATCTCAACTTGGGAGCCTGTGATGCGGCAATTATTTAGTTGAGGGTTTATTCATAGGCCAGGAGTATTCCTATAAACTGCGCGTCAATAGCGTGAACAATTTAGAGGACATTTGAATTTCATCTTATCACGGAATGATTACGCTAATTTTCCCGGCCCCTACTAATACACTGTAAAAAAAAATTATGTACTTTTCACAAGGTAAATCCTTGGAAACTCAGTTGCCACCGATATAACTTGTAAAACTTCAAGGCAGAGCTTTGTAAATTTGCAAATGGTACAAAGCACTGCCTTGCAATTTTGTAAGTTATATCGTTTACAACTGAGTTTCCAAGGACTATCCTTGTAAAAGTACAAAAATTAGTTTGCAGTGTTGTTAATAAAATATTTATGGTGAAATTCATCCCAATGCCTAGAAATGTTACAAACTAGGTAAGATTAGTTAATTTTAACGACAATAATCTAATTCTAAGAGGGTAGTTTCCTTAATTATTTTAGTTATGTAATTTCGTGTGTTCGTTCAAGATTTGAAATAAATTAATAGTATATTTATCCTTAGTTGTTTTAGAAAGGTTTCATCAATACATTAATATTTTTTTAGTGATGGTCTTTTAATAAGGTAAGAGGGGCAAATAAGGCCCACTTACAAAATAATTGCTTGTAATTAATTTAATATTGGATATTTTAAAAAATATTTTTTATAAAAAACGTTTGCAGATTATATTGCTACAAGAGGGTTGTACAAAATTGACTATAACATAGATAATGGAAATTATGTAAAAAGAAATGTAGATAAGTGTAACTGGGCCAAATTATCTGTAACAGCATATAATAAGGCCCGCATGTATAACATCAGAATGAAAACTTATAAAGTGCAGAAATATTTGTAAATAGTTATATTGGTTTGACAAACAAAATGTTAACATGAGGATAAAAATAATAAATCTGGAATACTCAAATAAAACTCATAGCAGACAAAATGTGTATCTATGTGCGCATTATTGAATTTAATCTGATCTTAACATCTAACTTGGGAGTAAAGGATACTGAACTTAAGAAAAAACCTTAAAAAATTAACCATCGACACCATAAGCTTAAACCATAATACAAACTGAGAAATAAAGACAACATGTAACACAGTTATGGTAAGTTAACAACAAAAGCTAACATCAATAAATTCCATAAGTTACTCATTACAATCAAAACAAATGAAATCATCATCATCAAGTGTGAGCCCAACACAGTCCTCGTGGATCCAAGTATCGCAGGAACGGCATGCTCGCATGTCTGCAATAAAATCTTCTTGGCAGAACCACACAGCCATTGCTCTTGGGCAGCCCCTTCATCGGCATCAGCATTTCAAGTGGACGGTTGAGCCATGGTTGTAGAATCATTTTGCTGCAACGATTGGGTGGAATGTTTTTCAAAAAGGTTTCTTTTCAATGTTAGAGCTTTGTAGTTGACAGCCTTTCTTCGTGGGACTTTGCTACGTTAGGTTTTATGTTAGGTGTACCCACAAGTTCTTGAAATGGTGACTTGCTAAGCTTTACCAATCTTTGAGAAAGAGGCATGTCATCGTCTGATGCATCTTGGTGTGATACAAGACTGGGCGCAAAAGCTTCATCAGGTATCGCAGCACTGTTAAATGGCCAAATGCCTGTTGCTTTAAAACCACTGGCAATGTTTGTTAGTGTCATACATTTACTCCTAACAGGAGTGAATACATGAGAAAAAGTCTCCTTAGTAAGCTTCCTATTTGGCTTCTCGGGATCTTCTTCCCAAAACAAAAGGAGCTGCTGGTCCCAGTAGTGATCAAAAGACAAGAACACTGCCTTATCCAAAGGCTGAAGCTCGTGAGTCGTGTTGGACGGCAAGCAAAACAGAGTAATATCATGTTCTTCAGCTTTATCGACAATTGAAATGTCAAGGTGACATTTTGCTCCATCAAGAATGAGCAGTGTAGGGCCGGGAGGTTTGAATTTACTAAAATGTTCTAACCATTTAACAAACACTTGGGTTGTCATACTGCCTTTTCCTGTCATTTCCACAGCTGAGCCAGGCGGCAATCCATACCTAAATCTTTGTTTGTACCTTACACCCTTCAACAAAATCATTGGCGGTATCACTTGGCCTAAAGCACTCACACATACTACAACAGTAACGTTTTCCGCATGTTCTTGAGCTACAAGATGCACTCGCTTTGCTCCTTTTTGTGCCAATACTGACTGTTGATGATGTAACGTAAGTCTAACCCCTTTCTTGTCCATGTTAAAAATGTTTTGCGGCTGACTTTTTAAATCCAGAGTATCAATAGTGTCGGCAAGCTTAGTGAAATAATCGCCAACAATCACACGATTCAGTTTCTGTGCTCTAGCTGGATTTAATGATTGTGCTTTTCTGTTTGCAAGACGTGGATGACGGCGCATGAATGAACGGTACCATTCCCTACCTGCTAGCTACTCCTCTTTGTTGAATGGGTGTGAAATACCGTGCTTTTCAACAAATTTGTAAACACACCTGCATAGAATTACCGGTGTGAGTGGGAATCCAATTTCACAGAAGCGTATTATTCTGTTCTCTAGGTCACATTCTTGATCAATTGTTAGAATGCATCGTTTCCCCAGCTTACGCTCAGGTGACCCTGATTTTATATGATTCCTCAGGGTTCTGCGTGGTATACCCAACCTATTTTCCACATACCTTTGCGATTTCCCCTGTGATAGTAACCTCAGAGCTTCTTGCATCGTAGATTGGTCCCACTTTGCTCTCAGTCCTCTGCATTTCTTGCCCATTGTTCAATAATCTGGAACAACAATTTTATTTTTGTTATATCAAACAATAAGTGTTGGTTATAAGTTATTTTCTATGCATGTTGTAGATAGAAAAATGTGTGGCCACTAACAAGAAACGAATTTCCTTGCGGATAGTGATTAAGTATATATTTGAAATTCATTTTTAAAATAAAAATCGAAGCATGGCAGCAGTAACTGTCATATTTTCTTTAAATTCTAGATTTTTAAATATTAAAATTAATATATCTGGACAGAGATTAACATGTTTTGTTGAAATTATATTTTATTAAAAAGATTTCTTTAAAATTTACACTAATCACATTCATTAAAACTTTACTCAACAATAGTCAAACGTTATTTTAGAATTGAAATTCATGTACGTGAAGTGTAACATTTTTTAAAACCAATGGCAGGTAATAAGGCCCACCTCTAATAACACTGGGCTTTATTTCCTGTTAGCACGCCATTTTTGTTTTATTCAACACAAAAAAGAGGAATAGTCTTAACCTAAATTTTAATGCATGATTGCATTGTTAATAAAGTACACTAATACACTCTATCTTACCTTAACTTATTATTAATATATTGATTAAAATGTAGAGCTTCTTTTCTGTAGAAATGTTATAAAATAAAGCAAACACTCACCTCCAGTTTCTTTGACGTGATGTATACTGAACACAACGAAGACTACGAAGTTGATGAGTTTTTCGTTAGATAGCACTACTAGTAGCTTCATGACGGCACTCACAGCGTGCAAGATTTTTGGCGGGATATATTTTAAAAAACAACTGGGCCTTATTTCCTGGTGGGCCTTATAACCGCAACCTACCTTATTAAAGCCCGATTATATTTTATTTAAAGCGTGAACTAAAGATGAAGTAAGAGAGTGATATAAAGTTTGGAATTAACCATTTGTGTGAGACATTTGTTGCAAAATTCTTTATTTTAGTACATCTTTAATAAATCCATAAAATTTTGGCGCAAACGCCACATGAGAACACTTTATACCATGCGATTTCATGCTTTCAATTCGTGCTAGGATTATACCAACAATTTAGCCTTTATGGCTCTTAACTTAAAATCATAAAATAAATACTTATACTGAGTTAGTAGATTTTTATGTACAGTTAACGATGATTATATTATACATTTTTAATGATACGCTTAACAGTGAAAACAAACAAGCTGTACAGCTTTTCAACTGCCCTAAGGGTGCTACCATTAAGTCAAAAATTGTGAATTTTTGTGCAGGTTGGTTTCTCAATCCTCAGTTTTTTTATTAATAGAGAACAGGAAATTTCGTGTATTTGTCTGGCATAAGGGTAGAATTCAAAATCCTGTGTGATGAACCTATGCTTGCTTTGCCATTAGCTGATTTCTTGGCGAGAACTTTTTTGTTTTGTTTATCGGACTATATGATTGGCTGGGTATCGTTGGCGTACGGCCGCAAAAGGGCTTATCTAAATTATGAGTTCACCTCAAAGTAAGACCTCACAATGTTCCGTTTTTAATGTAGGCAAGTAGGTACTGACCAAAGTTAGTAAGTACTATTTTATTATCAGACCAAAAGAAGTAAAATACTACCATCCAACTAATGTTTACAATTTAAATCAGAAAACAATTGCAAGGAAAACTATAAATGTAGTTACGTAGAGACTTGTCATTACAAAGTTACATACAGATAAAAATAAACCAATAAACTAACCAAAGAAATAAGTTGAATTACAATAATGCCAAACTAATAACTATTTTTTGCAATGTAATCGAAACTAACGTCTAAATAATAACAAAACATTTTTGTGCAAATTATTTTTAGAGTTAACGCAGAGAAAATTTTTTTTCATAAGTATAGTAAATAGGTTATAATTCAGTTACATTTAATTTCCTGAAACTTTCAAACCAGAAATTACAGCTGTGTGTTTGCGTTTGAAAGCTACGCGTGTATTTTATAAATGTATCAAAAAAACCTAGAACGTTTTGCTTGTGCACTTAAAAATTCAATTGGCCATACCTACATAACTAACATTTTTTGTGAATATCGAATTAAATATTCGAAAGTTATCGTCGGAAAAAGTCACATAAAAACATTCAAACGCCGATCACTCTGCGCTGTTAGAAACTGCTGTAAATTTACGGACTTATACAAAGAATGCACCTCAATTATACGTAGAGAACTTCATAATTTAAACAACTGGATCTACGCCACATTCCAACTTTCAAGTTTCGTGTACAATTATTAATTAGGGTAGGCAGGCACATGGAAGTATAAGAGTGGTTTTTTGCTGTAGACTTTACAAGTTTTAAATGTTTGGTTTATTTACCAAGATTATTCTTGGTGATTCCTGTTCAAAGTACGTGATTAACGAAGATATCCGTAAGTTTACGAAGATCCCTAGAGAATTTGTAACCAGTATCACGGTGAGAATTTTTAACAGTGTAGTTTTTAACTGCGGTCCAATCACGCACAGAGTGCGAGGGTTAGAAGGTTTGCATTCTAACGTACGACCAAATGAATGCGTGAAATTTCGTACCTGTATATATTCATTTCACTTCGTATTTAGGACCACGGCCTCCCTTGGAGCTACACCTTTGGCGGCGGTGGCAAACGACGCGAACACTTGGGTGCAAGTCGTCGCCACACTGTAATTATTTTTTTTCTGTAAATTGAACATTTATATTCATGTAAACATACACATAATTGTAAACTTGTACTTACATTTACATGTAAAAAAAACTGTATCACTACAAACTAGTGTTCGCAGTAATACTGGGTCCCGATTCTTACCCGCGCATTTATGCTTTGTGTTGTCCCAGAACCTCTAATAGTTAAAGTTATATCTGTAAACCGTTCACTGAATAGCTTTAACCTGTTAACTGCGTACATAATAAAATCAAATTGTTGAAAATATATGTTGGTACAAAAAATTATACTTGATATAAAATATATTATTATGCGTTAACTTTCGTTATAAATACTCAGTAGATATTATATCGGAAAATTTATTTAATATATGCAAAAAAAAATAACCATAATAATGTGCTGTACAAATTAACTTTATCTTTATTTTGGTATTACAAAATATTTCATAACAACTGGTTTCCAACGAAATCTTTTGTAATATTTTTTTTTTCCCCGAGCAACCGACAGCTTGCGCCGGGAAAGTGCCGGGCTGTCCACCGCGCCGGACAAGCGGTGAACGAGGAAATGGAACCGGCGACAGGAAGGAGTGGCTGGTCGATAGTTGTGGGAGGGGGGGGGGGGGGGAGGGGCAGAGGGTGGGAGACTCGCCGCCTGAGACCCGGGAAGTGCCGGCTGGAAACGAGGACACATCGCCAACTCGACTCGACCGACAGCCGCGGCCAAGTCGGGCGGGCGCTGTTCGTAAAGGACTGGCTGCATTCTACACAGCCAGCGCAACATTTTCAAATCGATATCTGACGGTCATTCCCGTCAACCATTGCGCATATATCTATTCGAACACAACCTCTCTTGCATCCATCCCCCCTCCCCCCCCCCCCCTACAACTGAAAAATAATAATCACAAGAAGTTTCACGTTCTTGTCTTCTTGACTGAAGGAAAACCCTTTGATAGGGTCCAAAATCTTTCAGATCTCCTGGAGTGTTAATAAGGTTGCAGTTTTCATGCCCATTTCATGCACACATACGGTGCGCAAAGTTTCAGGAAAACAAAGCGATTTTAAAACTGCTCAAGATATCCGAGTGGGGCTTGTTTACGAAAAACATTTAAGAGTTTGCTGAGGGTAGATAAATATTTTTGATTTCGGATTAAGTTTTTAAACAGTCTTTTCAGAAGACTGAAAATGGCTAAAAGGCGTGTTTTCAAAGAAATTTTTAGGCATCAAACAACCGGTACAGATTCTTGAAAGCACTTATGGGACTTGAATTACACCTTTATCTTAATTTCTCCACCATATAATGTTACGGTCGCCGCTCAAATTTCATAATTGTCCTACGCACGACGATAAGACCGCGCGCCAGTTCAAAGCCTTGCGCTTAGAGGCGATACCGCTCTAGATGCACCAGCCTCACTATCACAAACACACCCCTGACTAGTCGGGCTCCTTAAAAAACGTCTTTATCAGCTTAATCGGGATTAATAGAGAGGAGAGACATGCCTCATTCTAATTGTTATTTGGTTGACAGTCTAGAATAAATCTATGTCTACACTTGAATGACTTGTCATTTGATCACTTGCTATTCGTCTAAAGAACTAGAATACAATGAAAACTCACCCAGGAAAACATCTGACCGAATCATGTGCGACCCGGAAAGAAGGTGAAATGTAGCAGCAGCCAATGAATGCATGCCATTGAACTGATTCTACCCTAGCACCAGGGTCTCTAGAGACTCATCCTACTCTGTGACGCAAGAGGAAAAAGAATACTGAAGTATATTGTGCAGCTGAGTAAATAAACATTGAAGCTTTCGTATAGAGACATACTTATATGTCGTTTTACTAATTTGCTTATCTTAAAAATGACTTTAAAAAAAAAAATAAAGCCCGTGCTGTCTACTTCCCTGTTTGCCTGCTGTCATATTTTTCACTGCTAACTGTACAATATATCGCTGCTGCCAAGAAGCTCACCCTTGCTGAAGAAAATTTCATTTCTAACTAATTATCAAAAGTCTATTGTGATTAAAAATTAACACTTATTTTTTGAACAAAATGAAGTTTTAAGAAAAAAAAATTGATTTTAAATCTTAGATAAAATTGTAACAATCAAGCAACGCCAACTAAACTGTTGTCATGGGAACTCACACATGAAGGTTCTGTCTCAAAAAACATCTTGGCTATTCCTTGACATTACTTACAAATGAGGGATTTTCCTGTTAATTCATTTCGATAAAACTCTTGCATTAATGTTAGGTCACAAATTCTACCACCAGATTTTAACAGAAAGATTTCTCGATTTCTAAAAATGTTCTAGCAAGTGATTATCATTATAAACACTGGCCTGGCTTCTTATATTTATTTGATATTATTTAATAAGTATCTGTTTAGGGAATTTTAGATGAAACATAAAATGCAAGAGAGCTATCGCTAGAGACCCGAAAATTTCGTGAATTCGTTTGGTGTCAGGCTAAAATTTATATTTTATGTTTGCCCAGTCAATATTGTTTTTCCATTGGCTGATTTCGAGTGAGAAAATTTTTGTTCTTGTTTGTCGGCACTACCTGATTCGCTTACTTCTCTCCTAGCTGAGCATAGTTTGCTCACGGTCGTAGAGGGGCGTGTCCAAATAAATGTGGTCCAATCATGAACACAGTACAGGAGTATGGAGGTTGCATTCTAGCTTGCAGCGAAACCAATCCGTGAAATCTTTGTACCTCTAGCTATCGTGATAGTTTAACAGGAAAACGAAATAACCAACACGACGTATGAAATCAAGCCGAAGTTCAATAAAATTTGTTTAAAAATAATTATAATGTAAATCGAGCATTGCCAAAATCATTTCAAGTTTATGCTGTGCCTGCAGTGGACGCAATCCTAACGCGGTTATTAAAAGTGGTGGTAGGGGCAATATCCTCTCCCAAGTCCGGAGTTTATTTATGTAATTTAATTTGGCTGATAGTTGATTTGTGTTTTAATTTTTTCTTTAATCAAAATCAGTATTAAAGTACTAAAGTTTAGTATTTGAGACCATAAATGTGTAATTATTCTAAGTCAACCTCTGAAATATTTAATGTCAGTTTTCAAAATGCATCCTTCTTTGAACGACAGCCGCTCCCAATAAGTCTTCCCACAGCCGCCTGTGACGGCTGTTGAAAAATCACGTCTAAATTTATTATTGAAAAAAAAAACTCATTACACATTCTTCTACAACGAAGTAGCTTTTCTGCATACATAAAGTTACGTCACATAGTCCCATAGCTATCCATATGCAAAAAAATCATGTCGAGCTGTGGCTCTGTTGCTGCGTAAAAGGACAAACAGACAAACACACTTTCACTTTTATAATGTAAGTAGGTATGTATATAGGTTTACAATAACATGTTAGCTGTACAACTACATGAGTGGGCGCAGATGACACGCAGTAAATGTCGAGGAAGGTTTCGAGCCCACCATCCCTAGTGTCGCAACAGTTAGCGGCTCGCGGTCGCTGAGTAGCCGGACCACACGCCTGCCACCCAGGCGATCCACGTTCGACTCTCCTTAGGCACAAACCCGCGTTTAATTTCTCCGCAAGTGGGGGGACGTTACCACGTGGGTTCGCCCAATCGAATGCTATTCCCTTGTCGCTTCTCAGTCATATCATCTACTCCTTGGTGCCCTCTTCGTCGACTAGTTCATCCATGGATTCATTTGTTATTCCATCTGTGATGTGTAAACATTTCAGCTCTCGGTACAGGAGTAATTTCGTGAAAATGAAACGGAAGTTGATGAACGTAAATGAGGGACAAAGATGGCGTACCTACGTGTATCAACGTAAACTCATAAAGTCACTTTTGTAAGCATTATGGTACATACAAAACGTGTTGGTGTTCCAAATGAAATTTTATGTTAGTGAAACTCCCTGGAATATATTTATAATTATTGCGTGTTGAAGTTTTAGCTCGTGTGTTGTTGCCAACACAGCATTTGCGTGTATACTAAGATTTACAAGGTAGGTCTAACCTGCATTTAAACATATCCCCCCTTTATTATATGTTTGTGTTACGAGTCAATTTTTATTTATTATTTTCGACTGTCATTAATTTGCATGTTTTTATTCATTATTTTATTCTTGTCAATTGTTTGCAGGAAAAATAGTATGCTATCACAATTGTCGCTTTACAATTGTTATATGACATTTTTTTTTCGCCGACCATTGGGACATGTTAAGTTAGTATCTCGCATGGCGTGGAATAACAGAAGTAAGCCAACTTTGCTTACACAACTTACCACACCATCAGCATCAAAGCATCGTAGCTGTTACAAAATATATGTTGCGCATCAAGTTCACTAACTTTACTTTTTGATTTTTAAGCTATCTTGAATACTACAGCATAATAACTGCATCATAAGTGTTCCGAAACTATCCGAAACGCATCAAATACACCGACTTTGAGAAAAATTGTAGGAAATAAAGAAACATTAGCCTTAACTACCTGAGTTGGATTGGTTTCGGTTCGGTTAGGTTATTACCATCTTGTTAAACAGACGTATAGTTAGGTTTTGAAAAGGTGGAAACATGTTTACAGTTTTTTTTTTCTAAAATGAATACTTTTCGTATATTTATCACACTCGGCATTCTTTTAGATATTTGCGTTACATTTCGTGTCTGAGTATCGTATTATGGGTTCATTCGCAACATGAAAACACATAACTTTGCTCGTTACCGAGTTTACATGTTTACACATCACTGGCAAGTACTAAAAGACTAGCTCACAATTTCTTTTTTTTTCTACTTTTCTTTGTTCTGAATGAATTTGAAAGAATTTCTTTTAGCTGTGTGTTTCGAGCGAATACACAATGGCACAGTGACATACTTCGTAACACAGAAGTTATGACGCAGGTTCACAACAATTACGTTAATAGTTCGCAGAGTGTGACTTTGTTCCTGGAATGAAAAGGGGGAAGTAGCCTCCCTCTTCCCACGCAATTGTTATTTTTTCGTTCACGTGGGACAGTATATTTCTTCTTACGTAAATAGTTGTCACATGTTTCAAATTTGTTAGAATAATAGAAGTACTTACATTGCATGCGTTTGTTCAAAAAATAAAATGTTTTATAATCAGACTCTAATAAAAATGGACAATTTGAATGCTAGTAATAATTGTTTTCGATTAACAAGCATAAGTCAAGTTGCTAAGATTAATTAATACTATACATATTTGCGAATTATTTTCAAATGATGTAATAAAAATGTGTGTGTAACGATATTCTAAATGACAATTCCTTTGTTTGAGATTCTTACCAGATTGACCTCTTTTAAAGGTTATAAAACATTTTGTTTTAAAATATTTAATGTGAATATGTGATTACTCATAAAGATCGGACTATAGATTTAAATTCGGCTCTGTTATTTTGCCTACGAGACATTTTAATTTCGCAAATCGCAGTATTTGGAAATGTGTGATTTGGTGTATTGTTACCTATGAACATTGTTAAGTGTTTTTTTTAGCGTGTGCCTAGAGTGTCATCGGGAAACAAAAATGTTACCTCTTTAAGTGAAAATGTTTTTTATGGTTCTAAATCAGTTATAGGCTTCTGCTGACTGACGGTAGATTTAACACATTGTCAAATAAGTTCAAGAATAAGCAACAAAAGTAAATAGCCCTACTTATTCCGATCGAATCTATTTCCAGACACATTGCACTCATTTATGGTAGCTATGTTATGTGTATGTGGTTGATGCAGAATAAGAGGAACATCTGAGTTCTGATTCCAGCCAGGCTGACTCTGATGCTTCCCGATATCACTTTAGAGAAAGTGCGGCAGATGTGATGTACATGTATGTCGTTAGTGTACAATGCCAGGTAACATGTGATCCCTTGGTTTTCTGATGTCACTCAAATCAAAGTGACATCTCTGACGTACATGCGTGTGATTAAAGTTCAGTGACAGGTATAAACTGGGTTGAGTCTCAATACAGCCCGCCCTGACAATGCTTCCAGATGTCACTCAATCCGAGGGCGGCATCTGTGATGTACATATACAAGGTGAGTCAGAATTCGACCACCAAACTTTGGCTGCAGGTTCATTCACGACAAAATGTGTAGGACGTGTGGTCTTAAGTGCTTCCCAAGGCATGTCTTTGCAGTTGGAGATGAACAATATGTTATAGTAAACTAGCTAATAACCCGCGGTTTGGCTTTCGCAATTTCAAAGATATTGTGGTATTTTGCCATTGAAAGAAAATAATATATCTTATTTAAAACCTTATTACTAAAGAAATAGGTAAAATAAATTGGCAGGTGTATGAAAGATTTAATTCATAACAAAACTGTATAAGAATGATTTTTTAGAAGTGGTTCTGCGTAGGCCTTTGCAATGTTTTAGTGTAGTTTAAATATCTGATTTTATTAATTATGTTTTAGTGTGATCGAGAATATGTTTTACTTTAATGATATCAGACTTAGGTACTTCATTTTCATTTGATGAGAACAATAAAACTTGGTTTAACGCACACCATTTTTTTTAAAATTAGGTTAATGCCATCGTTTACACTAACATTTTAATTTACTATGGTTAAAGCTATGCTTAGAATAATTAAATAATTTAACCTTACTACAAATACCACAATTAATTTAAGTTACTCAGTACCTACGAATCCAGTTTTAATAAAAATGTTGAGTACAGACATAACATTTATTATGTAACCTATTACTGATTTCTTAGTTCCGCTTTAAATTATTTAAAAAGAAATTCCCAAATTTTTTACCCCGCTCCTCGTTTCACACAGTAAAGACGTTTTAAAAATTTAGAGCTAAGTAAATATTTATGGCATTATCTGTTAACCAAATAAGACGAAACTCATCCTTTTTTACGGCAAATACATACTTCAAAATAATTACATTAAAATAATTACATTTATATTGAATTTAAATTTATCTTGCCAAAAATGAATTAATTGATTCCATCACTTTATTTTTATATTTTTAAAATTACTAACTGGGTTACAACTTAAGGTGTGTCATTTCGAAAAACTTTAAATTAGACAAAGTAGCTTAATGTATGTGTATTAATCATTTCCAATATCTTAAATTAAGTTTGATTTGATCAGGAGATATTATTTATTTTATAATCTTAAAACAATATTTTCACTATTTTACCCCTTAAGAAGAATAACTTCAGTATATAGTAAAAAGGAATGGGTAGATATTGTATGTTTATAAATCATACGTTATAACTTGAACCCGCTTGATTAGCTTCAGAGGTACGACTTTTAAAATAAAAATATATATATTACCGCCTTGTCACCCCTTTCGCGGTAGAATATAGAAATATGGTAAAGGTAAAAACACGCTATTATAATAATGCAAGTTATTATTTCTCAGTTTATTATCTCCATCTTAATTTGGATATGTGAAATACGAGAGCTGTTTTTTTTTGTTTCAACCTCCGATGTGCTATATAAAAGACAAATTTACATAACATTATAATGTTACTACCAAAAATTTCAGCAGGGTCTTAATTATTTTTCTACATAATCTCCAAAACGATCGAGACATTTGTCATATCGTAACTAACACAAGTTTCTCGATTCCTTCTTCAAATAAATTAGCCGCCAGTGAGGAGAGATACAGGGCCAGCGCCTGGATCTCCCTGTCCCTCACGACGCCGCTGTGAGGCTATGGACTGATAGTGCGGCATACTGGATCGCGCGTCAAGAATTATTGCAAGAATTTGCGGATAGTGGGGTGGAATGCGCCGCATCGATAGTCCACCCGCCTCACAGCGACGTCATGAGGCAGAAGGAGAACCAGGCGCTGGTCGTGTGTTTATTTGCACTGGCAGCTGACTTCTTCGAAGAAGGCATCGAGAAGCTTATTTTTTACGATATGAAAAATGCCTCGATTATTTAAGCGATTATGTACAAAAATAAGTAAGACTCTGCTGTACGTTTGGGGATAAAATTATTATGTTATGTAAACTTGTCTTTTTTGACGTGACAACGTCTAATAAATCGATGAACGCCGGCTGCACGCAAGAAAGTGTCCCGTTGCGCACATTGTCCCGTTACGCTGTGTCCCGTTACGCTTACTGTACGCTTACGCCTTATCTATCTCTCTTCCACTCGATTGGAACAACCATCGATTTGACTTTTTCGAGGCACATTAAACTTCAAACACTCCCATTCGTTTCCTACGTTTCCTATCATCGTCCTTTCCTTAACAGAATAACACAGATTGGAAGAAGTTAAATAGCAAACATGTATAAAAGTTATAGTTAAAATAATCTCTTCGTTAAAGTAATAATATATTTGAATTAATGAGTGCAAATAAAAGTAAATATATGAATTAAATTGTAGATTTCATTTCACTCCTTTGTATCCATACAAAATAGAGATAATTCAATAAAAATGATTCAATTTTATTCATAAAAGTATGCAATCATTTCATCAATGTTTTGTTATGACGTCACGTTAAACTATTGTCCGTAAACCGACTTTACAGACAACCCATTTTTTCATAACCTATCGGAGGTTAAAAAAACAGCCCTCGCATTACTATAAAAACTAACTTGCCCCCGGCTCACTGCTTTTGGGGTGGAATATCGAAGAATGGTAAGAACAACCCACATTTATGCTTTCTTACATGCAGCAAATATTTGTTATAGAGATATATGTTTATTTATGATAAAACAAAACTTACACCCTTCTCATACCGTAAAAAGTCGAAATCCGGAAAATTGAAAAAATCCTATTCGTAACTTTATATGCTTTTTTTCCATTCTAAATTTCTTAACCTTATATTTAATATATGTGGATACAAGCATTTTTTTATTAAACCAAATTTAAGCCCTCTGCAACCATTAGGGTTTTAATTTAGCAAAATTGTAAAATTTTGGTTGGTAGTTTTCATATGTTAATTTTGGTACCCAATCTCTTTCATTATGTTGATTAGAATCAAAGTTAAAAATATTCATCTTAAAACCATATTATCCCTTTTTCACCCATTAGGGTTTGAATTTCGTAAAATGGTAAAATTGTTATTGGGTTATGTGTGTTTACTATTGAACCCCAAAACTTGTACTATGCTTAATTACATTTGAGGTATAATTAATTACCTTAACATTATATTTACCTCTTTTTTCACTCCTTAGAGGATGAATTTCGCCAAATGGTAGTTTTGTACTTAGTGGTTAATGTATGTTTAATTTTGGTACGAATATATTTTATTCTTGATTAGATTCGGATATATATGTAAAATTATTTACCTTAAAATCCCATTCACCCAATTTTCATTCCTTAGAAGTCGAATTTCGGAAAGTGGTAAAATTTTGGTTGGTAGTTTTTATTTTTTAATTGTTGGGATCCATTATATTTTCTTATGCTTAATTAGATTATAACACAATATCCACCCATTTTTCACGTCTTGTGTGTTGGATGATGTAAAATTGTCAAATTA
This sequence comes from Bacillus rossius redtenbacheri, assembly GCF_032445375.1. NCBI lineage: Eukaryota > Metazoa > Arthropoda > Insecta > Phasmatodea > Bacillidae > Bacillus > Bacillus rossius. The sequence continues at coordinate 32,491,093 of NC_086336.1, forward strand.
GGTTGCTAGTATTTGCATGTTTATTATTGGTACCGAATATATTTTCTTATGCTTGCTTGATTAAGTTCAGAGATATAACTTATTATCTTGAAACGGTATTTAAAATTTCATCACCTTAAGGGTGGAATTCTGGAAATATGTATAGACTGATTTTAAAGTTTCCCAGAGCCTTTTCTAATAAAAATTTCATCAAAATCCGTCAAGCAGTTTTTGACTGATGCTTGAAGAAACAGACATAGACAAACATTTTGTAAACTATATTTTTGAGTGCTCAATAACGTAAATAACCATTTCCAATAGTTTTGTCACACTTTCATTCAATTTACATACTTTTTACCTCGAACAGTTTCATTGATAGTAAAGATGATAGAGAAAGTATGTAAGATGGAGCAATGAGCGTCGGGATTATATTTAACCGAGTGAAGTTCTACAACCAATTATAATTTTGTTTCTGTAGAAAAATGATTAAAATTTAAATAATTGGAGGTATAAACATGTTACAAAATATGTGTAAACTGAAGGTTTTACTCCCAATTACCTTAATGAAATTATTTTCCTACAGCCACAAATTTTCATTGGTCGTAGAAATTTGATTAAACATATGCCAGGCTCTCTGTGTTCCATCTAAAATATTTTACATATAGTAACAAAAATTGTCCAGCCCCAACTTCAAGGACGTATACCAGTCTTGGGAAGCACTTTACACCATTAGTCACATTATATGTTATTATCTTATTTTGTCGTGATGAACCTGCAGGAGACGTTGGTCAGTCGAAATTAGACTCACGTGTGGTTAGAGCACAGTAATAGAGAGGTATAACCTGGGTTAGAGTCCCAATATTGGTTTCCCGACGTCACCGATGTTATATAGTCTTCCATAAGGTTCCAAATGTTCAAGAACTTTCCATAACGTTGTAGAATATTATGGAATGTTCTAAAATTGTCCATGGTGTTCCAGTATGTCCGAGAACGTTCTAGAATGTTCCAGGATATTCAGGACCATTAAAGGGACTTCCTGTTCCGGTACTTTCGAGAACGTTCTAGAGTGTTCTGGAAACCGGAAACGGAAGTCCAGAATCTTCTGGAACATTCATGAATGTTCCATTATCCTGTAGTGGTGGGGATACGTTCCAGCTCATAAGGGTATATATAGGAGATGGCGAGACATTTCACATCACCTTGCATAACCCTCACTAAGCTGTCGTTTCGCTTGCTCACTAACTAACTATACTGCTTCCAAACACCCCGTTTCAATAACTATAATACATTTTTCCACTCGCAACTTTCGCGCAGGTTTTCCCAACACTCTCTCCACCTATGTTAAGTTTTTCCCGTGCCCTTCAATCTGACTATTCCCTACTTCGGGGTGTGCCCATGGCTACAATTGCAGCCGTGGTACCAGACAACCCTGCTACAGCCGCGATGCATGGGACCATTTTTACAATGAAAACTCCGACCTATAATATACGGGGCTTGCCCTGAAACGCATCCATAATCCAACTGCTAACATGCATGCCGGAGGGCCCACAGAACTGTGAAGGGGATGACGTTGGCGTAGCGGAATTTTGGGGGCTCGCCAGATAAAAAAGAAATTTGCATGTGTCAGTGTATACTTTCGACAGACATACAGGCGGACAGGCAGAGAAACAGAAATGAAGCCGGACGTGTGCCTGCAGGTTGACGGACAACAAGTTCTGGTGCGGACCGGGCACTCGCTTCAACCAGCTGAGCCGCACCTGCCAGGCGGCCGAGCTGGTGGACTGCGGCCTGGCGGCGTCGCTCTTCCACCTCAACGACCACTTCCTGCCCGAGCAGCTGGGTCAGTGCTCCGGCAGGGCCGGCCACTCCACCATATCCCAAACTAATCCATCTACACCCAGACTGAATTCCACGTACGCTCCTCAAGAACGCATTTAGCTCATACTTGAAGTACATTCCGGGGTGAAATGTGTAGGATATCGGTTTGGAAAGGCTAATTAAAAAAAAAGGCGAAACTCACATTTTATTGGAATCAATATATACATCCCCATATTTTTTACAACAAGTTCTGAAGATCAGCTCAGGAAGAAAGTGGCCGTCAGCAGCGATGCATTGATGAAAGCGATTTTGAAACTCTTCAACCGTTTTTCGGGAAATTTCTAGGGGTATAGCGGTGATTCCTCCCGAATTCGCATATCCAGTTCTTCCAAGATGTGAGGACGATGTTTGAAAACCTTCTCCTTGAGGTAACCCCTCAGGAAGAAGTCACAAACGCTCACATCCTGTCAGCGCGGGCTGCTCGAGGTGTTACCTCAAGGAAAAGGTTTTCAAACATCGTCCTCACACCTTGGAAGAACTGAAGATACGAATTCGGTAGCTGCCGAAATGTGCCGAAAAATGGCCGAAGAGTTCCGAAATCGCCTTCATCGATGCATCACTGCTGATGGCCACCATTTTCCCGATGTGATTTTCATAACTTGATATTAACAATTGTTTATGTTTACGGATTCCAGTAAAATAATACTCATTTATGTATTTTGCTCCTTTTTTTCTTCAATAGCCCTTCAAAACCGATACAAACTTTTTGCCCCAGCCTGCATGTTTCGGAAGATGTAAGCTTATGAGTAGAGACCGGAAAAATTTCTCTGATTCATTTCGCGATATGTTAGAATCCAAACATGCGTACCTTCATTTTGCTTCTGTGATTGGATCTCAGTTTATCTGAAGGACTCTGAGGCAATAAAAACTCTCTCAGCCAAAGAGTTATCTAATTATAATCATCCCAGTTAACAGGTCCCACAACTCAGTAGCCAATGAGCAGGCGAGTATTTAGGGGACTGTGAAGTCTATCATAGAGGTCATAAAAACCGTAAAAGTTTCCAGACCCTACTTATGAGTAGCTCAACTGGTTACAGTTCTTATGACTTCTCGCAGGTGACGCTGTATCATTATTTAGTAATTAGTTAATTACAAATTGTTTAAATACCAACAATCAACCTGTTGATAAAATTATTCAGGAATATGTTGTTTTTAAATTATATGTTTTTCACTTCAGAAAAAAATTGCTGTTAAAAAAAGGGGGGGAAGATACCCTTTACTTGCCCCCTCCAGGTTCCACCCTTGTACTTGTTTGTTTATTTATAAATCTGGTCATTCTGGTGATATCGACGTATTGTATTAGAGAACACAACAAACATAACGTATTTAGTTTAGTTTATTTTTTTATATATATTATAGGCTATATACAATTTTATCTGTACAATTTTGCACAGTAATACTGAACATGTAATTTTACAAAAAAGAAAAACAATGCAATTATTATTATCAGCATAATTATCATAGTATGAAGCTTCTACGACAAGTATTTATAATATCACAAACTAACACATTCTACAAAATTATGATAAAATCGTCTATTATGTTTCTGCAGTAATCTCATAACGATAATAATATCAAGATAAATAAATACTTGTTCATTTCTTAGTGCTTTTGAGTGTAGCTAATCTGTGGTACTAAAAAAAGGCGAGATAGAGATATAATAGACCAAATGTTAGATTTAAAAGCAAGTTTGGATATTCAGTGCTTATCATACAAAATGATAAATAATTTCTTGTTAAATTCAAAGTCTTCTTTTTAATGAGTTGTTGATTGATGTTTGTTCAGATCGGCTGTAAACCAATATTCGTATATTAATGTTGTACAACTGACTGTGAAATTTCCGACAGTATATTAACGACCATTTCAGTGGAAACTTGGAATATTTTTGCACGTAACGGCTGAAGTTAGCGTGTTACAGTGTAAATGTTGAAAAGTAGTGCTGTTGTCTCACGGTCTTTGATTTCACAGTTAAAAATAACTTTCTTGCATTTCATTCACACCACCTAAAGGTTAGCGTCGTATCGAAATGTAAGTACCTAATTATAATAGGTGATGACATCGAAACTTTCTTTTGCTGTCACTCATTTTGTAGCAGCTAGACATTAACTATATACGTCTCAGTCTTCCTTGCGTTCTTTCATGCCTCTGTGAAGACTATTACGTCATTGGTGTGATGCAACATGTCAAAAGTCATTCATTGAAATATTTTCGTTGCGTAATGACTCTGAAGGCGCAATGAAGAACTCCGCATGGAAATGCTACAGGATAGCATAGAGCGCCAGCAACTTAGTAGACGGAAAAATTAATTTCGTGAGCTTGTGGCTATTAGATCACCACACTGCAAGAAAAAATTCTATGGATTTCTGTCGTGTGAAGTTATATGGTCTTTACGACCTTTACTACTAAAATATTTCAAAAATTAAATTTAAGAAATAACTATAACTTACATTCAATGAAATTAAAAAAAAATAATAATTTCAAGTAAATCCTATGAATACTAATTTTTTTATTTTATTAATCTGCTGCAAATGTAAAAATACAAAAAAAAAATTAAAAAATATATGTATTATACTGGGACACAAATTTACTTAGAAATAAAGAGTTTTTCAAGTAAGAAACCTTTTTATGGCAATAAGATAGATAAATAAGCCTTAAAAATTCGCAGAAATATTTTTTTATGGTGCTGCCGTCTCAAGTAAAATAGTTATTTAATAGAAATTTTAAATTCTTCTTTTCATTTTTCATGCTTTATAAAAACAGATTTTTGCAAATATTTGGCATCCACACTTAATATTATTTAAAATACACGATGGCAACATTTACTGTATTTTTGTTTAAGAATGTTGATTTATCGTAAGTTCAGTTTCAGTGGTATCCATTTTGAGAATATTATGTTGTTACAGATGCAAAAGCTTGTCTCATGATTGCCATATTTTCAGTAGGTTACAAAAAACTGTATCTAAAACACACTCACTGTAAATTGAAAATTTTCTTTTACTTTAGTTAGTAATTCTACAAAAAATAGGCAATTTCGTTCATGATTTCTGCATATGATGCAGATTTTCGTTTACTTTTATTCCAATATTAATAAACAACTAACAATAAATTGACATACACGGTTTGCATCTGCATAACGACGAGAGTTTGATTTTTTTTAGCTCTAATGATGTTTCTTGTTTTCAGATCCTGCTACACGAGACGTTATCATGTTCGAGCCACACAAGGAGATACACAAATGAAGGCGGTAGGTAATCAATAATAAATTTTTATTTATGTGGAAAAAAACTGTGACAAAATAATTTGTAATAAAATCACGATATCAGACTGAATATTTTGGCTACTTCTTGGCTTCTAGTTGAGTCCATGTATCCGTGGAAATGATGAAGTTCTCGACGTTTCGGCTTGCCTTGCTTCAGCCATCTTTAAAGGTGGTTACCACCTTAATGCTGTGTTCAGCCATTCAGTTGTTAATGTGGAATCTGAATGATCCATCACGTCCATCCCCCATTTTGCCCGTTAACAAGCTGGGCGCTTCACAATGATTCGCATGACCGTCGAATACTTTTCCATTTTGATGCTGCCAACATACTATAAGGCTTAAATAGTGGTGAAAATTTATCTTGTACAATTAGATAAGATAGATTACCATGAATATAAATGAATATAAATCATTGAAATCAATTTTTTTCGCTCGGATTTTTTTTAGTAAATTTTCAGGTTTACAATTCCTAAATTAATTACACTTATATGTCTCCCTCGGTTTTTGTATATTCGAATCAACTTTAGAATTGGTTCAAACGTAAATTTAAAAAATACATGTAATGGAAGCAGCTAAACAAATAAACAAACTTCAAAACATTTTAAGGTAGCAAAGGTTGCCAGCAATACCTTGCTAACATTTTGGAGGTTATTTTTTCATCCGTCCATTCGTCGAAGAATAGAAGCTTGGGTAGCTTTTGATGGACGGACGGATGGAATTTTTCTGGGCCACGTGATTGGCTGACGGGTGGGAAACGGACGAACACGACGGGTCACTCAGAGTCCAGCATGAGTTGCTCTTGAGGGTTTCTGCAATGAGAGATGTCGAAAACACGGTTAAACCAACATTTGTAACGTTTAATACAATTCTTTGGGCATACGCCATTGCAGTTCAGCACTGTTTCTTATGAAAAAAAATTTTAAGAATGCAAAATAAGAAACCCTGCACAACACAGCGAACATACGAACGCAGCAATGAAATCAAACAGACATTGTGGACAACACAATGACGAAAACACAGACGAACAAAGTCAAACTTTAAATATCAGAAAGCACAGGAATTCTTTGGAAAGAATTTAGTCATGAAAAAAATAACAGAACAGTCGAACACAGAGGGCCAGCAACGACGAGACAGCCTCCACACAAAAAAAAACAGTAAATGCAGACAGACAACAAACCTGGAGAACACAGAAAACACACGAACACAACGATGAAAATAAACAGGCATTACGTACAACACAACGACGACATCACCGACTAGCACAGAAAGCTTCCATATAGCAAGACAGTTGCGAAGTTTCGGACACTGGCGCCTGTTCGCGTCGTCGGGCACGAGCAGGCTGAACACAAGAACGTGGCCGCAACCCTGGCGCCAAGAAGCAGCCAGCGAACTGCCACGGGGACGCTCCACAACGCCGAACGTACAATAACGCCGAATGCCAAATTGACTACAACGCCGACAGCTAGAAAACTGCTGTGTACCACAACGCCGAATTACCGCAACGCCGAAATACATTAACGCCGAAAAATGTCATTGCAGGACTGCCACAAAGGTTAGGTTATGTAAGGTTAGCACACAAATTCATTCAGTTGTTTTTTTTATTTTGCTCCTATGGCCACCCCTCCCCGCAGCAACATTTTTCGGCGTTACTGTATTTCGGCGTTGTGGTACACAGCAGTTTTCTAGCTATCTGCGTTACGGTCAATTTGGCATTCGGCGTTATGGTATTCGGCGTTATTGTACGTTCGGCGTTGTGGTATTTCGGCGTTGTGGTAACGACCCCTCGGCCAAGCGAGCCCACGACGAGTGTTCTGATCACGAGATCGCCTTGCGTGCGGCTCGCTGAAAGGGGCCGCGCGTGAGTTGGAAAGTTTGGCTTGTTAATTAATACAGGAGGGAAGTAGCCGGTCGCGCGCCGCTGCCCAGGAATGTTTCACTCGTTACCACGTGGATGCAGCGATGCTTTCGTCACGAGCACGAAACTCCTCTCGTGAGTTATGCGCTTCCTGTTTCCTCCGAGTACTCGGCTGTATGCATATCAAATACGGGAGGGTATCCTAAATTATTTTGCTTACAATATTTCGTGTCCTTGCATATGATTTTTAATAAATAAATTTATATTATAACCACTTTAATTTTTTATAAATATTTAATGCTTCATGACTAAAAGGAGTGGCTTACGTGGATATTCAGTCACCCAGCAACTGTCAAGTTACAAAACAAAGACAGTTTTAATAAAAATATAAAATAACTTACACGAATCAAAAAATAGACGCATTAGTACATCATATTGGTTGTGGTCAAAGGTCAAAGGTATTTATAATAATATTGGTAGAAATAATTAAATAAAAGTCATCGCCGCAGACAGAGCAGGCTCTGTTTGTGACGTCACAGCAGACCTCCTTTACGCCATTGGTCGAGAGTCTACCCAGTCCTTCCCTACTGATACTGAAGTTTTGTTATGCAACCTCGTAAATCTATTACAGAAATGTTTTCGTATTATATTTTGTTGTTTTTTTCCTAGTGTTGAATATTTGCTGGTTTTTACTAGTGTTATTTTTTGCTGGTTTTTCCTAAATGTAGATTGTGGTTGTGTAAGTAAGAGGGGGAAGCTTTTAATGGCTAATTATATGTATGTAAAGAAGCAATGTTTATTCTCTAAAACGGAATATATTGTTTATAGTTTTATGATGCGTCGACATCTTGGCCGAAATATTTTGTTTTTAAAAAAACTCAAAATTTAAATGAAATTGAAATAACTATAAAATAAGAGCAATACTCGTGATAGAAAGAAAACTTCTTTGGCAATTCCAACCTCGACTCATATATATAGTACGGGGTAAAATTACAGAGAGAGAGAGAGAGAGAGAGAGAGATAAAGAAGACAAATTTCTAATAATGATTAGTTAACAATAAATATTACTCACTGTTGAAATACTCATATCAAAAAGAAAAAAAATTGTTCGTGTTACTGTTTCTTCAAACAATTCTGCCATTTGGAAAAACGACAATTTTGCAAACGAAACATTACATTCATAACATTACATTCATTCTCATGCGGGAAATGCAGCGACTGTCTCAACAGCGCTCTCTGCGCTGCAGGTTGAACAATGAGGAATGCGAGCGCACTGGTACTAAATATAAATTTCAAGGCATCACAGCTGACTGTGTAGGATACATATATATTTATTCTGAATCAAGCACATGCGCACACTCTATGTCCTATTCTTTCGTTCATGCATCTCTCTCAATTCTATATTTTTTTTTTTTTTGACGGGGGCGAATCATCGATCAAAGAGGAAAACGAAAGCGAGCCCAGCAACGTATATAGCATAGGGTTCTCTTTATATCTCTTTGGGCAAGTACTAATTCTCTGTCCTTTTCGCCTCAAAAACGTTTCAAAATTTTTTCACGAAAAACGTTGCATTGAAATTCGGCCTTGAAATGTTTACTCTCATCACGCCCAAAGAAGTTTCACTTGAAAAAAATAAAAAGCAATTGAAACAAACTCTTGTTCCGTGTTTCCCCCCAGGCCGACGGCCCGAGACCGGAAGTCGCCCCGGAGGGAGGCGCGGGTCGACAACGCGCCTCTTCCGGCGACTCCGCACGGCCGCCATCTTGGACATCGCGCCCTCGGCGGTGTCGGCGGACGAGCGAGGGCCCCAGGGCTGGCCACAGAGTGCGCGGAAGTGATGAAGAGTGCGCCTCGTCGCAATGCCGACTCCACACTACGAGCATTTTACCGGTCGTTTACTAACGCCTAACATGATTCGAAAAAAGATTAGCGTACGACAGGATGCTACAAATGGATTTAAAAAAAACACAAGATCGTCTCTCTTTTTATTCAGTCTATGCACTATTAAAATATTTCATCTTCAGTGTATGAAGAACGCTGGTTACAAATTATCCAGTGATCTTCGCAAACTCATCGGTATCTTCGTAAATTTAGGGATTCTATGTTCACTTACTTTTAATACGAACCCACAAGAATAAACTCTGTATTCAAGCAAAACTTTCAAAAACTTGTTTAAACTTACTGCAAAAACACCATTATTTCTTCCAAGAGTGTGTTTAACCTGTTTATGCCAACAAACAGAACTCGTAGTCAAAATACGGCGTAGTTTTTACGAAGTTACAGCTATCTGAAATTACTAACAACTCTTCGTTTATGTAATGTGAATTCTTCGATGAAATTTGTGTAAATTTACTGTAATGTTTTAACAGTGTACGTCTAACGGGATAAAAAAACGAACAAAAACCATTTGTGCCGTCCTATCGTACGTTTTTTTTTTTGTGGGCTCGTGTTAGGCATTATACAATGTCCATTTATACCCGTAATAGTCCATCATTCCGATTGCCATGAAACTTTAAATATGATATCTGCAGTTAATTTCCGACGAAATATTTTTTACGCCTAGAAGTTCTCACTGTGAATTCACTAACAAAAATATTTTAACGTGTTAAATGCTTTGCGTTGATTAAAAAAATATATATCTATGTAGGCTACCACGGACAGTGATGTTTATTTCACCAGCCAACGAGAGCAATCATTATCAGAAGATGAATAATATTGCACGGGAACAACGTAGTTAATTACACGAAGTTTCAGTGACTCCGCATAAGCGTACACGTGAATTGTAGCAAAACTGTTTTAATTAATCTAGTTATATCGTTGAATCGTTTTATATATCGTGACACTGTTATAAAATTTCAGCTAGTGTGAGAAGTAGTTCAAAGTGTACACGCGCTGTAACTAAAAACCATTTTTAGGCGCGAGGAACGTTATTCGTTGTTCGTTCTCTATGAGACACTTCTGTCTCGATATGATACATATCAAGAAGACGTGTACTTATCCAACTAACAGAAGACAACTATTATGTATTTTGTTTGTTTTGGTACAAGTTCATTCTGTTTATCCTTTATTCTGATGAAGTTACTCTGGTGCTTAGTTTGAATTTGCAATCTTAAAGTGAATTTTTCTGTAAACTTTGCCATGTTATTTGTACCGTTAAAACAGTGATATTTTAGTGCACTGATCAGTTATGAACGTCTTAATTAATATACTTGAACAATTTATAAATTGGTGCTTCAGTTAATTTTGTATAGATTATATCGCCTGCCTCGTGTACATTTTTAAGTGAAATGTATAGGTACATAAATACAAAAAAAAGCTTTCTTTTTCAATAGTTTTAATTGGAACGTGAACATAATGTAATCTTAAATTCCATGATTCAAAGTACTTGTGCCTGTTTTGTAAAAAGTGACCTCGCTAATATGTCATCCAGATTATATGAATACCTTACTGTCTGATTTGTAAGTATGTGTGTGAGTTAGTTGATGACTGTAAATAATGACTGTATTATATTATTAAATTTGCAAATGATATCTGTTGGTTTTATATTCTTAAAAAATTCTATTAGAAAATTAAGTTTAACATTAAAAATAAAAAAATAAACATACTTCAGAAATATTTGCGATTTAAAAAACAGACTGCAAGTTAAAACAAGTATTGTTTTATAAATTAATTTAGTAGTAGTAAATAAAAAAAAACTTTTGCAAATAACGTTTGGTGTCTGTAGTGTGTAAACATATTAATTTTTTTTCATTTGTGAACTGCAGATTAATAATAACCATTCATTTATGGACAATTTGTTCGGGTCAAACAATTTTTCATTGATAAGGTAGCAGTTAACCCTCTATTGCCTTTTTTTTTCGTTTCAATTATAAGATTTTTAAAGTGATAACAAGTGGAGGCTCAGGGCATTGCAGCTACCCTTTAGAATCTTATTTTAATTTTTTGCCCAGTTTTCTGTAAAAATATATGGTCATTAATGGGGGGAAAAGGAAGAATTAAATTGTTATTAGCATATAATTTCATGTGCTGTCAATACCCTTACGGTTTCAATTGAGTTTTCAAGAATTAATTTTAGATAAAATTTTGAATTTTTCATTGGACCATAATGACGTGATTTCACTGTAATTTGGTTTTTGGAATTTACCAAATGAACCGGAGTATAATTTTTTGGAAAAATAATATAAAAATTTCTTAAAATAAATTAGAAAACCATTGTTGAAAATTAAGTTTCAGATTGGCTTAAAAATGTTTCTCTAGAGGTATTATTTTTCAAATTTCTCTAAAGAGAATCATTATGTATCCCCCCCTCCCTCCCCTCATAAACCCACCCTCCTCTACAGGCCACCGCGGTAAGGTCCCTACCAATAACATGAGGGCCCCGCAAATTCCTGGGACGCTACTGGTGACAACGTTAACACTACGCAACTGATCAGGCTAGTTAACGGAATGCATACAGATTTCCTTATGCAATAGTTGTCCCTACTTATTTTCAACCATTCCATTCAAGCTCCACTATAAAAGGATATTTCGCTAATACGTGGAAACATTGAACTGTCTGCAGCTTTTGTTTCCTTTGTTTTGAGACCAGTTCTTATCGAACGCGGCCTGATGCATCGTTCAAAAGCTATTCCTAACCGAGAAATTTTGGAGCTGTTTTTGAACGACGCGTCGAGACATAGGTCTGCTCCCTATTTAATAAAACTAGAAGTCTACACACCACACGTTATTAATTACAAGTGAAAGTTTTACAGTTGTAAAACTGAACTGTAGCGTAAAGAAAATGGCACACTAAGTAAACTAAATTAAAAGTCTACGAGTCAGATAAAATTGTTTATGGTTAGAGGGAATTTCACTTTGAGATAGCAACTTTTATGTTAAAATTGAAAAAAAGAGCTTGAATAACCCGAAAATTCGTTGCATACTCTCAGTGCTTCGTAGAAAATAACGAGATCATAAAAAATGATAAAATGAATTTATGGACTGAAATATATAATTATGTACTGTCCTTAGAACGTAAACTCCAAAAGAAAAGAATGTACATCAATAATGTTCTTTAGCAAAAATAGACAAAAGTATAACAAAAATTTTACTTTTATTTTTGTTGTGTTAATTTAATACAAGCTAACGAAGCTTAAAAAAACTTTGTGAAATACGAGTGTAATAATATTACTTTTAGAAACAGCTTGTGACTTGTAAAACTACACTTGTAACTGTAAGAGTGAAGGGCGAAGGAACCCCCCCCCCCCCCTTTCCACCAAAATAAAAAAGGTTAATAAGTAAAATCACCCCTCGAATTAACGCTGTTTGAATTACGCGGTTTTGAATTAAGGATACCAGTCAATTACGGCATTATTTGAAGTAGCGTGGTCATAGATATGAAGTAGCGCTGTTTTCTTCTGCGTGAATTTTTATTTCCGTGTGCGCACAATGGCAACGTCGGCAAAAGCTTTCAGTTTCAGGGCTAGTTTACCTTGCGCGTGCTAGTGGCATCGTGGAAGACACGCATTTAGTAAAGAGAATGGGGAATTACGTTAACACGATAGCGTTTTCCCTGATTTCCTGTCAAGTTATTTTATCTGTAGCTCTGCTTTTTGAGTAGCTGTGTATCTGCGATCATCTGCATTTTGCTGTTATGGAATCTTAATTTGTTGTTAAGTCAAATATATTTATAATGAAGAGACAAGTCTCTATTCAAAACCTTTTTTTACAAAGAAACCGAGTGTAAGTGACACAACTGTTAGTGACAGTGCTGAAGTTGACTGTGTCAGTAACAATGTTTCTTTTGGTGTCGCAGATACCAGTACCATTGATCCAACACCTTGTTACTGGGTACTTCTACTAAGTGAGAAAAATATCTATGATATTGGAAGCTGTTGTCAAAGCAATTCTGTTCGCTCGAAACAAATGAAGAAAAAATTTCGCTTGTAGAAAATGTTTGGAAACCTCAACCTGTACACAAATTTCCTTCTACTTATAGTAGGTTCAGTTCAAACCATGCTATAACTTTTCAAATGAAATGGCTAGAAGAATTTGAGAGGTTAGCTTATTCTGAAGAGAAATCTGTTTCGTTTTGTAAATATTGCGTAATAAATTCTGACACGGAAAGTGTAGGAAAAGGAGATCACCAAGTAACAGGGGCATTAATAACACATGCCCTTTAGTAATTAATAAAAGCCAAGAAAATGTTTCGGAAACATGAAAATTGCACATATCAAAACATCAGTTTTTATTGCTGAAAACACAAAATCCATTGTTATAAAAAAACTGAGTGTTATTAATAAAGGCAGTGCTCAAAGGAGATTGGATACAAAAAAAACAGGGAAAAGACTGATCCCTATAATACAAACTATAAGATTTTGCGGAAGGCAGCAAATAGCAGTATGCGGTATCATGACGGTGGACGAATAGGCATAGAAGAGCCAGGAAAAAAGGCCAAGAAATTTTCTATCACTGCTGAGATACAGAGCTAACAGTGGAGATAATGACATTAAATACCAATTGGTGAACAGTGGTAGAAGGAGCATGTACGGGCTCATTCACACATTTTGTGATCTCAAATTGTGACAAATGTTAGGAAGTCTATTTTTTATTGCTTATAACGCAGATTAAGCCACTGACATTAGCTAAATAGAACAGTTTCCTCTTTGTGTACGGCATATTAAAGACCAATCATACAAAATTAGCGAAGATTTCCTAAGTATTGTCCTCGTTTATGACATTACTGGTGCAGGCTTAGCCAACACAGTGTTAGAGACCTTATCAAGTTTAGGGATTGACTTAAAGAAAATTAGAGGTCAAGGATACGATGGTGCTGCCACGATGATAGGGCAATGCAGAGCGATACAAGCTTCTGTCAAAGAAAAACTACCACAAGACTTGTATACACATTTTTTTTTTCACATAGTCTAAATTTGTGTTTGTCAGATGCAAATTTCTATAAGAAATTGTGTGGGCGTTATCAAAGAAGTCTGCGGACTCTTCCATATGTCAGCAAAAAGAAATGAAATACTAAAATCAATGATATCTGACTGCTGTTCTGAACAGAAAAAACTTATTTCACTATGTGAAACACTGTGGGTGGAAAGGAACGACTTGTTGCTTTTATTCAAATATATTTCAAACCAATAATTCTCTCTCTTTTGAAAATAGAAGATTTAAGTGTCTGATCATCTAAGGCACATGCTCTAAGTAGTTCTATCAGCCAATTAAAAATTTCTTGTCAAACTTTTTTTTTTGAGCCGGATGGTGTCAACTACTCACAACTTATCGGATAAGCTTAAATATATATATATTCTCATGCCATAGCAAAAGTTACAGGTGACTTAGATCTGTTGTCGAAACAAAGGGTAGATTCTAATGACAACTTTAAAATCCTGTATGCTCAAGTAAAGGGATTCGCTGCAAAACTCGACATTAAAGAGTTTGTCGCCTTAAAACAGCCTGCAACAACGTCACTTACAGCACCGAAGAATAACAATATCGACGAGCTGTTTAGGTACCTTACCTTGATGATTTTTGTAATTCACTGAAGGAACGCTTTGAATCTCACATTTTTCTGCTGCAACCGTGGAAAGTAGCTTCTCAAGTTTAAGAATATTTAAGACTTACTTAAATACTACATCGGAAAGTAGGCTTAATGGACTAGCATTGCTTTCGATCAATAGAGACATTTAATAAGCGATGAGATATTTGAAAAGTTTGCTAGTGTACCAAGGAATCTTGACTTTGTTTTGCAAACTTTACATAAAAAGGCAAACTTTTTTTTTAATGAATTCACTTTATGACACCGTATTTATAGCTCAAATTTAATAATTAAGAAACACTTTTTTTTTCCTTTGTACAAAATTTAAATTATTGGATTGTTGGAACCAGAGCAAAAAATCATTAATAAAAAAAATTTCAAATAAATTTAGTAAAAAAGTAAGGGAAGTTAAGAAAACAGTATTAACGCGAATACAATTAAATTTTTAATACGTGCGTGTTATAAAACAACGCGCTATCATATAAATAGTTCAGTTCAATTATAAAAAAATTAACTGACAACTTAAAGAAATAATATTAATAACTATATTGTTTAGTCACAAAACTTCGCTTAAAATACCCTGAAATCATTATAAATCATTAAATGATAGTCACTTAAAAACCAACAAAATAAATAACGGCAAGCTTTGTCATATTCCCCCCCCCCCCCCCCCCCCCCAAAATTATATTACCTATATTCGCCGCTAGTATGAGTCCACTTGTCGATTTAGAAACGACTTACTATATTTTTTATGTGTAACATCTTAGATCTTGTTATACCTATGGCATTCAGTAGGAGTAATTTCGTGAATGTGTCGGAAGTCCAGGAACGGAAATGTGTAACCACGGCGCTGCCATCTGTGGGGGATGGCTCGAACCAAAGTTCATAGAGACAAAGGGGAACTTTATAGTATTAACTGATCAATCAATTTTAACAAGATGGGCAGTATTTCAATAAACTTCCTTGTCGAAAATCAGATCCAAAAGCTGGGGTTCAGTATTTTTTTTCCCAAGTCTTTTTCGCTTTTATCGGAATCTTTTCATTATCTAGTTGAAAATTTCGCTCTGCAAATCGAATATTTCGATAGCCGACGTAGCTGCCGTGGCAACGAATTTTAGTGGCAGGTGCGGAAACTATGTGTGATTCGCGTCTAGAAATGTACATAGTTGCAAACACAATTTTCGTACTTTGATCATGCTCGGCATTATTTTAAATAATTTTACGTTAAATTTCGTGAACGAGTTTTTTTATCATAAGTGAATTTGCAAAATGAAAACGCATGAATTTGCTCGTTACCGAGGTTAGATGTTACACATTTGTGGCGAGTACTGAAAGACTTGCTCATGTCCTACCGCCCCCCCCCCTTCCCCCACCAGGTCTAACTCTTAGTGACAAGGGAATTGACTTGTGACTTGTAAACTTGTAGTTTTATGAAGTAGCCCCGTGCTCGTTGAGAACATGTCTCCCGGGACCGACAAGCGGCACCACGGAATCGTGTTCGAACCCCGGCCCACAAATCCTTGAGTTTTTCCGTGGTCAGCCTGCGAGACGAACGATAGTTCGAAGCTTGCATCCTGGGCATTGGCGGGGCTCAGCGCTCAACCCAAAGGGGAAAGACAGGTTCACAGTGATGGCAAACTGTGCAGTTAGATTTCAAAGAAACTGCCTCCCTAGTAAATAATTTACATAAAATGACTTAAAAACACTTAACACTAATTGGTTGATTACGAATTTGAATACACCCTTAAATTTTACGATCTAAAAAAGTAAAAATATCAATACCTACAGAATCAAAAATCATAAAAACCAAAATATAAATATAAAAAATATCATGAAATATCAATACTAATTAAAGTTTAAAACAATATAAATAGATCCTAAATATAATGCACTTAAATTTTCCAAATTGGTAAAATAGTAGAGTAACAAACTAAACAAAATATTTTAATCATATGACAATTTTGTAAGAACCCAAACTAGGAAGATACGATTTGTCTAGCGATTCCATCAATAACTGTAGGCAGTTTAAATGCAGTTTGGTTACATACCTGTTGTGTATTATATTCGGTGATCAACTGATTTCGTATCGAAGAAAAGGTGATTTTAATTTAATAGTTTAGTAACCCCTAGGAGAAGTACTGTCATATATAGCAGTCGGGCGGAGATTTTTCAGTGCTTATGGGGTCAGGTGCCGATGTAAACGTTTTTCGAGGGGCGGAGGGGGAGGGGGGAAATATGTAATGTTAAAAAACGCACTATCGTCCAGAACATTTATTATGATTTTATGATTAGTGTGCGTGGACAAAAAAAACAGTTATTATTTATTTGTATAGTTAGTTATTAAAAATTCAAATTAAAAACGGTGTTCACTTGTTACCCATGATAAATAAATTAAATAGATAGCTTAAATTAAAAAAGTCCATATTTTTTAAATGAAAGAAATCGCCCATATATAAGTTGTGACACCAAACCTATAGCTAAACTATTTTTTGCTTTATTTTTATGTGCAAAATAGGATTAGTGGCACCGTCCTTGATACCGTGTGCCGTCGCAGTCCTCGAGGTAAGTAAAGATAATACAAACAATACATATTATTTCAGTAAATTTAATTTGTATAGCTCAATCAGATATGATTTTGATTCTTTCAAGAATAGCCTCCAATTTTTTTAATGATTTAAAACCATTTTTTCATTATTTGAGGTCAATTTTAATTGAGAAAAAGTTTAATGCACATCTGTATTGAGAACATTGCCCAGATATTAATTATAAAAGCTAAAAAAATCTAGTTAATTCTCCTTTCAGCCCTAGCGCCTACAAACGACTGCTAATTAGCAACAAATCAACATTTTTATTTAATAGTTATATTTTTATGCTTATACACCTACTAGTAATAAAATTGACAAAATTTGAAATTTTTGACTGGCAAAAATTTTTTTCTCAATATAATATCATTCGAATTGGAAAATGTTCATTTTGGTCAAAATATTTTCTATTCAGGAATTGTCCCGAATATTGTAAAGATGAGGACTTTTTCTGTAAACAGTAAGAACTTCGGCCGTTACACCCATTGCTCTTCCTCCCTCCTCTTTTTATGATCCGCGTATGTTGGGGTAAAACTCCTGACGAAATATTTTGGTATCATTTATTCAATTTTTTTAATTATGGAAAAAATTAACATCAGCAGATTATTGTATTTTTTTCCCCTCTTCTTAATCATCAGAAAGCAGAAACCCCTTCATCTGTCATTAAATCCGTCACTTGTGTTCTTCAAGTTTTCATCAACACGAGAACAACTGCTTCACGAAATAACTTCAAGAAACAGTTACTGTACCAATGCTCCTACTACGACTGTTACCGTAAAGCAATGGCAGCACACTCCTTCGCTATACGACAAATTCAGTTACGAAAAAATTCCACGTAACAACACGACAGAAATAGACTGCAGAGGTATAACAATAGTGAAACAATTTCCAGGAGGTTCCTATCTATATATTTTTTTACGTCTTGTTGACTGTTGAACTCACTTCTAGAGACGTCAGCTCAAGTAGTTTTTGAAGTGTTTACCCACAACTATCGACATAACTGTAATCATGTTACCTTTATGTAACAGGTACTTTATTCGTACTTTGAATTTTTGTTTAATTGACAATGTGGTCATAACAGAGCACTCACTTCTAACAGAATGCAGGTAAGTTGATAAAGTTATCGGATATGGCTCATTACAAAAACCGATTCTAGATTTCACGTCCTCAATTCGACCCAGTAGCCGAGTGGTCAAAGACACAGCGCTGTTGAAACTGAAGATTGCGAATTCGCGTCAGTATATTTCCGAAGTATTTTTCACTAAATAAAAATATTTTAAGGAAACTTCATAAGAAAAATACAAAGCAATTTTTACAGTAGCAGTAGCCACTGAGCAAAAGTTAGCTCTATTCGGCTGTCCGGGACAATAGAGCTTGGGACAAAAACAGCTTAAGTTATTCCACGCAAATACGACACTTTACAACCAAGTTATAATCTTTTTATAAGAGAATGAGCAGCCATAACTTTAGAGCAGTTACATAGTGACCTTCATTCATGTGTTTACTATCAACAAAAATTAAATTTAGAGTGTGAACCATCGTACAGCTTGCACCAGGGCCTCTGAAAGCCTCCAAAGTGTTGTTTTCATGGAGTATAGGCCTATCACAAACATTTTTTTTTTCGGTCGCCTTGGCCTTTGGTAACGATAGAGCCAGTTCACTGAAGAGATTAATGAAAATTTAGATCTTTTTATGATATTCGCCTTTATATATGCTACTTTCCAAATCTTCATCACGAAAATCGTCATAGGTTCGCTCTAGCAGTTTTTTGTACCCTTGCAAATCTTGGTGATAATAACATTTAGGTTCACTACGAAAGAGCAATTCTCACAGACCTGGAGACACACGTGTTTTGAACTCTTCTACGTGCACGATATTCCCAGGTAAAAAATCTATTTCTTTAGCACCGAAGAACCACTTATTATATTTCCTGTACACTCCATAGGTCGTATCAATAATCCGACTCGTGAAAGATCTCATGAATGGCCTGACTATTGCATTAATACGATTACCACGTTCCCGTATATTTTCTCTTCTTCACAGTTAGAATCTCGTCATAAACTTCCATTTTTACCGTGATGGGTGGCTTATCCTTATTTTTAAGTTCGTCGAGACGAATATTGATAAGTAAAAATATCTCTTCATTTTCCACTTCACCTGCAAGTCTGGCTCTTCTAGAAAGTAGATATTTTTCATGAAAAGACTGTATAGCACGATGAAGGTCTCTGACTAAGTTCGACATTGTGCTGGCTGAAAGGATATTGCAAACTACCTTTTATACGTTTTATTCGTCCGCAGAAACTTCTTCTCTGTGATTATCAAGATTTGTTTTCATTGCTAAACGAGATACTGATGCATCCTGGCTACTTTGAAAAGCCCTCAGATCGTCACATCATTGTGCATTCGATACTTCGATCATGTCGTGAATTCATGAAGCCAAGGCTTCTTCTCGCTGGTCGATGGCAACCAGGTACTCTAGTAATTCGTTTTCCGCACTTTCTCCTATTTCACCCTGTAGCGAAATTTTTTTTTCTAGTGATTGGCGTCGTGAGACTTGAGAACAATATGCATTTCGGTAGCACAACTGCTACTATCGAATTTTGAAATGCTATGACTAGAGACCTGCAAAATTCGCGGATTAATTCGGTGGTAGGCTAGAATTTAAACACATATACCTCTTAGATAATTTTGCTATTGGCTTACTGTTCATCTGGACGAATCTCAACCAGTTATAAACCCTCAACCAAAGAAGGATCGAATCACAGACAAATCAGCTGAGACGACTTACAAGTCGGCAGCCAATGAACTTGCGTTATTTGCCCGAGTGTACAGGGGTATGTGCAGTCTATCCTGAAGCCCATCGAAATCGCGAATTTCGCAGGTCTCTAGCTATGACTCATCTTTGACGATAATTTGATTGAAACCTTGTCTGTACCTGCCATTCCTTGACTACACAATGAGTAAATGTCTTTGAATTCCTGAAATTCCATGTCGGTATTTACATGACTGTCGTTAGCATGCCGATCGAATAATAGCATCACATGTTCGACACACGACCGTCATCTTTCATTACAAGCTTCTTCCAGCTTCTGAACTTCTCCTTTGTTCAGATAAGACTGATATAAAAATATTAATATAAATATAAATATGAATATATACAAATATATATTTTTGTATTATTATCTTTTTTGATTCCTTGATCTTGATTTAGTAAATGTGCGTTAGTTTTCACCGTGTGCTTCTGATTGTTCCTGTCAATGTTTTGATGGTTTTCTCTTTGTGCTCTTGGTTATTCATCTCAATATTTTGTTGGATTTCTTCATGTGCTTCTGATTATTCCTGCCAATATTTTGTTGGTTTCTCCAAGTTTTTCTAGTCATTTATGGCGATGCTTCTGTTGATTTTCTTTGTGTGCTTCTGGTTATTCCTAGCTAGACTTCTGCTGATATTCTACGAGTGCTTCTGGTTATTTATGAGAAATCAATCTTTGCATGAAATATTTGTTTACTTCATGATACATGCAATTTTATTCAAAGTTATATTTAATTAGTGAATTAATTTTACTAAATCAGCACTTACAATAATTTTTTTCAGGTGGAATTCAAACAAAAAAAAATCATTATTCAGTCAAATAATATGCCTTAAGATGGCTGAGAATCATTATCATGCAAGACTAACTTCCTTTTCCTTAGTATCTGGCGAAGTCCTCCTAATGTTGAGGTCGTGAGTGCGCATCCTACATCCCATATGAAAAATAAATAATATTTACCTCCACGCAACACGGGGCGACATTTGTTTTTGAAAAGCAGAATTTCTTGACCACGAGTCTTTCAAAATTGAAAATCAACTATAACTGAAAAAAATTATATTTAAGTAATTCTTCCAATTTGAAACTTTCGGTTTACATCTGGCATTAGTTGCAGGAACTATCACGGATCCTGGTTCGTTGCCTCAGCTGTATCGGAAGGACAGTGCTGTAGATACTGCAACAAGGAATTTGTCCTGAGAATAAATGCTGAACATCACGAGAAGAATGATAGTGTTAAAAAACATATACGCAAAATTTTAACTGTGGTCTGTGTAGCAAATTATTTACATAAATTGATAGCTTTAAAAAAAGGCATAACTTGTAAAGCCAAACCCACTTACGAGATGTACTGCGCATGGTAAAACACACTTCTTGCTTAACGACTTGCATTGTATTGACGAAATTCTATTAAAAGAAAATACTATTATACATTTTTCTCAATTGTGTGTAATGTCTTTATGATAGGTAGGAACTAAAAACATATCGGTGCAGGGCACGTTAAAACGCTGATAAATAATATTCCTTTCGAGCTGCACATACCAGGTGGTCCAGAAACAAAACTAGCCAAACGACTAGCTCGAGGTGACATTGGCATTAATTCTCTTGACAGAAAGTGCAAGCAGCACAATATTGCCTATTCCCTCAGCAAAGATCTGAAATTAAAACATCGAGCTAATGAGAGATTGGCATAGGAAGCCAAGGCCATTAGTAAATCGTCGAGCACCGGACTAGAAGAGAAAATAGCGGCTTGGGGCAAATCCAAAATCATGAAAGTCAACACTATATTAGGAATGGGCACTCATAGAATTAGGACCCACAAGACCAAGAATAATTCACGCAAGTCTGGAGCAGGTGTGGAAAAAGCCAAGGAAAAAAGTTAGACTCTCAATAAGAAGATTACTGGAGGATTTTTTCCTTTGCCTTTGTCTGCATTGGGTGTTCTCGGCGGCCTCATTAGTGCAACGAGCGGTATAGTGCGGGCAGTCAACACTTCGAAGAATGAGCGCAAGCAGTTAAAGGAAGTAAAAAGACACAATGCCAGCATGGAAGTCATTGTCATGATTAAAATGATGGCGCATGACTCTACTTGCAGCCTCACAAAATAGGTCGAGGCATGAGAAAGAAAAGTGTGAAAAAATCCTAAATCTATGCCGATTCGTCCGCTAAACGATATAGATTTAATTTGGTATGATTGCAAACTTAAAATTCCACATTTCAGAAGAGAGTTTATATGAGATAATTTACCTAGCAAACCAAATACTTGTGAGTGTGTCATTATTAATTTAGATGCTTCAACAGATCATGGCACACAATTGGGTAGCATATATAGGTCTGTAAAATAAGGCCGAGTATTACGACAGTCTGGTGATATGAGACCTCCACCAGAAATTAGACCACTACCTTGTACTACAATTCCGAAACTGAACAGTTGCCTAACCAAATAAACTTGTGCCTTCAATTTTTAACTAAAAAATTCTTATTATTTTTTTATTTAAAGATTGTATAGTTATGAAAATAAGTCAGTCCTTTCAATGACTATTACGTTGAAAGGTCACAGTTCGGAGCTGCGGGCAGTCTATTTACCAACTCTGGATTGAGATTATGAATGACGTATTGGACTCACAGATTTTTAAACGTATAATGCTATACCGAATATTTATGAAGATAACAGCAAGATCTGCTTCTTGAAAAGTGATGGTACCACTCAATACGGGTTGGCAAAGTTAGACTTGTCTGACATAATATTCTAATTTCTGTGGCATCATTACCATCATTAACGTCGACCTGGATGGAAGGATCAACAGCGCGGAGCCGGATGGCGACGTTCCTGAGGCTCCAAAGCTCCCGATGGTGACGAGGTTGACGACGGCTCATATCCTGTTGGCGACGTCGTCAAAAGCACTGCAGGAGCTTTCGAGGCGTGCAATATCTTGAGCAGAGCAGACCTTGAAGACTTCCGTGGTAGACGTTTCAACAGTGCTTCAATGGTTGTCAACAGTGCCAGTGACATCGATGAAGGAAGCAGCAAGTGGTGGAGTTCCATCGCCCAACTATACGTACTGTAACAACACAAAAAAACTGGAAAATTCGTGATTATGTAAAGCACAATTGTTGTAATAACTCTGAACGCATTAATATCAGTGCAGCAGGGGTTGTAGTCAGTTTATACACAGCGGAATATTAAAAAGGCTCATGTGGTTTTGAAAAATACTGTTTGAACAGTCATCTGAATCAAACTGAATATTCTGTGGCAAAACGTTAGCATAAATTCCAAGTACAAAACGTTATGAACTATATAACGGTCCTTTTAATAAAATCGAAAATTATTAGCTGTGTGAAAAATGTGGTGTACCAGTTAGTCGACCTGATATATTGAAAAAAAAAGTATGATATGCAAATAACTTGCTGCACACTCTAAGAAGACTGTAGTAATAGAGAACGCTAAAGACTTGATTTTTGTAATTGTATTAGTGTAGATTTTATGTAATAAATATTTTGGTTCGTAAAAGAACTTGTGGTATTTTATTAATTCTGTCCCTTTTATGGTAAATTTATGTGATATTTAATCAAATTAGCTTTTCGCATTGACCAAGCATCGAAGCAAGGAAAGGAATCCATCGTTTAAATCAGTAAATTAATGTATAATATTTTTTATGAAATTTTTTTTTCCGAATTTATAGCTAAATAAATACGAATTACTAAGCTGGTGGACAATGTGTCATCATGGGCTTACTGGAGGCTGGTATTAGATGAATTTAAACCTCTTTTAGGACTTTCCATCATACATATTTATTGATATTAATGTTTATTATGTAAAATTAAATTTTTTGCATCGATCAAGTATCTAATAAGGACAAGAATAGATCGAATCAATCAGTTAATTATGGAGTGATATTTTTGATGATTTTTGGAATTTTTCCTAATTTCGAGCTAAATAATTACGGTTTTACAACATGGCGGCCAAGACGACCGACAAGATGGAGGGTGCTTTGGCAATAGATACTAATGCACTCTAGTGAGTAAAAATTAAAACAAGATGGCGGAAATGCACTCTGCAGACGATGTGTGTACTACGTGACACTTGTGCTCCTGGTAACGAGTAATATAGATGGCTTATTCCAGAAGACAAAAACCATATGGCGACTCTGATGTCATAAACCAAGATGGTGGTCTGCAGAAGACGAAAACAAGATGGCTGCTGTGATGTCATAACACAATATTGCGGCCTCCAGCAAACAAAAATAAAATGGCGTCTGTGATTTCATACTAGCTGCCGTAATATATACATTGGTATTAGTGGTGGCAGATCAGTCTGTTGGTGGCCTCTGTGGAAGAAGAATCCGTCGTCATTTTTATTTTGTCTTCACCGGGTTCGAACCGTAGTCTCCGAGCTCCTGACGTAAGTTTTGCTTTTCAATTAAAATTTTATTGAAATTGTAATTAATTATTTTTATAAATTTTAATTTTTTCCAACTTTATAGCATAATAATTACAGATTTTCAAGATGGTTGACATGACGTTATTATTTCAAAATGGCGGAATGTTTTTTACTAATATTTGACTAATTATTTTTTTTTATAAAATTTAAAATTTTTCCCACTGTTTTTAAACAATAATTACAGATTTTCTAGATGGTGGCTATAACAACGAAAACATCATAATTCTAATGGTGGAAAGTCTATAAACCAAGATGGCGGAAAACAAAACGGTGAATGAGATTTCATAATTAAAATTGGTTTAACCCAAGATGGCGGAATCCAATTTGGCGGAAAGAAGATGCTGGCTGGGTCAAGGTCAAGTTCATTCAAGATGGCTAATACCGCCATTGACACCACACTCCGACTCCAACCGCCGGAAGAACATTTATATACTTCTGTCAGTGTTTTTATGTACAGGTCGCCAGACTTGCCTAAAATTGTAGAACCGCGCCATGTCCAATGCACTTAATCTGCAGTCAGTGTAATGACAGGGCCAGTGAAGGAAGATAAATAATGTTGTTTATTGTTTTGCGTCTCTAACGCGAAGGTCATTAGAGGCGCAAACACAAGTCAGTGATATTGGGAATTTAATCAGTCATGGCCTATAGAATGGAAACATACTTGAATTGAGTGATTTTAAGGAAAATATACGGACCCGCAATCAGGAAGACAGGACTGGTATTTTCTCCCGGGTCCTCTTCAGTAAGATTCCAGTTTCTATACTGTGCGCTCTCACCCAGTAGCGCAATTGCTGCGTTTACATGGCGCAACATTTCTGCAATCTTGGCCAGTTGAGACACTATAGAAGTGTTTATATTTTGTTGTTTTGTGATAACACATTCAATCTTGAGTATAAACTCAAGAGTTACTTTTGACGCAAGTAAAATAAATATCAGTTGACCACAGATTTTGAGATAAGGGAGGGTATTTAAGCAGGTTATGCTAACAGCGAACAGTTCTACATGCAGATTAACAGCCACGCGCGACAAACCAACACAACACGAGATGAAGACCGTTATCGTAAATTTGATGTTGTTTGGTGAGTAATTAATTGGTTTCGTAACTGAGATACGAGTGTCTTTCAAAAAGTTTACCTCTTCAAAATTGTTACAGTTATCGAGTTTGCGACAGGCTTCTGGCAGCTAGAAACAAAAGTTAGGAACACACTACACTGTTTCCCTGGAGAAAAAAAAAACGGTGTCTAAGAAAGTGCTCAATATATCACTTAGCTAACTGAACTCCCTTGTAAAATTTTTAACCTACCAGGAAACATTAAATTACGAACCTCATAGTAATGGGGAGGCTAGAAATTAGAATAATCATTTAAGATTTTTTTCTAATCATAGATTATATGATATTTAAGTAATACAATGATATTCTCAAAATACTATTTCTACAAAAATTTCTCACATAGATTTACATCTTGTTAACAATTAAGCCGTTAATGACGGATAAACTAGCATACAAATAATATAAATTATAGAGTTCAACTACTATGGGCTTTGGTAAAGAACCAGCTGAAATGATTACGATTGCACCACACCTTACCTCCCTTCACCACTTTAAGGTTATGAATAGAGGCAGGCGGATGCTGAAAGCTCGTGGACCAAGGCTCATGAAGCGTTTTTATGTGCTGAGAGGTTAGTTTGAATGTAAATAAGGCTGACTGGTCATGCACACTTACAATATACAATTGTAGTATTACTTAATGATTAAAAAAAATTGTTTCAGATAAATAATTTATTTGAACAATTATTTAAAATTTATGTTACACCTTGACTGACTATGTCAATAATCTCAACAGAAAGTTAAATATCTTTCAACATTATTTTTTTTTATGTTGTTTACATAGTAGTTGGTTAGACATACTTATATTTTATATTCTTTTTTATTTTAACTAGGGGCCCCCATGAACAAGATATTACAAATACTTATTAAAACACACCTTAAAATAAAAATAAAAATATTAATTTCTACGACATGATTAATTTTGTAAATTACTTATTAATTACATTTTTCTTTGTTTATAATTATATCAACATATTTTTAGTCCAAGTTGTTACGCTGTTTCGTTGTTTCAAAATTCATAAATTAGATAAAACGTTGTTTCGTTGGTCCAAAAAAGTTAATTTAAAAAAAGGAGAAAAACTTGGTTGACGAAAAGTCCGACGAGATTAAGTCCACAAAAATTTCCCACTTAGGGTAATGTTGTAAAGGTTAGTAATTCATGCCAAAAAATTAAATATAGCCGTCGGCTTTCCTGATTTGGTGCGGTCACTTCATTTGCTTCAGGGCTGCTGAGGACAGGCCCCAACACCACAGCACAAGTTGGATCAAGCAAACCGCATGGCCGGTAGCGTGGAACCGCACTTAGTGCGGTTTAAAGATGCTTAATGCATGTTGAAAATCACAAACTCCCACAAGAGTGAATTTAGTCTTAAGAAAACATGGCGTCAAGGTGCTGGAAAAAAAGACCGTTTGTGCTCGCCAAGGGCAAGACGAAGAAGAACATTGAATATAGTACTCGTAGAGAGTACTTTTTGAAAAACAAAAAAGATCGATAATTACTGGAGCATTAATTCTATTACAAGAAAGATTGAATTTTAATTCCTTAAATATACCTTCTCATATTTACTACAATAATTAAATTGTGAACACATTATTCATAATAGTTTTAAAAACACATTGACACAATAACAGAAACTTGATGTGTTCAAACATTTAAATTACACATAATTATAATTATTGTAACTTTGTTCAGAATTAACTTTTAAATATTTAAATGACATATTACCATTAACAAATACCAATATTGAATAATGAAAACGTGTGGAAACCAGTTCGCCATTGAAAAAAAGAAAAATAATAATAATTAAATAAGTTGAACAAGTGCTACCAACATTACAATGGCACACGATAAATCATTGAAAACCGAATTCGAGTGTCTGGACTCGGATTAAAACTCAGGCATTTAATACAAGTTTCACATCATTGTGGTATCTCGCTAATAGTATATGAAAGTTCCTCCAGCTACAGGAGTAGGAGTGTGATGTGTTTGTCGGTGTCCACAATATTGGATTGTGACATCACGGCGGTCATCTTGGAAGACCTTGACCTTTGACCTTGAACTTTATCTTGGCTGACATTTTGTTTCCCACCATTTAGATTCCACCATTTTTAAATCGAGCGCTCCACTCACTGATATTGAACCTTTCCTATTGCATGCCATATTGGATGTTTTTGACATCAACGCTGCTCTTTTACTTACGATCACCATTATGGAGGCTAGAAAATTTCAATTTTCGTTACGGCCACCATCTTGGATCTGAAAACACTCACTTTCTCTATTCTGATATCATGGGCGCCATCTTACCGTAGTCTGCTGGAGGCCACAATATTGGATTATACCAACTTGTTTTTTTATATTCTGCTGAAATCCGCCATCTTGAAATACTTCATTTTTTATTATTTTTTTGTTATTAGAGTGCACCAGCATCGTTCTGTCTCATGCACATAAGGTTGATGTTCCATTACCTACCAAAGCTGTAGTAGTCCTTATTGACATATTAAAGTTATTTTTTTATACAAAACACATTGGAAATGCTGTAATTTGAACCATCACAGATCTGACCTCTGTGTTGTAAAACATACGCCTTTAACCGCACGCCCATTGAGAAAATTACAAGACTGTGAATTAAATAAGGTAGGTATATAAAAAATAACAAGCACATATTCATACTTGTCATTTTTTTATATTTCGAAGGAATAATATCATCACCTGTTCGCGACAGGACTGCCATCTATCATTTTTCAATACTCGGTACCAGGAGCGCTAGTGTCATGTAGTACACACACCACCTGCTAGAAAGTGCCACTACCATCTTGTTTTCAGTACTTGTTACCAGGGGTGCTAGTGTCACGTAGTACACACATCGTGTGCCCGAGTGTGCTGCCACCATGTTAGTTTAATTTTTACCCACTAGAGTGCAGTAATTTTTTATTACGAGTGCGCCCGCCATCTTGTCGATAAGGACCACAACAGCTTTGGTAGGTAATTGAACATCCTTCCACACCATCGTCTTTGGCAAATGAAGTTCAAGATTTGTTTTCCGAACAGATTTCTTAGGACTACGCAAGTAAGATGCTCTGACACGGTCAACATCCTGTACATACACTTTTGGTCGTACAAACACATCCAATCATTTCGAATTGACTATACCATTGGCAGATGTTTTTACCTCATATGAACTCATAACTCAACTTTAAAACAATAAAACTTTAAACGAAAAGCTTGTTGTACTGAAATTACAGATTCACTCTTAGAAAATTGCAGAACACAAAACGCTTTACGCTCAGGAGTCACCATTTTGCGTAGGTGGCGCTGCAAGCGCATGCGCTTATGTAAAACTGTTTGAGTTACTCTTTAATTGTGACCTTGAACCAACACTCTACAACTCTTACAGGTGATACTATTGAAATTTATAACCGGGACATAATTTTATTCCTATGTAGTTTACTCTAATAATAGTTCAATAAAATACTTTACTTCAGTGTTTGTGTCTATAATTGCAATAAATAACAAAACACCATTAGCATGTAACAAACATAAATACATACTAGAATATTGTTTCTTCAAGCAGTCTTTTGGAAACTATAAATGAACTTGTAAATGGACGTACGTAGATTTTATCCAATGAAACCCCACTCAGAATAAAAAGAAAACATTTTGATGAGACGAAAGGTTATTTTGCCACTAACCGCTAATTAAATGTGATCTATATAACAAGGATTGTACAACAAATAAAAGTTTTTGTTCCTCAAGCGAGTAATACATAAACATTGAAAGTAATCTGTTGACCGACCCAATAAAAATATAATAGGGTCTAATAAAATTAAAATACTAAAGTTGCATATAAAAAACTCCTGCACACTCACATTGGAGCATTCTCACTGTTTCTTTCACACTATTGTTATATAATGCACTTACACACGTGTGCTCTATATTGAAAAGTAAAATTAATTGTAACATCTTATTAATTTTTTATGTTTTTATGTTGAGCTGTCATTTCTAAGTGTGCAAAATTTTTAAACAACTTATTTACATATATTATTTGTTTTTCTAAAAATAATTATTTATTTCATTTGTTTCCAACATTATTGTTTAAATTTTAAGGTTTTTTTTTAATTTTCTGTATAATTTTTTTTATCGCTCGGTGTTGTAGGGAGGGGCGTGAGAACACGCATCGAGTAGGCATTGATCTTGCACTTGCAACACCACTTGCCCTCACACACGCTCTTAATGCTGAGAAGAGCACTCTCTATTGTATGAGTGCGCGAGTGTGGATATGGGCCTAAATACAAATCAATAGTAAAACAAATCTTTGGAGTTTGAAAACAACGATTTTTGTCTTAAACACTATGTCGAGCGTGACTTCAACACACGAAAAACAAGATGCTCTTCAAATAAAGGCAATTTGTGCTTCTTTTTCAGCGATTGAAATTATTTGTAAAGTGTGTGATAAAATTACTTTTAAGTACAATTAGATATTTATTTACGTAATAAATTATTGGTAATTTAATAAAACTGAAAAAGGCCATAAAATCACACTAAACCTGTAAAAAAAAATTTCAGAACCTACACTAAAAAAGTAGATTTAATATACACTATAAACATATTAATATTTATTTATCTTACTACAGAATACAATTACAGGTAAACCACATGTATCCTAGGTACTTTCATAGCCGAAGTTTTGGTTACGAAACGTAGTAAATCAGCGAAGTTTGGTCTGATTCAAACGTTCCGTTTCAATTTTTGCATACATATCCACAATTCAATATTGAAAAAACTGACGGCATTTCAAAATATAATTTTCCTCGTTCCTTCTAATCATTAAGAGATAGGCGTAAAAGATCACTGCGATGCACTTTTTAATTATATCTGCACCATTCACTGGGTTTATCATTTTCACATTGAAATGATATCCATCGGCACCATCGCAGAATGTAACTGGATATCGCAAAGCATCGCAAAAACGGTGACTTTCTGTGACGTTTATCAATTGATCGTTTCTTGGAGGGAGAACAATATCTCTAGGTTGGAACTGATCTCCGACTATGACAGTTTCTACTTCGTCTATAGTTGGAGCATTATATCTCCGGGCATGTTCTCCAGCGGGCGTTTTGTCGGCGTGAATGACAATATTGTGGGAATCTGATAGCATCATATCCATTGCCGTTTTGAACAAACCCACGAAATTGTTCTTTTCGTGAAGGAGCTTCTGTAGTTGCGAAATGATGGATCTTCTTAGCGAGGTATGTATTCCACAATGCGCATCGAATTCATCTCTATCATCACCGATGAAGTGCATTTGAAGTAATTTATGGCAACCACCTGGGAACGGGAGCAGGGAGCCAACTTCGTTATATATTTGTCCTTTGATTTTAAAAGTTGGCAATAATTGAGCAGTCATAATTTCCACACCAAACGATTTCATTTGGAAGTAAGATATATATTTCCTGATGTTCGATAGGAAATGCTTCGATTCAGCGGTAGATCCAGCAAGGAGAGTTTTCAGCGGCTCTGGTGGTGCTACAAGTTGAGGCAATTTGATTTTTCCGCCAGCGCAACACATCGCTTTCGTTTCATTATTGAACTTTAGAGCCTGTCAGTAGGTACAGACATGACTCATCTGGCCAATGACAACGTGCGGACTTGAACTATAATCAACAGCAGGATTGTACCGGATTGCAAGACGATTGTATTGTAGATTCAGATCTGCCGTTCTTTGGATATGTGTTTCAGTTATCCTCGACTCCTCGCGTTCATTCCGTTGAGAACGAACCAAATCTGTTGCTGCAGAACACGACTGCCGTGCTCGCAATCGTGCATCCTCAAGCCTGGCTGCTCTCTCTCTACTGGTTCCGTGTTCCGCGTCTGGGTGATGCTTAGTCTGTTCGTCTCTCGTACGAATGCCCGCTCTTCCTCAGTCATATTCTCGATCCTTCTGTGTGGCGAGTGCGACGAGCCAAATTCGTTTTTCTGCGAGGCATCATTTCGGTTTTTACTGGAATAGAAAGAAGGGATAAGATTATAACCTGTTATGGCTCTCACAGCTCTAGGTTGAAAACCATGTGAGATAGAACAAAAAGTTTAATAACGAAAGATTTTTATTTTGAAAAGGCCAAACATTTTTATTTAAACTTTTTTCACCTATCGCTCGTGGTTTTTCATAGCTGCAGCTCGACAACCATGAGCCAAAGGACAAAACTTATTGGCAAGTTGCAAAACTTTCAATACAAAGTACACAAAGCTTAAGCGGTACTTACATTTTGGCGGACAGCACAGTGAAATCGCAATGCGAACACAAAAAATCACTTCAATCAAGACGTTCCCTGTTGTAGGGACAGAAAAATTATAATAAAGAATCTGAAATTCTAACAAAGCAAAAACTTTTATTAGTCCTAATATTTTTTCTGCCCATCCGTCGTCGTTTACAACTCCATGTCGACAACAATGAGACACAGAACAGACATCCTGTAGATGGTGCGGGTGCTGGTACACAGCTGACTTTTAAAAAAAACTGTTTTCTCGCGGTTGCAGGTATGTTACTGACGCGAAAAATAGATAAAAAAACATGTTTGAAACGGGTTGTATGTCGTGTCAAAATGTAAGCTCAATCGGTACAGAACTTTTTGAGTTTTTGTAGCTTCCGCAAGCCAACATAACATACATATAAACGACTTGTTTTAAATGTAACTGTAAATTGTGATTTTTTTATGATACAAGTTTTACATACCAGTCAATAATTTTATGAACTGTCATCTTGAACTATATTGTGCCATACTCCTTGACTCACTGGCACATCGAAATGGTGCACTAGGACTAAAATTGCAAATTCACTTACCATTTTACTTTACGTAAAAAAAATAATTCATTGTATTGTTTTCAAGATATGCTACAAATTTATGAGTTTCAATTAGCAATTAATAATTTATATATGTTAAGGTTTTTGAAAAAATTAGCAATAGTGATAATTATAATGATTTATGTATTATACAAAAGTAATTAGGTATGAAAAAGTTTTGTCTGGCGTTTTTACTCAAGGAACATAAAATATTTTTTTTGAATATTCACGAGGAAAAACATTAGCATGATAAACAATACTGAGAAAATACAAGTATAAACTATTAGTCCGCTTTTTTGACATTTTATGGAAAAACAAAACTTCACTTAGCTGATTCGATAAGTAGTGTTTGCTAGTCATTATTAATTAAAATGAATACCAGCTGTTCTAGCCATTCGTGACACCACTACGATCAAAATGGCTAGTCTTTGAGGCTTTAGATTTGTGTGTAAGTTATCCTTTTCTATACTAGGAGTGTCGATGTTGAGCAAAGACTGTCACGCGACAAACTACTTCACCAGCAGCATAGTATAATCTGTGTTCTTATTCTCTGCCAGGAGTGTCGGTGTTGGCCAAGGACTGTGCCGTGAGGAACTAAGAGACCAGCAGTATAGTGTGTGATACCTTGTTCTGTACCAGGAGTGTCGGCGTAGCCAAGGACTGTGCCGTGAGGAACTAAGAGACCAGCAGTATAGTGTGTGATACCTTGTTCTGTGCCAGGAGTGTCGGTGTTGGCCAAGGACTGTGCCGTGAGGAAATAAGAGACCAGCAGTATAGTGTGTGATACCTTGTTCTGTGCCAGGAGTGTCGGTGTTGGCCAAGGACTGTGCCGTGAGGAACTAAGAGACCAGCAGTATAGTGTGTGATACCTTGTTCTGTACCAGTAGTGTCGGTGTTGGCCAAGGACTGTGCCGTGAGGAACTAAGAGACCAGCAGTATAGTGTGTTATACCTTGTTCTGTGCCAGGAGTGTCGGTGTTGGCCAAGGACTGTGCCGTGAGAAACTAAGAGATCAGCAGTATAGTGTGTGATACCTTGTTCTGTACCAGGAGTGTCGGTGTTGGCCAAGGACTGTGCCGTGAGGAACTAAGAGATCAGCAGTATAGTGTATGATACCTTGTTCTGTACTAGGAGTGTCGGTGTTGGCCAAGGACTGTGCCATGAGGAACTAAGAGATCAGCAGTATAGTGTGTGATACCTTGTTCTGTGCCAGGAGTGTCGGTGTTGGCCAAGGACTGTGCCGTGAGGAACTAAGAGACCAACAGTATAGTGTGTGATACTTTGTTCTGTGCAAGGAGTGTCGGTGTTGGCCAAGGACTGTGCCGTGAGGAACTAAGAGATCAGCAGTATAGTGTGTGACACCTTGCTCTGTACCAGGAGTGTCGGTGTTGGCCAAGGACTGTGCCGTGAGGAACTAAGAGATCAGCAGTATAGTGTGTGATACCTTATTCTGTGCCAGGAGTGTCGGTGTTGGCCAAGGACTGTGCCGTGAGGAACTAAGAGACCAACAGTATAGTGTGTGATACTTTGTTCTGTGCCAGGAGTGTCGGTGTTGGCCAAGAACTGTGCCGTGAGGAACTAAGAGATCAGCAGTATAGTGTGTGATACTTTGTTCTGTGCCAGGAGTGTCGGTGTTGGCCAAGGACTGTGCCGTGAGGAACTAAGAGACCAACAGTATAGTGTGTGATACTTTGTTCTGTGCCAGGAGTGTCGGTGTTGGCCAAGGACTGTGCCGTGAGGAACTAAGAGATCAGCAGTATAGTGTGTGATACTTTGTTCTGTGCCAGGAGTGTCGGTGTTGGCCAAGGACTGTGCCGTGAGGAACTAAGAGACCAGCAGTATAGTGTGTGATACCTTGTTCTGTACCAGGAGTGTCGGTGTTGGCCAAGGACTGTGCCGTGAGGAACTAAGAGATCAGCAGTATAGTGTGTGATACCTTGTTCTGTGCCAGGAGTGTCGGTGTTGGCCAAGGACTGTGCCGTGAGGAACTAAGAGACCAGCAGTATAGTGTGTTATACCTTGTTCTGTGCCAGGAGTGTCGGTGTTGGCCAAGGACTGTGCCGTGAGGAACTAAGAGATCAGCAGTATTGTGTGTGGTACCTTGTTCTGTACCAGGAGTGTCGGTGTTGGCCAAGGACTGTGCCGTGAGGAACTAAGAGACCAGCAGTATAGTTTGTGATACCTTGTTCTGTGCCAGGAGTGTCGGTGTTGGCCCAGGACTGTGCCGTGAGGAACTAAGAGATCAGCAGTATAGTGTGTGATACCTTGTTCTGTACCAGGAGTGTCGGTGTTGGCCAAGGACTGTGCCGTGAGGAACTAAGAGACCAGCAGTATAGTGTGTTATACCTTGTTCTGTGCCAGGAGTGTCGGTGTTGGCCAAGGACTGTACCGTGAGGAACTAAGAGATCAGCAGTATAGTGTGTGATACCTTGTTCTGTACCAGGAGTGTCGGTGTTGGCCAAGGACTGTGCCGTGAGGAACTAAGAGACCAGCAGTATAGTTTGTGATACCTTGTCTGTGCCAGGAGTGTCGGTGTTGGCCAAGGACTGTGCCGTGAGGAACTAAGAGACCAACAGTATAGTGTGTGATACCTTGTTCTGTGCCAGGAGTGTCGGTATTGGCCAAGGACTGTGCCGAGAGGAACTAAGAGACCAGCAGTATAGTGTGTGGTACCTTTATCTGTGCCAGGAGTGTCAATGTTGGCAAAGGATTGTCACGTGAGGAACTAAGAGACCAACAGTATAGTGTGTGATACCTTGTTCTGTTACAGGAGTGTCGGTGTTTGCCAAGGACTGTGCTGTAAAGAACTATGGCGCCAGCAGCATAGTGTGTGTCTGCAATGCCACTTACTGCGACAAGATAGAGCGCATAAGTAAGGACTCCATCTCTGGAGGACACTACACGCACTTCGTCTCCAGCAAGGCTGGCCTCAGGCTCAAACAAACTACGAACAAGTTCCTACAGTCAGGTATGATTACAATTGAGACATTATATATTATATCAACGCACATTTAAGAATTCGGAATTTCTATATAGAACTAGTCAAAAACATTGATCTAAAACCAGAAGTTTCGTGTTCCTGGCAATGTCTGTTAATGATGGCTTGTATACTACTCTGGATGTTATATCTTAGTGTAACAGGCTTTATTTCGGTGGATTCTCGTAAAACAGATGTTCATCATAGGGGTAGTTAAACTTATTAAAACAATGACTTGGTTTAATCGTGAGAAAATATTGATTACAACCCAGAGGAGAATGTTCAAATAATGATCACCGCAAAAGAGCTGCAGGATTTTTTCGATCGATAGAAAAGGTTTATTCGCGGGGATGGGCAGGTGGTGGTTATGCTTACAGAGCGTTTTTCTCCCTACAGACTCAGCATTGTCTCGCGAGGACACTCTGAAGCTGACGGTGCAGAGAGACGTCAAGTACCAGGACATTGCCGGTTTCGGCGGAGCCATCAACGATGCCGCGGCCATAAACATCAGGAGTTTGAGCGGAATGGTAGCGGAAAATTTGATGCAGTAAGGCTGTCATCATTGCGTATTTACTTTTAAAAATTATTTAACATAACTTATAAAATAATATTTTAATATGATTTAAAAGTTTGGTGTTTGTATGTATGTATATTCCAAGCATCGGTCTATATTTAATAAATTGTTAGGAATTTACAACGGAATCATTGGAATAATTTATTGTAGTGGCCATTTTAAATATCTAATTCCGGATAAATTTTTTTCTCGACTCTGCCGGAAATTATTTTGTGACTTTGGAATGATTAATTTTCACTGCGTATAGTCTGCATAATTGAGTTATTCATTATACATATTTTTCTCTTTAAAGTGTCGTTTGGTGGTTATTTAGACGAGTTTAAATCAGTTCATACAAACCAGATGTCTGTGCTAAAAATAAATAGTTTAAGGTCTAGATAAGTAAACTACAAAGAGACAATTTAGAACGTTTCATCGTTTAATGAAGTAGTCTTACTATGTTTCAATGACAAAGCAAGCATCAAAAAATGACTCATAGGCTGTGTCTGAATTAAAGTGCATAACTACTTTCTTGTAATACTGCATACTTAATTTGACCTTATAGTGTACAAGATCAGTCTCAACAGATAGAATTTCTGGCGTTACAAATGATATGAGCAGATTGAAAGGTTGTTAACATATTTTTTTTTTTTAGTGAAATAGATTGTAGTCCAAAATAAAAATTTGATCTGCTAAGAGGAAATTTATACACTTAATTACAATTTCATGCATTATAGCAATATAGTACTTAATATTCTACCTTTGCTGCGTAAGTTACAGTCGGTATATGTGCACGTATTTGTTGAAACGTTATATAAATGTTTGATGTTTTTTTTCTTTTAATATTTTAAACCTGGAAAATGTAAAGTGAACATTATTTTACAAGTTTTCTTCTTAATAAAGTGTTAAAACAAAATTAACCTTATAGTGATAACAGATTTTACTTTCTGTGAAGTAACAGAATCAATTATTTTATAATCGATACAGAGTTAGATACTATGAATAAAAAGATAGTAAACAGTACACTGTGAGTAGTAGTAATTATAAATATAGGAAGTATACACACACTGGGTATTTAAATGGCATCAGTTGTTATTTTCACTGACAAAATGATTTTTAGGCGCATATTATTTTCACAAGAGTCCTTAAAAATATAAAACAAAAACAATCAACAAATCAGATGAGAGAGGTCAATATTCTCAGTTTGCCAAATAACAACTTACAATTATTTACTCAAATGAAAAACTAAATTTACTATCCGAGCGTATTTTAAACATCAATAACACTTTAAAACTCCACTCCAACTAGATTCCAGAAATAAAGTAAATTAAATAATCAATCTTCGTATGAATCTAGCGTTGCCAATATGTTGGACATTAAAACAAAAATGTGTATTATTTTCGCAGGGTTAAATCAATTTTTAAAGAAAATATTGTTTTAAATTTGTTTAAAAAATTCTGCGTTGATAATAAATAAGTTCCTGACTAGTTCAAATCAGTACAGGCACGAGAGGTTGAATCACAGGACCCTGGCCTTGAGAAGTTCCGTGCGTGGTTTAAATGTGTGAATTTAATAATAAAATAATTTAAATATTCAAACAAACTGAAAATAAAACTGTTCACTAGTGCTTGGGGCAACCTTTGAGACTAACTACACTTGTCTCAGTACGTGACAAACGTCTTAAAATGCAATGGCGTCACTGATTTGTGTACCAACTGCCATTTCAACATGGCCCAACAGCCGCTGGACCTGGGTACACTATAAATCACTGTTGATAGTTCTACGTGTAGTTTTTGACGCACTTAATGTCTTTCATGTCACGCACAGTTATTAGCGCAAATATTAGCACAACATTTGTGCTGGAAAACAACACTTTTGCGGTGAATTAGGTCCAAAAATGTCTCGCTGTCGTGCAACGGGTCTGAAAAGGCCAAGATTTCAAGCAATGTAATTGTTTCAAATTTTGAAGGGCCGCGCCGCCGAAGACGTCGGCCAATCACATGTTGCCATTCAGAACCACCGCCAGAGACACAAACTGTGTATAGTTACATAAACACCAGTTATGTAAATTATAAAGTTTCTTCGCACATACTTCAAAAATATATAAAATATGGTCCAAAATAATATAATGTCCAAAATAAAACGTTACAACAATGTAAACAAAATGAATACTTCAAATGATTGTGTCTAGGCTAGGCTAGTACAACCTACAAAACGGTTTTAAAATAACGTGGTTTCTTTACCGGAAAACACGCATAAAGTAAACGGATTAGTTTACTCGCATACCTGCGTACTTCACTTCCAATTCGAACAGCCCTCCTGATGTCACTGCTGGAGACAAGGGAAATTCAAACACTCACTACAGAAAATCAAAGACATCACTTATAAAAGGAAATGATCAGTTGTAGGCCAAACATACTATTTAATTTTGGAATTCAAAAACTCTTCAAAAATATTTACTTTTAATTTGAACCTTATTTGTTTTAAATATGTCTTACAAGTTTAATTCTAATATTTAAAATGCAATACTATTGGAAACTAATTTTTGAGAGCTAACCTAACTACAACTACCTAGCTTGTACATATACAAAACCAAGACACCTGCTATTACAACCAGAGAGACCATTCAGTACCTACGTCCTTAAATAAAACACAAACTAAGAATGAAACCTTAAATTTTAAAAAAATAATTAGATCATATAATTTAAGGAGTCATTAAAACTGTTAATCAAACCTTCAAAGTTATTTTGAGTTTATTCTTGTGAAATGACACAGAATTTCATTGATTGGGTATCATTTACATACTGCACTTTGAATGCACACTTTAACTACATGTCCCACAAAAAGTTTAAGATCATGAAATCATTTAATATAATAATATTTTGGTCTAAAGTTCTGGTATAAGTTGCTTCTTGGCAGAAATAAATATTTAAAAGCTAATTTTTAATAGCTTTTGACGCCTTGTTAACAAATTTAACAAAAAGTAAAATAAAGGCGATACAAAAATTTTATCTCAGAACTGCTATTCGTTTACGTATCTTTCATTACTATTACGATTTTTTTTAAATCAAGTCATTGTTTTATTGCAATATATTTTTTTTACTACATAGCTATTGGTTTGTCCAAACATACAACACTTTACAAACTCCATTATTATAAAAAAAAACTCTAAAAACATTACATTACTTCAACTGTAATTCAGATTTTCTAGATTTCACAATTTTATTTTATTTAAAAAATAATTGCTATAATGTAGAATGATTAGTTAGTTAGTAAAAAAATTCCAAAGAATAATTTTACGGTTACTAAATTTTAATTAAAGTTCAAACCAAATTTTATTAACCGAACATTATCAAAAATCTAATGATGGATTTAAAATTTTAACGGGCCCTCCAAGTTCAGATGGAAAATTTTCCAGATATCTTAAAGAATTGTTGACGTAAAACATATAGTAACATAACTTTTAGTTGCAGTATTTGGCTCTTTTTCGTCTCGTTAAGAATACACAAAATTAGTGTGATAAGTAGAATATGAAACACGATATTGGGGCTGTGACAATATTTAAAAGACGTTTATACTTTGGAATATATATATATATATATTTGTTTAATTGATAACATTAGATCGTAGTCATGTATGGCCAGTATCACCTACTACTTCTTGCCTTCCTGGTTGTGGCCAGGTTAGTTGTAAGTGGGACGGTTTGGCATGTCTTGTAGCTATCCTTCAAGCGCGATTAACAACCGAAGGCTTGGTGTTCTGGCAGAGTATTAATGTAGGGCCATTCGTAGCCTATCTGTGATTGGTCACTGTGGGTTGCCATTGCCTTCACATCACATTTAAAGACTCTCCGATGCAAAGCAACACTGAATTATTTTTTATGGAACAGAAATATTCATGTAAAATTACAGATATTAGTAAATTTATTTTTATTTTAATTTAAAACAACTGTATCACTAAACAATATTGTTCGCAATAATAATAGGTTCGGATTCTGACATTTATGCTTTGTGTTGTCCCAGTACCTCCAATCGTTAAAGTAATTGTGAAACCGTTCTTTGAATAGCTTCCCCAGTTTTAACTTCCCACATTAATAAGCATAATTAATCAAAATAAATTAAAATTGGCTAATATTATATATTTTTTTCATGGATTGAAAATTTTATGCTTGAATGAAAAATCAACTAAAATATATAATTATGCACAAATTTTGTAAGAAATACTCAGTATTATCTCAAAAACTTATTCCATATTTGCAAACATAAGCATACATGTTGTACAAAGTTACAATATCAATCTTGTAGTATTGCAAACTATTTCTTGGCAACTGGTTTCCAGAGGAATTTTCAGAAAATTGTTTTCTGTTAATAGTTTTATAATTCTAAAGGGTATGTACTTCTTATATGAATGATATGTATGTCATTTTTGTGTATTTCAGGAGTTATTTTGGCGAAGGCGGGTCACAGTATACAATTTTGAGAAATCCTATGGGCGCAACTGATTTCTCAGCTAAATACTACACCTTTGATGACGTAGTTAATGACACAGCTCTGGAGCACTTCGCTTTGGGTGACGAGGATTTAAAATATAAGGTATATAAACGACAAAATAAAGTTAAACACACTGTAACACACTAGTTTAATGACCTGATTTAGCTAAGGATATGTTTACATTTCGAGCAAAACAATCAGAGAACACCCCAAGAACTGTCACACTCATTATCTATGGAAAAAACTATAGATGACAAAAATTCATATTTTTGAAATTAAAAAATTTACACTAGAAAAAGAATCATTCATTTTAATGACTTGATGTAAGCTTTTGGACATACGCCATTGCTAAGCACATGTATGTCTGTTGAAGAAAATTACAAAAAACCAAAAGACAAAAAACACAAATTAAGCAAAAATTGCTGTTGTCAACAGGATATATACACCACATAATATTCCATAACAGGAATATGGTCAACAAACAAAGAAAAACAAAGAAAAATGGACTAAGAGAACAAAAAAAATACAAATGATGAATTAAACCCCCAAAAAATTAAGTACAACAGTTAAAAACACAACAAAACGAAAAGACGAAACAAACAAAACAGTTTTCCAAAACAGCAACAAGCCAGCACAACAGTTGAAACGAGACAAAAACACAACAAAACGAAAAGACGAAAAAAAAAAAAAAAAAAAACAATATTTTTCCAAAACATAAACAAGCGACGTTTCGGGAACTGCTATCTGCTCCCGTCCTCAGGCAGAGACGTACATGGTACGACTGCAGTCGCACCTGTGTCTTCGTACAGTGTGCGTCTCTGCCTAAGGACGGGAGCAGATAGCAGTTCCCGAAACGTCACTTGTTTCTGTTTTGGAAAACTATTGTGTTTGTTTCGTCTTTTCGTTTTGTTGTGTTTTTAACTGTTGTGCTAACTTTTTTTGAGGTTCAATTCATCATTTGTAGGTTGTTTCTTTTTGTTCTCTTAGTCCATTTTTATTTGTTTTTGTTTGTTTTTTAACCATATTCCTGTTATGGAATTATGTGGTGTATATATCCTGTTGACAACGGCAATTTTTTGCTTAATTTGTGGTTTTTGTCTTTTGGTTTTTTGTAGTTTTCTTCTACAGACATACATGTGCTTAGCAATGGCGTATGTCCAAAAGCTTACATCAAGTCATGTACTCCCATTGCACAAATCTTTCAAAGATAATATTCATTTTAATGTAGTAAAATTCGTATGCATATTTGTTCAGTAACATTATTTTGTTTTAAGATTGTAATTAAACTTATTAGAATGTTAATTGACTAAATAATACAGACTGTGATACAAAAAGTAAGTATTTGATTTATGAAAATAAAATTTATTAAAATCATAACCCTTACATGCAATAGCTATGGAAAATTATTGTCTGAAAGGCGAAGAACTGTATTATTATTTATAACTATTATTATTAGGTTCTAATTATGTACTCTGAACTTCATACAGAATGTTTTAATAGATAAAGGCTAATGAGTTGTTGAAAATAGTTTTATCTCAATTACTGCATTTAAACATACCAAACCCTGCCACACGACAAATATTTTTCAAAACTTGGTAGGTCTACGGTAATCCTACTTAGTTGTTTTTTAACAAATCGTTCTTTAACCTATTAAAAAAAACTGTACAACACATGTAAAATTAGTGTAACAAGATTTTAACAATTGTGTGCATTTTTAGGAAAACTTCACCTGTTTATTGTAGCTGAATTTTTGAGACGTCTCAACTGGTTAACGTGTGATTATATACTTACTGTTTTTAGGGTTCACATTGGGCCATAGTTCTTCAGATTAAGTGTGAGCCAAAAACAAAAGCAGAAATATTGCAAATTAATCCATGAAATTATCCTGTATAAAATTATATATTTTGAATGTTTACATATACTCTACATACAAACCCTTAGCAAAAGCCGTGAGTTGCTATTATTTTCGTCACGAGAGCTTTATTTTCTAAATTAAAGTTTTAAAGCCTTCTTGAAACCATGCAATTGCCAAAGATTTGGTTTTACCCGATCAAAAGTTCAATTTTTTACAATAATCCGTTTATCACTTGCTAAAATACACAATTAGCCAATAAAATGTTTTGTCTAGAATCCAAAGAAAGTTTCTTGATATACTTTTATATTTTACTAGGTTATGTAACTTTAAAGACAATGGTAAACATATAATCATTATTTTTGCAATTAATTATTTTCAAGTACATGACTGTTCCCGGAGATATGCATAAAAACGTATTATATTCAACTAGATATTCCTGTAACTTCAGCTTACAAATTTCGCATATTTAATTTTGACGTTTCTGGCAGTTTAATGAATGACTTCATAACAAAAAAATATATATTTTCTTTTGCTGTGTTGTTAGAAAACTAAAGGAAAATTTAAACATTAATCATAATAATCTAATAATCGCACAGTGAAGGCTTGTGCATATTAGATAACCACAAGATTTCACAAAGCGCATTTATTTTAGAAATGTGACAATCTTTTCTTGCAGATACCACTTATCAAGCGTGCGCAACAACTGAACAAGCGTGGAATAAAACTTTTCACAGAAGCCTGGTCGGCGCCATATTGGATGAAGAAAAATGGCACTGTTTATGGGACTAGTCACCTGTTGCCAGAGAACTACCAGCTATGGGCCAACTACCACGTTAAGTAAGTATTGCAATTAAGTACGACAGTAATTTTAGCTTTAACATATATCGTGATAGGAATCAAATACAATCAAAGCGTTAATCAAATAAAATTCTTCACTAGAATAGGCCTGAATATTAACACAAATATTCAAATGAGGAATTAAAGAGGAGTTTAATCTAAAAGTTTTACTATCCTGAGAAGGTAGAGATGAATTATAATATGTAAATGCTTATATTTTTATTAATGTATTTATGATTACAAGGTACTTCGATGCATACGCCAAGGAGAATATAACTTACTGGGGACTAACAGCTCAGAACGAGCCTACTCAAGGTGACATCATTCCATCTCAGATCATAACCATGGGCTGGAAAGCGGAGCAGCAGAGGGACTGGATAGCGCAGCATCTGGGTCCGACCCTGCACAAGGCAGGCTACGACTACCTCAAGCTGATGATACTGGACGACAATCGGCGATACCTCCCTAAGTGGGCCGAGACGGTGAGGACACTGACGAATATTTGCCTCGTGTGAAATTTGATTTTGGGCGATCAGTTTGTGTGATGTATGTATATCCACTACAGAAAATAAAAACAATTTTTTTTTGGTTCAACCACAGTCTGGGGAGGACTTTTCAGACGTCTATCCCTTTAATTTCGTCTGTTATGATAAATCTTTAAGATGGTTTGATCTTAGAGTTATGCCTATCACCATGACGATTTCAGCACAAATCCCTGATCTTTCTGGTCTAAAATTATTCAGCTTGGAGGTCATGCACCTGCAATTAATGCTCATTTCAAAAATTGGTCAAGAGTATGTCCTTAATTTTCCAAGCGATGTCGCAAGCTTTCTACCATTACAGTTTACAACAATTATATTATGATTCGGTTATCTTTTAATTTTTGTCCTACAATGAAGAGTGTTGAAGTTTATATGATATATAGTTGTTCCTTTCTGTGAAAACAAAATAGAGTGAAGAGGAAATTAATGTTTAATTTAATACGGATTTCTTTTCTCAGGTGTTCGCTAACAAGACGGCTCGAGATTACGTGGCTGGAATCGGTGTCCACTACTATACAGATTCCTATGATAGTCCATCGCTTCTAACTCAGACTCA
Organism: Bacillus rossius redtenbacheri; assembly: GCF_032445375.1. Lineage (NCBI taxonomy): Eukaryota > Metazoa > Arthropoda > Insecta > Phasmatodea > Bacillidae > Bacillus > Bacillus rossius. The sequence continues at coordinate 32,535,171 of NC_086336.1, forward strand.
CGAAGAGTTTCCAGACAAATTCATTTTGTACACTGAAGCCTGTGACCGTAAGTACAAACGTATAAATTTGTACTGCTTCCGTCATTCTCGTAAGACAGCAAACAACTTTGAGAAGTATTTTAACTTCAAAGGTTATGGTCTGGACCTATTTTACAAAAATGTTACTTACTTAAGACAATGGAATGACATTTCATATTATTAATGTATTGTAAACATTTTAAAACTGTCTGTTACTCAATATTTAAACTTTTAAAACAAGTTTACTTGCTTTGTCCAAAACATTTTGGAGCAAATTTGGAAAATATAAACAAAAGTGTTGCTCAAAGTAGTTTTTATTTGGAACTTATCTCGTCCAAATACTTGTTTTTGGTCTGTTTAGTTTGCGATGCTCTGCTTTAAATGTCGAATGATTCACTGATGTTCAGGTAATAGTGTTACCACTACCCTTGTTTATTCGCAGCTCACGAGGTTTAGATATGTAATCAAAATTGATGTCATAATGATAACAATTGCGCACCAACAGACTTTCCGATAAAGAAATTTATTTAATTTTTTTATTTTGCATTGCGTTGCGTGCACCATGTTACTGAAAAGTTAAGTAGGATTTGGCTTTCGCAAAATGGTTAGAATGGTGGATATTAGTTATATCATTATATTTTTAGGCAGAGTTCAAAGAAAGATTACCTGTTGTAGCTGTTGCCATGGTGTGACTCCCGTAAAAATTTTATATAGTTTTACGTTTCATACACCATAGATTCCAAAATCATAGTCAACTCAAAGGTTTTAATATATATGTGTGTGTGTGTGTGTGTGTGTGTAAGAAAACTGCCATAAGTTTGAACAAATAAATTCTAAATTTGAACAAATAAATTCTAAAATTATACATAAAATAAAGTAATGGTAAATCTTAATCGTGTTCAGAAGCATATATATGCCGGAGCTGGCGCAGGGTTCAGGGAGAGGTGCTGTGCCGATAACCGGCATCTTGGATTGTGACGTCACGGTTGCCATCATGGATGACCTTGACCTTTAATATTCCTCGAAAATTACTCAAAATTCCTCATAATAACTAGAAATTTCCCTACTTCAAGGGAAAAATTCCCGTCTTGAGAAAAAATTTCCCATTTTATTTCCACAAAAAATATAACAGTTCTTAATGTCCTCTTTGAGGCTCAAATTCTCTGTGAACAAGCCTCCAATAAGCCTCTGAAGGGGAGCTTTGTCCTCCACCTTGATCTCGGATGCCATCGTTGCAATTTTCGTTACGGCTCCAACTAGCTACGAGATTACGAGGCTACCAAGCTATGGGACTACGAGGCTACATGGCAACAGGCTACGAGATTGTAGGGCTACAGGCCTCTTGAATATGAAGTTACAAGTCCATGAGACTACAAGACTGCAAGGCTAGAGAGGCTAAATTGCAACAAAGGCTACGAGTCTGCGAGGCTACAGGAATACAAGACTACGTCTTTTAATCTTGTAGCTTCGTATCCAAGTTGACTTGTAGCTAAATTTTGCTGAAGAAGATAGGTATAAAACAGCTGGAGACGATTACTTTTGGAGGTAATGAATTTCGGAGCCAAAGACTGTTGGAGCCAATGATTTTGGAGCCAAAGACTGTTGGAGCCAAATAATGTTGTAACCGAATACTTTTGGAACCTATGACCTTTTGAGCCAGTATTATTTTGAGCCAAACATTGTTGGAGACAAAGACTTTTGGAACCGATGACTTTAGGAGTCAATGATTTTGGAACTAAACAATGTTGGAGCCAAAGACTTTCGGAGTCGATGTTTTTTGGAGCCAATAACTTTAGGAGCGAAAGACATTTGGAGCAAAATACAGCAAATCAGTTGGAGGCCATGTAGCCTACCTTAAATTGACGATAGTAGATAGTTGAATGTGAAAATTTACATCCTTTTGTTAAATGTACGTAGTCAAGCCAGTGTTATCGTATACTACTAATGAGTTCGTATCCTTCTAACTAGTTCATATCCCTGTGGCGAGATCATATCTCTGCTATGAGATTGTATCTTACCTAGTTAAATTTTTGCATAAACTTGTGTACTTTTCGTAAAATATGCTACCATTTTTGGAATGTGCTTTCAAATGTGCTCCTTTTTGTGACCCCTTTTGGTCGAATGTGCTTCCTGTTTTAAACGTGCTTCCTTATTCATGTATGTGTTTTCTTTTTATTATGTGCTTTATTTTTGATGACGAATAAGCATCGATAAGTCTCTACTCAGGACATGATTTACCGCGGTGACGACTGATCTATACGCCTGACATTGAAAGAACGGATTTAAAATGTTGGTCACATATCCACAAATAATACACCATGGTACAGTATGATATTGTACATGAACTGTTTATATTTTCGCCAAGTATTAACGAAAAATACTTCTTGGCTACTGACTAGGTGTGTTTGACCACCTACTGGATGCGTCTGGCTATAAACTGGATGTATTCGTTTTTAAAATAATTCAAGCAATAGAGAATTTTGATTTAATGCAGTTTTTTTGGACATACGCCATTGCAGTTTTGCATTGTTTGTCATGTAAAAATTCCGATAAAAATAATTATTGACTCCCACTTATGTGGTGGTTGGATTATGTGGTGTTGCATCGTTTCATAAGTTCATCCACCGAGATTTGAACCAAGTATCTTCGAAGTCTGTGATAAGTGCGGCTTAAAATAAAAGACTGTATATTTTTTATAATTTCTATAGACTTTAAATTGGTCTTTGTGGTTTAGAACTGGAGACTCCAATGTCAGTGACAAGTTATATTTTTACAAAGTTTTTTAATAGATTATTTTTTTAATTATAAATTAAGTTTTTTTAATTACTTAGGTGGGTTCTAACCAGAGAATCTGAAATCAATGACTCGAAAAATAACTTTTATATATATATATATATATATGTGTGTGTGTGATATATTGTTTAGCACATTTAATAATTAAATATTTTTAGTTTTAGTTTTCAGGTAAAAAAGAGCTCAGGATCTCAAATTTCCTTGGAGGTATCATATTACAATTGAGGTATCATATATAACAGTCAGAATTCAAGGTTAGGGTAAGATTGAAGTAAGACCACCGGAAACCAAGATATCGGACTTCATGATCCATCTAACGCTAACTGAAAGTTAAGATATATATTTTAATGAAATGTTAAGCTTTATGTCAATGAAACCCATATAGTGTTGGTTGATTAGTGCACAAGTAATGCAAAATGTAAAGTTATGTTTTTTTAGCTCAGATCACCAATTCAATTAATAGTAATAAATTTACTTAAGTTAAAATTGCATTATTTTTCAGGAGTTCTATTCTTAAAAATCTTTTTGAGATACATATTGCGTGTTATTTGGAGGTATCCTCGTATTATTGACCTTGGTTCTTGAGATATATAGAGCTAGTTCGGTAATCAATGAGACTATAAAATATTGCAAGGATTTGAACAACTGTATACAAATATATTCAAATCTTTATTTATAAACAGTGTAAATTTTTAGTTTGTTAAATAAGGAAAATCAATCTGCTAATATATGCTACGAAGTTTGCTTTATGTTGCAGTTCATAAGATAAATGCAAGCTATCTAGGCAACTGGGAAAGCGGAGAACTATATGGAACGAGCATTATTCAGGTGAGTTACGTGACAGCAGCCAATTTTTATTTTTAAGAACAAGAAGAATGTGTTTTCCTTGCGTTAATAACTATTTGCTTTTTTTCTCTTTTACTGCTAACTAGTTGGTATGATATATTTTGTCCGTGCATTCCTTTCGTTGAGCCAATTTCTATAATTAGGTAAGGGCGAATATCGATACATTTTCATAACTTTCTATAAACGTATTAAGATCTGACATGCTATTGAAATAATTTTCTAATGTTCTAAATAGAGTGTTTGATGCTAAAATAATTAAATGATTTAAAACACTGTTAGAAACATGCTTATAATTATAAGTGCGTCAACAATTGTAAACACTTTTAATTAATTTTGATTGACAATGTATTCACTGGAAAATTGCAAAGGTATAAATTATATTTTCATAAGTTTAACTGTGACTGCACAATAAAGAGAGCACAGGAAAATGCAGCAGATTCCTTCACGACAGTCACTTTCCAGTTAATTTATTTCTCTTCGACAATGGCTGACCTTTGCTTTGTTTCTGTTGTTTTTACTTGTTGGAAAAATATTAGTCAGTAGTGAATTATTATTCTAAGGACACATGCTAAGCATTTATGTACGTATATACCTTTTAAGTAATTCATTTTTATTCCTTTAGATTTACTATAGTACCGGACACTAATACGAAAAGGCATATCTTGTTTAGTTATAAGCGATACAAAATAGTTAACACGCGAAGAAGCATTTGTTGAATGTATGTTGGACGGCTGGTGAATTTTTAAAATAAATTCAAAAGTCTTTCAGGCAGCTACAGCCATTTGATCGAAACATTTTATTTTACTTCGCACCACAGAGCCATAGTGACAATAAATATTTCTAGAACAATAACAAGTATTAAAAACGGCGATAGTAAATACGAGTACAAAAACCCCACTGTATTAACTAGAGGATTATTAACGACTGCACAATATGAGTTTATTAAGTTTTTTCTGAAATAAATATGATATTAAATCTTATTTTACCAATTATTCGAAATGATTTTTAATTTTTTTATATTTAATTTATTTCTTGCATAGCATGACTAAAAAATTCAGTTAGTAATATTAATAAATATTTTGGACAAACGGAAATAACTTTAAGTTTAAATATGGTAGATTATTTTATTATTTTTATTATTTTACTGTGTGTAAATAAGGTTTATTATATTATTTTTAAGGTATTCAGTTCACTGTAATTATGTGACTACGTACATAAACAGCGAATCAAATGAAATACGAAAAATATTTATACATAAAGTAAAACATTTCTTGAGACTTTCTTTATGTTTATAGTGAGTTTAAAGCACTCAACATTCAGTACATGTTATGAGCCGAACATGCAACACTGTAAATGCTTAGGAACTGAAAGAGATAGCTAACACAGTTATTAAGATATGAAATGTGAGAGATTTATTTAATATATTTGCATATTTAAAAATAAATATTAAATTTACTAGAGAAGAATTATGTATTTTACGAGGAAAGTACCAAAAAAAAGTAACCTCATACAGACAGCCATAAACCTATTTTGGTTACAATTAACGAGTTTGGGATGACCATTTTTTTATTTTTATCAATTATCTCAGGTTTTTAATTTGTCAAAGACTTAATCATATCAAATTTCAAATTTCTTTGTATGTTCAAAGGTAAACTTTAAAAAAAAATTACTGAAAACTAACAAAAACATAACATGTAAGGTAGTCTAATATTAGGTACTCTAATAATAAATTGGTTCGTATTGTGAAACCAAACATTAAGTTAACATTTTCAATTAAATTTAATTGCCTTATGAAAACAAAACTTTTAATTGTGGGAGTGACATAATGACATACGAATATTTGGTAAGATAAAATATTACGAGATAATCTTCAGTGTAGGAAATCTCAAAAGCATTGACTGTTGCACTAGGCTATTAACCACTGGAGCGTAGGCTGGACGGACTGGAGCCTGGCTCTGAACCTGGAGGGAGGACCCACGTGGACCTGCTGCCCCTTCAACTCAGCCGTCATCGTCAACTCCACGGCTGACGAGTTCTACAAGCAGCCCATGTTCTACTTCCTGGCGCACTTCTCGTCCTTCGTGCCGCCCGGCTCAGTGCGCATTGGACTCTCCTCCGAGCAGTCTTCTGACGTCATGTCCACGGCCTTCCTCACCCCGGACCAGGAGACCGTCATCGTGCTCATGAACAGGTCAGCACTGATGCTCTCCTTTTCAATCCCGAAATAACACCTATCTGCCTGGTCGCGACACAATCCTGCAAGCGGTCTGTGATGTCCTGACCATGGCCTTCCTCACCCCGGACCAGGAGACCGTCATCGTGCTCATGAACAGGTCAGCACTGATGCTCTCCTTTTCAATCCCGAAATAACACCTATCTGCCTGGTCGCGACACAATCCTGCAAGCGGTCTGTGATGTCCTGACCATGGCCTTCCTCACCCCGGACCAGGAGACCGTCATCGTGCTCATGAACAGGTCAGCACTGATGCTCTCCTTTTCAATCCCGAAATAACACCTATCTGCCTGGTCGCGACACAATCCTGCAAGCGGTCTGTGATGTCCTGACCATGGCCTTCCTCACCCCGGACCAGGAGATCGTCATCGTGATCATGAACATGTCAGCACTGCCCATTCCCCGAGGTAACACCTACTTGTCTAGTCGAGACACTCCCTCGAGCAGTCCTCTGAAAATCTGTCCACGGCCTTCCTCACCCCGGACCAGGAGACCGTCATCGTGCTCATGAACAGGTCAGCACTGATGCTCTCCTTTTCAATCCCGAAATAACACCTATCTGCCTGGTCGCGACACAATCCTGCAAGCGGTCTGTGATGTCCTGACCATGGCCTTCCTCACCCCGGACCAGGAGATCGTCATCGTGATCATGAACATGTCAGCACTGGGACTCTCTTTCCCATTCCCCGAGGTAACACCTACTTGTCTAGTCGAGACACTCCCTCGAGCAGTCCTCTGAAAATCTGTCCACGGCCTTCCTCACCCCGGACCAGGAGACCGTCATCGTGCTCATGAACAGGTCAGCACTGGGACTCTCTTTGCCCTTCCCCGAAATAATACGCCGATCTGCCTGCTGGAAACACTATCCTCCTTGCAGTTATCTGACGTTATGTCCACAACCTTATTCACTCCGGAGCAGGAGTCCATCATCACGGTTATTAAAAATAGGTCGGCCCTGGAATTTTACTCCCCATTCCCTGAGATAACAACTGTCAGTCTGGTCGAGACACTCTCCTCTGATCAGCCCTTTGGCATGATGTCCACTGGCTTCCTCGCCCCAGCGCAGGAGATCTTCATCATGTTCTTGAACTGGTCGGTCCTAGAATTCTACTCCCACACTCCCTGAAATAACACCTATCTGCCTGTACGAGACACTCTCCTCCGAGCTGTCTTCTGGCATTGTGTTGACGGCCTTCCTCACTCTGGAGCAGGGTACTGTCATCATGCTAATGAACTGGTCAGAGCCGGAACTCTCTCTTCACCAAACCTCCCCCCCCCCCCCAAAAAAAATATTCTCCAAGCGAACACCCTCTTTCTACTTCAAGGGAAGAATGAAAGACGTATAGTCCATCCAGGCTGACTTGAAAACGTTTGAAATCAACTTTAGAAAATCAATCCCTTTCTTTAAACTTGGAACGAATAGACCTTGTTCATACACTTGTCTACAGCTAGTTCAGTATTAAGTGTAACAAAAAAAAATGTGGTTGGTTCACTTAAAATTTTATTAAAAGTATTAGGTTGTAAATTGGTGGCTGTTGAAATTGATTTGTTTTCTTAAGTAGAAATTACAACGGAATTATAAGTGATAGTGACGTTTATATAATTTCCACATAGTGAGAGATTTCGCTTTGCTTGTCATACACTCACATATATTTAGGCTTGTGGCGGTGCTATTTAGTCGTAAGGTGGAAAAATATTGAAATAATATCTCAAGCAGAGCTCCGAAAAAAATCATTTAAGTGTGAATAAGCTATTCTTGTGTTTTAGTTAACGAACTGTTTTAACATTTACATAGAATATGAAACATTTTTAGAATATATGGCAAATTTAGTCACAGGAAGTTTATAAAATAAATGTGATCATCTTCCCTAAACTTACTCACAATCTAAGAAACAAATAAAAGCCTTAAAGTACACTATATTATTTTTTTATTTAACAGTAAAAATAAGTGATCTTTGGTGGTGGTTGCTGAGACAAGCCTAGTAGTTTGGAGTTCACTTTGACCTTGAAGGTCCCGTGGATAAATAAGTGCCAGGAAGTTATACAGAATCTTTCAATTCCTTTCCGATTACAAGTTCAAACTTTTCTCAGCCTCTGTAGTCCACTATGTATGTCATCTTTCATGAAGATGTATAAAAAAAATCTTTCAGTTTACACAATTTACTCCAACTGTAGCTAGTCACGTTCCTTTTATTTTCACTTTTAGTTTCACTTGCCAAACCTTCTTATCACAAGTATGTTGGTCATGCAGGGACGTGGTTTTACTAAAGAAATTTTATTACATTTTGAAAAAATATATTCAGATAACTGGATTGTCTGCATGTTAATTGGGAGTGAGTAATTGGAGAAATTAACTTGGAAATAACCAACTGAACATAAATATTAAATTGCAATAATATATCTTATTTGTATTGGAACGACATAATGATCATTAATAAACACAGTGGTTTAACTGAGTAGAAATCTTTCAAGTATTCAAATATAAACCTATGAGTATGGTTCATCTTAATCAATAAGAAATATACGAATTCTGACGACAGTTACGACGTTTCTCAACAATTTCATCCAATACCAAATATGTTTAAGCTTTACAGCTAAAGCACGGGTTGAATTGTAATTTTATCCAGCTTATTTAGGGGTGGTTTAACCTGTGTAAGTTTTCATCATATTGCGAGAAACGGAGGCTTTGGTGCCTATTAAGGTTGCTCCAATTCAATCCATACATACATTTGGTTCCCATTTTTTGTCTCCTATCTCAACTGTTAATGAACTGTAAAAAAAATACACGTTATTATTATGCAAGCGACAATATAAAAATTTTCTTAAAAGACTTTCTGTCACCAGATTATAGAATAATTATTTTCTCTCGCTCTACAATCTTATTACAGTGTGTGTGTTTTAAGATAAATTTCTAATAAAAATCATGACTGGCCAGTAACATTTAAAGCAGTCTTATATATAAAGTTTTATAATACTCAGAATTTATGCGATTATCGCTCTGAAATATATCAAGTGATTTTAATTATATAGTTAAGATTATCTATATTTTCTTTTGAAATAATAGCGGAATATAGTTATAATTATAACAAATAAAATACCCGTGAAAATCACCCGAGTTGTTAAAAACATTTTTTGACAATTAAATAAAAGTTAATAGTGTGTAACAAGGTCTAACATTTTAAGGTAATATTTGATTCTTTTTCACAGCAATGACACAGCCAGGTCGGTGGTGATCTCCGACAACGGCAGAAGGAACATTGCTGTTGATGTTCAAGCCAGAAGCATCCACACCATCCTCTACAAGTAGATGTTGGTTACCATATAGAACATGACTGAACACATAGTTATATACCTATCTTGTAGAATGAGAACTAAATTATAAAATACATTTTGTAAAATCAAAAACCTCTTGCAGTTTTTTTTTCAACCAAAAAATTAAACTTTAAGTAAAACTTAGGAAGTGATTTCAGCGTCCGTATTTTGAAAGTTATCCATCTACATGACATTGAAATAGAGATAATATATTGTTTGTAATAACAATGTACTTCAACACAAAAAGTTTGTAACGAATTTGTTTTTTCTCTCACATTTCACTTCCGAAAGAAGAATAAAAATTACATTTTTATGAGTATAGACACTTATTCTGGATCTCCTGAGATGTAATCATTTAAACACTATGCACTCATCCAAAGAGATCGTGTGAATATTATGTAAGATGTGAAATGTTTTAAGTCATCTTAGCCAATATTTCGGAACTAAAACAAATTAAATCAACTAACTACAAGGAACAAACAATGTCACTATGTTTACATCAACCTTGTCGAGTAGCGTGAACGGGAATATGTTCAGGTAATCACAGCAAAATAACCTTCTCGGATTGCACTTTTCGCATCAACAACCTTCCCCTGGAGGGGTGGCTGCACTAACCGTAACATTGTCTGTCTTACACGAGCACCACGCCATTGCTCAGTACAGATAGTTATCGTGTTCCTTATAACATTGTGTTATTTTTACTATGTTCAATTTTATGATGGTAACTGGTAATTGAAATTAGTTGTTTCGATTCGTTGTTCAAACAAAATTTTTAATGTATATATATTAAAATTTAGAAGCTCTTTAAAAAGCATTTCTTAATAAACTTTTATTGATCATATCCACTTTACAGCATGGTTACAAAATTATTACTCCGTTCGAAATTATACTAAAATGATCCAGAACCTATTAATTAAAAATGTATCTTCCACTTAGAAACATTGAAACATGTATAGAAAATTATAACTGTGCATGAAAAAGACCAAATACTTTTGAAAACGATTAAAATTACTACCCTATCCCGAATCAGAAAGACAACTTGTCCCTATGTCTGTATCTCTTGCAGTATCGCTGTTACTTGATCATCCGATACGTATTATTAATTTATCGATTTCAAAGTTCATTCTCTTGAAACTCTTCACAAGTCCTCTTCAATATTTTCCACGCGCGTGCAACATTGTTTCCACTTTTCTACGGAATAGCTGCTGAACAACTTCTAAACAAATTGTTTTTTATCGTCTATCAGCGCAGACGTGTTCATATCTGCATGGTATGAAGAGAGACGAATGACATTATGGACACATTCCAATCACACTGTCCATTGGTGAAAACTTATGAAAATCCGCTCGGTAGTTTTTGAGTTTATCGCGTTCAGACAGACAGAGGACTTTATTTTATTCCTGTTTTCCGATTTAAATGAAACAAAGCCTAGATTCTGCTCTCAATTATACTCTGTCCACATGTGAAAACTACTATATGAAAACCAATGCAGTATTTTAGGAGATGTGCGCTAACAGACGGACAGAAAAGAATTCTAAAAATAGCTGATTTGTGTTCCATTAATCTTCTTTTGCCAACCCCTTTCTTTTTTTTTATTACTTTTCCTTCAATGTACAGACATACCGGGTACTGCTGTTTTATTATATGTTTAGATGTATAGTTTTTAAACGATTGTCTCTTTTGAGCACAACATATAATTTCATGCCATGATTTGTTATTTATAGTGGCTGACTCGTAAACATAATTTCTTCTGTGAAATAAAATATGGTTTTTAGTATTGCATTATTATATCCACTTTCAGAATGACTGCAATTGTAGTAATACTGTCAATATACACTATTTTATGTTCTTAGAAAAACCATAAATTGTAAAATTGAAAACTATTAATTAAAACTTTTAGTAATGAACTATGATATATAAAATACGACTTTCATGTTAACAAGTGTGCCATTGCACATTTGTAGTAATGCGCATGCTCACTTTATCTATTTTATAGTTATTGTTTTTATTTTATTTTGTATAGCAAACTGGGAGCCATAATTTTTTTTAATTCTTGAATTTGTAAACCATTTTGTAACCAACAATTTCAGCATAATTTATATTTATAAAATGACAAGTTTCTGTGTTAAAATTCTTATATTAGTTTTACAACAAAATAATTTTACTTTTGTCCATATTGAATGTTGATTTGGGAAAACGCACTATAATGTAACTCTATTTGTTTTAAATGTGCAGTCTTTCATGTCTCAACTCTATGGTCTTCTTCAGTTGCACAAAATAATACGTCTTTCTTTTTGAAGCATGTCGGCCATGATGTAACTGTTCCTAGCTTCGGCCGTTTCTTAATCTGTTGACATCAATGTCTTAATTAATTCTCCGTACACCGCAAGTGGTGAGTAAAATCGTATATTCCTTCAAGAATATGTGGAAATGATATTTTGTTCAATTATCTTATTTTGTAATACATTTATGTACAGTGTGTGTGCGGAAGGCGTGGGTGACCATGGGCGCGATTACTTCGTGACACAACTTCTTCGTCACCTGAGTCATGGTGCTCCTCAGTGCCTGATGCAGCTCGTCTAATCAGGAAAGATCTTCTTTGTTACTTTCTGCATGCAGAAGAGCAACCATGAGCCACCACATATCTAAAGAGAAAATTTTAACCTAGCATTTTCGGCATTGTTTTGGACTAATAATTAATTAATTTTTTGTTGACTCAACCCATGTAATTTTTAACCTATGTAATTCTTAACATCAAAATCAATGTGTTTAACTTAAGTATCTAAAGGGGCCCCTTATCTTAACATTTACTTTTACTATCAGTATGACTGTATACTCATTAATTGATATTAACCTTGTTATTGTTATTATTTAAAGTAAAAGAATTTAAAGAAAAGAAAATATAAGGAACAGAGAAACGATATTGTTGTATTCATTTAACTAAGACCACTGTTTGTATTAATTTTGACTAGTATATATTTAACTATTTTATCCTGTAATATGGCCTCCCCAGTCGGCTCAAGGTTCTCATGATTTTACTACATGCCTAACAAAGCACCATTGAGCCCGTTCCCCATGCTTTCACTGTTGACCTCTGTGCCTCCTTGGTATTTGGCCAGGTTGAGGTAGAGAGGGCGGCAGACAAGCTAGTATCAACCTGGCAAAAGTGGTCGCCATTTACTCTGTACTGCAATCTAAGGGTGATAATTTATGACACTAATTTTTAATTTTGTTACAAATGACCACATGACGAAAGTTATAAACAAATATCTCACATACATAAAGAATAAAAATAAAACTGTGATAAATAACTCAAACTGGAAACACCTGCGTGTGCTCGTGGCTCGAGTGGAACACGTATCGCTTGACCTCGCGGTTTTCAGATAACGAAGTAAAATAAATCAGAGTCGCTCTAGCAGCGAACGGTGTTGTGTGCAAGCATTAGCATAAGATGAAGTCAATCGTCGTAAACCTTTTTCTGTTCGGTGAGTATAAATCCTGTGATTCAGAGGCATTGATAAAGCTTACATGATTGATTTTTACGTACTAATATTTATTATTGTGCTAAAGTGTAATATTATTCTAATGTGAAAATTTAATAACCCAGCGATACTATTCATCGTTGTTTTCAGAGGAAGTATAGTCAGGCTATAATATGCTATAAGTTTTCATTCCTTTTTTATCAGCTTGCTGCACAAAATATATTTTCATGGTTAGTTTTACAGCTCTGCAATATCTTCCAAGTAGAAATAATGGTGTAAAACTAGACTATATGTATAATTCTTCCTAGGTTGCTTAGTATGATGAAATCTGGAACATTATACAATAATAATGGGGATTTGAGCTCTAGCTGTCAGCGAGGCAAAACGGCTTCTGTGTTTCCGGCTTCCGCGCTGTGTAGATATTCGCGATAAGGCTGTTCCGGCTAATATTGGTTACATTTATATCGTCATTAATTTAAGGAGTACGGCTATTCTTGTCGAACTTCTGCGCTGGTCGTCTATCGCCATTGCTGCCTGGTCCATGCACCAACTCGTTGGTATTCATCGACGAGACCGCTGCTTAGATAATCTTTGCAGCTGCCCGGAGGAGTTGCAGTCTTCCCACCCGAGGTTCCTGAGCAGCGCCTGTACAATAGTTTCTTTGCTAGCCTCGCACGACTCTTTACTGAGACGACGCATCCAGGAGCCCGGCACGATTGCCACCTCTGTTTTCAGCTTGTGAGCTGCCGAGACCACTAAAGGTTAAACGATCTGTTGCAACGTGTGTTTATTAATAGCCTGTCTTCGAAAAAATTTACATACCTAATTTCAATAAAGATCGCCGTCTTAGTTGCTTAGCTTCTGGGTTGTAGCCGCGTGAAAGGCGAAGATATCACCGACGTTTCGGTCGACGTTGCAGTCGCCATCATCAGGGCGCAGTTACCTACTGAGGTTATAGCATTTTTTTAATACTATAGCTCCTCCACACTGAAGTCAGTCCTACAAAACCGAAGTGTTTTTGGGCCCTTCAAATAAAATGGGAGTGATTTTAAGGGAGGTTCTTAATAAGTGCCAGGTGGAAGACATATGCGCTTATTATCGTAAATGATGGTCAGTGACCTCCCCACTAGTGTGGGAGAGGCCACACCGACCCGCTATAAGGCTGCAGGGGCGCGCAATTAACACCTCGGCAGCCTGAGGGAAGTAGCAAAGTGGGAGTGGCTACAGTAAACCAGCGATGCACTGGAGGAAACTGAGGTACCTGCCGCGCCCACGCCTTAGTGCCAGTCAAAACCCCCTACGGTAGCTGAGGTTATATAAAGTTGTCCTGCCTTTTAATACTTTGGATCTGAGTGGGGAGTGTTTCACGATTGGCTTCAGCTTTGGGCCAACCAGAGCCCTCCTTTCTTCTGGCTGGCTTGCTTGTTGGTTTGGTCAATCGGAGCTGGGCTTCTGTTATTGGCTGGGAGTGCTAGCCAATCAGTGGCCTCTTCTTTTCTGGTTGGCTGGACTGATTGGCCAACTAGAGGCGATCTGTCTGTTGTTGGAAGCAGATCTAGGTTTTTTCGATTTATGAAGATTAGGTCCCATATTATGCTTAATTTGTGTACCCTTTACAGAAATCCTCAAAACCTAGCATTGCAGCCAAAAACAGACACTAGGGATTGCAAAACGGCACCAATTTCAATCCGGTCGGATCTGGTTCGATCCCCATCAATCTGGCTGGCTTGGTCACATCAAAACGATTTATTTTTGTTCCAAAATCAACTATATAAAATATGTTTTAGTAAGTGTATCATAAAGATTATAAAAAAAACGTTTGTTTCTTAGGAAATCAACTTTATTTAATCTGTCATAATACTTAGATCAGTGCAGGTTGTAAGTTAATTTTGCTATTTCCCTTAATCGTCGCAAAACTTTAAATACTAATATACGTAAGAATAAAATAATATTCAAATTTGATTTTATGTGGTATTTCAAAGTTAAAAAACTCACTAAAATATAATAAAATCATGTGTGTGATACCTTGTTCTGTTATAGGAGTGTCGGTGTTGGCCAAGGACTGTGCTGTAAGGAACTACGGCGCCAGCAGCATAGTGTGTGTCTGCAATTCCACGTACTGCGACAAGATAGAGCCCATAAGTAAGGACTCCATCTCTGGAGGACACTACACGCACTTCGTCTCCAGCAAGGCTGGCCTCAGGCTCAAACAAACTACAAACAAGTTCGTCCAATCAGGTAAGAGTTCTGCCAAGAAGCAAATACATATTCACATTACAAGAACTTTAATATCATATTCAAATAAATCTTTGTAGATCATTCTCCTGAAAGTTGCTGTGAAAACCATTATTCCAAAAGATAATATTTACCTGCATTGCAGTTGTAAACATAGTTGTATATTGATTATTAATGCCTTTTGAGTTTTTATTTTAGGGTTCATATGTCTATCTTATCTTCATAAATTTAATAACCATTAAATTTTACAAAAATCTTTTTATTCGGTGGGTATTTGGTAGGCTGTCATGGTCACAAGTGTAAATCCAAAGTAACAAATAACGTATTAGTGAATAAGTAATTAAATTTTAAATGTGATAAATGTTTGGTTGAGAAATTCCGACCAGTTGATGAAATGATTCGTGTTCCTGACTGTCCCGAGTTCTATTCTCTGCCGGATTGTTATTTTTTTTTTTTTTTTTTTTTTTCAATTGTGGAAAATTTCCTTTCCGGGAAAAAGGATGAGCGTTGCTTTGTCCCTTCGTTTCCATACTGCTGAAGGTAATTCGAAACCGCCAAATATTCACCCTACCATGAAAAGCACACATGCGCGTGGCTTCCTCCTTGTGGAGTTGCTCGGTGCCACCGTGCCTCAACATGAGTTAATAAAACTGTCCCAAAATATTAAGGTGTCTACGTAAGTTATCCGTTTAACATATAGCTATAACCTGATATGTGTTTTATTTTTTGCTTATAAGTAGTGTAGAATTCTGGTTCAGGTTGTGGAGTAGGAGCTGTGGTGCGCCATCTTGGATTGCGACGTCCCGGCAGCCATCTTGGATGACCTTGGTATTTGACCTTGACCCAGCAGCAATATTGTATCTGTCATCTTGGATCCGCCATTTTGTTTTCTTGAACTTTCCGCCATTTTAAATTATGACTTCACATTGCCATTTTTTACGGCCGCCATCTTGAAAATCTGTATTTTTATGCTAGAAATTTGGAAGAAAATTAAAAATTAAAAAAAAAATATTAATCAAATTTTAAAACTTTTCCTAAATATCATAAAATGACAGAAAAATTATAATAATTAAAAATAAAAAAATTGAAAATTACAAAAAAAAATCTGGCTTGTTTTAGATGCGCGAGCCAGTGTCACCCTTAGCGCCACCGTGCTTATGGAGCTGTTTTTCTCAGTCAGTCGACCAACTTAATAAGGAAAACGCATGTTTTGGTATTATCTGCCAACCATTAAATCAACGCCAGGGAGTTTACGATCATGCTATATAAACCAAGTATCTGCATTTATCTGGCAGCCTACAGAGCGTCCTTCTGCCCATAGACTCTGCATTGTCTCGCGAGGACACTCTGAAGCTGACGGTGCAGAGACACGTCCAGTACCAGGAGATGCTGGGCTTCGGCGGAGCCATCACCGACTCCACGGCCATCAACATCAAGAGCTTGAGCGACAAGGCTGAGGACAACCTCATGCAGTAAGAATACATCTAAATGCCCTTTTTTTAAAGTAAAAATAATATATTTCTAATTTTTATGGAAGAATTTATCATTTCAGAACCGGTGTAAGTAATGTGTTTAGACTCAACACATGGACTAGGTTATTTTTATCGATTTAAGTGAAAAGTAACTTACCCTCCACAAATATATCCAGACATCCGTAAGACACCTGATTGACCAGGAAAGATAATGCCATGCATTTATTCCTTCACCCACAACAATCAGCTATCCCACATTTTTATAGTTATTAGGCTTTATATTGGATTAATTTTTCTGTTATCAAAAACTTAATCTCACATACTTTAATATGTAAAAAGCCAAAGAAATCTCAAATAAATTGTAGGCTGTTGTTAAAGTAAATGCTTAAGAATACGAACTTTGGGGGTGATTTTTAAAGTGACTATGAAAAATACTAATAATTTGATAATAAGTAGATGACAATTATATTATGTTACTTTAAACACAAGTATACAATAACTTAACATACGCAAA
This sequence comes from Bacillus rossius redtenbacheri, assembly GCF_032445375.1. Classification (NCBI taxonomy): domain Eukaryota; kingdom Metazoa; phylum Arthropoda; class Insecta; order Phasmatodea; family Bacillidae; genus Bacillus; species Bacillus rossius. The sequence continues at coordinate 32,552,076 of NC_086336.1, forward strand.
AATGTAAGGATTGGATCAGTAGTCACTCAAAGCCCAAAAAAATTACAGTTTCTATTTGTTAGAGATTAAGAATTGGTGTAAACAAAGGGACAACCTAAAAAAAATAATTAAACTAAGTTCTTTTACGTCCATTCGTCTTCCTAAGAGTATGTTGAATGGATGAGAAAGAACTTAATTTGTAGAAAGAGGAGATTGAAGAAATGATACATAATTAATAAAATTGTATGTTCACTTAAACATTAACGTTGTATGCATACTAGTATTTTAAATTTTTAAAAATGTTCTGATGTAGTCGATGTTTTCTTTTTCTTTAATTTTGTGGAATATATTTCATTTATAAGGAATTTTAACATTTCAGGAGTTATTTTGGCAAAGGTGGATCGCAGTACACAATTTTGAGAAATCCTATTGGAGCATCTGACTTCTCATCGAAATACTACACCTTTGATGACGTGACTAATGACACAGAACTCAATAACTTTGCTTTGGGGGAAGAAGATTTGAAATACAAGGTACGTGAACAAATTGTTCGTTATATAACATTACAAGTTAAATGTAAATTATAATATTAATCATTTGATGTTTCAAAGGAAAATCATGTGGTCCAGGAATATCAATCATTATTCCAATCATCTGAATTTAACTATTCCGGACCAGGGATATTCAACATTGAAATAAGTTCACTAACAAATTTAAACGGACAAAATATAAAAGCATGTAGCCAAAGCATAATTTTATGGCCACCAACAAAAATCGTGAGATGTCCTGAAGTCGTGTCTTTCCCGTGTAAGTCGTAATTTTTTGATTGTGAAACGCCATTGAAATCAGACGTAAGCTTACCGATACTATGATAGAACAGTCTATATAGTCTTGCCTTAATGACTTAAGTATTAGCATCGGAGACTCAAATGCAATATCGTGTCGTCTTATTAGGCTGGGCATGCACAAAACCAGACACGACGCGACATCACACGATGCCGCGCGACAGCTTTAAGGTGCGCCCACTGGTGCGAAGCGGAGCAAGGAGAGGAGAAGAGGCGCCACTTTTCTGCAGAGGATAAGGTCCATGTTGTCCGGTGCGTGTGCGCCCACTGCAGGCGAAGCGAAGCGAGGAGAGCAGAGGAGAAGAGGCGAGTAGTCTGCAGGTCAAGCTAGCGGCTAGGCGCGCGACGCGGTCTCCTCGGAACACTTCGGCCACTTCCGGGACTGTTCGGCCCTTGGCTGCGACACCGATTTTGGAGGGGTCCGGGTTAGGGAGGGACCTAGGTGCGTCTCAGGCCGAAGCCTATACGCCTAGTCATGCTGGGATTAGCCATGCAAGGAGAGGGTCGCATGCATCATGTGCTAGGAGGGGATTGGCCAGCCATGGCAGCGATTGGCGCCATGACTAACTCCCCTCACTCTTAAATCTAGACTATAACTAGAGATAGGTTGGGCCCAGGTAAAACTTCCCTGTGTCTATGCAGGTTTTACCTGGGCCCAACCTATCTCTAGTTATAGTCTAGATTTAAGAGTGAGGGGAGTTAGTCATGGCGCCAATCGCTGCCATGGCTGGCCAATCCCCTCCTAGCACATGATGCATGCGACCCTCTCCTTGCATGGCTAATCCCAGCATGACTAGGCGTATAGGCTTCGGCCTGAGACGCACCTAGGTCCCTCCCTAACCCGGACCCCTCCAAAATACACTTAGTTTTAGTTAGGTTAGGAAAAAAAAAAAAAAAAAAAAAATCGGGCGTCCGCATCATCAAGTGCACCCTACAATTATCTGTGATCATGTTGTTGCAACCTTTTGGTGTATTTAACTACATACGAACTAACCTTTCAATAATCAAGTGAAAAAGTTTTTATTAAAATTAGTATGTGTATATATTTACACATATATACATATATATATATTAGCGACCCGTCCCGGCTTCGCACGGGTGCAATGCTCATACTAAATATACTTTATATATCGGCCCCCGGCCGGTACCACCGCAACCGCTATGTCCCTGCATTTTAAATCTGTAATATCTTCGAAAATATTAATTTAAATTACATGCTGTAGATCTGTATTAAATGCACTATGTATTTAAGTCACTTAATTGGTTAAGGATTAATGCTGTATTGCTTAAAATCGCTTCGCAAATAAGCAATTTTTTCTCGTATAAAGTAAAGGATAAATAATGGTTATTCTGGGTTATTCCTAAGAGATAGACATATTTATACCATTGCGGACTTTTTTGTAGACCTTTTTTATGTGTACAATACTGTAGTACATTATTTTGATCCATCTCGTAGGGTTCAGCCAGCGTTTGCAATGTAAGCGCAAAAAAATGTGTTTATATACGACATCACATTACAAACCTCTAAAATTATCATTGTTTCTCTACTATATTTTGCAAGTATGTACCTTGCTCTTGAATCATTCTATCTATTAAAAAATACCGCATCAAAATATTTTGCGTAGTTTTAAAGATCAGACAGACAGCGGGAAGCGACTTTTTTTATACTTACTATGTAGTGATATATATATATATATATATATATATATATATATATATATATATATATATATATATATATATATTAAAAAGGAAACGTTTTGGTGTTTCAAGATTTTTTTAGATGTTCTCATTTAGTGCGGGTTTTTGTCGAAGACAGTGGTAGTTCAGTAACACCAATGCTTCCGCATATCTCTATAAAAATGCAAGGTCACGCAGCTTTTTTCCGTACCCAACATCAGAAAATTTTCATGAAAACTAATAATATATTTTATGCTTGAATTTGAAGACGTGGCACGTGTTGCACAGAACGAACAGCTTTAATCACTGCCATATAGCAGCAGTTTCGTGAAGCTCGCGGCAGGTAGCGAACTAACGGCGCTAGTAGTCGACACACCCGTGCTTAACATTGTTTTAAATAGGAGTTTCGTATATTTCTCAATATTATTTGTATTTCTGTCACGTTTTTAAAACGTCCTTTTTCTTAAGGACCATCGTATGTGTTTAATGACCAACAATGATTTGAAATTTTTATCGCATTTTTCAGTAAAAGTTAAATTGGCGACAACGCAGAACCAAAACGACAGCATTTCTCCCATAACAAAGTATGTATAAGTCGTCAAGTGTATGCCAGAAGATTTGTTTATTATACATAGTAATCTTCAAGTATAGTAAATATTTTCAAATTTGACATTTATGCTCTACTAGTTCTATTTTATTAGAAGTAAATACAACACTTTGATATAAACATTAAAATTGACCCTAGGTTATGACTTTAAACAAAACTAACTTATGCTTACTTTTATTAATTGCTATTACTGGATCGCACGTACATCATTTTTAAGAACTAATCTTCCTTGAACATCAGAATGTATAACACGCGATTCTTCCTGTTTTAAATACGCACATGAATTTTAATAGATACTCGTTTTCGTATAGAAGTACGTTTGTTAGGATTATACGTTCTCACTTCAAACTTAACTGACAAAATTAATAGTTTTCGCTATGCATCAAGTACATAGAAGCTACTAAATTAATGATAATTAATAATCTGTTATCGACGTTTCAAAAACGTGATGGAATTACGAATAATCTCATGAGGAATGGAGGAAAGTTGCCAGACCTCTGTATATTCCCTTGGCTTGAACCGACGACCAAGCTATGTTTTCTAACCTCATCTCTCTGTGGCAACCTATACATCGTTCACAGAAAAAAAAACTATATTTTTACTATGTTTTCTTTTTATTGAAGTATATGGGCATAGCTTACAAATAAACCAGCATTAGTTCGATCAAGAACACAGACGTGAAAATGTCGGAGTTACGAAAATTCGCTGGTCAATAAACACAGCAATTGTTCGTGTCTATATCGTTTAAACGATTTCCCATCATCTCTAGCAACGGTGTATTCTTCAACAAAAATGCTACGATGAACAGTTCTGGTAGGGTACTTTTAGAGTTGTTAATTTTTTTCTATGGTTTAAAATTTCAAATTTCAATTTTTTGGTATCTTCCCGTCGGTTATGGGAGCAGATTTAGGTTACACGTTGTTAAGATTTCGAGTTTCTAACTCGTCCGCACATCAGGTTGTATATGTATGTATATGAATGGATTATATTAAGCGCAGTTATTTTAAAATGTGAAAATGCTCGCATATCCCACTCATCAAGCGTGCACGACAGCTGAACAAACTTGGAGAAAGACTCTTTGCATCTGCCTGGTCGGCGCCATACTGGATGAAGAAAAATGGTACAACTAAAGGCATTAGTTATCTGTTGCCAGAGAACTACCAGATATGGGCCAACTATTATGTTAAGTAAGTACTTGGGTAGTATTCGCATGGTTGTTATACTTTAGTTCTCCCAGCGACAAAAGAGGGCCGGGGCTGTTGTGTAGTACTATGTTGCCTATCCCGACAACTGGGTGAATTTGGGGAGAATTAATTAACATAAATAGCAGGTGCATTGAGCTACAAACACAATTTTATTTAATTATTTAACCACCATGAAACCCTATATAACAAACATATATCAAAGTAATGTTCTTGCTTGAAAATAATTAAATGCTGGCCAGGACTCGTTACGCTCGCACCACAAGATGGTATCATTATTACCCAAGCAATTAAAAAAATCCTTATTTATAAACAAATTTATCAAGTGTGCAAGGAATTCACAATATAAGTTCTCAAATATTTTTAAACAATGAATTCCAAATAACTGGTACTTTTCAAATATTAACATTGAAATAAAATATTACATTTGTTTAAATAGCTAACAGCTTCGATTTTAAATAATCAAAAATAATTTTATTGGCATTTATCAAATGGTATTTAAATGGTATGGCAGGGTAGTGTCTTGGCTAAAAATAAAATGAATTCTGATATTTAATATAATTATAAGTAGGTCATTCAATAATTGAATTCACAACATAACAATCTAAAATTATAAAATGAATTTTGAAAAGGAGAAATGTTCCTTGAAATAAAGTACTGAAACAGTCTTAAATATTGAAATTTATTCCTGTATTCAAAAAGGTAGCGACGACATAAGCTATTAATACTTTTTTGGTTGTTTGCAAGGTACTTCGACGCATACGCCAAGGAGAATGTGACTTACTGGGGAGTGACTGCCCAGAATGAACCGACCCAAGGTAATATCTATCCCTCTGGAATCATCTCCATGGGCTGGACCGCGGAGCAGCAGAGGGACTGGATAGCGCAGCATCTGGGTCCAACCCTGCACAAGGGAGGCTACGACTACCTCAAGCTGATGATACTGGACGACAACAGACTAGTCCTCCCGAAGTGGGCCGAGACGGTAAGGTCATTGCTGAAGTTGCGTCTCACTATCATTTATTTTTCCTATTTTTAAAACCGAAATGTGGGTATTATTCAATTTTAACATTGATTATATAAAATCCATGTTCCACAAAAAGCTTTATTTAAGTTTTATGGAAAGTCTTCTGTTCTATATCTGAATCTTAATTGTGTTTTCTGGAGTTTGGTCGCCCAAAATGTCACTAATTTATGGCTCTTAAAGCTAAGAATTTAAATGTGTGTTTCTTGCTGCTGTTGTATATTTTAAACGATCAATTATTTGTTTGAAACCACTGTTATTTGTTACATTGTCATGTGGTTGTGCTTTTTAAGTCATTATACTACAGTTGTTTATTTTGTTTTAATTTTTGGATTGTTTGATATTTCTTGCTGAGTATGTTCATTTGTGTTATTGTATGTGATTTAATAAACCATCGCTGGGTGTACCTTTCATAAAAGGCCCGTTCACACGACTTAGCTAAAGACATGCTGAAAATATTGGTAATCTCTTCCTGGCTTCTGCCTTAACTATGGAAACTTCATACATATAATAAACTGTAAATGGGAAGAAAATGGAAATGCTGTGTGATAATAGCACTAACTTTACCCAAAAATGTACTGTTTAGATTCATTTTGCATGCCTCCATTATAATAAAACATCATACTATAATAATTTAGAATGTTGTGTGTATCTTTCAGGGAGACACCACCTATATACAGCCTTAATTCTATAAGCGCGTCGTTATGCACAGTGTTGAATTAAATATACCAGTTTTAACATAACTTATGTTACATAATTTATAAGGGGATTCGTCATAATTAGGTAGGTAAAACAGAATAAATTAAAAGTCGTCTGCCTCGATCTCTAAAGAAGGTAGACCCCAGAAAGAATGGTGTCTGGAAAGTAGGTAACCTGTAATGCTTGGAAGGGAGGGATATGTGACGTCAGTACGTACATCAATTAGACGGCGCTCAACTCAGTACTCTGTTAGAATCAACGAGGCACCTGATATGGAAGCTCGTTGCTTGGATGTGAGGCACCACGCAACAAGTGCACGTCAGCGAGCTCCAATGAACTAATCCCTTTCATACCACATTGTTGATCACACAACTGTGTCTATCTGCGGATTCATGCAGACTAGTTGGCATCTACTAACTCGACTGGCGAGGTCATCTCACACGCTGTTTTGTTGAGCTGCTTGAATGTGACTGGCTACAATAGTTAACGTCATTAGCTATCGACATGGGAAAATGTTTTTCATTCTACATTAAACAGACCTACTAGTATTAGCAAGCATCTACCAGTGTGGCATTCTTATAACTTACATCTGCATTACTTTTAGTGGCCTACCTACCTTACTGGACGAGTTAGTACAAACAATTTCATATTTTTTTTTGTATATAACTTTTAATGACGAGTCCCCGTCTAAGTTTTGAAACGTAAGTTATGTGACTTTCTGTATAAAACAATTTTTGGGACCTTATGTTATTTATTTTTATCAGGTTTTAGGCAAGAAGACAGCTCGAGATTACGTGTCTGGAGTCGCTGTCCATTTCTACGCAGATGCCTACTTTAGTCCATCTATCCTCAACCAAACCCACAACGAGTTCCCGGATAAATTCATTCTGTACACTGAAGCATGTGACCGTAAGAATTACCGTACAGTAATGATACCGAAATATAATTATACCACCTACATAAGGCGATAGTCTCTTCCATTAAGGTAGAAATAGAGCCTTTAGTTGATTGTGGATGCAACCGATTTACCATTGTTGTGTTATTAGTCACAGACAAATCTTGAATCTGGGATGAAAAATTGGTTAAGGGACAGTTGTTGGTTTCGATCATGTAAAAGGGATGTTTTGTGAGAACCGGTATATACGAGGGTTATTTTTTTTTCAACCTCCGATCGGCTGTAATAAAAAAACGGGATTTAATTGGGAAATTATTTTAATGTCAAAAGAAACGTACATCTTTACTCTATTTTTCCACATAATCACCGTGCAGATTGAGACATTTATCGTACCGATGCACCAGCTTTCCAATACCCTCTGCATAAAATGATGCCTCCTGCCTATTCAGCCACGTTTTAACAGTGCCCTGCAGTGTGATTACAGTTTAATTTCTCCATGGAATGCCCATTAATCGATACCCTAATCGCTCGTACACGAATCGACACGTCTCGTAGTGTTTACCCCCTTCCACCAACCATGTGGAGCGGCCAACTCACACCTCAGTTGAAGCTTGGTTATGGGAATGTCAACATGGCTGCAACGATAAACTGTACGGCGAAATGCGAGCTGCGTGGAGTCATCCGTTTCTTACAGGCAGAAGGGCACGCTGCAGCAGAAATCCATCGCCGAATGAGTGTTGTGTACGGTGAAAACTTTATGAGCGATGGCGTTGTGCGAGAGTGGTGTCGGAAATTCCGCGAAGGCCGTATTGATGTTCATGATGAAGGTGGCCAAGGAAGGAAGTCGGTAGCAACAGATGAAACAGTTCAGAGAGTTGATGCAGTTGTTCGTGAGAGACGTCGATTCACGATTTCAGAACTGTCTGAACAATTTCCGCTCATTTCAAGGTCAGCCCTATACGCCATTGTTACAGACAATCTCGGATACAGGAAAATCTGTGCCCGATGGGTACCCAAGTTGTTGACTGACATCAACAAGGAGCGGCGAATGGCATCAGCCTTGTCGTTTTTGCTGCGTTACGCAGACGATGGTGAACACTTTTTGACTCAAAATGTGACAGGTGATGAAACATGGATTCATTTCGATAATGAAGAAACAAAACTTCAATCACAACAGTGGATGCACACCTAATCTCCAACAAGCCGAAAAATTTCAAACGGACATTCAGCACCAAGAAACAGATGGCTACAGTGTTCTGGGATCACCAAGGTGTGCTACTGGTTGATTTCATGGAGCCAGGGACAACAATCAATGCTGCTGCATACTGCGCGACACTACGACGGCTAAGACAGTCGATACGCAGCACGCGGAGAGGAATGCTGACATCTGGTGTTGTCTTGCTTCATGACAACGCCCGACCGCATAGTGCCGCCGTAACACAACAACTCCTTGCAAGATTTCGATGGGAAGTGTTTGATCACCCTCCTTACAGTCCGGATTTGGCACCGAGTGACTATCACCTTTTCCCCACGTTGAAAAAGTGGCTTGGAGGACGACGCTTCAACACCAATGATGAACTGCAGAGCACTGTTAAAACGTGGCTGAATAGGCAGGAGGCATCATTTTATGCAGAGGGTATTGGAAAGCTGGTGCATCGGTACGACAAATGCCTCAATCTGCACGGTGATAATGTGGAAAAATAGAGTAAAGATGTACTTTTCTTTTGGCATTAAAATAATTTCCCAATTCATTCCCTTTTTTTATTACAGCCGATCGGAGGTTGAAAAAAAAAACCCTCGTATATATATAACGAAGCCTTCAAGGTAATGTATGGCTTAAAAACGCTTGGATTAACTTGACTGTTGACGTCATCACTCATGTTGAGATATCTGAATGCTTGAATGTGACTGACTACAGCAGTTAACGTCAGCGACTATTGAAATGTGCACAGATCCTGTTGACTGCTTTGCATTGCTCTATACACAGACCTGTCGGCAACCATGCTACATTGATTTCCTACCTCTGTGACATTTTCATTACTGACATACGCATTCTTTTCGGTGATCTGCCTTCTTTACTGGTAGAGTAAGAACAAACTGATTAATCTTTATTTAGTGACGAGTCCCCGTCTAAGTTTTGTAACATAAGTTACGTGACCTTATATGATACAAAACCAGTCGCATATTTCTGATCCACTGTGCCATATTATCGCCACAGCTTCGGTAATCCCAGGCACTGAGCACTATAATTATTGCTAAGCTGCTGATACCGGGCAGTAGAGTCAATTACAATTTTGATGTCTCCAGGTCACGAATAAAACTGTGTTTAGAATGAGTTAAATGTTGTTATGACAAAAAAAAATTTGTATTTGGCGGAGGGCTGCCCTATTAAAAAATTCTAGCAAAATGTTTACGAGGAAAAAACTACTTAAAATATGTTATGTACAAACACAGATACTGCAGTGCTACCGAAGTGCAGTAGAATATTATGAAAAATAAACTATTATACAAGATATATGACAGGTCAGTATGAAAAATAAGGTATTAATTTAAAGCAGCTCAATAGAAGTTTAATACAAGTTGTTTTCAACTGTATTTAAGAAGTAACTTATGCGTTAATATTAGATTACTCTCCGATAAAATTTGGAAGTTTACATTTTAATTGTTAGATTTTAACCTAAAATTTAATTTTGTAGTGTTTTTAATTACAAAAGATGCAAATTCTTCTTAAGGAGTCTAAGGTTTGAAATCGTCATAAAGCATAAATATATTCGTGGCTTAAACATGCATTTAAGATAAGTTGAAGTCTATAAGCCAGAGTTTCTACTGCACAACCAACTACCATGAAGTGGAGAATATTAAAAATCAATTCAAACAAAAATATGTATGGAATTAAATCCACTTATAAAACCTAACAAGGCAAAAAAGTATAACTTACGAAATGATAAGCCACTAATTAGTGAATAAGAGATACACTTGGAAAGGATGTGGTTGCTGATTATTATTACCTATTATGTGTGATTAATAATATTTATGATGAATCGAAAAGCCAATTTAGTAAAAATTGTATTATAAAACTTGAAGCATTGGAAACAGTGGATATACATTAAAATAACTATTATTTTAATAAATTGAAATTAACTAAAATTGTGTTAGTACAATAAACATTCAATATGTAATTTTTCTGTGTTTTTTTTTAAATTATATTGCTTTTGACTGTTATGTAAACATAAACATAGCTTGGTATATAGGATAGTAAACCTATTTATTATATGTGGAGTATAAAATTTTTGCAATTTAATAACTAATTCGTTTCTTATAATCAAGATTATTAAATGTTTCATTTCTTTAATAGATTATGTGTTACCCCTCGATTATAGATAGTAAAATAGTTTAACAGGTGCTTACTTTATTATGATAATAAAAATTATTTCCATATTAGACTAATATGTTTTCGAAGAAATGTTTATTCCCACATATGATATACTGTGTCTGATTTTTGTTGCAGTTCATAAAATAGTTACTAGTGATCTTGGCAACTGGGAAAAAGGAGAAAATTATGGCAAGAGCATTTTAGAGGTGTGTATATTATTATATATTAGTTGTTCTAAAATATTACTTACGTAAACGTTTTTGTTTTTCCTTAGTAAAATATTCATTGCTTGTTGCATTTCACTTAAAGAGTTAGTTTTGAATATATATTCTGAACGTTAACAGTCGTAAATGACTGAGCTAAGGTTGATCAAAGCTACATGTATAATTTAAAAATAGATAATGTGTCCGAAGAGGCTTACGTCACAAATTTGACAGATTAAATTAGGTTATTATCTAAGGCGAAATAATAATTTTTCCTTAACAGTTCAGTATTCCCCATTTTTTGTAAAAAAAAATATATATATATATCTTTTAGTGTCAATTTTTTTGGACATTTTTGCATAGCAAGTATAATTTAAAACTACTCTGCTAACTTGCAGCAAACCAGACTACTATGTAAGTAATAATTGCTTTGACAGGTGATGAAAAATTGGGGCGTGGGCTGGACGGACTGGAGCATGGCTCTGGACCTGGAAGGTGGGCCAACGTGGACAGGTCGCCCAGTAGATAGCCCGATCATCGTCAACTCCACGGCTGACGAGTTCTACAAGCAGCCCATGTTCTACTTCCTGGCGCACTTCTCGTCCTTCGTGCCGCCCGGCTCAGTGCGCATCGGACTCTCCTCCGAGCAGTCTTCTGACGTCATGTCCACGGCCTTCGTCACCCCGTACCAGGAGACCGTCATCGTGCTCATGAACAGGTCAGAGCCGAAACTCTCCTCACCATTCCCCGAGATAACACCTGTCTGCCTGGTCGCGACACAATCCTGCAAGCAGTCTGTGATGTCCTGACCATGGCCTTCCTCACCCCGGACCAGGAGACCGTCATCGTGCTCATGAACAGGTCAGAGCCGAACATCTTCTGCCCATTCCCGTAGATAACAACTATCTTCCTGGTCACGACACTCTTCTTTAATCATTCCTCTGAAATCTTGTTCAATGTATTCATTATCCTGGTGTAACCAGGAGATCATTATCATGTATTAAACAGGTCTGTGCCGAAGTTCTCCTCCCCACGATCCGAGATAACACCTAATTGCCTGGTCGTGACACTCTCCTCCAAGCAATCCTCTGAAGTCATGTCCATGGCCTTCACCATGCCTGAGGAAGCAGGAAACCATTATCATGATATTGAACAGGTCAGCGCCAAAATTCTCCTGCCCACTACCCGAGATAACACCTATTTGTCTCATCGCGACACTGTCCTTCGAGCAGTACCCTGATGTCCATTCCCTTGAGCAGGTTACGGACATAAGTATTCATGAACAGGTCAGTGACGAAAAACTCATCCACATTTCCCCAGATAACACCTATCTGTCTCGCCGTGACATTCTCTACATTAATGTACTTAGTTACACCAACTTGTCATTGAGCATACTTTTGAAAGGCTGAAAATGATGAAATGCATAAACCTTAAACTAATGGTTTTAAACTTACAACAGTTTTATCAGTGTTCCTAAGAGCTGTTAACGAATTCAATCATAACCTGAGAGGCAACTAAATGCATGTAATATACTGACAACATATTTATACACATAAATATTATTACTGATAGGAATTCTTAGTCACTTCTGTGTGAATGAGAATTTCACAATCTTTGGGAGTTAGATTATTATACTCAAGGCTAGCTGTTAAATCCATTTAACTTGTATCACTTTTAGATATGGTAATCAATTTTATTAAGACATTTTATATGACGGAAATTAATTGTTCGATCCTGACCCTGCGCAGAATTTAATTTATGACCATGGAATCGGTAGCAGATTCTTGGTTCTTATAGGTTATACTCTGTTAAGTGATTCGTGGTGGACAAAGAAGTTGTGGGAATTTATAAAACATCTATTTTATCCCTTGGTGTCATAATTCCATCCATTGTAATGTCAATATTGTCAGTTTTGCCTATTCAAATAATTTTACCAGTAGTTTAACTAGTCAGTGCCTCTTGATTGCATGTCATGCTTGTTCATAAATATTAGGGGGGGGGGAGGTAATGGTCAAAATGTTCAGTCATCTTATAGGTCCATTTTCACTGGCTGATATCATGCAGTAAATCAGGAATACACATATACAAGGAAAACTCAATTAAATGTATCTTCGAATTAAAAGAAATTAATGTGGAGAAATTCATACACTATTACCATCCTGGGATAAGACACTTAACTTACATAATACAAATAACACTTTCTGTTAAGAGGCCAAATATCCTTGATCCTTCTTATGTGTGTTGAGAGATTCTTGGAAGGAATAAACTATGTTGTTTTATAAAATGTTATGTTTAAATTAGTTAAAAATGAATATTGCAAGTTTTATTCACGTACGTAGTTTCATGTAAATTCAAACTATGATAGGAATTAAATTATTACAGCATCTAATATTATATATATTAAATTTTAGGTTGCAATTTGCTCAAGCTGTTTAAGGAGTTGTTATTCCCCATTTGCTAGTATAGGAAGAAATTAAAGTTTCAGCTCTTTACGTGGGGCCACACAATCTACCTCAGTTGTTTTTTACCAACCCATTAGTTAAACTGGGAACGAACGGTAACTAAAATAGATGTAAATTATTACTTGAAATTAAGTCACCTCAAATCACCTCTTAAACATTAATTTTTTTTATCGAATACTTGTAACTGACTGTTTTATATAAAGCAAAGCACAAAATATTGCCAAATATTAATCTTGTTTATTTTGTCAAATACCATTTACTGATCAAAAATATAACTTACAATTAAATCAAAATTGAAAAAATTTGTACAAATTTTATCAATGATATTGTCTATAAAATTAATTATTTTTAATTATTTAAGTTTCTGTGTTATGAGTTTACTTAGAGAAATATCACAATATATATATATCTTGAGAAATAAGAAGAATAAGTACATGATTATACACGAAGAGGTCCCTCGCAAAATTAAGAATTAAGCATGTACATTTCATGCACAAATTCATAGCACTAATTTTTACCATACCTTCAAAATATTCATATTTCTCTCATCAGTCTTACAATATTTTTTTTAAAATTACATTAGCCTTCTTACTGATATCTGAATAGATACAGTTTTATGAAATAGTATGTTAACTGATGCAATAATTTCAACAATATTAACTTAAACCTATTTATTATCTCTATCTTTCCCTGCAGCAATGACACAGCCAGGTCGGTGGTGCTCTCAGACAACAGCAGAGGAAACATTGCTGTTGATGTTCAAGCCAGAAGCATCCACACCATCCTCTACAAGTAGAGACGACATTGATGTACAATAGTACTAAGAATTGAATAAATTTTATAACATCCAAACTAGTTTATCAGTGACAAAAAGTTAAGTAAGACTTGCGAGAGTTATTAATATACTAATAGTGAAATTCTAAATGATTACTTTCCCAAAATCACACATATTTTAACAAACAAAGTTAAATTTTTATGACTATTTAACACATTAGTTTTAACAGAGAAAATAAAATATTGGTCTAAAGCTGTAATCTGTACTGTACATTATACTTATAATATGTTAATGTGAAAGTTTTAATATTGTATGTTCCTGAAATACGATTTTACTTCTGAATAAATTTAGACAAAAATTATAACAGAACTCGATTGACAGATAGGCTATTTAGTAGCCATACGAAATTTGGTCCCTAAAGTGATAACAGTAAGGTGGATTAGGTTTTATTATAAAAAATCATAGAATGTACTATTTATTTCGGGGACCAGTTTTGACACCTGGTTTCCCAATCGTAGGTAAAAAAATTTAAAAAAAAAGTTTTACAATCAAAGTAAACAAATTCATCTAGTTTAATGTAATTTTTCCAAAAAAATATAATAATTATAAATTATTTGACCTTTAAATTTATTAAACCAATACTTTGTTCATACGAAAATATTATGTTAAAGAACATTCCAATGTTAACATACGACTCATTTTGATGACTAATAATATTTGTATGATTACAGCACAGTGATACGAAATTGCTTCCCAAGATTGGTATTCGCCTTTGAAACTGCAGCTGAATAAGTAATTTTCTGAAATTAATAATGAAACTATATACGATAAAATATTAAACTTATTTTTAACATCTAATTGAACAAAATTCTACAAATACTACAACTATTTTTTTTGAAATAAAACGGTTTATTGTAAACTAGCTGTGCCCGCGACTTCGTCCGCGTGGAATAGTGTCTTTGGGAAGCATTTTTAATTATTTAGGCTAATTATTTTACAAATAAGACACATACGTATAAATACCTTAATGAGATATTTGCAGTGTTTCACTGCAAAGAGCTAATTAAATTATTTAAGTATATAAGTATATAAGGTATAACGTATATAAGGTATAACGTATATAAGGTATAAATTGTAAGCAAATCGAATTGTAATAAATTTGCAGTGAATTATAATGAATTTGCAGCGGAAAAAATCAGTATTCGCATGCGTGTGGCACAGTCGTCTGCCCTCCCGTGTCTGCCCATTCGGGTTGAGTGAACAGCATATTTCTAGTTTCATATTTTATTGATTGGTGAGTCACGTAGCCAACCCACACCGCGCCGTACCACGCCACGCTTCGACCCCCCCCCCCCCCCCCCCCCCCCACCCCATTCGGCTGCACAGCGATCATTGTGTACGGCGCGGTGCTTGGCAAGTTTCTGACTCGCCTTAACTTCAGTTTCACATTTTGTAATGACTCCGTAAATGTTACATCAGAATAGTTCTAATATTTTGTCTCTTGTCGCAAACTTATAAAACATTCACATAAACCTTACATATTTCCATACAAACTTTCATCCCCCATTCCCTATTATTATTTTACACCCTTGAGGGTAAAACGTTTACAATCTTTGAATGTCATATTTATTTATATCGAATCAACAGCCTAAAAAATAAGTTTCAAGCTTCTAGCTCTAAAAATGACGATACTTCCATACAACTGTTCATCCGCCCCCCCCCCCCCCCCCATTTTCAACCCCTTGCAACCCTTTTTTCGCATTAAAAAGTAGCCTATGTCCTTTCTTAGGGTCTAGAATATCTGTGTACCAAATTTCATTTAAATCGGTTCAGTAGTTTTGGCGTGAAAGCGCGACAGACAGACAGACGGACAGAGTTACTTTCACATTTATAATATTAGTAAGGATAATTTATGGGAACGCCCTTATTTTCCATAAGTTTTTGTAATGCGGAGGAACAATGTGGATTCAAAGGCAGATTATTAATAAACGTGGCAAAAGTAACGAATAGGTTTTTCCTTATACTACCCTATTAACCACAGTTTTCGAGAGAAACTAAAATAAGTAACACTCGGTTTGAAACAGCTGTCTAAAATCAGAGGCACTGATTGTTAAGTGGTGTACTCGAAAATGAAGGTATTCAAACTAAACATTGAACAAATAATTAAACAAAAACATTTTCAAACCTAACTCAAATCACATAAATGTGAATGCTGAACAAACCATATCTGTCATTAAACACCACCAAAGAAAAATATCCCTTTCGGCACAGCCAACAGGCGTAGGTAGATTTCGAAGTACCTATTATTTTGTAATATTTTGGAAACTTCTATAATCTCCTGGAAAATGTTAAGTATTTAATGTAGCCGACCCAAAATCCTATATGTTGGTCAATATTAAAAAAAGATCGATTTAACATTTTCTCAAATTCCACGCAGAGCAAATATTATGAATGTTTTTATTTTTATTTTAATGCATCCAGCACTGAATGTCTTAACGAAATTCATCATATGCCTAGTAAGGTAGAAATGCAACTATTTTTTATCTTCAATCACTATTTTTCATCCCTTGCTGTAGTACGTGGTCGAATAAATTTTTTTGGACAAAGGTTTAAGGTAATATTAAGATAGTTATTAATAAATTCTGACGAATTTGATTGTAAAAAAGTTTTTTTAAATTCTAACCACTGTTTTTACAATAATAGTTCGTTTCATCAAAAATTGTTCCAACCAAAGGTTTTAGATTAAATTTAGGCGTTTTACAATAAATTAAAATGGAAATGAAAGTAATTGTATTAAAAAAAAGTAATGACAGTTGGTTTTTCTAGCCTTGTTATTTCCAACCCTTCCATTAATGGTTTGTATAATCAAAAATTGTTTAGATAAATTAATGAGATTAATAAACAATATGTACGCAGTCGTTTTTGCGCCTGCGATGGGAATTATGATTTTTTTCTCGTCCAATCCTTGTTTATTCTACTCCTTGCAGTAATGGTTGGTCGTATAAACAATTATTTTAGACAAAAGTTGTATACAATAATTTAATGTTTAACAGTAAAACAGAACGGATTTAACAGTGCACATGGTAAGTAAATTACGAATCTTTTTAATTCTACCCCTTTATTTTTTTCAACCCCATGAAACAGTGGTTCAAATTATTAGAAGTTGTTTCAAAAAAATTATTGATAAAAATATAAGATTTACAAACAATTTGAACGTAATTGATGGAGTACCTACTAAGGAAGTTATGACTTTTTTAATTTATACCCGCTTTTTTTTAACCCTTTGCTACAATGGTTCATCTAATCAATAATTGTTTGAGACAAAAGTTTTAGATAAAAATAATAATATTAATATTTAATTCGTACGAATTGTATGTTGTGCCTACGAATGGAGTTATGATTTTTTTTTGTCCTTCAAACTTTGTTTATTCTACCCCTGGCAGTAATGGTTGGTCGTATAAAAAATTATTCTGACAAAAGTTTGAGATAATAATTTAAGGATGTACAGTAAAACAGAATGAATTTAATAGTTGTCATGGTTCAAAGTTATTATATATATATATATATATATATATATATATATATATATATATATATATATATATATTCTACCCCTTTATTTTTTCAACCTCCTATAACAATGGTTCGTCTTATCAAAAGTTGTTCCAGACAAAATTTTTAATAAAAATTATAAGATTTTCAAACAATTAAAAGGATTTTATAGTGTACCTAATGAGGGAGTTAAGATTTCTTTTAATTCTAAAAATTTTTTTAACCCCTTGCTGCAATGGTTCGTCTTATCAAAAATTGTTTAAAAAAAAGGTTTTAGATAAAAATTATAAGATCAATACACAATTTGTACGATTTCGATTTTTTGCCTAGGAAGGTAGTTATGAATTTTTTTTCCAGCAACCCTTATTTTTTTAACCCCTTGCAGTTATGGTTGGTAATATAAAAAAGTATTCAGACAATAAATTTTGGCATTAATCCTACGAGTTATAAAACGTCAAAACAGATGTGATATTTTCCATATTACGGGAGTTAGAACGAGTTTTGTTTTTTACAACTTCCCCATTTGTACCCCTTAGGTCGTATATTGCCCATTAACGAATGCGACCGTGATTTTCCACTGCTGTATTTTATGTATCAGTTTGGAAGTGATTTGAGAAAATTTGCGATAGTTATTGTGTCCACAAAATTGTGATATATAAAAATTAAAATATATATATAAACTTTTGAGTTGACGATGGTTTTTAGGTCTATGGACCATGAAATGAAAACTATATAAAATGTTTTCATAAGACGCACCATAGATATTGCTACAATAGGTAGTATTTCTTCGAAAACTACCTAAAATGAGTTTGCATCTTTTTTTGCGAGGAAATTTTTGTCATAACACCTGTCTTATTATTTCATGGAAATTTTACCTTTTGTTTCACAGTTCAGAAAAAAAAGCATGGAAGGTATTTACAATGGCCCGCACTTATCTCAACATAAACACAAATTCTTAGAGCCTGTCAATACAATGCTACATGTATTAGTTGCGGCGGTAAATGGAACAAAATGTTTCCAACGACTGTGTCTTGTGGCGTGGTTACTTCCAGAATTGGAATGCATTCATCACACATTACATGTTAAATTTTGTCAACTGTGATATATAAAACAAACTATACTTTAATTAAAGATTTAACGAGTAATTTTTTATTAAAAGACATTTCCTCACACCTGAAGGTGCGACTACATTTTTTTCTCTTGTGTTGTTTGATGTCACGTATAGTTCGTTCAGCACGTTTAAGTGCTTTCTTTAACTTACGTCCTCATTTGTTTTATGTTTGGTTATAAGTTCAATGGTACCTTTATTTGCGTGCATATCTTTTAAAAATCGGTGCCCCTGATTTTAGGCAGCTTATTCAAAATAGGTGTTGTGAGTATTGCATACCTGCCAGGCGTTAAAGTATTTTGTTCTCAATTTTATTTTAGTTTTCGCAAAACCTGTGGGGTATAATGTAGAACAGCAAGGCGACTCTTTTCGTTATTTTTGAATGTTGTATTAATAATAAGCCTTTAACAATCATATTTTCCTTACATGTCACCAAAATGTTTGTGAAATAAGCGTGTCCCCGTAAATTCTTTCCATTAAGTAATTTTACTTCAGTGACTATATTTGCAGAGTTTTTAGAACCTAGTTCAATTAGACATTACATAAACCTCCAGTGTTTCAACATACATAGTTTTTTTATTATTTAAAAAAATCTACCGGTTCAACTGCAACTTCAAATGCGTATACCAGTTCTGGGAAGCAATTTAGAACTCATTTAGTATATGTTTTAAAAAAATTTTTAACGTGATAAATTTGCAAATGAGGTTGTTTCTGTTGAGTTCAAGCTCACTCTGTATATAATGAGTGTAACAAGCTAAAAATATTTCACTTTTTGAATGTATGAAATTAGAATATTTCTTGAATAAACCAATATTGTTGCATTAAAAATATGTATCAGGAAATCAAAAATTAGTGCAGACATAGTACTATTAATATAGCATTTGTCAACACCATTTACATAGGGTGCACTAATAAAATTTAACTAACTAAACAGTGTTAAAATACAAATATTGCCAAATAATTTTCCTTCAGAAGTTTTTGTTCTACATAATTATAACCAAACATTTATGTTTTTAAAAATGCTAAGATTCTATAAACCTTTAAACAATCGGTAGTTTTACATAACTATTCGTTAAGGGTTAGTGTGCTTGTTTTTTTGGTTCTTTAATTTTTTTACAAGTTCACC
This sequence comes from Bacillus rossius redtenbacheri, assembly GCF_032445375.1. Lineage (NCBI taxonomy): Eukaryota > Metazoa > Arthropoda > Insecta > Phasmatodea > Bacillidae > Bacillus > Bacillus rossius. The sequence continues at coordinate 32,571,606 of NC_086336.1, forward strand.
CTCGTTTTTCTTTCATTTTCTCAAAGTCAGCTTTTTTTCTCGGAAAATACTTCTCTAGCCTCAGAGATTTTTTCTGGATCCCTAATTATAACTATGAAGCTGACTTGGATAAACTAGTTCAGGAAACATGCAGGTAATTCTCCATTTTTTATTCCTAGGACTTGTCATTCCTATCAATCTTAATAGAAACAGTTATTTCCCGTTACATGCAACTGTTCCTGCCCCTGGTAATAATACGTATGAAAAATATCAAGATCATCATCGCTTGACTTATCTTAACTTTCTCTCAAAAATGTAAATTACCTTTGCTAAATAAGTTCTCCTGATGTAAGTTCACATGGACAAACAGCTGCTGCATGACATTTCACTTCTCAAAAAAAAACTCATTATCTACAAACAATTCGCATTGTTTCTCTTGAACCTTGCACACACTTTCTAGGACTTTGATTGCATATTTTCACTAAAACTTCCTCCATATAAAAGAGAAGATGCCAGTTTGTAATAGGACGTGCGCAGCTTGAGTCTGAATACAGTACCAAAATTTGAGGCAGTAATAATTTTTCTTCGTTCCTCTTTCACGCATAGGCAATTCCTTTGTAGCAGTGTGTCATTTTAGATCATTATGGTTATTTTCTAAATATGTTAATATAACACGATGTTCTGCTCGTGTCGTATTAAATTCCTTATTTATTATATCAGGATTCTGAGTATCATGTCCATATCATTGTCGGTTAGGTCACATAAACGGTTTATTCTTGAGGTAATAACTTTTCGGTCTTCGGCTTTACTAAAGCTTTCCTTATTGAATTATTATTATTGTGGCATGAATCAGTGTTGGTGACACCTTGAATTATATTCTCTGTCTTAAAGGTAAGAAAATCCTAAAATTAGAGAATGTTGCCTTTTATTTGCTGAGGAAAACTGTCATAACGAGGATTGCTAAATTTCAGTTTGTTTGTCGTCCCTATATTATTAAATGTACGTCAAAAATAACACATTGGCCCAACATGCACATAATTTTCTCCCAAATAACTACTTTATTTATACACATACAGCAATCCATTAGCAAACAATAAATTTCATAAATCATTTTTGAACACGTTAATTTTTTCGGTTAATTAATGTGCATTTATGTTGGAAGTTGTTTCACTTTGTTAGTAGATGGCGTCCAATATTAAAAAAGTACAAATATATATTACAAAAAGTGGCATAACGTATATGTTGATATAAAAATATGAAAACTACTCAGTAACAGATCTCGAAAATAATAAAAATAAAACATTTGTAAATTCATTTATTCCTTGCGAGAGTTACGAGATATTTCCACGGGACCCGCATAAGTTATACAAAGTGCCCGCCGACCAGTTTGAAGGCGTTAGTTGGTAACGATACCAGAGAGTCTATTAGTTAGCGAAACTAGCGAGTCTTTCTAACTGGCTGTACTGACGAGTGGGTGAAGCGACACCCTCGAACCCGAATGACGAGCGACTGTTGGGCGGTATGCACACTTTATGTACGGAAACTTGTTTTCAGATCCAACTAATCGCAGAGCCTTTAATAAATTAACTTCACTTAACACAGATCTACAGTCACAATGGAATGCATCAGTGAAACCCCTAAATGCATGTTGTTGTTATTTATTTTCACACAAAGGTTCTTTTGTGGTTATGGTAGCCGTGTTGTGATAAACCAAAAACCTCGTTTCCAACAACGACAAAGGGCATACTAATTCTGTCATTGTCATTAGGCAACTATTTTGGAGTCCAGAAAGGCATGCTAACTCTACTTAACTCATATTGACACTGCTACGAAAGTGACTCTCTTATGAAATGATAGCGAGTGTCGCCTAAAGTTGTTCCTTTGCTCAGTCGCTGCGACAGAAAGTTGACAGAAAGTGTGAAAGAGTCCTGAGGAAAGCTTCGTGGGCAAAGAGGCAGTAACAAGGAGACATCATCCAGGTGGGTATTGCGAAGTGGAGAGAGAGAAGTAACGGAAGTGTTTTAAAGGACAGTGGGACTTGTGTGTTATTAAGTAATTGTTATTTTGAATGCTATGTGGTTCGAGATATAATGTGAAAATATCAGACCGGGTAAACACAGAATGAGGCACAATACGTCACGAAGCGACATTATGTCTGATAGTAGTAGACTTCCATGTATTCACATAAAAGCAATGTACACAGCACGGCACGGATGGAAGAACAAAGTTTTGTTCTAGACTTGACATATTTTTAAAGATTTTGTTTGCTCTCCGAGATAAATCTTGTGTTTTCGCGATCATATTTAGTAAACTGATCCATCTACAAATTTTCGAATGAGTCCGCAAATTCACGAATATACCTTGATACTTTGTAACCAGTTTTCTTCGTACATTTGAGACGAAAATTTATTAGCGGTGTGGAAGATTAAGATAAGTGAGGGTTCGGGTGAAATTTGGGCTCGAATTCCTTTTGAAATGGTTTGCGTGGTTGTCAATGCAAGTAACTACAGTGGGAAAAAATGTCTACCGTACTGGAACTAAGAGGGCGAAAGAGATTAATGATAACGGTGGAATCAGGAGAGTAATAGCATATGTAACTGTATTCTAGTACATCCCTTCCATCAGCGAGTATTGAAAACAATCAAAGTTCAGAGTTAAGAGATAATTCTGGAAACTCACCTGAGGCCCGCCTTTGTCTTAAAATAATAACTATTGTGCTCGTCGATAATACTGTAGTTTGCGAAATTCCACTTTATTTCGAGAGAAAAAAAAACTGTTTTCTTTTGTTGATGACAATCGAGTATTTCAACAGACCTGTGTGATCACGACCACTTGACTGAAGAAAAACCCTGATACACAGCACGACTTATGGATAAGAGTAAACAATAAAGAGTCCATCGCTGGCGGTGATAACACAGTGCGCAGAGTGGTGACCTCGTGTGACCATTACTACAGCACAAGATGAAAACCTTCATCTTAAGCGTTCTGCTGTTAGGTGAGTATACAGTCTCTGGATAAAAAAAAAATATGAATATTCTAAATACTATATCTACGCTGTTGGCGATAATACTTTGAGGACAAATAAAAGCTGCCCACTTTTAATTTACACTTAAATTGAAGTTTTCCGCTTTCTCCAACCAAATACCAACGATGGGGTTTTTTTTTTTTTGGGGGTTTGGGGGGCTGAGGAAGGGGTGATTGATCAAGCAAAAATTTAAAAAGAAATCTGTAAAATCAGCTGAGTCAGGGACATTTCATTTATAAACTGTTATAGAGGAATCACAATAGAATCGATGCGAATATAATATTTTATTTGCCAATCACGTTAGACACATATACAGCGTCACTGCGTCTTTGAAATGTGGCCACGCACAGTTTTTTTTTTTCTCGATTGAACATTTAATTTGGATTGAACACATTTCTTTGAAACTCGTAAATTGAAAACTTGTGAACCTTAACGGATTATATGTTCATATTTAATTGCAAAAATCATTCAATTTATAACTGTTAATTAAGGTTGATCGTGCGGGTAAATGGCGCATGTTAAAAAGCGGCATTTTTCTGTCATATCAGGTTCTTTGTGTCGTATCAGTCAAGCTATTTTGATTTTATCATTAAACATCATCCATCCAAAACACAATTTAAATCAATTTTAACAGTTTTACCATCAAATGTAATTAATTTGCAAAATGTCTTACAGTTTCATGTTTAGTTTGTCTGCGTGAATATTTGAAGATAACTGCAAATCGATATACGCCACTAAGCATTGCTCCTCTTCCATGCTTCTTGTCGGAAGCAATTTGAAATTAAGGACGTCAATTAAGCATTTTGATAGACTGCCAGAGTCAGTCCTGTCTCCCGTTGTCGTTCCGTAACTGAGTTGTCCCATCATTCATCTATCTTCCTGGCAACCCATTAATATTTCAAAGGGACAAAATACATTTTCTCAGTTACAGTAAGTATTGTCTATATTAACTGAACTCATACGGACTAGAGATCCTCGGATAAGCAAATTTAGAATAACACGGATGGAATAAGAAAACATGTTGCATACTTGGCGATGCTCAAAATAAATACTTTACTAGCAATAAGTAGACCACTTGATAGTATATATCTACCTTAATGACACGTTAGAATCCCTAAATCAAACATTTTGGAAAAAAAATTAACCCTTTCACTTTGTCGATTCCTGAGATATACCTTATTTTTTTTATTTTTTTTATTTTAACTCAACTATTCTTTGTATTCTTTTGTGAGGTAATAATCATATGCTATGATTAAAATATTAAGTCTTAATTATTTTATAACAAAAATTTAATATTTAAAATATAATAATATTTAAAAAAATAAAAATTTATATGCCATAGCCATAAAGCATTTTGTCTACTAGAATGATGGTACACCTTTACCCACACATTAAAGGTTTCATAAACTCCATGTATCATTGAAATATAAATTGTCCATTTCAGTGTATGACTATATTGAAAGGGTTAAGAGAATTGTGATTTATTGCATTGCCTCATTTCTTGGACTCCACAATGTTCGTTCATAATCACTAATTTTTTTTTTATGATTTTTATATTTTTATCTCCCTTTCATTAAGCGCGCTGAGTCACCTACTCTTCTATATCTTCCCTTTTTTTCCTTCAGTCACTTAAAGTCACTTCACTAACAACCCAAGCACTTCCCGCTATTTTTTATTTCTAAGATTCCACCCCGATCCAAATGTTTGAAAGCAGATAAAGAACGACGCGTGTCATTTTCGCACTCATTACTTCACTACGCATTAACAACTAGACAGATCTGCTTGAAACTTGACAATGTAAGGGAAGTGATAAAAAATTGTGCTTCTGAAAGGAGAGTCAGTGACTCGCTTGGTTCTAAGAACTCATACAGTCAGGTGCCAATTAAAACACGTAGGTTGGCTTGGATAACACTGAACCTCGGTTAATAGAAGCTCAGTTATTCTAGACCCTACTGCACTTGGTTGAAGGGTGGTTTTTCGGAAAATGGTAAAAAAATAGTTGGTCGTTTTTGTAAGTTTATTGTTCATATATAATATCTTAACTTCCACTTGATTGCCTTAAAAGATGTTATTTATCATTATAAAAGCAAACCTATTCTTTTTCACACTCTCGATGGTCAATTTTTGAAGGGAAAAAAAGAATGACAGCATGTAATTATTTCTAATGTAATTCGTCTCATTTTCTAACCTTCTATTTTAATATAAGTATTTATATGAATTTCCTTTATTAACAAACACATACCCATTTCGACCACTTTGGTGTGTTATTTCGAAATTTTTTTAATTAAAATTATTTAGTATTAGTGTGTATATAACTTACGAAATATATTAACTTTAGCCTGATTAGATTCGGAGATGTTATTTTTTTTTAATAAATATCAAACCTATTTTCACCTGTTAGGGGTGAAATTTAGGGAAATGGTAAACACCATTTGGTCGTTTTTGTATGTTATGTTCAAACTAAATACCTTACTTCCCGTTTGAAAAGGTAAGTAGATATTATTCCATTATAAGGAACAACAAAAACCACATTTACCTTCTTTTTATTCTTTTATGTGTATAATTACGGTAAACTCTATAGAAGAATACATTGTATTATAAATATTACTACCCATTATCATTTCTCTACTGTGTTACCCTTAGAGATATGATTTCGTTTTTGAAACAAAAATGACCCCTTTTTCACCCTTTAAGAGTGGAATACTACAAAAATATAACAAATTTAACAAAAGTAACTTCAGCATATTAAGCACCCTTGTTCTCCATTTCATTTAAATCTATCAAATACTGTTTGCATTATGATTTAACAAAAACACAGACAAAAATGTTTAAAATTTGTTGTTTTAGCCTCTGTATAAACTCCTATCACCAAATATTCTTTTTTAGAAATATATTACATGTATATACACAACTAAATAGCGGATTTATTATTACAAATTATATATATATATACAGGACGTTTACATTTTGCGGCACATAAATTTAAAGGGTGACAAGGAATGCCTAAACAGGATATTTTTTAAAAAAGAAACGTGTGTCCGGGAAGGAAACTCCTCAGAACTACATGCGCGGTCAGCAGCGCTCCAGAGGCTACTGGACTACTCCACCGGCCGGGAGCAGCGCAGTGGCGGTCACGTGCTCCCATGGAGTTGGGAACTGTCAGGAGAAGGCATGCTGTCACGTAGATAAAGTCACTTTTTAACCTCGTCATCGCCATATTGCATACGCCCAGAACTTTGCGGAAATGGTGCTTGACCACATCTGATGATTGTTGGTAGGCATGAATTAGATACTCCTTCGTTAAAAAGAGTCACTTTCATGAATAAGAAAAAAGTCATTTAAATCTGGTTCCACATGCAATCTTCATTTCACTTCAGTCTATGTTTTGGGCGTATAACCTATGTGGTGAAACAAGGAACTGGAGGGCGGGGGGGAATGGCTTCACACACTGAGCATGTAATCGTGCAGTCATGGCCACCCCCTGCGCACTCCGCGGGAAGCAGGCGACAGGTCGGGGGTCACTCAAGGTCGATGTGCACACACCAGTGACGTGACAGTGACGTGGCCGGCCCGCGACGCCACGGGCAGTGATCCGGATACTGCTCTCCACTCACACCGGACAGTGACTCATCCGTCGTCTAGCATTGCGTTTTGGTGGCAGATGGCGATTTTTTTTTTCGGAGGAATAACTATTCGAGGTTGCTCTAATTTTTGGTCGATGGTACATCATACATGGGAAACCAGAGCAGTTGAAGGGAAGTTTGCCACTCTCTACAAAAAATTGATGGACGATGCGATGGAGCGAAGTTTTTTTAATACTTCAGAATGTCTCGTCCAGGGGATTATTTGGACGATCGCAAACGTACCTTTATCAATCGTTTGAGTAGTGCCAGGAGAACAGCAGAAAAAAAAAACCTTTTGGTATTGTGACTCAAAAATTTAGATTTTACAACAGGCGGATTCGGGCCTTTCCCAAACACGAAACTTGCTTACTGCATAATTTCATTAAAATTTCGATAGCAATACGTACAATTATGTTACTCAGTGAGTGAACTTCAGGAGTTGTGGTCACAAACTTGCAAGGAGGGAACGCAACGACAGATGCATTTCGTGTTCGGGAAATACTTAAGTTCAGATGCTGGGTCCCTCCCTTTATTAGCAAAAGTCTAGATATAAAAGACTTTTTATAGTTTGAAATAAACTGTATGAAATGTGAACAACCTTTTAAAAAAATTTCATACCTAGTATTAGTTCATATGAAGTTGCTATACATTCTTTAGTAACAATGTGATAATGAATAATGTATTAGTTGTTTCCATTTCCACAGATTGTATTCTTATTATCCGTGTTCCTGTATTTTGACTTGGACAGACACGGTCACGGCGATAGCACTGCCGGCACCGGCACGGACACGGCACGGACACGGCACGGACACGGACACGGACATGGACACGCGCCGGGCGACAGGGAACAGAACCCTTCACATTTTCACCAGAATAGTTTAACCCCGCCTGTGACATCACGGGCTGGCCACGGCGCATCACGTCACTGACGTGTGTCAATAAGCCTTTAGAGTTGGTCAAATGCACTAGTGACCAGCAGTCTGGTGTTTCAGCACGGTGAACTGTTGTTTGTGGTACGTTTACAAGTTTGATGTTGGGCCATCAGCACAGTGTTGACTTTTAGTCATTACGGTTCTGCGTTTACAGATATGACAAACGACATCTAGCACGGGAAACTTTACATCTGCAGAAATGGTTCATGTCGTAGGGCCGTGTACTTTTAGCGAAAATATTTCCATAACAGCTGTGTGTTAAAACTTTGTGGCATTGTCTGTGTTTCGTGGTTAGCTGGGTTTAATTCAAGCGCATGTCCATTGTCAGCACGCCAATCACTGCCATCCAATGTGGAAGCAAACGCGTCCTGAATGTGGCCCGACCAAATAGGGCAGTGGCTTCTCTTGCAGACGGCCGCCAATTGCAGTCATACCTAGAGACCCGGAAAATTCGCAGCTTCAATGACCTTCAGGATAGACTCCAATATCCTCTACACACTCGGGCAAATGCCAACTGTTCATTGGCTGCTGACTTGTGAGTCATCTCGACTGGGTGGCCTGTGATTCGACACTTCTATGAGTGAGGGTCTCTAATTGGCCCTCAGTCCTCCAGATTAACAGTGAACCAATGACAGAAGCAGCACTAAGGTATAATTATTTGAATTTTAGCATAACACGAAATGAACCCGCGAATTTTCCGGGTCTCTAGTCATACCTTATTGCAGTTTAATGTACGATCAGATCATTTAGCGAAAAATGCCTGCCTGAATTTTAGCATAACACGAAATGAACCCGCGAATTTTCCGGGTCTCTAGTCATACCTTATTGCAATTTAATGTACGATCAGATCATTTAGCGAAAAATGCCTGCCCCTACTGATGTGCATGGGAAGGCGGAACAAAAAAAAATTGCAGCAGGAGTAGTGACTTGTACCGAATATGAAGTTTTTCGCACGGTTTGACCAGCGACTGCCTGGAACTGAGTGTTTCATACGACGGAGGGCGATGTATGCCAAACTGCTTAAGGCTCGTCACCTCGTCGCCCGGCTCGTCGACTGCTTCCCACGGAGCGTTTGATCGTCACTGCGCTGCGAGCGCGCGTCCTCTCGGCCAATGAGACAGTCCCCCTGAAGCCCGCCCAATTCAAATCTGCGCGCTACTGTTGTTCGCGCCTGAAACTGAACAGGGTTTCGTTTCCGGACGTATGTTCTTCGGTAAAAATTGCTTGTTCGGGCATTCCCTGCCATCCTGCCATCCTGCGAGCAACCTGTATACACACAAAATCCTACAGACTCGTTGATTTAGTAATAGTCCCGCGTGTGGGATACCCGTGTTCTGTTATAGGATTGTCGGTGTTGGCCAAGGATTGTCACGTGAGGAACTACGGCGCTAGCAGCATAGTGTGTGTCTGCAATGCCACGTACTGCGACAAGATAGAGCCCATAAGTACGGACTCCATCTCTGGAGGACACTACACACACTTCGTCTCCAGCAAGGCTGGCCTCAGGCTCAAAAAGACTACGAGCAAGTTCACCAAGACAGGTAAGTGCTTATAATGAAATTTCAGGAAAATATGGGACCTGCGAGTAGGTACCTTACTGTCACAAGTTAAAGCAAGTTTCCAGGTGACATAATTTTGTATGAAAACTGATCAAGATTTCCTGGTTTAATCTTGATGAGGAAACCATGTCGACAATGTTTATTTAGCATAAGTTGATAGTTTTTTCGTTTCGTCTGACTAAAATAGGCATTTTCACTATTATTTCTAGGTAGTTTCCCTACTAAATATTTAACATAATGCCAAACAAAATAACTAATATTTTAGGTCCGTACAAAGTCTGCGTTTCTTTATATATAGTGTCATTTTTTTAACGTTGAATTTCCTAATTCTCTTTAACACAAACATAAAAACTAGCATTCGTTACCAACAGCCTCATACATGAACTCTGATAATATCTTATTCTTACAGCTACAATAGTATTTTTAATTGGTTAAACAATGGTCTTATCAGCAGTACGCAACAAGAGCAGCTCGTTGATTTTATCGATGAACTGTAAATAATGTAGATTAGGTACTACATTTTACGATAAGTCAGCGAAAAAAAACCTATTGTGTCAGTCCCAAAGTTTTTAAATCCACATCATATAAAGTATCAGAATTGTGAGTATTATGCATATCACGAAACAGTTACAACACAATAGCCTCCGAACTGTTTACTCCACAATACCCACTCTTGCTTTACGATAACGTATCAGATGTTAATAATTAGTAAACAATTCTCTTCATCTGTCCCTAGGTAATGTCTCTTGTGTTTTTGGTGCGATGGTTTTTTTAAGATGCACCTGTATAACATCTGTAGTTCAAATAAGGATATCCCCCAACAGCTACTTAGCTTTAATTATTGTGGGAATGGTTGACTGTTCACGCTTTGAGAATGTCATTAACTGTGCCATTACAATGTTAGTTGCTAACTATCAATGTAGAGGTAGCTTTGAATAAAATTATTTTACAACAAAACTAATAAATATGAGAACTTTTCGATTTTCGGTTAATTTTTATTGTACTTTCTCGGCTTTTGCAACTCTTAAATCGCCTTATCATGCGCTAATCGTTTCAACTGTTTATAACTTGTATGTCGCCTACAAATTCTGCCTTAAATTTTTAACTGAATTACTAGGATTTTAACTCTTAAATATTATCAAAAAATATATTTCGTCATATCGCTAAACATCGCCACAAACGTCTGTACTTGTCAACACATTTTAGTATACATTTTTCGTTTGCTTACCTATCTACACGGCTGTAAGACTTAGAAACTTAAGAAATACCAAAAAATGTTAGAAAAATTTTTGAAAACCTAAGTGCAATTACAAATCAATGAATAGGACTGTGAGATTATTTATGAGAGCAGCTTACAAAACATTTTTAGTCATTAGAGTGATAGCGGGTAGGTATACAGAGAAAAAGGCTAAATATATTTTTACTCATTCAACAGACGTAACTTTAAAATGCTAAACCATTGTGATGATGTTCATTATACCAATGCTGCAAAAGATTAATTAATAAGAAACGTCAGCGATGAATCTAAATCACATTATTTGATTGTAATCTAATTAATACACGCTGCATCTAAGAATATGATTGATGTTACATCCTATTAAATCGTTTGGTTTATGGTGCAGTGTGATTTATTACACTTCGTTTCTTTTGTACATATAATGCGTTTAATACAATCGGCATACAAATGTCCGATTTATTTTTTCTACGCGTGTTCCCCTTGTTGATGTGGTCGCCAGCCATTTTTGTTGTAAATTTAAACAAAAATAAATGCCTACAAAAAAGAGTATTTGGATGGAGAGCTCATGAAACTCGCTGATGCAGTAATCTCATAACCGTTGACCTCACAAAGCCGGCACGGTATCGTCAAACCTAAGTGCAGTGCAGTGGCCAGTGTGGAGTTGACTGAAGCCCTGAGAGCTGGCCTCAGGAGAGTGCGACGATTCCTTCGAAGCTGATCGAGATCATAAGTGGAGGGGGCGAATCTGCATGTCCACCATTTTGGCCTAGGCCAGCGCTTCAACAAATCAGGAACAAACATTTCCTAGTGTGGCTCGCAGACCAGCTACAGCATCTCTACAACTATACTACCCATAGATGGAGGTTAGAGATATTCACGAACAGCATAGTGAATTGTTCTGTGGCATCATCTATTGTTAAATAGGATATTGACTGTAATTATAAAGTGTTATATTTATTTATTGTATATTAAGTGCTACAGGATATTACACCCGGATCCTGTATAGAGATATTTAATGTAAAAGCAGGTCTAGGGATCGGAATACGGCCTGATCACGTGTGTGACTCGGGGGAGCTAGCAGCTTCAGGGATCCATGCCCCAGACCAATCAAAGGGAATAAACCCTAGATATTATGTAGTTTTTTTTACTTACCTTACCATTCCTTTTTTTTTCTTTTTTTTCTTGTCTCTCCGGGTAGCGAACCTTCCGAGACAACGGCCCACCTCCCCTCCCCACTCTCCACAAAGTCATCATCGTCCCTGGGCGACACATATGATATGCCACTACGTAACTTAAAGGCAAGAAGTCTGTAGAAAGTTTGAAAGCGGCTGACTCATGCCTCAGCCTGGTGGCGTGTGCGCCGGATATCTGCTGCAGACAGTGCCTAGGGCTGACGACCACACTTCTGCCAGCAGAGTCTGCGCTGTCTCCCAAGAGCGCGCTGAAGCTCACTGTGCAACGGAACGTCAAGTACCAGGAGATGCTGGGCTTCGGCGGAGCCATCACCGATGCCACGGCCATCAACATCAAGAGCTTGAGCGCTAAGGCCGAGGAGAATCTGATGGAGTAAGTTTTTTTTTTTTCATTCAGAAAAGTATTCTTCAAGATCATGCTTACAGAAGCCGCTTTAGTTTTGATGATTGTATTATTTTTGATAGGCAACTCATAAAAAAATATTTTATATTGAGTAACATCACTATCTCTGAACTGATGGAAAATTCATTAGATTTTTTTATTAAATTTTTTAAACAAATAGTGTTGAGTAATTTAATTATATGTTCTCCCCCCCCCCCCCCACTCTTTTCCACTAACCGTCCCGAATGCCAACAGGGACATGAAACACAAAACCTATCAATGTGTCTCTCTGTGAAGAAAAAAAAAAGTTAAACAGTTCCGTCAGCCTACAAACAAGCAAGTCCCATTACGGTAACGGAAAATGAAAATTACATAAACCTTTTATATATAACTAAAAATATATTCATCACATGTATTTTAAAGTTTTGTAAGTTAGAGGTGTCCTGGCAAACTTAAATTTAAGATTTGTTTAATGTTTAATCACTATTAACGCTTCCAGGCACATCATATAAAATATTTCTTTGCTAAATGAAACACATTTTATTTAACATTAGTATACTGTATCGCAATTTAACTATTGAACTATGTGATTTCTATTAATTCAAATTACAAAAGTGCCAAATTTGATGGTATGTAGGATTGTCATAACTTATTTTACTCTTAAATCGCCTATATACTAATTATGGGCAAAAATACGAAATGTTTTCCTAGTCAAAAATATCCATTGGTTTGTATGGTAACTACGGCAATCTTTCAACTAGCCAATACGTTTAATGTAACATTTAGACTCATTTGAAATATTTTAGGATCACAAACAAGTTTGTTTAAGGTAGTTTACCACAAACTTTGCAACACACGCAACACATGAGCATTAACACTACGTAGTATTAGTATGAGTATTAGTATTTATAAGCGACAATTTTTACTACACATTAGTAATAAAGCTGACGTATGTATATCTTTTCTACTGTTTATTTTATACAATATAAAATCCATAACTTTTAACTAGAGTCTGGACCTGGTTTCATTCGATAGCTACTGTTTACTTTCAACGAAGCGTGTGTCTGATTTGTGCATTTCAGGAGTTATTTCGGTGAAGGTGGGTCGCAGTACACGATTTTGAGAAATCCTATTGGAGCATCCGATTTCTCATTAGAATACTACAGTTTTGATGATGTGAAAGGTGACACCACACTAAATCATTTTGCTTTGCGTAACGAGGATATCAAATACAAGGTAGGCATATAATTGCAAATATATGTATGCACAGTTAGTTATAGAAACCAACATTATTAAAAATAACTAGTGTTAGGAGACATGTATTACTGTTTTATTTAGATATATGTGTATCCGTTTCTTAAATAATAATTACCATTCTGAACACACACATTATTCAAACAGAAATTATTAGACCGATATAATATACGCTCGTTTACCTCCAAAGAAAATATTTATAGGACACTACCAAACATTGCAAGGTTTATATTCTCCGTAATGAATTTATAATTATTCTGCTCCAAAATACAACTCTTTCCCTGAATAGCCTACCAGCAAATATGGGATTAGATATCAAAATGCAATCAAGGAGAGTACACTTCAAAAGCTCATTTGGCCCTTCCAAATATTCAATATTCCAATATATTAAACACTACTGTTTTCAAACCTAACGAATTGATCTTGTTCCGGTTCTTGGAGCAAATATTTATATTAAAATATAACTTATTTAAAAAAGTCAAACAGTTTGATAAACCAAGTATTGATCGGTAAAACAAAAGTATGTCCAAAAAAATGTTATACCTGAAGAAAAACCACACATAAAAAATTTACAGCAGTACCTTCTTGAAGTTACACTTTTAACATAAAAGTAGTAATTTCAGCTTATTACCGTACACCAACCAGTGTACGATATCTTAAAATGGTGAAATGTTTAATCAGAATAAAATCGTTGATGTATGATTCCATAGATCATATAGCACATTTCACAAGGGAAGAATTAAGGACATACGCTATTACAGAGGCATATGATTATGATTTTTTACCTGATCACTTACCCCATTACAAAAATATTTAAAATGTCACATCATAACATAAAGTTGTACATCATGTTTTTAGTGACCATAGTGCGCTGAGGCCATTAGTGAGGTGGAACAATGTTTGCAGATCCCAATCATCAAAAAGGCACGTCAGCTGAACAAGCGAGGGGTAAAACTCTTCGCGTCTGCCTGGTCCGCCCCGTACTGGATGAAGAAAAATGGCACAGTCGCTGGCACAAGTCATCTGTTGCCAGAAAACTACCAGCCATGGGCCAATTACTACGTCAAGTAAGTTCTTTAGTACTAAACATGTACCTACAATACAATACGTTTTGTACGTAAATGAGTAATTTTGACCACGTGTTTAAAAGAAAAGCTTTTAAATGCATTGTAACTACCATAAAAAAGTTTTTTATCCCAGAAAAATTCGAATGATTATCATTACATACATGTTAATTTTTTCAGATGTATTCCAAGTGTGACTAAATTTTAAAACCACACGCTTACTAAAATACTATCGCACCATATCAAAGATGAACATACCCTGCTGTTAAAACCCACAGATAAAATAGGTCTTGTGAACAATGATTTGAACATGGCTATACCACGATGCCTGCTACAACCATCCAAATGAAGTTAAGTTAAAGAATATGGTAAACAATTGTGGATTATGCCAAAAATATTTCAAGCTTTCATTACATTGAGCTAGGAACTGTCAGGAGATGGCATCCTTTGACGTAGTTGAAATCACTTTATATCTCACCATCGCCCAAGACATTGTTTGATAGTGCTTTACCACGTCTGATCATGGTTAAAAAATATTAATAAAAATCTTCGTCGTTAAAAACATTCATTTCCATAAAATACAGCCATTTAAAACATTTTTCACAATACAAACACTACACTTTAGCCAGGGTTTTCGGCGTCTAAATAACATGACGCAGACCATGAGTAGAGAAAAAGACTTCACCTGATTACCATGTAATTATGAAGACGTGGCCACACCTTGATTCTATAGGTAACACGAACACAGGTCAACAATAGTTTTGGTGCCGGGGTATTTGGCGCTGATTTCATATGGATTTGATGCCCTGAATCCAACATGGTATTTATTGGTTTTTGCCTAGGAGGTCAAATTTCTAAGATATAACATTTTAGTGAAATGTACGATTTACTTTATTTTAGGTTAAATCCATTAATCTGATCTAAAAATTAAACCTGAAATACTTATTATTAAATTACACAAATATTACTATATTATACAAATATCATTATATTATACAAATGTTATTAGTATATAATAATATTATATATACATACAAGGATAGTACCAAATCATCGATGGAACCAATTAGTCACTCAACACTTCGGAAGCTTCTTTTTCGTGAACATCTTGAATATATCTTGGGACAGTCCCTTTTTAAACTCCAGCAATAATCTGCCATCATGTGCGTATCCCATCTTCCTTGATAGCAGTCCTCCATAATTTTAATATCTTGATGAAATCTTTCACCTTGCTCCTCACTGCTGTTTCCTAAATTTTCAGGAAATAGTTCAGGTGGCTGTGTAAATAGTGCACCTTAATACGCATGTTGCACCCAAGGGATTTGACATTTTTAAGTATATCGTTTACCAGTTCAACATTGTTTTCTGCTTTTCGTTGGCCCAGAAGATTTCCGACACAACAAATGAAGTCCAGGATTTTCGCTCAGTCTCAAAAATGGAATTTATGAAGGCTTGGTTCTTAATGAATTTTCTTAGTTTTGGGCCATTTAAATATTCCTGCTTTAATTTTTTTCCTTACACAAGTGAGGTATTTATTCCACTTCAAATAATACAAAGCATTATCCGTCCTTTTCAAGTGCCTTTACAAAATGCTTCATAAGGCTCAGCTTGATATGCAGTGGAGGAAAGATGAATTCTTTTGTTGAACTAAAGGTACGTTAATAACTTTTTTTCTCCAACGACCATGTCTTCTCTCTTAAGCCACTCTTGTCTAACCCAGTGCTGTTTTTTGTCTCTACTATCCAAGAGGCACAAGAAACAAGTATATTTGGTGTAACCACTTTGCTGTCCGAGGAGGAAGTTTACCTTTTTTAAGTCCACACAAATCACCCATTGATGTTCACGATACCTTCTCTTCTCCAAGACCAAAGCAATGGTGCTATATGTTTCTTTCATTGTCGTTGAGTGAGCGAGTGGTATTGAACCTTATTTGTTCCCATTGAACAAATTTTAATCTTTGCTTAACTCAAAAAGTAGAGCTGATAGAAAAAAAAACTAATTTCATATTTAGATTCGGCGCCCCAAATATATCAAAAATCAGTTCCAAAATCCTAGGCACCAAAAAAACTCTTTTTAGCCTGGTATATATATATACATGTATGTGTGTGTAGGTGTGTGTGTGTGTGTGTGAGTTAACTCACAGTATAATTGGAGTAAACCAGCAAATAAATATTTATCTTTTGTACCAAAATTTAAAATAAAGCGGTTAAACCAGTTTCTTACTTTAACACTTTCTTGGCATACCAGGTACTTCGATGCATACGCCAAAGAGAACGTGAAGTTCTGGGGACTAACAGCTCAGAACGAACCGACCCAGGGTGGCTGGCTTCCCTCTCGGATCATCTCCATGGGCTGGACCGCGGAGCAGCAGAGGGACTGGATAGCGCAGCATCTGGGTCCAACCCTGCACAAGGGAGGCTACGACTACCTCAAGCTGATGATCATGGACGACAACCGGGCAATCCTCGCCAACTGGGTCAAGACGGTGAGGACACTGGTTGAAAGCTGCCCTTCCCTCGTCCGACTGCGCGCCAGTTAGGATAGTATTTCCCGCGGAAATTTTGTCTCGGACATTCTCTATCACCTGTCACTGGTAACCAACTCAAACACACTTTTTGGGTTTCCGATATCTAGCCACGTTTGAACCTACATTTTTTTTAGGCAGAGATAAACAAACAGGCTTAATTTTTTATACAAACAAAATATATTTCAGTGATACTCATCAACACAACAAAACAAAATTCCTATTGACTGATTTTCACCAGTCCATGATTAAACTAACAACAGTTCTTCTAATTTTATTAACATGATATAAGTATTGTATTTACTTAAAATTAATATAATTATGTATGAGTCGATGCATTCTATTAGGAGAAAGAAATGCTTCTGCGTGATCAATTGATGAAATGACGTGAAATTCTAATATATTTCTCGAGTTTCATATTGAATTTCTCATACCTTTTCATGCTGCATGCTATGTGTTTTTAACAGGTGCTTGGCAACAAGACAACTAGCAACTATGTGTCTGGGATCGCTGTGCACTTCTACTCGGACACTAGCAGCGACCCAGCAATCCTCACCAACGCCCACAAAACCTACCCAGACAAATTCATCCTCTACACTGAAGCATGTGATCGTAAGTAGGAATTTATAGATATATACATGATCATATTATTCTTTACTTACAACACAAATATGGTGTGCAATACGAGATAGCAACTTTTTTTTTAAATAAAGTGGGTTACTTCGAATTTAAAATTATTTTTCTACTGTATAAGTTAACACTGTAAAATACTGATTAATACATTGCAATACAATCAGCAAATACAACGCATAATTTCATTTACTTGCATGAAAAAGGGCTATTGGTTAGATTTTGTCCAATCCAGCCAGTAAGGCCTACACAAAACTTCCATATGTAGAAAGATGCAAACTACATATTTAACAAACACAATACAAAATCAGAAAAAACATTCAATTATTCATTTCTGAAGTACAGCACAATTCAATAACATTTCCAACATTACACCTAAATTAAACATCACAAAAGACAGTTCAATTTTAAAATCCATTAAAAATATTTAATCAAATAAAAAAATGCACGCCTTGAAAGTTTTTTAAGTATGCTTTAAACCAATCATAGCTGGAAAAAATTTATTTTATTTTTATAAATTAATTCACTCAATTTTATTAATGCTAACAGAGGTATTAATTACACTTAAAATTACATAAAACTTCTTTGAATCATTAGCACAGTCCTAAACATTAAACGTTATTCATGATCAAATGCAAAATTTATGTCGAATGGGTCATTTCTGTGATATTCTAAGTTTTTAGAGTGAATTTATATTATTTGTTTTAATAATTATTGTGGTGTTTGTATAGACAACATAAAATTACAAGATACAATTTTAACGTGTATTGATGTTTTCGGTGAAAGTTTCTTCATGATAGTGAAGTAGGTTGGTTATGTACTCTGGAATATTATCAGTGTATCTCTCTGTGTTATGTGAAATATAGTACATATATAGTGTGGTGTCATGTCCGCTTCCTTACCTTTGGTAGTATTTTGTCTTACTATCTTTAGATAACTCTGTATAAACATCCAAGGATGAGATACAACTCTATGGCTTTTACCAGATTATATTTTTTTTATGACACGAAACACTTATAGGTACTGTTATCTTCAATATACTTATAAGAATTAAAAATAACAAGATATGTTTTTGATAGTTTGAAAACAATACTTCCCGCCTTAATAAAGTCAAGAATATGGTGATTAACAGCCAAACAAGCTGCCAACCAACCCGGTTGCTTAACTTAACTGGAAGGTTTTTCATTTCACAGTTAGCACAATATCTCATTTTCATTTCTAACATTCAAATTACTGCAATTTTGATTATAACAATGAACACATAGCTGCTAAAAACACACAGATAATAGATTGCAAAACATGACACTGAAAGCAAATGCATAAACATACAGTTCCACAGATGTAGGTATTCCAAGTCTGTAGTCTGGAAACATGTTCCTTTTCTCTATGCAGTTGAAATAAAATATCAAAAGCAAAGTTTCAATAAGCATCTGAACCTAAGTAATAACATTGAATATAAATAATACAGAAGTCACCAAGCCATAAGAAAAATAGTTTTCTCTTTTTTTTAAGTTAGTAGGACTGCTCTACACGAGATGGCATTGTGATCGCCTCTTCAAGATGGTGGCGCTGTTGTGCGGTTAGCAGGGGAATTATGTATCTTAAAATATCGTTCTTTCTCTGTCTGAATAACACTCAAGTAGAAAAATAAAATACAATAAAAGTGCCTTTTTATGCCAAGGAGAATTATAATTGCTATTTTCAGCATACTTACATTGTGGTTAGCTGAAAGGATAGTAAGTGATATTTGACAGCAGGACTAGATTGTGTTTTTAAATGGTAAAAATTGAATGAGCCCATTATAGCTGGTCGACAGGAGGCTATGATAAAGTGGAAGTTGTCGGTACAGACGCCATAAACGGACATGTGCGTAAAACGGCGTGCACTTGTGTTTTTGCACGTGCTTTAGACATTCAGTTCTGCATGGCCGTGCGCGCCCGAATTAAAAGCCTCCGTGTTGGCCTGGGCGGTGAAGCCGCGAGCAGTTTCAGACGGGAGGTCCGAGGCCCGAGACAGGCTGGGTCCGGTTTATGGAACGAACAATATACGATTTATATTTATAACGTCTCGCCGACATGAAGTCTTTAGAGACGGTTGAACGGTACCACAGTGAGTTGAAACGGTGACGATATGCATTAGTGCGGAAAACAGGGATACCAAACATAACAAGAAAACCCACCGGCCGACGGCACCTTTTACGATTGCGAAAAAAAAAAATGGGTTTAATCACGCCGTGAGTATCCTAGTTGGGTCAGACCCTTCTCAGTAGCCCTCTCGTGGTGCTCAGCTCACAGTGCCTCAGCATCCAGAAGCTAAACCATCCTGTATACTGCGAGATACAGCCACCGAAGCCAACAAGACAGTCGAGCTGGACAGCAGTGAGGTGGATAGTGTTTCTAAGTTAGGATCGTTCTAACTTACGTGGATTTTTTTCGAGGTTTCTAAGTTATGACTGTTCTAAGTAGTGTGTTTCTAAGGTATGTGTGGTTCCCCGCCAATCATTACCCAAGAATAAACAACCAATGAATGACCAGCCACGTCTTCAACAAAAGATAGGCCACGATACGCTGTTATATTTTTATATAATGCTGAACAGAAATGAGATAGCTGGTAGAGTAAGTGAAGGCAACGACTCACCGGAATGTAAAAAAAAAGTGAAACGTTCAGGAATGGGAAATTCGATGTGTGCGAAGTGAAGGGGGCTTAATATTGGGTTACACGATAGGAGTGAGGTTATGGGGTAGTATTGAGCGCCCCACTCCTCACTCTCGAGCTAGCGTTGGTGAAGCGACGCTACAGTGCTACAATTTCGTTATGCTGGAAACGACAACCATTTTTCGTTTAAAATTGATTCAAACTGAATAAAAAAATTGTGAAAATTTGTACAGACATATCCACTAGGCATATGTATAATATTGTTACGATTTATTAAAATAAAAATAATAACTCGTCGTGGGTTCATAAATGGATATCCCATTTAAAGATTTTACTACACAGTTTTATTAATTGCCAATATTTACATCACTAACAAATAATCTTCTAAAATGCCTAATAATAAATTACACTTAGAAATGTGTATTCCCCAGTCACTCGGTTTCTACACACTGCACACCTCGCTCGGCCGCACCTCTGGCGCAACTCTCGCCACAGCACCCCTCGTGGACCTCCGCCGCGGGACTCCGCCGCTGCACTCCGCCGCCGCCGTCGCACTTCCCTTCGCCGAATATACGCTCGACGCTTCGCTCGGAACTTCGCTCGGGACTCTTGCCACACCTGCGACACTATCGGAACTCAACTGCACTCACCGAGGAACTCCGACACACCCGCGACACTATCGCCCCGAAACTCCGCCGCACCCGCGGCACTATCGCCCGGATCTACTCCACTCCCAACTGCACTCCACTCGGAGGCCGGCATCCCGGGCTTATATAGGCCTAGGCGCCACTTCTAGAAGTCGCGAGCGTGGCTGGGGCCAGTCGCGTCATTCCGCGCCAACCCGACGCCAGATTTATCGAGAAAGACGTCGGGAGCTCGCGTGACAGCTGCCAGGTGTCAGATTAACGGCGCCGAGACAGAGAGTCACGTAGGGAGCGTAGGGCAGGAGGGGGTAAGCGGCGACCCTTGTAATCCACCAGGCGCGCG
Organism: Bacillus rossius redtenbacheri; assembly: GCF_032445375.1. Lineage (NCBI taxonomy): Eukaryota > Metazoa > Arthropoda > Insecta > Phasmatodea > Bacillidae > Bacillus > Bacillus rossius. Next base: position 32,592,650 of record NC_086336.1, read on the forward strand.
CGGCACGTCTCACGTTGTGGCGTCCACGTGACGTCAGTGGCCGTGTGGGGCCGCCAGCCAACTGCGAACCTGCGCGCGCCGCGGCCCTGCTCACGTTCGTAACAATATATTATAGCTATTATAAACCCTTTTAAACACTCTTGAATGATGCAATGGCAGAGAGTGGAAAAGGGTTAAATCATGATTGAATTCACAAATTCTCAGTTTCAACAGAAACAAAATAACTTATTATAATAATATTTTAAAGCTGACATTCATGGCCGAGGCCGTTGGGCGTTATTATTTTCTTATCGCGATTTATAGGTCTGGAAGATGTGGTAATCAACAATCGTTTGGGTTTGAAAAAAAATTACAATAAATTACGTTGAATAAAACGAGGATTGATCTTCATTAAGTACACTACAGTTATGAATACTTGAGGAATAAAAATAACAGATAATAAACTTATGTTAGTTGAATAGATACTTTTATAAAGCATCGTCTTTACGAGCCATGTCCATTTTTTCCCAACAAGAAAAAATGCTTTTACAATGTGACCTTCAACTCCTAGACATTTCACAAAATGGAATTTTAAATAACCCATATAAATATATATATTTATGTATATAGTACATACATAATGATACAGGCGGAAATTATTTGTTTGTTATTATTGATGATGTTCTGTAGAATATTATAAATTAAGTTTCTGAAAAATATGGGAGGGAGAGAGAGAGACAGAGAGAGACTTTTTAAATGTTTATATACGTTATCCGATTTTTACAAATTTCAGTAGGATGTTGAAAAGTACTATAAATATTTACGTAATTTTTGGAAACAGCAGGAGCTTTATGGCTTTCACAGCTGTACCTGTGAAAAATATGTAAACTTGTTCCCCCATCAAACATTCTAGCTGATTTACATCTTTCAGTGAAATCCTTACAAATGGAAAGATATAACATACAACTAGGTTAATTTACACCGTATGAGCCGTAATAATAGCTAACAACCACACTTGAATTAAAATACACAATAATTTTTATCCACTTACATCTTGAAACAATTATTAAGGTGATGAAGGTGGTGTGATCTAAATTGTTTTTAATGTTGCAGTTAATAGAATATCCACCAAAGATCTGGGCAGCTGGGAAAAAGGAGAACAATATGGCTCAAGTATTCTGAAGGTGAGTGGGTTTGAGTACATTTTAATTAACCAATCAATAATTACTTACAGAAAGTTTCTATTTTTGTTGTGCCAAAAGTCATGGTTAGTTCTTGTGACTATTAAATATTTTGATTTAATTGTGAATAAATACAATTATAACCAAATGTTATCGAACAGCTATGGAGCAAAACATTGTATAGTACCAAAATAATTTTCTCCGAGAAACAAAGAATTAACGCACATAATTTCTGTAATTTCCTTGGATTATGTATGTTACTAAATTATATTTTGATGGACAAATAATCCGGTTAGGCAATTTTTATTCTGCTAGTGCTATTTTGAAAATTAATTGGGTAGACCAGATAAAATTTTCTTAAAATGTTCAACATAATATCACATAGATTTTTAAGTTCCTGCTTGAATAAAAAGTACCAATATATTAACATATGCTCAATAATTTTCACAATAGTATATACTTCTAAGCATTTAACTGCTCACGGTTGATTTAGAAAAAATGTTCTGTCATTTTTATTGTGATGCCTTACCACATTACATTGGCCGACAATTCTATCATGCCACCCCACGAATATAAAAATAGTTTATTCAATTGAAAGGATTATAAAAAATATATTAATCTCTCACTATATGAACTGAAACTTGCAATATGTACTAAAGAATTATTCCACAAAATAAGAGCAGCTGAAGTTTCCTTTGATGTCTAGCAATATTTCTAACTAGCGGGACATAAATTTAAATTGTAATTAACAGGCGATTGACAACTGGGTTGTGGGCTGGACGGACTGGAACATGGTGCTGAACCTCAACGGAGGGCCCACGTGGACCTGCTGTCCGTTCAACGCCCCGATCATCGCCAACTCCAAGGCAGACGAGTTCTACAAGCAGCCCATGTACTACTTCTTGGCGCACTTCTCGTCCTTCGTGCCGCCCGGCTCCAAGCGCATCGGCCTCTCGGCCAACGAGGCCTCTAATATCCTGTCCACGGCCTTCCTCACCCCGGAGCAGGAGACCGTCATCGTGCTCATGAACAGGTGAGCACTGATGCTCTCCTTCCCAATCGCCGAAATAACACCTGTCCGCCTTGTCGCGACACAATCCTGCAGAAGTCTGTGATGTCCTGACGACGATCTTCCTCACCCCGGACCAGGAGATCGTAATCGTGCTCGTGAACAATTCCGCACTGGGACTCTCCTTCCCATTCCCCGAGATAACACCTATCAGTCCAGTCAAGACACTCCCTCAAGCAGTCCTCTGAAAACCTATTCACGGCCTTCTTCACCCGAAACCAGGAGACCGTCATCGTTCTCATTAACAGGTCATTGCTGGGACTCTCCTTCCCATTCCCCGAGATAACACCTATTGGTCCAGTCAAGACACTCCCTCAAGCAGTCCTCTGAAAACCTATCCATGGCCTTCCTCACACCGGACCAGGAGACCGTAATCGTGCTCATTAACAGGTCAGCACTGGGACACTTCTTCCCATTCCCCGAGATAACACCTATCAGTCCAGTCAAGACACTCCCTCAAGCAGTCCTCTGAAAACCTATCCACAGCCTTCTTCACCAGAAACCAGGAGACCATCATCGTTCTCATTAACAGGTCATTGCTGGGACTCTCCTTCCCATTCCCAAGATAACACCTATTTGTCCAGTCAAGACACTCCCTCAAGCAGTCCTCTGAAAACCTATCCACGGCCTTCTTCACCCCAAACCAGGAGACCGTAATCGTGCTCATTAACAGGTCAGCACTGGGACTCTCCTTCCCATTCCCCGAGATAACACCTATTTGTCCAGTCAAGACACTCCCTCAAGCAGTCCTCTGAAAACCTATTCACGGCCTTCTTCACCCGAAACCAGGAGACCGTCATTGTTCTCATTAACAGGTCATTGCTGGGACTCTCCTTCCCATTCCCCGAGATAACACCTATTGGTCCAGTCAAGACACTCCCTCAAGCAGTCCTCTGAAAACCTATCCATGGCCTTCCTCACACCGGACCAGGAGACTGTAATCGTGCTGATTAACAGGTCAGCACTGGGACTCTCCTTCCCATTCCCTGAGATAACACCTATCTGCCTGGTCGCGATACTCCCTCGAGCAGTCCTCTGAAAACCTGTCCACGGCCTTCTTCACCCCAAACCAGGAGACCGTCATCGTGCTCATTAACAGGTCAGCACTGGGACACTTCTTCCCATTCCCCGAGATAACACCTATCAGTCCAGTCAAGACACTCCCTCAAGCAGTCCTCTGAAAACCTATCCACAGCCTTCTTCACCCGAAACCAGGAGACCGTCATCGTTCTCATTAACAGGTCATTGCTGGGACTCTCCTTCCCATTCCCAAGATAACACCTATTTGTCCAGTCAAGACACTCCCTCAAGCAGTCCTCTGAAAACCTATCCACGGCCTTCTTCACCCCAAACCAGGAGACCGTAATCGTGCTCATTAACAGGTCAGCACTGGGACTCTCCTTCCCATTCCCCGAGATAACACCTATTTGTCCAGTCAAGACACTCCCTCGAGCAGTCCTCCGAAAACCTATACACGGCCTTCTTCACCCTAAATCAGGAGACCATCATCGTGCTCATTAACAGTACAGCACTGGGACTCTACTTACCATTCCCCGAGATAACACCTGTCTGCCTGGTCGCGACACAATCCTGCGAGCAGTCCTCTGATGTCCTGGTCACGGCCTTTCTCACCCTGGACCAGGAGACTGCCCTGGTGTCGAAACTCTCCTCCGTATAACCCGAGCTAACAACTGAATGTGTTTTTCTGACGCGGCCCTAATCTACGTTCTTTAAATGATTTTTACTATAGGTTAATTTAATTTAAATCATTATTTCGGACAGAAGGCACTGCTAGTTTGCACACTAGGTCATTGAGAAGAACCAAAGGACCTTACTGATCAGTCTGCTTGTTATTGATGGCAGGAAGAGATCCTAGTTCCTGAAACGTCACAGCTGTTTACTTTTGAAAGCCTACTGTGTGTGTCTGTGTTGTCGTCTTTGTGTTGTCAGAATATCGGTTTAATTTCATCCTTGGGTTCGCATGTGCGGCACTCTATTGTTGGTGTGTTGTCCATATTATCTGTTTAGTATCATCGTTTGGTTTCTCTGTCTGTCGCTGTATTGTCCAAGGTTGTTGTTGATATATATTTACTGTTTTGTTGAAACTTTATTGTCGTTGTGCGTTCAATGTGTTCGTCTCTGCTGTGATAATTTTCTGCCTAATTCCTTACGCGGAATCATCTATGCTATGTATGCTTTTAAGGTTTTAATTTAATACTAATATTATAAAGCTGAAGAGTTTGTTTGTTTGTTTGTTTGTTTGAACGCGCTAATCTCAGGAACCACTGGTCCGATTTGAAAAATTCTTTCAGTGTTGAATAGTACATTTATTGAGGAAGGCTATAGGCTATATTATATCATCAATAACATTAGGGATCCTTACTAAAAGTCCAATTTAGAATCAAATGCGTTGGAGGGGGTTAGATACAACATGCAGTACACGTACGAAGTGTGTGTTGATAATTCCGCAGGCGCTAGATGTTTATTATTGTCTATTAACATTGTTGCCACGCACTAGATGCCTTATCATTCTTAATTTTCCCATACAAGTAAAAAAATCCGTGTGATATTAACAACGAAGCAATCAGTAACCTCATATAGAATACATAGATATATAGGACTATAGATGTAGATAGAGATAAATATATATTTAGAGACATGGATAGATTATTTGTATATGTGTAACTACTTCAAACATATTACAAAACAAAACTGAATGAGGCATTGCAATGCATGCCAAGCATTAGCTAGATAATGGAATCTTTTCAATATTAGTAATCCCTTATTTTTCAGTTTTTTTTTCTATATTGCTTTATAGAGTCTAGATTACATACAGACCAGGTAAATAACTATAAACTGGCATAACAACGTCTGTCGGGATCTGAAAGTGATATAAATTATTTTGCACACTTGACATTCAAATTAAGAAGACAATTACTAACTACATCTGATCTCTAAACAGTTCCCCTTCACCATGTGTTCAGCCCGGGCAACGCTGGGTACTGCAGCTAGTCGTCTGATATTAACTTGTTTTCTGAGTGGTTGTGGGTTCATCTTTCTTTGTACGTGTTCTTGTATTCTTTATGATACCTATAGAGTGCAAACTAGCAGTTTCTTATGTCCAAAATAATGATTTAAATGGCCTTATCTGATTCTCTATCAATTGTAAAAAATAAAACTGGCATTTTAATTCGAGTCCAGCCATCCTGATGTTGATTCCCCAAGGTTTCATGAAATTTCTTCTGTCATATGCTGAAATGGTTTCCTTCGCCGTAGGGCATGTCCGTTTCCTTTCACAGTTTCCCTCTAGTGGTCAGTTGCATGCGTCCATCTCTAATGACCTAATGTTAAGACTAAATAAAAACTTTTAAAAAGTTATACACCTCTATGGTAGTTGATGTTCGTGAAATATGTGGTGTTGAAAAGCGAAAGGTAGTCCTCATTCCACACTTAAGAATATACTCCAATTCTCCAACCACATCTCATTATTTTGGGCTGGCACGAAACATACGAAATGGGTAAGGAGCTGACTGCATCAGGCCAGTCTCATCTTATTGTGTTGACCATACTTGTTTTTATTCTTCACACATGATTTTCTCTGGAAAAATATTCCACAAAATTCCTAGTAATCAAGTTGTCAATATGATGTACCAGTTATTAGTATACTATTGCTTTTCAGAGTGAGGAAAGAGAAAGAATAATAAAAATTGTTTGAATTTAATTATTTATAAAATTAAATTTCTTTAGAAAAATATTATATGAATTCTACGGGACATAATGCCAAAACAAATTGTCACAAAATCTTCAATGAATATGTGCAGGAAACTCAATATTGTTTTATTTCCCAAATTACTTGTGTGCCATAATGCTTGTTTTATATCATAAATTACATGTGCATCATAACTTTATTTTTATCTCCAAAAATACTTGTGCACCAAAATCTTTGTTTTATCTCCCAAAAACATGTCAGCATATCACTTTAGCCGGTTAAGGTATGGCTGATGTAAAGAACAAAAAAAAATTTTACAGTTAATTATTTTACTTGTTCTTGAGTTACAAGCAAACGAACATGACAGGAAAACAAACAATTTTGGATAAACTTCTTAGGGTTGGTTTCGATTACAAAACCATCCAAGATAAAATTAAATGAAAATAAAAACTATGTATGTGTTGCAAACAATGGCACTAATACGTTTTCGCCAATTTCTCCAACAGTAAAGACACGGCCTCATCGGTGGTGATCTCCGACAGCGGCCATGGGAACATTGCTGTCGATGTTCAAGCCAGAAGCATCCACACCATCCTCTACAAGTAGAGACGTCGATGGCCTTTACAACGTCGTTGAACATAGATTTATATTGTAGAGTAGCCTGCTGGAAATATATAAATTTGTGAACATCAAAAACATGTGTCAGTATTTTTTTATGTACTGGTCAACGGTTTGACTACAATTACTGGCTACCGCCGTACAGAGTTGGAAATGGGGATGTTGGTTTGCGGGACTTCACCAGCATCCGTGGTGTAGTGGGGACAGTAATTCACTTCGGAAGAAAAATCACCTAAATCACAAGCAGCTGGGATCGAACCCACGACCTCCCGAAAGCGAACCGGATACAAAACCGCATAGTCAAACACGGCGGTTAAATTAAGATAATTAACCTAACAAGATGACATATTTAATATTCATAAACTATTTCGAGGAATATCTGTATATTACAGAGATTTGTAGGTAAAAAGATGTGGAAAAGCTATTAACAATAATTATATATTACATAAATAGTCATTTTTAGTCTGGTTTTCTGATTTTTTGTCATAATTCAAATATTACTGAATGCATTGAAATGAACCTTTTTTGTTGATAATGTTTTTTTAGCAAACCTAAATTGTATTTGGCTAAGAAACTCCACACTTTTCTGGTATGCATTTGTAGCCAGGTGTAGCAATTGGATACATTTGTAGCCAGACTAGAAGACCACATTTGTAGACAGGTGGAGCAACTAGCTACATTTGCAGCCAAATGGGCTATATTTGTAGTCAGGTTACATTTGCAGGCAGACTAAAAGACTATATGTGTAGCCAGACGACATTTTTAGCCTGCCTCCAAGGCTAAATTTGTAGCCATATGAAGCAAAATTCGATTATGATTGACTAATATGTTTTACTTAAGAGATAAAATACCGCACTCCTAATAAATAAAAAAAAATGTGACAAAATCTATTGAGATAGGCGGAACTCCTTAGACCATATACTATTTCAAATGGAATATTAACTCTTGCTGATGGTTTATTTAAATTTCTATAGAAAGGTTGTATTTTAACATAAACTCCCATAATGCATCTGGCATTTGTTCTGAAGCCAAAATGGATACCGTCCGGGTCGTTGCTTGCAGCGGTATCGAAAAGGCACCGGAATTGGTTACAACTGTAGTCAGGCTACAAACGGGTCGAGGCAAGCAGGGAATGTTGCAATACAGGCATGTGTCAAAAACAAAGCATTAGGCAAACGAATACAAGGCAAGCGGGTCACGAGGCAAGCCAAACAATAGGCAAAACGGGCATTAGGCAATTGTGCATGAAGTTAGCTGGGCACGAGCCAAGCAGGGCATGAGATTAGCAATGCATGAGGCAAGCAAAGTATAAGGCAATCTAGGTTCGATTCAGACCGGTCACGTATTCCAAGTCAGGCACTAGGCAAGCAAGGCATGTGGTCCAAGTCAAGTACGATTCAAGCCGGGTCTAGGTCCATACAGGCAGGATGCAAGTAAGCCGCGCACGTAATCAAACTAGCCAGGCACGATGCAACCTGACATGATGCAAACTAGGCACATGGCTCAAAACAAGCTAGAGGCAAGCTAGACTCTAAATATGCGTCCTTTTTGTAAGTTATTTTTGATGAATTTGCATTATAATACTAGTCCTTTTTGATGAATTTACAATATAATGTTAGTCATTTTTGATGAATTTGCATCATAAATTTATCATAAATTTGTGGACACGATAACTGTTGCAATTTTCACAAATAATTTCCAAACTGATACATTAAATATAATCATGGAAAATATCGATAGAGTTCGTTAGTGTAAAATATCCGACCAAAGGGGAATAAATGGGGAAGTTTAAAAAAAAAAAAAACAGAAAAATCACTATAATTCTCATAATATTGAAAATATCGCATCATTATAATTCGTAGGAGTAATGACAAAATCATTTGTCTGAATAATTTTTTGATACAACCAACCATAATTGCAAGGAGTTGAAAAAAAAACAAGGGTTTAAGGACAAAAAAAATCATAACTCCCTTCGTAATCAGAAGAACGAATTAGTATACATTTTGTATTAATCTTATATTTTTTATGTAGAACTTTTGTCTGAAACAATTTTTGATTAGACGAGACATTGCTGCAAGCTTTTTAAGAAATGAGGGGTACCCTATAGCCTAATTTAAAAAATATATCATAACTCCCTTAATATGTTCACTATCAAATCCGTTCAAATTGTTTGTAATTATTATAATTTTTACCTAAAAAAATTGTTGAAACTATTTTTGATAATACAGCCATTACTGCAAGGGGTGGAAATAACAAGGGTAGAAAGACAAAATGGCATTACTTATTTTTATAAATATGATATGATATCCATTATAATTTATTGTAAACCGTCTAAACTTTATCTAAAACCTTTGGCTGAAACAATTATAAATGAAACTAATTATTAGCGTAAACACAGGGGTTGAAATAAATAAAAAATTAAAACTTCCTTAGTATCAAATTTGTCGGAATTAATTAATAATCATCTTAATGTTACCTTAAACCTTTGTCAAAAAAATATACGACCACGTATTAGTGCAAGGGATAAAAAATAGTGTTTTGCATAACTGCCTTAGTGGGCATAATATGAAATCTGTTAAGACATTCAAAGCTGATGCATTAAGTTAAAAACATTCAAAATATTTTCGCTGCATGGAATATGAGAAAATTTTAAATCGATTTTTTTTAATATTGGCGAACATAAAGGATGTTATGTAGGCTACATGAAGTTCTTAAAATGTTCCAGGAGTTTATAGAAGGTATCAAAATATTTCCAGAAGAAATAGGTACTTCAAAATCTACCTACGCCTGTAGGCTGTGCTGAAAGGGATATTTTTTTTTGTTATATGTACGTCCTAGATGAAAATGAATTGTACAAAGTCAAGTGAGGACTAAAAATTTCACGGTTACGAGTCTTTCTATTTCACAGTAAACATTAAGCCTTGTATAGAACTATCAGTATAGGACTATATAGTGTTGGTCCTGTATTTCCAAAATTGTTGGTCTACTTGTTAGCAATACGCCTTTTAGTAATAGTAAAGCGTGTAAGGTCATGCCTGAACTTTCTGTATGACAGTTCGGAGAATCTTGTCTTGTATCCGTGTAATAGGTTTTTTCCTAGGCGTAAAGCATGTTGAGTAACTCCACACAGTAAATGCTCGTCATTGATTTTTACTTGAAAGTATTGCAAGCTTAGTATTGTCAAAGAAGGGCACATGATGTGTGTGTATATATATATATATATATATATATATATATATATATATATTTGCCGTCCTGCTGCATAAATTGGGATTTGTATGCTTGGAACCTCGTGATTGCCCTTGAAGTATGCGTAATGCTTCCTTATTATTTCTGTATAGTATGCGCAAAATGTATCGAGTATTGCATCGGAAGGGTAGTAAGTTTCAAATTTACATAATTTCGTCGAACCCTTTTATATTCTCTTGAATATAAGATGCTTCGTAATCTATTTGATACAGTTGTGCGTTGTCTTTTTTTGTTAGTGCTGTCGTCTGTACTTAAAACAAGGTTAATATTTGAATTTAATAGATTATTTAAATAATAAGAAGGCTAAATTCACACATAGAAATTTAAACAGAGGTATTAAATCGAACTTGGATGTTTTTCATACAGTATTGATAAAAAAAAAAGTTCTCTTTTTATTATAAACATTCAAATTAAAATTTTTGAAAAAATGTTTTTGAAAATTACAAATATGTTCAAGTTATTATACAATATGTTATAATGTTAATTTGTAATGTATTTTTGAACTTTCGAGTGCTGAAAGATTAGTATACTGTGTAAGATTAGCCTACACCTTTTTAAAGACGTTTGAAGGATCAGTACCTCCTGGTTATATAATACCATTTTTCAAATTGAGTATGATCGTGATAACTATATGACCGAATATCATTAGTGAATAATCATTTTACTGCCAATTGTTTTCGTCATATGAATGGTAGAATCTGCCCAATATGCTTGTAATAATCTTATAGTATTCGTTAAGCACGTCAGGTTATAAACATACTGTAAGCCTGGAAGTCCGGAGACACTCGTCTTACATTCTTGTAATAGGTATTTTAGTAAGTGTAAAGCCTGTTGAGTAATTCCGTACAGCAGGCCTCGTGGTTCAGAGACGTTTGGTCTACATTCTTGACATGGGACAATACATAGCTGAAAGGCATAACCTAGCATATTGTCGTTGGTATTGTAGAAGTCTTAAATTGAAGGCTTTAAGTACAGTCTCCATAACAGACCAATGCCATTTAGTAACAAATTTATTTAGTCGGACATCTGCCTTGTAAACAGTCCTTACCCGTAGTGATGATGCTTAATATGCTTGTGAAAACGGAAATGGAATATGTTTGCTAAAATATAACATTTGTGTTGTTGGCAAGATTTCTACCCCTAGGACTCCCGACTTCTTATGCACAAATTTAACCAAGTACTACGAAGTTCATGGCGTAATTTTTATTTACATTTCAAAATTATAACCAATTTTTCTGAATTTTAAAAAATATTTTTTAAATAATTAATTTTTGCCGTCGACAGGTTCGAACTTGTGGATTATGGCGTAGTGCGTTATTTATTCAATATTTAATTCTCTTAATATTTAAAGAATTTTTGTGTCCTATCCGTGACCTATCTGTTGCTCAAATTCCGCGCATCCGCAGAGCTCACTTTCGTCCAAATGTCTGACCCGCGTCTGGCGCCATTAACTCGTATATATTTAATTTCGTGAATATCGTATCAAACGTATTGGTGTACCAAATGAATCTTAATGATAGCGAAACTAGTCTGAAATGCATTTTGTACACTTTTATGATCATAACAGGAGATAATCGCAACTTAAAAAGTACTTGTGAAAATTAGAATAACGTCAATTAATTCGTGCAACGGTGCTGCTACCTGTAGTATTTTTGCCATAACAATTGCATCGATGGTTGCCAAACGTCCACTAGAATGCGTTGAAACCAGTTGCTAGCCTCGCGCAGGACACCATTTGTTAAAACTTTTGTCGATTATTGTTTTCTTACTGGGTTCAGACCAGGCCACTGGTTGAACGGACGGGAGTGAAGGAGTGTAGCTATGTAGTGAACCCCTTCACACGCAGGCAGCTTGTCCGCTCTGGCGGGCGGCCAACAGGCACCAGTAGACTCGATACAGGAGACAACACTGGCATTCGTCCTTCACACAGTCGCCTAGTGGAGTCCAGCGAGGGAGTACCACCTCTCGGTTTCAGTGAGGAGCAGTTGTCCCGCGATATGGGGTATGAGGCGTGAGGAATACAGCGATAAAATCAAAAGGAGAGAAGCCTGGAGGGAAGAGGCACGAAAATGCTATGCTGATTGTAACAGCATGGAGCCTGCCAGGCAAGGCTTTTCCCCCTCTCTTCTTGTACTAGGGCAAGCACAAGAAGAGCTCCAGATTCCTCGGGTTCTAACATCGCACTGACCTCCCGTCGGGAAGAGAAGTTGATTCCTCAAGTTGCCTGGCGTGAAACCAGCCCAAAAAAGAGTCTTCACATGGCAGTCAACAAGTTGAGAATCAACCAGGCAACTTAGTTGAATCAACCAAACCGCCTCATCTGAAAGGGGCCTAAGCCGAAGACAAGCTACCAATCAAAAGCATTGAGCAGCGTATGTACCCGAAAATGGCCGAATCCTTTCTACTGGAAACCAACAAGCCATCAATCCGTAGTCCCAAAATGCATTGTACAATAATCGGCATTTACATACTAATTTCCTGTTTGACCACTTTATTTTTATTTTTCCCTTAAGAGGATGAAAAGTTTGTGAAATTAGTTTTAATAAATCTAAGCTTAAATTCCAATTCACTGATCGGATGATCTAAATTTTACCGTGTATGAAACTAAAAATTAAGACGCGGATGTTTCACAATTTTTTTCGCAATTATGTCCCTTATGTCGTGCAAGATAAAGGTAAGATTAAATATTCTGCATTAAAAAAAGGAAACGCATATTACAGAATTTTTTTGACGTGATAACGTCTAATAAATCGATGAACGCTTGCTGAACGCACGAAAAAGTGTCCCGTTACGCACATTGTCCCGTTACGCTCATTTTAAATTTCTCTTTGCTAACCTGAACCTCCTAGCATTGCTGGAGAGTCCGTGGCGCAAATATATTATTTTTGACTGCAATTTGGTGTTGGGTAAGCCATTTTCCTTCACATCATCTTTGAAACACTCGCATTAGTTTCCTACTTTTCCTATCATCGTCCTATCCTTAACAGAATAAAACAGATGGGAAGAACTTAAATAGCAATCATGTATAAAAGTTATAGTTAAAATAATCTCTTCGTTTAAGTAATAAACATATTTGAATTAATGAGTGCAAATAAAAGTAAATTTATCAATTAAATTGTAGATTTAATTTCACTCCTTCTTTGTATCCATACAAAACAGTGATAATTCAATAAAAATGTTCAAATTTTATTCATAAAAGTATGCAATCATTTCATCAATGTTTTATGACGTCACGTTAAACTATCGTCCGTAAACCGACTTTACAGACAACCAATTTTTGACGTGACAACGTCTAATAAATCGATGAACGCCGGCTGCACGCACGAAAAAGTGTCCCACTACGGATGTCCCACTACGGATGTGTTCTGTTTGCTCATTGTACGCATGCGTGGCATCTCTCTTCCACTCGATTGGAACAACCATCGATTTGACTTTTCAATCATATTTTCGTCGTTTGAATTATTAATATTATGTAAGTAATTTAACGATCGTCCACCGATTTTCAGCACAATCGGTACGGTTATTTAAAAGTAATGTTGAAAATTCAAATACGTTTTGAACCAACAATAGTGTTTTACAGTTACACATAATAATTCAAATTACACCCGGGATCTTTTGCACAATGTTTTAAAAAATATTGTAACACATTATAAATAAGTTTGGTTTATTTGGAATGCGTATTTGTTATAAAATCGTGTTAATATTATACCCCTACCGTGAACAAAGTTTATATATATATATATATAAAACATTTGAAACTACATTACATTAGTATGGCCTCGTGGGCGAGTGGTTAGCGTACTTAATTCTTTAAGTAAAGGATGTCGGTTCGAAAACCCGGCAGCTGCGAAAAATTTTTTTACTTGTAAAAATAAATATGGCGCACGCAACATTTCAAAAGTAATAAATATATTTGAATTAATGAACGCAAATAAAAGTAAATTTATTAATTCAATTGCACATTTCTTTTCACTCCTTTGTATCCATACAAAATAGTGATAATTCAATAAAAATGATTCAATTTTATTCATAAAAGTATGCAGAGGTAGATTTTATCATGCGAAAGATTGAAAAATTTAAAAAAAATTCTTCATCAAAGAATATAATATTTTTAATGCCAAAATGGTTTAGTTGCAAAAACCTATTACGGCTCAGTCTCAGGCCGAATATAATATTTCCTTTTCTTCTGGATCAATCATTTCATCAATGTTTTGTTTTGACGTTATCACGTTAAAATATCGTCCGTAAACCGACTTTACTTTTAATTCTGTTTAATTTAGTGAAGTAAATATTTTCATACAGTTTAAACGTAACTTCGGACGCTTTAAAATCCGGGGATAAGAAATTTTTAAATTTAAAATTTACCAAAATCCAAGATGGCATCTGGTAGTTTACTCGCATCGTGCCGCCCTTTCTGAAGCTTCCTTTCGATTTCTCAGTTTCACACTTCAAGAAATATCTTATCATTATTTGTGTCCCACTAATCTTGGATATATGTTTAATCACTTTTCCAGTGATATGACGCAAACCAGTATCACACTGGGCATCGTTTCATCATTATTTCGTAGGCTTAGCGGAACAGTTGGCTAAGTCAGTTTTGTAAGATATAATGATGCAAGTGATATTATTATTTACTAATAGTAACAGGATGTACAAGACATTAATAAAATCGGTCTTACTAAAATAAAATTCGTTTAGCTCGGCTTTAATTACATATTTTTAAAACGTTATCTTCAACTATTTTAGAATCGAAGGGCAATAATTTTCTCTACTAAAATTTTGCTAGCCGTACTGTATCATACGCATGCTGTAACAATAAACATTACGATGCTTTTATTACAAAGATTTATTAGCCAATACTTCGAAATATGACGAAAATAATGTAAAACAAATTACATATTTTTATTAATGTTTACTTTAGATCTGTCAACCAACTTTTTAATAATTTCATAAAATACCGGTACATTTCTAGTTGTAGAAAGTTATATTGAAGCCTAACAGAGTAAAATTATTAAATATTAAGTTAGACAGTAGAATTCTTTTTAGGAAGGTAAAAAGAAAATTGTACTAAATAAATTTTTCTCTTATCATTATCTCTCTCTCTGTCTCTCTCCAAAATTTATTTTGTCAATATTGAAAAAATGTATCCAGCAGACAGTCATAAACAAGCTACCATAGTTTTTAGACGTGAATCGTCTCGTGCCCTTGGAGTTAAAAAGAAACAAATAACGTTCACTGAAACATTATCCACGGGTCGCAACAAAAAAATCACCTGGTGGGCCGCGGGTTTAATACCACTGGTCTAAACCTTTAAAGCACGCCCGTGTCCGAGAGAGTTACGGTGCGGGGGTTCTGGGTTCGAATCCCGGGTAAGACAGATGTAATTTGTGTTTTCCTAATCGTCTCCTTGTCGCTTACCCATACACCAACTACTACAACCACTTCAAATACATAACGACTCGGGGTTACATAAAAAGATACAACAATAAGATGGGGGAATGGTTGGTTCACTGGTGACTGTCAAACTTGCCAGAATGCCACTCAAATTTTTAATATATATATATATGGTCTATACATATATATGGTCTAATACAATGTGGCCCACACTCTAATGCGTGACGTCATATGGAGACTATTCTGTCCCGGAATCGTTTTGCACACAACCACCGCCTTTTCAGTTTTGAATAATGTAGTTCCCATTTAAACTAACATTTTCAATGTCGTCAATTACATCACATGGGTAAACATTGAAAGTGAGGTGGTTATAGTTGGGGACTCTGTGCTTTTTCCCACGGCCAACTTTGATGCATGCCCGCAATAATATAAGTGCTAGAAATTTAAATGTTTTCGTTGATCATAACAAATGGTTTAATTAAATTTTTAGAAATGTGTTGCAATTATCACCAACTGCGGGAAAGGCCAACGGGCGTAAGCTGTGTGTAAACATGTATACCACACGAACGAAGTCGCTGACAAAACTAGTAAATCATATTTTATGAATACAGAACATGTTTTCACGTAGGTTTGTTCTTAAACAGATGTTTAACAACTAATTTAGATTTAATTTTTTGTGTAAAGATTATTTATCCTTAACTAACAAATAGGTGAAATTTCACTTAAATTTTCCAGTTTATATTCCATGGAAAAGGCGTGAAAATATTTATTATTAAATATTTAATACCGATAAAGTAAATATCAATAGGAGACACACTCTGAAGCTTTTATTGTTTAAAAAAAAATTCATATCGTATTCCAACACCTAAAAATTTCACTTTAATATCAATGCTAATATTTATCCGAAATACAAATTTAAGAGGGCAAAAACATGTTAAAATAGGAAAATATGCGTTTAATCGTAAAACCAATATATTTACCAAAATTAGATATGACAAAAGTTTCTGCATTAATTAACCTCTCGTAGAAAGTTATTGAAAGAGTGTTATATTTTATGTTATTAGAAAGGCTAATAATATAATAGTTATGGATATATTTGTACTGACAAATGTTGTTACACGCTTTTAGCTTTTATTTGTACATACAACCCAAATAATACCCACCTACAATCTAACATTCCACTCACTTGAGTCTAAAGCGCTTATTGCACTTCGCACTTTACGCCAGATCCTGATAAGAAAAAAATGTTATCTGGGTATAAAGATACCGCGATACCAGAGAAGTTCCTGCTTCAGTACATTATCAAGCGTGGTGAAAGGAAGACTACCTAATTCATCACCAGCAGTAAGTATAGTTATGTTTCTCTCACTTAAGCCTTGGTCTCGCACGCAATGTTAATTATTTGTTTCGTTTTATGACATTCTTTTTTTAGAGGTAATTTAGGTAATTTCATAAGTGTAAAAAGACGCGCAATTCTTAGTAATTATCACCACTTTCGCTACTGTTTACATCCGTGATTTTACACTTAGTGAAAATCTAATGAAAATTTTTGTGGCACAAAAACCAATGCAAGGGAGGTATCGAGTTAAAATTTTATAAATAGCTCTTAAATAAAAATTATGACAAAAAAACGTAAAAAATCAAAATGGCGTGTCGCCGAGCCTTAAAGCATCGTCAGAATACGGCATGTTGTGACGTGGTTGACGTCACTTTTCAACCTCGTCATCACCATGTTGCCCCGCCCAGAACATTGCGGAAATGGTGCTTGATAACGTCAGATGATGATTGGTATGAATTAGAATCTCCGTCGTTAAAAACAGCCAGTTTCATAAAAAGTCATTTTAAACTTTTTCCACAATGCAATGTTTAAGCCAATGTTTTGGGTGTCTAATCGATATGACGCAACAATTAGATGAAGAAAAATAACGGCTTCGCATTCTTACTACCTATGTACTCATGTAGACGTGACCACCCCCTCCCTTAAAGCTTGCTATAATAATAGTTTACAGTTTGTATTTCTGCGGGGGAAGGAGAAAACAATGGGGTTTATTTCAGGTTGTTGGCGGATGCATGCTCATGAACATCGCTCATGTTGCACGCACACCAAGACGACTCAATTCTTTGCTGAGCAGATTTTAAAAAAAATTATATATTCTGCATAGCAAGGGTACAATGTTTCCTGCATAATCGTAATGAACCTAGTAATAGGACTGTTAGAGGATAAACTTGAATAAATGTTTCGTTTTCAAATGGTCTTTTCTTCACGTTCACTCCATCCGTTCAAAAGTAAACACAGGTGATGAAATATCTTTTCAAACGAAGTACGGGCAAGGTAATCAACGTTAATTAGTTTCTTTATGGTCCCACCTATCCGGCTCAGAATCACGCTATAGAGCGAAGTACACGTTTTTTTTTTTTTAAATTTATTTAACGCTTTTCACAGTCTGTTTCTTACGGAGGGGGGGGAGCGCTTCAGAATAGGTTTGTAGTGTATTTTCAAGACATTCCATGTGTGGAAAAAATTAAAAAACAGTAGTATAGGATAGCCGGTCCGGGCGCAGGCTTCAGGCTGTGGTGCTTGGTGCCGACCGCCATCTTGGATTGTGACGTCACGGCGGCCATCTTGGATTCTGACGTCACGGCGGCCATCTTGGATAAGCGTAACGTGACACTTTTTCGTGCGAGCAGCCGGCGTAACGGGACACAGCGTAACGGGACATAACGTAACGGGACATGTAGATCACGGCGGCCATTTTGGATCCGCCATCTTGGATCCGCCATCTTGGATGACGTCGTGGGTTTTCTCGAAAATTCCGGTGATGTGTTTTCCGCCATATTGGATGATGACGTCACCGTTGCAATTTTCGTTACGGCCGCCATCTTGAAAATCTTTAATTATTATCTGATTTTAATGAAAAAAATTCCAAAATTCATCAAAAAATTAACTTATTCGAATTCTGTTTGATTATATCGATGTACGTCCTTGGTTCGATTCCCGGTGAGTGCAAACATCAGATCCTTCCTCCATGAAAGCTACCTAGACTGATCTACCACCACCAGTACCAAGGTTCATATATCGTCAGCTGATATAACGTCATGTCCGCCATCTTGTCTTCATCTGCAGGAGACCGCCATCTTGTTTTCGTCTGCTAGAGTGTGCCGATACCATGTAGTATAATTATCTGGTCACAATACTTTTGTCCTCAACTGTTGACCTTGACCTTGACCTTGAAATTTGACCTTGACCTTTGACCTTGACCTTGACCTTGACCTTGACCTTTGACCTTGACCTTGAAATTTGACCTTGACCTTGAAATTTGACTTTGTCCTTATCGTCCATCATGGATCTCACATTTTATGTTCAGTACATGCTACCAGGAGCTACCACCTGCTGGAGTACGCCATCTTGTGTGTGTACTTGTATTATAGAGTACATTTTTACAGTGCAGTAATCATTTATTACGGAGGTGCCACCCGCCATCTTGAAATTCGGACGCCATCTTGAAATCATGTAATAATGTAGCTAGAAAAGCGGGAAAAAATCCAAAATTCATCAAAAAAATCACTCATTAATTTACACATCGATTCGATCCGCTCCAGTCCTTGGTTCGATCCTCGATCGTTGCAATAATGTTTAATTTTATGAAAAAATAACTTCAATAAGCCACGTTCAACATTCTTAAAGAGACTTTAAAACCTCTACTACCATCATCCTATAAGCCATCAAGACCACCATATTGAAAATTCGTAATTGTAATGCTAGAGATTCGGGAAAAAGTTCAAAATTCATTAAATAAATTTGTAATCCATATAATAATTGATTGGATCGACTAAGGTCCTTGGTTCGATCCCTGGCCGATACAAAACAACTTTAATTAAAAAAGTACCACTAAAGTGGCAGGTTTGAGAAAATAAAAACACCGCAAGTTCCTTTAAAAAACAATTTATTACATACTACACTACTACAAGTACAAAAAAACACTGACAAATTACTAAAGCCTTGTGGATTTCTCGACGTCTGCATCTGCCACCCACGAATTGAAGCGAGGTGGAAAGCCCCACCACTTGACGTAGGACAATCCATTTCTTCGTTTTATAATCTTCTCCACCAAGTACGTATCGGGATACAACGTAGGCTGAATCTCTTCGGCATAGAAGCCGCCATGGATAGGTTTGTGGTCCAAATCTTCGAGGTAGTAGGTCCTAGGCTCTGATTCACGAACATGTGTCACACGGAAAAGTTCGGGACTCCAGTTCGCAGTGAAACCTTTCTCGAAGATACCTTTCTGCTTGGAGATTCGCACAATGTCGCCGACGTTAGCTTTACGCTTTCGTGGATCTTTCTTCTTCGTGTTGGGAAAAACTGTTTGAAGCAGGCGATTATCCTTTACATCCTTTGGCTTCATTTTCGTGGTAGAATGCACCGTGGAATTATACTCGCTTATTAGTTTCGGCAAGATGTCAAGCCACTTGTAATTTCCGTTAGCCGTGAACTGCCGCCACATCTTGGAACGCAAAGTTCTGTTAAACCTTTCGACAACGGAGGCTTTGACGTTACTAAATGTAGAGTAGTGTTTGATGCCATACTTCTTCATCAAAGCCTTGAAGGTTGCATTGTAGAATTCTTTCCCGAGGTCCGTTTGCAGGTGCGACGGTACACGTCCATCACGCAAAATATTGTTCATGGCCTTGGCTACGTCAGTTGCAGTCTTTGATTTGACAGGTCTAGCCCAAGCGAACTTGCTATAAACATCGATGACTGTCAACATGTACTTGAAACCTTTATTCAATCGGGAATACGGTATCATCTCAACAAGGTCCGCCTGGAATAAATCATCAATTCCACGAACTATGACTTTGCGACGAAGGTATTTCCGTCTAGCAGGAGCATGAAGTTCGCGAGCGATTCCGGTTCGACTCATTGTATGTAGCCGGCTTCCTTCAGTTCTTCAAGTATGGAGACTATTTCGTTGATGTGCGAATAGTTTCCTACACTAAGCGATGCATGTAGAATTCTAAGGCGATCAACTAATTCATTAGGGTCGTCCCAATATACATAGTCAAATGTCTGACCACTTTCTAGCTTTTTTAAACCTTCGCCATGTATTGTTAGTTCACTGAAGAGATTAGCGAGAATGTCGATTTTTTCATGATCTACGTCTTTATATACACCACTATCTGGATCGTTATCGCGAAAATGTGCATTGGTTAGCTCTAGCAGTTTTTTGTACTCTTGTAAGTCGTTGTGAGAATATCCTTTAGGTTCCCTGCGAAACAGCAATTCGTACAGACCCGGAGCCCCGCGCGTTTTGAACTCTGCTACGCGCACGATGTTTCCTGGTAGAAAGTCTATTTCTTTAGCACCGAGGAACCACTTATTATGTTTTCTGTACACTCCGTAGGTCGTGTCATTATTCCGGCTCGTAAACGATATCAGGTATGGTCGGACCATTGCATTAACTTGATGTCCCTTTTTCGGTATTTTTTTCTTGTGCATGGACTCTGTACTTGTTAAGTCCTCTTCTTCTCGATCTGGTTCATACTTTCTCTTCTTTACAGTCGGCATTTCATCTTCAACTTCTGTCTTCACAATGAAGGCTGGTTCTTCCTTGTTTTTAAGTTCGTCGAGGCGACTAGTGATTGGTTTAAATATCTCCTCATTTTCCATCTCACGTGCAAGTCTGGTTCGTCTAGCAAGTAAATATTTTTCGCGAACAGACTGTATAGCTCGATGAAGGTCACTGGCCAGGTCCGACATTGTACTGGCTGAAAACTTATTGCAAGACCTCCTTATATACTTTTTTTATTCGTTCGCAGAAACTTCTTTCTTGTGTTTGGCCAAATCTGAATTTGTTGACGAATGAGATAGTGATGCTTTCAGACTACTTTGAAAAGTCCTCAGATCGTCACGTCTTTGTGCATTCGATACTTCGATCATGTCGCGAATGCGAGAATCCGAAGCTTCCACGCGCTGGTCTATGGCTACGAGGTACTCAAGTAATTCCTTTTTCACACTGTCTACTTTTTGAGCCAGTAGCGAAATGTATTTGCGGATAACGTCGTCATGAGACTTGAGAGCAGTACGTAAGTCTCGACTGCTACGACCGAATTTCTAAATGCTATGACTCATGTTTGGCGATAAACTGATCGAAACCTCGTCTGTACCTGCCCTTATATAGAGGCCAGTCTTTGACTATAACTATGAATCCGTGTTCTTCTTTCCAACACAAGCAGCACATGTCTTTGAATTCCTGGAATGTCATGTCGGTGTTTACGTGATCGTCATAAGCGTGGCGTAAATTAAGTTCGTCCATGCGAAACAAAACTATGACATTCGCGTTGTCTCGTAGGAGATGTTTGGGTATTCTACCGTATGTCTGACACAGGTAAACGCAGTCTACCTTGGCGTGTCTGCCCATGGAAAAGTACTCTTGTATTATGCCTTGTTTCTCGCACATTACATCGTCGAAAACAAACACGGAATTGGCTTTTGCTTCGCTTGGAGGTGCAACATCGGTATTATCGCTAAACGGAAAATACTCCAGACCATCCACAGATCGTAGAAAAGTTGCTAGGCGCTGGTACTTTGGCTGTTGCAACGACTTGGAATACAAGTAAACGTTCTCGAACCGAAGACCGTTTGGCTCCTCCAGTAAACTCAGTAAAACACACGTCTTGCCACAGTTGGACGGACCCGCCATTATGCATCGTACAGCAGAAGGCAACAGTAAGCCATGTCGTGATTCACGCGCACTAAATACATCGTCTTGCGTAATGCGCACGGGCAAACACACGTCTTGCTTGACGACCTGCATTGTACTAAAGTAATTGTATAAAATCAAACACATTTATACTTTCTGGTCAGTTGTGCGTAATGACTCGAAGAGGTAAGAACAAAAAACACATCGGTGCGGGACTCGTAAACTCGCTGATAAACAACCTACCATTCGAGCTACACATTCCCGGCTACAGATTCTGCGGCCCCGGCACTAAACTAGCGAAAAGGTTAGCTCGCGGTGACGTGGGCATTAATTCTCTCGACGAAAAGTGCAAGCAGCACGATATCGCATATTCATTAAGCAAGGATCTGGAATCCAGGCACCGGGCCGACGAGACATTGGCACAGGAAGCCGAAGATATAAGTAAATCGTCGAACGCGGGACTAGGAGAGAAAATCGCAGCGTGGGGCGTATCTAAGATCATGAAGGCAAATACGAAATTAGGACTGGGCGCTCGTCGAGCCGGCTCCATCAAGTCAAAGACTAACTCGCGCAAGACCAAACGCAAGATCGGTGCAGGTGTGCAAAAAGCCAAGCAAAAATTACAGACTCTCGACAAGAAGATTATAGGAGGATTTCTTCCTTTGCTTTTGCCTGCATTGGGTGTTCTCGGCGGCCTCATCGGTGCAACGAGCGGTATAGTGCGGGCAGTCAACACTTCGAAGAATGAGCGCAAGCAGTTAAAAGAAGCACAGTGACACAATGCCAGCATGGAAGCCATTGCCATCGGTAAAAAAAACGGCGCAGGACTGTACTTACGACCTCACAAGACAGGCCGAGGCATGAAAAAGAAACGAATGAAAAAATCCTAAGTTCTTTGCCGAAACGTCCGCTCACCAACGTAGATTTAATAAAGTACGCACGCAAACTTAAAATAGCAAATTTCCGCGGCGTGTTTATGCGAGACACTTTGCCCAGCAAGCCAAAGACACGTGAGTGCGCCATAATTAATTTAGACACGTCGGCGGGTCGAGGCACGCACTGGGTAGCCTATGTAAAGACTGGAAACATGGCCGAGTACTACGACAGTTTCGGTAATTTACGCCCTCCGCCAGAACTTAGGTTGTACCTGGGCCGGTCCACTACGTTGTTTTACAATTACGAAACGGAACAGAAGCCTAATCAAACAAACTGCGGACACTTGTGTCTTCGCTTTTTAACAAACAAAAATTAGCTGACAAATAAAAATTGCTACTTAAAGGTTGTGCAGTGATGATAATTTATTAGTCATGTCGATAACACTTACCTTGACAGGTCACGAATCTGAGCTGCGGGCGGTTCATTTCCCGCCTCTGGATTTAGATGGAGAATGGTGTATCGGACTCGTAGATTTTCAAACGTATAATGCCATACCGAACATCGACGAGGAAAACTGCAAGATATGCTTCCTGAAAAGCGATGGGACCGCTCATGAAATACGGTTACCTGTTGGCTCTTACGAAATAGATGACATTGCAAATTACATCAGGGATATGTTACCACAGGATGTAGACTTTCAACTGCGTGGAAATCCAAACACTCAAAAAAGCATTCTAACATGCAGTGAAAATGTCGACTTTACGAAACCTGGGACCATAGGTACGATGCTCGGATTCGAATCAAAGGTGTATGGTACAGAAAGAACGTACGAATCTACGCGCGCAGTAAACATTTTGCCTGTGAATGTCATAAGAATAAACTGTAATTTAGCAAGTGGAACGTATCTCAACGGAAGACTAAGCAACATGCTGCACGAGTTTTCGCCGATGGTCCCGCCAGGATATAAACTGGTAGAAGTACCGCAAAGTATCATTTACGTTCCAGTCGTCGTGAAGTGCGCACACGAAGTCGTCGTCCGAATCGTTGACCAGCGAGGACGATTGGTGAATTTTCAAGACGAGGAAATTACATTACGTCTGCACTTGAAGCGATGGGCATAAAGTTCGTAACACCGAACAGTTATAAAAGAAATCGTATTGCCGTGAATAAGAACAGTTCTCTACCAGACATCGGTGCGTTAACACCTGACAACATAAAGTATCTCCTTAGTATTGGACAAGTGCCGAATAAATATGGAAGACGAAATCCTCAACGTGGAAGATCCGGTCATTTTTGATGACAGCATTACGAAAATGGAATTGCACGAGTACCAGCCTTTCCTGCTCGGACCGTACGCACTACCATCGGAAGTACGCATTGCTGTACAGCATCAGGATATTTGTACTTTACCTTCGCAGTCATTTCTACGTATAAGAGGCATAGGCGTGCGCACGGTAGGTGCCACAGGTGCCTTGGCACCACCATTAGGGTTAACGTTATTTTGTTTTTTACAAGCAGAAATAATACATACTTACAAAAATCCGTATTATTTCCAAAAAAAATATGTTTTCCAATCGTGTCGAGTTACAGATATGTGCTCATAACCAGAGCTGGGCAAAATACTTTGAAAATGTATTTGAAATACAAATTACAAAATACCTGCGTACATTTATTAAAAATACAGTTACAAGATACTCAAAATAAAATGTAGTTTAGATACAAAATACAAAATAGTATTTTAAAATACAGATGAAATTACAAAATACATGCAACATTTTTGTGAGCGACGAAGGACGAATTCCCTTTAAGACAAACCAGTCTCTCAAACACTGTGTCACTCAAGCTGTGGCGTTTATGGTTGTGTATTATACCTGCAAATGAAAACAACCTTTCAACAGGACCACTAGAGGTTAAACTTGTATTATATCGTAAGAAAAGCTTTCGCACCACTGGATAACCATCTAGCATACTCGTGTGGGTAGCCTTATCTTGTAAGTATTGTAATAACTCAAGTTCAATTTTGTTTGTTTGTGCAACACTTGATTCATTATTTGTATTGACATTGAATGAAAACCAATCATCTTCTGCTGGTGTGTAACATTTTCTGATTCACAATCGCTTGCTATGTTTATTTCCATTTTCAATCATATTCCATAGATATGTATGAACATACATGATAAGACAGTAATTTGTAAAATCTGTGATACCGTTTCTGTTCAACTAATATGTACCTTTACAATGATATCACTCACTAGTGTCAGATTGCAAATAAATAGCCAATCCTAATTTCTAAAATTAAAATATTCAGCAAATAAATGAGATATTTTAGAAATGCAAGTACGCAATGTATTTTGTATTTTATAAAATACAAAATACAGTAAATACACTTCAAAAGTATTTTCGATACAAAATATAAAATACTGAGACATAACTTTCTACTGATACAAAATACAAAATACCCAAAAGTATCGAAAATACGTATTTCAAATACTTGTATTTTCGATACTGCCCAGCTCTGCTCATAACACTATCAGTATATCAATTATCAATCGAACCAACTATACACACGGAAACAAGCCAGTTGCAATTACTTGTGTTGTACACGCGGCCCGCGGCTACGAAACTTCTGAAATGTAAATACTTCTCCTAGTTCTCCTCGAATTACATAGAATGCGCGCTCGGTGTCCACTGTTCACTCCACTCGGCAGGCGCACGGAATAATAGCCGCCGTCCGCCAGGGTTTATTTAAAAAAAGAGAGAGTTTAGTTAGTTAAAAGGATAGGCTTACTCGATGACTTATATGCAGTCGCCGACAAAACATTTTTGTTGTATTCCAAAAGTTAAAACTTTTGCCCACTCTTATTTGTGTATTTTTATTATTTTAATATTTTACATATTTAAGGTATGTTGCAAAAACTCCCTTGATTTGTTGATTTTAAAACTTAACATTTGAGAACGTATTTTCTAGCATTTATTTGGCGTCTTCAGAAAACATGTAAGTACGGTTTTTCAAAGCCACCAGCATGAATTCCGTGCAAACAATTTGTGCAATTTACTTTATGGCTCAACAAAGCTTGAAACTGTAAATAGTTCAGTAGTTTTCCTGGTGATTATAACGTTCAAAGCCATAATTTGTCATAAAAAATGTTAAAATTTTTACATCTGTGTATTTAATGGTTTTGTTCGGAAACAACTTAAATAGCACCATTTTGCGCTTTCAAATCCAAATTTTTCCGGCTTTAGGCTCGAGGTCCGTGAATGACAGGGCTGTTGTGTAATCTGGCACCACCAATACTGAAGTCCTGCGCACGCCTATGATAAGAGGCACGCTTACAAAAGTGGATGGTACGCATCCGACAACGACATCAATATCCTGCAATGGTATTCTTCACCTAATCGAGCGCATTACATATGTACTCAATGGTGTCGAGATAGACCAGACGAGAGATGTAGGCATAACATCTGCTATGAAAAATTACCTTTCGCTCACGCCAAATGAACTGTCTGCTGCAAAGATGGCCGGTTGGGCTCTCGAGGATGAATATAAGCTTCCGGTTTATGCCGAAGGGAAGTTCGAAGTTTGTGTTCCTCTGCCCATGCTTCTTGGATTCGCTGAGGACTACAAGCATATAATCATTAATTCGAAACAAGAGTTCGTACTGCTTCTAGCCAACACGCACATTAATGCAATTGTCGCCGCTGCAGAAAACCCTCAAGATGTCTCGCTAACACTACAGTCTATCGAGTGGATGCTGCCCCACATCCAAGTGAGCACTGTTGAGCGAGTCAAGATGTTGAAGAACATAGAAAATGGCAAGAACTTCGATGTGCCATTCCGATCCTGGAGCCTGGAAACTTATCCTGGCTTGCCTCATAGTCAGCGTATCAATTGGATAGTAAAGTCCAGCTTCGCTACGGAAAAACCAAGATACATCATCGTCGGACTTCAGACCGGAAGACAGCTCAATGCAGGAGTAAGTCGCTCCGTATTCGATAACTGTCAAATACGCAATGTAAAAATATTTTTAAACAGCGAAAGTTATCCGTACGTTGACATGAACATGGATTTTGAAAGTGGAAGATTTCTTCTAGCATATCAAATGTACGCCAAGTTTCAGCAAGCTTACTATGGGCGGATACAGTCACCGATACTGAGTCCCGACAGTTTCAAGAACAAGGCGCCGTTAATGGTGTTTGACGTTTCCAAACAGGATGATCGTATAAATTCAAACATCATCGACTGTAGGATCGAGATAACGACTAGCGGAAATATTCCGCCAAACACCTATGCTTTTTGTCTGATACTTCACGATCGGCTTGCATCATACAATTGTCGAGACAAACTTGTGAAAATTCTGACATAAATACCGTTTCGTTTTCTATGATAATTTAGTTATGACCGAGCATTGCTAGCCACAAGATGTACTGCAACCTGCAAGGTTTCCAGAGTCAAAATGGATTCGTGCTCAAGGAAATTAGCGTCACCTCCGGAGACAAGACTCGAACCCGCAGCTTCCGACCTCCGTATCCGTGGAAACTACTAGACGAAAAAAGTAAACGATCGAATGAATGGCTAT
The DNA here is from genome assembly GCF_032445375.1 of Bacillus rossius redtenbacheri. Taxonomy (NCBI): domain Eukaryota; kingdom Metazoa; phylum Arthropoda; class Insecta; order Phasmatodea; family Bacillidae; genus Bacillus; species Bacillus rossius. The sequence goes on from NC_086336.1 coordinate 32,620,003, forward strand.
GTAAATATTATCATGGACTAGAGTGGGACGAAGGAAAAATTCCGTACCACCAAGTGAAAAACACTATTGAAGATTTACTACTGCAAAACGAAATAATCTACGTTGCCGGACCTGAACAGAAGAAATGGCTACGAGAACTGTGTGACGTCGGAGCAGCTGAAATTGTGGATATACAGACCGACTACGGCTGCCCTTCCCTGCGCAAGCTTAGTGCAATATACGCCGTGCAGCTACGTGACAAGTTTGAACGTGTCTGTGCCTGTACAAACTCGCAGTTAATGCAGAAATGGCACACACAGTGTTAGTAGGAGCCTGCATATATAAATGGCGTACCTACGTACGTGCCTTCAGTTGTCGTTCGACCTGCAAGAAGATGTTTACGTTTCATCCTGCTAACGTGTACGTGAGCGCAAGACCTAGCTTCAGCAGTGTCGAGTACAGCTACTGGGATTCCGGGTATCTACGTACATATACAGAAACCTGTGATGGAGACGCTCAGAATTGGCGGTTTGCGCACTTTCCTGTGTCCTACGAACCGACTCAGCAGCTGGTAGATTGTTGCGAACCTGGAAACTGTGTCGTCTATCACATGAGACCACACACAATCCTTCCTGCCAGCATCGCTGAGGTAGTCGCTTCATCTGCATGTGCAACACCAAACATGGACGTGTTGCAACCTGTTGCGAACTGTGATGCATCTACGCAGACGTCCAAACGGTGTGCGTCTCGTCGTCGAAGTTCAGGCAGTGAATCTGTCCCAACTAGCACTGAGCAAAAGCCCAGGCGTAGACGTGGTCACAGACGTCATCGACCATGTCTTGTCGGAGTTGTCGACATCGCAGAAGATGACCAGCTGGAAACCTGTGTTCCTGATCCCGTGGCCTGCGAACCAGTTGGAACCGGAGTCGACGAGACAGTTCGTGCGGCATTAAAGACTTTGCTTGTGAAAATGCTTGATTCCTTAACCTAATGTGTATTTGTGTATGTTTTATAAATAAATGTGTAAAACTTGAACTCGTGTGTTTTTTATTTCTATAATTTTTAGGTACCTAATAAAAAAATAATTTTAAATACAGACATTATTTTGACTCATGTAGCATACCAGTAGACCGTGGGTATATAAGCGAGGTTCGGACGACTGGACCCGCAGTTCACCTCTGGCCGCGGTGCTGTACGGACGTGCTCTCTCCATTAAGTTTCGTGAGATTTAGTTATGTCGACCGGAATAGAAAGTTTACCGTCAGCAGCGGGGACCTCGATGGCAGCAACGATGATGTAGACGGAGATCCCGATACCATTAGCAGAGGAGACCATGGCAGCGGAGGGCTCAATGGCTGAGGTGACGACAGCTGTGAAGATCCCGATACCTGCTGCAGAGGAGACAACGATACGTGCTGTTCCACCATCAGCTGAAGTTTCACCATCTGCATTCCAGACTTCAATTAATGAAGAGCATACATCGCATCAATGCAAATATTGTGGTGCATCATTTACTAGAACTTCAAATGCGCGCAGACATGAAAGAAGCAGCTGTCAGAATAATGCTCAAAGAATACTGTTTCAGTGCAAAAAGTGCAATAAACTAATTTCACGTCTCGATAGCTTACATCGTCATTATAAAAAATGCTCCGAGACGTATAATGAACATGGTTATTGATTTGACTCATGTGTTGTACCGGCTAATGAGACTATATAAGTGATATGAACTTCAGTCCGTCTCTGGCTGCGGTGATGACCGGATCGGATAGACATTTAAAGTCATGTAAAAGGCTTAGTCCGTACAATAAGAAGACTGTTTGAATCGAGGAATCCAAACGGTTTTAGTAATTTGTCTGTGTATTTTTTTGTACTTGTAGTAGTGTAGTATGTATGTAATAAAAGTTTTTTTAAAGGAACTTGTGTTTTTTATTTTCTCAAACCTGCCACTTTAGTGGTACTTTTTTTAAAATATTAAAGTTGTTTTGTATCGGCCAGGGATCGAACCAAGGACCTTAGTCGATCCAATCAATTATTATATGGATTACAAATTTATTTAATGAATTTTGAACTTTTTCCCGGATCTCTAGCATTACAATTAAGAATTTCCAATATGGTGGTCTTGATGTCTGATAAGATGATGGTAGTAGATGATTTAAAGTCTCTTTAAGAATGTTGAACATGGTTTATTGGAATTATATTTTTCTTCATAAAATTAAACATTATTGCATCGATCGAGGATCGAACCAAGGACTGGAGCGGATCGAATCGATATGTAAGTTAATGAGTGATTTATTTAATGAATTTTGGAATTTTTCCCGCTTTTCTAGCTACATTATTACATGATTTCAAGATGGTGGCCGAATTTCAAGATGGCGGTCGAATTTCAAGATGGCGGGGGGGCACCTCCGTAATAAATGATTACTGCACTGTAGCAGGTTAGAATAAAATTATCCAGATGGAAATGTACTCTATAATACAAGTACACACACAAGATGGCGTACTCCAGCAGGTGGTAGCTCCTGGTAGCCTGTACTGAACATAAAATGTCGGATCCATGATGGTCGACAAGGACAAAGTCAATTTCCAAGGACAAAGTCTAATTTCAAGGTCAAGGTCAAATTTCAAGGTCAAGGTCAAATTTCAAGGTCAAGGTCAAATTTCAAGGTCAGGGTCAAATTTCAAGGTCAAGGTCAAAGTTCAAGGTCAAGGTCAAATTTCAAGGTCAAGGTCAAGGTCAAAGTTCAAGGTCAAGGTCAAAGGTGTGGTGACCAGATAATTATTCTAACATGGTATCAGCACACTCTAGCGGACGAAAATAAGATGGTGATCTCCAGCGGACGAAGACAAGATGGCGGACATGTCGTCATACTAGCTGACGATATATATGCTTTGGAAAAAAAGTGGTAGGAGTCAGTCTGCCTGCATCCACCATTGAGGAAGGAGCCTGTCGCCATTTTTAGTTTTTTTTGCACTCACCGGGTTCGAACCGAGGACGATGATCGATATAATCAATCAGAATTCTAATAAGTTAATTTTTTGATGAATTTTGGAATTTTTTTCATTAAAATCGGATAATAATTAAAGATTTTCAAGATGGCGTCCAAATTTCAAGATGGCGACCGTAACAAAAATTGCAGCATTAATAGGATCCAATATGTCGGAAAACACAACGTCGGAATGTTCGAGAACACACACAATGACGTCATCCAAAATGGCGGATCCAAGATGGCGGATCCAAAATGGCCGCCGTGATCTACTTGTCCCGTTACATTATGTCCCGTGACGATGTGTCCCGTTACGCTGTGTCCCGTTACGCTGTGTCCCGTTACGCTGTGTCCCGTTACGCTGTGTCCCGTTACGCTGTGTCCCGTTACGCTGTGTCCCGTTACGCTGTGTCCCGTTACGCTTATCCAAGGTGGCCGCCGTGACGTCACAATCCAAGATGGCCGCCGTGACGTCAGAATCCAAGATGGCGAACCGACAATCTTCAATCCACCGCCTGAGGCCTGATCTAGTAGCCCCTATTATATACTACTAAAAACCTACCACTAAATAACTAAACCACCCAAGGGGACTGGCTTTATTATGTTCACGCTATTTTAGAGCACCACCTGGTCAGGAGTGTATTTGTGTCAGCAAGGCGCTCGCTGGAGCTTCTAGCGCGGTATCGCCTGAACGCGCAAGGACTGTGGACTTGTCGTTCATATGGCAACTACGAGATTTGAGTGGCAACCATAAAAAGATAAAAGGTGTAATAAACTACAGTGATACGACAGTATGGGGTAACCGTGGCCAGTTAGCGTTGGCGAAGCGCGAGACAGTTTACTGCACTGTGTTCTATCAATTTTCCACTCCACGCCGCTACTAATTATTCTCACGTACTAAGAACACATTGTACAAAGCCGTAAGTACACTCCACGTCGCTAGGTTTACTTGTCTCGCGTGTTTCTTGTGAGTTTCCTCCACATTGTCCCTATTAGCAATATTTGGTGTAATGCAAGTCCCTAGAGTGCTTTAAAGAATCTGCACCGCGTGTTTCATGCCAAATAAAAAATTACAGGAAAATTGGTTGTCGGTAAAGTCGGTTTATGGACGATAGTTTAACGTGACAACGTCATAACAAAACATTGATGACATGATTGCATACTTTTATGAATTAAATTGAATCATTTTTATTGTTTTATCACTATTTTGAAAGGATACAAAGAAGGAGTGAAATGAAATCTACAATTTAACTGATAAATTTACTTTTATTTGCACTCATTAATTCAAATCTGTTTATTCCTTTAACGAAGAGATTATTTTAACTATAACTTTTATACATGTTTGCTATTTAACTTCTTCCAATCTGTGTTATTCTGTTAAGGATAGGACGATGATAGGAAAAGTGGGAAACGAATGGGAGTGTTTCAAGTTTTATGTGCCTCGAAAAAAAGTCAAATCGACGGTTGTTCCACTCGAGTGGAAGGGAGATAGATGCGGCGGCAAGCGTACAATGAGCGTAACGGGTCACAGCGTAACGGGAAAATGTGCGTAACGAGACACTTTTTTCGTGCGTGCAGCCGGCGTTCATCGATTTATTAGACGTTGTCACGTCAAAAGATCATTTTGAAAACACGTAAACAGAAGTACACATTCACGGCCTCAGCGTACTCTCGAATGGTTTTCGCAAGCAGCAGATGTGAAATGGCGTGGTTCCTCCCGAGGCCCTGTGGGCCGGTGGGCGGGGGGCCTTGAGGCCCAATAGCAGCTCGCGGAGGCGCTGTCTCCCGGGCGGCTGCCAGGCGGGCCCCGGGTGCGACGACCCGGGCAGTGCTGACTCAGGGCGCGCGCCGAGACGGTGTCCCCTCTCCCTCGCCGAGTCCGCGACCTCCAGGTGAGACTCACTACGTCACGCAAGGCACGGGGGAGAAACTCTCATTGCCAACACTGAGACCTAGACCAATCCGCCAGTTAGAAGCTTTCATTATATATATTTCTAACACATTGACTGTGAGACGTAATGCATTAGCTATTAACAGGTAAACAAACCAGTGAAAATTAAATTCACTTTATTTTGATTGCCACATACTTTGTGGTGTAAAATACCAGAAATTTTGCATCTCCTGCTCATTTATGTAGAACACTAGCGACCCGCCCTGGCTTCGCACGGGTATAGCACTAATTGTCTACAGCCAGATGACTTCTGGTGGATGGATGGTACAGTGCCTTGCTACGCCCGAGGGAAAAAAAAACACATGTATTTAAGGCTAATTGGAAATTATATTTCTTTTATTAATTCATCTTAAAGCCAGCGGATAGAAAATGTTTTTTTTTTAATTTGGAGTAAAAACGTATAAATTTTTTTGGTGTGCCAACTTGGGAGCAAGTAACATACATTTGGCCGTGTGAAAACCACTTAAATTTTCCCAATTTAAGCCAGCAATAGTCAACAATTGGCCTTGTGCTTTGTTTGTGGTAATAGCAAATGCAAGAAGCAGAGGGAACTGGAGTCGCTGAATTCGAATTGTAAATCGTTGAAAATCATCGGTAAAGAGTATAATCAGTGCATCCAGAATTGAGTTTCACCGAAAATATGTTATTTATGGTGCTGACGTCCATCAGCCTCGTCAACCTTTTTTTTTTAAATGCTCGGGGGAGGATATTGTTTCTATGTGTTGAACTTTGGCCGGTGAATAACAGGATGTCTTTCCATGCTGGATTGCAAGTGATGAAGAGGTATGGTCATCCATACTTGCACGCGTATGGCAAGTCATCTTGAGCATACTCGTGCATGTGTCGTGGACTGCCGGTGTATGTCGCTGGCAAGCATACCATTTGGCAGATATTCGCAGCGTTTCCATCATTGGCGATCGCATCACGCAAGTGGACACATTCCTCGACGCGTAGCTTTTGTTGATTCAACCGAATGAAGAGCAGATGTTCACTTTCAATTTTCGCTTACATGTCGACAAAGAATTGATTGAAGAGTTCGCGGCATTTCAACAAATAATTCGATTCATTCGGCCAGATCATAAGGCGATGGGCATAAAATTCCACGCAGGAAACTTTCTTCGTCGAGTCTTAATTTTTGTTGGGGTTCATTTGCATTACGTTGAAATGATACCCATACTCGACATCCGGAACACGTTCATTCCGGCGGTGGATGAAGATATCGCGTCGCCCGAATTCTGTGCCGACCATAAATGCGACGTCGTCTATCACCTGTGCATTAAAGAGCCGCTCGTGCTCCTCAGCCGGTGTCTTATCTGCTCTTATCACAACCGTAAAATCATCTGACAGCGTCTGGTCTAGGACTGTGTTGAATAGACGGATGAGGCTGTTGTGTTCGTGAACATAGCTTGAAGACTCAAAAACTATTTCCCGCCTGACTTCAGTACTGATTGCGCAACGCTGCTCAACTTCTGTCGCTTCAGGGTCAATGAAATAAATTTGGAGGAATTTGGCATCTTCATCGGGTACCGGGAGTAACGATCCAATTCTGTGGTAGATTTGGCCTTGTGCTTTGAAGGTGAGGCATGTAGCCGGCGTCGTTTTGCACGTTAGTTGCTCCGAAGGAGGTCATTTGAAAGCATGAGTTGTACTTGGTATGTTTTGAAGGAATTGCTTGGAAATCGGAGTGGTGCCAGAAATGTAACTTAGTAGCTGCTCAGGTGGCTCAATCAGTGGTGGCAAAATAACTTTAATGTTCGAACAGCACATTCCTTAGCGACTTCAAAACACGACCATGTAAGCAAACATTGTCGTTTGCTCCAATCACTACGTCTTCGTGATTCCGGTCGACATCATCCTTATTGTAATAAAATGCTGCCAACTTTAAATCTAATCTTTCTCTTGATCGAGCCATTTGTAAGCAATTGGCATCAAGTCTTTCGATATGATGTTGGGGTGTATCTGCAGCTCTCGATGAAGTTGCACGGTCACCATTTGCTGAAGTCGCCATTTGCGTTCTCCCGTTTCTGCTGCTCTTGACGTAGATACCCTGTCGCGATTTTCCTGAAGACGTGATTTGCGTTCCTCAGCTGTTTCAGCTACTCTTTTTTCCTTAATCTTCTTCGATTTGGTGTTTTTTTTCAATGGCTTTTTTTTTTTGAGACTATTTTATTAACTGTAACCATGCAAAAGAAACAGTCATGAACGAATGAAAATGCGAATTTACACGCGCAAATGAAAACAAATCTGCCATGGAATTCGCCGATTGGCCGGTTTGAATGCGATTTGCTCGCGAATACAACACTGATAATCGAAATTTAAAAACCTAATGTACATGAACAAATCAAAACTATTAAGCGAACAAATGCATGCATCTATCTATGTACCTAAATAAAAATGAATGTTTGTATGTTTGTTCTCTATGCATTCCTAAAGTTTGTATGTTTGCTCTCTACGCATTCCTAAGCCAATGCTCTGATCTCGATGAAATTTGGCATACTTGACCTTCGAAACACAAGGAAGGTCACTGTCTATGTGAGATTTCGATATCATCAATCCTTAAAGCAGATTTTAAGGTGGTGTGCGAGTCGTATGTGATAGTTACCAGTACAATTATTAGTAAAATCTTACAATTATTGCTTGTTTTTTTTTACCACGGTAACGTTTGTATGTTTCTTACCTATCACATTCCATATTCTTCTGGAAATAACTTAATTTAATTTTAATTTAAATAAAACGAAATTATACATCCCTAATATCGCTTTTAAATGTGAATATTCAAGAATGTAAAAAAATAGAAAATAATCTAATTTTGTATTAATTTGTATTAAACATTGCAAAAAAAAATTGTTCATCCGATTGCTACCAAACTTCACAGGATCACCCACTGGTATAATCTCAAATTTTCCTGAAAATTTCATCAAAATCGGTCCAGCCGTGTTGGAGTGCATTGGGAACATACATACACACATCGATATATATTATATACGCACAGTTTAAACCCATTTTACTAAGCAATTAGTCATCAGGAAATTAAATAAACTTTATAAACTAAAAACTTTAGATTTGAACTTCTAACTTTTTTTTTTTTTTGCGCTATGTTATGGGCCCACCCAACAGATAGCGTCACATGTGGCGCAAAACATGGTTTCAGTTTCCACTGTAAGGGCGCGGTTACACGGGAGTCTGAACTACTTCAGGTGAACATGTTCAGCTGTTGAGTGCGGTTACACACAGTCAGAACATGTTTCGTTCTAGGCCATTTCCCATTTAACTTAAACAGGTTGGCAAAGTAGTTCAGATCGACATATCTTCTACATTAGCCTCTGATTGGCTGTTTAGAATATGAACAGTCCTATGCAGAAATTCAAGATGGAAAGTGTTCCTGGCACAAATTCGAGTAATATTTTACCGAATGCAACAAAAAAATTCAACAGGTAATTATATATTTTTTTAATTGATGCTGACCTTAATTTTCTTAAAACTGAGATAGGTAATCTCACTCAAAAAATAATAAAAAATAAGTTTAAAAATTTTTACTGTGCATGTTGTTTGAATTTCCGATTTGTAAAAAAATATTGAGCAATATGAAAACACATTCCATTTCTGCTGATAATGCTGTATAAACAAGTGAGAAAATCCCGCGTTTTCTGGATACAAAATAGAGAAGATCAACAACACAGACATTCGTTGACTGTAGACAATCGGTTTTAGAACTGAACACACTTTTCAGCAACTACCGTGTAACCGTACACTTTCGCGTTTGTAAACGTGTTTAATTAAACATGTTCACCTGAAGTAGTTCAGGGTCCCGTGTAACCGCGCCCTAAGAGTCGCACTTCTATTTATCCCTCCTCGTTCTATGTATCTCATTATAAAGTCTGTTTCACTCTTAGCTTGCAGTACAGAGTAAATGGTGAACACTGTTGCCAGATTGATACAACACGGGTCGTTAAAATTTAAAGTCTTTTTCTGTATAGCATCGTTTATCATAGTAAGTTTTAATATATTTTTATGTATACCATTTATTTTTCTAGGACCGTAAAATAGTGTCTACTGATATTATTATTACAGTTGTAGTCATCCTGAAAGATAAAAATAATTAAATCCTAAAATACAATTATTATTTCACATGAGAAACTATTTGTAACAGTCGGTCATTATGAATAGCAAGGCATCCCATAAAAGTATGTGCAATGCTGAAAAGAGTTAAACATCTCAAAATTAAATTCTATAATAATGTTAACAACCAAGATAGTGTCTTTCAATTACAACCCTTTAAAAATTATAAATGAAAATTATCACATGATGCACCAGGAAAATACATTTCCTCAATACTCATTAAAAAATTTACCTTACAAAATACAACTTTTCCAATACATTAAACAAATTTCCATTGCATCACAAAGCCGTATCTGGGCCTTTTGGCGTACATATGGCAACACAGCACACCGAAACAAGGACAACGATAACAGCAGAAAATCGTGCGCTGGAAAGAGGAAGTAAATGCCAATTTGAATCCACACTACAGTCTAAGTATGAGCTACACTATAGCATAACACCCTCCGATTCAGGGGTGACTCCAGTAAGACTTTTCGAGAGCAGCTGTATTACAAATAAAGACGCAGTTGCTAAACTTGACGTTAAAAAAGCCAGGGAGCTTGTCCTTGGCGTATTAACAAAATTTATTGTCTCAAATACTGAGCTGTTAGTACTTCATACGACTTTTTACAGAAGCCTTGTTTGCTCCAATAATAATTTATTCAAAAGTGTCGCGAGGCGTATATTTCCTTGTTTAGACTCGTAGACCACAGAAGAACCTGAGTAGTTTCACTTGAGGTGCGATAGTTTGATTGGAATAAATGTGTATTTAATAAGAACAATCCGTAACAACAATGTGCCACCTTTGTGATCCTGGTTTTCATATAAGCCCTAACGGAAATGTGGGTATTTTAGTCTAACGAGAAAAGGTTGAATTAATTTATGTTGTTAACATAAGCGGCGTGTAAATAACGTGATTCACAATATCGTGGACAGGTTGTCCACAAGGATATGTAATAAAATTTCCCTGACTTTTCGCCGACTTTCCCCAACCGCAATTTCATATTTCCCCGACTATTTTTTTTCTATAAATAATCTACCTATTTTGCGATTTTTTTTAAGAAATAAAGAAATTGCAGCCTCCACATAGCTGGCCTATAATTATGCAAAAAAAAATTCAAATTCAAACAGAACCTTGCATGCGCCATTTTAGAGTGTTTATGAATATGCACTGAAACACCACCTGAAAAAAAGAGCGCAGGTAACTCAGTATATAGTACGTGATAGAAGTTAAACTTATCTGACGCCCTTCCCCTGGTCATGGGGAGACACGGAAAACTAAAAGCCCAGCTAGGAGTAATGTCGGCCCGCTGACTCACCGACTGACCTATTCTTCTGCCCCTAGCTGACTTAGCGAGTTCGCGGTTTGCGTCAAATAAAAATTAGCAGTGTCAAAACTAAACTGTAACGGATCTGTGAAGGAACACGCTTACTAAAATGCTACCAATACCAATAAATTCAACCTGTAACTAAACTTGGTGATATTTTATATTCCGAAATTGCTGCTGGCATCCTAAGTTTACTGATCAAGTTAAATTTATAAATGCTCATAACATGTATGCCATGGCTCGCAAACATTTACATCGAAGATAAAAATTAATCTGTATCTCCTGGTACAACTTCTTCTAAGACTGCAGTCGACCATTGGGAAAACAAACTAAATAGGCCCTATGTTCCAGCCTACCAAAAAAAATTACTTAACTTCATTCTTACAAATATCTGCCTACGCATTTACAAAACTAAATCTAAACACATATACTAAACGAAATGAAAGTTATCTAAGCTTTAAGACCAAAAATATAAAGTTCGTGGACGCGATCAACAGTGGACCCGCTGCACAACAAACACAGACGACTTGCAAGGATGACTCCTAGTCCGCCCACAGCGCATGCGCGGGTGTGTTGCGATGAGGCAGCATTAAACTCCATCAGCGGCGATGCGCTCCAGGGGTGTACACCGCACGGCTCAAGTTTTGACCGCAGAGCACACAGTCACTCCCACAGTACTTACAGAGCGCGGTCCTACCAGTACTCCCGTGATTCTTACACCAACATAACAGCGGGCATAGATAATGCAACGCGCCGTTGCCTCGGTTGCCGCAGTTAAACCAGTTGGCCCCAAGTGTCTCAATTTCTTTCAACGAGTGTACAGGCGCGCCTAAATGCACCGCGTATTTTAAAACATTCAACGGGGTTCTCTCGTACTAATGAAAGTTGTGTATCTTAAATACGCACAGTCACACCTGGGACGCTGTACAATAGAGTACCAAAGTTAATGTTCGCGACACCAAACTAAACAAGAGCACGCGGTGGCTACAAAAATGTGTGCACACAGTTCATTAGGGCTGCGCTCATAAACTATTTTCTCGTACTGCACGTCAGTCTACTCGTAGACATCACAGCTCAAATGCCAGGTAAATCAAACAAAAACTAAGTCTCAAACAACGAAAGTTTACACCTAAAAGTTTTGTCCGAAAGAAGCTGTCGTCAGGGAGCCATGGAACAAACTCACTTTAGGAAGTTATTGCAGGCGTAGTCCACCCTCTCGGTGCCGTGTTGCTTATAAGCTAAGTGTCTCCGAGCCACTAAGCCAAGTCATGTACATTTTTAGACATATAAACCAAGTGTCTTCAGACCAATAGATCTTCTGCGTCTAAACTTGTTATATATTTCAATAAGACAAAGTCTCTGAACAGAAGACCTACAGTAGTACCTATCGATAAAACAGATAACAAGAAAATACACTAACAACATATGATTTCCGCTTACTAAAGGACCAAGAATTTCCAGAGAAATATTTTATCAAGACCAAGAGGTTTGGAAGTAGTAAATATGCAAGGCCAACTTCAGAAGACTATGCACATTTAACGAAACGACACACACTGGAAATGCAATGTACACATTCGACACGCAATGGACATGCAATAAACACACTGGATACACAATGGACACACAATGGACACACAATGGACACACTGGACATGCAATACACACATTGAACATTCAATGAACACATAGTCGAGAAAACTCAGATTTTGTAGAAATCTGATTTTCGAGAAATAAATCTGCAACTTTAGTAAGAAATATTTTTATACGACCAACATTACTGCAAGGGGGTGTAAAATAACAGGGTTTGAAGAACAAAAAATCAATAATTCCCTTAGTAAGTACATTATTAGTATTATAGATTGGTTCCTCCTGTAACTGGAGTCGGAATTTGGTATCGGTGTTCCAGAAATTTATATAATTTCCAGAACATTTTCAGAAGAAATAGATACTTCAAAATATACATACATCTGAAAACTTTGCCGAAAGCGATTTTTTTTTTTTAGTTTCAAAAGTGATATTTAATGCAGTGCTGTATAGCGCAAAGAATCGATTAATTACATCAGTCCATGATACTGTTTTAAACTAGAACTGTAAATGACAACACAGCCTCGAAAAAGGATTTTCTATGCATTTGACAATCACTGACGATAGTTTCAATACATTTAAATTTCTCAACTGTTGAATGGCCTGTTCGGAAGCATATTGTTACCTACTTTACTCATTTTATGTTCATACGTGAGCGTAGTCCTAAACATTTCCTTACTTTTAAGACCGTATTTTCTTTCTCATCGCCATAATTGTCCTCTTGGATTCAACATAACATATTCATTTTCTGCAAGAAGTTATTCAGTTTTTGAACCTGAATGTTTTGTTGTAGGCCTACATAATAAAGTTTCTTCGTTTTGCCATTACCTCTACGCTATTATCTACGGAAGCGTCAGTCTTATCAGCTTCAACAAATACACGGAGCTCCACTTCATCCTTGAATCTAAAAGTCTTATGTGAAATATTTTTAAGCTATTGGAGAGCAGCTTTTTAGAATCTAAATAATCGTCAGTTGTCTTTATCAGTAAGAGATACTGGAGTTAGAGCATAGAGCATAGCTTACGGAAAACCCGGATGCATATTGATTAGTTATTAAAAGTTGCTACATCCCTGCTCAATGATGAATTATAATGAGTAATTTAGCGTTGAGAAATAATTTTTTTAACTCTCTCTTCACATAAAATATTAGAGATTTTTATTTTCATTTGAAAAGGTTGGAATTAAATTATGTAAGTTTTAGGAAGAGGTATTTTTACAAAAAAAAAACATTTTTTGTATTCTACCTAATATAAATAAATCACTCAATGATTTTAGATCATTTGCATTTAACCTCATTTTTCTAGAGCACTCTGTATTAAAAAATATGTAAGTAATAAACAATTTCAATTCATAAAACCAATTTAATAATATATTAAATTACGTGAGCAAATTATCTGACCTAATAAAATACAAGTCACTTAAAAATTCTAGAAAGCAAAAAAAAAAAACTTTTCATCTTTAATGTGAGTACAGTGACTTGCCCCTCGATCATCTCGATATGCGACCCGGTCAGACTTCTGGAAAAAAAGAAGTGTTTTGGTGGTGTTCCAGTAAATGTTCGTGTCAATGTATACTAATATTTGATGCAAGCCCAAATTCTAATGAAGTAAGATTGCCAGCCAGGTGAAGCTTCACGCACGAACTCTGACATAACTCATTTATGGGCACAATTCGTCGAAATATTTGAGGTTCACTTTGAATCCTTTGGAAGTCTCGTCGTCTTACGAGTTTGAGTGTACAACCTTTTGACGTCAATTTGACAGTATAAGCAATTCATATCAGTTTTTAGTTTCGTGGTGAATCTAGCTCTGAACAGTGAAGCGTACAAATGAATTCGTTCTGCATAGAATTTTTAAGTATTGTTACGAAATGGGGGAAACGGGTTCGTAAGGTCAGCCCAATCTATTTTATATTTTTTGACGTGACAAGGTCTAATAAATCGATGAACGCCGGCTGCACGCACGAAAAATTGTCCCGTTACGCATATTGTTCCGTTACGCTGTATACCATTACGCTCATTGTTCCGTTACGCTGTGTCCCGTACGCGCATTGTTCCGTTACGCTGTGTTCCGTTAGGCTGTCGGCGAGTGCAGTAATAATAGGTTATGTTACAATTGACAAAAAAGTTATGGTGATTCATATAATTGATGATAGTTTATTTATATGAAAACTTGTTCATAATTATATTTAAACTTTATAGCTAAACGCCAGTTTTAAAATTAATTAGAAGTCATCTACACGTGAACTGTTTCGTCGACTGTTTATAAAGTGAAGTGAAAAGTTAATGTGGTTTTCATTGCTTATTACAACAACAATTCCGGCAATAAAGGTTAATTATTCTTGCATTTTAAAAATCTGATTACTAGTATAATTTCAAGTATTTATTCTTTTATTATTAAAATAAAATGATTCAATTTTATTCATATAAGTATGCAATCATTTCATCAATGTTTTGTTATGACGTTGTCACGTTAAACTATCGTCCGTAAACCGACTTTACAGACAACCAATTTTTTTATTTGCTACTAATATTTACATTGCCAATTAAATCATCGCACTTAAAAATGTATGTTCACAAATCACTGTCCAGTCCACAGTTTGCACTCCTCACTGGATCTAGGATCAACAGTTATTCGCCCCTTACCTCGCGCCTGTCCACACACAGTCTCGCGCCACTCAGTCGCACTCGCACAGTCCCGTCACTCCACGTCGCGCCGCTCACCAGGATGCTGGAAAAGAGAGGGGGGGACCTCCCACCCTCTTCGCTGAAGTCGTACTTCACTCATCTCGCAATTTCGGAACTCCCGCGGAGGCCGGCGTCGCCGCTTTTATACTCTTTACGCTTACACCTTTATACACTTATAAGCTTTTATATACGTCATCCCGGGCCGATCCGACGCTCGAAGCATCCAGAACAGCGGCGCGTTATTCACGCCACTCCACACGATGGTCTCAGAAAGCCCGTGGAATTTCCAGGCCACTAAGGGATGGATTACAGCGCCGAGGAAGGGGTTGCCGGGCTGCTCTAATCCTCAAAGGTATGTGCGCGTGACGTCAGTGGCCACGCGGAGACGTCGGGCCGCTCAGGTACCTGACGCGCGTCGCGGCTTTGCCTTCGTCATAATATATTTCATGACAATCTGTTAGGTCAGGAGTTTGGTTAGGTTAGGTTAGCTCAGCTCCAATAAACTGTATCGGTGATTTTCATTTTTATATGTAAAGCATGAAAAATATAACGTTTTATTTTAAGTAAAATCCCGAAATAAGCTCATCCTATAGCTTCCAGGCCCAGGAGTTAAAATCTATTAATTGCAACAGTAACTCCTTCAACATCGATGTGACCGAATAGCACCTTTTATTTCATAAGAGCGAATATCGATCAATTGCATAAGCAGAAATTTTGCACAAAATCTGTAATACAGCTGTACAATTCAGAAACCTGGTTGCCAACGTACACACATACGTAGAACTCGGTGCGTGGAATTCGGGGATGCTGCCGACCGTGGCATGAGGTGAAGAACCACTTTACCGTGTGCCAAGGGAGATTAAGGGAAAACACTGGAAACATAATCCAGGGAAATTGTACAGGAATTCAAAACCCATGGTAAACCGGGAACTTTCACAAATATTTTAAGGTGTGAAAAAATTGTCACTTAATTTAATTTGTGAATTCGCGTGCGGAAAACCTCCATTTTTATTGTTCTGATGTAAAATTATACGGTTGCCACTCAAAGAACCGTAGAAGCAAGTTACCAACGTGTAGACTACACGCCAGATCTGCGGCTTGCGCGTAGAGACCAAGATATGTGTGATGAGCAATGCCGTATCGCTTTTAACGACCATCTGCTTCCAAACATAAATTGGCGCCATCTCAACACGGTGAGATAGCTGAACTTAAAAACAGTTTAAGGCGCAATTGCTTACGGCAGTTACAAAATGTATACCTGGCCATTCTGTCTAGTGTTCAGGACTCCTGATTGGTCGGAGGTCACTGTGGTTGATGGGTCAGATCACTACGTTCCCCCAATAGTGATCTGGGTTCGATTTCCATTAGGGTCAAATATGATTTTTTTTCGCAAATGGAATACATGGTGGACGTTGCCGTGAGATGGTGAGTTTGCTTAGAGAGCTCTTATTGGCCCCACTTATTCATCCTGCGAATGCTACATTCTCATCTCATGGCCTCTCATCGTCTGTAATGACCCTAATTCATTCACTAATCCTGGCTGATATGTAAAACCTTCACCAGTTCAATTCTCTGACGAGCAGAGTCCATCTACCGTATAATTAAGGACCGGAAAAATTCAGTTTTCTAATATCTCTACGATTGACTCCACAGTTCTCTGTTCACTCGGGCAAATGTCATATGTTCATTGGCTGCCGACTACTGAGACATCTCAACTTGAAAGCTAATGATTCCGTAATTCTTTAGTTGAGGATTTTCATTGGCCAAAAGTATTCCATACTGTGTGCCGATATTGGAAGCAGCTTAGAGGAATACACGTTTGAATTTCATCCCATTATGAAATTAATCCACGAATTTTTCCTGTCTCTACATATAATCACCCTGGAAATTCAGTTTTGACCTTCAGGGTCCTGACCAGCCTTCACGGTGTTCGACTCATTGTGATGTAGTGTAATTTGGAGTGCAAGAAAAACCACATGAGCAACTCTTTTTGATGTTTCAGGCTGCTTTACGCTCAAGTCATGGGTCTTATTTTCCCATCCCTTGGTTGGGACCTGGCCTTCATCGCAGCGAGTCTTGCTGTCTTCACTGCGTGGGTCTACACTAAGGCGT
Organism: Bacillus rossius redtenbacheri; assembly: GCF_032445375.1. Lineage (NCBI taxonomy): Eukaryota > Metazoa > Arthropoda > Insecta > Phasmatodea > Bacillidae > Bacillus > Bacillus rossius. The sequence continues at coordinate 32,636,725 of NC_086336.1, forward strand.
TCTCCTACTGGAGTAGCAGGGGCGTCTACAGCATTAAGCCGGTGATATTCTTCGGAAACATGAAAGACAAGATACTTATGGTAAGGAGTTTCAGTGATGTGCTGAATGACATATATCGCAACACTGAAGGACATAAGTTCGTGGGATTGTACGATGCTAAGAAGCCAATGTTGATGGTAAAAGATCTGGAGCTCATCAAGAACATAATGGCGAGGGATTTTACGAGCTTCTCCGACAGAGGCATACCCAGTGATAAAAGTAACCCAATCAGCGAAAATCTATTTAATATAGGTGGTAGCAGATGGAGAAAATTGAGAAACAAGCTTACGCCAACGTTTACGTCTGGTAAAATGAAGCTTATGTACAAGCTTATGCTAGAATGCTCCGAAGAACTAGTAGCGTGGCTAAAAGACTTGAACAACAATGAAGAAGTTGTTGAAGTTAAAGAGATGGTGGCTAAATTCACTACAGACGTTATAGGCTCCTGTGTTTTCGGGTTGCAAATCAACGCTTTAAAGGATCCCAATTCTGAATTTCGCATGATGGGGCGAAGCATTGTGGACCCTCCTCAAATTTCCCGGTACTTGATTATTATGGCAACGATCTTGCCTTTCTTCAGAAAATTTTTGCAGCCTAAGAATGATGATAAAAATGCATTCTTTTTGAAGATAGTCAAAGAAGTAGTGTCGTTTCGCGAGAACACCAATGTTGTTCGGGACGACTTCATTCAGATGTTGATACAACTAAAAAAGTACGGAAAAGTAGACACTGAAAAAAATCCTGTGACTGAATCTACAACAACAAATCGAATGAACGAGCAACCTAATTTCGACACGAAGAGGGACGATTCGTTAGGTAAGTTAAGCAAAATATTTGTTTCAAAACTCGGTAGCACTTCCGAGAACAAAGAAATACGAGTCTATTTTGCATATGAAGGCCACGTAGTATTTTTATTTTCGTGTTACTTAATCATGATTACGGGATCCAAGTAAATTGATAGGAAATAAAGTACAGTTATTTTTGTTTAGTAATCAAAGAAACCACATGTAACTACATTTAGATCAATCATGTGAATTCAGTGACCAACAGTTTCAAATAGAAGCAAGAAGTTATTGTTATAAAAAGACTATTTACCTATAAGCTGATTTTTTACTTTTTTATTTTTTGCTCTGATAAGAAAGATTTGCATTTTTCCTCAGTAACTGCTATATTAAAATGTTAGTAAATAGGTTTGCAGTTACTTAAAGTTCTATTTTTATATTCACAGTTAATTTTTTGGTATAAAAATACAAATTTGGCCTTAAACCACAAGCTCTGAGTTCTGATGTTAACATAAACCTAAATTTTTCACTTTTAAACATTTGTAAAATAATCATAATCGGTTAAATATTTTGAAAAATTACTCTACATGTCTAAAATAATATTGTGAATGTGCTATAAAACAAAAATGCCATCAAGCATTGCTGCTATTTGTGTTTTCGACAAGTAAATTTATAACTAATAAAATAAACAGTATCGGTTCACGACGCTAACAAATGTGGCTATGAAAAACTTGTAAAGAGTCTTTCAGTTGTCTGACTACTTTATTCTCTCTGAGCTTTACACTTTTTATTCGTCGCTCATTTTTTAAATCACTCTGATGACGTAATTCCCTCTACTAGGGCACTATAAAGACTAGGTATTATCACACGTAATTTTTGGTATCACGCAGCAGTACGGCATGGTAAAATTAAATAAAATTATCAGTGTAGAGTAATCTACAAACCAAACTACATAACTTTTAGTCCTTCTTCTTAAGGCACTTAGCCTCCAGGTTTTCATTTATTTTGTAATTCTTAATCTACATTAACTAATTGCCTGTCCTGTTTGTTTGTGGTTCACATAGCGCAGAGGTGAGGCCTTTGTAATATTTTATACGCAGGTTAACCGTTTGAGGGGTTGGGAGGGAGAGAGGACAGAGGGTGGACCCGTTTGCATCTTAAATATTTTTGTTTCCCTAATTCGTTTTTTTTATTTGATTATTTTAGGGATTTAGATCACATTTCCCTAATAGTTTCCATAGTAAAGGCTGTTCTATTGGTAATATGGTTTTTATTTCGTCTCCTGGCAACGGCTGTTGCATTGTTGATGCTTTATTTATTCTTACCATAATCCAGTGTTTCTGTAATCATCTTTGCCATCACATTGACACAGTATAGGTTAGATAAATGTTAGTTTGAAGGCCCTAAAAAACTGTTCAATCGAACATGGCGTCTTTGGTGTATATTATTTTCCTATTATCGTAGATAGATATAGCGATTTTTTCATAAGTTTTACACCTAATTAAATTGTTGTTCGAGGCGTGGCAGTTATGTACCCACGAGGAGGGGGCATGTATAACGAACAGTGCGAAAGTTTTCTGCCTTTATGCTGCCTTAACAAAGTATGGGTGCATCCGCTAGTTCACCTCAAAGGACCTGCCACATTCGCGCAGTTGCATATGTCTGATGTGACTAAGATGATGGTGCAGACGCGAATATGGCATTTGATTATTTCACGTGACCAATGACGTCAGGTGCTGATGGTACAGTCGCGCACAGCGGACCTGCCTGACCTGGAAAACTTGAAGCGAGGTCAGACAGCACCATCAGCAGCTGATGTCATCAACAATATTCACCAACAAGAAGCATGATGAGTACAACAAATTGTAAGATAGCGCGAAAATAATAATTTAAAAACCACCATTTTAAAAGTTTCATCTTAGGCATCATTTTGTGGCTTTTTTTTTTTTCGTTAAGTTGCTTTGAAACGGAAAACGAAGTACCCGAAAACGTAAGTAAAGATTATAAAACTGTGTAGGGATGAAAATAACAGGTTTTGCCCAAGTGTACATTAAAAACGATTAAATTGTCAAGAAATGTATATAAATTCAATTAATGCGAAATTTATTTGATCTATATTTTGTAGAAATCTCTCGAGTGAAGCCAAACTATCTACAGTGCTGCAATCTATGATTGATAATGTGAACCATGTGTACCAGACACGTGAATATGGCACGCTGCTACGGAAAAAGAATCAGCATTTTCAGACAATACGGTCAGAAATGTTGCAGAGCTTTAATACGTCGACAAAAAAAAATAATATTGTTACTATTGGGAAAACAGGCTCGGAAAGGATAGCCCAATTAATAGAATACATATTATTTATTAACTACTATTTAAACTGCTAATTAAATTGTATCAAATTAATCACTCTTTGATTTAATCCACAGTATACTCTCCGCACTGAAGCTCGGCTCGACAGTGGCTCGTCTCTTACCTCGCACCTCTCTTACAGCACACTGCCTCGCATCACTCGCTCGTCCGTCACACACAACACAGTTCCGATGCACCAGTCTCCAGACACGACTCGTCGCTTGTCGTCCGCATTCACTCACATATGGGTCACACGCCGCCCTCTTCACTTCACTGCCTCGGAGACTGGCCTCGCTGTTTTCATACCCCTTAGCTCACCTTCTGGAATGGTCTCGCGTCCCTTTGAAGTGAAGTGTCACCAGGGTCGACTTGATATTCGAAGCTCCAAGAAAAATGGCGTCCCTGTTACGCCACTCGAGGTGGCGACCCTCGGGAGCCCGCATGATCCTTCAGAGGGACGGAGGGTTCAGTGACAATGCACCGAGGAAGGGGGTGGCGGGAGGAGGGGGGTTGCTAGGACCGCCTATATTCCGACAAGGAATGTGCCGTTAGCAGGTCCATCGGGTTGTCTCGGAATCCCGCCTACAGTATGCTCGTAACACTATATTGCAAAGTGTTTCGAGTTTTGCAGGGCCGGTGCAAGGTAAATTGGCGCCCTAGGCGAAAAACCTTATTTACACCCCCCCCCCCCCCCCGGGCCGGTCACCACAAAACAAATTTTCCTTGCCTAAAAATACATCACGTAAGCCTAAGATTTTGTCAACAATCAAGTGTAAGCAGGCTTTTTTTTTTTTACTTTTTTAGTTATTACAAATCATAAACAGGTCACAGTGGTCTTTAAATAATTACTTATATCAATATAAACATTCCAAAATGTTACAAAAATCCATTTTCATCTAGTTTCAATAATCGTTAAACATATTATATGAGCTGTTATGTGTCGTGCTGCACCGCCCCCAGCTACTTGGCGCCCTAGGCGGTTGCATAGTTCCCCTACATGGACGCGCCGGCCCTGGAGTTTTGTCAGGTGATGAAGCTGTATCCGGGGGGGGGGGGGGGGGGGAGAGAGTGGTCACAGGGAGATTGTCGCAGAGATCACGGACGGGCTTCTGGCCGCGCAGTGCTACATCTTCTTCGTGGCGGGCTTCGAGACGTCGTCGACGACCATCAGCTGCTGCCTGCACGAGCTCAGCGTCAACACGGCCGTGCAGGACCGGCTGCGCAGGGAGGTGGCGACGGTGCTGCGGCGCCACGACCACCAACTCAACTACGAGGCCCTGCAGGAGATGAAGTACCTCGACCAGGTCATAGATGGTGCGCGCACGCCTCCCGACACTCATTCATCCCTCACGTCCGTCCGCCACATTGTAAAAAAATTTTATAAGTGGAACAATTAATCATGTAAAATTACTGATTTTTGTAAATTTGTACATTTACACTAAAGCATCTGCAGTAGCGGATCCAGAGGGGAGGCTAAGGGGCTCAAGCCCCCTCCAAAAGCATCTGGGTCCACTATTGTTTTAGTGTTTGCCTTGATAAAAACTAGCCTCAGCTGGGTCAAGCCCCTCCCAAACCAAAATCCTGGATCCGCCACTGAGCATCTGTATTGCTACAAAAAAAATTCGCAGTAATACTGAGTTCGAATTGTTGTCCAGTACCTACATTCGTCAAAGTTATTTGCTAACCGGTCCCTGAAAAGCTTTCCAGTATTAACTGCGGACGTTAATAAACATCATAAAACAAAATAAAGACCAAATTGGGTTGAAATATTAAATTATCTTTTCCATGGTTTAAAAAAAAATTATGCTTGTAAAAAGCATCAATTAAAAATTTAAATTATGAGACAATCCTCATAAGCGCGACAATAAATATTCATTACTGCTTCCAAAAACGTATTTCATATATGCAAAAATATCCGTAGTAATGTGTTGTGCATATTTACAATTTTTTTTTTATTTTAGTATTACAAACTATTTCTTGGCAAGTGGTTCAGACTATAAGGATAAAATAGTGAAGAAATTTAATTTTATATACGTAGATTAGATTGACATTTAATATATTTTCAGTTTTACCATAGGTACGTAATAAATTACACTACAATGATTGAGTCAGTTTATGGATCAAACATCAAATGTAAGTTTTAAAAATGGAATGCCAGTTACTAGACAAATAAACAAACTATAAAACATTTTAAGGTAGTAAAGGTTTCTAGCAATACCTTGCTAACTTGTGGAAGTTATGATTTCATCCGTCCGTCCATCCGTCGATGCTGGGAAGCTTTCGACGGACGGCGGATGGAATTTTTCGGGTCTTCTGATTCGCTTGAGCTCACATGATGGACGAACATGTGGGGAACGGACGGACGCCATGGTTCTTCGTGAGTTCAGGTTTACGCCTTTAAAAGTTCGCTTCGTTCTTCATTTTGTCGAAATATTTGCCCCACCTCGTAGTGGTGTAAAATGCACTCACATGTTTCTGACAGTATCACATAGGTATATTAAATGTGTAGCTACACACATCATTTCATTTTACACATAATTTCTCGTAGATTTTGAGAGTGAAATAATATGTTCGGATATTCGTTAAAGTTAAGCCTGATAATACAGTTATTAATTACTTTATGAACTAAATTATTAATATTCAGTTAAATTATTACTTACACAGATAAATTAAGAATATCGGTAATATCTATGCATTTGAAGTAATAGTATGTTGTACTGGAAGTTATATAAGTTTTACATATCAATTTTATGTGTTACTTTCCTGGCATTCGTATTACTATATCTGTATTTTTGAATAAAAATTTATGTTTACTTATTTCAATTTCTTATCTGCAATAACTTGCTTATATTTTCATCACAGTACGCATAGGTCTCGTTTATGCTTTCTAAATAAAAGAATGTTGGTCAAAGCACGCTGTTCTAAGTAAATGATCTAATATAATTAACTGACATATACGTAGTTCAACATTCTAGTTTCAACTATGGACAAGAACTAATCTCCATAATCACGATATCGATACACAATTTGTACGTTTGTTTGTAATTGTTTGGTGTTTTCAGAAACGCTCCGCAAGTACCCGCCCGTCAGTTTCCTGTTCAGAGCCTGCACAAAGCCGTACACCGTCCCCGGCAGCAACGTGCACATAGACAAGGGGACGATGACGATCATACCAGTCCGCAGCCTCCACCACGACCCCAAGTACTTCCCGTGTCCCGAGCGGTTCGACCCGGAGAGGTTCAACGAAGAAAACGTCAAGAAAATCCCACAATTCGCATACCTTCCTTTCGGGGAAGGACCGAGGCTCTGCATAGGTGAGTGGAAACTAGCACGGGAAGAGTTTAAAATGATGAAACGTCCCTTGAAATATCAAAACTGCCACTCACTAATGAACCAAGTCCGGAAAACTTTCAGTGTATCTTTAGAATGCACTTATCAGCATCGCCTCTCAAATTCCAAACGATTATGACTCCCTCAAATAGAGCATCTGAAGGAAGACTACCTGTATCATTTACCAGCAGCCAGCTGAAGTGATTTGTGTTCTCACGTCATGAATTCTAGACAATGCAATAACAGTACGGATGTTTAAACATTTCGTTTGAGGAGTCCTCATTTTCAAGTAGATACTGTGAAGCTACTACTGGCCTTGGATGTATGACTTTCAACAGTTTTTCCTATGTTGTGGGTCCATAGTATCAATGTTTATCGTTTCTCGCATAATGAGGCATTTTCAAAATACTTTGGCACCCGTCCCACAAGCTACAGCTACTACATATGCGTAAGTCTCCTGTGAAACGTTTCCCACGTGCAGAGGTAAAAAAAAAAGGTGTTAGTAAAGGGCAAAGAGGGATATAAAAAATAATACTGTTTAATGAATTCTCGACCAACGAACAATATACACGATAAGTATGATTGTATCAGACAATGAATGAGAGAACTGTGTTCGGTGTAAAGTGATTCATGAAAAAGTTTACACTTTGCTTTTTAAAGTCTCCGCCACATCGCTGTTAATTTCTCCACCAAATGTTTAGCTCAAACACAGAATTGTTGAGGGCTATATTTCATTCGAATAAACCTGTACACAACTCGCATCGCAACATGTACACTCCTTATGGTTACAATCCTAGACTGACTAGATTGTTGGAGACATGCGGCTTGGGATTTCCGCATTACAAGAGAACAGCCTGTGTTTGCAAAAATCCATAGCAAAAATGTTGCATTTCGATGTTTGAGCAATTATATGAAGTTACGAATTGAATCAAATTCGTGGTACATACAGTCTTTTGGCACAGTAATCCAAGGCACCCTTGCCCATAACCCAGATGGCATGTTGCTAAACCAAGTGTAAGGCAATGGTTTCATAACAACCACAAAAATGGAAGTACCTATTTAATAAGTCGAATCAGTTGTTCGTAAAAAAAAATTATTTGTCAAAGCTGAGCTGAAATCGTACCTTGAACAAACCAACACAATTATACTAACTTCATCACCATTTAGATTAGTAAAATTCCAATGTTTCCAGTAGTAAGTACGATAAATTATAAGATTAATTATAAAACAATATGCAACTACAGTGAAAGGTTTTAAATCCGGCATTGTAGAGTTACTAAAATTCTGTAATCAGGTATCAATCGAACCACTCGCGTTCAGATTTTTTTTATAGGATGGATTCCAGCTGTAGAAATTGGCAACCAGAGCTAATTACTGGGCTGCCGACGTTTATAGTTCGCTCTAGAGTTTTTCGTTCTGGTCGTTTTTCATTCAAATGCCTTGTTTTCTTTTTTGTGGCAAGTCACATTTCACATATTATGAGTTCACACTCACGTTGAAACTATATTAAAGTTCGATACGCCGGAAAAAAAAAGTTAATTCCGCATGCCCGTGGTCCCGAAAAATCCAGATCGAAGACCTTTCACGGCACATATCTTTCTATAAAAAATAACACATGAGTGCGTGACCACCATCAGTAACGTTAGAAGTGTAACTTCACATATAAAAATGATATATAATATTTAGGGTACTATAATATTTGAAACCTTTATTTACTAGTGCCTATTCATGTCTTCAATGAAATATAAGAATGCATTAATAGATTTATAACTAAAATATGGTGCATAACCCTATTGGAAATGTGCATACAAATTGCCACAATTCCAATGCCAACATCGGATCCAACATCAGAGCTGAGAGTTTAGATTTGCGAATTACGAGTCGCAAACGTAAGCAAATGTATGAGAGAGTACGCTAAACGTTGACAAAAGCATTGAAAAGTACACGAAATCATGTGTTGCTGCTACCAACTTTAATCGGCTATAAGGATATTTAAAAAAATTGGTTGTCTGTAAAGTCGGTTTACGGACGATGGTTTAACGTGACAACGCCATAACAAAACATTAATGAAATGATTGCATACTTTTATGAATAAAATTGAATCATTTTTATTTTAATAATAAAATAATAAATACTTGAAATTATACTCGTAATCAGATTTTTAAAATGCAAGAATAATTAACCTTTATTGCCGAAATTGTTGTTGTAATAAGCAATGAAAACCACATTAACTTTTCACTTCACTTTATAAACAGTCGAATAAACAGTTCACGTGTAATTATTTTAAAAACTGGAGTTTAGCTATAAAGTTTAAATATAATTATGAACAAGTTTTCATATAAATAAAGTGTAATCAAATATCTATCATCAATTATATTAATCACCATAATTTTTTAGTCAATTGTAACATAACCTATTATTACTGCACTCGCCGACAGCGTAACGGAACACAGCGTAACGGAACAATGAGCGTAACGGGACACAGCGTAACGGGACACAGCGCAACGGGACATAGCGCAACGGGACATAGCGCAACGGGACATAGCGTAACGGAACAATGAGCGTAACAAAACAATGTGCGTAACGGGACACTTTCGTGCGTGCAGCCGGCGTTCATCGATTTATTAGACGTCACGTCAAAAAAAAACGAGAAATATTCGTTACATACGTTACAAAGTTACACACGTTAACTCCATTGCCTACTCACTTTCCTTACTCCATGATTCTGATATTACACTACAGTTTCACTTCAAAAATATTATTCTTGTGACTTGTAATGTACTTACTTGTTTTACAGGTCTGCGGTTCGGACGGATGCAAGTGAAGGTGTGCCTGATAGCCTTGCTGAAACACTTTGAGTTCTCTGTCTGCGACAAGACCAGCGTGCCTCTCCGGTTCAGCTTCAAGATTCCATTCATCGACACGCCAAAAGAAGTCTGGCTACGGGTCAAGAAGATACCAGTGATCCAAGAGTTCTCGCAAAGAACGGACGTTTACAAACGTGTGAAAGTACAGCGAGATATGTTTCAAAACTCCTCTTGACATGTTGGTGTTTTATTCAATAAACGCTAGCAAAACGATACCATGCCAACATGCTCACGGCTAAAGTGAGGGCGTGTATTGTTTCAGCTTTGATAGTTATGATACAGAGAGCAAAGTATTTAAAAAAAATTATAAGAATTCTTAAAATTACTTAACTTTATTAGCACCCCAGAAAAATATTGGGGTTAAGTATTCCTAGATTCGAATGTGAGGTAGGCCATGTTAAAGACGTGTTAACGTTCGTCTGTGAGTTTAGATGTATTAAAGTCTTTAAGCCCTCACAAATCTGATCAGCCTACTAGTGTTAAATTCGTAACATTACAACTTTAACATTAATTTGTTATTAATTGTAAATGGTTTCTTTCCATGTATTTGTTGATCATGCGCCTCATTTAAAAAAATTCAGTTTTAGTCAAGTTTTCCAACAAATCAATAATCCTTTTATATCCGGATGTACCAATGTAAATTCTAGTAGATGAAGGTTTTTTGTATAATTTGCCGAATTGAAAGTTTTTTTTAATCCAGTAAAAGTACAAAAAAGTTTCATAATTTCCATTTTCAAAATTTTCAAATGTTTTACCTTATAGTGGCCAATTTTTTAAGCTCAATCTGATTTGCTAATTGATAGCTTTAATTTTTTTTCTATTTTTGTTATTGTGTTTGCTGTAAATCAAAAAATGTAACAAATATATATCTATAACGAAATATTAAAAAAATAAACGATAATCTGTTTCCTTAGAACCAGTCAGTTGATTCTCAGTGCTTGACCATTATGAACTGAGGCATTATGAATTAAGAAAACGAAAATTTCACTCTACGCGACGCTGATGGTGACGAAGCCGCCCGAGTATGTACTGATACATGTATCGCAGTCAACGCCGCGGCGACATGCGTGAAAAGCTGAGCACACGAGTAGCTGTCACAGCACGGGACACCTGACACAGCACTCGTCATGCAAAAGCTGGAATTCTTGGGAAAGAAGATTGGGACATAGTGACTATTAATTAATATATTATTATAAATAGTAACTTCGTGATATTTGTTGATGGCTTGAAAAGCAGATTAATAAATACGGAGTTATGCACACACATACACACACACAGGATGAGTCTGAATTTGACCGATAAACTTTAATCGCAGGTTCATCACCACAAAATAAGTTGAAAACTTATAGATGACTTTTGGTCTAAAGTGCTTCCCAAAGCTGGTAAACTACTTTGAAATCGGGGCTGAACAATTTTTTTTATTTTAAATAATAGAGAAAATATTTAAGATAGAACACTGAGAATCTGGATCATGTTTAATTAAATGAAGTTCTACAACCACCGCAAATTTTGTCATTGCAGCAAAATTATTTCATTGAAATAATTTGGGGGGACACCTTTATTTCCCATATTTGTCGCAATTATCACCCCAATTATTTTAATGAAATAATTTTGCCTCAGCGACTAAATTTGCCATGATTGTAGAAATTAAATAAACTTTACTTAATTCATGCACTCAATGTCTATTATAAATACTTTCTGTATTATTTACAATTACAATTTTGTTCAGCCCTTACTTCAAATACGTATACACGCCTTGGGAAGCACTTTAGACCATGAGTCGTATAGAGATTTACAACCTATTTTGTCGTGAAGTTTGTTGGTTGAATTCAGACTCATTCTTTCCATTCCATTTTTGTAAAGGAACGTGGTAGAAACGTCACTAGTAGAGCTTGAACGGCGAGAACTGTAATTGTGCTGCAACGATACGTTTTAGTATTTTGTCTAGAAGTAAAATTAATGCTTCACAGATAGTTTCTTGTATATTAAGATAATTTTAAAAATAAACGTTACCGTTATAGTTGTTCTGGTGGGGCAGTATTACCCTCTTACCTCCAATTTTTTGTCCATACGTGTTTACCGCCATTTGTTTAAGTGCAATATTTACAGTCAACAGAGAATTTAATTTCATTAAACATTACCAAAACGAAGGCATTCTATTATATTTACGTTTGTTACCTTTCAACCTATCGACCTAGTTACGCTCATCAATAACTTAATGATCGTGTAACGCTGTAAGCTATATCATTTTTATTGCTCTTTGCTAACCTGAACCTCCTAGCATTGCGACCGAGACCGTGGCGCAGTTTTGTTTTGATGCGCTTACAGTGTAACATTTTCATTCCTGTTTGCTAACCTGTTCCTCCTTGCATTGCTGCCGAGTCCGTGGCGCAGTTTTGTTTTGATGCGCTTACAGTGTAACGTTTTCATTCCTCTTTGCTAACCTGGACCTCCTAGCATTGCGACCGAGACCGTGGCGTAGTTTTGTTTTGATGCGCTTACAGTGTAACATTTTCATTCCTCTTTGCTAACCCGTTCCTCCTAGCATTGCTGCCGAGTCCGTGGCGCAAAGATAGTATTTTGACTAATTTACATCTTGGTGTTAGGTAAGCCATTTTCCTGCACATCATAAATGAGTTAAGCATCTGTGTGTTAGTTGAATTGTATAATTCCGTGTGTGAATGGTTATGTGTTTGACCATTATCTTCCCATATACATATCCATTATCTTTCCATATCTATGCCCATTATCATCCCTTATGTCGTTCTGTGTTTGAATTATTAATGTCATAAGGTAGATGAATGGTCTATCCTTTTTTGTTGGTATCGCCTTTATATGCAATGAAATATGAAATACATATTTTATTGTTTAATATTATTCACACGACCAACTGTATGTGGCTTTGTCACGATCAAGAGTTGCAAGTCAATTGAAAGTGTATACCGAATCAATCAACAGCAAGGAAGATTTCTGAATCACCAGAGACAATTAATTAGCAATTCAGTTTCTCTAGAGGTTCTTCATTAAAAATAATTTTTGTAAATATTTTTATCATTTTATATAAATAAGAAATAATTTTCATTTGCAATATATTAAAATAAATTTAATTTTTAATTAATATTTCGTGTAAATTAAATTAAAGTGTTTGTTATATTCATCATTTTTCAACGGGTGCCTTAGGCGCCTGCTAACTAAAATGACGTAAGGAATTAAATATTCAATCAAATTGAATGAAATTGTTTTTGAAGTTACACTTTTTTGGGCGCGTTAATGTACAAATGATGAGAGTGAATTTTTATGATATGCGCGCAGCATGCAAAAAAAAAAGACAAGGTGGAAACAGGCGGTAATGTTATACTATTTTAGGCATGATATGAAAAAATAATGACAGTGAATTTATACGATGCGTTCGCAGCATGCAACGATTAATTCATAAGGTGAAAAAAGGCTACATACAAATAAAAAATATATCTCTGTTTTTAAATCATATACCCATTTTAGTGAATGATATTGAATACTGGTCCATATAATTAATAACATTTATTTATTGTGAATATTAAAGATAGAAATTGTGTTTATAAATGTTTTCAAATGTATTTATATAAGTGAGGTTATGTTCCCGTAAGTATTATTTATTTGCGTTAAAAATTATAAATTGTTACATTATTATTTAATTTCAGTGTGTTTATTGATTTTCATTAATAATTAAATTTAATTTAATAATTTAAATAAATTTAATAAATAAGTTTATATACGGATATTTATTAATTTTAATACTGTTTATTTGCTTATTTTTTTGTTTGATTAATTTTAATTTTATTAACTTTATGTATGATATCACTCCAGTCCTTTTTATTATTTTATTTCTATTAATTATTTGAATGCAGAATTAAAGTTACTTTTTATTCGGAGCATAAAAGCCATGAAGCATGGAATGGCGTACCTACCCAAAAGAAAGTACAGGGGCGTACCCACGAGGAAGGGTAGTGACGTTCCCCGAGAAAGGACAATGGCGTACCCACGAGAAGCAGGGGTGGACTTCAGTAGCGTAGCAGTCACTTACTGACTTATCATACACAGTAAAGTAAAATAAACATTCATAATACCGATTTATTTTCTTTTTTAGTTAAAATTTATCTCGATTATTTTACTGAATTAAATAATTAATTTTATACACGTGTTTATATTAATCCTGTATAGTTGCGCTCATAACTAACTCACTGACTCTGTAACGCCAAAGAAATATGTATACCTTGGAGACAAGCGTATCAAGAAGCACACATCTTAGTCTACTCCATAGAGATGTGTATAAAATAGAAATTGGAAGTGTAACAAAACAGTAGGTGAAATTCATAAGTAGAACACTCCTTACGATTAACTATTTTTATAATGACTAAAAAGGCTTATTATATCTCAGAAAAATTAGATGTAATCGAAAAACTTGAAAAAATTTCCCTTTATTAGAAATCTAAGTTTGCTCACTGGAAATCTGTTGATAATATTTTGAATGTTCCCTTTAGAAAATCTTTGTTTTTATTTCTTTTTTTAAAACCGTTCGTATTTTTGTATTTTATATATATATGTGTTTGTTTGTTTTTTTTTTTTTTTTGTATGCCCGAGAGTCTTTTAGGCAGATTATCATTTTTGAAGTTACGCCCTTTTGAATTTTTGAATTATATTCTTCTTTTGTGGTCACTTAATTTTTTTGCTGTTAAAATTTTCAGCAAATAGCGCAGGTGTACTTTATTTATATATATATATATATATATATATATATATATATATATATAAAATTTTATCAAATAATTTTTTAACATTTCATATATATCAGAAATAATTTCCATTTGCACAAAATTAAAATTAATTGAATTTTTAATAAAAAAAATTCGTGGATATTAAATTAAAGTGTTTGTTATATTCATCATTTTTCAGCGAGCAGCTTAGGCGCCTTACAACCTCCTGGTTTAATTTATTTTCTGAAATACAAACGATCCATTGTATACTTGCGTGAATACAATTGCAAACAAATATTTATATTATATGTACTATATTTACATACCATAGTTTCACCAATGTCCAGAAGCATTCTAGTGGGCAGGAGACCATCACATACAATTCAAAATATAGTTCTTAAAAAAAATTTAATTCTACATTCAACATTCATTACGGTACTTTTATTTGCAAACACAGCACGCAGTCAAATAATTTAACATAAAACATATAACGTATAAAATAATTCCATAAAACATGAACTAATGTTCGCGTTATGATAGTTAATGTTCAATTCTCAAGTCGACAATTTGTAAATAGTTAACAATTATTGGCATTTTCGGGCATATTATGAAATGTTCCTTTTTTAGAGAAGCTTGTTTTATTTGTTTGCAAGTTACTGGTTTCGCAATGCTGCTATATGGATAGTTCTTAAGTTAGTCTGTAATCAAGCAAAATTCGGTGACGTGAACGGCAATCAACACTCATCCAGTCTTTAAACTTTTTAAGGCGTCTGCAAAGTCTATAATAAGATCACCTGATTTCTCAGTATAGTATGTACTGGATAAAATATGTGGTAGATACTACGCAACTGCAGTACTTTCCTTTGAATGAACATTATAAAAATAAGGAAACAAAAGTAACCATAACTAAGCAGGACTGGAGAGGTTTTCAACAGTAAGGTCAATTATGCATGTATATATATATATATATATATATATATATATATATATATATATATGGCTAAGCTGTCCCGCTTATCGCCTGTCTGGTATCAGTTTCATTAAACAAACCCATTCCTAAAATTCTGAACGTGAAACCCATTTTAACAAAATTTATTCTCACAGTAAAATTACTCTTAACATCATGAAGAGAAGTCCTATCTCCAAAGCGTATTTTATTGGGACGCTTGCTAATAGTAAAGGGTCATATTCCGGGTAAGGAATGAATTTGTCATTCGATATATAAATTTTAAGTTAGCTGTATATGTATGAATAACTATATATTTTACAAAAAACGAACTTGCTACTGTTTTAACTACAGTTCAGTTACTTCTTGTTAAAACTTCTAATTTATATTCATACCGAAACATGGGGAGTTTATACCTCCGTGTCCTGATCAATTTATTAATGCATCATGATTTGGTAAGTTTCTGTTTCATAATACACTGATAACGTAAAGGTTTACACTTATGGATGAAATTTATCATTAAAATATATAAAAAATAAACCAAATTATACTCAAAATCGAACTTTAAACTTTTATCTTGCTTTAAATTTTCTAATGTGTTTTAGTAAGAACACATTGACTAAATTTTGTCTTAAGATAATATTTAGATATAATAGTAGCGTTCGTTTGCTGTAAAATAATTTTCGATTAGCCGGTGTGTTCATGTCCACTTGACCGAAAAAGAGCGTTAGTATCACATGATTTTAAGATAAGGGTAAACAATAAAGAGTCCGCTGGCGGTGATAACACAGTGCGCAGAGTGGTGACCACGTGTGACCATTACTACAGCACAAGATGAAAACCTTCCTCTTAAGCGTCCTGCTGTTCGGTGAGTGTACGTGCAACCAGCGCACGAAATTACAAAACTTAACCTGATTTTTATTTAATAAAATTGCATTTTCAGTGTAATGTAGTGAATGAACGAGAACTGTTGAAAGCTTCTACTTTTCACTTGGTTGAAATTCATCATTTTCCCTGTTCGCAAGTTTCCAAGGAGATGAGATGTGTGAATGTTTGACGATAACTACAAATGTGGCATGCCACTCATATCTGTGTGAAGTTAATTACACGCAGATATCACCGAGTCGATCAGTGATTTCGATGCTAGTACTTTCCAATCATAAAAAAGTGAGAATATGTTCGCTTGAATACGTTACTGTTCTTTGCGAAATGTACTTCAACTAAGACTATAGAAACTGTCAATTTCATTAGAGTTGTAACTATTATGTTTACTCAGTTTAGTCGTCTGATATTTACAATAGTCATTTCAACGATGAAAAACACAAATGAACATTTTTTTTTCTTAGTTGCTATGTTCACTAAATCGTCACACCGATGAAAATTAAAAATTCAGCTGGTATCCATCTGTGCCCACGTCAGGAAAGGCTTTTATTCGTGATCACTAGCAATAGGTAGTTGTAAGCCCACTACAATAATATTGGCTTGACACTGAGTTACTAGTTCAGAGTGTGTGATACCTTGATCTGTTATAGGAGTGTCGGTGTTGGCCAAGGACTGTGCCGTAAGGAACTACGGCGCCAGCAGCATAGTGTGTGTCTGCAATGCCACGTACTGCGACAAGATAGAGCCCATAAGTAAGGACTCCATCTCTGGAGGACACTACACGCACTTCGTCTCCAGCAAGGCTGGCCTCAGGCTCAAACAAACTACGAACAAGTTCGTCCAATCAGGTAAGAGTTTAGAATGAAATTTTGTGATCACATTTAAAGACCTTTCAAACTGACTGCCAAAAAAATGGCAAAGTTCACGAAGACGTTTCATATGAATAATTAGCAATATTTTCTGGTGGTTAATGTTGTGAATAACGTAAAATAAAAATGTTCAAATCCATATTATTTATTTATTTTAAAATCGTCTTTGTATTTTATGATAAATATAAACTGGCTAAAACCGGAATAATAAACATTATTTTTTATGATTTCTGTAAAAAATATCAGGGAGAATACTTATCAGAAAATAAAATTGTTGAGCTGTTTATAAACGCCGTGAAAACGTTTTTATAGTGAAGAATCTTTTTAGATTGTTTTTTACTTGCCTACATAGTAAAACAAAGAACATTAACATTCATTATCAACAACATCATATCTCATTCTATAAACAATACGTGTTTGGTTTTTATTTTCAAAAATCAGTTGTACAACATTCTTATCACAAGTAGGTAGCAAGATTGGATTAATTGCTGATAATTGTGTCAGTAGAGGTTAAGAAATTATTTTTTTCTATGCTTAGATATTAGCTTAAAATATATAAATTACAAATAACAAAATACGTTTTATAAAAAAAAAATATGCTGTATCATTTCTCAGTTATTTTTCCTTTACGTATTGGCATGCGTAGCAAAATTTCTTATATACACATTGGAGGGTAATAAGGGCTTTGATTAAGAGTAACTTTTGTCAGCTCACCATTGGTCTTAAATTTGATGTAACGACATAACAGACGTCGGAAGGTAGGCGAATAATGGTGATGTTCCTGGGAGGTAAGCAACCTTTCGCATTCTGATGTCACACAGAACATCGCCTTGCGCGGCTTGGTGGAGCAAGGTGCTAGAACGATGCTCTGACTAATAAAACCGTGAATCGTGTTGGTTGCAGTACATTACGGTGCAATTCTCAAGGGTGCAACCTGGTTGATGTGTGTTTAACCGGTTAGAGAAAAAAAATCTGCGAATCGTCTTGCATGACACTGACCTGCGTATCAGAGGCTTAACATTCTTTGCAAAGCTAAACATAAAATAAATAAAGCAATTATTCATTTAACAATAACAGCTATCAATGGCTCGAGAATTTGACTACATAATTCCTACAATTTAAAGTCTCTTATGATAACTTTCGGAAAAAAAACACTTAATCTTTGACTGGATTGATCATCCTGAAAAACCACAAAGGTTGCATCCCTAAGCTTCGTCACCCCTAGGATCTTTTATTTGAATACGTCTGCGATTTGTCTCAATGTGGCTTCAAGCAGTGACTATTGTAAAATATATAATTTAATAATAATAAATTATATACTTCTTTTAGAGATTTATTTCCTAAAAACCTCTATCGTAAAAACACCAGCTAAGCCAATTTCACTCTCAAGGCAATACAGTGTAGACAATAATAACACGTCAATTGCTTGATAATTACTGTTCCTAAAAACATGCACAAATCTTGAGTAGTTTTTAAATGGTGTGTGGTCCTAGATAGCTGTGCAGGAAAATTGGTAGCGTATAGACAGGCGCACGTTTTGACTTCATTGCTGTAAGATAACAGCTAGTATGATTACTTCTAAAGGTTGTTTCAAAATTCGTGATACATACTATACGTGATTATAGAACGCAACTAGAAAAGCACAAGACACCCTACAATATTTACTCGGATATGAATCGGTGAAGCACTAATTACGTGTTTAGTGAAGCGCGACATGTCAGCCAAAGAACCTTTGGACGTATTTACGTTGTGTGATTGTACACGGGGACAAAACTGATGTACCTACCCCTTTCGCAGAAAGTTTGTGTACAATACGAACTTGCCTCATGTGAATCAGGACTCAAAGCTATATGACAACTGTGATGTACATCGCATGTGGACATTCCAGAACAAAGTTTCCCTCAAGTAGTGCACTTCATTATAATAGCAAACAATTGAAATCGTAATTTTACGATAGGGAACTACTTTCCAAGTAACTTAGAATAACCTCTCACACCACCACACACGGCCCGCCTGCCGAACGAGCTGAGGTTCGACAGTCCATACGCCTTCAGTCCATACCGGGTAGTATGTGGAGGTAATATGCCAATCGTCAGTACAAGTTTTCATACATTGTTGTGCTCGTGTTTTCATATGAGACTATCCAATAAACGAAAAGTTGGAATCGCGTCAGGCGTTTTGTAGGCTATTGACGAGAAAAAAATCTAAAGAGAAGTATATGGTGAAAAAGTTTATAAAAACCGTTTACGCAAAACAGCTTGTTAAAATATTGACAAAAAAATGTGGTTTCTTTCGCAATTATATGCGAATGAAACAATAGGTATTTACTTTCTATGGTGAAACCATTCGTTCAACAAACGCGTAATAACAAAATAGGAGTCTGTTGCGGGCAGGGCCACATACACGGAGAATGCACGGTTCAAGTTGCGCCATTGAGAAATATTTTGGAAGGGAATGTCAAACACTTTGGGGGAATACGAAAAAACAAACACAAAATGTGAAGAGGTTTTTTCAGTTGATATTAATTGCCCTATTAAATTCAATGTCCTAGGTAAGTATCTATCTTGGGGGAGGAGGGCAACGATTGTTGGTTTAGGAGGGAGGGGGAGCCATCATCATTTGGGGGGGGGGGGGTGGACAGCCCGGGGTGTGGACGTTCGGGGTGAAAGCCCTATCCGCTTCCAGACCTGAACCAAGACGTGTAGTGTGGCATCCAACCGTTGGACAGTCTGCCTTGAAGAAATTGGTCTGACGACAAGCCTGCACACTGTCAAACCCACTCCAAGCCCACCGGATCTCCCGACGATCTGGTTGTCTTGGTCTGACAGTATTTAGTGGGTTAAAGGCATCTAAGGGCGCGGTTACACGGGAGTCTGAACTACTTCAGGTGAACATGTTCAGCTGTTGAGTGCGGTTACACACAGTCTGAACATGTTTCGTTCGAGGCCATTTCCCATTTAACTTAAACAGGTTGGCAAAGTAGTTCAGATCGACATATCTTCTACATTAGCCTCTGATTGGCTGTTTAGAATATAAACAGTCTTTTGCAGAAATTCAAGATGGAAAGTGTTTCTGGCACAAGTTCGAGTAATATTTTACCGAATGCAACAAAAAAAAATCAACAGATAATTATATATATTAATTTATCCTGACCTTAATTTTCTTAAAACTGAGATAGGTACTCTCGCTCAAAAATAATAATAAATAAGTTTAAAAATTTTACTGTGCATGTTGTTTGAATTCCCGATTTGTAAAAAAAAAATATTGAGCAATATGAAAACACTTTCCATTTCTGCTGATAATGCTGTTTAAACAAGTGAGAAAAACCCGCGTTTTCCGGATACAATTACAAAATAGAGATCAACAACACAGTCAGTCGTTGACAGTAGACAATCGGTTTTAGAGCTAAACACACTTTTCAGCAACTACCGTGTAACCGTACACTTTCGCGTTTGTAAACGTGTTTACTTAAACATGTTCACCTGAAGTAGTTCAGGGTCCCGTGTAACCGCGCCCTTACTGTGGAAATATGAATAAAGCCGCATTCAAATGAAGGGTACAGGAAGGGAGTATTGTGTTTCGACACGTCCAAACATGCGAAACACAGTACCTTTTTTTTCATCTCCCCGTTGGTGCTTGTTAATAACTATCACACACACAAATAACATCTAAGATTTTTAGTCTTGTAGCAGCGGAGGAAACATAATTGAAGAGCATTTTAAATTGTGAATACCACGTATTAACTATCTCATGATAGACATTTCTAAATTAAATAATAGTGCTTTCTATGCTGTGTTTTTGATATATTAAAAATATACCGGTACCGTTTTGCTCCATACTCCACTATTACACAAGGAAACTTTCTACTAGTTTCTAGCTTAAAAAGTATGCGATATAAACTTGCGTATGAAATATCTAGCACACTGCAGTTAATTATGTCAATATTTTAAACGTCGCAATAAATAAATTTGTAAATAAATCTTCATAAACCACATTTTCATTTATTTCAAAGTAAATATCGTCTATAGATCTACCTTTTCAATTTAAGTCAAAAGTCATGAATATTTAGATATGTAATAATTAAACACCCTTGTAACACTTCCGAAATAGGCTGCGTTAATGGATACAACTAACCGTTAGCTATATCTCAACTTAGTTATATGGGAATCACCTAGTTTAATTTGTACCTCACGTATTAAAATTCACACCGAATCAAATACATTAGCCAAAAGACTAGAGAGTCAAATATGTCTGAAATGAACCAATCAAAATAATTCCTGCAGAAAACGCGTGCAATTAGTTTATAGCTGAGTGATAACCTCGTGGTATTGTGACCTGCGAACTCTTCGCTCCACAAAGCCCACTTCTAAATTCACGATAACTTATCAGATGTTGATAAATAGTAAACATCTTGTGCTCCCACCCGTATTTCTGCGAGCGACATTTTGGTTACAATGAGCGTGCCCATAAATGAGGTGCCAACACGCATTCACAACCATTAAGGTACTATCTAAAGCATGTAGGGTAGGAATACAAGATTGATTATTGGTTACCATGGCGAGGGAGTTGTTAAAAATAATTTTATTAAAACATCCACCGTAACAAGAAGTTAACTGGTCCCCAGACAAGTTTTATGGCACCCCCCTCGCCCTCTTATCCTGCATTAATAGGGAGGAACAGGAACCAAAAGGTGCCATATTGGTTTATGCCAGTAACCATTTTTTTTAAACTTTCAATATTGAAAATTGTATCTTTTTAAATCATTAATCACATGCCAAGGGCATCACGAGGAAAACTATTCGAAGAAGCCAGTCACTTATAACTTCAGGCACTTCACTGACTTATAAACTATCCTTTAACAAAGAATTTTTTTTTACAAATCAAATGATATTAAATTATTAATTTCTAAAAACTGTTGAAAACCAAATTACCTATTTCGATTTATATTAACTCCACCCACCTTTACTCTATTCCCGTCCCCTAACTCGTATGTCCCCTACAAATATTAAAACTCTAATTTTTCAATCACTTGCTATATTAAAACTTTAAACATTTTCAACTAATTTATCTTTTGGTTTCGTTAAAGATTCGCTAATACATCCTTGAACTTATTATTTTGCTGCCTTATTTTCTCGTTGAATTGTTAGAGCTCATCTTTAACGCAATTTTTAATACAAAAAAAAACTTTCTAGAATACAAACTTACAATTTTTACCTATATAAAGCACATACTAACTTAATTTTGGGTGTCAATTCACTTATATCAGGTCATAGTCGTGCAATATTACTAGATGCCCAATTTTCCAAAATTTCTTTTAAGAATTTAACTTTATTTGCTAACACGTTGTGCTACATCTGACAAAGTCGGTTATAGCCGACGATCCATACTATTTTAGTCTTGCAAAATCGTTTTTCACTATTATGGAGTGCTTGTATTTTGTGTTTTTTGATTTTTTAGAAATGCATTACTTAGTCCACTGTCGTGTGTGTGTGTGTTTGTTTGTTTGTTCGTTTCGAAGATGATTCTAAAGAACGAAATACTCAGGTGAATGTGTTAAAGAAGGTAGAAATTTTTGGCTAATCATTAAGGGTTCCGCCTACGTGGTCACACAGACGGTGCGCAGAGTTTCAGGAAATACAACGCGATTTCAAAACTACTCAAGATATCCGAGTGGGGTATGTTTACGAAAAACATTTAAGAGTTCGCTGAGGCCCGAAAAGTACTTTTAATTTTGGATCATGTTTTTAAACTGTATTTGTAGAAGAGTTAAAATGGCTAAAACGCATGTTTTCAGAGTAATTTTTAGGCGTAAAACAACCAGTACAGATTATTAAAAGCACTTAAGGGACTTGCAATACACCTTTATCTTCATTTATCGGCCATATAATGTTGCGGTCACCGCTAAAATTTCACAGTTATCCTGTGACTACGAGAAGACTGCGCGTCAGTTCAGAGCCTTGCGCTTAGAGGCGATACCGCGCTAGAAATACCAGCGAGCGTCGCACTTATCATTCCGCCTCACTAACACACATACACCCCTGACGAGGCGGGCCCCTTAACGAAACTAAGGGATAAATGTCCCCAGTACTCTACAAACTGTTCAGTTGGCGTTGGTAGTGTGTGTATCAGTAGCACACAGGCTGCTTACAGACCGTCCTTCCCCTACAGACTCTGCATTGTCTCTTGAGGACACTCTGAAGCTGACGGTGCAGAGACACGTCCAGTACCAAGAGATGCTGGGCTTCGGCGGAGCCATCACCGACTCCACGGCCATCAACATCAAGAGCTTGAGCGACAAGGCTGAGGACAACCTCATGCAGTAAGACTCTCATACATTTATTTTACAGATAAGATACTACCTTTGCCCAACCTCTCATCTTCTTTCTTAATGCTTGTCGAAATTGTATGCACGACAGGAAGAAAGAAAGGGTAGTTATGATGTGTAACATCCAACTCGGTAACGAGCCTTCGTGGCTTGTAACTCGCGAGAGAGTGATGTTAAAAGTTGTTGTGTGTGTATGTTTTCGTAATAATAAGCGATATGATTAAATGTTCCGTCCTTTGACTTGTGGAGAATAATGGCACAACCAGGCGTGGGAGGGAAATGGTTTATTTTAGTAGTGACTGTTCGATTTATTATTGAGATAGATAAAGGCGTTTCTACGGCCAATGGGTGTCCAGTACCTGGGAATATTTAAAAAAAAATCAGTTGTCAGTAAAGTCGGTTTACGGACGATAGTTTAACGTGACGTCATAACAAAACATTGATGAAATTATTGCATACTTTTATGAATAAAATTGAATCAATTTTATTGAATTATCGCTCTTTTGTATGGATACAAAGAAGGACTGAAATTAAATCTACAATTTAATTGATAAATTTACTTTTATTTGCACTCATTAATTCAAATATGTTTATTACTTTAACGAAGAGATTATTTCAACTATAACTTTAATACATGTTTGCTATTTAACTTCTTCCAATCTGTGTTATTCTGTTAAGGATAGGACGATGATAGGAAAAGTAGGAAACGAATGGGAGTGTTTCAAGTTTAATGTGCCTCGAAAAAAGTCTAATCGACGGTTGTTCCAATCGAGTGGAAGAGAGATAGATGCGGCGCAAGCGTACAATGAGCGTAACGGGACACAGCGTAACGGGACAATGTGCGTAACGGGACAATTTGTGTAACGGGACAATGTGCGTAACGGGACAATGTCATCCTTTTTCGTGCGTGCAGCCGGCGTTCATCGATTTATTAGACGCCACGTCAAAAAAAGCGCTTATTGAATTTATATTATAAACTAGCTGCCCGACCCGGCTTCGCACGGCTATACTAATGGAAAAAAATTAAGCCACATCTCCCATTTACAGTAATGGTAAATAAAAAAAATTCAGTGAAAATTTATTACAATGCTGTATAATGTACCGAAGAGAAAATGAATAGCACCGATGGTTTTCCGACTCGTACACGCAACGTACAACTGATGTACCCGTACTTCGCTACGGCAGTCTACAGGCAGATCACTCTTGCGCCGCTCATTATACATGTCTCTCCTTGTGGGTACGCCACTGCCGCGCGATGCCCGTTGCCATGGAGACGCAGAAGGCATGAACAATGCAAAATCCTGTTCTCATGCAGACAAAGTAGGCCTACCCACTGTTGCCTGGTTTTAACCACCCATGGGATCTAATTTTCGGAAAATGTCATCCTGCGTAACATAAGGAACATTACTGTGAAGTTTCAAGTCTGTAAAATATATATACTTGAAAAAAAGGGCAATTTTTGATATTTAAAGTACCCGCAAAATTTCAACGGTGATGAGGACTGCACTAACAATGAAATAGTCGTTGTCATAGAGACGAATGAAGCATCAACAAAGCAACAGCCGTTGTCATGGTGATTTCTTACCAAAAACTGGACATTTTGATATATTACGCCCCCGAAACTCCCCTTGGGATCGGATTTCCGCAGAATCCGTTCTTAGTGAGCGTCTACATCACAAAATGAGTAACTATGCTAAATTTCAAGTCAATCGGGTGTATAGTTTTAGAGATCTCGTGATGAGTGAGTCTGTGAGTGGTATTTCGTTTATATATATATATATATATATATATATATATATATATATATATATACACACACACACAAGTCCTTGTCAGAATTGTAACGGGAGAGGGAAATTATTTATGGTCAAAAAATTAAAATTAATTAAAAATAATAAAAATAATTCTAGTAAAAGAAAAAACAAATTAAATACAGAGAGAGGAAGAAAACAATAGTTTAGGTTTGCGATTAAAATGATAAAAAGTATTTAAATACTAATTTAACTCTTATGAGGGTACTGATTGCTTCGTTGTTAATATCACACGGGTGTTTTTTACTTGTATGGGAAAATTAAGAATGATAAGGCATCTAGTGCGTGGCAACAACGTTAATAGGCAATAGGAAATAAACTTCTAGCGCCTGCGGCATTGTCAACACACACTACGTACGTGTACTGCATGTTGTATATAACCCCCTCCAACGTATTTGATTCTAAATTGAACTTTTAGTAAGGATCCCTAATGTTATTGATAATATAATATAGCCTATAGCCTTCCTCGATAAATGTAGCTGCTATCCAACACTGAAAGAATTTTTCAAATCGGACCAGTGGTTCCTGAGATTAGCGCGTTCAAACAAACAAACAAACTCTTCAGCTTTATAATATTAGTATAGATTATTATGTCACAAGGTATTTATAACGTATTAGAAAAGCCACGTGACAATGCATCGTGCTGTGCAAGTCGACTGTTAGAGGAACGAATGGTAAACAGCTGTTTCTTCTTTCTCTTTCTCCCTTTCTCTCTTTTCAAACGCCTTGGAAATATTTATGACACGCTGCAGCACAAGCTGCAGACTGTGCCGAGAAATTGAATGGCACGCGCTTTTCTCTACTTTCCCTTGTTCCTGGTACACATTTCCGTCGCATTCGCAAGATTACTCCCACCAAATGCCGTATACCGAGATCAAGGATGTTTCAGAGCAAAATAAAAACTAGATAATACCTAACCAAATTATACATATTTTAGTACTGTGATAATACCAGTTGCCCGTTGAGACACTACCTGTTCAGGGTGTGCCGCAAACCGCATTGTAATCATCGCAAAAAACTGGGCCTCGTTGTTCGGGGAGCCTTGCAGAACTCATACAGTCCCAAGCGAAAGATTTCTGCCTACTACCTTCAGAGGTGACAATCGTAACTTGTTTTTCATTGGAATGATAAATCTGAAATTACAATTCATGTTATATAAGTTAGAAGAAAAATAGTTTTGGGGCTGAGAAAGAAAATCAACACCATGCTTGTTTGGTCAAATAAAACAAATAATATATGGACATGTGGGTTCGAATCGCTTTGGAAGCAGTTTCTGTATTGCTGTTTAGCCACTGTGTCCCTGGATGGTGTAGCATGAGCGGGAATAAATTACTGAGTGAAATGCAGTCTTAGCCACAAGGCCCCATCACGAATGTTCATCACTGAAAGTCCTGTGGTATTAAAATTAAAATTAAAAGAAGTGTGTATACTTTTGTATGCGCATTTGAAGTTATACTTACTTGGCATGATTAAAAAAACTTACTTTAATTTTGCAACAAATTATTAATAGAAAGATAACAATGAAACGACTTAAGTGATATTATAAATACGGTTGGTAAATTATAAATTCAATCAAATTAAAATTTTTAAATAAATACTCAGTATTCGATATTAATATAAACAAGTCTATAAATGTATTTCACTATGTAAAATAGTCGCGATTAATTTTCATTAATAATGAAAATCAATACATATGATGAATTATTACCCTTTTTATTAATTTCAATTATTTATCAAATAATAATGTAATATTTTTGTTTATAATGAAAATAAATTATATATACGGGAACATAACCTCACTTATACAAATACACTTGAAAATTCACATGAAATTTTTATAAAAACAATTACTATCACTAATATTGATGATAAATATATATATATATATATATATATATATATATATATATATATAGTTATATGGACCCGTGTTCAGTATCAATCACTAAAGAATAATATTTAAAAGCACATGTATAATATTTATTTGCATGTAGCCTTTTTTTCATCGTGTGAAAATGTCATTGCATGATGCACACGCATCGTAAAAATTCACTCTCATCATTTTTTTCATGGAAATTCCAGACTGCGATGCCGAAACTGCCCGCAGCTGGCCAGGTCTCGGACGGCAAATCACGCCACCGTCCCAGAAAAACAGAGAGCGTTAGCACTCTACCGCGCCGCGAAGAAAAAAAACGACACCCGAGTGTCGCTAGCCAACATCAGGCACTCAAGCGGGCTCACAAAGCACCACTGTGAAAAACCAAGTTCAATAAACTCTTCACGTAAAATTCTACAGCGTTACAATATGATAGACAGCACAGCCTGACTTATCACCTACAACAGTGTTTTTCAATCTGTGGGTCGCGACCCCGAGGGGGGTCGCGAAGCCTTACTCGGGGGGTCGCCGGCTGAAAGAAAAAGGCAAGGTTCTAACACTACAAAAACAAAGTACTTTTACTAAAAGTAAACAGCTGACTTCTTAAAACCATATTTATTACCTGAATCATAGTATTTTGCTGCTGACTAAGAGCTTTCAACTTTCGTTCAAAGAAATCCAACGGCTTATCAGCTTCTTTTTTATGCTTGGTTGTGAGATGCCGCATAAGCTTTGACGGTTTCATACTCTCACGTGATAAAACATCGCCGCAAATTACACATTGAGGTTTATTATTTATGACTGTGAACCCGTATTTCAAATCTGTCATCGTAATGTCTATATATATATATATATATATATAGAAATATATATATGTATATATATGTATATATATATATTTTTTTTTTTTTTTTTTTTTTTTTTTTTTTTTTTTGGGTTTGTTTCACCACCACCGCTATTGACACTCGTACCAGATGTTGAAGGCTGCGATCTTTTGAGAAACTTATCCATTTTACAAACGCGCAAGTGAAAAACAAAAGAATGACGTCCGTACTCATCGGTGACTATACGCTTAACTGGGTGAGATGAGAGTTGAAACAAAAGAACATTGCGGGCGGCGGCGGGTGGCGCGCGCGGGTCGCTTCCTGTCGCTTCCTGTCGCCGCAACGACAATGCGGCGTGGCAACGTGGCCGTCGCCGACGCAGTTTGGCCCGCGCGAGTTGGCGTCCAAGTTAAGTCGCACGTAGCCTTACCAACTTACCTCGTACTTACTTTCAAAACTCTCGCGGCTTCCTGCAGAGTGTAGATCCGAATAATAGATAATTGTACCAAAATAGAAAATACCATTAACGTAGTCTTTTAATTAAATAATTTCTTTGTCTTTCTGTGACACAAGGGGGTCGCCGGAATTTTTCAACTTGTAAAGGGGTCGCGAAAGGAAAGGTGGGTCACCAGCTGATAAAGTTTGGGAACCACTGACCTACAAGAATAGCTCCAACGTTGCCTACCATCTCAAAGGTACAAAAATATTCAACAGATACATTTTCGTTAGCAGCAGTTCCAGTAACAACCTCAATATCTACTGATTTGATATCTACCGTTTTGTTGTGCCATCATCACCTCTAATAGGCTACTGTTGCATATACTGCAATACGATTTTCACACATTGTAGCAATTTAAAGTATTTTTAATACTACTGCCACAACCACCCAGCTCCAGTGAGGCACAAGGGTGACGTGTCAAAATCAACCATTGCGAAGAGATAATCGGAAAAGATATGCCAAGACAAGACTGGTTACACAACCATGGGGATTTAAAGAAAATTATGGAAAATTAGTATTTTGTTTGTACATCTAGTATTGTAGAATTTATGTAATAAATATAATGTTGTTTTATTTCATAAGCCTGGGACTTAGAATTTTACAATAAAATGTTATTTGATGTATTTAATTAACCATTTATTTTTAAACTAAAATAACATTTTTTTCTTAGCATTCAACAAGGATCAAACCAAGGAAAATAAATCGAACAAATGAATAAATATACTAATAAGTATTTTGATGATTTTTTGAAATTTTTCCGAATTTTTATATTAACAATTACATACTTTCAATATGTCGGCCAAGATGGCAGATGCTACAACTTGTGAATGATACTACTGCGATATACAGTAAAAAATAAACAAATATGGTGGCAATAAACTTTAGCAGACGGACAAAAGATGGCATATCCAATATGGCCACCATGACATCTTATTGGTTGGCATAATATATCTTCCCTGGCAGTAGAGGGGGGGGGGGGGTCAGTCTGCAAGTAGTCACCTAGGGAGAAGGACCTGTCACCATTTTTAATCAAATGAGCTCTTCGCGATTTAAACCAAGGACTCCAAGGTCTATTACTCAAGTGTAAGTGCTTAGTTTATTAAAATTTCATAAAATTGTGTTTAATTATTTTTATAAATTTTATATTTTATTCCGATTTATTTTGTATAACAATTAAGGTTTTTTTCAATATGGGGAACCAGGACCAAAATGGATTACACCAAGACTCTCCTCACAACAAACACTCGTACAATCCACACCAGTCGCTCGTGCAGTCAGTCCTCAAATTTATTTAAGTCCGATACGACGATTACTTAAGGCATTATGAATGCAAAAGTAAAACTTCACCAATGGTTCTCAAAATTATGAATTTTATGCAGAATAGTCAACTGATCACATTGCCGCATAACAATTATCCTTACATTTACGTAACATAAACTCATACTTATGTTAGAGCTTAGAGGAGAAGGTCCAAAAACGGGCTACCACTTTCATTTTGGTAATTACTGATTGATCTGTTCACTCAAAATGGATAATTTTGATATCACTTCTAAAAACTTTCCTGAAAAAGAAATTAAGGTTCCAAATGCAAAAAAAAAAAAAAGTTTTCTTTTCCAAAACCATGTTTTAAAAAAGTGTAAATATATCTGTTTTCGATGGTGGTCCAAATATGGGCTACTTTTAAAAAAACGAATTAATATATTATTAATATCTAACTGAAAGAAATATTTCTACGGCATCTTTTTTTATTAATCTTCCCAGGATCAACTTTTGGTACAGAAATGCATTTGGAATTTGTTTTTCAAAATCTGCTTTGTCCCTTTGGTTTCATGTCAACACATTTTCCTATCCTTTTAAGATCTTTTTTTTTCTCGAGAGCAGCTAACTCTAAGGCGATTTTGTTAGGTGTGCATGTAAAAACTGTAGTGTGTTGCTTTCTTGAATGTGGTTTAGTTGTTTTAGGTTGTGGAACAGGAGACAATTTTGAAAAAGGTACATGGTTTAACTTCTCTACTGCTTGATTTTTACTGGCACTATGCACAGAAGAACTGGTTGTAGACATAGTATGGTAAGAAGAAGACGGCTGGGATTCAACACTTGGGTTGTTTTGTTGTACAGCTACTACTTTAGTCACCTCTTGATTGTTTGGTTCCTGTGCAGCCTCTTCATCGATGACCTGTACTAGTTCACTCTTTAGGTAACTGTGCAAATTCATCTACAGTGAACTTTTCTGCATCTAGAGGGAAAATTCCTGTATTTTTGAAACCAGAAATACCCTTTTACATGCTGGCAGTCCTAATGTAGGCTTTGTTGAACAGAGGTGCAATGTCATACGTGTTATTTTTACAAAGGTGTTGGCTTTCATGTAGGAATCACACTCACGACCAAATGCTGTCTTTAAACTACTATAAAAAGTTAGTTCAAGTGGTTGTAAGCAGTGTGAAGTATGCGGAGGGATTGTGACAACCACAATGTGATTTTCTTTGTATTTATTATAAGCAGCAAGAGTAGTGTGGGTAGTATGTTGGTCCATTATGAGCAATACAGGACTCTCTTTTGTAGGTTTTGAATAGGAAATAAAATGATTCAACCACACCACAAACAATTCTTCATTGATCCATCCATTTTTACTACACTGACGGGTATACAGCATCTACTGGTCCATCTTTTTTCAACAGTGGACTAAATCTCTGCCTGGGAGAAAAAAAAACATAGGAGGTATGAAGGACCCAGTAGCACTCATAGCACAGCATACGGTGACATTTTTTCCTCGCTCCCAACTAGTGGCTGAACCAACTTGTTTTGACCCCTTAGGACCAAGGATTTTCCCGGTTTCTGGACCGTTGAGATACCAGTTTCATCATAGTTGTAGATATGAGATGGTACAAATATGTTTTTTTCCATAACAGATTCAAGATTCTCATAAAATTGTTTTACTTCAATCCAATTAAATCCATAAATTCTGCTTAGGCTGGTAGCCTCTGGTTTCCTAATGCTAACTGTAGGATTTTTCTTAAGGAATTCCTGTAGCCAATCCCAGCCAGCCATTTTAGTCTCCATATTAAACTTGTGTTTAATACTGTTCGCCTCAGCATATTCAAATACAAGGATTCTTAGCTCAATTGTAGAAAGTCCATAAAAAACCTTGGCTACACACAATACCTGTTATTTTATTTCTTCCTCCTGTTCTTTGCTGAAAGTAGGTTTATTCCTTAGCTGTGCTGCGCTTGAATTTTTTGTTTTTATTCTGTTCAAGAGAGTCATAACAGGTATACTATACTGCCGGGCGGTTCCTCGAAGCTTCTTCCCTTCTTCGGTAACAGCCTTAATTGCTGCCTCCATTGCTGTAGAGGTCCATTTGGCTTTTTGCGTCAACCGTGGCCTATTTCTCACCATCTGAAAATAACATATTATAAGCCTTTGGGTTGGATTGCACCTAGGGGTAATGCCGTACACTTTGTACGGCATTGTCCGGAGTCGACTTAAATTCAATATGGCGTCATAGCATAACCAAACATACGAAAACAAGCGTTACCAATATCTAATTTTAATGTTAAAAATACAAGGATTACGATACAAATGTTAAAAGTATTTTATATGTTATAGAATCGCACTTACCTCTTAAGTAGTCAACAGCAAAAATTAGAAGGAAACCATACATAAAAAAACGAAAAAATGTTGAAGAAAACATCAGACGCTAACTATCGCTCAGCTTTCACTGCAGAAGAGTTTAGCACGGCTTCCACTAGGTAGCAGCACGAACCGGAGCGCTCTAGTGGCTTTATAGACAACTAAAATCGCCTGTACGGCATTACCTCAATGTACGGCAATATCCCACTCTCCCCTAGTATTGAAGATACGTACAATCAAAAAGTGAACAATGATCACATCATTACTTCCAACATTGTATTTAAAGAGGTTTTGTAAACGTGTATATTATTGGTATGTCTGAATACAATACTTCTGTAAATAAAATTTGTAACAACTATTTGTACTGATGTGTTCAATTACATGTCTTCTTTTGAACCAACACCCGGTTACCTTTTTCTATTCTTCTTTAAAATGTAATTTCTCCCAAATTTTTAAAGAATGGAATGCCACACAAAATGATTTGGCGCGCACTGCGGAACTCCGCATGGGTCGACTAGTATATTTTATTACAAAATGTAATTTATTATTACTATCTGATTCCCATCCCTTATGATCATGGGCATTTCTTGATTCCTTCAGTGGTGTATATTTGCTTGTTAAATGAAAAAATGATATTTTTGTGCATTTCAGGAGTTATTTTGGCGAAGGTGGGTCGCAGTACACGATTTTGAGAAATCCTATTGGAGCATCTGACTTCGCCTTAAAATACTACACCTACGATGATGTGACTAATGACACAGAACTGAAGCACTTTGCTTTGCATGAAGAAGATTACAAGTATAAGGTAATGAAATTAAAGACGAATGGTATAAGAAGTTATTATTGTAGCAGGATTGACAAGTTACAGGATTTTATCCTAAATTAATGCTATGTATTAAGGAAAGCAGTGTTAGTAAATTCATTGTCTATTTATTCTTTACACTTCTACTTACAGATTATTTTGGGATCATAAACAGTCTAAAATATGTCCACAAAATGTACCATTCATTTAATTAATCCACCTTGCAAGCCCAAATTTGTCGGTCCATACTCTCACACCGCTGACCACGGCTCAGTCACTAACGCCACGTCACAAACTCCTCCATGTCATCGTCGCCTCATCAACTTGTTCGCTGATATCACTAACCAAAGTACGCGCTACAAACAAAACTCGCTGTAATCGCTCGCAGAAACCCGCTTATATCGCTACCACTACAGAAATCACAGTTAACATTTTGTGGCCGGCAGGGCCACATTTTTACTTGTAATTTATTTTTGTTGCTGGTCTCTAGTTTTATATGGTTTTTTATTTCACGTATTTTTACGCCTTTTTTAATTAATGTTAATTTATCTGTAAATTTTTTTTAAATTATATTTGTTTCTGTTAATTAGTTATACGCCTTTTGGTAGCTATCGATTATGAGTTTAAGAACATCGATTGTGTTTCACGTAAATACCACTTGGCGAGCGCCCGGCGGTTGGCTGATGACGTCAGACATTCGGCTTGCCGGGAAGAAAAAATCAGCTGGGGCGAGAGTGTGGCGAGCGACCGTCGAAGAGAGAGCCATGTGACGGCGCGGACTGGTGTGCCGGACGGCAACGGGCGACGAAGAGTATTGGGATGGAGGCTCCACGCTGGGTGACAGGGCAATGGTTTGCCCTGTGATACTGGACTTATCAAGGTAAAGAGAGGCCGCAATTTTGATTTTTACCCTCGTGGTGCTGCACTGGTTTTTGGCAAACCTAGTGAACTGTGTATTTTCCCATACTAAATTTTATTTGGACGGAACTTTTATTGGCCAGTTTGGTGAAGAGGCCCATTTGTTTCACACGTTGTTCCAGTGTGGGATTTTTTAAAAAAGGTCGCCCGTTTGCCTGTAGTTGTAATAAAAGTATAAGTTTGGAAGAAACGAACATTTTGCAATTTGTTTTTGAGACTTTGTCTTCGGAATTGGCATACTTAAAGTTGCATTTAGCTAATATATCAGCTTGTGCAGTATTATTAAAAGTATACGATCGGTATTGGACTACATGCGCAGCCTGATGTTGGTTGGTGCGGCCATTCTACGTTTTTATGAAATCATTGGCAAGTTAATAAAGAAGTAAGACTTTGTTTGAAGTATATGATAAATACTTCTGTGGTAACATAGTTATGTTACGTGAAGAGTTTTTGCTACATTTCCCTTAAAAAAAAATAAGATAATTTTTTTTGATCATCGTTCACGCCTTTGTGAATTCGTACCTATGGCCCGGCGTGGCATTAGACTCTGGAGTTGGTGAGGAAGGTCAGGAAGCCAGCGCACGCCTAGGATATTAACTTTGTTTTTTTGGCAAGTCTTTAGCAACGAACATCTGAAGAAAGACTAAACCGTTGATTGAGAGTTTAAGAACTTTATTTAAATAATTTGTTTGTACTTCAGTATTATTTTTGTAGATTTTTTATATATTTGTATTGATTGTCTTGTTTGATTTTTGGTATTAGGGCAGTCAGTAAATTTTGATATTTTATAGTGGCCACGCCTCACGCCCTTATATATTTTTATACTTGTTATCAGTATTTATATTTTTACGATTTTTTAAAGGTTATTGTTAGTATCGTAAATGGGGATAAGATGCTGCCATTATTAACGTCAGCTTTTGTAACTAAGCTTGTATGGTTATGTATAGTAAAAATTATTTTTGCAAATTTCTATTTTTTAATAACATACGTCCAAAGTCTTGCCTCTTGTTTGTTTAATGGGTACTCTGCTATTATAGCCTTTGAATTTTTTGGCCTGACCCCTGGGCAGTGGTGTGGGGAATTTATATTGTTTAGCTTTTATTGCCTGGTTTTAATATTTATTTTTTCCCTTCGCGCCCAGAGTGAGTCGGGGACGCAACCCCTCTTCCAATTAAGGAGGAAGAAGGGTTACAATTTCAACGAATCCCATATGGTATCGCTGCCAAACCAAATTCGCTCCTACAACAAAATACTGTTAACGCTTCAATGTATCTCATATATCGCTCCCACAGGCCCGCATGTATCGCTACCACAATCGAAATCACTGTCATCACTCCTGTAGACCCGCAGCTATCGCTACCAACAGAACTTACTTCCTTCGCTCCCGCAGGCCAATGGTATCAGTACCAACAGAATAAACTGGTATCGCTACCAACAGCATTTACAGTTATCGCTCCCACAGATTTAAATTGGCATCGTTGCCAACAGAACTTTCTGTTATCGTTACTGATAACCTGTTAGTATCGCTACCTACAGATCTCGCTATCATCACTCCCGCATATCTGCTGGTATCGCTACCAACAAGTCATCGTTATCGCTCCCACAGACATGCTGGCATTGCTACAACAGTAATCACTGTTATCTCTCCCGCAGATATATGGTATCTCTACCAAACAAACTCGCCTATCACTCCCGCAGACCCGCTGGTATCTCTACCAATGGAACTCAGTGTCAATGCTCTCGCAGACCCGCTGGTATCTCTACCAATGGAACTCAGTGTTAATGCTCCCGCAGACCTGCTGGTATCTCTACCAATGGAACTCAGTGTCAATGCTCTCGCAGACCCACTGGTATCTCTACCAATGGAACTCAGTGTTAATTCTCTCGCAGACCCGCTGGTATCTCTACCAATGGAAATTAGTGTCAATGCTCTCGCAGACCTGCTGGTATCTCTACCAATGGAACTCAGTGTTAATGCTCTCGCAGACTCGCTGGTATCTCTACCAATGGAACTCAGTGTTAATGCTCCCGCAGACCCGCTGGTATCTCTACCAATGGAACTCAGTGTCAATGCTCTCGCAGACCCGCTGGTATCTCTACCAATGGAACTCAGTGTTAATGCTCTCGCAGACCCGCTGGTATCTCTACCAATGGAACTCAGTGTCAATGCTCTCGCAGACCCGCTGGTATCTCTACCAATGGAACTCAGTGTTAATGCTCTCGCAGACCCGCTGGTATCTCTACCAATGGAAATCAGTGTCAAGGTTCTCGCAGACCCGCTGGTATCTCTACCAATGGAACTCAGTGTTAATGCTCCCGCAGACCTGCTGGTATCTCTACCAATGGAACTCAGTGTCAATGCTCTCGCAGACCCACTGGTATCTCTACCAATGGCACTCAGTGTTAATTCTCTCGCAGACCCGCTGGTATCTCTACCAATGGAAATCAGTGTCAATGCTCTCGCAGACCTGCTGGTATCTCTACCAATGGAACTCAGTGTTAATGCTCTCGCAGACCCACTGGTATCTCTACCAATGGAACTCAGTGTTAATTCTCTCGCAGACCCGCTGGTATCTCTACCAATGGAAATCAGTGTCAATGCTCTCGCAGACCTGCTGGTATCTCTACCAATGGAACTCAGTGTTAATGCTCTCGCAGACTCGCTGGTATCTCTACCAATGGAAATCAGTGTCAATGCTCTCGCAGACCTGCTGGTATCTCTACCAATGGAACTCAGTGTTAATGCTCCCGCAGACCCGCTGGTATCTCTACCAATGGAACTCAGTGTCAATGCTCTCGCAGACCCGCTGGTATCTCTACCAATGGAAATCAGTGTCAATGCTCTCGCAGACCTGCTGGTATCTCTACCAATGGAAATCAGTGTCAATGCTCTCGCAGACCTGCTGGTATCTCTACCAATGGAAATCAGTGTCAATGCTCTCGCAGACCTGCTGGTATCTCTACCAATGGAAATCAGTGTCAATGCTCTCGCAGACCTGCTGGTATCTCTACCAATGGAAATCAGTGTCAATGCTCTCGCAGACCTGCTGGTATCTCTACCAATGGAACTCAGTGTTAATGCTCTCGCAGACCCGCTGGTATCTCTACCAATGGAAATCAGTGTCAATGCTTTCGCAGACCTGCTGGTATCTCTACCAATGGAAATCAGTGTCAATGCTCTCGCAGACCTGCTGGTATCTCTACCAATGGAACTCAGTGTTAATGCTCTCGCAGACCCGCTGGTATCTCTACCAATGGAAATCAGTGTTAATGCTCTCGCAGACCCACTGGTATCTCTACCAATGGAACTCAGTGTTAATGCTCTCGCAGACCCGCTGGTATCTCTACCAATGGAAATCAGTGTCAATGCTCTCGCAGACCTGCTGGTATCTCTACCAATGGAACTCAGTGTTAATGCTCTCGCAGACCCGCTGGTATCTCTACCAATGGAAATCAGTGTCAATGCTCTCGCAGACCTGCTGGTATCTCTACCAATGGAACTCAGTGTTAATGCTCCCGCAGACCCGCTGGTATCTCTACCAATGGAAATCAGTGTCAATGCTCTCGCAGACCTGCTGGTATCTCTACCAATGGAACTCAGTGTTAATGCTCCCGCAGACCCGCTGGTATCTCTACCAATGGAACTCAGTGTTAATGCTCCCGCAGACCTGCTGGTATCTCTACCAATGGAACTCAGTGTTAATGCTCTCGCAGACCCGCTGGTATCTCTACCAATGGAACTCAGTGTTAATGCTCTCGCAGACTCGCTGGTATCTCTACCAATGGAAATCAGTGTCAATGCTCTCGCAGACCTGCTGGTATCTCTACCAATGGAACTCAGTGTTAATGCTCCCGCAGACCCGCTGGTATCTCTACCAATGGAACTCAGTGTCAATGCTCTCGCAGACCCGCTGGTATCTCTACCAATGGAACTCAGTGTTAATGCTCTCGCAGACCCGCTGGTATCTCTACCAATGGAAATCAGTGTCAATGCTCTCGCAGACCTGCTGGTATCTCTACCAATGGAAATCAGTGTCAATGCTCTCGCAGACCTGCTGGTATCTCTACCAATGGAAATCAGTGTCAATGCTCTCGCAGACCTGCTGGAATCTCTACCAATGGAAATCAGTGTCAATGCTCTCGCAGACCTGCTGGTATCTCTACCAATGGAAATCAGTGTCAATGCTCTCGCAGACCTGCTGGTATCTCTACCAATGGAACTCAGTGTTAATGCTCTCGCAGACCCGCTGGTATCTCTACCAATGGAAATCAGTGTCAATGCTTTCGCAGACCTGCTGGTATCTCTACCAATGGAAATCAGTGTCAATGCTCTCGCAGACCTGCTGGTATCTCTACCAATGGAACTCAGTGTTAATGCTCTCGCAGACCCGCTGGTATCTCTACCAATGGAAATCAGTGTTAATGCTCTCGCAGACCCACTGGTATCTCTACCAATGGAACTCAGTGTTAATGCTCTCGCAGACCCGCTGGTATCTCTACCAATGGAAATCAGTGTCAATGCTCTCGCAGACCTGCTGGTATCTCTACCAATGGAACTCAGTGTTAATGCTCTCGCAGACCCGCTGGTATCTCTACCAATGGAAATCAGTGTCAATGCTCTCGCAGACCTGCTGGTATCTCTACCAATGGAACTCAGTGTTAATGCTCCCGCAGACCCGCTGGTATCTCTACCAATGGAAATCAGTGTCAATGCTCTCGCAGACCTGCTGGTATCTCTACCAATGGAACTCAGTGTTAATGCTCCCGCAGACCCGCTGGTATCTCTACCAATGGAACTCAGTGTTAATGCTCCCGCAGACCTGCTGGTATCTCTACCAATGGAACTCAGTGTTAATGCTCTCGCAGACCCGCTGATATCTCTACCAATGGAACTCAGTGTTAATGCTCCCGCAGACCCGCTGGTATCTCTACCAATGGAAATCAGTGTCAATGCTCTCGCAGACCCGCTGGTATCTCTACCAATGGAACTCAGTGTCAATGCTCCCGCAGACCCGCTGGTATCTCTACCAATGGAAATCAGTGTCAATGCTCTCGCAGACCCGCTGGTATCTCTACCAATGGAACTCAGTGGCAATGCTCCCGCAGACCCGCTGGTATCTCTACCAATAGAAGTAGACCCGCTGGTATCGCTACCACAACCGAAATCACTTTTATCGCTCCCGCAAATCCGATATGGTATCGCTACCACAGAACTCCACAGCAGTTCGGCTGTTGTTTATATACTCAGTGTTGAAAGCTTCTTCTGGCCCTCTGTGTTGCGTAAATAGGGTCATGCTACGACTCCGCCTATGGCTGTCCTGAAACATCATGCTTCTGTAAATGTGTGATTTTTTTTATATAAATAATATAAAAATGGGTTATTCACTCTTATATGATAGTTTTATAATTTTTTATTTAATGTTTTTGAATACCTGGCCATTTTTTTTTTAATTTCAATCCTAGCATGAATTGAGAGCATGAAATCGTGTTGTTATATACATTTTTGAATTAAATAATAGAATGTTTTCTTTTTTGTAAAAATATTTATTTTTGAATAATGTTATAAAAATAAAAGAGTTTTACAATATCGCATACAAATTGTTTTTCAAAACTGTATAACAAGCCCTCAATTCATGCTAGGATTGAACAAATTGGCTCTCGCGGATCTAAAAACCATTAAATAACGCTTATTTGAGTGATGGAACCTATTAAAAACTATCAAATATAGTAGTATTAATGAGTCAATTTAAATCTTCTGCAAAATACAAAATTATTTTTGTAAAATATGTTAACTATCCGTAAATTAGGAAAATCACCCCTTAAGTTATCACTGCCTACATGAAGTTATAATGTTATCATTAATTACAATGCGCAGAGGTCCGAAGGATATCATTAAACAGGTGGAACAATGTTTGCAGATCCCAATCATCAAAAAGGCACGTCAGTTGAACAAGCGAGGGGTAAAACTCTTCGCGTCCGCCTGGTCCGCACCGTACTGGATGAAGAAAAATGGCACAGTCTATGGCACAAGTCATCTGTTGCCGGAAAACTACCAGCCATGGGCCAATTACTACGTCAAGTAAGTTCATCAGTAACTACTAAAGGCGTAGCTCTTAAGCTACACTTGGAGTACGAAAATTAAATTCAAACCTATGTCAAACAAACTCTTCTATACTGCGACATAAAAAATGCGACGCAGCCATTTTAAATCATTATCTAATAGCGTTAAACTTTAAAAAGACTCGCAGTAGCTACATGCACGTCTGAGTTTTGAGTTGTGTATTTTTAATTACAAACTAAAGGTTTTCAAGTGACAGTCAATAACTCCTGCCCAGTTCGGCCCGCTCTTGTTTGTCATCTCATCATTGTCACCTTATTGTCCCTTGCTCCCCCTCCCCCTCCTCAACCACCCCATAACCCACCCAGAACCAACACACATCTCCAGATGTTTGGCTGCTTCCAGTCTAAAATGCATGACCACAAAAGCAAAGAAAAACGATTGTATGGCTATTTCTAGGTAGCAGAAAAGGGGCAATTTGATAACAGCTCAAACAGAAAACTATGAGATCTTCATTCAGGAAATTTTGCGTAGTATACAAATGCATCGGCCGATCGTTGAGTTCGATTAAGTTAAGGGGGTTAGTTTCCTTAATTATTTTGCATCTTCCGATTTTTTTCCTTCTGTCAGTGATTTAAACAGAGTCATATATCTATGTTGATAATTTAAAAAAGGGTTCATCACTCCAAAGAGGTGTTACTTCAATGATTTTGAGAAACTGAAATTCCAATTTATTTTTCAATCTTAGCATGAATTGAGAACATGGAATCGTTTGTTACACAATTCTGGATCAACAGTTTGTATGTGAGCTTTGTCATAAAACTATTTACTGTTAGGAAATCGTTCATAAAAAAAATAAAAGTTAGATTTTCCCAAAAACACTTCAAATCTTTGGTATTGAGTGATGGAACCTTTTAAAAACTATCAACTATTGTTATAAAACGGCCAATATTTATTGATTCGCGGATGATATCCTTAAAATAAATTTTAATAGCAAATGCTAATACTACACAAAGTACGTAATGAAAGGGTGTTCGGGGACAGAGGTGCGCAAAAACAATATTAATCAAGTGACATTATGTAAATAATATCATCACTAAGTTTATTCTTCCGTTTGTACATAATTTAGGGCTTCCGTCGTCCGGGTTCTCGTGTTCGCTAGGTCCGGTGTAGTTCCTAGCGGGAAGGCTGGTTGTTACAGAAAATTTGTCCGGGAGGGCGCCAGGCTAGCTCGGTGGCCAACCACGAGTTGGGTCGTTGGGTGCGAATGCCACTGCGTAGCCCGCTAGGAACGGCGGCGGTGGTCGTGGTGGGAGGGGTCCCTGGCTATTGATACACTACTGGCCCTACACAGCATAGCACGCTGATCCCTGACTGGATTATGGAAGGTCACAAAATAACGTACACGAGTCTGGTTTTACACTGTCATATACACGTCGCGCACGGAGTGTGCGGGGCGGACGTTTAATTGAAATCGGCAGTTACACTTACAGTTACACTATGCATACTAATCTTCCCTACACAAGTTACACTAAGTTGACATTGGGCGCTCTGACGCGCCGTCACTAATATTAAGTCCTCACGCCAGTCGAGGTTGAGGGAGGGAGTTCGATTGGAGGCGGCCAATCCCGAAAATTGCGAACGGCGACGCCCGGGCCCACTTGTGTGGACCGCGGCTCGCTATGAAATTCGTTAAAAGTCTTTAAACCATTGTTGTCGGTGCCTGTGCACACGGCGATTACCCGAAAGTCTGTGGTTGCGGGAGTCGGCCCGCGCCGTATGCTGCACTGCCCCGCGTAATGCGTTGTGCGGGAAGTTTACGTTTAAGCGGCTGGGATAGTCCCTACGCCGTAAAAGGACCGGGTTCACACGGGGAGTTAAATACGAAAAGGTTTTGTAGAGTGACTATAATTACCAGGAGTGAATGCGGTGAAGACAAAGGTTGAAGACTCCCCGTGGGACGCACGTCCGTCCCGGTCCGCGAGTCGCTCGGTACTGGCGTCTGGTCCTGGCGCGAGGGGAGGGCTCAGCATCCTCTCGCGCCAAAGTTTCTAAAGTTCTGTTATTCGGAAATTATTAAATTAATAAGAGATTGAAAGTGACTCTAAATTCACATATTAAATAATAAAAATTAACCTAATATACAGATATGTTTTTGGGAATTGGGTTTAACAAGTTTACATTAATTAAGTTTGAATAATGCGAGTCACACTGGAGACTGTTCGTCACTTGTTGACTGCTCCAGTGACAAATGATATACAAAAATTGGGAGGTTATAATTATGTCACACACTACTTTATTTAATTTAGGCTGAAGGCCGCAAGGGGAGCACTGACAAATGTATTAATAAAAATTCACACTTGAGTGGCTCGGGCGCTCCTACGTCGCACTGTCGCACTTCCCTTGCACGGGGTTTTTAATTAAACGTGATGTTGCTATTAAATTATGTTAAATTTATAATACACAGGGACCGTGGTGGTTGGTTCATTAGGGCATGGTCTTTAATGATACCTTTTGTTCCGGTGCTCGCCTGACTCGGGTGGGCCATGGCTAGGGGTGCGTTACGTTAGCGGGGTCGGATACTAGCGGTTGCAGGTCGGGCTTTAGGGTGGCCTTCGGTCGGACGACGTCAGGGCTGATTTTTATTATTCACGATTTAGTGAGCAGTATGGACAGAAAGTGAAAGAAAAAAACACTTGTGTCTATATTAAATGAAAGAATTAGACTGTCCATCGAAACTTCAAATGTAAACTACACCTCAATTAAGTCAACAAAAAAGGTTAAGACTAAAAAGCTGATCGCTGAAGCATGATCCACAACACATGACCTAAAAGAATAATAGATGATAAAAGACTATAATAAACCATAGATTTAGTCAGATTATCAGATTATGATCAAGCATTCAGTAAGTAGGCTACCCCAAGACACGGGGGATAAGATTTTAGTTTTAAGAATTTCAAGAGTAGTGAAATCAAAGACATATTTCTCTTCTATTGAATAAAAGAGTGCTGGCTCCCCTTCCTTATTTCAAGTATATCATGGTTATCAGGTACTTCGACGCGTACGCCAAGGAGAATGTG
Source organism: Bacillus rossius redtenbacheri (assembly GCF_032445375.1). Taxonomy (NCBI): domain Eukaryota; kingdom Metazoa; phylum Arthropoda; class Insecta; order Phasmatodea; family Bacillidae; genus Bacillus; species Bacillus rossius. The sequence continues at coordinate 32,679,348 of NC_086336.1, forward strand.
ACTTACTGGGGAGTGACTGCCCAGAATGAACCGACTCAAGGTAACATCTTTCCCTCTGGAATCATCTCCATGGGCTGGACCGCGGAGCAGCAGAGGGACTGGATAGCGCAGCATCTGGGTCCAACCCTGCACAAGGCAGGCTACGACTACCTCAAGCTGATGATCATGGACGACAACAGACCATTCCTTCCGAAGTGGGCCGAGACGGTGAGGACACTGACGAATAGTTTACTTCTCTCTTGACCAGCTGCATGCCTCTGTTGAGATGACGGCTCACTCCGAATATAAAGGACGTGTCCTTTGCTGATAAAGGATCCTTAATTTCGACGCTAAAAGCGTTGAGAAACAATATATGTAAGGATATCCGGATTCTTTCGGCGCCAACACAACCTGGTGTATCAACAAATAAATACTTTCTCGGCAGTCATTTGTTTTTATTTATAATTTTTTCCTGCTCTATTTTAGAGAGATACTCTCAAAGAGCTGACATTTCACAAATCAAACCTCCCTTCGACATTCGCTATTCACAGAGTAGCTTAGCTTCTGGATTGTAGTCGCATTGAAGACGAAAATTTCGCCGATTTTATGGTCGACCTTGCAGTCGCCATCATCAGGGTATCAATTACCTAGTGATGATTCGCTGCCAGTTTGTCCTATGAACACTTCGCCATACGAACATGGAATCCTGTACACACTGGCTAGACTTTCGGCTGATGTTTTATATGTCACTGATGTCAGGGTCAACTGCAGCCAAATCAGGAAACACTCCCGTCTCAGACGGGAGTATTTAAAGGCAGGAGAATTTCCAAGAGTTTCGGTAGGAAATTGTTAACCTGATGATTGCGACTGCATTGTCGATCGAAACATAAGTGAAATCATCGTTTTTGACACAGCTACAACCCAGAAGCCAAGCAACTCCAGTTGACTTCTGAAAGTCTACAATTTTTTTTAAGGCAAAAGTAAGTACTAACACTAATAACATGTTTTCATAACCTATTTTTATTTTGCTTAGTGCTGCAAAGCAATGCAATTAGACTAAATCCCAAAGGTCGCCTGATTATCATCAGACCAGACTAAACTAACATTGATTCATCTATTTTACATATTTTCTTTTCTTTTCTTGCAATAAAAGATGGCAGGAAGCATTGCATAAAGTTGAATTACACATAATAACTTATATGCGCATAGTCTATTTGTAAACTATACTTACTCTTTAAATGTTGTAGATGAGACCTGTGATTTTACTGATAAAATCCTCAGTTCCCTGCAGTCAGTACTTTCTAGCACATAAACCAAAATTGCATGAAATCAGCAAAAAAAAAAAAAAAAGGGCAAGTGTTTGTTGTTGATATTAAAATGAGCACATAAATTACCATTTGGCCCACCACGTTTTTATAATTTTAAAGTCTGACCATCCTGATCTATTAGATGAAATTGTTTGCTACCAGAGACGTATAGATGTATGCAGGAGAGGAGATGGGGGTATCTCCCTTCCCTGAAATCCTAAATAGGTAATCTATCACTCCGACCAAAAAAAATTAGAAAGCAACAACAGGAAAATTTTCTATCTCCCCCCCCCCCCCCCTCCGAAATGAAATCTGCATACCTCCAGCTTGTTGCATGAGAATTTTATGATATGAAGTGATAAAATATAAGTTACAATACATATCATGTTGCATGCTATGTATTTTGAACAGGTGCTTGGCAACAAGACAACTAGCAACTATGTGTCTGGAATCGCTGTTCACTACTACTCGGATACTGGCAGCGACCCGGCAATCCTTACAAAAACACACCACGAGTTCCCAGACAGGTTCATTCTCTACACTGAAGCATGTGATCGTAAGTAGAGACTTGTGACCATTTTAACACCCTTTCTATTTCCGCAACCAAGCAAAATTACACTGTAAAATACTCAATGCAAGATAGATAGGCCACAGGTGGTGCGTAAACTAGATAGCTATGGTTTGGCTATGAAAGAAGTTGGTTTTGGTTAAAAAAAAAAAAAAAAAAAAAAATGGTTTTCCTAATTACTTCTGTTGACACTGTATTTATGTACAAAACACAAAATTATAGAAAACATTACACATTGCAGTATAACATACACAGTCATTTGAACATACAGACGTAACTTACGCACCATTTAATTAATTTCCGTTTTGAAAGGAATGTCAGGGATATTTGACCAACGCAGCCAAAATAGTGCCCAGAGATAACCAGCCCTATGTAGAAATTCTCAGCCTACATAAATAGCAAATGACATTGAATGAAAATTAAACATACAAGTAAGCAAAAGCTCCTGCAGGTAACTAATTAAAAAATATAGGCATTTGTATGAGATGAGCATTCATGAATGTTTAGTTCAGATAGAAAACTCAATTACTGCAGCCAATTACTTAGAAATTTAGTACTTCATATTTGAAATACACACATCAACAACAAAAGCAATCTCAGTATGCACTTAGTAAAAACAAATCATTAATAATTATACCAACTTACATTCTAAAATTAATTATTGCTTAAAATAGTTAGTGTGAAATAATTATGTTCTAATTTATTTTTAAATGTTATAGTTCATACCATATTCGTCAAAGATCTGGGGAACTGGGAAAAGGGAGAACGTTATGGCACCAGTATTTTGCAGGTGAGTAACTTACGTTTGAGCAGATATCATTTTCAATGACTTACAGGAAGTACATATGTGTGTTTTGCAATGCCAATATAGTCATGGTTTAAGCTCTTCTGACTACGAATCAATAATTTTGCTTTAAATGTGTACAGTGTGAGAAGAAAATTATCACTAATAGCTGCAGATTTAAATATTATACCTAATTTATTTATCAATAAGGCAATTAATAAATATGAAAACACATTCTCCATATAACGCTAAGAAATAAATAATAGCCCATATTTAAACTCAAATAATCTGAAAAAAAACTTTTGTTCCACATTTTTATATCGATTTTACTACTCTACCACTAGTTTGGTAATTATTAAAATAGCCTCCATAAATTTTTCATTGCAAGTGTGTAACAAATTAAAAAAATTCAAATATAAGTACATTTATGGAGCATTTAATGGTTGACAAAGATAAACACCTACTTTTGTTTTGTGTAATTTCTCCTGGATGATAACTTGTTTCCATAAACAAATTTTTGCACAATGTTTACTTTTTAAAATTACTTGGTACGGCAGACATGGGCGTCTCTGGCAAATAAATTTTGGTGGGAACATCAAAAAATTTTTTAATACTACCTCTGTCAAGTTTTAGTTTGAACCATATCTTTTTGTTCATGCGACAATCTGTGGTAAAGTCATGTCGTAGCTGTTTATAAATTGAATTCTGTACTCAGATAACAAACTTAGAGGAATAATCAATTCAAAAACGTATCACATGTACTGACAGGCACTACTGAATTGTGTTAACATATATCACTTCACTTACCTATTTTGAAATGCTGATTGGACCAAAGATTGTCCTGCGACGGTCACTGGCTGCAATAAATCTTGCTGCTAACTCTTCCAGGTTGAGAAGGTCTAGCAAATCTTGGTGTGTGTGGCAGATGATAACATTATTTTAATGTTTTTGAGTCATGCTGTTTCTTAAATATGTTTTTAGTCTTCGTAGGGAGCTAAAACTCCGTTCAGCTTTGCATGAAGAAGTAGGTATCACAATCAAGAGGCGCACTAAGTTTTCAACATTCTTAAACATAGCTCTAACTTCTGGCGACATTTTTCTTAATATACTTATTACGAACATCACTGACACACGAAACACCATACTTCCTTTGAATATATATACTGTATAGAAGTCGCCAGCCCAGGTTAAAATTTCTAATACGGTTTTGAGGTAGTTGGTTAATTCACCGCCGCAATCGCCACCATCTCTAGGGCATCGACTTGTGGTGGTCCCTAGCGGACAAGTCTCGAACTCTTCAAACACCCCTTCCCCCTCCTGTTGAACGACGTTGAGCTGCAGTGAATGATTGATGAGGGGAGCGGGGAATGACAGCGGGCGACAGCGCTGCGCTCTAACGTGTAAATAACAACTAAGACGATACAGGGCGTTACGGCAGCGCACTGCAGCGGTGAAGTTCCCAAGCTGCTCATCATAAGCTTCTGAAAAACGTAGAGTAAATCCTATCCACTCGCGACTTCTATACAGTATATATATTCAAAGATACTTCTGTAGAAACATTTTCACCTCAACTGAAAACGATGCGACATCTACTTCTGAATAATTGCGAAGTAGACTGGTAAGGTTTTGTTCATCCATACTCGATAACAATGTATCTTCTAATTTCCGAAGGCGCAAGAGATCGACCTGAGCAAATGTCGATTCTAGACCTTTCAGAGCTGCATCAATTATGTCAAAATATTCTTTCCCATAATAAACATTGATATCTTCAGGAACCCAATCTTCTCCCGAACCTATGTACTTTCTTGGTATTCTCTTCATTCTTGGCAATGAAATGGGATTCAAATTACATTTTTCTATTTTTTCATTCGCTCCTTGCATTATTTCCTCAAAACTTGCTTCGTTGCGAAAGTTTTGAATACTTTCTGAAACAATTTCAACAGCCTTAATCAATCCTGATACAGTTTGCTGCCGACTTTAAAATGACTTATTCAGAAACTCCAACATGTCAATTATTTTCTTCCCTAATAATAGATCCAATAGGGTTGTGCTGCATTCAAAGTGAGCCAATAGACCAGGAGCTCTTGTAAGTTGCTTTTCGGTTTCAGAAATTTCTTAATGTTTCTAGAATAATGTCATATTTATCTAAAATTTCTCGAATTTGGTTACCTCTATACAACCATCTTGTAGGGCAGAGTGGTTTTAATTTACTGATATTACCTATTGGACCTTTGTGATTTAGATTCAACTACAGAAACAAACCTTCCTTGTGCTTTAAATGAGTGAGAAAACAAGACACCTAACTCATGAGCCCATTGCATTGCATTTTTAGAACAGGCAGAGACTTCGCAACTTTCCCTTATCACCAGATTCACACAATGAGCACCACAATGTACAAATAGTGCTAATGGCTGCCTCGTTTTAATTACCGATTGCACTCCATTATATATACCGCTCATATTGGCAGCCCTCTCATATGTCTGTCCCTGGAGCATACTGACAGGTAGATTTAGTCTAGTTAATATGCTATAGCCCTACCTGTTGTGTCTGTTGTGCTGTAAAGTCCCAGAAAACTTTCATGTGGTTCAAGATCCGCGTCTACCCAACGAATGCAAATACTTAATTGCTCAATAGGTACCACTTATATCGCGGGTACCGTCGCAGATAACGGAAAATATTGGAAGTTCTTGTGAACGAACACTGTAACAAATACACCTAACAATTTAATTTGCCATCATACTAAGCATTTCATTCTGAATTTCTTCAGAACTAAACTTCTCTCTCTGTTTGTTAATCCACCCATTCAGATCAGGGACATCCTCTGATCGCAGATTTAATAAGAACTGTAGGTTTCCACTTTCTGACACATGGCCCCTTATTGCCAAACCTTGCCTCCCTAAAAATCTAATAGAGCTCAATATTTTTGAAGGCATTCTTTAGCTATTTTATGTTCTTGTTGTTTAACAGAACTTAGTTACATTTCGATAGGCTGACTTAACTGACGATAACTTAAAACAGCTTGTTTATGAGAATCAGATTTTTCGTGAGCTCGAAATCTTTCCAGAGCTTTCTTCCAATTCTTGAAACCGTCCGCTGTGAATGAATTCTCCATTTTCTTCACAAGTATTTTCTCTGGATTTAAATGGCAATATCGATTAAAGTAGAAACAAATAATACCGTTTACGTTTTGTTCAATACTTAGCCATTTGAAGTCTTTAAACCACGAAATCTGAAACTGCAGGGTTCGTTCTTTTAGGTTTTGAACAGGAAAGTTATCTGGCAGTTGAAGTGGTTGATTTGGAAACAAATTCTTATCTGCATCATTTAAAGTAACACTAGAGCCAGCACTTTCAGGAACACGCACTGAAGTTCGTACTTCAACATTACTTTCATATTCATGTAATTGTGTACTTGTTGATTCTTCCTCACATTTACGCTTCTTAATTTTAATAACGAACTTATCCATGTTTTCATTAATATATATAACACCTAAATTCGCGAGTAACTAAAACCACAACCACTCCTACAATAGGAAGCTTCGGAACTGGCATATTGATGTGTGTGTAGGTGTGTGTGTATGAGCTGATTGAAGGGCGTCGGATCATATTACTGGAACGTACAGATAACGATAGCAGCATCTCATGTTCTTATTGGCTTTCAAAGTGACGCCCGTCGAACATAATACTCCTGAGATACACAGTTATTCTCCTACGTGTTAGGGTTTTTTCGAAGAACACATTTCTAAGAAGAGAAGGAAAAATTACTTATTTTTTCAATCATATGCTTTGTGTGTAGATATTAGCTGACACATGATCTACTAATTTATTTCATTAATGTAATACACATATTTTATAAAAATTAAAATACTATAAAACTACTGGTTGTACTTGAAAATATTGGGGGGGGGGGGACGTGTCCCCCACGTCCCCCCTCCCCCCGGCTAGAGACGCCCGTGACGGCAGATACAAAATTGTTTGGTTTAATTTGATTAAATTTAAAATAAATTGATAATGGTCTCACTGATAGTAAAAATAGTTGTTTAAGGCACTGCTCTATGTTATTTCATGTACACTGAGAACCTGGACGACTACTGCGAGGTGTGACGTCACCCACATAGCTGACACGATATTACCTTGTATCTCTATTACAGAAAGGATGCCAAAATCCTGCCTCGCTCTCAGCTATAAAAACTTAACACATGAATGGTTACACCATGGACAGAAAACTGTGTTTCAAGATGTCCCACGTGGAAGACATCTGGTTTAAGTTAATTTGAGCTATTTATTATTCGCTTGCACATTACAACTAACCACTAACTACTAAAACTGCTTGTTGGCACATGACCGGCTTGGGGGTGAAGAGTGGGCTATGCCACGGGGCTGAGCTAAGTGGTGCAGAGACACATCTGCTGAGACTTTCTGGTAGTGGTTGGCAACAAGAGTATGCGTGCGGGCGCTATTGCTGCTGGTTACAAATTCATAAACTACAGACAGGGCCATCCAGAAAAACAAAGAGCCCAGGGGTAAATAATTTTTTCGGGCCATCTTCCTATTATTTAATGTACAACTTTTCACACCCCACAATTACAATTAAAAATCTAAATACTGTAAACGTTACTGTGACGATGCTGTCAATGTCCTAACAGGGTAAAGCCAAATACATAGATTAAAAAAAATCCCTTTTGACACAGCTTACAGGCGTGGTCAGATTTTGAAGAACCTATTTATTCTGGAAATATTTTGAAAACTTCTATTTACTTTTGGAACATTTTAAGAACTTGATGTACATAACATTTTTACGTACTTCAATATTACCAAATGATCGATTAAACATTTTCTCATTTTCCATGCAGCAAAAGTATTATGAATGTTTTTAACTCAATGCATCCAGCATTGAATAGCTTAGAACAAATATAATATTATACCAACTTAGGTATTTGTTAAAGAAACAATCAAACGTTTGTGAGTTGGTAGCACTAGTTTTTTTTTGTTTTGTTTATGTGAGAAGAGGGACGATAATAAGATGTATAAAAGGAAGTAGAAATACACGTTGTTTCTGTGATATTAAGTCTTTTAATATGTAATTCGCACCCTAAAAGATTAATAACATTTAATAGGTTATGGGCCCAGACACAACCTGGCAAGGTCTGCATCTGTTTAAGTTGAATACGGGATTGTGAGTGGAATTATTATTGTATTGCTCCCGGTCGCCATTACTGCAGTGCCGTTCGTAAGCAGTAAGTTTAAAATCACATTTGAGTCATGGAGAGTGAGAAAAGTGTAGTTATTCTAAAGGGAAAAAATAACTGGAATATTTGGAGTTTCCAAATTAGGATAATTTTAGCTGCAAAGGAATGCCTTGACGTCGTAGAGGCAGACTTGAAACCAAAAAATGAAAATTCGTCATCGTTCACAAAGGAAAGCAAAGAATGGTGGTTAAAAGATGTCAAGGCACGTGAAATCATCGTCACAAGAATGGACGAAGATACGATGAAGCATATTTTGACGTGTGTGACTGCCCATGAAATTTGGTGCAAACTAAAATCTATCTTTGAGCAGAAGTCGCAAGTTAGTTTGCACCTACAACAACAGAAATTTTTCAGTTACAGCTACGCCGAGAAGGGTATCGCACATCATGTGTCAGAATTGCAGGAACTTGCTTTCCACATGAGACAAGCAGGTGAGCAAGTTTCTGACCAAATGCTTATTACCAAGATCCTGATGTCACTTCCAGCACGATATAAGCATTTTCGAACGTCTTGGGAGTCAGCGACCCCGGACAAGCAAACACTCAATGAACTCCTAGGCCGCTTGCTGATGGAAGAAGAGAGGTTAGGTGATGAAGATGAACCAACACACGTGGAGACTGCACTACTTGCAAAGCGAATGAGTGGAAATTCCAAAGACGGTTCTCAACATTATCAAGAAAAACGTGTGTGTTTCTATTGCAAAAAGCCTGGACATATAATAAAAAACTGTTTCTTTCTTAAGAACAAGGAAAAAAGGGCCATACCCTCAGAGGCTTTAGTGTGCATGGCTCTGTATCATAACAGTAGGTCAGATTCTCAGGGCTTTTATCTAGACAGTGGCAGTTCAGACCATATGAGCTGCCGTCGCGAATGGTTCTCGTCATTTCGCCCAGTGAAAAGAAATGTAAAAATAGGGAATGGGAAATTGCTGGAAGCCTGTGGAGTAGGGGACATAAATGTGTCTGTATTTAATGGTAGTTCGTGGACTGAAACTGTTATAAAAGATGTGTTGTGTGTCCCAGAATTGGAGCTGAATCTGCTCTCGGTAGGTGCATTGGTAAACAAAGGCTTCACAGTGATTGGAAGGTCAGAGGGGTGTTCAATTGAAAAAAACAGTGTTGTGTTTGCGATAGCTGAACGTCATGACAACTTGTTCGTTGTGAAGATTAAAGTACTTCTCAGTTCCTCATATTCTGTAAAATCAGATAACTCTCTAAATATGTGGCATAAAAGGCTTGCTCACCAGAGTGTCTCACATGTGAAGCGTGTTTTGAATAGAATGAATATAGAGTACACGGACAGCGAAAACTGCAACTTCTGTGAAGACTGTGTAAGTGGAAAACAACACAGGTTGCCATTTCCTTGCAGTCAAACTAAAACTCATTACCCTTGTGAACTGGTTCATGTTGATTTAAATGGACCAATGGAAGTGAACAGCCTTGGTGGGGCTAGGTACTTTCTGATCTTCAAGGATGACTTTTCCCATTTCAGAACTGTATACTTTCTTAAGAGTAAAAATGAAACTGTGACAAGATTTAAAGAGTTCTTGGCAGCAGCAGAAAGTGCAACAGGATTCCCAGTGAAAACTATCCGCAGTGACAATGGTACTGAGGTGTCTAACACAGAGGTTGAAACACTTTTGAGGGATAAAGGAATCGAGCATCAGAAGTCTGTCCCTTATGCTGCTGAACAAAATGGCAAGGTTGAGAGGGAAATGCGCACCATTGTGGAGGCAGCCAGAACACTTTTGTCTTCTTCGGATCTAGGAAAGGAGTATTGGGCCGAAGCAGTCAATACATCAGTGTATGTCATAAATAGGACAGGCACAAGTTCGGTGACAGACAAAACCCCATTTGAATTATGGTGTGGCAAACCCAGCAAGATAGACTACTTTCAGGTATTTGGTTGTGAGGCCTATGTACATGTGCCTAAGCAAAAACGCAGAAAATGGGATAGCAAAAGTAAAAAGGGAATATTTGTGGGGTATGGAGAGAACATGAAAGGATACAGGATATGTTTCCCCGAAGAAAAGAAGGTTATCGTTGCGCGTGATGTAATATTCCATCACAAGAGTTGTCCAAAGGAAATCATAAAAAGGAAACACATAATGCTTGTTGAATCAGAAGAGAATAGGGATGATCAACAGCTGGATGAAGAAGATGTATGTCACCACCGAATCGAAGCAGGCCAAGGCCTAAATGATGATGCATCAGAAGCAGGAAGTAATTCATCGGCAGAAGATTTCATAGGATTTGACAGTGAAGAAGTGAGACATTTAGATGCTCAAGATATTCGTTCTCTAAGATGTCGAGAGTTGTTAAGGATGCCAAGCAAATTTCAAGATTACTGCCTTTTCTCTAACAGTGGAATCAGTGAACCTCAGTCTTATGCAGAGGCCCTTGATAGACCAGAAGGGAAAATGTGGAAGGAAGCAGTTGAAAGAGAACTGAAAGCATTGGAAGAAAACAACACCTGGAGTGAAGTGGATCTTCCAGCAAACCAGAAACCTATCGACACGAAGTGGGTGTTCAAAATCAAGGCAGGAGATCAAGATGAAGACATCCAGTACAAAGCACGGTTGGTGGCAAAAGGGTTTCAGCAAACTCATAACTTTGATCACTCGGAAATATATGCCCCAGTTGCCAAGCTACCAACTATGAGATTGTTCCTGGTTATTGCTCTCAAGTACAATATGACTATCTACCAGCTTGATGTCAAAAATGCATTCTTACATGGAAGAATAGATGAAGAGGTCTACATTACCAAGCCAGAAGGTATGGATGCTGCAAACAACGTGATTGGGGAAACACCAGTTAGAGTGTTGAAATTAAATAAATCACTATATGGTCTGCAAAAGTCACCAAAATACTGGAATGAAGAATTTAACTCATTCATGATGGAATTGGGATTCAATCGCTCAAGGTCAGACTACTGTCTTTATTGTAAGCTTGAAGGGAATGCCAGAACCTATCTTCTCTTGTATGTAGATGACTTGTTGCTGATGGGAATGGATCGTGAGGAAGTGGACCTGATTCGACAAAAGCTAGCCTCTCGATTTAAAATGACAGATCTGGGAACAGTCTCAAACTTCCTTGGTATAAACATTTGTCAACATGATGGAGAAATAACGCTGGACCAAACAAAATACCTCGAGAATGTTCTGCTTCGCTTCCACATGACTGATTGTAAGCCTGTGTCAACCCCTCAAGAGGTTGGGTTGGATATCACAGACAAATCTGAGGACACAGAACTCGAGAAGAGGTGTAGAGCACTCATCGGTTGCCTGATGTACGCCATGTTAGGCACTCGACCAGACCTCAGTGCAGCAGTCAGCTTCTTGAGCCGTTTTCAAAGTCATCCTGGAATGGAGTTGTGGAAAGCTTTGAAAAGGGTCTTAAGATACATTCGAGGTACAACAGAACTACAATTGGTGTACACATCCAGGAACCAATGTCCAACTCTACAGGGATATGTTGATGCCGATTGGGCTGGCAGTTCTTCAGACCGTAAGTCGACGTCAGGCTACGTTTTCCAGGTGTTTGGCTGTACAGTTACCTGGTCCTCTACCAAGCAGCAGTCAGTCTCACTGTCTTCAACTGAGGCTGAATATATTGCTCTAAGTTCTGGAGTAAGTGAAGTGCTGTGGCTAAAGAGTGTCTTGATGGAGCTAGGTATTGATGTAGAAGAACCTGTAACCATCTACGAGGACAATCAGTCAGCTATTTATGTGGCAAAAAACCCTGAAAACCATAGACGGCTGAAACATGTGGATATTAAGTACCATTTCGTTAGAGATGTGGTTAATTCGGGAGTGATTACCCTCAACTACATCAAGTCTGATGAACAGTTGGCAGATGGCTTTACCAAGCCTCTAGGAAAACTGAAGTTTGAACAATTTGTGTATCTCTTAGGTCTTGAGTCCAAAAAAAAAAAAAAAAGCAGTAAATAATAAAACATAGTGGTACGCTAGATTAGTAGCTAGTTATGTACGTTTGATTGAGAGGGAATGTTAAAGAAACAATCAAACGTTTGTGAGTTGGTAGCACTAGTTTTTTTTGTTTTGTTTATGTGAGAAGAGGGACGATAATAAGATGTATAAAAGGAAGTAGAAATACACGTTGTTTCTGTGATATTAAGTCTTTTAATATGTAATTCGCACCCTAAAAGATTAATAACATTTAATAGTATTACATTTTTTTGACCTTCCAACATTATTTTTATCCCTTGCACTGATAATTTGGTCATGTAAAAATTTGCTTTACACAAAGGTTCAATATAATATAATTTTTAAAATAAATTTAAATGAATTTGAAACTAAAAGAAGTTTCAAATTTTTTTCAACCCATTTTTACAGCAGTAATTCATTTCATCAAAAATTGTTTCAGCCAAAGTTTCAGATTTATGTATAGTATATCTATTAGAAAAATTATTGATTTTTTTTTGCTTTGATAACTCATTTCCACCCCTTTCGGTAATGGTTGGTTACATAAATATGTATTTTAACTAGTTTTGACAATATTTAGAAAGAAAACTAAAATAGGAAAGTATTGATAGCATACATGGTAGGGAATTTTATTTATTTTCTTATTTCAACCCCAGGTTTTTTTTCAACCCCTTGAAATAATAATTTTTAGTATCAAAAATTGTTTAATAAAAGTTTTAAATAAAAATTATTATACTTACAATTCGAATGGATATGATAGTGTGCCTACTATGGGCGTTATGAATTTATTTTTGTATTTTAACCCCATTTTATCCACCCTGTGAAAGGGTTGGTTGTATCAAAAATTGTTTCAGACAAAAGTTTTAGATAATAATAGTTGGGTTTACAAACAATTTGAAGGGATCTGATAGTGTGTCTACTAAGGGAGTTACATCTTGTATGTCACTCAACCCCTGTTTATTCCACCCCTTGCAGTAATGATAGGTCGTATTAAAAATTTATTACAGACAAAGGTTGTAGATAATAATTTATGGTTTTACAATATATTAGAACAAATTTAATAGTGTGCATGGTATGGAAATTGTAGTTGTTTTTTTTAGTTCCACCCGTTTTTTTTTTTTTTTCAATCCCCGCAACAATGGCTCATTTATCAAAAATTGTTTCAGACAAACGTTTTAGATAAAAATTATAAGCTTTACAAACAATTAGAACAGTTTTGATGGTGTGATTACTAAGATAGTTATTAATTTATTTTTTGCTATTTGAACCCCTCTTCATCCACCCTTAGAAGCAATGGTTAGTTGTATCAAAAATTGTTTTAGACAAAAGTTTTGGATAATAATTATAAGGTTTACAAACAATCTGAACGGATTTAATATTGTACTTACTAAGGGAGCTATTAATTTTTATGGCTGTCAACCCCTGTTATTTCTTCTCCCCCCCCCCCCTCTTTTTTCAGTAATAGTTCAGGTATAAAAAATTATTTCAGATGAAAGTGGTAGATAATAATTTATGGTTTTAAAATTAAAATAACAGATTTAATTGTGTACATGGTATGGAAATCATGATGATTTTTATTTATTTATTTTTTTTTTTAATTCTACCCGTGTGTTATTCATCCCCTTGCAGCAATGGTTCATCTTATCAAAAACTGTTCCAGACAAAAGTTTTAGATAAAAATTTAAGATTTACAAACAATGCAAATGGATTTGATAATGTGCCTACGAAGGGAGTTACAAATTTTATTGTCCTCTAACCCTTGTTTTTTCCAACCCTTGCAGTTATGGTTGGTTGTATCAAAAAATGTTCTAAACAAAAATTTTTGGAAATACTCATAGCAAAATTTATATATAGTATACACATGCCAATTTCTACCCCTTTGGTTTTTGAGTGGACTTTGGACCATGAAACGAAAAACTACATAAAAACTTTCTTGAAGTCGCACTATGGAGACAGCTACAAAAGGTAAGTATTTCTTCTAAATCTACCTAAATCACATTGATTAAAAGATAACAAAACTATGTAATTAAATAAATTGTGATGGTGACTTTAAAAATGTGTTCATTGAGATTAGTCACTGTTATAATTAATTAAAAACACTATAACTAAAAATCAAAAAGTGTGAAATAAAACCTCAGGAGGGAGAGAGGGCGGGCGGCGTGCTGTTTAACCGCCACACTCACCCACGCACACACAGAAACTTGTAAAGAGGGCATGGACAATGTGTTTTAATTTAAATCAAAACTTGGTAAAAAAAAAAAAAACCTTGCAGAATAGTAAAGAGTAAGGTTATGCTGGAAAACTGCAACACAGTATATACTGAAGCATTATTGAAGTACATGCCAGCAGCAGAAGTAACTTGATCACATCAGGCAGTATCCAAACTAGCAGAACACAACTTTTATGACAGTATGTGAATTAAAAAGGTGTTGCCAACAGGCGATTAACAACTGGGTCGTGGGCTGGACGGACTGGAACATGGTGCTGAACCTCAGCGGAGGGCCCACGTGGACCGCCAAGCCATACAACGCCCCGATCATCACCAACTCCACGGCAGACGAGTTCTACAAGCAGCCCATGTACTACTTCCTGGCGCACTTCTCGTCCTTCGTGCCGCCCGGCTCCAAGCGCATTGGACTCTCGGCCGAGGCTTCTGATATCCTGTCCACGGCCTTCCTCACCCCGGACCAGGAGACCGTCATCGTGCTCATGAACAGGTGAGTGCCGCAACTCTCCTCACCATTACCCGAGATAACACCTGTCTGCCTGGTCACGACACTCTTCTTCGATCAGTCCTCTGTTGTGCTATACACAGCCTTCTTTACAGCAGACCATCATTTTGCTCATGAACAGGTCAGTGCCGAAACACTCCTCCTCATCCCCAGAGTGAATAGCTGGGTGGGGGTATCAGACAAGACCCTATCTGATTCCTTGTTACCCGTGTAGAACGAGCGAGATGATTCCGTGATAAAATGTAGGACTCACATTTAATTTCAATTGATTTCCCAAAATAACTTCAGTCATATAAGGGCGCGGTTTGTAACCACCATAAAGCAAGGCCGATTCCTTCATCGACACTCCTGAAATGTGTCTTCCTGTATTATGGTCGCTAGTGATCATGTCGTCGACATATTGAGAGTCCTGTGTCTTACCACTGTGCCACTTCGCTCCATCAGTTCAGCCAAAATAAAATTACTGTAAACAAAATAATTAAAATACTGAAAAATTTTAGGTCAAAAATATGGTCAAAAACCTGCAATGGATTTGTAAAAGTATGTGATTGCCAAAGCTCCAACTATAGTTTTTCCTACGAAAATTACATGGAATAATGCTGTGTAGCATACCTTAGTTGTCAAGGACTAAGCAGGAGTGGTTAAGGAGCCCGCCTAGTCAGTATGCAGTCTTCTCTCTTCTCGTCATGCATGTGACAACTATGAGATTTGATTGGAAACCATAATATTTATGGAAGAGAAATGAAGATAAAGGTGTAATGCCCTTGAGTACTTTCAAATATTTCTATCAGATGTTTCATGCCTAAAAATTATTCTGAAAACTCTCATTTTAACCATTTCTCTCTTCTAAAAATACTATTTAAAAACTAAATACGTAAACAGAACTACTCATCCACCCTCAGTGTATTATAAAATGCTTTCATGAACAGACTTCATTCAGATAACTTAAGCAATTTTCAAATTGCGTGGTTTCTTTCTAAAACTCTGCACAATTGTACAGGGCCCTTAAAATAAGTAACCATATATTTCTTTCTTTCATGAGTTATCGAGTTATCGAGTTATAAGCAAACAATTAAATAAACAGGCTGGCCAAAAAAAATATATTACAGTATTTTAGCTTGGTTTCAACTATAAAAACCAACAGAACTAATTTTTGTAGTAATAATTACATACAAAATTCTCAGCACTGATGTAAATAATTTTACTAAATTATTTATACATTTTTTCTGCAGCAATGACACAGCCAGGTCAGTGATGATCTCCGACAACAGCAGAGGGAGCATTGCTGTCGATGTTCAAGCCAGAAGCATCCACACCATCCTCTACAAGTAGAGTTGTCAGTGGCCTTCAAAATTTGACTGGACGTAGTGTTTGAGATATATATCATGTAAAGAAACCTTTTTAAATCAATTATTTTTAAAGCATTAACTGTAATTTTGTAATTTTTTGTCTTCTATACAAAAATTTAAAAAATTATACAATAGCAAGAAGTATGTTTTAAGGAATTGTTCTTTAAATGGTGCTGAAATCAATGAAAATAAGAGCATGTAACTAAACCATAACTGGTTATTCTTTTCCGCTTAGAACACACACAGTTTGGCCACCCCTCTTATGGCCAAAATGTGTGCTTACCATAGCTTTCCTCAATACAGGCATAAGTAAGGTCACATTTATCCCTAAACAATATATAAATACAAAATAAGTTAAATAAAATCAGTTCTCAAACTTTTTTCATGACATCCAATTCAAACAATAAACAGATGATAATCATTGGCTGTTATCAATAATGACCGTAATACAAATGTTTTAGAACCTTGAATAAACAAGTGATGTGAACGTATAAACATACAAAGATAAAAATTCAGTTTGTGCACTTCAAAATGCTAACAAATGCTAACAAATTCTAACAATAGATTTTTAAAAAACCTGATTTTACTCTCTCAAATTTTATTTAGATTGGGGGAGTATGCTAACTTTCTTTTAAAACCTCACCTTACTTTATCAAATGAAAATATGATGAATGAATACTGGGTGGCCACAAATATATTATTTACAAATTCAAGGACATTTCAAGAATTTCAAGGACCAACATTCTGTTTTCGAGCTTCAGTAAATGACAGAGAAGTGATGAAAATCATTCAAAACTTAAACATTATTTACAAGGAGTGAATGATATGCATGATGATATAAACATTCCCAATGTACAGTTCTTCACATCACCCTCCACACCGGATGTTTGACATTTATGGTACAATTTTTTCTCAAGATAGTAAACTTCACACAGTAGGTACTGAACAGGGTGGGAAAGTTGGAAAAAGCTGGGGCAATAAGTTGCAAAAGGGAAGTCTACAAGGAGGGAGGATTCTAGAAAGATTTTAAGTATAGAAGGAGAATGGAAAAGGAGAAAAACTTGCTGGAAGAGAGAACGATAGGGGAATGGAATGTGGACAGAGGAGACAGTAGTGGTAACAGGAGTGTAGCTCCGGGTATAATGGGTAAAATAACTGGTCAGGAAGTCAATTATGTGCTGTTTTGTTGGAATTCACAATAATCTAGTAAACACATACCTAGTTTTTGATATCGCAATATACTAACATATTAATAGCCACTAAACATTTTAAAATAAACTATTAACCATAATTTGAACACAGCAATATCCGGACATACATATATTTTTTGATGCTTTAACAAAGAAACGCACATTACAAAGGTATTGGAACACTCAATACTTGCTTATTATGGAGGAGTAGCTCTGATCAAAACGTAGATTGAGTATAATATTTATTCGCTCTACAGATTAAAATACTTTATGAAACAATAAAATTCAAGTACTCAAGCCACGATTCAAGCACATTTACAGATTTTCCAAGGAAAGACAAAATTCAAGGACAGTTACCACTTCTCAAAGATTCAAAGACATGGCCACTATGCTCAACACGCATACTGCATTTTTAAATGAAACTAGCAAATAGTGGCATAAAGTTTAGGTTATTATAAAATAAAAACTAAATATAATAAAACTTTTTATGTTATCAACTCACTGAACAAAATGCTATTACTCTCTAAGTTTTATCAAAGAAATTTTGTTACATTTTGTACTTGCATGTAATTAATTACATGTGTGTATTGTATACCAATACATATGTATGCACACAGAAAAACTAGTATCAGGCTCAATATATTTGATATTTTATTATTTTTTTTACTGTACCATACTCTTTATTTTACCATACTTTTTAAAGAATAACTGCACCTTAAGTAGCCATCCGCATTGCCTTAAACAATTAAATAAACTCGTATGGAATTTATCATACAATTTACGAATAAACAGCCTTAGTTGTGGTCTGAGTTGAATCCAAACAATGTGGAGAAAAAAACAATTATAGAAGCAAAATAATTTAGAAAATCACCTCCTTAAATAATTTTACTTCTAAAACTTTCTTGCTCTTAAAATAACAATGCTTAGTTGTTCACAAATAGCTTTGAATTTTTAAAACATATTATTTTACAAGATTTTTAGCAATTTTTGAAACAAATTTATATTTTAACAATAGCATTAACTAAGGCAGTATTTGGTCCGGAATCATTTGTATAGCATGCATGGATACCTTGTCATAACACATTTAATATTTAAAATAGCATTCATAAAGCTCTAAAAATCTGTTTTTCTCAAAATTCTATTAGTTGAATTTGCACATAACAGTGATAAAAAAAAAGAGCAAGTTGGTGCAACTGTAAAACATTGCACTCTTCTTTCAGGAGAACCCGGGTTCCAATCTTGATCCATCTCGGTTTCCCATAGTTCCCCAAAATTACACCAGGTGAATGCTGGAACATTTCCTTACCACACAGGGTATAGCCACTTCCTTCCCAAACTTCCCTCACTTGCACTGTGGGAGGCCACTTCCAATGACCTCGTTGATGAAATGTTAAAACCTATATACCTGCCTGCAGCCACACAAATAGTTACTTGCAAATGGTTGAGTTTGTGTGAATTGCATGTTACTTTTACCTGTTTACTGTTTGATGCTAACCAATTCAGTTGTAAAGTTGTTAAATACCACAACTGTGTTGGTTCAGATTTGTGGTATCAGTCCAGTTAGAAAAATGGTTTCAGCATAAATCTAGTATACTTATGTGAATGCATTTATATAATAAGAAACCAAATGGTAAAAATTATAAATATGTTACAATTACTTTAAAAAGGATTCAATGTGGAAAATTAATGGTGCCAACTCATGTTCGAGCATAGGATAATTCCTGTCCCCTGCTACTAACAACACTAACTGAGAAAGTGTTATTTTGCTGATGTTTTCTTAAGGTTTCATAATTAATTTATACTCATGTTTCTTCCATTATGCATAGGCATTTAAGGTATTTTGTTTGTGCTAAACTATTAATTATTTATTAGTTAGGGTTAAGTTTTAAATAAAGTTGAATGTAGTTTTTTTTTATTATTACTTTTTCTATCTTACTTGATCAGTTAAAATTAACATATGTAGTTAATTATGTTTTTACACTTGTAAAGCATCTTCTGGTTAGTCATGCGGTAACATTCTAGAAGCATAAAGGAAGAAAAACAGGTGAGACACAGGGGCGTAGCTGGGGGGGGGGGGGGGGGGGGGAGTGATTTAGGGGTTCAAAACCCCCCGTTAGCACCAAATCTTTAATTAATTTCTTATTCATCACTCAAACAAATCTCATATTAAAATTAATAAAATTTTTACCAATACAATATTTAAATTTAAGTACCGAAAACTGCTAAAATAGCACTATTTTACACCTTAAAATCCAAATATTCCCCGGGGGAGGACCCCCGGACCCCCTCTTTAATACGGGGGGGGGGGGGGGGGGGGGGGGGAGGGGGCCATGCTTCTTAACACCCCCCATACACAAATCCTGGCTACGCCACTGGTGAGACATAGGCACAACACTATGTTGCCAGGAAGTTATTTTTCAAGCAAGTTAGTGCATTGTTGGGAAAACCCAGCACGTAGGCACATGAATGCATAGCAACAGACCAGAAGGTTCGCTAGGCACTGTCTCTCCAGCCAATCAGGACGAACCATGCGGTGGTGTGATGTGTCTTTCCAGACTTTCCCAGGTAAATTTTAGCAACATAACATTCCCTATATTATCATGTACCTGGTTCTGTTTTGTGATTGGTCAGTTGGCACACGGGGTTGCATCCACTTTATAAGGGAAGACAATTTCGTTGCTCAATTAGTTGTCACTCGATTGTCACAGCATGTAGCCGCGTTGTCGGCAGCTCACAATAATTATTTAAGATTGTGTGACCGGATAGTTTCACAGCTGCTGGTCAGGGCCAGGCAGAAGTTTAATCTTTCATGTTTTTTTTTTCATACAATTTTTAAATATAAATTTAACCCCACGTTCCAGACGTTCCAGCACTAGTCCAGTGTGACAATTGCCCCCCCCCCCCCCCCCCCCCTTTTTCCCCTCAAATAAGCTCCCCATATATTTCTGGGGGATAATTTTTTTTTGGAATTGAACAAAAGCCACTGCAAAGTAGTGCGAAACAATTGTCTGGACCTGTTATGTAAGTGTGATTGATTGGCATTTGTTTTTTTCTTTTTTTGAGAAGTGATAATAAAACAAAATACTTTCCAAGACTTTTTTTTTTTTAGAAATAGTACAAGAAAAACTGCTCTATTTAAAGAATAACTTATCCCAACTTAACCAGGCCACACAGTGTCCTGATCCGCACCTAAACCGGTTCAATTACCGTTGGCATCTTTTTTGCAGCTTATTGCGTAGAGTTTAGTTTCATAACTGTGATCGCTCATGTACTTCTTGACTAAATAAAACCTTCCGACCAGATCTGTGAGTACTTGATTGTGCGACCATGTGTGCTCCCTGCAGAGAGGGGACCGGGCATGTGGGACTCCCTAAGAGCTCACCAAAGATTATCATTCGGCAGTGTGAGAGCGTAGCGTCGCTCAGAGCGGATTGGTAGCGTATAATTGAACACCATATAAGGGGGATCGAGCCTAGCACCATACAGGCCACGTCACGACCCCAAGACTGAGTCGCTAGCCGGGTCCACGTGCCCATCCACGTGGTGGCACCCATGTCCGCAGGCCACAACGTGCCTTATTAGTTGATCACATAAACCCCCTGCGACATCACAACATTTCATTCAAACTAATTTATCATTAATGGCAGATTAAGTTAACCTTTCTACATACATAACAGTATTAATAGCCAAAACAAACTTTTTAAACATATAATTGGAATGAAATATTTAAAAAAAGGTGTACTAGATAAAAACAAACATTTAAAACTTTTGCAGAGTGGTATATATTTTTTTAAAACATAACATTGCAAAAAATTTTTCCAAGAGTATTCACAAACACAAAAAAAAGGTTTGAATGGTTACTACAGCAGACAAAGTAAGAGCTTATTCATAACTCACAGTCGGCATTCGGCAGATGGCAGTCAAGGATTAATTTCATCTTCTCAAATGCATATTGTGTTCAAAAAGTGTAGCTGTGCAGTCAGCAGTGGAGGAGTCCGAAATGATTGACTTCATCTTGGACTGCTTGACAGCAGACCGCTCAGATACTGCTCTCAACATCAAATGATGCAAACAAATATTAATTTTACAGGATGCCTACAAATACCCGGAGAACCAATCCTAAAATGTTTTCAGAACCTACTAATCAAATATTATTTGACAACTTTTTATATATCATAGGATCAACTTTCAATAATTTTTTAATAAGCAAAATTTAAAAATAAAACTAGATAAATCTACTACTGGCAAGAGCATGCCAATTTTTATGTTAGAAAACTAAAAAATTTCAGAGATAATTTCCTTGTGATTAAAGTACACAGTCTCAAAATATGTGTGATTATAAACTGGAATTAGAATTAAAAATTTTTTTAAAAATGCAAGTTAGCAAAAGGCTACAAGAAATTAAAGTTTCACAACTCCAGCAGCGTTACTGTTTATTTTAGTAATTTTCATTACTTTTGTGACGAATTCTTCAGTTTTATTACAATTTCATGATTTTTGTGAATTTCATGCAGGTACAGCAGGAGTTTGGTATATGAATCACAAAACATTGATAATCATTACGACAATTCAGATGCAGAAATGCTATAATAGTTCAAACTTGTGGCAACGTAAAATGTAACACAGCAATAAAATAAATAAAAAAAACACCTAGTAAAAATAAGGTTGCAAAAAATATTTTTGGTAGCAATTGCTCATGATTCAATAACTTTTTACAGGAACTAGGTTTGTATTTTAAAAAGAATGAAAATAAATTATTTTGAAAGAGAATTTGTGGTCATGCATTATATCTAAACAACACAGTGGATTAAACACTGTAAATTGTTAAAATGTAAGACAAAAAGACTACAGACTGCCAGCTGTAGAGTGTGAATAAGACCCACAAAAACTATAAAAGAGATGGTGACAAAAGTCAATTACGAAACATAGAAAAACAGAAACTGATACATGCAAAGCATTGAACATATACACACAGACCACTCCAATTAGTCTTCAAAGTGCAACTTTAGTTTGACGATGCTTTGTTCAAAGCTGAACTTTGAGCAAATGCTCAGACTATTTGGAATGCACTATAAATAAGAGCAGATGAAAATCTTACACAGCTAAAATTTGATATGTATATATACTACTTAAATTAGTAATGTGCAACATTTTCATAACAAGTTATGGTGAAGAACTATACACTACTGATCATGATACCACAGTTATAAACAAAATTATTTAATATTTTGTCAAGCGAGTAGCCAGTCAGCCTAGGCTCACCACTGTTTGTTTATATTCCAGCCAAAGTGAAAAAGCAAATTTTCTACCGCCTAAAAAACTAACCATTGAAAAAATAACTAAAAGTGTTTCATTCAAATTTCGAATCATAAGGTTTTACCAAACTTTATGGTGTAGTTCACAATCTCATTATAGACAATAAATTATGGACTGAGTCAGTTATCTATAAATATTACACCTTCCACTAGACTGAAATAACCATTCAACTTTAGTGAAGCATTACAAAAATTCTTTGAATTTAACCCTAATATTTTTTTAACATCTTCAGCAGTAAAAAAAAAAGATGACTTCTATTTTCTTGTCATAATACAAAGTAATTTCTCATTATTTTGGCAGTGCCTTTCACTATTCAAGCCCTGTATATATATTAAATCTGACAGTTGTTTGATGATATGGCATTTGAAAAATGATGGCAGTAACATCAGAAAAACCCAAGCATAATGAACATTTTATACATCTTGTCAAAAATGGCTAACCACATCTTGAGCATGTCATTCTACTTCAGCACTATAAATTTTTTTTTCTACATGAATGCTGCACTGTATTGAGACCAAACTTCCTATAAAAATATACCAAGTGGTACATGTACATACCTAACTTCATCCACTATGCAGAACATTTTTAGATTTTTTTTTTTGCAGGTCACCAATATTTATTAAAAAAAATATTTCGGTGAAGGGAATGTACATGGTGTGTCCTAAGTCTCCACACAAATATCAGAGAAACACTGTCACGTGTTCGCCAAAATTGTTGTTGGTTAGAGGGACTGACATTGTGTGTCCAGATGGAAGGGAGACATGTGGAACATATCCTGTAACTGTAGCAACATATGATCCCATTTGGATGAATAAAATCAACATTAATCACTGCTTTCAACATGTGCAGAGCTGCCAACCTCAAATCACACCCATCAGTAATGGCAATTAGGTATATGAAAAAAGTACGCGTAAATCATGCACGATAAATTTTTCCTGGGGCATTATAACACACTCACAAGATAAAACAACGACAATAATATGCAAAAGAAAAAGAAAAATATGAATACAATGCAAATTAATACATAAAAAAATCTATTTGAACAATACAATCATCTGAATATGTAAGAAATATTAATAATTTTACTGGATATTTTGAATCTTCAATTCAATGTATTCAAAGTTAAACTTTAAAACAACTGTCTTTTTATTTGCTTCTTTTATCCTGGTTCGATAAGAAATGTCATGTAAACAAACAAGACAAACACAAGGACTTGTAAACAATAACTGCGTTCGTTACTTTCGTTTCTTCAGATGTAGCGAAAAAACGAAAATATAGATTTATTGCTAGTCACGGCTTTAAAATGTTCTGCATGTTTCTTTGATTCAATATGCCGTCTACAGTCATCCCTTTCACCATGTGCAATCGAAAAGTCACACGCGCATACATTACAAAACCGTGGCGTTCCAAACATTTGAAAACGACAATCATGGCCATTCTTTTGAATATTTAAGTGGAAAGTTCTGAAGTCTTGCGTGTTTTTTCCCACAGATGCACATTATTCTGTCACACGCTTCATTTCTACAACCGGCACTGAAGAACACAACACTATCGAAAAAAATAAAAAAATTTTCACGTCTGTAGACACGACAAAAACCGGACAAAAACACTATGATGAAAAAAATGGCTTTCAAGAAATAAATTAATACAACACAGGTTAGCCAAAGTACCGTACAAAAATTATCGTGATGTAAGTAGCCTTCAAACGATAAGTCCGAGGATATGTACTAGTTGTATCGTACAACGGACGTAATACCATCCCATTATTATTTGAAAACACGAGAATTAATTTACTTATTTCGACAGTACATCGTACATGCGCACACTTACTAGTTCCGTTATTTGAGCAACCAACCGAAGTATTCAAACAGCGTTCACGAAACACGCACAGCAGAAACGTAAATTTTTCCGTTACCATGCAGCACAAAGCCTCGTTTCCGTAATAAACTAGCGATGTTCCGTAATTCCGTAATTCGGGGTTAAAATCCGTAATAATTACGGAAAATCCGTAATGGTTGGCAGCTCTGCATGTGTATCCTGTAGAAAAAATTTGTACATATTACCAAACTATGAAAACACAAAAGATGAACTTATAGTATATGACTATAATCAAATATCGTAATACGACAATATCGGAAACTCTGGCAAATTATCATTGGCGAAGCACAAGAAAATTTAACAAATTGCTTTCAAGCTATTTTCACTCCATTTTGCTATATGCCACTTCTCTCATACACTTAAAACAAAATGTAAAAAACCGTAGTTACACTCCACGCTGCAGATTCGCAGACATCACTTGTCTTCAAGAATTTCTTATGAGTTTCGCATAGTGTCCCTATTACAATATTTGCTATAATGCAATTAGTCCGGCAAAAATTATAACTATGAAAATTTTCTGGGCATTTTACAAATAATAGATAACATGTAGAATATAGTGTATGGTGCAAAAAAACATGATTATATATAAAGAGACATCTGTATGATTTGTAATAAAACAACCTTAAGGTAAATAGTGAAGGAGTAACTTAGTCTCAAAAACAGCACTTCTTAGGGAACAGCAGAAAAAAAAAGGTAGCATTTCATCAGATGTAAAAATTTTGACTTGAAACAACAAACCCTTAATTTTATTTTCATGCAAAATTTTATGCCCAAAGACTTAAATTTTACTCAATATTCCCACAAAACCATACAATTTCCGCATACCGGACATACTTTCACGTCTGTAGCTCATGACTTAGATAGCAGTGAACTTAACTGTAAGAGAAGAAGCAAATGGATGATAAGGAATGTCATCAGCTATCCCGTAAGCCTTGGTTATAACATGATGAGTTTGTAATTTCAGTTTATTGTAATTACTATTGATTAAAGGAATTTCCTGCAAAATTTATTATAATAGCTATCTTACAATTCTTGTTGGGTCACTAATTTTCTCAACAGATATTTACACCCGTCCTCAAAGTAATGCCCTAATTCGTTCCAGGAAAACAGAGTGCTAATCAAGACAGCGCTAAAATAATATGTTTTTTTTTTCCATAAGAGTGCATGTTAATAAAAATAATTTGTTTTCCAATCAGGTAAGTGTGCCTGATGACCACCATATTAATCAGGACACTGCTCCTGTTAAGATTAACAACAGGGAATGTCAAAATGTTTGTGTTTTAGTCTTTTAAACATGATAATAATTTTATCTATGGCAATTTAATTTTCAATCACTAGTTTTTACAAAAGATAAACAGATGTCGCTAAAAATATGTTTTTTTCAATGCCCGAGGGGAATGTCCATGACATACCGGTAAAGGAGGATTGTCCCAACATTGACAGCAGTGATTTTGAGGTTAGTATTCATGTGGGTTAATTTTTTGGCTTTGTGTGTAATTCATTTATTTTAATGGATACTTTTCGACTCAAATAAGTACAAAAACGATGACGGTTTTACTAATAAATCGACAAAGAAAAGAACGAAGACCGGTAGAACTGAAGATGTCATAAAAAAGTTGCGCCTTTCAATTCATGAACAAGGGGCACCGTGTAGCTGCTCAAGATTCAAGTGTTTCGATAATCTTGAGTGAAGATAATCGGCGAAACATAATTCAATACTTCAATTCATTGGCTAGTGTCAATGAGCAGAGAACTTAAGATTTGTAGGGACTAATACATGTTTATAATTTTCAACGCAGAAAAAGCAGAAAAACAGATGGTGAAGATAGTTCTCATACTGCTGCATATAGCTATAAAGTGAGAGATAAAAATGTAGACGACATGAAAGATGTGCCTGTATGTTTAAAAGCATTCATTTCATTACATTGCACTACTAAGGGAAAGGTTGAATAACTGCAAAAAAAGTTTGAGAACCACTGGAAAAGCTCCTGTAGATCAAAGCAGAAAGCATGAAAATCACAAAAAAAATTCCACCGGAGGTAAAAGAAAAAGTTTTTGCTCATATTAATTCGTTCAAAGGCAGACTGAGTCACTACAGTAGTAGGAAAATGTACTTACCAGAAGACTTGTCATTCTTGTCAATAAAGAAGATGTACAACATGTTTTTAGAAGACAATAATAATGAAAGATTTATTTCATATAAGTTTTACAGACTTATTTTCAACACAGAGTTTATCACTGCCATTGGTTATCCAAGGATGGATACTTGCAGTACCTGTGATACTTATTTGTATAAAGCTAAAGTACTTTGAGAAGAAAAACTACATGAATTAAGACAGCTAATAATTTAAAATAAAGTTCATCTGACAAAAGCACATGTGTTTGTTTTACGACAGAAAGAGGACAGCTTAAAAAAACAAAGCAAGAATCAAAAAGATTTTCTGGCAATAACTATGGACTTTCAAAAATAATATCTCTGCTTAATATAACCACAAATTATACCTATTACAAAATACAATTATCCATGTACTCACTCAATATTCATAACCTGGGGACTGGACAGTCTTATTTTTATTCCTATCCTGAAACCTGTAGCAAAAAACGGCCTGACGAAGTGGTTTTTTAATTTAATTTTACTACCAATCACATGGGAAAGTATGCAAGACATCTTGTTATATTTTGCATTTCCTGCGGGAGTCAAAATCAAAATTGCACTGTGCTCCATAAAAATAACATTTCCAGTAAGATGACACAGCTATCTAGAATGTGATAAATATATGGGGTTGATTAATCTTAAAACCATAAAGGAGTTGCCATATCATTGGTATGAACTGCTTAAAAGTTCAAGAACAAAACCATCACCTTTTGAAGTAACTGAAAAGGAGAAATTGTTAGAGAATGGTCAAAATGCTGAAGAAATGCATGATTCCTATACAGAAGCAAAAAGAGATGGTTTCAAAAATCATGGTCCAGTCATATTGCACACATACAATTACAGTGGAACATGGGACGATACTAGAGTTCTAAGTAAACATTGTAAACATGCCACCAACCATTAGTTCAATCTTCCTGATTTTCCATATAAAGAGTTTTTACCTATAGGTGAAGTTAAATTCAAAGATTTTATAAGTCTAAAGCCATATTGTGCTAAGGAAACACAAGTATTTTATGAAACCCTAAAATATGATTCAAAAACCAAAGATACTGATGACTAGATTGGACATTCCTTGTTCATGTTTATAATGCTCTGGATATTCCTTGCTTTTTAATTGTCATTAAGTGTTTTGAGTTGCTTTTTTCTTATTTTATTTTGTATCAATAACTAAAAAATGTGATTTCAACAAAATTATTTTTAATAATAACTAATAAGTAGTCTTGAGTAAAAGATACCACATTCTTTGATCTCAATAAAAAAAACACTGCTAAACTTTCAATTGCATTTTTCTCATAATTCACTCAATAGGACATTCCTTGTTCTTTGCCTGCCTGTACCCTTCAATATATTTCAATATATATTTCAAGTACATTTATATAAATGTTGAATAACATTTTGAAATTCAACAACCTAACACTAAGTTTAACAAATTCACTACCACATTGTTTACATAATAGGGTCTAGGCAAGACATTCCTTAGTAGGTGCCAACAACATTTCTGAGTTACAAAATAATAATGTTAATAATGTAGGAGATATATTTCAGTTCTAAGAAAAAATAAAAAAATGCATGAACATAACATTTTCTATTATTAGAAAGACTAGGTATTTATATTTAATATGTTAACGTATTTCCCATCTCTTTTGTTGCATTGCATTTTATACTACAAAAGTGCCACTGCCATTGTGCATGCACGGAAATAAAAATTCACGTTAAAGAAAACAGCACTGCTTCGAATCTATGAATGTGGTACTTCAAATCATGCCGTACTTTGTTGGCGTAAATTCTTCAAAACAATGCTAATCGAACAGCATTACTTCGAGGGGCTCGTGTACTGTTATTTTCAAGCTGTGACGTGGCATGCAGTTGATCATAATTATGAACACTTCCATGCCTTACCACTTTAGATAAAATTTAGTAAACATCTGTTGAGAAAACTTTACAAATGCAAGAGAGCTACTGTAATTTATTCAAATAACACTAATAGCAAGAAAATTTAAATACCAAATAAGACCTTCGAGACCAATTCTTAATACTGAACAAAGGATGGACCATATCTACTCTGCAATAAGAATGAATTCTGAATATGGTATGATTTTTCTTAACACAATTGTTTAGTAACCTTAGGACTCTAATATCCTGCAAATGAATACAAAAAGAATACTGCTAAGCAATACACTTGGTCTTTATGTACTAAATGCACAAAATTATTGAGTTCATATGCAGAACATGTTTACATAATATTCATTTTAAGAGTTCAGTTACAAAGAGAATATTTATTACCACTTGGTACGTTAACTTTATTTACACCTTAGCACAAAATTATATCAAAAATTTTTATTAAAATTTGACACTATGTTTAAGGTAACTTGCACTTGCATAACACTATAATAAAAAAACATATCACAAGAGCTATACAGTAGATAATAATAAATAATTATTGTACGATCATTTTACAAAATATTAGATTCCCTCTAATTAAATTTACAATTTACAAATCATAACAATAATAAATTCTCTTAGCTGAAAATAGAAAAATTATATAAATAACAATTACAACAACACTAATTACCACCATACAAATAACTTCATGCATCAGAATATTAAGGAGTATTAAGATTTTAACAGAATTAAATTAATTTTATTTTGTAAATCAATCCTTTAAATAAGTAAATGTTTCATAATAGCAAACAAAAATCAAACTCAATAAATAATGCTAACTGGAACATCCACTAATTTATAAAGTGATTTTGAGCAACACTGGTTGACTTCAAAAGTCAATCTAACCGTACTTGATCATACAGTTAGCAATGTAACTGTGTATTTAACATAATCTGTTGCAAATCAACATAAATACCAGTTACTAAATACTTTATATACATCAACAGTTTTCAGTCATATGCAAACTCAAACTACGAGTTAAACTTATTACCAGCCATGAAACCTTATGACAATGATAGCAAAGCAACATTTCCATCACATATTTGGCAGAAAAACCATGCCTTGTAGCACAGATAATTATTATACTATTTTCTACAAAAATATATACTTATTAATGAACAACAGTTCCTGTTTTCACCACAGCTAATCTGTGCTGATAAAAACACTACTGACATTACTGAACAGCAGGAAAAAAAACTTAAGTGTGAGAAATGTTCCAAACACCCCTAACACAGTGGTATCTCGAAATATTTCAAAGCCTCCAAAGTTGAACAACATGTTAATTCGTACAGCTACAGCCAGATGATTCATCATTCAAAAATTATTTAACTCCCTACAGTCCAAGTAAAATAATTCCATGGTATAAAATAATTTTCTTAAAAATTCAATAAGATATGCACACTTTTTTTTTTTTACAAAAACAGTTTTCTTGGTGCAAGCATAAAGTTGCAATATGAAATATGTGTGACTTCCAATGTGGATGATTTGTGCGTAGCAAAAATCCTTCTGACGAAGGAGCAGGAACCCACTATCCCCACGAGAGACTACAACCACTCGCAAAAAGACCTTGCCTTCAAAGATGCGTCTAAAAAGAAACAAAGCACAGGAAGAAAAATAGATTAAGTAACAAGCCGACGATAGTTTGAACAAGAGAATGGCACATGGACACCAGTATTATGTATTTACAATTTCTTTTTATCACTAAATTAATTACGGTAGTGTCTCAATTAACTGAGGTTATGTTTCATCTGAGCCAACCTAAAGTGCCACTCCTGGCAAAGACTACTGAAACATTTGCTTGAGGATCTAGGAAATGATGTAGCCATTATCAAAACAATCTAGGCATTAATAAAATTTGTCTCAATAATGCAATTTACCAGATAAGTGAATCATGCATGAAGTTACATGAAAGAATTTTCACTGAAGAATAGCTGGGAAAATGTTACCCCGAAAAATGAGACTCATGAATCAACTGAAAACCACGAAGATTTTTGGATCATATTCGTGTTATCTGAGATGTTGCTTAACCAATGATCTCCATTAACTCAGTTAATTGAGACACTACTCAACAGCAACAACATAGGTGGTAGTTAGTTGTGTGCTCTAAAGCTTGTGTAACTATGAACAGCTATAATGAGACAATCAAGCATATCAAAGTAAATGGGGAAAACACTGTGTGTGACATTTTCATTAACCTTTTTTTACACAATTACAATAAATCTATCGTTAGATTATTATAAAATACCTTTTTTACATACCTCTGAAATGAGGACGATCCTCCTTTACGTAAGCAATAATGTTGAGTAGTGTATGAAAATGTTTTAATCTATATTAAATAGTTGCATTATTCATTAAATTCACTACTTTTAATTCTAAGATATCAAACATTATCTCACAACTTTTGCGAACATTACTAGTCCAGTCATTTGGTGATCTAAAAGAGGTTTACCGGGAAAGTTTACCGGGAGTTTTAAAAATTGGTATGCTTATATATTTCGTCATGCTCTTTTCGAATTTTCACTTTGCCACCTCATTACTTTGCCGCTCGCGCTGCCATTTTTGAAACATGGCACCCAAAAACAGTTTTTTGACAATATTTCCTTTCCAACTCATTTAGCAATAAAAACAGCTATGTAATAAATTAAACTAGAGAAAATTTGCTATAATTTATGTACTTACCTTTTTTCTGTGAAATCAATGGTTTCAGCGTACAATTGCCACAAAGTCTACTCCAACAAGCGTATTGGCAAAAAAAATTCTTTTCCACACCACTAGGCAATCGTACGCTGAAACCATTGATTTCACAGAAAAAAGGTAAGTACATCAATTATAGCACATTTTCTCTAGTTTAATTAATTACACAGCTATTTTTACCGCTAAAAACTGTTTTTGGGCGCCATTTTTCCAAATTGGCGGCGCAAGCTGCAAAGTTACGAGGTGGCAAAGTGAAAAATCGAAAAGAACACTTCAAAATCTATAAGCATACCAATTTTTAAAACTCCTGGAAAACTTTCCAGGTAAAACTCCCAATGACTGGACTATACAGGGTACAGTCTGCTCTCCTTAATCCCATTAATTGGTTTAACACATATGCACAAAATTAAAACTGTGTAATAGAGCAGTTTATTACAACTTGTTTTAAATATCTTCACACTGACGTGTGCTTAGCCCGCTGCCCATCTGCCCGTGTGATATCAGCTTTAAAATATGTTTTGTTTGATTTAAGGACTAATTAAGTGTAAGAGCATTATGTATTAGGTATGTAATATTAAAAAAATTGTGAGAGAGTTTTTCAGTACTGGCCAGTGATGTGTAACATTTAACCTTATAACGAGCAAATTAATGTGTTCTCTGTTGAAAACACACTTATAAGACGAAACTCTGACTCAAAATTTAACATAGAATTCTTTAAAATAATTCCGAACGTAATAAGTTCATGCAAATTATGTTTTCAAAACATTTCTGGACAGGAATCACACGTAGTTTCCGCACTCACTAGCTAAGTTTCGCTGCCATATTAGCTAAGTTGACTACTGAACCATTTGATTAGCAGACCAAAATTATAAATTACATAATGAAAATGCTCCGATAAAAGTGAAAAAAGCTTGAACAAATACTAATCCTCGGCTTTAGACCTGATTTTCGACAAGAAATTTTATTAAAATACTGCCCATATTAATTAAATTCATTAAAACAGTTAATATTGTAAAGTAATTTCTTGAATGTAACGGAAGTCGAAGGAACGGAAATGTGTAACAACCATGGTGCTGCCATCTGTGGCGGATGGCGCGAACCAAAGGGATTTGTCTTTGTAAATTTTGGTTTGCACTATCAGTCACCGATAGCAGGACCATGGTTCTTACACATTTCCGTTCCTGTGACTTCCAATGCATTCAAGAAATTACTCAAACCAAATGCTGTATAACGAAGGCTAAGATGTTACACATCAATAATGGGTGAAATACTAAGATTTGTGTAAGGAACTAGCATACACAATAGTGTTAATTTTTTCTCATATGTCAACTGTAGCGCGTATGCTAAACGATGGCCATAAAGGGAGTGCATAACAACAGTTGATTGGAATTGGTAAGAAACATTAGTTTATGAAAACTAAAGAGACAAATGATTCTGCTTTTATTTGGTATTGACATTTTGTAGGGTAATGTGTTTTGTAACTGGTTTGTATTAAATTAAATTAAAATATGTAAACAGCATGCCCCAGGAGAGGGGGTGGGAGGAAGGATTGGAACTGCGGCGACATTTAGTCGAGGGCGGGTGGCTCGAACAAAGGACACGTTTTGTACCACGTGAGGTCTTCGTCTCATTTTGTCCACTGATTTAACTGCAACAAACATTAAATATATTTATTAAATCTTTTTATTAGTTTCATAGTTTCATGAAAGTCATGCCAAACAGTTTTCCATCGTTGGGGCAGCCTCATTAATAATTATATCCTTTGCAATTTTCCACTGTTCTTTGTAGTACCACATTCTGTAACTGTGTAAATAAAGTAAAGAAGTTTTAACCAACAGTGCATATTATTCACGTAACTGCCTTGGTTCTTGTCCAGTTAAGGTGTGGGTGAAGCATGGTAAATCTTATTACAACTTGTTTGAAATATCATTGTACTGTATATTAACATTTTTTTTTGGTTTATCTGTTGCAACTACACTGATGTTTAAATATCTGGCAAAATTTCTTATTCCGCATAGCTATAGTCCCAAACATACCAGAGTGAAGCTATTTTTAAATGACCAATATTTTTGTTCTGTTTCATTCTATCCGTGGTGAAGGCAAGCAGATGTATTATGAAAACAAATTTTCTTAATTTAAAATTTAATTTTAAGTGCCATGGTTTTCAGAATATTAGACTACACAGCACATGAGACAAGTTCAGCTTTTCAATTCTCAGTAATGAAAATCGGAAATCTAAGCAATCTAAAAAATTATTGGTGGCATTTGTTAAGAAATTATGTACCTACGTGCAGAGAAGATTTAAAAAAAATGAACTATTTTCCTTTTGCTCACTCTTGGACAAGAATCAAGGACTTGGAAACCTTGATGGATGAGAAGGGAGGATGGGAAAGGATTTTTTTTCTGCATAGTGTGCCCTAGCAGGAAATGTATGACAATCGTGAGCAGCAGTTTTAAAAACAGGGAACAGGTCAGTTTTAACAACGGGCTAGATGGGAATGGACACTATCTGGATATCTGGAAGTCTGGATTAAAAGGAATTTGCATTAAAATACATGTAATACAAGATTTAGATTGTTAAAATTAATTTTTTTTAATATAACTTTTTTTCAGCTTAATTTTAGTTTTAATACTATAATATATGTACACTTAAGTTTTTAGCCAACCAACTAATGTAGGATTAACAAAACCAAACATATTTTTGATTAAAATTCAAAATTTATTTATTGTACAGTGCAGTAAATCTTGCTCTTTTTTTTTTTTTTTTTTTTTTTTTTCAATTACATCCAGATTAACCAGATGTCCAGGTGTCAGGGTCCAGATTAGCAGAACTCTACTGTTCCTAGTTTTTAAACTCTACAACACAGAAAAAGAGACCATATCATCCAGTAAAGCATACAGAACACAGCACTTGGGGGTTGTAAGTGTGCATAAAAGGGTAAAAACAATAACAGACACAAGCTAGTAAATATATTCTACAAAAAAATCCTCATTCTTTTGAGCAAAAGCAGCATAAGTAGCATAAGGTGTGCGGACGTCCATGTAATACTGACATAAGTAATTAGCTAATTACACAAAGACAAGCTGTCATGTAAGATCAGCAGCACCTTCAACCTCTTTAAAATTGCATAAAATTCATATCTTAATTGTTGGAAACTACTGTTTATATAAATACAGGTCTACCAAAAGGAAGGTCAATATATTTCCACATTCCTCAAAATTTGCTGCAAATAATATCACAAGAGAATAAATATAAGTCCTGATTTTTACTGGCTCCTACTAAATACTCTCACATAATATTATCTATGTCTGACCACATCCACACACCATTTGATCATGATTGTGAAAAAACTACAGCATAAAAAAGAAAGCGTTTAGTCACTGGTTTAACTGATGAATTTTAATTAGTAGGTAGGTAAGCAATAATGATAAAATTCACTTAAGTGTTATGAAATTTTTTTAGAAAAAAAACCTCTATTAGAAATATTATCATGCTGTTATTCTACATCAGAAATTATTAGTACTGCACAAACGGATCTTACAGATTTAATTCCCGCTTATGAAAATAACTGAATTATTCTGATTCAGTAACTTATTATTTAAGTAATGTATACATTCATACATTCCCTGGCTTATGAAGTATCAAAATGGATGATAACTACAAAATATTTGTTTCATGCCCTATTTAACTACAAAAAATTGGAGATGTATTTCAGTTCTTGATTTAAAGATTGGAACAGACACAAAATGGCAGCATTAGTCTACTCTGATAGATTCAAGCATAGCCATACACAGGAAGAATAAAAGAAAATGTGTAAAGCATTCATTTGTATTAGTAATTATTTTTAAGATTGCAGGTTACAAATAATCATATCAGCATTTATGAACTATTCTATGTTTTTCTATTAATCCTCACAAAATAAATTGTGACACTTTCATTATTGTTTCGGGTAAACTGTTATCAATTTATGTTTTTGTTTATTTTTATCCATTTATATTATACTAGTTTTCAAACTGCAACTTATATGTAGTTTACTGAGAAACATTTCTATTCAAAATCACTTTTTTTTTTAAATATTATTTTGGACATACACCACTGTATGTCATGGAAGAAAACCTAAAGATCGAACAAAGAAAATGAACACACAAACACACAGGAAACAAGCCAAATCAGCTATTGTTAAATGTACAGACAGCACAGAGAATTCTATGGAAGGAATTAAAACATTATCACAGCACAGATATTTAATTTATATATTTAACATATTTAATTTCACATTTTTTTAAGTGATACTTCTTTGGGCACAATGAGAGTAAAAATTTAACTTTTCATGAAACATTGTTTTTAAACTTTTCTGACGCCACTTACGAGCCGAGATTTTAAATGCCAAAGAAATTTCACTTCTATCACATGTACTGAGTTACATGCACACTTTATTTATTTTTAAAATAAAAGCATGCTCTTACGAATGTTTTAATTACTATTTAATAATTTTAGTAATGTTAATTTTTATTTCTGTTAATTTTAAAGTCTGGTAAAAGTATTCTTTTTTGGAATTTTTAAATAATTTTCTGTTATTTTTCTTGTTGCAACTTGCGCTTGCCCTGCACGCTTGCTAAATTTCCCACTTCCGTTGTTTTCAAAACGAGCTGAGTACTCCCGAAGACATACAAGGAACAAACGAGCAGCGGTAGAGTGTGCTGCGGTGCGAACTATTGGTGGCTTGTAATTTCGCCGGCTACGAGAGCGGAGGTCCGAGCTGCCTGTGACGGATGACGATGGCGAGGAACTCACTCCATGAGTTACGAGGGACGTCTCTGGACACCTTCCTCGTGTAGTAAAGTGAGGTTGACCATTAAATTTGGAAGGATGGATTTTAGTGTGACGAAACACACTGTTGCTTTGAATGGGACAGCTACAAGATTTAACATGTGTAGATTGGTTCCCAAATTTTGCTATAGAAGTTTATGTTGCTAACAAACAGTTATGAATAAGTTGTCTTGGAAACAGGAGAAGTCTGAGTAATTATAAAAAATTTTGTTTTCCGCCTTTACAAACTTGTCAAATTGGGAACAGTTAAATGAGCAGTCAGTGTTAGTTCCGCATTTATGAAAATACTGTGTGCACAAACGGTAAATTTCAAGCCTACAAATTAACCTAACTATTACCTATTACGCGTGATTAAAGTTCAGGAAGGTGCATGAAAAAGAAAGTTGGGCAAGTGTGCTTATATTTTAACTTAAAATTCATGATGAACAGAAAAGGCCTTATGAACTTTGATGTAGGAGTGCTCCATTAAAATTGTAGTATTTTAGATAGGGTCTTTGATTTTTTTTTATTTAGCCTGGTAATGAAATAAGCAGTTTATTATGCCATGTATTTTTATTAAAGTGAAATTTGCTTAACTTTATTGTGCTATCATGAGGCATGTATTTTAGTCGCAATATTTTAATGAATATTTGTAGGTATAATATAGATTTTTTAAAAGAGAAATGATTGTTATGAAACATACAGACTTTATAAAAGGTTTAATATGTGCATGATAAGGCACGTCAAAGTATCTCGCAACAGCCATGATCGGTTTCACGATTGTAATTGAATTTAATAAACCGCAGAAAGTTAGCTTTGTAGTTTAACTGGTTTGTTTCTTTTATCATCATTACTCATTAGATGCTTTTCTATAAGATTTTGATGATTACAACGTGTTGGATAAATTTCTGTAATCTTACATTGCATGCTCAAGGGTGAGGGACTCAGGCTTCGGGGAAGCGAGCGTAGACAGCTTGTTTCGGGCAGCTGTGTAATTAACCCCCTTGGTAGATGCGTGTGGGGAATTTTTGTCGGCCTTGACAAGTAGGTCAAAGTCATGACAATGACAATACATTAATTGCTAGAACTGAACAGTCTACAAGTGAATCAATGATTTTTGCCACAAGTTTCAAATGTATAAATTTGTAGTAGGTACTAAAATTTCAGAAAATTGCAGGTTGTCGCGTGACTAAGGTTTTCTTTTCTAGCTACTAACTTTAGATTATAATAAAAACACATTTTCAAGCCTTTTAAATAATGTGAGTATTTCAAAGAAAAAAACTGTCACAACATTTTTAATACATGATGAATTAGAATGTCATGTATTTGCATGGACTATCACTAAAATACATTTTCAATTCAGTTAGTATTCTAAAAAGACTGTTAAAGGATGCTGTTAATTTATTCATAAAAGCACTGCAGTAAACATGCAAAATTTCAATTTATGAAGTCATACCTAATACTTAAGACACTTGAAATGTCACATGGTAAGACTTCTTCTCTTTGTAGTAACTACGCTGTAAAGAGAGGCAATGGCACCCATGTTAAATTGAAAATGCTGGCACTAAAAATACAACAAATTTTTGTTTGAATAGACTAAAAAATTTACAGTCTGTGCTGGGCATAAATTTACTAAATGGTATGGGAATGCCAAAACAAGCAACTTTTGTTAACGAACATATGTCCCAAAACACAACCCCTGCAAAAGTTACAGACGCAAACAATAGCACACAAATTTGAATTTCACGCCTAAGTAGGTGGCACTCTAGTGGCTGAGAGGACGTGCAATTACAGTGCCGTGGCAATCAAATGCTCCATGGGAAGCAGACAAGAAGCGTTGCACAGACATTTAGAGCTAGTCAGATGCACCAGCAACCAGCTGGTGTACAGCACAGTGGATGGTTGGTTGCGGTAGGTTTACCTTTATGGCTTTCGGCAATTAGCGCAGTGTCTACGGGTTAGTGGGTACGGTGCTATGATTACCTCATTTACGAACAGCAATAGTATAACTGACCATTTGTAGAGATGGCCAAAATTTGCAGCAGGATTAAGTGTGCATCCACTAAGGGCAATTTCCCAACAAGCTTGTACTGGACTGGAAGACATCCACACAGCTTACTCAATGACTGCCTGAAACTTGGAGTTTCACACCATGAAGGGTGCTGTACACCATAATATTTGTTTCTAACTCTCAACTTCTGCGTTTGTCTCATCACCTACTTCCCGCAGAGCGTCTGAACATCACGGTGCTGTCGTTATGCATCCATTCAGCCACTGGAGTGCTGCCAAGTTGGGCGCTAAATTCAAATATGCACGATACTATTAGCATTGTATCTTTGCCTGGCTGTGTTTCTGGACATATGTACCTTAACAAAAGTTGCTTGTTTTGTCATTCCCTGCAGTTTAATTTATGCCCAAATATTTCCAAATATTCTGTATATCTGCTTGGAAGCAGGTAAATTATGTCCACATCCTTATGCATGTACTAAACGCAACCTTGCATTTGAAGTTCTTCAAAGCCATCAACTATATCTGAATATTCAAGATGTCTCAGTTCCTTATGGTCAAATTCTGGAAATAAATTGTACAGTTCAAAAGCTACCAAAAATGCATTTTAAAAACTCTTCAAAAATTCCTTTGTTCAGGAGATATTTCACATTTTGTGATTTTCCAACTTTTTACTACCTTATATTATAAAAATGCTAATAATTTCAGTAATACTTAAGCTACAATAAATCAAATTACACTATTTTAAAAAGCATTAGGTTTAGTTTATATGCATATAAAATAATTTTAAACTGCAAGTGTTATTCTAAAGCTTTATATGCAATTTGTGAACCAGGTAGATAGGCCCCAATTCATTTCCTAAAAGTCTGAATTTTTAATACTCATAGCATAGTAGGTATATATTTTTATTATTTACTGCTCAATTTTTTATCTGAAATGATGAAAATTTAAATACAGTAAGTCCATAAACAAATGTCCCAGTTATAAATGTTATTAGTATCAACTGTAAGCACTGTAGAATTTGATTAAGGTCACAATTAAAGAGTAACTCCACAGTTTTAGATATGCGCATGCATGAGTACTGCTTTGTTGTTTTCTCGATTGCAGCACCACCTACACAAAATGGTGTCTCCTTAGCATAAATTGTTTTGTGTTCTGCAATTTGCTAAGAATCTGTAAATCTGTGAATCTGTAAATTCAGTTCAACATGTCTTTAATTTAAGGTTTAATTGTTGAAGTCCCTGACCGTTGGATTGGTCGTAATGGTCAACACAACAGAGCTATTTTTCGCTGGCCTCCACGTTCACCTGACATAACACCATGATTTATTCCTTTGGAGCGTTATAAAAGATTTTGTCTACATTACGCCGCTACCTAATGATGTGCCAGAGTTGAGACACAGAATTGATGAGGCTATTGCTTCTATTACTCTGAAAGTGTTAACTAAAGTGTGGGAAGAATTGGACTTTAGGCTGGATGTATGCCGTTTAACTAAAGGTGCACATATTGAACACATGTAAGAAAAACTGTATGATTTGCTGTAAATAGTCTAAATTAAACTGTTATAATATACCATTGAAACTAGGAGATCATTCTATGGTCACCTGTATATATAGTTCATCAGAAACATTCCAACTGTGTTTGTTAAACAACTGATAATTTTTAATGGAAAATAAACATATCTGAAAGAAAACAACTTGAAACAATTTATAGCAGCATTCTGGTACCCTGCTGGTAGCAATGGATGGCACCACTCCACTACAGGATTGACAGCAGGTGTCTTTGTGCCTGCCGGATGAATGCACCTGCTCCCAGTCTGCATCCGGTAACTGCCCAACAGAAACCTTCCGCCACACAGCTTTATGCTG
The DNA here is from genome assembly GCF_032445375.1 of Bacillus rossius redtenbacheri. NCBI lineage: Eukaryota > Metazoa > Arthropoda > Insecta > Phasmatodea > Bacillidae > Bacillus > Bacillus rossius. Next base: position 32,719,117 of record NC_086336.1, read on the forward strand.
GCACAAAAGCGATCTGCTTGGCTCTTTTTGCCTCTGCTTGCCTCCACCTGCTCCCAAAGCCTCCGCTCCCCAAATTCATTGACCATGGCATGTGTGATCAAGATCTACTCCGAACAATGAACTGCTACTAAAAATTTCAGTAAGAACGCCTGCCAATGCTTCACTACCCCAAAAGGTCTTTAATCCTGACACAGGAAGAACACGGCCATGCCAGATTAACGATTTTGCCGGATTAAACGTCAATACAGTTTACTGGAATACCAAAGAATCCCTACTAGTATATTATGAATGCGAAAAGTGTGTGTGTCTATTTGTCCTCCTTTCACGCACCAACAGAGGTACGGATCAACATGATTTTTGCAAATAGATCGTTCATGGGCTGGAGAGTGACATAGACTACATACAATTACGAAATTCCATCTCTAAGGGAGTGAAAAAGGGGTCCATTCAGTTTTATTATAGAAAATCATAAGAGGAAGGTCAGACACACAGTTAGTTTGCGTAATTTCTTTATGTCCGCCACACTGTCATATAGTAAGGTCTGGCAACTTCCCATCCTTCTCCTTGGCGAAACCCATCCGCTTAGCGAAGCTCGCAGCTGCTAGTGAACCCAAGGCGCTAATAACAATTCAGTTTAGAACTTCGTCAATAGATGGCATTGCCTTGAATTCGTAACGTACTATCATTTGGTAAGTCCATCACGCCTTGCCTAGAGGTTACCTGCCTGCCCATAAAAGGAAGCTGAAGACTAGCATCCCAGTTTTGCTGATGCGTAGCCTTGATGCACTGAGATTGTGCAATCAATGGAACTTTTATAACCTCAAAATTTCCAGTTTTTCAAGTGTATGTCCTACAGACAGACATGAAACTTGGTAGTGATGTTCCTTATATTATCAAATGTTTAGCGCGGGTAACGCCGGGTACTTCAGCTAGTAGTTAATATACAGTACAATGGTATTATAACAAGTTGTAATAAGCTGCTCTACAAAAGAAATTAACACAGACGAGACTTACTGTTTCAAAATTTTTTTGCTATCACATTGCGTCAAAATGTGAAACTCGCTAGAAAACAGAAAACCCCTAACTGAAATTAAAACAGACAAACTTTGAACGAACTAAAAACTCCAACAGTGCAGTGCAACCAAGATCAACACCCAAAATCCACTAAAAAAAACTAGATCACAAGCGGCTTGAATAATGCCGGACTAGCCAATGAGCCAAAACATAGGTTGCCGGATTAAAGACCTTTCAATTTGCTAACTTTTTTTAAAGCTTGAGAACAAATAGTTTCAGGAAGGCTTATGTTAAAGCTTCACAAAGTCCAAAGCCTACATGCAGACACAAACTGAGTTTGTTATTTCAAGTGAAATGAGACATGAATTATTATACCTAATCACTATTAATACAAATAATTAAGTTGCATAGACATTTATTTACTATCTATATTCAATCAGTTTTGAAAAATGTATACCTGAATTACATAGATAAGTCTGTTTGTCGAAGTTTATGTCCAAATATACTTTAGTTGCCACATGTGTTATATAACCTGTATAACCACAAATATTTTTGATGTGAAAACATCTTAGCTCTCGGTATATGGCATTTGGTAGTCATAATTTCATCAATGGAACGGGAAGTTAATTGGAACAGAAATGAATCCCTAAACATGATGCTGCCATTTGTGGAAGTCACAGAAATCTAAAAAATATGGCAGTCTTGCAAGCTTCATTTGTTTAATTAACTTTTGCGAACATCGGGGAATGTACTAAGAGTATTAGTATACCAAACTAAACTTCATCCTTTAATACTTTAATTTACAACTTAGTCATAAAAAGAAATAATGACAACTTAAACATGCATTACCATTTTGAAAAAAACTTAGTTAACATTGAAATGAAACATATTTTGTAAAGGAAAATTTAGAATGAGAATTTTGTAAACACATATTCTTGTTGTATTTCATCAAGAGCATCATCTAATATTCTATTTTTACCTCTAAGGAGAAGTAACTTAAAAGACGCCATCTTGGTTTAAATTGTTTTGTCAACAAATTTTTAATACATTATTTAAATGATTCTTGCATTAATTTTATTTTATATAATGCATAACACACAATTTAATTGAATATCTTATTAATAGTGACCTACTGCTGCATATTGTTCCTCCTGTGAAATAATAATTGGTGTTAAAAATCAAAACATTTTTTTCTTCATAATGACAAATGTAATAGTACTGTTAATAGACTTAATTTTATGGTCATAGAAACATCAAAAACAACTTTAAAAATATTAAAAACTAATTATAATAGTTTTTTATCATGATTGAATTCTTTTAAAATAATTCTACATTGAATTTTGTGTCGGAGTTTTGTATAATAAGTTTATTTGCAACATGAGAAAACATTAAATTGTTAGGTTACCGAGGTTAGATGTTTACACATCACTGACGAATACTGAAAAGACTCGCTCACATTTTTGTAATCGATAAGAGAGCTGACATAAAAATGGTAGTTAATTTTCAAAATCTGAATTGGTACCAAAATATTTTTAATCTGGTACATATTTCTTTCATTATTGAAGTTGTCTTAAGTTCTGGCAGGATTGTACTTCTTAACAAAATTCCTAGGCAGAATAATTTTGCTGAAAACATGAGAAGCAAATTTTGTTACGTGTAAAAGCTGTGAATGAATTTAATACAGTTACTCAGTATTCACTCCATTAAAATTCAATCTCTTAAGAAATTCTATCCACTTGATGACAACTGTAATTATTGAATATGACTAAGTTCACAACTGCTTTCCACACAGCTTCACAACCCGTCATATGAAATTATGAAATCTTAAGTTCCGAAACATGATCTTTCTTGAAACATTAAAAGTATAGAATCACCTACTATGCACCGTTTATGTGGTTTGAAAACATGCTTTATATGCTATCAATAACAGCTAATTTCAACAAGAGTAAGGGTTAAAATATGAAAAAAATTCAGGATGATGTCTTTAACATCATTTATTTCATAATATTCAACATTGGAACTTAAGCACATTATTTAATTCTAAAGTACTAGTTTGGTTACTGTAACAAATTAACATGAAATTTAAATACTGGCTGAACTACAGCATAGAAACTAAAATTACTACAATGAGATTTTTAAAATTTAAAAGACCATTCATTAGAATAAAATAAATCCTGAGGACATACATTTCTTATAAAATAAATGTTAGGTATATGTAATTGTGTAATTGATGTACGTCGAACCATTATTTATGAAATATTGTTTTGGATTAAAATGTAAATATACTGCTGTCATTTTGCAATATATTTTTACAAGAAAATTTGATTATGCAATGAACATTAACAATTTTTTTGGGGTTTCAATAGATCATACTGGTTCATATAAAGTGTAAAGAATGAATAGCTAAGCTGAACAGTATAACACCATAATTTTGTTGTTAACACTTACTAAGAGAAGTTAATACATAAAAAACAATGTTTTGTGAAATTCAAATTGTAAGTCAAGGTCTGAAAAGAATTCACAAAACATTAAAATTATGAGTTAAATGAATATGTACCCAACAATTGAATGTGCATAAAAATGCACATTGATAGGCCTTACACATTATCTACATGGGCAGTGACATATATTCCACCAAAAATCATTAAACAAGATTGCTGATAAAAATTTGGTTTTAAAATTTCACAAAAACATACATAATAATGTCAGAAATAGTACATTATTAAATATATGGTTTTTTTATATAATAGTTCAGCATTAATTTACAGAACCTTCACACAAAAGAAGAGTTGAAATTACTTAGAATTCAAACAAAAAAAAATCAACCATTCATAATAATATTTATTTTGTTTCAAGTAATGCAATGTTTTAGGCTATAGCATGTCACCATTAATTTGCAGTTTACATTTTAATGGGCATTTATTCTCTGTTTCCAATGAACAATTGCTGTCATTTCCACTGTCCAGGTTTCAGTGAGCTCTGTTGCCAAATATGTCATATGCTATATGCCATAGAGCATAAATATGATAAGACTCGATTTTAAAATGTAATGAACCTTTTTTAAAATGTATTTTAAACATAATTTGTAAAGAAAAATTTAGAATGAGAATTTTGTAAATATATACATATTCTTGTATGTCATCAAGAGCATCATCTAATAATATTCTATTTTTACTTCTAAGGAGACGCAACTTAAAAGACACCATCTTGGTTTAAATTGCTTATTTTTTATACATTCTTTACATTATTCTTGCAATAATTTTATTTTATATAATTTAATATCAAAATTTAATGGAATATCTTATTAAGAGTGACCTACTGCTGCAGATAGTTTCTCCTGTGAAATAATAATTGGTGTTTAGAATCAAATTTTTTTTTTCTTTCACAATGACAAATGTAATAATACTGTCAAAATGCTTAATTTTGTGGTCATAGAATCATAAAAAAAAAAACTTATAATATTAAAAACTATTATAATTAATGATAGCATTCAAAATAAAATTTTTAATGTTAACTGCCAGTTAGTTATCAATTTGGCAACAGTGGATGCCATTTACTTTGTACTGCAAATTAAGAGTGAGGTACGCTCTAGTTTAAAGTAACCAGTTCTGACCAAATATAGTACACCCGCCACTCGAAGTAACGTTGTTCGATTTACACTTTTTTTTGAAGAAATGACATCGATAAATTACAGCATGATTTGAAATTACGCAGTCATGGATTCAATGTAGCGCTTATTTCTTTAACGTGAATTTTTATTTCCGTGCACGCACAGTGGAAACAGTTCTTGTACAGAACAAAAGTATACAATACAACAAATTAATAATGTGATGAATCAACAAACAATAGTTATTCGCTTCCTTCATTATGTATTTATTTCTGACAATGCCCGAATGTTCAGCCAATGTTTATATTATGCCATACTGCATGTCAACAGCAGCTCTGGAGAGAGTTTACCCCATGCCTATTAGCATGAACTAGTGGCAAATCATGGCAGACAAACATTTAGTAAAGATGTGTCAGGAATTATGTTAACAGGTTAAAATAATCTTTTCAAAAATAGAAAACATTAGGTTTAGCTTTATTAAAATTTATCAGAACTGAAATATATTGCCTATATTATTAACATTCTTATTTTGTAACTCAGAAATGTTGTTTGCATCTACTTAGGAATGTTATGCCCAGATCCTATTATGTCAACAATGTGATACGTGAATTTTATAAATTGAATTTTAGGTGGTTTAATCTCAAAAGGTTAGTCAACAATTATTTAAATGAACTTAAAATGTATTTTAACATATAGTAGTACTGTAAATTAGTTTTAACAGGAGTAGTGTCTTGATTAAAATGGTGGTCATTAAGCACACTTACCTGATTGGAATATGAATTTTTTGATTAACATACACTTTGACGGAAAAAATGTATTTTAGCTCTGTTTTGATTAGCGCTCTGTTTTCCCGGAACGAATTAGGGCGTTACTTCGAGGCGCAAGTGTATACAGACTCCATGCCAAAGTGACAAAAGTACTGTGCACTTCCATATAATTAAACCTCTCATATAAAACGAGTAGCATCTTTAAGTTCTTCAAATGTGTATAAATTTCTCGCCTTGTACGTCGAAAAATACAGCACTATCTGCACCAAACATCTTCGCAGATGAATAATCGTGGTATGGAGCTCGTATCAATATCAATGCAGAACTTTCACAACAGCCTTCAGTCTAAATTTCTTTAAGTCTGCACTCAGCCGAGCCATCTCGAATGGCTGATGTACGACATTCTAAGGACCAATGAGAGGATAACTAGTGAAGCTAGCTAGATGACAAGATATGACTCACACATTAAAAAAATATTTATAACAATTATTGTGTTTTTAGTTTATTCTAATTTCCTGTGTCAAACTTAAGTTTCATTGGTACAGAAAGCTATAGAGGTGCTAAATCGGTTTGTCCGTTCGCCCAACCAAAGCTTGGAAGCACACAGAATTTACAAATGTCTTTGACTTAATGACAGAATAGCCATTGTGGATGGTTGCATATCTTTCTAAAGACTGCCAAAATTCAGGGTGCCTTTAAAATTTTACCAACCAACAGAAAGTGTATTATCATTTTTCAAATTTTTATAACTGATTTCAAAATATAATTTACACAACCTGAAATAGCAAGAATATAAAAAAAACTTAGTATTTTTATTTTATCAAGATAGTTTACAATTTTTTCATTCCCACACAATTGTGTGAAAAGTTCTATCACTATTAAACACCAAGTTCATGTACAGTTATAAACAGACATATAAAATGCATTGAAAATATTCACATATTCAATACAACATATAGAACATCCATTTATACAGTAAGAATTTTATGGAATTATTTTCAAAAACTTGCTACACATATATACATTTTGACATCTATGACATGAGTATTACAGTTAAATAATTATATTACAAAAGTCAAGATGATAAACAGAACATATGCACCACAATATGAATATTCACTTTTTAAATACAAATACTATACAAATGTTACATTATTTTTACAAAAGTAAAAAAAAAAAATCTTTCACATCCTCATTACCATTTACTGTTCTTTTACAGGTGGTAGGGCCTAGAAAATTAGATGAAATAACTTATAATCTTGATAGCCAATAACATATATAAGTTCAATGGATAACTTTTAATGAATATTTAATAACGTGAAATAACACTCTATAGGCCTGGTTCAATTTTCTCCTAAACTTTGAATAAAATTTATAAATCAAGGTTGAAGGAATGAATACAAATATTGTAAGGTTAACACATCAGTCAACACTATCAACCGACAGAAGATACTGAAGTAGACCTAAACATATTTCTATTGGCCAAAAAATAAGTAGAAGTTTAAAAATACATGTGAAATAATGTTTTCTGTATTTACAGCAACAAAGTGACCAACCTAAACAATTTCAGAATAAAATAACTAATTTGTTCCAGGACCCAAAATGCAGATAGAAGTGAGAATAGTATTCATATTTTACATTTTATAATTCTAAAAGAAAATTCATAATTTTCAGTAGGAAGTACACCTAAGAAGAAACATATATTAGTTATTTCTCAAGGAAAAATGACAATAATTCTATTAAGTTATAATATTAATTTGAATAAAAAAAATTAAATATGAGCAAAAAAATTAAATAACAAAACATGGGTTGTAAAAATCACTACATTAACTGTATTTTCTTCACACCTAATAATCATCCTTCATTGACAGTGATAAAGTGGACTAACATTCAGAGCAAAATCCCTTTTATTCCAACATTTTAACAGAGTCCAATAACAAAATTCCTTAACCTATAGAATTGAACATGAATACTCTCTTACTTTTTAATGTCAGACATGCCTCTTAAATAACAAAACCTGACAATACTAGTTTAGCATTATCATTGTGCAATGTTTCCATCAATTTATTTGCAATGGTTAGTTATTCAGAAGCAAAATCTTATTGTTTCATTTTATGATCAGTTTAGTTACAATAATTAAAAAATTTTTAGATCACAGACATTTTTTAAATGCTTTTATTAGTTAAAATGGCATAAATGTACATCTATGTATTCAAAACATGTCTGTACTCAGTATTATCATAAATTTAACAATAGGATATCGAATCAATTTGTGCAAAAACAGGAACATTTATTTGACTGCACAGTGTTTAATTTTCTTTTTGCTGACATTTATGAGCTTATCTGACCAACATAACTTGAACCATAAATGTTAGCTTATTAGTTACTATTGCACATATTATTCATGGGTTACCAGAATAAGTACATACAGCAAGTTTAAAGCATAATTGCTTACTGGACACCAACACTTTTCCAGGCCCTTTTGGAAACCTTACCAGATTAACTCGGAACAAAAGTATACTCTTATGGAAATGTAATTCCAAGCAAGTAGTTTAACCGTGTTCAAAATCTGTATTCTGTTAACTAAATCACAAACTCTTCATCACTTTAGATTTAACCCCTGGTGATCAGAGGGTACTGGCAAGTTAAGTACTGCAGATTACCTAAAAAAAAATGTTGTAAACAAATGCAGATATATCAAAATTATAAGCATTTTGCTTGGTCAGATATTGGGAGCAAATCAAAATATATAAGTGTTTAAAAAAAATTAATTTAATGATTTGATGAATACATATATGTAACAGCCCGCCTAATAGTAAACTGGTCTTGATTTAAATGTAGGTAACATGCCTTTTTAAATAGCTGAAAACAGTCAGTCTAAAAATTCAATTGTTAATTATTTTAATAAATGCAACAATACTTTATTTTCATTTCTGAACTAAAACCATTTTCAAATTGGTTAGAAAATACTTAAAACTCAATTGGAAACTACATGATAAACCCAATTTGACAGAGTAAACTTTGTAACATGACAAAGGAAATCTAGTTTACCCAACAGGTTGGGTTCTTGCAAGCACCTTACTTCTGTGCCCAACCTTACTATTTAGCGGCAAAACGTGTCATATTCAGTGGAGCAATAAACATAATGAAAGGTAAAATTTTTCATAATACGTATTTAAACCAAGTGTGTTTGGTCCTGCAGTAACACTTCTAACATTTTAGAGGTTGTGGGTTTGATGACAGCCACCAGTAATTTATATCTAGCAGTTGCCCAAAATAAATAAAACTTATTATCAAGTCAAGCGCATATTGTGATTAATACTGCTTTTAAGGTAATATGAAAATATTTTTTTCATGAACACAAAACAAACATTTAATAAACTAAAGCAATGCTATTCACAAGCATTGCCACTAAATTTTTCAAGTTTTTTTATCATACACATGAGTGTAACTATAATTATTTTAAAATATAGTATAAATTAAAATAATTTCAGTCTAAAGTTAACGTTACTACACAACACAAAAACTCTCTCATGAAATCACAGATAATTACTTTGCTAAAAAATAAACAAAAAAATTAAGGCCAAAAATTTATAATGCCCATGGCACAGTAATTTTGGAAAGCATTTTAATGCTGTAAGTAAATGAAGTTAGATCTGGGGGAAAAAATTAAAGCTTTCTTTCCTTAAAATCAAGACATAAATTTTTCTTTCTGACAAGTGATGTGAAAAAGTTAATTTCTAAACCCCTAGCATGGGAATCACAGATCAATCTGTTCACTTGTTTTCTTACACATAATTAAAGACAAAATAACTTGCATTACACTTATTTTGGCACCTGCAGAAAAGCAGAGATTCAGTATGTAATACTGCTCATTTCAGCAGAAATCATATTGCAGCAACTTAAAATACCACAACTTTTACTACAAGAACCACATTAATTTGTATCCAAGTACAAAAAATTATTTAATTGATTAAAGGTTTTACTGATACTTGCAGAATCAACAAGCGTATCACAATATTTCTGGCAAATGAATTGAAAATTACCTTTAAAAAAAGGTTAAAAAAAAAACACTCATTCCTTAAATATTACGAGTGCAAGCACAACAGCCATTGCAGCAAGCTAATAATTTAACATAAAACTTAGTGCAAGCTGTGTTAGTGTTGCCAGAATGTAACACCGCCACACAAGAGCAATGAAAATTTTGATAAACTTGGTTAGTAAAGAACAAACAACAAATTTGAAAAAATTGTTCTTTGAAATTATATCAAAGTAATAAAATAAAGATAATATTCATTTTAGAGATTTTAAACAACTTCACTTACCAGTATGAAACAGTTAATGAGTGCAAAATAAAATGAAAACTTCAGTTAATGCACAAATCAATTAGCATTTACAAATATAAACTTTACATCACATCACAAAAATTTTCTTGCTTGCACAACATGATACTCATTTAAATAGTTTAAAAAATATTTTACTAAATATTTTTTTACATATGAGCATACTGTATTGCTTAACATAAGGCCATGGTACTAACAAAATAACAATATACAATTATTTTATTTAATTACAGCTAAAGTCAAATGCTAACATTATAAATGCAAAAATTATGCCTGGATCAGATGAAAATATGACAGGCTGGATAACATTTATATATAACATATTTACAATGCTTGGGAAATGCCAGAAAAATTTTTATAGCTTCCATTTCTCCTCCACACAAATAACACAGTTATTCCATGTAGCAAGGAAAATCAAATAGAATGTGCCGAACTTGCTAACTTATTACTACAGTTAAAGGAATGTTGCTTCAAATTTGCAAATTCAGTTTACTTTAAACTTCCGCAATGTGTAAACATTTTAAACATCAACAACATTCTTGCATAGCCCTAGCAACAAGGGTGCCAACTCCTAAACACAATTCCTTTTCTGTGACGCCAACTGAACTAAACAAAAGTACCTAGCAAAATTTTCTTTGGAATTTACTATGAGATTCACAAAGATATTTTAAAACAGTAAAATAATAATAATCAATACAGTTTTTAACATCCATAGTAACCATAATAAAAAAAATTACCATTACAACTTCAGCATGGTAAGTTAAAGATACTTCCGGAACTATAATTTTTAAAAAAAATCAGAAATTTTTAATGGAGTGGAAATAATAAACAGGTTTATAAATGCTCTCTATGTGCAATTGTGAGGAAAGTTAAATCAGGGCATGACTTGGTGGAGTTTAATTGAAATATTTTTGTTCTACTTCTAAGAATGAACACATACGAGGAAATAATTCAGAGAATTTGTAAGGAAACATAAATGGTCAAAGGAGAAGAATCATCCCAGCATTTATTGGGTGGGATGTAGAAGAACGATACCCCAATAATAGCAAGTCTAGCCTTGAACACTGCAACAATGAGATGGGCCAAACAGGCTTGGCCGGAAGAGTGTTTAAAGCGTGAAATGTACATATCAGAATAAAATATAGCTTAAGGGCCCCGCCTACAGAGGAAAACATTTTGTGATTCAGAAAAAAATCCAGGCAATTTGTAAACTATTCAGATATCCAAGTGGCATCTGTTTACGAAAAGCATTTACGAGTACGCTGAGGGCCGTTGAGGAGTTCTGCTTCCACATTTAGTTTCTAAACTGTATTTTTAGAAGCTCTGTCTCAATGACACAAACACACCCCATCGAGGTCACTAGAGATGATGATGACGAGTTAAGAATGAAGCACTGACAGAATGAATGGGTTGGGCCAACAGGAGTGCCCTAAGAAAACCTCACCGGCTTGCTGCAACATCTGCAGACATCGCCTAGGAGGGCAGCAAATGATCCACCACTCAACTACAAGGGCCCCTATGAGTATTAGAATCCTGCTACAAATTTTCAGCATTTCTCCAAAGTTCTTATCCAACACCTCAGCTTCCTTCCTGTAAACATAGCAATTCCTGTATTTCCACACCAGTAATTCAAAACATCAGTTTAGCTTCGCAATTGTAGTCCCAGTGCTTAAAGAGATATTTCAACTGCTTGTATTCCCATTTTTCCATATCATATCTCCTTGAACAAGGCTTATATTTTTCGTCACAGCCATTCCCATGCACAGTGCTGTGCTACAATAAAAGATCCTTAATGGTTGTGCACATCCTGTAATGCAGCACTAACAAGCCACTCTGATTTTGTCAGGTTTTTCCGCAGTTGACCTTGGCTACCTACACACATTACCGCCCTGCCAGCATTTTTAGTTTGCTCAGGTTCCGGACCTCAGGCACATCCATGACATGAACACAAATCACCATCTTTTCCAGTGATATGGGAGGAGTATGCTAACCCTACAAGACTCCAAGTTCCTCTGTGACATGATGATCGCTAACACATCATGCTCATGTGTTGTCACGGGTTCAATCAATCTTTAGCATGTCTGAGTACTTACCCAATAGGTTTGGAGCCCACCATGATTACCTTAAGTCTATGTAATAACCATGAGATTTAAATCTCTTTGTGCATACAAATAATCTGAATTTTTTTTTAATTCACTTCTGATTGGTCAAAAAAAAATTTAACTCATAAATAGCTTGCTTTTAAGGGGGCCGTATAGTCAGGGGTGCATCTGTCTTGTGAGACAGAATGATAAGTACAATTCCCGCTGGTACTTCTAGTGTGGTGTTTCCTCCAAGTGCAAGGCTCTGAAAACTCTTATGTGGTCTTCTCATTGTGCACAGAACAACTACAAAATCTGAGTAGTAACCATAACATTGTATAGCAGAGAAAGGAAACTAAATGTGAAATGCAAGGCCCTTGGAATGCTTTCAAAAACCTGTACTGGGTGTTTCATGTCTAAAAATTATCATGAAAACACAAATTTAAGCCTTTTTTCACTCTCCTAAAAATACAGTTTGAAAACGAAATATGGTAACAGAACAACTCTCTGCCCTCAATGCATTCTTAAATGCTTTTCCTAAATGGACACCACTTGGTTATCTTGAGCAGTTTTCAAATCACACAGTTTCTTCTGAAGCTCTTCACACCGAATGTGTGCCTCACTAGGTTGGGACCTTACATTAGTGATGTGTTGATTCTCCTTGTTTCCTGGTTCTTGGTTCAGTTCCGGTTCTTAAAAATTGGTTCTAAGTTCTCAGTTTAAGGTTAACCTCCACACAATTTTCAGCCACACCAAAGATACGGTGTCCTAAAATAGTGTGTGTGTTTATATGTTTAATATGACTATAAGCAACCCCCTTTACCATAATGCCACCACAAACAAGTCACCTAGCTCCTAGGTATCACAGTTACTTCACTTCTCACTAGATCCTGCAGCACATGACCTCTGGTTTTTTCTGGATCAATGTTGAACTTAGGCAAACACCAATAAAAAACTGTGTGCGAATGAAGTAAATACTTGTTTTCGAGAAATTAAGAAAATTATAAAAATAAATAATAAATTATGGCAGTAGCAACACACCAAACAATTGCAAGTTATGTACTATGATGGGCAAGGGATACGCCAAGATAACAGCTCTGTTAGAAAAGAAATACACACTTGAATTGTTGGTTGAGTTATAAATTATGAATGGCTGGAAAAGCAAATACCTACAGTTAATGAGTATTAGACAACTTAAATTCATGAGAGTTTATTTTAAAGGTAAGTTTTATAAGTATATAAATCCTGGATTATTTTCCCATAGGTCTACTTTTAGTTGAAATTATCATTCTGTTTCCTAGTGATAAGGGGGACAAAAAGAGGTCAGTATCCCGACAAAAATAACTTTTTCCTTCATGTCTGGACACTTCCTGCCAACCTTATCTTTCCATCTGGGGGGCTAGCTGAAGGGGGTGAAGGCAGGGAAAGGAAGAATCAGAGCTGATGCCGGCAATTTTCAAAAAATTACAACGTTAACTTTATGTTTCACACAGGGTGCTGATAGCCTCTATTCCTTGACTTGAGTGAAGTCTCAAAGACGTAGGACTGTTGATCGCCGGTAACATTAACCTGCGTTTCAACAGAAGTCTATTGATTTTTAGGAGAAGGGGGAGGGGGGAGGGCAAAGGTTTAGCTGTTAAGCTTTCTGTTCTACCAGGATTATGTTATACTTATGGTTGTCAGTGCCGGTTAAATTTTTGAAAACTGAATACTGGGACTGACCCTCACTTCCTTGAAACTGTTTCACGTAACATGTCGTAACAAGGAGTTCCATACTTTGAAGCCTCCTCAACAGAAAGAAAATGCTTAACAAGAATACTAAATTGTTCAGAATATCTGGAATGCACTAAACCTTACCCAACAACGACTCCAACTTTGGCCTGGTTCAACAGTGAATTAACTTACACCCAATGTGTAAATTATCATTAAATTGGCTAGCCTAGCACCCACAGGTGGTAAACTTCACTGTGTTGCCTAAGCCGTTATGCCATTTCCCCACTCTTGAAGTTCGTAACCGATAACCAGCCTCTCAAGTAAAATGCCTCAAGAACAGCTTTCTTATTGCATTGTGTGAAATATTCCAAACAGCCACCAATCTTGACACACAATGTGACGCTTGCACGTTACAACAGCTACCTTGCCAATTTTCCAGCATTCAGCCACATAAACAAACGCAGCCAATACTCAACACAGGAAATGTTTTGACATTGTCAAGTAACAAAGTCATCCGTAAAACTCGATCCAAGATGCTAGAGTATCCTACCCACATTTCCCTTATGCCTTTCCACCTCCACTTAATGAAATTAATTTTTTTTATGAAATTGCTACAAAATAATTCACTCCCTATTTAAATTTTTCTCTCTCTGGATGAAAAATAAAAATATCAGGACTATCAAAAACTTAAACTAGCCTTCTCTTCTTGGAAGAATCTTTCACACTCAAACCTAACTGCATCCATGCATGTAAATTATACATATCTACCTCAATATGTTTATAATATTCATGACACTATTTTTATAGTGTCCTAAATTGTTTTCCTTAAGGAGGTAATCTATGAAATTTAGGCAGATGCGTGGCATTTGGGAGCAATAAAGTTTAGGAACTGCACAACTCATTGTCATCAGTCACAAAGTATTCTTTTAAAGATACACAGCCATTTTCTTTGTTTTTATTTAATTTAAAATAAAATAAATAAGTATCAAAATGTAGGCCTTATCCATTTATGGGTGATATGTAACATCTTTAGATGCATATTACACATATAAATCTCAAAAGTGATCAACATTAATAAATGGGAGCATGGATTTCAACATATAAACTTATTTTCATACACCATTCTAAGGAGAAATGCAACTTAAAAAAATTTTAAATGGTAGTATTATAAATTCTATTACCAAAATGGTAGTATTATAAATTCTTGACCTGATATATTGTATTTCTAGAACCAGCAAACATTCCTAATGATCTTCATATACTAATAGTAACTCTGTACTTATCGTGTAACTTTTTTAAGTAAAACTTAACTCTGCAATTTTGAAAGACAGTGTCTATAAAAAAAAGTAATGTTTATAATATATAGAAAAAGTGTGAGCGAGTCTTTCAGAACTCATCAGTAATATGTAAACATTTAACCTCGATAATGAGCAAATTCATGTGTTCTCAGGTTTTTCATATTGCAAATGAACTTATAATACAAAATTCGGACACAAAATTTGAAGTATAATTCTTTAAAATAATGCCAAGCATGATCAATACTGATCAATAAAATATTCCCTTTTTAATTACATACCAAAATTTCTAAAAACCAATCAAAAACTTACATTTAGCACCTGCCGCTAGAATTCACTGCCTGAATCGTAAACGTTGCTTGCCAACATCACCCGCAGATGGCAGCACGAAGCAAAAAAAAACTCTAAACTATCAGAAACGGCTCCAATAAAAGCGAAAAAAAAAAAAACTTGATAAATCCTAAGCCCAAGCTTAGGACCTAATTTTCGACAAGGAATTTTATTAAAATACTGTCCATCTTGTTAAAATTGATTAAACAGTTCATGCTTTAAAGTTTCCACACACTTTAGAAGTTATACTTCTATGGAATTACTAAAACATTAACCTAAAACATTTTAAAACACACATTATAACACTAAATAGGCCTATATGTTTGTTTTTGCTTAAACAACTGAAATCAGTCTGTAAATACTTCCTACAAACTTTAACCTTATTGAGCTGATTAATTATTATATATTATTATAATATGTTATAAAATAGTAAAAACATTTCTGCCAGTGACGAGATTCGAACCAAGTCCCTTGAAGTTAACACGCGCACACTTTATCGCTGTGCTATCGAGACTAGTGACATATAGAAAATAGAATATGTATTAAAACCATTGTAATGCCAGATTTCTTAGGTATTTTAAAACTTGAGAATACTTTTTATTATGACTATTTTAGTTTACCAAAAATGCTCCATGGTAGTTTCACTATCATAAAGTTTTATTTGGCACACCAATACGTATGCTATGTACCCTAATGTTTACGAAAGTGACTATGTACGGGTTTATGTTACTACACATAGGTCTGCCATCTCTGTCACATTTCTGTCCATTGACATCTGTTCCATTTTCAGGAAATTACTCCTAACAAATACTGTATATCGAGAGCCAAGATGTTTACACATTAATATAATATAATAAAAATATAACTTTTCATATAGTGTTCATATTTTTTTAAAACTACACAGGAACTGTAAAAAGACAGAACAGCCACTAACAAGTCATACTATGGATAGATATTTTATCCCAATGAGAACCAAACCAATTTAAAAAATTTAAATTAATATTTTTAAGGGATAAATTTATTTTCGCTTGACATAATCACACTTTATTAGCTATCAAGGTTTTATCCAAACTATCCAAGAAATTTTTTTAGGGAAATAATATGATTCCTTGGAGCTTATTCTGGTTTATCAAATAATTTAAAAATAAATTTTGGTGAGGTTGGTTATATCTGGTCAGGCATCACATTGCATACAAATAGGGCATAACAATTCTTTCATTCTTTGAGAAATTAACTGCAAAACATTAGTGGATAAATGCTTGTCGTATTGATGCATTCTGCCAACCACAGAACAAAACAAATTAATAAATTATTACAAGATTAACAATTACATACTTAGCATTGAGATTGAGTCATCTCCGTAAAGCTTTTTAAAACAAACGAACCGAACGTTTTAAAAAAAATAACAGTTCATTTTTATTTTTATCTTTTACAAATTTATAAGAGCTGTACATTCAAACAATTATCTTTAAAATTTGTAATAAAAATATTCTGTTAAGTGCAGCTATCAGTTTGGTTTTGTAAAGACATGCCATTTTATTAAAGGATCTGATTACACATGTGAAATCATTCAACTGATTTACACTGAACATTTTGTTCAGAAAGTGACACGTGGAATTTACAGGATGCTTATAAATTATGGGTCACAAAATTAATGGATGGCAGGAACACCTGTCTGGAAACAAAACCCTGCAAAGTTACAGGCGCAAATAGTAGCATACAAATTTTAATTTGGCAGGCTTCAGGAGACCACTCCACTGGCTGAGAGGATGCACAACCACAGTGCAGCGACATTCACTGTACAGGATGCAGGCGAGAAGCCGAACCCAAGACGTTTAGAGTTAGTCAGATGCACGAGAAACCAGGAGCCTGGCGTACAGCACAGTGGATGGTTGGTTGCGGTAGGTTGACACAGTTGGCCTTAGGCGATTAGCGCAGTGTTGACTGCTCGTGAGCATGATGCTGCAATCACAGATTTGACAAACAGCAAAAGCAGAGCAGACTTATAATTCACGCAGATGGCCGATATGTTAATGGTAGACGGGGAGAAGAAAAACAGTGCTTTCACAACCGACATGTACAGAATACGAAGAACTTTGTACAGCTTAACACGCGACTACCTGAAGCTAGGAGTTTCGTACCACTAAGGGTGATGTACATATGGCTGACTAAAAAACTGTACCCAGCTTGCCACCCACTTCCCACGGAGTGTTTGAACGCCTCTGCACTGAAATCGCACGTGACGTCCTCTCAGCCAGAGGAGTAGTCCCCAGAATCCCCGCAAAATAAAAATTTGGGCTCTACTGTTTGTGCCTGTAACTTTGCAGGGTTTTGTTCCCAGACATATTTTTACCTTAACAAATTTACCTGCAATCCATTAAATATATGCTCTAAAACTTGTGAACATCCTGAGTCAATGTTTAACTAACTTAACAGCAGTTCCTATGTTTTTACATAAATAAAAACAGATGTGTGTTTAAAGTGGCCTTTGCGGTTGAATAAAGTAGCATGTAACATAAAAGTTGTTAAATTTTTGCTGTCCTACTCCTTCGAAGCATGAAGGCCACCCAAAAACAAATAATACTTCTAGTTAATGAAAAGAATAACTTCCAAAAAATCAGCATAGTACCAACTTTAAAGACTAACCACATACTTCCACTACTTGATGCTATCTTCAAATAGTCATCTTTTAAGATTAAAATATGATGTTACATATATCTGCATCCATTTAAATGATTTTTACTGTACTCTCCAAGTACACAGTACCTAAATTGCATAGAAACCTTTAGCAGTACCACTACTGCATCTACTATTTTGGAAGACAAAGCCTTTGAAAAATGTATAAAAGTCTGACAAAACTAATTAGTGATTTGTCACCAAATTTGGTGTAGAAGTAAAGCTATGGAAGACTCTGAGAACCTATAAATTTTTTTATAAAACTAACTTGACAATTATAAAATTATTATATGAATTTAAAATGTGGACCCCTGGCACAAACATTGCTACCCGATATACCACGTGCAAGAAAGATGCAAGATGCGGTGCCTAGATGCCATGTGCCAACCATGTGCATGCACACAAACCAATCAATCAGCCAATCCCTCTTCCTTTCACCTAGCTAAACCTTGGGTGCGTGTACACACACTCTAGGTAGCTATTAGAAAGTAACAAAAAGGATGCATGGTAGTTTATACTACTATGTCTCCCTCCTCTGCTCAACACCGACAGAGATAGTGCAATGATAAAACAGTGGAATATCATTCGAAAGGATTTGGGTTCAAATCCCGGCACGAGCAATCTGGTTTAGGAACCAAATGAAACAAGACTGCGCCTGATGATGGGAACAGATGTTAAACATCCCATCTGTTTTGTGTTAGGAAGTGAACAGTGTTTGTATGTGCTGTCCTCGTGCTGTCCACAATGTGTTTATTTTCATCTCTAGGTTCGCATGTGCACAGCTGTTTTGTTGTAGTGTTGCCCAGATTATCTGTTTAATATCATCGTTGGGTTCAACTGTTTGTTGCTGTGTTGTTGTTGTTTGTCTGTATTTAATATAATAACTGTTGTTGCAATTTTCTTGTCATCAGCCCACTGAGTTTGTTTATGTGCTGCAATATTTTTTTCTAATTCCTTTCATGGAATTCTCTGAGCTGTCTATGCATTTAACTTCTGGCATCAGCTAATTTGGTTTGTTTGTTGTTTGTGTGCATTAGGGATGGATCAATCAAATTCTTAAATACCATCAAATCCTTAGGATTTTAAGGATTCAGTATCCGGGAAAAGATTAGAAGAACCTCTAAACTTTACTAAGTCAATTTTTTTTTTCATACGTATCCTATCAACATTCCTAAAGATAGTGTACTTTTAACATGAAGTTATGTAAATAAATTACTATATATATTAATTATGGAAACTTAGTTAATGAAACAAACATTTAAAGGGTTGAATGTTTCAATGCCTTAGTTCATATTTTACATTTCTTGTGCACTATTATATTTTTAACTTTTGAGACTAGATTCGGTTTCGAGTGGTATTATTTGAGATATTCTTTGAGATTCAAATTCGAGATTCAGATTCGAGAAAATTTTAATCTGACCCACCACTTGTATTTATCTTTTTTGTCCATTCTTGAGACTTCTCTATGACATACAGTGCAAACACGCAAAGGCAGGTGTCCACAAAAAATGATTTCAATCAATGTTATCCCATTGCAAGTCATTCAAAGAACAAATGTGTTTAAGTAAAAATATAATTTTAAATGGTTTAATTATATTTATGGTTTTAACTTTACTTTAAATTTGTTTAATTTTATTTTCATTATTAGAACAATTAAGAATTTACAATTTTTAACAAGTGTTATGTTATTTCACAAAGAGTCTTTCAGAAATGTTCTCTAATGATTATGAAACAAAGAATAAAATTTAGCATAAAAATTACACAGTTTTTAATGTTTCAAATATTAACAGTAGTAGAGGTAGTCAGATAAACCTATTTGCATAGCTGCAAACATCATTGCTGCAATGGCTTCACTACATTTTAAGATTACTTTGTTTCTATTTGTTGATAGCTTAAGAAATTCATTAATGTTTTATTGACAAATAACTAATTTTAACTGCTTCATAGTCACAAACTTAAGTAACTCTAGATTTTAAATACTGATTTTGGCTGTAACAATTTGTATTAGTGTGAGTATTGTATGTTATATCGTGTTTGTACTAGTCATGGTTTAGTAACACAGTTATCCTCGTTTATCAAACTAACTGGAACCAAAAGCAATCCGGACAATCAAAAATCTGGATAATCCAGGTAATATGGGTAATAGGCAAAATAAAATCCTTAAATAAGCAGATTTACTGTTAACTACAATAAAAACACAATGTTTTTTAACAAAATTAAATAACTTTTCACATAATTTCTTAGCAAAGAATTCGTCAATTTTCTTCTGTTTCAAACATGTATGGTGTTTGAATGAAGAACAGTCACGGAAATTATTTTATTCTAACCATCTTTGTTTGCATAGATGTAGAATGCAGTTGTCATTTTTATGTGAACGTTAAATAAAATGTCTACAAAACCAGAAAATCCGAATAATAAAAATTAGCATTCATGGAAGCTATAAAACTTTTAGCACTTCCCAAGATCAGATCTTCCAATGATCAGCTTCTGTAATAGGTGCTAGGTGAAACTTGCTCAACATCAATATGTACACTGAAGTTAAGCATGAGGCATTAAGAAAGGAACATAAATCTATGGAAAAATTACACATCGCCATCTATTCTTTCTCAAACACATCAATCAATGAAACAAGTATGTATACAATGCTTTCTGTTTGAAATGAAAATTAACAATTGAATTAAATCTTATTTAATGCTCTAAAACAATCAATAAACAATAATCATTTTTTTTTAAATCATAATAAAAGAAAATTTCCATGTTAGTATGCACCTACCATTACTTAACACACAGATGGAGAAAGCATGATCATTAACTTTTTCAAAAAAAAAAAAAAAATTGACACTATTAATTATACTTGTCGGGACAAAAAAATAAATGAAATTGATTAAAATATATAACTGAAACTTAAAATGTTAAGAGTTTCCTAATTTTATAGCTTAAATGCAAATTTTTGAGTTTAATAGAGAAGAACTTGATAAATTAAACTTTTAACAGAAAGATTTATATAAATGTATTGTAGACTGTAAGTACATAAATAGTAAATACTTTCTTCAGAGAACTGAACCCTTAAAAAGCAAACACAAAAACTACTGAAAATAACACCTGAATTTCATTAAAGGTACTTATTAAGTAAACAGACGACAAAATTAAAAATTAAAAATTCATGTTAATAAAAACAATGCAATAAATTAGTTAACAGAAAGCCCAAGATTAATTTCACTACTAAACAAAAAAAAAAAATAATTAATCAACTCATTATGAAGGTGAAACATTTCTATAATTACAAGGTTGAAAAAATTCCTCTGATTTTTACGTAACGAGGGAAGTAAGTTTATGTAATTTATTGCGACTGATACAAGCGCTGCACAAACAAAATTTTCAGGAATGTTTCAGTTGAACACAATCGCTAACAGATTTTGGGTAAGTATTTGAGATAACCCTGGGATTGCATTTTGGGCTCTAGTAAACCAATGCTACAATAATCATATCTGGAGAATTAATTATTGATTATTTCAATAGAATTACTTACATTTTTAGTTTAGCATTAGTATCATTCACATTTATCCTCTGCATAGACAAACTTATTTTTGTCCTGTAATAATTCCAAGACTTAAGAAGTCGTTAAAATATAGCTGCACCTTGAAAGGAACACCCTTAATTGGTACCAGAAAAATGTAGCGCTAATCAAAACAGTTCTAATAAAATTATTTATTTTTTACATAAGAGAGTATGCTAACAAAAATAACTAACTTATTTTCCAACCATGAAGTTCATTTGTTGACTGCCATTTCAATCAAGACATTACTTTGCTTAAAATCTATTTACAGTATTGGTATGTTTAAATACATTTAAAGTAAATTTGCATAAAGGATTGAATCAAATTCCGAGGATAAACAATTTAAAATAAATATACAATGTTAAAAAAAATTCCTGAGCTGCATTTTTGACATAATAGGCTTTGGGCATAAAATTTCCTGAGTAGGCACAATTATTTCTGGGATACCAACTATTACATTATTAATAAAAAAAGCTTTGTTTCAATGTCTTATATAATAAAAGAAGCATAAATTTAAATTTTATATTAACAAGCAAGATTACTTATCCCATTAATGTAATTCCAGACTCGAATGTTTACTAAATTAATGTATGCAAGCTAAAACACTTGACTTGCTGACTGTTTTCACCAAAGTGTCTGCTGACTTGCAGGGCAGCACAATATAAACACTGGCTGAACCTACATGGGCAATGGTGTGATATCAATCATTGTTCAAATTTAAATAGTAATAGGCAATGGTAATGGTGGCACATAGGCAATGGTGGAAGTAAATGACAGTGAAGGAAGTGAATAGTTATTAAAGAAAGGGTAAGCTATCTATGTTTTTGTTTTTCATATTATTAATTCATTGTATTGTATTTAATGTCATGTGTCATCATCATTATGCATGCACAAAAATTAAAAATTTCTGTAGATGAAATAGAGTGCTAATTTGAATCTACGATTGCACTACTTCACATCATACCCTAGCCTAATTGAACAGCGTTACTTCAAGGGGCAGGTGTACTACATTACCAGTTACCTATATTGCAATTTATTTTCATAATTTGCCATCCAGTAAAGAAAACAGATCTTTGAAGTTTGGTTTTTCCAGTTGTTTGAAAAAATTATTCATTACAAGTCAAAACACTCTGAAAATGTGGAAAAAAAAAAACAAGTGTAACATTCATTTCCACAATAACCTACATGGGTGGCCCAAAGTAATCAAAATGGCTTTGCCCACAGTGTAATTGTGCTTTTTGATGTTCAAAGTATTTTTTTCTTTAAGGAAAAAAACTACATTTTGCACATATTTCACAAATGTTTATAACTTTGCAAAACCATGAAAATAGTAAATTTTTCATACAGCTGCAAATTCCATTATAAACAGTTAATTAACCTATAACATAAAAAAATTTATCTCTTTGTATTTTTTCACGTACAACTTTCAAATACCTCTTAACCAGCAACCATTTTACCAGTCAGCACCAAAGTGAATCGGCAGCTCAACTGAACCGAATAAGCTAGCAGCCAGACACATCGCAACAGATCCGCAAGTCGTCGTCGTTATTATATCAAACTTGCGGCGGCCGGTTAAGGGATTAACCCGCGCCATCTAGCAATTTATATTATTTTGGTACCGCTTGCAATAAAGCTGCAGTGCTAATTTTTTTTTAGTTTGACATGGCATAGGACTTGCCTTAGGCTACTTGTTGAAGTCAACACTTGTGAACTGGTGTGATTCTCATGATGTTTGTAGTCACCCACATGAAATAATAAGTTACTTCCTCGTGACACTTACAGACTATAGCCTGTTAGTAAACATGTTGGTTGCAACAAGGTATAGAAGGTCTGGGAGATATGTTTTATGCCGTGAATGCCAAAAAATTGGGATAAATAGTTCCGAATTAGAATTACAGCAAAAAAGATGGAAAAATTCCAGATGGCGGGGTCTATTCCCCCTTAAAGCGGAGGCCAAAAGGTGGCTGGACAAGAGGGTGTCGAATTTCATTTTAACATTTTGTACCGAAATTATAAACAAAACTCTATCTCTAGCAAGGAGAGTGCTTCATGCATCTCAGTGTATAATTCTGAAACATTCCTGTGTTCCACCATGGGTATCTGAATACTGACTCTGCAACAGCATCTACCAGCAGCCCACCTACTCCCCAGCCACCGGCTAACAACTGTGTACAAAATAGGCAGTGTCACAAACCACTTGCTGATCAGGATGCTCTCGCGTTCGCAATCATAGAAATGTTTCTACAGTTATCCTTTACCCTATCATCTTCTCAATCAAGTATCAAAATACAGTTTCAAATAACACTTCACACATTAATTCTTAAGTGCACAAAGGCAGCATTATAGCAATAACAATAAAGTTACAGCTACCAACAACAACCACTACCAAAGCTATCAACAATACTTGGCTTACTTAGTAAGGTCCACTCATAGAGTAAAAACGTTCAGGCTGCATGTAACACAAGAATGACAACATGAAATGAGAAAGAATATTGTATAAAAAAAAGACTAGCACTTTGTTAAGACTATACATAAAATTCACACATTTCAAGCTTAACTTCTCTAAACATCAAATGATAGTATGGCAATTGTTATGTTCTTTGATATAAACTACTAAACAACATTAAGATTGCCATACTATTCTTTGATATTCAAGGCTTAATTTCTTCTACATAGTCACAGATATTGATGTAGGATCATTGAGAGATGTCCATGTCACTATAAGAAACTGGCAAAAATTATCATCTTTCACAGTAAAATTTTGTAATTAAGTACTTCACATATTTAAGGTTAAAGTACGTAATGATACTTATTTATAGAAAACATATCAAAGAAATTTTTATAATACTAGTTGAGTCTGAAAGTATTTTCATTATAACCAAGACAAAAATTAGAATATCTTTAGATCTGTACTTAATAACAATACTTTACTGAACATTGTTTTTGCATCTTTGATGGATTCTAGCATCCTCAATCCACCCAGCCCAAATGAGTCTAAATATTTGAAGAAATTGGAAATGTAAACTACGCACATACAACAGTTTCTCCACATCTAATTCAACAAAGAATAATGTGCTCAATTCATTAAACTCTTAATGGTATAGCAGCTAGGGGTTACATTTATATTTAATTACAATAAAATATAACATAGTCAAATTTATTTTCATCAAATAAAATGTACACACATATAAAATAAAAGCAAAACAAATATATTATTAAAAAATATAAAATAAAAATTAATACATCTGTTCCCTTGTCTGCAACATATTGTTATTCTTTAAGTTTGTCTAAATAAAATAACTTCTAAGTGACTCCTCACAATAATACCTAACTGCCCACTCTTGACAAGTCATAACATGAGGTGAAAAACTATGATCCACTAATCCACAAAACATGTTTCCCTCATAAAACTGCCTCTAAATATTTACCATTGTAAAGTATAAAATTGAATGGAGTTCATAAGGAGTAGAAAGTTGATAATTTTATTGAGATGTTCAAAATGTAATATAAATATATTTATTTAAGAGTAAAATTAAGAAAGTCATGGAATTTGTGGAGCATTTCAATCAAACACTATTTTTATAGTAAAATTCTTGACCTTATATATAAATTAAAATCTGAATGTGTATTTTCCCATTTCAAAATATGTGCAACAATGATAAAAGTGCTTGTAGTACACATTTTCTGTGTCTGGCTTATCCGGAATCTATTTTAGTTTCATGGTTATCACTTTACAACATTAATTGAAAATGTGCTTCAAAACAAACAGAAACACTAAGAGGTTAGATAGTTAAATGATGTTAATTAAGAGTACTTGGAAAACATATAAAATTTGTTTATTATGTAAATCACCAAACTAACAATGATAGTTTACTCAGCACAAGACAAAGTGAGTGCACTCCGCGCTACTTGCAATCGGCAAGCTATCTATATCAATATTCGACTACGCACACGCATTCTATACAGGCATTAACTCACCTAAACATGATGTCAACTAGCGCTGCCTACATTTCCATACGTGCTACACAGTGGCGATAGAACAGATAATTAACAACTGTCTGAAAAAGAATTTACACATCAGACAACTTCGTGAATCTGTTAATTAAATAACTAAAAGTAATTTCCTAATAAATAATAAATTTCAACGTTAAAAAAAATCTAGTTTCATACGGTAAACAAAATTTTTGGGAACCTTCATACATTGGAAATAATGTAAATTATGCATATTATGAAGAAAATGGCAGGACTGAAACATTTCACTATTAATGAAAAATTGTATTGTGCGAGAATGACAAACGAGTTTTATGTATATAAATACCAGTTTTTTACATTGTATGCGAGCCATGAATAGTGGGAAGAAAGTAATTTTCACGATGTAATTCTAGGGCAAGTATTGCATTACAGTTATGACACGTAAATGGGACCTAAAGAAAATGCTGTTGATAGTGGGAAAATGTAAATACAGAGAACACAAAAACAGGGTAACACTGTATACTTTTCCAACAAAAATAATATGAATGGCAACAAATGGCTGGTGGTTTGATGCTTAAATAAAGGTTAGTGGTTTGCTGTGTATACATCAGATGTAATGACTGGAATGAGGGAAAAGGTGTACAGAAGGAACAGCTTTACAAAGTCTATACGAATGCAAGTAGATGAATGGTCCCAAAATACAACTTGTAACAGCATGCAGTGTGCTGCAAAGGTTTTGACAGTAATGAGCGGTCATAAAATTCTTTGTTATTGTTTGGAATTAAATAAATTTCTAAAGATTAACGATAAATATAGTTTAAAAGTTTAAAGAAACATTATTGAGTAATTTTATTTCCTGCAAATGCTGAACATTATATGCATGAAGCAACTATAAATGCAAACGTTTTAAACAGGAAGAATTAAAATAGGGATGTTTGGAAATGACGAGGGGAATAATTTTATTAACGTAATATGCGGGAAAATGTATTATGCGGAAACGTCTTAAGCAAGTTTTACTGTATTTAAATTGTATGTGCACTAAACTAAAATTTATAAATAAAAAAAATTTTAAAACATTAAATTGTTATATATAATTTTATAAATCTCTGTATTGAAAAAATGCATTGTGACATATTAAATGCAACACTATTATGCAACATGCTCAAGATCAAATTGTGTGTCATTACATTCTGAGTCTTTCATTCTAAAACAGCTTACGTTCAAGGTTGTCTTACATTCATTTTCAATATTTTTTTTAAATATTTTCTCATATTCAAAATTGTTTTATATTCAAACTCGTCTTATACTCAAATATTGTCTAAATTTAAAATTGTTTTATATCATAGTTATATTATAATCGAGGAGTCTTAAATAATGGGTTTATTTATTTTGGATTCATAATGGAAGAATCAAAATTACCAAAGAATATAATCAATTTGATCAGCTATGTTATATTACTTTTCAATACTTTCTCTTAAATTTTCAAAGATTTAGCTTTTCTCATTATTGCAAAGCCAAATAATGTAAAAACAATGAGTATTTTTAGTTTTTGGCATGGATAGTGTATTATTAATATTTTTTTGTATTTTGGAAATATAGCTAAGCTTTTCCCTATCCCATAAAAAAGTATTTAAAGATACACAAACACAAAAAAAAAAAAAACAAGAAGAAAATTAACAAAAATAAATGTGTCTGACTGTTGGTTCCGCAATCTATAAACACTAATCCACACTGTACATAACACTGAAGCAGTAAAATACATACTTCAATTTATGATTACAAACAATTACAACATAGAGATGTAATATTTTTCAGGTGGCAATTAGCAAAGATAAATTTTAGTTTATTAATGGAACAAAATGGAAATGACCGCAGCTTTCCTTAGTATTATGTAATGCATCAGTGTATCAAAAATATTTTTGTAAATGTTGTGCTACGCTTAAACAATATTTAAACTTAACTGCAATATTTATGCAAATTTATTTCACAAAATTGTAATGCATTGTAACATAGTAAGGCAGCAAAACTTGAAGATGATCTTGAGATACAACATACAAAACATATATTGAGGCATAATCATGCTTCAATGCAATTTGTTTTCATGTTACAGGCTGCATTAATGGGTCACGTATGGCTAAGCCAAAGTTGTAGCTTCTGCCATCACAAGGATGGTAAATATTTATTTCGTTAAAATTATAAAAACTGTAATTACAGACAAGGAATTGAAAACAGTACAGTAAAACCTTTTTGTTGCGACCCCATTTATTGCAACCACCTCTCTATTACAACCCGATTTCGAGGAACCGTGAAAAAATTGCCGAAAATCCGAAGAAAATCGGACAGAAAACAAGTTTCTTGTGGTGAGTAGTGTGTTACTGCGTTTCTCTTGCTGAGTGCTGTACTGCCGTAGCAGCGCATATCTAAAAATAGATACCACTTCCTGTCGACTGCTGTCAGCGCTTAACAACCCCCATTCCACGTCCCTTTGCCGGCAGGGTGCAGATAAAGGTTTTTGTGGCAACGTGTTTACGTTTGTTTAGCTTTTTGCGAGTGTCTAGTGTGGTACGCAGTTAAGGCAAAGCTACCTGCTGGATTTCTCTTGAGTTTGATTACTATCAGTTGACAATGTTTGCTTAGTTTTTGAAGTCCGATTTGGTATATTTTCTGGCTTGAATTTGTGAACTACTGTTGATGACTTGCAGGTTTTTTATTTCCGATTTTGTGTATTATGACTTAATAAATAAAATACCATTAAATATTAATTACTATTAATACAATGCCGTACCGTGCGCTGCAGCCGATCTCGGATGCTGCTTGTACTTGTTAACAATCACGTTATCTGCTTCATTTTAACGAGAGTAAAAATATATTAAAACTGTCAGCAAATTGATAAAAGCTTCAAAACAGGGCACAACACTGGCCCGCCAGTTGTTTTCATTCAAAACGTGGCTAAAGAACTTGCATGGATCAGGCAATACGTGTAGGTTATAAGGAATCTTGTTATGAATTGAGATGTTATGTTTTTCGAGTAGATATACACAGCGACCTACTGGATGCACGCCCGCCTCGAATCGTTTTAACTGCCGCAGCAATGTTTATTTTAACATCTCAAGCAATTATCTTTTCCCGTGTGTTGACAGAAAAAGGTCGCTTCACCCAGCATAAAAAAAAGGCTACGCCACTTATTCCCCACGCAGGAAACACACTGGCTGCCGTCTCCCCCGCACTTATCTTTCATCTAACATTCCACATCTCGCCTCTCGCGTCGGGGTTCTAGTGTATTTAACTACGGCAAGCAGAAAACGTACATGTAAACTAACCAGTAAAAATAAACCGTCCTTTGACATATTTTCTTTAGAGGTGGCCTGTAGGGCGACGGACTTGTCAGGAAGGTTGAAGTGGGTTTAAGGCAAAGCCGTCTAGCATTGTGAGTGACAGCATCCTGCCATTGTACGGCTGGTTTCTTAGCGAGTAGCGGTTGGGGGGGGGGGGGGGGGGGAATTGGGGGGGGGGATTGGGGGGGGGGGGGGGTTGAAATCAACTGAAAATTTCGGAAAACATCTATTACGACCCTATTCCTGGGAACCGTGTGGGGTCGTTTCAGAGAGGTTTGACTGTACTTGGCATATGTATATCTTCAATAAGTACTAGTTACCATAGTGGCTTCAAATTTTTGAGCTCTTAAGTAGGAAAAAGTTTCTTGATTGAACAGAAAAATAATAAACAAAATGCACACAAAAAAATACAGGAATTAACTTTTGGAGAAAATAATGAAGTATAAATTTTGAGAAATGGCTCAGACAGAAGAAAATAAGCATTTTCAAAATATTAAAAATGGGCTAGGTGAAAAAAGTGATGATTAATATAAAATGTAAGTATACATAGTCCAAAACCAGGAAACTGATTTCTTAACATTTTTAAAATGTAAAGCTAAGTAAATTTTGCCAAACTGATCATACCATTTAGTACTAAAAATCTGAAATAAAAATTAAAAAAGTATCTGTAACATCTTATAAAACCACTTATAAAAGTTTAAAATACATTATTTAAATCAAATTGCTTTGTCTTGACTACAGTTTATCATAAACATCTCAATAAATGAACACCAAAGAAAAAAAATTTGACCATTTATTTTTTGTTAAAATTAAGGAAAAAGCATCAGCATTGATAAACACTATAAAAACAAAACAAAAGTAACAAAAATAATAAGTATGTAAAAAATAACATCCAATATTAATATTTAAAAAATTTATGAAAATATAATTAGTCAAATCAATTATTAAATATATTTTTTTTAGGATTGTGTCATTTCACTTTATTTACATGAAATTAATTATTTTAAGGTGTTATAAATGTTTTCCAAATTGAAACTATCTATCATACCAGAACAGAAAAATCTGTGCACCACAGCTGACATATCCATCCATCAGAATATGTAAAGTCAACAAAACAATTACTCGTTAAGCATAAAAATATTCACAGAGCACAAACAAACTGTACAAAAACCTCATTTCTTATTAAAATGTAAATGAAGCATGGGTTTCTCAGTATTGATTTGGTAACCCAAATATTTGCACCTTTTGTAGTTGATTTAAACAATAATTAAATAGAACATACTAGGAAGCTGAACCATTTTACCACTAACAATATTTTGCATTTTTGCCAAACTTCATAATTTAAAAAAAAAATTACAATGTTAGAAAAATACTGAATAAAGTCTATTACCGTTCAACATTGATGATAACCTGTTTTCTGAAAGATAGAAACCCTCAAAATGTAATTAAGTACTTACATAAAGAGTTTCTATGGACAGAGGGTACAGTACAGTTATCTACAGCATCCCAGGCTCAACTCACCATTTCAGAATCGCGGGAGTTGAGAACATCATCTGTCGAAGCAGACTTGGGAGCTTCACTGTCCCGCCTAATGGTCAGGTTTCTAATGGGCGTTGTTGGACAGCCTGCTAACATCGCACACCAAAATATTCATTACAGAAACTTTGTTTTCACTAAAATTACTAAATCTCATTTACAGTGTTTAAAAAAATTATTATTTATAGCAAATTGTATGAGCACATAAAAATTCAATAATTTTAACAGAAAATAACTCAGTTATTCACTTCATAACAATTAAGCAAATAGGAAAAAGGTTCGGCACAATGGCTTAACTTAGAGCTTGGTTGGAAGTCAAGATATCATGAGAGTTTTGTGGTTCACTTGTACGTCAAAAACTAACCACTTACACTTAAATAAAAATTTATTTTATGAAAATCCTACCATTTGTGTGCATCAAGCTGACACTTTCCCCTGGCAGCATTTGGCTGAACCAGAAATAAGAGACTTAGAAAATATCTTCATAAATAGCAACAGTACACAAAGCTTAAAATCTAATACAATTTGACCTACACCAAAACTAAGAATAGCTGAAAAAAGGGTTCATGAGCATGATTGGCATAAAATAACACTAAAGCTTAAACCTATTACCGAATGGATTGAGTGTGCACACAAACTATTATAAAATATTTTAATACTTTTATCAACACCATAATGAAACCATTAACATGAAGGATTTTCAAAACAACAAATTTTAAAGACATTCATGGTACAAAATTTAATTAAAAACATGTAACAAATGCCATAACACTAAAAACTGTTTACTATCTTTCAGAACATACTACAGTATAAGAAAACTAAAGCTCTGCACTTTTATTTCCAGAACACTAATGCAAATGGATAACACAACACAACACAACACTCATGGTTACTGCATTATGATTTATGACTATTGTATAGCTGGCATACAAAATTCAGTTACCCAAAAAATTCACTCTAATTCCAGAGAACTTGGGTTGGAATTTGGGATCACAACAGTTACAGTACTTCATAATTTCCGGAAATACCTCCAGCAAATACTGGCATAGTTGCTTTCTGCAGACTAGAACCACTGTGTCGCAGCAACTTAGTGGACAGTGTGCTGCTGAATTTTGGTAAATAAATTAAAACCATAATATTTAAAAACAAGAATCATTTAAAGATTAATAAAATTATTCATAAAGGTTGGAATATTTTTAAAAACAGTGTGAAAATATATGATGAGATGCAGATTTCAGAACTTCATGTGTAATGTGCCCTTATAAAAAAAAAGGTTGCAAACCCTGCTATAGACCGTGGTCTGTCATCTACTGGCCTCGCTGTCAACAGGTCATTGTTGATCAAAGACTGCCTTACCTATTTCCCCACTACTTGAGGACTCGGTGAAGGACGGCGTACCCTCGGTCCACGTGGGCGTGCTCCCTTCCACGGATGCCGGGGGCGTCCAAGTGAGGTTCCGCCCCGTCGGCCCGGAGCCGAATCCTGAAGTGGTCGAGCTGGATTCCACGCTCAGGGAAGACTTGTTTTCCGATCGGCACTCAAGTCGGACATCTGATATACTGCACATGCCATTCCAACAACACTTTTTAGCGTCACATCTTCGTCAACATCACAATTTTATCATCAAGTCATTTTCACAACTTAGTTGCAAAACTTCAAAATACAGTCTCAAAACTTTAAACTACAGTGGGATCCCGCTAATCCAGACTAATTTGGGCTGAGACCTGTTTGGATTACCAAACTTTCTGACTAGCAGAATAATCGCCATACTGCAACAACGTAGAGTGAAAACTCACTATAAATAATAAAATACCTCACTATAAAGATTTCTCACTTTAAGTATATATTTTGAAGTCCCAAAAAAAAATTTTACGTTTAGTAACAGTTCAGTATAAAGTTCTTTCATTATTTATAAAGTACACTGTAATGAGATTTCACTGTATATCATCAAGCATTTAGTTATCACGTAACACAGCTTGTTAAGTGATTTTGTATCAGTAAAAATTTTACATGATGATAATTAGGTCAAGACATCAAAATAATTACTAAAATACAAAAAGAAATTATATATACATTTTTTTACTCTAAACTCATCTGGATTAGCTGGATTTCTGGATTAGCAGGACCACAAAGTAACTTGACTACTCCAAAAAATTTCAACTTCAAAAAATTAATTTCTATAAAATTGATGAAACTGGTTTCCAGTTTCACACAGAACGTGGGTGAACAGTTTGACTGCTCCGCTGCAATGGACACAGTACCTGACCACCTCAGACTCGCGGTACGAGGCCCTGACGAAGTGGTGCTGGTGGTGGTGCTGTGTGACGTGGGCCGGGCCGAGGCGGTGGCGGGCGGGAGACCCCACCAACTCCCCGCTCATGGCGTCCTCGAACGCCGGCGGAGGGGTGGAGGAGCAGGGGATCGGAGAGTACCCGCCGCCACCCAGGCCACCTGCAATACAGCAAGGGGCAGGGTGCGCTGCTGTGGGTGACACTACACATCAACAGACTGTGAAAGCTGACTACTTCCTGTGGGCTACTGGCCACACCACAACAATAACAACAAATAACATCTACAACAGACTGAGTGCAGGAAACCTTTCTCACAAGGAAATAATTTACGTCCTAGCAAAGAAACCTCGTCCTCTAAACTGTCTACAAATTACACTTTGTATACACAATCTTAGTATGAAAAGCACAGTAACATTAAGTAAAAACATTTTTAATAACTATTAAAATATGTTCTTAGATTAATAGAACATTCTGTTAAAATTAATTACTGATGAACACAGTGCATTGCATACTAATAACTAACTATTAAAATATGTTCTTAGATTAATAGAACATTCTGTTAAAATTAATTACTGATGAACACAGTGCATTGCATACTAATAACTGTTGCTAACT
The DNA here is from genome assembly GCF_032445375.1 of Bacillus rossius redtenbacheri. Taxonomy (NCBI): domain Eukaryota; kingdom Metazoa; phylum Arthropoda; class Insecta; order Phasmatodea; family Bacillidae; genus Bacillus; species Bacillus rossius. The sequence goes on from NC_086336.1 coordinate 32,752,248, forward strand.
TCAAATTTAATAACTGGTAATATAATATTTACAAGATAGGCCTACAACCAATTTCTACTACTGCTACTGCAACAGGATCATTACATACCGCAAAAAAATTTAAATACTTTTGGCTGCCTCATACAAAAAAAAATTGTAAAAGAAATGTTGCTCAAAACAAACTGCTTTTAGCATTAATGACCTAGCTTAAAAATAATTATCATGAATTATGACTCTTTTATAGTGTCATAAATGTGTACACCACTTATGCTACAAATAAAACTTTGCACAAGTATTTTATTTGGCATTCAGGGAAAATTTTTACCTCACATTATATTACACACATGGGAATTATGGAAGATGTGACCATGAAATGAGTTTTCTCTTGATCACCATCAACATTAATTTTCTGCTACATTCCAACATCATCTCATTCATCCAATTACCAAGAATGGTTAGAATAGATTTGTTTGTCAGGTATCACAACTTACTTTTCTACACACCAAATCTTTAAATTAATTGTTAACTCAGAAAGTAGACAAAAATATATTATTTTCACATTGGAAATTAATTCAAAGCACTTAAGATAATTGTACCATAATATTAACAATTTTTTAACTTGCACTCAAGAAGATGTGGTGAAAAAAAAAGCAGTTACAGATATGCTTGAACTTGTACAGGAAGTCAAAAAAAAATGATTTTTTTCCCTAAATGCATACAATTTAAAAATACAAGTACCTAAATACACATGCCCGTAACTTACTTATACAAATAATAATAATAGCAGGGAAAAAACAGTATCATAGAGACAAATCATGGAACTCAAAAAAAAATTCTACCATGCATACTTGCAGATTTCTACATTATTTTTAGTATTTAGTCTCACATACAGATTTAAAAATAAAACTTTTATAATAGTAGCAAACAAAATGGGGATAATTTGCAGTAGGTACCAGAAAAAGTGAAGATATTGATTTTAATAAAAACTTACCTTTAAGATTACAACAGTTACATTAAAAATGTGCAGCTAGAAATGATAAAGTGATAACAAAAAAAAGTTTTTAAATCTCTACTATTTAATACATTTAGTGATCATTCAAGGATAACCATTTACATGTCCAAAAAATCTGTAGTTTGGAGCTTTATTTTAATTTTCTTCTGAGGATAAAAAATATTTGACGGTATAAATGTGGCTGACCGAACTCTACCAACCCTAAACTTAAGTTATGACTATCTGGAATCGCAAAAATGAACAAAAAAAACTATTCTGGAATTGCACAATTTTGGCATGTATCGAGGACGTGTTCATCTTAGATTACACATTCATCTGTTGTGGCTCACTAAGAAAGAAAGAAAAGTCTAGGTCCTAGATTGTGTTCTGAATTGAATGCCAACTGACCCTTCTTACATGACCACAAGGTTGTTATCAAATACTTCAGTACTCATAATTAACAAAATATATTCCCCTCACTACAAGACAAGCTTAAAATACCATTTAAAAATGATTGTGTATATGTGAGTTTCTTTTCTTTTCAGCTTGTCTACATGAACTTGCAGGAATTTTAGAAAGGCTAAAACTAATGTTTCTTAAACTTGTTTCAAGATATGAAAAGTTAGTTTCTAGAGCATTTATAGTATTATAGATACACAGAGTAAAACTTTGTGTTTATGGCACGTAACAAAATTACACTGTCATCACTGTATCATAGTTTCAAGCAGCATGATGAGAAGATTGCAAGCTAGCCAACTGCTCCGTGTGTAGAGGCTCTCCATTATTGCTACCTCACTCCAGTGCCTCAAAAGCCATGGAGGTAAAAAGTCAGAGAGTTGGTGTATTCAATCTTTGCCCTGTTAATAATTCAAATCAAAATGAGAACGACTCCCCACCTCACATTCCCATCTGGATAGCCGAACATTTTGTTTCGTTACAATGAAATTCAAAGCTGATTCCTTTCTGATGTGTTAACATCTTTGTTTTTCATGGTGGCAATTTTAACGATCCTATACCTCCAAGTCAAAAGCGACAAATAACTACAGGTGCCTCAGTTTCCAAACACTTCTCAACAAGTGTACATCACCTCTACACTCTGAGCCACCACAGCAGGTAAATGTGCAAGGCTTTCTAACAAAATGTAATTTTCAACACACAAACCAAACCTTCTATAAAATGATTACAAAATAATTATGCTTCTTTTGTTGCTGTTGACTCAATAAGAGGCATGTCAATCATCTATCTCCAAACCTTTCCTTCTGCTCTATGTTTGAGCCATGTGTTGGCCTCGCAACCTAGTACTGTCATTATGACCTCTCTTGGAAAATTATGGAACCACGTCAGTCATGACCTTCAAGAAGAATACAGTTATTTTAAATACAAAAAATTAGTCGTCAAATCACGTTAGTGACAAATTTATTGAGGGGAAAAGTTAATTTTTTAAAATTATGTTTTGAGTTTTATAAAAACCATATAGTTTAAAATAGGAATTTATAACCATATTACTGAATAAACCTTAGAAATGTTGCATCTGTTGTAAAACAAAAAGTGATACAAACATAATTTCAAATAATATAATTAAACATGATGTGATAAATCTTCAAATCAGCCCATTCTAGCGTAGGAACTCGTGTAAATAAATTAATAAGTAACAATAACAACCAAAACATTGAAAAACAATGTCAATTATACTTACATCTACATGGATTAGGGACATTTTTGATCACACATGAAACAAATGAAAATGTCAAATAACCACACCCCAGTGAAGTTGTAGATGCCATTGCTAGTTTGGTTTACATAGGTAGGTTTTGGTATCTTCTAGTTTTTCTACTTTTCAAAGAGATTTCTTATGTTTCGGTTACTTCATTTTAGGGGTAATAAATTTTAAGACCAAAGTTCACACAATACACATAAATGTTTTCTTTATTTTTAGTGATATGCTGCTCTAAATATATTAATCAATAAAAAACATTTTAAAAATTAACTAGTTTAGAAGACATTTCACTAGCTTTCTTTCTTAAAGAGCAGCGGTGAGTAATTTTCTGTTCAATAATTTTCTCTTTCTAATCAATAATGTTCTCTTCAATTTCTATCTTTATCCAGTATGTTGGATTGTAATTAATCCAAAGAAAGACCTCACCTACAGACAAATCTAATGGAATCAATCAATTATTAGTAACTACATACAAGAGTTAATCAAATTGTTTAAAAAAAACTCAATATAAAATGGTAAAATTAATTAATGGTAAAATTAATTAATGGCAAAAAAATTCTTGTTTATTCATAAATATACACACTTGCATTATTCAAAATGTTATCCACAATATTTGAAAAATTTTCAGTAATGCATTATAAAATAAGTTAAGAAGTGTGAAAAATAAACTCGGCATGTTTGTTTTAGTGTACAAAAATTAAAATAAATTTAAATTTTTTTTAAAGCTCAAAATAATACAGGTTGTAATATAAATTAGGAAAAAACTGCCCCATTGCTTAAAATCACATAGTGTGTGTGTGTGTGTATATGTATGTATATATAACTTTTATCAGCCCCAGAAAAGAAGAAAGCAGCATCACATGCATTGGGTAAAAAAAGTTAGTTTTTTTGTCTGCCAGATAAACACAAAAACAAACAATTGGTACAGGAAAAATCATGCTATTTTATGCAGACACAAACAAAACCACATTCAAACATAAATTTTTAAATATTATAGGTAGATTTGTATTTTAATACATTTGATTTGAGCATAACTGACTTTTTTTTACACCTTATACCAGGGGTCTCCAAACTACGGTCTGCAGGCCAACACCGGCCCACGAGCACTATCAATCCGGCCGGATATGCCCAGTATGACAAACTAGCTAAACAGACTTGAAGAAGAGTCAGTGTAGCCCTTTAGCTAAAATATTTTGACACCCCTGCCTTAGAAAAATGCACTTGCCAATGATAAAGAAAATTCAGACTTTCGCATACAAACTCTGTCAGCTACAAATAGATGTTATTAAGAGACAAAAATTTAATTCCTTAAATTATTTAACTTTTACGGAAATACTAATGAAGCAGTACAAAATAAAATTTTTATTCTAATTTTTGTCAAATTTTCAAATGTTCTTCTTGTGTAATTATTTCTACAGAATATAACAATTAAATGTGACAAATCCGTTTCATATTTTACACCCTTGAGTGAAAAATATATATTTTTTTGTCCCTAAAGTAACTGTAAGGTTTACTTAAACCAAACTATGGATAGTAAAATATGAAAATATGAAAATATGTTCCTAAAACTGTAACTTCCAATCAGAAGACATCCAGACAAGCAGTAATGTTATTAATTTTATCTATTAAATATAACAATTGTAAAGATGGTGTTGCGACGCAGGCACGACAGACAGGTGGAAGAAGCAAAGGTGGCATGCAACAGTCAGCATGCAGGGGCCAGTCACACGGCGTCGCCGGCCCACCGCCGCCCCGGCAGCGGCAGGCTCCGGCTCCTATCGGCCGGGCCGGGCACGCGGGGTGGGGGGCCATGGTGGCCGTGGGGGGAGCGGGCCCCACCTCGCCCGCCGGCCGCCGCCGCGCCGCGCTGGGACCCCCGCGGAGGCACCGGGGGCGGGACCCTCGCCCCGGCGGCGCTCGTCGCGGCCTGGCTCTTTGTGAAACTGGGGGGGCGGTCCTTGAGCACGGCGGGGTAGGACGCGGGCGGGGACGTGGGAGGGGGGATGATGATCGGGACGGACGCGGTGGGCGTGGAGGTCGCGCACGGGAGCGCGGGGGCGGTCGTGGTGGGACTCCCTGGATGCCCAGCATGAGACACACACAACACACAGCATCAGCCCAGCTGCACCCCAAAACAATTTAACAAAATCAAAAATTTTGAAAGCAAAAAAAAGTTTTAATAAACACTGCCTTAATTGGTGTTGAATTTTACTACATTCAAACCTACTACAACTGAAATTATTTTTTTGGTTACTGCACTGGTTCATAATATCATTCAAGAATAACGATATTCATAAGTACACAATAGCCTATATTGTCAAATGACAATATGTTTGGAAAAACAGTGAAAGGTCTTAAATCCGGCACATTCAGGACCACTGCCATGCCCAATAGGCGATTTTGCCGGATAATAGAATGTCAATATATTTTTCACTGGAATACCAAATGTGGAAATGTGAAACGTGAAATGTAATCCGCTATAACATTTCAGGAAACATTTTACAGAAATGAAGACCGACAGTAACAATAAACTCTCAACAGACTGAGCGGCCAAGGTCAACCGCAAGAATCCATTTAAAAATATTTGAACGTGAGCACTCAATTGGTGCCAGATTACAGAATATGGTAAGTCATAGAATGCTGAATTAAAGACCTCTAATGTATTTTTATATATATATATATTTTGGAATGCATATTTTTACATTGCATTCCCATACTGGTGCTAAACTGTTTTGGAGCTGTGATAAAGAACTCGCAGCCCACCAAACATTTGCTCATACAATGAGAAGGAAAGGCTGAAGTTACTAGAAGAGATGTGAAACAGAGCATTCAATAGCAGCAGAAGAAAACAGCAGCAAAAAATTTTAGCTGTTAACCAAATACTTTACAATAATTACATACTAACATGTACACATCAGTAGTTAATTTCATGAAACAATTTGGTACTGCCTACTTATTTACACACCACAATCACAACTTTTGTATTTCTACCACAAATTAAGCCATGCCTTACTTATCATAAGTTAAATTTTCATGTACCATTTTTTTATGTAAAAAGTATTTACTTATAATGTACAACCAGCAAATCCCCTAAATCTGCTGAACAAAACTTTATCTATAAACAAGTTCTAAAACAATTTCTACGGTAAGTACGCTGCATTGTGTTAATTGTACAAAGACAAAAATTAAGATAAAACTGAACCTATTATTTTATAGTAGATTGGTGGTCGAAGATGAATTTTATCTCTAGAACTATTAAAAAGGAGCAAAGAACGTTTGCTTGAAAAGAAAGTAAGTATGAAAATAAGGCTCCAATCCTCCAATATGAAAATGCAACAGAAAATGGCAAGAGTGAAAATATATATAAAATTGAAATTTAATGGTGAATAATAATACCAAACTAAAAATAAATTTGGTTAAAATTAATAATATAATTTTTTGTACAAATTTATATTCATCAATATAGCACAAAATTGATTGGTGCACCAGCATCGTATTAAAAAAAACAATATATTTGTTAATGATTCAGCTGCTAGAGAAGATTTGAACCATTCTGGTGTAAAATTTATTTTTTTATTTTAATAAAGTTATTGCTGATTTTCGGGAATTTTTTAAAAATCAAGCTTTATTAAAAAACTATAAAGAATTCAGTGGTAAAACTTTAGCAGATAAATTTTCAGACACGGGAGATATGACTGTGACCATTATTTTATCTGTAGTCATTATTAATTGAACGTATTTACAATTTGAATTTTAATAACTGAGCTGCTACGAAATTGCGTGATATTCATTTGTGAATTTAATAACATTTGCGTTTTCATTTGTAATTCAAATGCCAACATATCTGTCGGCTGAATGATTGACTTTATTTTAGTCTTTAGCTTATTGCAGTCGGACCTAAAGTAAAAACGTAGCTGTAGAAGTTTGAGCAGCGTGCAAGCTCGGATATGAGAAATTATGGAGTGCGCTGGACAGTAGTGACACCTTGCGACAGTTTCCCGAACTTTTTGCAGCCAGTGCTCTCTCGTTCCCACCCTGCCACAGCTGTCTGCTGTTTACGAATGGGAGACGGGATTTCGCGGGAAACTGATATGAAGGTCAACGTACTCATTTTCAGTAGATAAGAGAACGTGTTTGGTCTAGCTCGGCGTATAATTGAATGGTTATTCTCTGTTATTATTGAGCACAGTGATTTAGCTAGATGTTTTTTGTTGTAAGCGTGAGATTTATTCAGGAATAAAATGCCGAAGAAACCTCCACCAAGCAGAGTACACAAAAGAACACAACTATCGAAAGCCATTAGACTGCTTAGAAAAAAGAATAAAGTAAGATAAGAAATTATATTATTATAGCTTTTTTTACCATACATTTATTTTTCAGAGTTGCGTATGTACAACGTGATGGACGCGATGCGACAACAAAAAGATGTGTAAAATTGTAAACATGTTTTTTTTTTTCCAGCAATGCGTGAACCGTTCATAAACTATACTCAACATGTATCCGTATAATTACGTTTGAATTTTTTTTATGACAGGCATCAATGTTAACAAGTTTATTAAGCCACAATAGACTTTTTTCAGAAAACTAAGTGTAGCAGAAAACACTCAACATAGTCTCACACAAAATCAGTTTACATGAATGCAGTTTTAAGAAGTAAGCTACGTAAATAATAGTTAAACATTATTTAATATCTGCTGGTAACGTTTCCAAAGTATCAGCTTCGCCTTCATTCACGAACAATATTCGTGAGCTTATTTATTTATTTTGCTGGCGTTTCATTGGTAACTGTTAGGACTGCAAAATTAGTAATCATTTTTCACCCTATCCTGAGTTAAATCTAAGTGTGCGCGTTTAGATGAGGACCTAGATGTGTCTCATGCTTACGCCTTTACACTGTACTCATGCGGGGTATTAACCATGCGCGTAAGGGCGCGTTGCCAATGACCTGTAGGATAGTCTCAACAATCCTCTACGGACTCGAAAAATGTCACCTGCTCATTGGCTACTTGACTTGTGACAACTGTTTGTTGTAATGCCTGTGATTCATCGTTGATTTTGTTGAGGAGTTTTCAGTGATTCAGAGCCTCCCATTTAACTGTGGCCGAATTGAAGAAGCAGTACAAATGTTACATGCTTGAATCCATAGTGAATGGAAACCACAAATATTTACTGATGTAGTGGTTGGTAAAAAAAAATATTATTCGTATCCGTCCATCGCTTCGCGCCATGTTCCTATATTACTGTAGGGCCGCGACGTCTTGGCGTGTCGTTTTGCGGGGAAGCGGGGAAGAGTAAATGAGAGGGGAAGCAGCTGCGCGCGCACATCAGCCGCTATGCGGTTCATAGCAAAAACATCAGGCGCCACGCTCTCAGTCTGAAGTGAACAATGGAGCCCGACGCAGGACGTTCAAGATACAATAAAGTAATACATAGTGGGGAGAGGGAAAATTGAAGTAGTGTAATCCAGTGTTGTGATGAAGAAGCTGCCAACAAATGTCTGCTAGTACCTCTAACAAATGCAACCGAAAGAGCTGCGCGATACACAGGTATAAGCCAAAGATCAGTTTCGCGCATCCGAAAACACAACAGAGAGACGCCAAATAAAAAACAAACAACAACATTATAAGTTTTTCAACGCATTCCCCGTAATTTCACCCGCGGTTTGTTTGTTTTGCATTTGGCAATTTTCCAAACTTTCTGCACCGCTTGTTAGAATATTTTTATCTACAAGTGTAGCCGATATTGCTACACATTATATTGCATTATATTACGTGATATTATATTACATTATATACATTATATATTGCATTATATATTTTATGATATATATGATTTTATGATATATATTAATGTATATTATATTAATACATTATTTATTTACAATTTATATGTTTATATTTACATATATATATCACTCCTTTATTTGACCGCTAAACAGCCTCTCATGTTTAATTATTCATTTCAAGCCAAAAAAAAAACTGGGAAACGTTTGTTGTCAGTTGATGACTTTGATAGAAGAGTGATCAGAGACACTAGCCACGAATTTTATGCAGTAAAAAAACGACAAGGAAACTACTGCCAGTTTTGAAAGAAAAAATCGGATGGAGTTAGGGAAAGACATCGCTGCGTAAAATACTCAAAGAAATGGGTTTTGTGTGGAGAAGAAGCCAAAATAAGCGAATGCTTCTTCTCGAAAGATCTGACGTTGTTGCTTGGCGATAACAGTAGCTGACTCAGATGAAACAGAGCAGGGAGGCTGGGAAGAATATATTTGACATGGATGAATCCTGGGTTGACACTAATTTAACCTTTCAGAAATGTTGGCAAAAGAAAGGTGACGTTGAAGGTGTAGGTAATGGCAACAGGAAATGCAGCGCACAGACTGATAGTTGTAAGCGTTGGTTCTAGGCAGGGCTTCCTTCCTGGAGCCTCTCTTGTTTATAAAGCAAGCACAACAACCTGAGACTATAAAATAGGCGAGGATGGTTTGTTATAAATATGGTTTTCGGACCCCTCGAAATTACTAAAATGGTTCTTTCAGAGTGCTGTTATGGAAAAAATACCAACCCGTGTGCATAAAAGTGGTAAGGTTCTTGAAGTGCGTGAAATGTCATGTCGATCGTCTTCACATTTCAGCCAAACCAAATGGAAAAGTAAGCATCAGCGAGGGAGTTACATGCAAGTCTTAATTAATTGTGTTTCCTACAGCAACCCACAATTACAAATTTAGTTCTTAACTTTAAAGAATTGTATAGCTATGTTTAACTATGTTTAACTAAGCTGCCCAGTCGAGCAAATGGTGCACTACCTTTAAATAATAAATTACCGTAAAGCATTATCGCATCTTTGTATCATTAAGATCTGCGCTGTGTTGCACCGTACGTGAGATTGTTCTCGACCAATGTTTTCGGAATGGAATGGAGACTTCCAGGCCGTTGTTATCTGCGGAGCAGACAAGGAGGGACGTGTCGATTACAAGGTCGCTGAGCTCTAGGGAGTCGACCCGCCAAGATGTCGCGTCCCTACTATATATGGATTTACAAAATATAATGATTCATTTACGACACTTAAGATAAGGTGTGTAGGATTTTAAGAACTCACTTGAATTATTATTTAAGACCATATTTCAGGATAACTTGTGAAGACGCTCGTACAGACGGCACCGGTTGTGATGACTCATTGTTACCAGAGCAGGTCTCGTGTACAGGAAGTGGCATGTGAAACCTCAACACAACTCGAAAATCAGTAAGTGTTACATTGAAATGTGTCCGCTACAAATGTTCAGGAATTATAATTTTGAAATTGAGTAGAAATAATCCTGCAATTAGCATTAGGTATATTTTAATAGACATTGAAAGCGAATCATTAAGTAGCTTCAAAATCCAAATACCAGAAAACAGATAGTCTGTAACAATACAGACCTCACCGACTAGATATGGTCCAGATTGTTAATACTAACACATTTGAAAAAACTGACTAGTTACTGATTATGTTGAAATTTTGTAAACCTGTTACTTTAGATGATTGGTGATTAAATAATGTCTCTTGGAAACTACATAAGATTTTAACTGCTTTTATTTCTCCATAAATTCGCAAATCACCATGGCGGCCATTTTACGATCACAATTTAGTTCTTAAATTATAAATTAGTTTATTTGTTGAGAGCCTGGTACAATGTGTCTGACCACAAAAGCGATCCGAGCCGCGTAGTGTATACTACTGTGAGGTTGCCGATGTAGGCTCGGGTCGGGAAGAATTTTGCTGTGAAGAAACAAAGGTTTTTAATACATGGAAAATTATCCCAAAGCCGAAAATTTGTACAGTAGTAGAATGAACATTTCTTAGTAACACGTCAAAAGTTTAAGTACTGCCGCAAACCTTGTGCGTCACACCAAAAACGAGCAGTTAAGTCCAAAATGACACTTTTGCAACGATCCACAATAATGGATATTGCAAATGCAGTTTATGGAGTAGACCGTCAGTATGGAACCCAAAATAATCTAGAAACATTGCCCTATCTGAGGATAGTGATAAAAAGCACAAAGTTTAAACATGTTTCTGTAAAATAGACCATTTAAATCATTAAAGTTAACGAATTCACTTTCATTCAATTTTAAGGAAATATAAATAAATCTTACATAAACTCAAAGAGCCCAACGTGGAAATCGCTTAGAGTAAACGTTGTTGCATATTTATTTATCTTTAAATTGGTATATTTTTTAAGTGTCTCATACAATTAGTCTGACCACTAAAGCGATCCGCGCCGCATAGTGTATACTACTGCGAGGTTGTTGAAGTAGGCTCGGGTTGGGAAGAATTTCGCTGTTAAGAAACAAAAATTTTTAATACATGGAAAATTATCCCAAAGCAAAAATTTTGTACAGTAGTAGAATGAACATTTCTTAGTAACACGTCAAAAGTTTACCGATGAAACCTTGTGATCACACCAATAATGAGCAGTTGAGTCCTTAATGATAATTTCTACAATGATCCACATAAATGTTTCGTAAATTTAATAACTTTAATACTTTTTTAAGTCGGTTCTCATTATGGCACCAAAGTAATATAAAAGAATGTCCTACATGGTAATTGTGATAAACACCTCAAAGTTTAAATGTCCTATTATTAAATTGGTAATTTTAATCATAAAAGGTAAGAAAAAATATTTTTTGACGTGACGTCTAATAAATCGATGAACGCCGGCTGCACGCACGAAAAAGTGTCCCACCACGGATGCCCCACTACGGATGTGTCCTGTTAGCATGCGTGGCTTCTCTCTTCACGCTCAATGTACGCATGCGTGGCATCTCTCTTCCACTCGATTGGAATAACCATCGATTTGACTTTTCATTCATATTTTCGTCGTTTGAATTATTAATATTATGTAATTTAACAATCGTCCACCGATTTTCAGCACAATCGGTAGAGTTATTTAAAAGTAATGTTGAAAATTCAAATACGTTTTGAACCAACAATGGTGTTTTACAGTTATACATAATAATTCAAATTACACCCAGGATCTTTTGCACAACGTTTAAAAAAAATATTGTAACACATTATAAATAAGTTTGGTGTATTTGGGATGTGTATTTGTTATTAAATCGTGTTATAAAAAGCGAAATAATATTATTCCCCTATCGTGAACAAAATTTTTATAAATATATATATATATACCATCTGAAACTACATTTTTCTTAAAGTATGGCCTCGTGGGCTTGTGGTTAGCAAAGCTAACTCTTAAACAAAGGTTGTCGGTTCGAATCCCGACAGCTTCAAAAAATTTTTTTGTACTTGTAAAAATAAAAACTGCGCACGCTACATTTCAAAATTAATAAATATATTTGAATAAAATGAATGCAAATAAAAGTAAATTTATTAATTAAATTGCACATTTCATTTCACTCCTTTGTATCCATACAAAATAGTGATAATTCAATAAAAATTATTCAATTTTATTCATAAAAGTATGCAGAGGTAGATTTTATCATACAAAAAATAGAAAAAATAAAAAAAAATTTCTTCCTCAAAGAATATAATATTTTTAATGCCTAAATGGTTTGGTTGCAAAAACCTATTACGGCTCAGTCTCAGGCCATATATGATATTTCCTTTTCTTCTGGATCAATAATTTCATCAATGTTTTGTTATGATGTTGTCACGTTAAACTATCGTCCATAAACCGACTTTACAGACAACCAATTTTTTTATAGAAATTTGACTACATGTTACATAAATATGTTGTGCGTAGCGTCAAAATCACTTCATAAATATTGTCTTTTTTTTTTTAAGTTTTAAATGTGTATATTTTGAGTGTCTGGTACAATAGTCTGACCACTGATGTATTTCAAGCTGCGTAGTATGTGTGCAGCAGTGT